>NW_026606322.1:5817500-8217500 GCF_029834395.1 Sorex fumeus | reverse complement strand
AGTACCCATCCCTCCACCAGTGCCCATTCCCCACTTCCAATGCTCCCACCATCCCTCCCACCCCCCCATCCCCCCATCCCACCCCAACCCTGTGGTAGGGCATTCCCTTTTGTTCTCTCTCTACTACTGGGTGTTGTGGTTTGCAAAAGAGGCATTCAGTGGCAATCATGTTGAGTCTATAGTCTACTTTCAGCATGCATCTCCCATCTTGGGAGGATTCTCCCAACACCATTTACTTGGTTCTCCCCTCTCTATCTGAACTGCCTTTTTCTCCAGTGTGTGAGGCTGGCCTCCAAACCTCCTGGTACTTAAAACCTGGTACTCTGCTATTCTTGGGTGTTAGTCTTCTACTTTGTTACTTCATGTTCCGCAGATGAATTCAATCTTTCTATGTCTTTCCCTCTCTTTCAGACTCATTTCACTTAGCATGATGCTTTCCATGTTTTACTACTAGCATGTAAATTTCATGACTTCATTTTTTTCTAACAGGTATATAGTACTCCATTGTGTATCAAAGTTTCTTTAACCAGTCATCTGTTCTCGGGCACTTGGGTTTTTTCTAGATTTTGACTATTGTATATAGTGCAGCAATGAACATAGAAGTGCAGATGTCATTTCGACTGTACTTTTTTGCTTCTCCAGGATACATTCCCAGTAGTGGTATTGCTGGGTCAAATGGAAGCTCAAGTTCTAATTTTTTGAGAACCGTCCAGACTGTTTTCCAAAAAGGCTGAACCAGTCGGCATTCCCACCAGCAGTGAAGAAGGGTCCCTTTCTCACCACATCCGTGCCAATACTGGTTGGTTTTGTTCTTTTGGATGTGGGCGAGTCTCTGTGGTGTGAGAGGATATCTCATTGTTTTTTAGTTTTTGTTTTTGGTTTTTTTGTGATTCAATTTTTAATTTATTTTTAAAATTTTTTAAAAATTTTTATTAGTGAGACATCATGAGGTACAGTTGTAGACTTACAAATGTTTGTGCTTGTGTTTCAATTACAATGATCAAATACCCATCCCTCCACCAGTGCCCATTTCCCACCACCACGGATCCTGTTGTTTTGATTCTGCATCTCCCTGATGATTAGTGATGTAGAGCAGACATGAGGAAATGGAAACATATCCCCTGCTCATGCATAGGAAGAATCAACATCATCAAAATGGCAATACTCCCGAAAGCATTATGCAGATTCAGTGTAATCCCTATAAGGATGCCCATGAAATTCTTCAAAGAAAAAGATCAATCACTCCTGAAATTCATATGAAACAACAAACGCCCACGAATAGCTAAAGCAATTCTTGGGAAAAAGACGTGGGGAGGCATTACCCTCCCGAACCTCAAACTCTACTACAAAGCGGTGATAATGAAAACAGCATGATATGGAACAAAGTCAGGGTGGCAGACTAATGGAACAAGGTGGAATATCCGTAAACACAAACCCAAATGTATGAACATCTAAATCTTTGATAAGGGAGCAAGAACTGTGAAGTGGAACAAGGAAATCCTCTTCAACAAATGGTGCTGGCATAACTGTACAACCACATGCAAAAAAATGCGCTTAGACCTCGACCTAACACCATGCACAAAAGTCAGATCAAAATGGATTAAAGATTTCAACATCAGGCCAAAATTCATAAGATACATTGAAGACAAGGTCGGCAAAACCTTTCATGATATTGAGGCTAACGGTATCTTCAAAGATGACACTCCACTGACCAAACAAGTGGAAACAGAGATAAACAAATGAGACTATCTTAAATTATGAAGCTTCTGCACTTCAAAAGATACAGTAACTAGAATACAATCTACAGAATGGGAAAGGATATCTACCAATAACCAATTGATAAAGGGTTGATATCAAGGATATAAAAAGCACTGGTTGAACTCTACAAGAAGAGAACATTTAACCCCATCAAAAAATGGGGTGATGAAATGAGCAGAAACTTTCCCAAAGAAGAAATCCGAATGGCTAGAAGGCACATGAGAAAATGCTCTACATCACTAATCATCAGGGAGATACAGTCTAGCATCTTAAATGCATGTCTTGCTGAACAGAGACGACTGAAAGACAAAACTACTGAGCTTTTAGGAGACAGTATAAACTGGTGCAAAAGGAGATGGCTTAGAATTTATAATTAGAAGCCTATTTCAGCTTCCTTCATAGGACTCCTGAAATTCTTTTCAGGGTGTCTTGACTGTCTTGAAATTGAATATCATTGAGGTGTGTTTCAGTTTTTTTCTTTGCCCTTTCTTGTTTCCTTGGCAACAGGTTGGTGATGCAGCAGCTAAAATCCTCTGTCACCTTGGAGATACTGATGTAGGCAGGTTCAAAACCACTGGTAATGCTCAACATAGATATTGAACTGTCTGAATCCATTCATTTTGGCCTTTTAATGTACATTATACAAAGAGATTAGTCTAAAGAAGAATGGCCTAACAATATAATTTTTGACTTGATTGTCAGTGAGAAAAGCATTTATCCTGTCTTTTAAAAGAATTTATTTTTGCACATAACATCTTAGAAGGTTAAAGTTTGAGGTGATTATATCCACCAATTTTGTGTCAAATCTTGAAAAAAATCTTCTATATTAGTATTAAATCTGTAACAAAGGAGGGAGGGTTTAGGGATTCAGGATCCTTTACTCTGGATTTATGTGCAGAACATGCTAGCCTTGGGCAGTCGTATTTGGCAGTAGCACTTCATCCATTGATGAAGACAAAAACCATCCCCATGATTTGCAAAAGAACCATGGAGGGCCTATAGATGAACATCATCAGTCAGTGTTAACTGGATATCAGTGAAAGGGAGTAACTGGAGAAGAAAGGTCAGCTGGGGTGAAACCACTACTTAAAGAAAGCATATAAAATCATTAGAGGACTGATTCATCTGACTACTGAGCTTGCAGATGGACAGAGGAGCTCAGTTACAGATGGACACACTAAAGAAAGGACAACTTATACACTAAGGGATGGATGAACAAAGGCTATATGTGAACATGATACATAGTAAGGGACTGTCATGTAACAAATTTAGTGCAACAAGGAAGCAGGAAGATGGAATTATGCAAGAGAAAATTATGGCTGAATTCAATTAAAAAGCAGATTTTAGAATATAATTGATTTCTTTCTTTAAATAATTGAATCCAACTGACTGCTTAATTTATGTTGAGAATATATCCAGAGTAAAAGAAAGTCAGAGAGAAAATATGTTTAACCTGAAGCATATGTAGTGGGAAGAATGCCGAGAAAACATAGAAGTGTGGAGTCTGGGTGTTGCCTGAGACTAGTAGAAGGAAGAATATAAAAGAGAAATGGGGAAAGGAGAGATGAGGAAGGAAAATGGGCAAAGATACTCTTCATAGACTTACAAAGGAAAGGGAATGCCTTCTAGGTGTGGTAAACTGAAGAAAAACATACCAAATGTATAGAAGCATATTAAATAATATTTATTGTATTAAGTAATCGTTATCATGAATCATCCCACAAGTGTTATTAAAAATTGCTAATTTCGCATTATCTGTGGTGTGACTTTTTATGTTCTGGGTAATTAGTTCCTTCTGAAGACTGAAAGAATATAAAGGTAATATGAGTTACATCTTCCCAAGGCTAATAGAAATTCAGATACTAATGCATATTTAAAAAAATAGAACAGTGTTTTTTACACAACAGTTTGAGGGCTTTCTCACTGATCTAAACTACTGTTCTCTCCATTAGCATAAGCAGTGCAGTTTAAATAAACCTACATTATAGTTTTCCTTTATGCTAAGATCAGAACATCAGGATATGAAGAGTAAAAAAAGAACACAACTTAGAGAATTCTCCTAGTAGTCAATTTGATTTTAGAGTCAAATAACTAGGTTAGAGTCACTAATCTATCATTAATAGACGAGTGATCTTGAGGATGATGGTAGTTTATCCAGGCATCAGCATTTCCTTCTCTAAAATGGTGCAATAATAATACCTACCTAATAAAATATAAGATTAGATAAGAAAATAAATGCGAAGACTTTAACAGTTCTTGACACATTTAAAAAATACAACCTAATTTATTATATTTTATGGTAACTTACTTGACAACCAAACTAATTATAAAACTCAAAGTTAGTACATGGGGGGACCTCTGATTCTAAGAGAGTGTGTGAGAGAGAGAGAGAAAGAGAAAGAGAGAGGCAGAGACATACACAGAGAGTCAAAAAGACAGATATATAGATAGACAGATGATAGATAGATAGATAGATAGATAGATAGATAGATAGATATACAGGTTTTCTAATGCCTTTAACAGTTAATTAATATCAGAATAGGTATTAATAGACATTATTTTTCTGCATTCTCCTTTGGGTATTTCTTTTTAAAATAGTATTAGAATTTATTGAATTCAGTAAATTTATTATGCTCAATTTAGAGAAGCTTTATCTTTTTAATTAAATGATGAGTCATCACACAGATTCACTGACAATTTTCAAAATGCTGTCTCTGGAAAAATACTCTTTTTCTATTCCTCAACCACCTTCTGTAGTCTATATGGATTTTCTTAAATGAATAAGGAAGGGAATTAAATTATCTTGATCGAGTATCTTCTAATGCAGAGCAGAGGTCACATCCTTAGTAAAACTGTTCTAGGTTACAGTGACAGCAGTAGCGATCTGAAGATAAAGCATGAACTTTGAACCAAGAGAGAAAGATGGAAATATGGAAGAGAGAACAGACCACAGAGAACCATGATTCTCCAGAATAGAAAAGGACATAATCAGAGAATAGTTATGCTAGTGTTTGACTGTTGGCTCACAACCAGAAAGGAAGAACAGCATATCATCATAGTTCACCCATTAAATGGGTCAAAAGCCAATGTCTCTGCAGGCAAGCAGATGTGAGGGTGTCAAGAGAGAAACAGACTCACATGTGGGTCAGGAAGCTTAACAAGAAGAATCAGTCCCGCAAACAGATCCAATTGTCTCTCAGTTCCAAAGATGGTTTCAACCCACCTGGGGATTTCTTAGAAATTTTCACTGGAAAAGAAATTAATGATATGGAGCCCAAAAACACTATGTGTGAGGTCAGTTACCTAACTTGAAAGAAATAAGAGGTCAGGTTAAGACGGATGTTGGTCCAAAACTTATTTGATGGACTAAATTCAGAACAAATGGCATTCACCCAATTAACCCTCAGAAATTTGCGATTTTTTTTTTTTGCTTTAAAAAGCCTGGGCATCTGTCCTAAATGGAGAGACTATTTTTAAAAATTATTTCTGTGAGAATTTTGTTATATTGGTTGTTTGTCTGGGAGCCATCTCTGAGCTCAGGGGTCATTCCTAGAAGGGCTGGGAGGGTGTGAATGGGATGACTCGGAAACCATTTGTGATGGCAGGAGGAATGCAGGTTGGTTGCATGCAAGAAAAAGGAGTGACCTGCTGTGCTATCCAGTCCCTAATTTGTTTGTCTATTTTGTTTGCTTTTTTCCCTCTAGGACTCTGTGCCTCTAGAAATTTGAAGGCTTGCTATATTTTCAAACCTGTTGTTTTCAATCTAAAGGCAGATTTCTGGGGAAATAGATTTTTATTAATCAGAATTGCTGATTGTCAATGTGGCCCAGCGGATGAGAATCATATTTCCTTCCACAATGTCTAGGTGAATATGCCAACCAGAATGGAACTCCATAAGGAGAGCTGAAAGGAAGTAAAGGTTAGGATGTGAATCCAGAAAAAAAAAAAAAAAAAACCTTAAGCCCTTAATGAATGGAAAACAGTGGTACAAAAACCCTGGAAAGTGGTTTGAGGATGTCAGGAATAATCTAGCAACATGAAATGCTTACTATATTTTAAAAATAGGCCAAGGGTTAGAGAGACAGCTCAGTGAGCTCTGCTTCTGCTTTGCAGACAGGAATCCCAGTTCAAGAGACCAGAGACCGGGGTTAGCGCTGGAATTCCTAAGCACTATGTGGAAAGATATCTCCCCAACACCAAAGCCAAAACAAAGTCACTATTAACATAAAGTACGTCATCTTTTGTTTAATTCTTATGCTATATTTTAGACCTTTAGGGCAATATATTTGCTTTTAAATAGACTCAGCTAAAGGTCAGGAGATGGCTCAAGTGCTGAGCCAGGCTTTGTACGGAGGATGCCTGGGATTAAGCTATGGCACTGCATGGTCCCCTGAATACTGATGGGTACAACAACCCCCATGCCCAGAACGGAGAGTACCTCCCCTGGATACCACTGACTATAACCAGTCAAAACAAAATAAATCAATAATTGAGCTAAATTTGTATATTTTGGCTTTCTTTCTGTTATGTTCAAGTTGTAAAAGTGCTTTTTCCCTAAACCTTAAAAAAACTGGAGAGAGTAGAAATATTTTTTTCTCTCTTATAGGAGAAAGGAACTTAGTACTTAAGGATGAATTGTTCGCGCTGTCTGTAAATATCACCAAATAACCGCAGTCATCAAAATGTAAGGCAAGAATCTACATATTGTTCCTTTAAAAAACGCAGAAGGCCTGTAATATATAGATCTGCTATTAGGTAATATTACTAGCATGTGTGAGGTCCTAAATTTGATTCTCACTATGTGACCCCTATTTTTTTAATGATCTGATACATTGGTTTGGTGGCATGATGATTATGATGTAAACCCAAGGAACATTACTTCATAAAAGACTTGTAAGTGTTCAGGTTTGAATAAGGGTAAGGAGGATATTTATTTATTCTCTATCCTACCTATTTTTAGACTTAAACTTCAGATTTAGACTATATTCTACCTATCAGTTCTTATTTATATTTCTGGTGAATGTGTGCATTTAAATTTGTTAATGTATATTCTTAGATCTTCTGGATATTAAGCTGAGCCCTAGAGTCCATGAAGAAATGCAGGTTGGCTATTTCCTTCACTCAGTAAAAAACTATTTAAAAGAGACAAATAACTATCAAAGCAGTAGCTATACCATTTACACTGTACTTTTGATGTCCTATATTCAAAAATGAAAAATCAATAAACAGAATTACCCAGAGTCTCACTACGAATTCTATAACCTGAAAGAGATAAAAACATACAGCTACATAAAAGTGTGGACCCAAAATTGCACAGCATCTTTACTCATAATAGCTTCAAAGTGGACACAATCCATATTTCCATAAAATAATGAATAAATAAAAAGAAGGTGGTACTGTTGGGATCGGGAGTTCCCTAGCCCTGGGAGGTGCGGAGAGACCAGATAGACACAATTCCTGCAGGAGTAAAAACGGGGTTTATTTAGACCAGCATGCTGGGGCTCCACAGCATACCCCAAAAATGGGCAGTGGCTGAGAGCCCCGAACTTCTTCAAAGGGGATCTTATATAGGCCTTCACTGGCCGCTACAGCAAAGCCCGCGCATTTCATAGCCAATAGATTTGTAACAACATATACTTTCTTAACCAATCCATTTAAAAGTACCTCACTCCTTAGCCTATAGATTCAAAGATCAGCATTTACGTACATCGATTGTCAGCACAAGCAAGGTTATAGCCGGAATCATTAAGCCTTAGGTAATCTCCCTTGACCATCCTCACTTTGAGTTACCCAAGTCTGCAGGGTGCTTTAGTGAGACAATACACTCCAGGAAAGGGCAATTTCCCCCAACCACCGGCATCCTGAGTTATCCTTTACCCAAATCTGCAGGGTACTTTACTGAGACAATACATTTCAGGGACAGTAAATACACCTGAATCCTGTCACATTTGGTTTAGAAAGAAGTTATGCCCTGTTCACTTTCCAAGTCCCCTCTCCCCCAGGTGCAAAGCAGCCAAGCAGCGTTACAGAAAGCAATGTTGCAAGTTAGCTGAAGTACACAAAAATTTGATGCCCTAATATGGATTCTTTCAGTACATCCATATAGTGGGGTACATCTCCCAATTTAAAAGTGAAGTTTTGATACATGCTACAACATAAAACTTGAAATATGATGCTAAGTGAAATAAGGCTGCCAGATAGGATCACGTAGAGCATTTTCCCATATGTAAGACATGTTCATTATGAACGTATCTATAGATTTGTAGAGCAGAAGTAGACGTTTACAAGGGGCTCAAAGGAAGGAGCGGGGATGGGGAATAGCTGCAAATAGAAGGAGATCTGTGAGAACGCTGCCGAAACCGCAGAATTAGAATGTGGGTGATATTTGCACTACTCATATATTTTAAAACACTGAACTTTACACTTTATATTAGAAAATATAGGGTCTGTGAATTAAATTTCAACTTTAAGAAAACTGAATGACTCATACTTGGGGAATGTACTTCTCTTATGAGCAAATGTAAATAATAGACTAAGTAGCAGCATGCAATTCAGAATGCGTAAATTTAAATACCAATCCTGACACTTAACAGTTGTTTGATCTCGGGTGAATTGTTTAACTACCCTGTGCCTCAATTACCTCATGATAAAGTGTGAAAATTATAATATTAATAAAAAATTATTATAATCTCATAAGATTATCTTGGACTGGGGCTGGAGCAATAGTACAGTGGATAGGGCGTTTGCTTTGCATGCAACCAACATGGATTGATTCCCAGCATCCCATATGATTCCCTGAGCACTGCCAGGGGTAATTCCTGAGTGCAAAGCCAGGAGCAATCCCTGTGCATAGCCGGGTATGACCAAAAAGCAAAAAAATAAAATAAAATAAAATAAAATAAAATAAAAGGACTATCTTGGACTGGATTAAGTAGTATATTTAGAAAAGTATCTTCCAGCTACCTTATAAAAACATTCACTATTAATGTCTTCATTAAGTGTTTTTTTGTCGAAATTTGGAAATAGGGTCAGATACTGTAGGTAGGAGTGTTTTCACATTTATCTAAAGTAATTATTCACACAGGCAATCAACCTTGTAAATGGTTGCCTCTGAATAAGTCATGAAATTTGCGAAAGTAGAACTTAACACTTAACCAAAGTTCAACTTCTTTTTCAGTCTGGGCTTATTGCTATTGGCATCTGAAATCTAGACAGTTCTTGCTTCAGAGAAATACTTGGAAGGAGGCCCAAATCCACGGAGCTGGTCAAGAAATAATATATGGAACTTGTGAATATGAACCTTGGCCCTTGAGCTCTGAGATCAGCCACCTGTAAAAGCAGTTGCAGGAAGTTCTATTTTTGTGTTTCTTTTCTACCAACCAGAGACATCAATGAAGATCTATCTAAATGCACAAATCTGTGAACTCAGAACTGTGGGGACTGAGTATGGGGAAGCATACCATGTTTTTAAGAAAGGAGGACAGTCCTTGGTGTATCTCCATCCTGCCCATACTAGTGGAATGGTTAGAGAAATCACTAGAGTTCAGAAGTCCCAAATTCACAGAAGAAGAGGAGCAAAAATGTAATCAATGGTCACTAGAAGAGTTGAAGCTTCATAATTTCCTAGGATGAATGACAGGGAGGAGAGGGCAAAAGCCCAAACTAGCAGGAGAGTCTCAACTTGACTTGGTGAGAAGTCATAAGTATAGTGAAAATTTTTCCTACTCCATGGCAAGTCTGGCTTAGAACCATCATAATTTGTACACTTAGTTACTGTAATTATTGTCATGCTTAGAAGCCTAACATGCCTTATGTGCAAAAGAGTCAAACTTTAAATACCCAAGGGTTGTGTTAAGATAAAGACTTCAAAATCAGCCCCAGATCCTTTTTCATAGTAGAAAAATTGGATCTACCACCAATGTTTTCAGTTTGCCTTTATAACTATTTTATAATTATTTATATGTTATTCTCCAGCATAGTTTTACGGGCTTCTTGCAGACAAAGTCTAGCAGTTAGTTCTTTTCTTCTTTATCTTTTCATTCCCTATTTTCTTATTGATATCTGAGTCACAATTGCTTAACTGAACTTCTTTTAGTAAGCTCTAAGAAAGTAAAAGTAGAAAAACCAATTTACCCATTGAAGATAATTGCTATATGGGAATCCTATTAATCAGAATGTAACCAGTTTGGGGGTGATAAGGTGAGATCCATTTATGTATTCTATCTCTTCCCTTTGCCCAAGTATCTCTAATATTCCCACAGAGTTCCACTCAGCCATTTCTGCCTCTTTGTGCTTCAAAGCTTCTATTATACCATTAAGATCTTTTCAGCTATACTTAGACCACTTTTTTCCATTTTTTTGCAGGGAGTATTACACAGAAGGCAGTCGCAGTGCCTCTCCCTGCAACACTCAACTACTATGTGTGCTCAAGTTGAACCTAGAATACAAACACCTGGAAGCATGTGCTTTGCGCCTTTAGGCTATCTCTCTGCCCTTATATTTTGATCTTTTGTAAAAGTAAAATCTCCTCTTCACAACTTTCCTTAACGAATCCTGGACCTTTTACTCCCAAGGTGGTTCTATATTTTTTAGTACAATAGCTAGCTTGTTTTTGTAATTGCCATTAACTCTTTGATGTTTCTAGAAATGGGTCATATATTTTCTTCTCTTTTTGTATATTATATGTTTTCTGGAGTGATCAGGAGCCACTAGTGTTAGGTAAGTGTTGTGGAGAATTAAGAGAAAGGCCAGGCAAGGTAAGTAGGAAATTAAATGGTTATATATGTATATGATATACAATGGAGTTTTTATAAAAGTTAAATGATTTTTTGAAGAAAGGTGATAAAGTACTTTAGGAAAAATACACAGAGGAAGGACTCTAATTCTGAAAATATATTTAGTGACATGCTTTCAATGGATAGATTTGAGTCAGAGAGATTAGATGATATAAAGTATTGGGAAATGGTAGTGCATAGAGGAATTGATGATGAAAGATGGATTGATGATATTTTCAGGGAAGAATGTGAATCTTAATAATCTTTTATATATAAGAGAAAAATAAAATAACTCAAAGATGACAGGAAATACTTAATAATGACGATGTATTAACAAGGCAAGGAATATGGGGCTGGAGCCATAGCATCGTGGTTATAGTGGTTGCCTTACACACGGCTGATGTGGGTTTGATTCCCAGCATCCCATATGGTCCCATAAGCACTGCCAGAAGTAATTCCTAGTGCAGAGCCAGGAGTAACCCCGGGGCATCATTGGGTGTGACCCAAAAAGCAAAATAAATAAATAAAAAAAATAAAAATGCAAGGAATAGAAAAGGGCAAGAATAATGGTCTAACTGGGGGATATGTTATTGAAGTAAATAACATAAATGGGTATCAGTGGTCAGTGCTTGCAAAAAGAGGTGGCAGTAGCCTCATAGGAACGGGGGCGTTCCTGGCTCATCCTTCACTCCCTACAGAGGTCACGAGTTGCCCCCCACCAGTGGCTCTCTGCACAGCCATGGCTCCAGAGGCACAAGGACTTAACGCAGAGACTGGCAGCTTGCAGCAGAAAAGTGAATGGACTATGCCTTAATCCATGGTACCATGCCTCCCCAGGAGGGAAGGGATGTCACTCCCGTCCACCTCTTTCCCCATGGGCAGCAAGATGGCAGCCGCCTCGGAACTTTTTGGAAAGCCAGGTATGAGTCGCGGTGATGGAGCAACTGCAACCTCATGAGAATGGGCGCGTTCCCACCTCATCCTTCACACCCTACCGAGGTCACGAGTTGCCCCCCACGAGCGGCTCTCTGGCACGGCCATGGCTCCAGAGCCACAGAAATCAATCTCGCAATTATCTGGCTCTTGGCAGAAATCCCTCCAGACTTAATAAGTAAAATTTCAGAAATCCAAAATTATGCAGCCGCTATCGCAGTCGCACAACATCATATGGTTCTCCTAACCAGCTGTAGAAAACAAATTATTTCACAATGATTGTTGGGTGTAAATTCTAAACAATAATAGTGCATCTTTTGTCAAAATAATGAATGCAATCAAAGTAGATAGAGAGTTAATTAGAATTCATCTTCCTCACAGGTATTAGGAGGGGTGGGAGGGGGGTATATTGGGGTTCTTGGTGGTGAAAAATAAGTACTGGTGAAGGGAAAGGTGTTTGATCATTGCATGACTGAGACTTAAACCTGAAAGCTTTATAACTTTTCCCACAGTGATTCAATAAATAAAAAAGGGCAAGAAAATAAAAGCATTGTTTATATACTTATTCTTTTATCTTTGTTATATATATATATATATATATATATATATATATATAGCCCTGCTTAATTCAGAACCACAATTTTTTAATTTACAAATATTGAAATGCTCTTAAACTACCAAAAAAATAGGTGGCAGCTCATTTTGAGATGGCAAAAAATGTATCAATTGACATTTCACCATGGCTTTCTAGTTCCTTAGACATTAATTTGGATTACCATAAAAATAGCATAAAACATCTAATGTAAATGGAAATAGCTCATTATGAAGCCAAGATATGGCACTTATCATATTTTTTTTTTTGCTTTTTGGGTCACACTTGGTGATGCACAGGGATTTCTCCTGACTCTGCACTCAGAACTTACTCCTGGCGGTGCTCAGGGGACCATATGGGATGCTGGGAATCGAACCTGGGTCCGCCACGTTCAAGGAAAACGCCCTACCCGCTGTGCTATCTCTCCAGCCCCCATATTTCTGATTTAGAATATTTCACTTCTTTAGGTCTTAATTTTTCTAATCTGTAAATTAATATTTTAGAAAGTGGTGATAATTATAAGATTTAAATGTGTGAGAAATTAATTTGTGAGCCACCAGACATAATACTTGGCTTGAAGAAATACCATACAAGTCTAAGGAGTCTTTAAAGTATTGAAAACGCCTGTCCAGACTTAGAAGAATTAATAAACTCTCCTTTAATAGTTGCATGTCCATCAGTTTAATAACAATTGAGATTAAATCCCATATAGTAATCCAAATGATTCTATGAGATGTGGGATTGCATTCTCATACCACATTCATGGACTGTGTGTCTGAAGCGATAAGCATCATGCAGCTTTATTTTTTGGTTTTTGATTGAGGAGTCAAAAAACAGAAAGTTTTTGATGTCACAAAGACCACTAAGAAAGCAGAAGAGAACCAGGTCTCGCCAACTCCCCTGCCATATGGCAGTGATTCTCCACCGTTCTTAAAGACATCTGTCATGCTGATCAAATAATCATCTTTAAGGATCTACTACATCTTTTTTCCCTTTTAAAACCTTTTTAAACTGATTTTATGGACATGAGAATGATATTTAGTCTAAAATCTTGAAATTTAATAATTTTGTCTTCTCCCCCCAAAAATAATAAACAACAAATAGAACACTTTTAGATATACTACAGCATTACTATTTCTGGGGGAGCAGCTGGTGAGGTACCCATAGGATCAAACTTACACTATCAGGGGGTATTGGTGTTAGTCAGAACTTGTAATAATCCTAAACTAATGGAAACTTTGCATTGTGTAAAGTTTCAAATCCCCTCCTTAAATCTGACATGAAGAATTTTGAAATTTCATTTTTAGCTGCCTTCTTCTTACCCTCTCTATTCCAAGAATCTTTATTAAAGGGAATTGATAAGAGGCACTGTGAGGTAGGCTTCACAAGGGAAAAATATGGAATATAAAAAGTTCCAATCCCTTGATGACTAAAAGTGCTAGCAGGTGATTCATACAGGGGACCTTTGTGTGCCATCCTGACTGACTCACTCAGGCATGCTGTCCTTTGAGATTTGGAGTAAGCTCTAGGGCTGTATTAACTGGTGAGTCAGGGCACTCAACTGAGCTCTGATTAGCTCCCATTTGCAGTCTTGGGCCTTTGGAATTGTACTTTCTTTCTCTATTTTTTTAAATTCTATTTTGGATAATATTCTTTAATATACTGTCCAACAAAAGCATAAATGCTTATATGTTTAAGGGACTCAACATTCAATATTTCCATCCCACTTTCACCATCAAAGTCCACACTAGAGCCCCTCCACCTTCTCCGTCTGTTCCTCCCCATCCTACCCTAGTGACGTCGACTTGGTTCTGTGTTCCTAGTCCACGCGTTTGTTTTTGGGAATTGTCTGTTCTCTAGCTGTGTTTCTTTGTGTTTCGCTCTAGAATATATGAGTCAGATCATCTAGATTTTGCCTTTCTCTAATTTGTTTTCTTTAACAGGACTCCCTCCAGAAAAACTATGCTCTTATCTTACTATCTTTTGCACCTATTTCAGTGACCTACATTAAGAATGTGTTGGATGTGAGTTTAATGTATTGAAACATAATTCACACATAATATACACAATGCAATCTTGGTGAATGGATAGAGCTATTTAAAAACAGCATAATTCTTCTAGGAAAGAAAAAATATTTAGCCCCCAACAAATCCTCATGCACTTGCTTGCTGATATTCTTTTATTTATTTATTTATTTATTTATTTTTATGTAGGAGTACTGCTCTTTATTCAGCCACTGATTAGCTGATTGAATTGGGCATGAACTCCACCTTACTTTTTTTTCATAATTTTATTTATTTTTTTTTCTTATATTTATTTATTGAATTACTGTGGGAAAAGTTACAAAGTCTTCAGATTTAAGTCTCAGTCATCCAATGATCAAACACCTTTCCTTTCACCAGTACTCATTTTTCACCACCAAGAATCCCAATATACCCCCCTCCCACCCCTCCCAATGCCTGTGAGGCAGATGATTTCTACTTAACTTTTCTCTACATTGATTACATTCATTATTTTGACAAAAGATGCACCATTATTGTTTAGAATTTCCCCCCCAACAATCAGAATTGCTGAAAAGGCATTGTGAAATACTTTGTTTTCTATAGCTGGTTATGAGAATCATATAATGATTTTAGACTTCTGCAAAGAGCCAGATAATTATGAGATTGGTTTCTGTGCGTCTGGTGTTATGGCTGTGCTGGAGAGCCACTCGTGGGGGGAAACTCATGATCTCAGTAGGGCGTGAAGGACGAACCAGTACCGCCCCCCTTCCCATGAGACTGCAGTTGCCCCATCACCACCGGGTCATACCTGGCTTTCCTATAAGCTCTGAGGTGGTGGCCACCTTGTATGCAGTCCAGATGCATTTCTGCCAAAAGCTGCTGGGTTTCGAGATTTGTTTCTGAGTCTCTGGGATCATGGCCATTAAGCAGCTTGATCAGGAGCCAGAGAGGCCGTTTATAGGCAGTAACTCGAGGTCTCGCTGGGATGGGGAGGAAAGGGCCGGTTCCACCCCCATCTGGTGAGGCCCCGCGTGTCTCGTCACTGAGGGCCCAAACCTGACTGTCCAGTGGCCTCTGGAGAATGGCGGTCACCGGGCCACCAGGGGGATCAGGCCAAGGCACAAAACCTATTCCCACCTGGAGTGGCCCAGCACCAGTAACCTACTGCGGGAACAGGACGCATTTCTGTCAAAAGCCTTTGGGTTCCGAGATTCGTTTCTGAGTCTCTGGGATCATGGCCGTTAAGCAGTGCAGTCAGGAACCAGAGAGGCCATGCCTCCAATTATATAGCTGAGCCGGAGGTGGTTTGTGTGTGTGTCTCCCACATACCTTACTTGTGGCCGTTTACTTTATTGGTAAATTTTGCCCCAATTTTTGAGGTCTGGCCAAAGGCATAGTAGCAATTTTGGGGTATCTGAAAGCCTGACGGTGCCATAAGGCTGCTGATGCACTTGCCTCACAGGTACAGACTGACCTGCTAGCGGCACCACACCCCCGTGCTGATATTCTTAATAAGTATTTTTAAAAATTCTGATACCTATGAGAATATAACTTTCCAAAAATCTATAATAAAGATAGCAATAAAATGTAACCATTTCTTCATTTGTTAATTATAATATCCTTTTGATATTACAATATCAAAAAGGAGGCATTATTATTTACACCATTTTGTAGCTGATGAAACTGCAGTACAGAGAAGTCACATGACTTATCCGAGGTCAAAGGGCTAATAGAAATAAAACACATCTTTACATGATTAGAGATACAACCTAAGTTCTATATTTTATGTGTTTTTTTTTCCTGGATAGCTGTACCATGTTTTGCCAACACTCACTGTTTTTCAAACCAGCGACTGAAAAGGACATAGATCTTGAGGAAGATGACAAATACTTGAGATGGGTCTCCTCTTTTTTTATTTTTCTTGCAGTAGACATATATTCCCCATAATATTTCTCTGGAGGGAGAGACTTCAAGACGTGGGGCAATGTTCGTAAAGATTACAGGTCCCATTCAGGTCCCATTCTACATCAGCAGAATCATGCTCTCAGTTATGAGGCTTGCTCATCTGGTCTTAAAAAGTTCCTCAAGATGAATAAAAGTAGAAGGGCAGGCTGCAGGGGGTGTGGCTTAAAGGGGTGGAACACTGGTGCTGGGAAATTACACTGGTTGAGGGAGGGGTACTGTACATTGTATGACTGAAATACAATCATGAATAAGTTTTTAATTCTCTATCTCATGGTAAAAAAAGTTTATTCAAGTAAAAATAAACTTGAGAGAAATGCTCTTCGGGAGATTCTCCTCCACAGTGAAGTTTAAGAAATACAAATTTGGAATACAAGACCACTATGAAAGTATCAGAACTAATTCATCATTGGTAAGCAAATAAAGCCATCAGAATATAAATTATTTCATCTCTGATCCTTTGAGTAGCATGATTTTGTATTCTACGATTTTGGTAGAGTACACATATCAGGATGGGTAAGGCAAGCTTTAAGCCAGACCTTCTGATGAGGAGTGAGCTTTATACATAGGAAAGTCCCCTTTCAAAGTCATCCAGAAGAAAAGCCTCCAGGGAGCTAATTAAAGAACCAGAAGCAGACAGGCTGCTGCATTTGGTTTTTGGTTAGTCCTTGAACTTAAGGATGAAAATCATAGACTTGGAATAGTCATCAAAAGCCCTGAAGCTGGGGAGATCTACTTTGTTGACAAAGAGCCAGAGAACAGATTCAGAGTAGAAAACTGATGTCTAGAATGGAGAAGATGGCCACATCAGTCAGCTTCTAGAAAACACTATTTTTCTTCAGATAAGGTTCAAAATTGAGACACTTGTGAGTGTAACTCCAGTGAAATGGGTAGTGGGTCTGAGGGAACTTGGTCAGATGAAGTTAAGGGATATTAATGGAGCAGAATTGCCTGAGCAGTACAGAATAAGGTAAAGGTAAATGTAAAGGTCCTCCCGTTGATCGTCGATTTGCTCGTGTGGGCCCAGTAACGTCTCCATTGGAGACTTTGTTGTTACTGTGTCTGGCATATCGAATACTCTCGGTAGCTTGCAATACAGAATAAAATGAAACTAAATGCTGTGGGCTGCTTGGTTTTTAAAAGCTTTTGCACAACTGGTGGGTTTGCACCTTGGAACAAACACTCGAGGTTTCTGTAGGACAAGGTGGAATGGGCCTCCCTAAAGATCTGTTACAAATAGCTCCTTATGATAATCACGTAATTACATCTCTGTTGTTATTTGTTTAAGCCACATTTCCATGTAATCCACAGTGAACTACATTCAATGCAGTTATCACACATCTCCCCCAATATCTTCAAAATAAAGATATTCTCACTTTCATAGTCTTAAGATAAATAGAACCTAGACATAAACTAATTTCACAGGAAGAATTTAGGAAGTTATTCCAAGAGTTAATGGCATAGCTGCTGAAACTAGAAGATAAGTGTTGGGCATGTGTCAGGGGACCTGTGACAGTCTAATCACACATATTGCTTCATCCCTCTTTGCCCAACCATTGTAGGATCCAAGTCAGAGTGAGTGATGTAATTGCTCTGAAATAGGCAATGAAGTCCAGGCTCCCTTCCTTGGCAAACTAGGAGATCAGCCTTGACTTCAGTTCCCTAAATTCTTCCCATAGCATGAAAGAAACCCTAGAAAGAGGTAGGACTTGCCAGAATTCCTTTAAGACACAAAAAGTATTTAGCAGACCCATAGAAAACTGTTAGAGCCAACTATTGCCTCATCCAGTAGCAAATCCCACTAATTAGAAAGGCCAATTAAGGAATTTCAAGGGACGTCATAAAAGCTTTGTTGTGAACATGAAGGATATTGTCTCTGCTTTCTATAAAACATTAATCAGCAGTGTGATACTGCTTCAGGATAATACCGTCAGAAATGCTTATGATTGTCACTGTGGCAGAATAAGTCACTCAGATGCAGACACAACCCCAGTGAGACAGGACAATCCAAATCTTCTGGGAGTGTGCTGTTCTCTCCCTTTCTTGGTTTATCTAGAACGCAAAGGTTTTGCTCTAGTTTCTAAAACAACAGCTTACTTGAACCATGACCTTTGTATAGATTAGAATAAACCCAAAAAAGGGTACATAAAACAATTAACTGCTGTCAGTGAGTAAAATGAAGTCTAGGTAACCCAACTACCTGTCCCATCATCCAGCTTCCTTAACCATAATCCTGAGTTACAATTTAAGATCATCCTAGTAAATCTAGTTTTATAATTAGGAGGGAAGATGGTAAATTGTTTTATAAGTGATGTGCAAAGTCATATAGGCACTTGAGATACTAGACTAACTCTAACCTCTGTCTTTAATCTACTTTTAAAATTAATTAACTTTTATTATTCTCCAAGCACTGAAGGTCTGCATATCTTCCCTGAATCCTTTCCTTTCATTCTGTTAAAAAAAATCACCTGAATTAATTTTAGAGATCTTATTAGTTTTATTAAATGGTTCATGAATCAGATAATAGCCCCCTCATGTGCACATGCGTGAGCGCGCGCGCGCGCACACACACACACACACACACACACACACACACCAAATAGTTTCTTCAAGAAGTTATACAAAATGGAATGTTGTAATTGATTAAAAGAGGATGAGACGGGTTATTAGCAAAATGAAAAAAAAAAGATTATTTCAGTCATTGCTACCTTCTTTTAGTAAATATGTCTTTTAGTGAGTATTTCTTGGGAAAGGGGAGGAGTGGGTGAGTCTAATCAGATAGATATATTACTTTTCCCAAAGGAATAACCAAGAAACTCTACTTGGTTTAAAATTATACTTTTTAAAGAGACTAAAGTGCAGTCAGATTAGGTGTTTTGTCTTGGTGAAATAATGCATGAAAAGTTCCATTTGAGATCTGTGGTTTCTTAATTTTTTATTGTAGCTTAAGTAGCTTGGCTATAATAGTAATAATGCTTATGGTTTGGTGTGCAAAGACATTGAACTTTTACCACCACCAAAATGTCAAGACCCTTCATCATGTCTTTATGTCATTTTCAGTCTGCTTTTGCCTCCCACCCTCAACTGCTTGGTAATCTGAGTTTTGTGATCAAAGACTAAGGGTTCGTCATCGTTTGGTGCTGTATACTCCCTTGTTTTTTATTACTCTATATATCATAGCTGATTGCTTATAATCAGTCCTCCCAATGACATTGTGAGGTAGATGCTATTATCCTTCTTTAACAGATGAGAAAATAGAGGACTAATGAGATAAAGTAATTTGTACATTAGTACAAATCCAATAAGTAGCAGAGAGAAAACTTCTACCAGAGCATTAAGAATCCCACAAGTTTACTTAATGAGTTTGTATGCTTTGTTGTGATTGATAATATTGTTATTTCAAAGTGTTTAGCCATAAGCACACACAAAATATTCTTAAAATTCACTTGGTTCTTGAGTCACAGAAATAGTATAATAGAACTACCAAATTTTAGATGAGAAACTGTAGAACAATATAATGTATTTCAAGAACTTAGTATATCTTCTTTAATACAATAATTGGGGGATAAAAGATATGAATCAAATCCCTCTCAGTTTTTATTTAGTTACAAAAGTAAAATAGACCCACTGGACCTATCCTCTGTAACTTGAATGCAAGCCAATGAATATTAAAGGAATAGTTAAGAATAAGAAAAGAAGCATTAACAAAGTTATAGCAGTATGTGATGTTTTTCCTAAATCATTTGAAAGATGCTGTGTGAAGTTATAATGATACGTTCTTTGAGACAAATTGCTTGTTTTCTTGATTCTAAGATGCAAATTTTTACATCTTGATGCTTTTGAAATTAGTAGATGCCTTGTAATCAATATGAACATTTAATGTAGAATCTTTACCCTCTAACCAGCACCAAGAAGCCATTATTAAAAGTATGATGCATTAAAATAGAAAAATATATAGTAATTTACTTTTTGTTTTCTTTTACATCCACACCTGACTGCTCAGGGGTTATTCCTGGTTCTATGCTCATGGATCACTCCTGGTCATACCTAATGCCTAGGATAGAACAAAGGTTTTAAATGTGCAAAGCAAGCCTAAAGTACTATTTCTCAGGTCCCAAACACATTGTACTTTAATAAATATTTAGAATAGTCAATATATATTTTCTAGTCTTGCTCTATGGATAAAGCTAGCTTTGCTCAAAATAGCACTGTAGATATAATAAAAGCAATACCTAATGTCTTTTAAAGAATATTTTTTTAAAAAAATCTAATCATATGTCTACATTTCTTATTCTAAGTTCCATTCCTTCTTTAAAAAGACTAAAGCTTATTCCAGGACTGGGGCAAAGAAATTCCAAGATGAATTTAGAGCAACTTGCTGTGCTACAAAATAAATGATCATAAAATGATGTCTTGTCAAAAGAACACTAGTCAACTTGAAAGGGTGCTGTTTGACAAAATATGTGACAATTTGTGCTTTGAAATGGATAATAATAGTAATTTATTATGATCCATTGAAAAATAATACCCAATAACTCCATGTTACAATAAGTAACTAAATTAATGATAGTGAAGAAGAGGAAGCTCTTCTGATAATAGAATGCTACACCAGAAATTGAGAAAGAGTCTAAGACAGAATTTAAAAAACATCACTTTGCTCTCGTCAAAGTAATAAGCGAAGAATAATTATTTTTTCTCCAACTATTTGTAAAATTTTGATAATATTGTATTTATATAGTCTCAATCTCTGCAGATTTTTATTAGTACACGTTTTTATGTAAAAAAAAAAGCTACTAAACTGAAGGAAAATCTATTTTATGCATTTTACATAAAAACTAGCTGTCTCTTTTCTTTGGAAATTAAAAATATCAACATTTTAAAATTTAAAGTCTATAAATGGTTTCATAACAAATGAAATAGGAGATAATATAAATTACCGAGCAAAGTAAGGTAAAGTTACTTGTAAGGGTATTTGATGATAAGTTAATATATTTAAAAGCAGAATGTGAGTCTTGAAAAGTGTTTTCTCTTAAAAAATTTGAATTATTTTATAACCCTTCATAGTTAGAATCAAAATTCTATTAAACATACGTTGATAATAGAGTTACATATTAATATCTTATTGTAATTTATTGTACCATAATAGGAATAAATGGGGAACATCTCTGTTATTTTGTATTTTTCTTGGATTGGTAGAGCAAACAAATTAGTATCATCATGTTTTATAGGGGAAAGGACTAATTTAATTACATATATATGGAGAATTTACATAGCTTAAATTCTAAACTACAGTGGTAGACCACAGAGTTAACCTTCAACTAATGAATAGAAGGACCAGAGGAAATACGGAGAAAGAAAGGAGTCCTGCACGACAATAAGATGATTACTCTTGTGACAGAAAAAAGTATTCTACGTATTTGACCTGCCATGAAATAAGTGATTTTTATTAAAAAGAATATGACCGTGTGCCAGATAGACAGACAGATAATGAGAGCTTAAGGCACTTGCCTTGAAAGAGACTGTATCTAATTTGATCTTCAGCACCCTACAATCTTCTGACCACTGCTAGGAGTCATTGCTGAGCACAAAGCCAGGAGTAGCACAGGATATGAGACAAAATTAAAGGAGAGGAAAGAAAGGAAGGAGGGGCTGGAGCAATAAT
Source organism: Sorex fumeus (assembly GCF_029834395.1). Classification (NCBI taxonomy): domain Eukaryota; kingdom Metazoa; phylum Chordata; class Mammalia; order Eulipotyphla; family Soricidae; genus Sorex; species Sorex fumeus. Next base: position 8,195,816 of record NW_026606322.1, on the reverse strand, counting down.
ACAATAGGTAGGACATTTGCCTTGCATGTGGCAGACTGAGTTCAATCCCCAGCATCCCATATGGTCCTCCAAGCACTGCAATGAGTAATTCCTGAATGCAGATCCAGGAGTAACCCCTATTCATGACCGGGTATGATCTAAAAAGCCAAAAATATAAAAGAAGGAAAGAAGGAAAAGAGGGAAGGAGGGAACGAGGGAGGGAGGAAGGGAGTGAGGGGGAAAAAGGAAGGAGGGAAAGAGAGAAGGAAAGAGTGAGAGAGCACAAGTGAGAGGGAGAGAGAGAGAGAGAGAGAGAGAGAGAGAGAGAGAGAGAGAGAGAGTTGAAGTTGACCTTAATACTGGGTAATCTTCATTTTTCAGGGCCTCAACTGATCCTAACTGAGGCCTGCAGAATCCCAATTTACTTGAGCCCTGTAGCCAGGGTATATGTATTGAGAAAATCTTGGTTTGGTTATTCGGGATAGCCAATCCTTCATTCAAAAAATTATTTTTATTTATTTTATTTATGTTACTGGTACCTGCTAGAGCAAATCAAGATTAACAGGAAGACAAGTGATACAAGTAAAGTGGTATTTTATTTATATGCTCTTTTAATCCTCCAAGTAGGCTACCTTTATCTTTTTTACAATCTTCTTGTTAGTTTTTGGTATACTAACATTTCCGAAGCACATTATTGCTTGGTTGTATGTTTAGCTTTCCTCTCATAATAAAGTTTAATTTCAAAAGAAAGGCAAAATTAACTATATCCTTGTACTCAGGTGTAGGCTCTCAATGATTCATGATTACATATCATGAAGCCATACATAAATACCATAATTAAACCGAAAATTATCCCATTTGTATAAAAATTATGAAATAGTTTGCTTTGAAATACAAATTTGCAAAACAGAAAGGGTGTCCTTGATGTCTAGTGCAAGTGTATAATATACAAGTTTTCTTGGTCTAGTACATATCTCAGGGTCACATTCACTTGTAACTCAAATATTGACAAACTGGTACTCTTCTCAATAAATAGTAGTAGGAATGTCTGCGACTTTTAAAGCAAGTGATTTATTTTTAAAAATATATAAGGCTAAAATATCTTCTCCCTCCTACTCTTTATATGCTTTGATTTGGGGGCCACACCCAGTAGTGGTCCAGGCTTATTGCCAGCTCCATGCTCAGGTATCACTTCTGGCAGACTTGGGGATTGAACCTGGGTCAGTTACATACCAAAGCAAGAGTCCTGTCTACTGTGCTACTGTTCTGGTTCTTGTATACCCTTTTACTCTTCACTTTTTTTATGTCTTTTAAAGGTTTTTGTCTTAGTAGATTGGTTTATGATATTGTAGAATCCCAGGGTTATAGCTTCATAACTCTATGCATGTATAATTCTTTCCACCCAAAGAGCAAAGTGCCTTCCACCAACATTAAAAAAAAATTCATGATCTTTACATACCATGCTAAAGTCCTTTCCTTTCAATATGAAGCTACACTTATTTCAATGGTTACACTTATAAAAATATAAAAAAAAATTTTGGTGGATAATGACGATGACTTTTATGTAGATATTGGTTATGCCTAAAGAACCCAAAATTATAAAATCACCAGCCCACAAATTATTACTGAGTACTGTTTGGGAAGTATTAAACTAGCTGCACTAGAGGTATCACTGTAGCACTATCGTCCCGTCATTCATTGATTTGCTTGAGTGGGCACCAGTTAATGTCTCCATCGTGAGACTTGTTGTTACTGTTTTTGGCATATCAAATACGCCATGGAGAGCTTGTCAGACTCCTCTGTGTGGGTGAGATACTCTCAGTAGCTTGCTGGATTCTCTGAGAGGAGTGAAGGAATCGAACCTGGGTTGGCTGTGTGCAAGGCAAACACCTTGCCCACTGTGCTACCGCTCCAGCCCGCACTAGAGGTAACATAAGATAATTCTTCTGAGAATCGTCCATACTGTTTTCGAAAAGGGCTGAACCAGTCGGCATTCCCACCAGCAGTAAAGGAGAGTCCCTTTCTCACCACATCCATGCCAACACTGGTTGCTTTTGTTCTTTTAGATGTGGGCCAGTCTCTGTGGTGTGAGATATCTCATTGTTGTTTTGATCTGCATCTCCCTGTTGATTAGTGATGTAAAGCATTTTCTCATGTGCCTTTTAGCCATTCGGATTTCTTCTTTGGGTAAGTTTCTGTTCATTTCGTCACCCCATTTTTTGATGGGGTTAGATGTTTTCTTCTGTAGAGTTCAACCAGTGCTTTGTATGTCCTTGATATCAACCCTTTATCAGATGGGTATTGGGTAAATATCCTTTCCCATTCTGTAGATTGTCTTTGAATTCTGGTTATTGTATCTTTTGAGGGAGGCCAGCTGCACATGCTGAGTGAGAAGGCAGCTCAGATAGAGAGGGGTGCACCAAGTAAAGGGTGTTGGGAGGACCCTCCCAGGATGAGACATAAAGTAAGTAAGTAAAGGCCCTCCCGTTGATCGTCGATTTGCTCGAGCGGGCCCAGTAACGTCTCCATTGGAGACTTTGTTGTTACTGTGTTTGGCATATCAAATACTCCTGGTAGCTTGCCGGGCTCTCCGAGAGGGGCGGAGAAATCGAACTCGGGTCGGCCATGTTGGTCGCTTGTAAGGCGAATGCCCTACTGCTGTGCTATCACTCCAGCCCAGGATGAGAGATGCTTGCTGAAAATAGACTATAGACCAAACATGATAGTCAGTCAATGCCTCTTTTGCAAACCACAACACTCAAAAGGAGAGAAAGAACAAAAGGGAATGCCCTGCCACAGGGGTGGAGTGGGATGGGAAGGTGGGGGGGGGGAGGGATGCTGGGAGCATCGGAGGTGGGAAATGGGCACCGGTGGAGGGATGGGTACTCAATCATTGTATAACTGAAACCTGAGCACAAAAATTTGTAAGTCTACAACTGTACCTCATGGTGTTTCACTAATAAAATTTAAAAAAAACAAAGATAATTCTTCTTTGCCCCTGGAGTTAAACACTACTTTGGATATCATGTATTTATAAAAGCAAAAACCTCCAATGCAGATATGTTCTAAGGGTCATGGAAGTGTGAGAGGGTTAGGAGAAATGAGCAGAGGAGTTGTCTCTGCTTGCTGAAGTCCACTGGACCCAACCCCATTGTTAAGGGAAGTCAAAGACCACACACCATACATTATCAACCCTGAATAAAACCCTGTATTATCACCATTGTTAAAGTAGAACTCTAATTGGATACTTAGAGTTGGGTACTTTTTCTGATATGAATAGAAAATGTTTCTTGATTTGGTGCCTTAAAGCAGCTGGGGGCAGACATGGGGTGAAGGAGGAGAGAAATGGTGTGGAAGAGAAGTAGCAGGCAAGAGAAGTGATGAGGGGGGAGAAGCAGCAAAGTGGGAGAGGAAGTAGGGAGGAAGGCTGAGGGAGAAGCTGCCAGAATGGGTCCTCGTTAATTACAGTTATAACATTTAATCATTTATAAACCCAGTTTCCTAATTGTAAAAATGAGGATATACTCCATGTCTTGCATCTTGTACTTGGTGGGCTGTTAGGACCATGTGAAACTGTGAACGTAACTTGAAAAATAATTAAATGTTATAAAAATGTGGAGGATTATTAATAGCATCTGACATTTATTAAACACTTATTATGTGGCCGACATCGTGCTGGCACTTTATATTCATTACTTCAGTTAACCCTTCCACAACACTCTGAGGTAGATACTTCTACCGGTACTCCACTAATAAAGAAACTGAGGTTTATGGTGATTAATTACATATCAGTAAATTTCCCATTGAGATTTCAGTCTCTGACATTCCGTCATCCCCTCATAATCACTTTTCTTACCAGCACTCAAATTGTTATGGGAGAATCCAAAATGGCTGACAGACCACTTATCCACAGCTGGGCCGCAACAAATCCCACTGTTCATTCTTTTAAATGTCACTGTCCTGTCACTGTCCTCTCGTTGTTCATTGATTTGCTCTAGCAGGCCTAGTACCGTCTCCATCGTGACAACCGATACTGTGTTTGGCATATTGACTACATCACGGGTAGCTTGCCAGGCTTTGCCGTGCAGGCGAGATAGTCTCGGTAGCTTGCTGGGCTCTCTGAGAGGGGTGGAGCCCCAGATTTAGACTTGGGGTCAACATGGGTTAAAATTTTGCACTTGCTAGTAGAGACAAAGATGCAAGGAAAACTAAGTCCTAGGGAGGAAAGTGTTTCTCGGGAGACTTCATAGATCTCTTTGCATATATCTATTCACAGGCATGCAGACACCAATCTTGAGTATTCATCAAGCCATATTAAACTAATATTCAAGGCTTGCCATAAGGTCATGATTAATCTATTAGCTGCCCTCAGTAGTAAGGTGAACAATTATTGCTCCAACTGCTCTCTTCCTGCTCAAAAACCCAACAGTGCTATGTTCTTTTTATGGCCATGGAATTATTCAGCACCCTGACAACAGACTGTGCCCGGACTGTATTTGAAGCCAAGCAAAGAGAAGAAAACCAGAAGACGACGGATTGAATGAACTCAGGGCAAGTGGCGATCTAGCTACCCTGGCATCAAAATGGGCTTGGGAAAAGTGCCATAATGCTTAACTATAATTTAAGAGCATGGTCATGAACAAATTCTGTGATGATCCAAAAAGTAATAACTGGATTTGAACCCTGCTGGGGTTAGGAATGATTAATCCAACCTGAGCACTGTAGTCTGAGTCTGTGGTGAGATGTTCCCAGGAGAGACAAGCCTAAAAGTGTCTATTACTGTGTCTGTATAGAATGGCCAATATTAGGAAGTATAATTAAAGATGTTAATCAAGAGGAGAGGAGAGGAAATACATGCCTTACGGGCTGTTTTTCCCTCATGGGCTGCAGGTGGTCAGGAAGACTGGAAAAACATTTTGATTGTGCTTCCCGTGGAGAGGCGTGGTTGGGGAGGTATGGAGAGAGAAGAAAAAGAGTGGCTGCAAGGAGAAGGGGGAAGCATGCCTTGGGGGTAGAGAGACGAAGATGGAAGCAGCTGGAAGAAAGAATTGCAGGGTTACAGAGAGACAGACGGTTACAGAGGGACACAGACAGAGAAGAGGTCAGGAGATTGGGATAGACACAGAGAGAGACAGGAGAAGAAGTAGATTGAGTGAGACAGAGAGTTCGAGGAAGATTGAGGAAGAGACAGAGACAGGGATGGAGAGAAGAAGAGACACAGAGTTAGAAGGAAAGGTTGCAAGTTAGAGAGAAGGCTGAAAAGAGAGAGTAAGAGTGGCTGGGGAAATTGGAGAAAAGTCACGAAGAGCATTGTAGAGCAAGTTAGAGAGAGGGTTAGATAGAGCTGGGAGAGACGAGAAATTGAATACAAGGCAACGAATCAGCGACCAGCTTGACCCTCGTTCTTCCGTGGTCCGTCCAAGGCAACAGACGTTCCCGATGGGGAAGCGAAAGAGAGCTGAACAGAGAGCCCACAAACATCCTTTCATGTGTAATCCCCCCTCGCTCACCCCGGCGAAAGAAGAATATGCAGCTCTGGCCCAGGTGGGCCAAGGGACAAAAACGGGATAGCCACAGCTGGTGTCCCGGGTGCAGCCTGAACTACCAACAAAAGACAAAGAAATTTTACAATGGACCAAATAAATACGTATGGGTTCTCATAGGGGGAAATCCTTCTAGGTTCTAAGAAATAAGAATCACCTCTTATGGCTGAGACACCAGGAAGGCACGACACTTCCCAGAAGAGTGAATAAGGTGATGCTGTGTTTGGTCTTAGCAAAGCCTCCTGTTGCTGCCTGCAAGTCAAGAGTGAGCAGATTCCATCTCAACTTCTTTGTGCACCTGTTCCATAAAAACCCTGATGTATAAACTCATCGAAAGCAACAGAACCACGGCCCAATGGTCATTGTGTAAAGGAAAAATCTTTCCTACACTTTCACTTTCTGGGTAGAAATATAGGTTCCAACGAGAGAGATTTAAGGGGTGTGGAAGGAAAGATAGAGAATAATTATGATAATATTTTTGATGCATCATTTTTCCTCTAGTCCATGCTTGACCTTAAAATGTAGTTTTCACTGGATGGCTATATGCAAAAAAGTGAGATCAGACCTCTGCCTAATGCCATATACAACAGTAAGATCAAAGTGGATTAAAGACCTCAACATCAGACTGGAATCCATAAGGTACATTGAGGAAAAAGTTGGCAAAACCCTCCATGACATTGAAGCTAATGGTATCTTCAAAAGATGTCATGCCACTGGCCAAGCAAGTGAAAACAGAGATAAACAAATGGGACTATCCTAAACTAAGAAGCTTCTGCACCTCCAAAGAAAACAGTGATCAAAATACAAAGACAGTCTACAGAATGGGAAAGGATATTCACCAAATACACATCCGACAAGGGGTTGATATAAAGGATATACAAAGTACTGATTGAACTCCACAAGAAGAAAACATCCAACCCCATAAAAAAATGGGGCGATGAAATGAACAGGAACTTTAGCAAAGAAGAAATCCGAATGGCTAAAAGGCACATGAGAAAATGCTCTACATCATTAATCATCAGGGAGATGCAGATCAAATCAACAATGAGATATCATTTCACACCATGGAGACTGGCCCAGAACCAAAAGAACAAAAGCAACCAGTGCTGGCACGGATGTGGCAAGAAAGGAACCCTCCTTCACTGCTGGTGGGAATGCCGACTCGTCCAACCATTTTGGAAAACAGTATGGACGTTTCTCAAAAAAATTAGAAATTGAGCTCCCATTTGACTCAACAACACCACTCCTGGGAATATATCCAAGAGAGGCAAAGAAGTATAGTGGAAGTGACATCTGCACTTGTTTGTTCATTGCAGCACTCTTTACAATAGCCAGAATCTGGAAAACACCTGAGTGCCCGAGAACAGATGACTGGTTAAAGAAACTTTGATACATTTACACAATGGAGTACTGTGTAGCTGTTAGAAAAGATGAAGTCATGAAATTTACATACAAGTGGTACAACATGGAAAGTATCATGTTAAGCAAAATGACTCAGAAAGAAAGGGATAGACATCGAAAGATTGCATTCAACTGGAGAACATAAAGTAACAAAATAGGAGACTAACACCCAAGGATGGCCGAGATTAATACCAGGAATTTTGTTCCATAACTTGGAGGCCAGCCACACATGCTAGAGGAAAAGGAAGCACAGATAGAGAAGGGAGCACCAAATAAAGGGTGTTGGGAGGATCCTCCCAGGATGGGAGAAGCATGCTGAAAGTAGACTATAGACCAAACATGATTGCCAGACAATGCCTCTTTTGCAAACCACAACACCCAATAGGAGATAGAGAACAAAAGGAAATGCCCTGCCACAGAGTCAGGGTGGGATGGAGGGAATGGGGGTTGGAAGGGATGCTGGGATCCGTAGTGGTGGGAAATGGGCACTGGTGGAGGGATGGGTATTTATTTGATCATTGTGTAAATGAAACCCAAGCACAAAAAATTTGTAAGTCTGCAACTGTACCTCATGGTGTCTCACTAATAAAAATCTTTTTAAAAATTAATTTTACAAAACAAATGTAGTTTTGATAAAATGCATTTTATCAAATGCATTTTACAATTGCATTAATATGTATGGTTTTTCTGTAGTGTTACCATTCCTTACCACCACAAAGAACTCATCACTGTCCTGATGTCACTTCTATTCTGCTCTTCTTCCCTACTGAGATTTTCCCACTCAATATTTTGTAATTTCAGTTTTACAACAAAAGGCCAAGGATTTGTTTCCTAATTATTTAATTTTTCTTTCTACCAGAGAGTGAGATGATCTAGCATTTTTTCTCAATGACTTAATTAATGATATAATTCAGTTCCAGCAAACCACAAGATTTTGTCTTTTCTTATAGCTGCATAGTATTCCTTTGTGTTTATGTATCAGAACATATTTATCTCTTCATCTTTCTTCAGATATTTGGGTTGATTTAATATTATGGTTCTTGTATTAACTGTTGTGACGAATATACCTACTTGTGTTCTTGTTTTCCTTTGACCAAGCATGACCTCTTCCCTAAACAGAATTCAATAAAGTTTATAAGGACGCAGTTTTTAAAAAATTTTTGCGTTTGGGCCACACCTCACTTTGCTCAGGACTTACTCCTGCTCTGTGCTCGGGAATCATACCTGGCAGGCTTGGAAGGCCCTGTGGGATGCTTGGGATCAAACTTGGTTGGTACTATTGTACTATTGCTCTGACCTCAAAGATAAGAATTTTTGATATTTTGTCAACTGCTATGTTCACAGTACCTAGATCTGTATCTTCTCATAGTACATACTCAATACATATTTATTTAAGGAGGAAAAGAATGAATCTGTAGATTTAACAGAATGATATAACTTAGCTTAATATCTAGACAGTTAACAATTTTGGTACAAATATTCCCAGTGAAGCTCTTGGAAGTTCCATTCCATTAGCACATATTAGGAACCAGATACAAATGTGTTGTTTACTCGGGTCAGTGCAGAAGACAGAGGTTAACTTATTTGGGAGATCAACCTTACTTCCAGAAAACTTCCAGAGCTTAGCTATCCTGGTCTCTGAAATTTTGATCAAAGATATAAAGGGAAAATGTAATTTTCTCTATTCAGTTAGTGTTTTGTGAGTACTGATGCACCACAAACACTTCTATGTGCTGAAGTCCAAACAGTGACCAAAATATGTAGATGTAGGGTATTCAATTCTAGTGAATGGAGTCTTTTACCAGACTAGCTTCATTCTAGTGAACTCATTTATGAAGAAAGACTTCTATAATAAGACCTTTAATACTTATTTTTTTCATAGAAGATATCTGATCTATTACATAACCAAAGAGTTTACATTTTGTCTAATAGCATACATCCTACAAGTGGCTAAGCTGCAAAGAAAATTGACCTTTCATTCTTTGATACAAATAATTGGTAAGCATATCCAAAAAAAAGGAAACTGCATTATTGATTAAAGACTAAGACTAGTATTTTTGATGAGTTTCATTGTAGAAGCTTCTGTAAACCTATGATCACTTAATTACTTGACATCCCGTTACTCATTGATTTGCTCGAGCAGGCATCAGTAACGTCTTTATTTGTCCCTGTCACTTGCTAGTGTAGCCCAGTTGCATCTGCTCACTCCAGTCACTGTCACTGTCCTCCCGTTGTTCATCGATTTGCTCGAGCAGGCCCAGTAATGTCTCCATTTTGAGACTTGTTGTTACTGTGTTTGGCATATTGAATACGTCGCTTACCAGGCTTTGCCGTGCGGGCGAGATACTCTCGTTAGCTTCCCAGGCTCTCCGAGAGGGGTGGAGGAATCGAACCCGGCTCAGCCTGGCTGGATGCGCTCAAGGCAAACACCCTACCACTGTGCTATCACTCCAGCCCTGGGGCTCGCTCCAGTAAACCTATGAATAGAAAGAAAATGTCGGAACATTCAATAATATGAAGGTGTAATGACTAACAACATGATGTGAATTATTTTCTCAGGCAGGTGACTTGAAAGCAGATGTTAGCATTAGCTCACATCCTAATTCTACTTTCCATTAACCTCTGGTCTGGACTAAAATCCTAATCATACTACTCTCAACATTCTCACTTGCAAAATGGGAAAGGAAAATTATACTATTTTTAGGTCCAGTGCATGATCTAATGGAATCTTGACAAAAGACAATTACTGCTGAAGAATGAAAGGGAAAGGAGATGGAACAACAATGAAAATGTCTCAGAGGCAAAATTCAGTTCTGAATTTTACCAATCTTCTTCCCATCTCAGAAGTCAAATATTAATATGACTTAACTCAGGTTGAGTCTAATATCCTTTTATAAAAAAAATACATTTTTGCCTTTCCCTTTACAGAAGTGACGCTTGACCTTTAAAGTACAGGGAGAAAACATAAGCATTTGTCAAATACACAAATTTCCAGACTCAAACCAGAGAAACTGCTGTCGTAGATCTGAGACAATGCTCAAGGATTCTCATTTTAAAGTGACACCTTAAATACTTTTCATGAATGATATCAGTGGAACTTACTTTAAAAATCCTACAGAGGTTTGCAAGGCAGGATTTATTTAAATGAATCCAGGACACAGAAGCAGCAATGCATCATAAATGGAAGATGGAAGCCCAGGTTAATGTCATAGAGTATAGTAAATATATTCAGGAGAGGCCCAACTCAGAATGACATGTGGATTTAGTGGGTTGATGAACAGAAGCCCTGCAGCTTTTTAACCTCACAATAGAGTGAGTAGCAGTTTGTCTTTATCTGTTCTTAAAGCACAAAGATATTCCCAAACATATAGATTTTAGAAGCCAGGTGGTAGCCTGATACTCCCTTTTATCTCAATAATTCAGACTCATGGAGATTACCTTAATTGCAGAATCTTTACAGCAATTCTAGGTGTAAGCAAGTTATTTCTGTAGTTAAGAAACTATTCATAAATATTCAATTTCACAAAATTAGCCAAAGGAGAGAAATAAGCAAGAACAGACTGCCCCAAATAATACATAGACAATTGCTAAGGACTATCTCTTCTCAGAATGTCAATATAACCAAGGAAATCTCTATGGGAAAATGAAAAATAATTATTATAATGAAAACTTTTTTAATACCACATTTTATAATCTCAAATGAAATTAGCCACAATGGACTTATCTAATAATGATAGGGTTTTCAAATAGATAAAAAATGTAATGGTTGTGTTTTGCTATTTAATCCTAACTTATACTCTAGGAAAAGTAAAGTAAAGTTTGTGTCTCTGGGATCCCAACATACTTAGTTGGATAGTGAAAAATCAAAGCAATAGGGACTGGGACATGTGAAGACCCCAATTTGACTCCAGTACTTCACACCAACCATTCGCATTTACCTAACCCAAGTGTAGGCCTGGTAGCCCCTAAGCACTAGGTGTGATCCTCCTAGCTTTGAAGCACTGCTAGTCCAAGCACCATTGCATTTTCAGACCTAAGTACTATGAGATGTGGAAACTAGTTGAAGTATCACCAGGAATGGCCAACAAGACACATGCAGCTGAATAGTGAGGGAGGCCCATTCTTAAATATTGTTATCAATATTATCTTATTCACACTGGTTAGTGAAAAAAATGGGCATATTAGTATTGGAGATAGTACACTGGTCGCCACATATGACTCATAACTCATAGTACTCAGCCCTGGGTGGTTCCTTCCCACATAAAATATGACCTAGCTTATGGTTTGGCCAAGGAGATGTTAGCAAGCATGACTCAAGCAGATAATTGGTAAATATTTACATATTGAAGATTGTCTTTTCGAATGTTCACTTTTAGAAGCCAGCTGCCATGTTTCAAATAAGCTCAGTCTAGACTATTAAATTTTAAGACTACAAGTAGATGATGTCCTTCAAGGATCATCTTGGGTATACCAGCTCCTACTGATGGTGTCTCCCAGCATCTAGTTGAATGTTGCCACTCAAGTAATGTCAATTCCACTACACGGAGCAAGAGAATGACTAGCTGTGTTACTCAACCTAAACAGTTGTGAATATTAAGGGATCAGTGATATTTTCATTCACAGGATTAGGTGGTGATTGCTATGAAACAGCAAATAACTCAGAAATTGGTTTCCAGAAATAGGGAAGAACTAGAATAAAAAGCTTAAATATATTTTATTAAAATTTCTTTTTAAAATACCTAGGATTTGTTTTTATTCAGGTGTGATAAAGCTAAAAAAAATGAGTTATTTCCTAACAATGCCATCCAAATATGGGGAGAAGTGATGGACACTTCCCTAAAGAAGACATACAGATGCCAATAGATGTGTGAAAGAGTGTCCGCCATCATTTATGGTTAAGGAATTCAAAAACATAAATGAAAATAGCATATATTAAAAAGTTTGGAAATATCAGGGTTGGTTCTGTAGAGAATGAAGCCTTCATTCACTCTTGGTGAGAATGTTGTATGGTTCAGCCTTTATGGAAAGCAATCTGGATATTTCTCAAAAATAGTAAGAATAGAATTCTCATATAATACAAACAATACTTGGCATCTACTTTTTGACATCTGCCTCCCAAACACAAAAACATTAATTCAAAAGAACATTTGCACATCTATGATCATTGTAGCATTTAACCTAGCCAAGATGTGGTAATAATCCAAATGCCTAACTATGAATGAATGGATCAAGATATGCATGTGTCTGTGTGTGTGTGTGTGTGTGTGTGTGTGTGTGTGTGTGTGTGCAGCTATAAGAAAAAGTAAAATCATGCAATTTGCTGCTATGTGGATGGCACTAGAAGATATCATGCTGAGTGAAGTCAATCAGAGGGAAATGGTTAGATAACATAATCATCTCTTTCATGTGTAATGTTTAAAGACATACAAGTAAGAGAGCAACAAATGGTCAAAGGCGATATAACTGGAGAATTGATGCATAGAACTGAGCTTGGGTAGGGGTTAGGAGTAGAATAGGATGGGTCTTTTGAGACCTTGGTAGAGACAGATATGTACAGTGGTGTTGAGTGTGGTGTTCAAATCATTTATTCATTAAACTATCATTAATAGTATTGTAAATCACAACAACTCAACAAATATTTTTAAAAATCAAACTTCAATTGCCATTGAAAAGGTAATCTGTGGTACTAGTAGACACCAAATCTGAAAGTAAAAAGAGAAAAACATTAAAGAGAAAAGATAAAAAGAGATCAGGATGTAGAGACCATACCTGATAATCTGGTTAACAGTACCAAAATTTGGTTGAATTTTGAAGGGTGAGAGAGTAGAAATGAATAAAGAGGCCTACATATATATACTTGATCAGGGCAGTCATGATTTCTAAGAGCTCACTAAAAAAAGAGAATGGGGAGGTAACTGACTTCACATAGTTGTTAAATATATATAATAGGTAGACTTGAAATGGAATTCTTTGCTCGCTCCAGAAATTAGCTAGGCCTGGGAAGGCAGTGTCTCCTAGGTCAGCAAAGGTGCAGATGAAAAAACTCCATAAAATACAAAAAAATTAAAATGTGATTAATATAGGATGTAGGATTGGATGAAAAATGGAAGCCCAAACATGAAGAAACTCTGAGTTGAGTCTAGAAGAACACAAAACTTCTATTCAAGACTAGAGAAAAGGGACCTGTGTTAGATATGGTAGAAAAATGAAGACAATTGACACTTAGGGTAACTTTAAAGCAGAAATATTATATACATAATAAAATTAAGAATTTAATTAAAAATATTGAATGTGTCAATAAAGAGCCATAGCACAGCGGTAGGGCGTTTGCCTTGCACTCAGCCAACATGGCCAACCCGAGTTCGATTCCTCCGCCCCTCTCGGAGAGCCTGGCAAGCTACCGAGAGTATCTCGCCCGCACGGCAGAGCCTGGCAAGCTCCCCGTGACGTATTCGATATGCCAGACACAGTAACAAGAAAGTCTCCAATGGAGACGTTACTGGGCCCACTTGATCAAATCGATGATCAACGGGTGGGCCTTTACCTTTACCTTTACCTTTACCGTATACTCTATACAAAAAAAAGTGCTGGCTTTGTTTTAAGTCATTAACTTCAACAGTAGTGTCTTATTCAGCAGAAATTTTGAAAAAAAAATATTCTGTTACCACGTAAATAAGTCATAAAAGTGTACATTGATACTAAAAGTTAATATTGTTATGAAAGAAAATACTAAAGGGTGAGAATGAGAGAAGTGAGAAAAAATGGTCTAAATAGAGAAAGGAAATGTAGGGAAGAGATTTGCTTTCAGAAGAAAAATTGGGAAGACTAGAGAAAACGAAGTAAAAAGAAAGATAAATAGGTTTGCTCTGAAGTAGATGTTAGAGAATAGTATTTGATCTCTAGAGCTTTATGGTTAATCACTAAGAAATCATGGTTTTTAATGCCCAAAAGTAGAGAGAGATTATGGGGAACATTGTCTGCCATGGAGGCAGGAGGAGGGTGGGAAATGGGGGGTATACTGGGGATATTGGTGGGGAAATGTATACTGGTGGAGGGATGGGTGTTTGCTCATTGAATGGCTGTAACTCAAAATGAAAGCTTGTAACTATATCTCACAGTGAATCAATAAAATTTTTTAAAAAAAGAAATCATGGAGGTTTTTTTGTAGGTGATTAATATTTACATTACAATTAGTGAAAGTGTCATGGCTAACTCTAGCATAACATCTATTTTCCTTTAATATGTGCTTCAGATCTGTGGTTTTTATTAAGTAACTTTATGCTCGACCCAAACACTAATGACCCCAGAACAGATACAGCAAGGAGGCTGCGTGTGTCTGAGTTCTTTAAAGATCTTTTTCTCACAATTCTGTAGGTTGAAATTTCTAAGATCAAAGCCCAGCACATTCCTTGTATGATGAAGACCCACTTTTCAGTTCATAGACAGCAATTTCTACCTACACCTCACAGGACAGAGAAAAGGTTTCTTGGCCCTTCAGTCAGAACTCCATTTGACTCATAAAGATCCTGTCATCCAAGGGCCAGGAATATTGCTCCATAGTTGGAAGCCTGCTTCATAAGCTGCGAGCGAGAGAAGGAGAAGGCAGCTGGAATAGAGAAGGGATCACTAGATAATGATGACTGGAGGGTTTTTTAGGGATAGGAGATGTGTGCTGAAAGCAGATAAAGAACCAAACATGATAGCCTCTCAGTATCTATATTGCAAATCATAATGTCCAAAAGTAGAGAGTATGGGGGAAGTTGTCTGCCAAAGAGACAGGGGGAGGGTTGGGATAGGGTGTGGGGAATACTGGGGACATTGGCATTGGAAAATGTGCACTGGTGGAGGGATGGGTGTCCGATCATTGTATGACTGAAACTCAAACATGAAAGCTTTGTAACTGTATCTCACAGTGCAGCACTGTAGCACTGTCCTCCCGTTGTTCATTGATTTGCTCGAGCAGGCACCAGTAACATCTCACAACAAATTGTGAGACTTGTTGTTACTGTTTTTGGCATATTGAATACATCACAGGGAGATTGCCATACTTTGCCATGCGGGCGAGATACTCTTGGTATCTTGCCGGGCTCTCCAAGAGAGGAGGAGGAATCGAACTCGGGTCAGCCATGTTGGCTGCATGCAAGGCAAATGCCCTACCCGCTGTGCTATCATTCCAGCCCATCTCACAGTGATTCAATTAAATAATGGGTTCTGTCATTCTGACCTATCTTCCAACCAAAGTCTCTACCTCTTAAAAACACCTCAGCAATAAATAGGTTGCAGTATCTGCATTTTGAGGGACCACAATCAATGTGATTATGATTATGTGGACAATGAGACATGAGCAGAAATCTCTGTAGAGACTTCATTGATATTTTTAAAAGGAATAACAACTGGCTTTTTGATTTCTTTTACTCTTTGCTTCACTCATTCCCCCACCCTGAAGTATGAGAGTGATTTTTATAATTTTAGCTTTCATTTTGTAATCACTGAGACAAAAGCAAGAAGGTAGAGATGGAAAAGTAGAAATGCAGAATGAGCCTCAGTCCCCAAAACCCTCTCTGAATGCTTCAACAGTCTTGTTCTATCTACCGTCATTCTTGCTAAGTGAGAAAAATGAAAATCTTCTCTGCTTATGACATTATTTTTCAGGTTTCCTGTTACATGAATAAATCATAACTAATACAGATAGTGTCCTTGCTTTTCTTAAGAATCCAGCCCTATCTTCAAAAGTTGTCATATCAAAATGGTGAAGAGTAGGTTTACAATAGGAAAAGTGCTCTTTTTCTTTTGAGCTCTAAGTGCCAATCAATTAATCTCTATTTTTGTCATATAAATTTTGTCTTATAAATTATAAAGAATAGTATTTTCTTCTGGTATTTTGGCATGCTGAAGTGACATATAAATTAAGCTTAATTCTAAGAAAAATGATTAGGAAAATATGTACTAAACTGATTAAATTTATCATAAAATTTCCTTAGAATGCATATTCTTTTAACTCCATTAATTGGTAGATGTAACTGTTTTCAAATTTCATTCTCGAAAGTCATGGAACCCTCCCAAAAATATGATGAGTGCTATTGTTTTAAAAAATGAAGTGATTGAATTCTACAATGGCCTTCAATATCCCATATGATATTTTTCCTGACACCAACTTGGTGTGTCACACAGATTAGCTCAATTATCACATTAACTACTTAGACTTATCTGAAACCATATAGGCTAACAGCCCAAGTAAACAAGGGTTTTCTCTGTCTTTAAAATTTCTTGCAAATCTAGGAGCATCAGTTGAATTCTCATTCAACTTTGATCAGTCAGTTATAAACTGGGAGTTCTTATTACTCTCCTTAGATTCAGTAATAGGTTAGAGTGAATCACAGAACTCAGGGAAATTCTTCACTTGTGTTGAGTGATTTATTATTGGGGGGAAAAAAAGCAAAATGCTCTAATGAAGAGATGCAGCGGACAAAGAAGAGTGGTCAGATCGCAAATTTCCTCCCTGCTTTGAGTGTGCAATTCTCCCAGCATGTAGATCTGTTCACAGATTCTGAAGTTCTCCAAACTTCCATGTTGAAGCGGAGAATGGCACCTAGATATTGGATTGTCACTAGTCCCCATTCCCCTTCCCATACTTTGAGGGATGGGAGTAGAGATATGAATTCTCACCCTCCAGACACTTGGTGTGACTTCTTGGTGAATAGCTTTTTTGGTAAATAGTTCTCATCCAGTGGAAAATGATTTCATAAATTCTTGTATAATAAAAGAGAGCTTCTCTTAAACAACAAAACACTATCCTTTTACTCAGAAAATTCTAAGGACTTAAGTACTTTTTGTCAGAAACTAAGAATGCAGTGAAAAATGTCTTACTATGCCACATTTCCTATCACATTGCCTTTTTTTAAAAAAATATTTTTGTTAGTCAAACACCATGAGGTACAGTTGTAGACTTAAAAATGTTTGTGCTTGGATTTCAGTTATACAATGATCAAGTACTTATCCCTACACCAGTGCCCATTTTTCACCACCATGGTTCCCAATATCCCTTCCACCCCCCATCCCCCAACATTCGACCCTGCCTCTGTGGCAGGGCATTCCCTTTTGTTCTCTCTCTACTTTGGGGTGCTGTGATTTGCAGAAGAAGCATTGAGTGGCAATCATGTTCAGTCTATAGTCTACTTTCAGCATGCTTCTCCATCCTGGGAGGATGCTCCCAACCCCCTTTATTTGGTGCTCCCTACTCTATCTGAGCCACCTTTTCCCCTAACATCTGTAGCTGGCCTCCAAGCCATGGAATAAACCTCCTGGTACTTATCTTGGCTATTCTTGGGTGTTAGTCTCCTATTTTGTTACTTCATGTTCCCCAGATAAATATAATCTTTCTATGTCTGTCCCTCTATTTCTGACTCATTTTGCTTAGCATGATACTTTCCATGTAGTACCACCTGTCTCTAAATTTCATGACTTCATCTTTTCTAGCAGCTACATAGTACTCCATTGTGTAGATGTACCAAAGTTTCTTTAACTAGTCATCTGCTCTTGGACACTCAGGTTTTTTCCAGACTCTGGCTATTGTAAATAGTGCTGCAATGAACAAACAACTGTAGATGTCACTTCGACTATACTTTTTTGCCTCTCGGGTATGTATTCCCAGGAGTGGTATTTCTGGGTCAAATGGAAGCTCAAGTTCTAATTTTTTGAGAATTGTCCATATTAATTTCCAAAAGATCTGAACCAGTTGGCATTCCCACCAGCAGTAAAGGAGGGTTCTTTTCTTGCCACATCCATGCCAGCACCAGTTGCTTTTGTTCTTTTGGATGTGGGCCACATTTGACAAGATCCAGTACCCATTTATGATGAAAAACCCTTGCCAAAATGGCTATAGAGGGGACTTTCCTCAACATAGTTAAAGCCATCTACCACAAGCCTACAGCAAGCATCATCCTCAATGGGGAAAAACTGAGAGCCTTCCCTCTGAGATCAGGGAAGAGACAAGGATTCCCACTCTCTCCACTGCTGTTCAATATAGAACTGGAAGTACTTGCAGTAGAGGTTAGGCAAGAAAAAGTTATTAAGGGCATTCAGATAGGAAAGGAAGAAATCAAGTTCTCACTATTTGCAGATGATATGATACTATACTTAGAGAACCCTATA
The DNA here is from genome assembly GCF_029834395.1 of Sorex fumeus. NCBI lineage: Eukaryota > Metazoa > Chordata > Mammalia > Eulipotyphla > Soricidae > Sorex > Sorex fumeus. The sequence goes on along the minus strand of NW_026606322.1, from coordinate 8,177,742 downwards.
ACCTCTACCAAGAAACTCCTAGAAACAATAGACTTGTATAGTAAAGTCGCAGGCTATAAAATCAATACCCAAAAGTCCATGGCTTTCCTATATGCCAACAGTGAGAGAGAAGAAAGTGACATGAAAAAAAAACAACAACAATCCTGTTCTCAATTGTGCCTCAGAAAATCAAGTACCTAGGAATCAGCTTAAGTAAGGAAATAAAGGGCCTGTACAAAGAAAACTACAAAACTTCAGGAAATAAAAGAAGACACGAGAAACTGGAAAAATATCCCCTGATCCTGGATCGGGAGAATTAATATTGTCAAAATGGCAATACTTCCCAAAACATTGTACAAATTCAATGTGATCCCTACTGTGTAAATTCAAAAAGGGCACAGCTGCAATAGCAGTGGCTCTGCCTCTCCCACCGCCCACGTTCGTTAGTCTCATGATGCTTCCCCCACCCCCGGGAGGTTGATCGCGATGAGCAGGTGAAGGAAGGAAACGAGGGTCAGGCTGGTTGGTCTTAGTCGCAGTTTATTCCAATCCTCTCTCCATCCACTCCAGTCTCTCTCCTCTGCCTTCCCCTGCCCATTCTACAGTCTCATTATATCTCCCAGGATGAGGGATTGGGGTAACAATTACACATTGGTGTGGTCACAATCAATAGGGGTAGAATTCTTTCCCTCAGGGAAAGCCGCTCCTAGGACAGATCCTCTCTCAGCAGGACGACCCACCCTAGAGCGGAATCCCATGGGTGTATTTCTCCTCTCCTTGTCCAACAAGCATATAAGCATATATAATATAAATCATTTTTATGGATACAGTAAGAAATATCTTAAACTTATAGAATTGCCCTCCTAGAGCCATCTCGATCTCAGACTACAGTGCTCAGACCAGATAGTCTTTCCCACCCCTAGCAGGATCCTAGTCTCGTCGTTACTTTTGGATCATGACAACATTTGTCTATGATCAAACTCTTAACTTATAGTTAAGAATCATGGCACTTTGGCCTGGCCCATTTCGATGCCAGGGTAGCTCACCGCTTGCCCTGGGTCCATTCAGTCCCTCATCGGGACCCTGTTTATGGGGTGTTAGGAACTAAGGGCAACTGAGGCTTAAGTCGAGAAAGCAGATGCCCGGGAGTGAATAATATTCAAAGCCAATTAAATCCTAAGTTACAAAGCATAATGTTAACGATCTTCCTGTATCTATACAAAAAGGGCATTGTTTTAAAGTAAACTGTTCAAAAGGCATAAGGAGAAGAGAAAGGCAATATTTCACTCATATATAAAATCACAGATTTCTCAGGAATCTAACCTTACAAGTTAACAGAGTCTGATTAGGGGGAAAACTGATTAACTGGTTGGGGAGCAGAGCATAGGGAAGAATTTACAGATAACACAATGGAATGAAAGTGCCTCAGGAGCACTCTGATGGGTGTAAGCAGATAAACCTAAGCTCCTTGTGGAGAAAGAGAGAAAGGACAAAGCAATGTCATCTTACACCCTACAATGATACCCATGACATTCTTCAAAGAAATGGAGCCAACACTCCTGAAATTCATATGGAACAATAAGCCCCCACAAATAGCTAAAGCAATTCTTTGGAAAAAGAAAATGGGAGGAATCAACCTCCCTAACTTCAAAGTCTACTACAAAGCAGTAATAATTAAAACAGCATGGTACTGGAACAAAGGCAGAACTGCAGACCAATGGAACAGGGTTGAATGTACTGACATCTCCACTCAAACATATGATCATCTAATCTTTGATAAAGGAGCAAGAAATGTGAAGTAGAGTAAGGAACGCCTCTTTAACAAATTGTGCTGGCAAAACTGGACAGCTACACATTGCCTTTTATTCCTCTAGCAATGACACATTCACAAAACCTACAAAAGAGAGGAGTATGAGCTTGGTGAAATCCTCTACTCTCAGTTCTTAACTCTTAGCAATGGAAGCAATGTTAGTGGGAGAAGCAAATGAATATAATTTACATACTATCGTCTTTTTACTTCTCTACCACAAAGTTTTGTGGAGTCTGGATTAAACCTAAACATTGGGAAGAAATTGTATAAGAAGAAAAGTATATATGACCTTAATCTCAATAAGTATATACTTCGAAAGATGAATTTCTTGCAATTTATCTATTTACAAAGAGTGAAAAGACACCAACCTGTATGACTGCCTTGCCTGAAACATTGTCTCTGGCCTCAAGTGCCCCCAGCAGAGACTGTCTATGCCAACCCTCTACATCCTTACTGCATCTTCACCTATCCACTGTTTCTCCTTCAGCATGTCATACCTTTCAGAGCCTTTGGCAAGTCTGGATATCCTAAATTAAGCACTGTAGTACTGCACTGTTCTCCCATTATCCATTGATTGGCTCGAGCAGGCACCAGTAACATCTCCATTGTGAGACTTGTTACTGTTTTTGGCATATTGAATATGCCACAAGGAGCTTGCCAGGCTCTGCCGTGCAGGTGGGATCCTCTTGGTACCTTGCTGGACAATCCGAGAGGGAACAAGGAATCAGCCACGTGCAAGGCAAATGCCCTACCTGCTTTGCTATTGCTCCAGCCCAAATCAAGAATAAGAAGAAACCTATACACGAAGATAAGCTTTAAGTCAGCTATGCTATCTGATGTTCATTATCCAGAAGAAATGCTTGTGGAAGACTAAGAGCTTGAGACTACATGATCTCTTGGGATCACTGAGTTTGTTAAAACTACTTCAAGAAACATGCCATGACCATGGACAGTGTCTGCCAGAAATACTTTTGTACATATCGAGAGTCCAAAAACCTGTCTGACTGCATTGCCTGAACATTGTCTCTGATCTCAAGCGACTTCAATAGTGGCTGCCTACACTGACCCAGCACACCCTTATTGTATGTCACCTGTCGCCATTTATCCTTATAATCAGTCCTTATTCTAATTGGCTAGACATGACCTCACCTGACCTCAACTACCATCTGCTCCTGTAGCATAGCCTGAGGTGCATGTACACAATTATTGTAATCCAGTTATCGCAGTGAGTAACCCATCTCTTGCTATTTAACTGATAACGCCCAAGAAAAATAACATGTAACTGCACATATATACTTGTATGCATGCATGCTTGCAACATACATACGTATACAATAATAGCTCAATATTTGAAAGTTTTCTGAAATTCCTAGCACATAGAGTTAGCACTGTAGTAACACTGTCCTTCTGTTGTTCATCAATTTGCTTGAGTGCGCCCAGTAATGTCTCCATTGTGAGATCTGTTGTTACTGTGTTTGGCATATAGAATATGAATGTCATGGGTAGATTGATATTTTTGCCGTGAGGGTGAGATACTCTTGGTAGCTTGCCAGGCTCTCCGAGAGGGGCAGAGGAATTGAACCCGGGTCAGCCGGGCCAGCCACGTGCAAGGAAAATGCCCTACCGCTGTGCTATCGCTTCAGAGGTAATTATTTTTAATTTAAATTATTTGTATTGGTAATGTAAAACTTTCTCAATAGTCAACTTTTTCCCCAGGAAATAAATGTTTTCACAAAATTATTTTCTGTACCTAAGTGTATCAAAGAATTTAGTAAATTCTGATAATTTTCATATTAAAAAAACAAACACTATAGGAAAGAATAAAGTAACTTTTCTTTTTTTTCTCCTGTATGCATATCCATTAAAATTATTTTAAAATATTAGATTACCAAATGTTTATCTTCTGTTTGATGACATATGGACCCAAACTTGGAAAGCTAAAGCTTATGAAATAATTGTAAAATCTCATAGAATTACGTCACAAGTGAAAGAAAATTAAACATATACTTGAATCAATGTTCTTAAAATAATATGCATATATTTTTGTTTGCAAATACAGAATACAACTTACACCAGCATTCTGATTTAGTTAATCCTTTCAAAAAGAAGGCAAATTTTAAGGCTTGTATTCAGTGAGCTTAAAAATCTGAAACACTGGCGCTGGAGCAATAGCACAGCGGGTAGGGCGTTTGCCTTGCACGCAGCCAACCCGGGTTCGATTCCCAGCATCCCATATGGTCCCCTGAGCACCGCTAGGGGTAATTCCTGAGTGCAGAGCCAGGAATAACCCCTGTGCATTGCCGGGTGTGACCCAAAAAGAAAAAAAATCTGAAACACAAAAAACAAACAGGTTTTCTAATAAGACATAACAAATAGGTAAGGATATAAAATGAAGGATGGTTTTTAAAAAGAAAGTATTGATTGCTTTAAATATCTGTGATTAAAAAGATAAATTGAAAAAAATTAAAGAGAAACTAATAGACAGGAGTAAGCGCATGAGAAAATCTTGGGAAGTCAAGTAATTGTAATAAAAATGAAAGCAATGCATTGGGACCACAGAAAAAGGCATAAAACGAAGAGCCAGTGTATACTTGGCAAACTTGCCTATGTAGCTTTATTGAACTGACCAAACACTGCCAATATGTTTTGTTTTGTTTTCTGCCATCATAATAGATAGTTACTGAGCAATTGATTGTATCATTGTGCAGTTGGTTGGATTTGGTTATTAAGATAGATGAAATGATTACACCAAGTTTTATGGTCTGGTGGTCTTGGTCACCTTAATGACCCAGTTGTATCGACTGTGCAGAAATCCTGATCACCATACAGTCTCTCCATCTCCAATTGATATATTCTTCTAATATATGTACTACCCTTATAGCTCTTTCTGTGTCGTCTCTATTTTTTCAGTCTTAGAGAACTGAGTTGCTGCTAGTGAAGACCTAAAATTAACAGAAACCAAAACATAACTATATTAAAACATAAAAATCTATAAATACAGATAATAAATTCATGAACACCACCTACTACTGAGATGCCTTTCTATAAAGCTGCTAGATAAACTTTCTCTATGATATTATTAAATTAAAATTCCCCAGCCTCAATATAATTTTAGTTCAGAGATTAAGTATAAATTTGATTCTAGCAACTACAGATTGTGTTCAGATAATCAGTATAAATTTGATTCTAGCAAATACAGATTATGTTCCCTATTTAACTAATTTTGCTAGTATTACAAATCTAGCTCCCATCTTAATTCAGAGCTGATGGAGATCTTGCGTTGTATTCTGACCCTAGACCGCTATGACATGAAATTTTAACTGTAGCTGTTTTTCTGTATGCATTAAAAATATGGATGGGGCAGAGCAATACATAAATCGTGGAGGGAAGTGAGAATTTGGATAGAGGGTGTGATGCTGGAATTTATTGTGCATGAAACCCTACTATTAACAGTATTGTAAGGCGTGCCAAAGTGCCTAAAATAAAATTATATAAAATATTAGATGTAATATATTATTCGCTGACCCTCAGCACAAAATGCTGGAATTTTAAAGTGAGCCCTGGGCGCACATAGAGTCTATCATAACTTGGGATTGTCTCTGGCTGTTAACGCCTAACTTGGTTTGCAACCAGTTTTTCAGAGGGAGATATCTCCTTCCTATGACCAGAATCTTGCTATTAACTATATGTAGTACATCTGTCTACGGTCTGAACCCCACCTGGCACCTGTCAATTCTCCCCGGCAGGAACTGGAGCCTCTCCCAAACATAGTTGTCTGGCAGAGATTCTGCAACATATGGACACATCTCCCAGAATCATGGCTGCCACCTGCCTGGCTCCCAAGGGCTCACTCACTGCTGTTGCCTGTCCTTCCAGATCCAACTTCGTGCCTAAGATTGCTTGAACTCTCCCTGAGCTTTCTTCCTGATGCCCAGCTGTGTTTTTGTCCTTACTCCCTATCTCCATGGCTCTTGCTTCACTAGTCCCATATTTCTAATAACTAGCATATCTTTTATGCAGAATCCACCCACTCCACAGCCTAGTGGAGAAAACATCAAGCTGAAGGAGACTAATATTTTTAGCCTGCTTCAAATGCAGATGAGTCCTTTTGACTTTCTTCGTTTTAGTTGTCTGAACTGTAAAAAAGGAGTGTGCTGGAGTACATGATGCTAGAACTTCTTTTTAGTTCTAATTGTTTGAATTCTGTGAAATGTCTTTGGTTGAGAGAGGTGAAAAAATTGAAAAATTAACTTGATCGCAGTTGGTGAGAAATATTTTCATTATGATGATTCAAAGGTCAATATGATACGTTTTATTTGACTATATTTAGTATTATATTTATGACCTAGAAATGAAAACAAGTAGAACTTATTGAAATTTGCAAACATATAAAAATTTGAGTCATGTGTCAACCCTAGCAAGGACAAATAATGTGACCGACCTTAAAGAGATTAGAAAAGCAAGAAGAGAAAAATCAAATTTTTGCTTAATAAAAGGCCAGTAAATATAATAGGTGAATATGCTGCCCAGGTAGTAAATGCAGAATAAACTTCTCCAAAGTTATTCAGAGGAAAGTTTGGTTTTAAAAAATGAATTAGAGGGGCTGAAGTGAAGCACAGCAGGTAGGATATTTGCCTTGCACTCGGCCAACCTGGGTTCGATTCCCAGCATCCCATCTGGTCCCCCGAGCACCACCAGGAGTGATTCCTGAGTGCAGATCCAGGAGTAACCCCTGAGCATCGCCGCTGGGTGTGACCCAAAAAAGAAAAAAAAAGTGAATTAGAAAGCAGTGTATTTTAATTAAAGACAAAAACTAGTACCGATTAGGGATCAGGGGATCATTATTTCCCTGCTGTAAAGTTATCAGGGCGTACAAACTCAATACATCAGGATTCTTCGTGAGCTCTACTGCGGATTCACTACCAAGATCTCACCATTCTACAAAGAAGTAATCATCCATATCAAGAGAGGGGTTCGGCAGGGTGATACCATTTCACCAAAACTCTTCAGTGCCACCCTCGAGAACATCATGCGACGACTGGAATGGGAAAGCATGGGAGTGAAGATAGATGGTTGGCAACTACACCACCTCCGCTTTGCTGATGACATCGTTCTAATAACACCAAACATTAGCCAAGCGGCACAAATGCTGAACGGCTTTGACCATGAATGTGGAAATGTCAGACTACAGCTGAATCTTACGAAGACAATGTTTATGAGAAACAGCCTTGTTCCTGACGCTCCATTCGCTCTCAACGGAACCACCATCTCCGAATGCAACAGTTATATATACCTAGGTCGAGAAATCAACGTGATAAATGACCTGGAACCTGAATTGTGCAGGAGGAAGAGAGCGGCTTGGAATGCCTTCAAGAGCGTTGAAGAAGTAACTAAAAGGACAAAGAACCTCCAGCTACGAGCACATCTCTTTGATTCCACTGTTCTTCCTGCATTAACATATGCCTCAGAGACGTGGACCCTACGAAAACAGGATGAGAACGCTATTCGGGTCTCTCAAAGAGAAATCAAAAGAGCTATGCTTGGAAAATCACGATTCACTCAAATGAGGGATAGAATCCGGAGTTCTGATCTTCGTCAACGCTCAAGAATCAGGGACCCTGTCTCATTTGCCAAGACATCAAAAATCAGATGGGCTGGACACGTAATGAGGTTTACAGACAACCGTTGGACTAGAGCCATTACTAATTGGATTCCACGGGACATCAAAAGATCACGTGGACGCCCACCTACAAGATGGTCAGACTTCTTCGTCAAGACCCTGAATGATCGGTTTGAGGCTCTGCATGTTCCTAGAACGAACAGATACCATTGGGCTACGCTAGCACGAAACCGGGATGAATGGAGACGTTACTGGCACCCACTCGAGTAAATCGATGAATAACGGGGATTAAGTGATTTAAGTGAAAGTTATGACCATTCAATTTAATTCTGGTTAATAGGATATGAGACTAAACCTCTGGGGAGATTCTTGTGCTGCTATTACTTTCTTATCAAAGATACATATGAGTATATCCCCCTGTTATTCAAACTTGAATAGAAAATACTCATAATTTCTATATGTGTGGCTGCTATTTTTAATTTTTTTATTTTCTAATGAATCACCCTGAGATACAGTTACAGACTTACAAACTTTCATAATTAGGTTTCAGTCATACAATGATCTAGTTCCCATCCCTCCACTAGTGCCCATTCTCTACCACCAATGTTCCCAGTAACCCTCCTGTCACCCCCACCCCATTCCCCTGCCCCCTGCTTCTGTGGCAGATGCATTCCCTTTTACTCTCTCTCTTCTTTTGGGCATTATGGTTTGCAATACAGGTATTAAGTGGTCATCATGTTTGGTCTACAGTCTACTTTCAGCACGCGTCTCCCATCCCGATTGAGCCCTTCAAGTATCATTCACTTAGTGGTCCCTTCTCCATCCCAGCTGCCTTTCCCCCCAGCATGTGAGGCCAGCTTTCAAGCTGTGGAGCAATCCTCCTGGCCCTTATCTCTATTATCCTTGGGTGTTAGTCTTCCATACTGTTACTTTATAGTCCACAAATGAGTGCAGCCATTCTATGTCTCTCTGGCTCTTTTCACTTAGCAAAATACTCTCTATTTGATCCACTTATATGTTCCACTTATTTCATGATTTCATCTTTTCTAACAGTTGCATAGTATTCCATTGTGTATATGCACCAAAGTTTCTTTAACCAGTCATCTGTTCTCAGGCACTCAGTTTTTTTCCAGATTCTGGCTATTGTAAATAGTGTTGCAATAAACATACAAGTGCAGATGTCATTTCTAATATATATATATATATATACATATATATATTGCATATTGCATCTCTGGGGTATATTCCCAGGACTGGTATTGCTGGGTCAAATGGGAACTCAATTTCTAGTTTTTTGAGAAACGTCCATATTGTTTTCTAAAAAGGCTGTTGGCATTCCCACCAGCAGTGGTGGAGAGTCCCCTTCTCTCCACATCCACACCAACACCGGTTGCTTTTGTTCTTTTGGATGTGTGCCACTCTCTGTGGTGTGAGATGATATCTCATTGCTGTTTTGATCTGCATCTCCCTGATGATCAGTGATGGAGTGCATTTTTTCATGTGCCTTTTGAGAAAGTCTCTGTTCATTTCATGCCCATTTTCTGATGGGATTGGATGTTTTATTCTTGTAGAGTTCAACCAGTGCCTTGTATATCCTTGATATTAACCCCTTATCAGAAAGGTATTGGGTGAATATCCTTTCCCATTCTGCAAGCTGTCTTTGCATTTTGGGCACTGTTTCTTTGGAAGTGCAGAAACTTCTTAGTTTAAGATGGTCCCATTTGTGTATTTCTTTTTCCACTTGCTTGGTCAGTGGCATTTCATCTTTGAAGATACACTTAGCTTCAATTTTGTGGAGTGTTTAACTGACCATTTCTTCAATGTAACTTATGGATTCTGGTCTTAAATTGAGGTCTTTAATCTATTTTGATATAACTTTTGTGCATGGTGTTAAGTAGAGGACTGAGTCTATTTTTTTGCATGTAACTGTCCAGTTTTGCCAGCACCATATGTTAAAGAGACTTTTCTTGCTTTGATTTTATTTCTTGTTCCCTTGTCAAATATTAGATGATCATATATTTGAGAGTGTGTGTAAGGATATTCAATCTATTCCATTGGTCTGTGGATCTGTCTTTGTTCTAATAGCATGCTGTTTTAATTATTACCGCTTTGTAGTAGAATTTGGGGAAGGTGATGTCTCCCATCTTTTTTCCCCCAAGAATTGCTTTAACTATTTGTGGGCACTTGTTATTCCATTTGAATTTCAGGACTGTTTGATCAATTTATTTGAAGAAAGTTGTAGGTACCCTTATAGGGATTGCATTAAATTGATATAATGCTTTGGAGAGTATTGTCATTTTGACAATGTTAATTCTCCCAATCCATGAGCAGGGGATGCATTTTCATTTCCTCATGTCCTCTTTATTTTTTTATCTCTTGAAGTAATATTTTGTAGTTTTCTTTGTACAGATCCTTTACCTCCTTAGTTAAGCTGATTCCAAGGTACTTGATTTTCTGAGGCATTCATATCACCCTTCTTCTCTCTCATTATTTGCGCATAGGAAAGCCATGAACATTGGGGTATTGATTTTATAGCCTGTGGCTGTACTATATGTCTATTGTTTCTAGGAGCTTCTTGATAGAGGCTTTAAGGTTCTTTAAATATAGTATCATGTCATCTGTGAATAGTGAGAGCTTGATCTCTTCCTTTCCTATCTGGATGCCCTTAATATCTTTTTCTTGCCTAACCACTATTGCAAGTACTTCCAGTATTACATTGAACAGCAGTGGTGAGTGTGTACATCCTTGTCTTGTCCCTGATCAATGAAACCAAGAGTTTGTTCTTAGAGAAAATAAACAAGATTAATGAACCACTAGCAAGACTCACAAAGAAAGAGAGAGAACCCTAATAAAACAAATTAGTAGTGAAAAGGGGAATATCAAAATAGAAACCAAACAAATTCAAAAGATCATCAGAGATTACTTTGAAAGTCAGTATGCCACAAGACAAGAGAACCTAGAAGAAATGGATAAATTCCTGGATTCCTATAACCTTCCAAGACTGAGCCAAGATTTAGAATACCTGAATAGACATATTACTATCAATGAAATTGAAAGAGTACTCAAAAGTCTTCCCAAAAACAAAAGCCCAGGCCCAGATGGATTCACTAGCGAATTCTTCCAAGCATTTAAAGAGGACTTATTGGCAGCGGCCCAGGGTTGCCAGCAACATGAGACGGGGAGGGCCCCGCAGGAACTGACACCTCGTGCCCGTCGGGGCCCCAGGTCGGCCCACCCGAAGAAATGAAGGGTGGATTGTCCCCAAGTAAGAGCACTGTGTATGTATCTAACTTGCAACTTGCCTTTTTCCCTGACCAACAATGACTTATATCAGATATTCTCCAAGTATGGCAGAGTTGTAAAGGTTACTATAATGAAGGATAAAGATACCAGGAAGCATAAAGGGGTAGCATTTATTTTGTTTTTGGATAAAGACTCTGCACAGAATTGTACCAGGTCAATAAATAACAAACAGTTATTTGGTAGAGTAATAAAAGCAAGTATTGCTATTGACAATGGAAGAGCAGCTGAGTTTATCCAAAGACGAAACTACTTTGATAAATCTAAGTGTTATGAATATGGGGAAAGTGGATACTTGAGTAATGCCTGTCCCAAAAATATGCTTGGAGAACGTGAACCTCCAAAGAAAAAAAAGAAGAAGAAAATTCCTGAACCAGAAGAAGAAATTAAAGAAGTAGAAGAGAGTGAAGATGAAGGTAAAGATCCTTCTCTTGACAGTCTTAGTCAGACCATAGCTTTCCAGCAAGCCAAAATTGAAGAAGAACAAATAAATGGAAACTCAATTCAGGAGATCCCTCAACACCAGATGATTCAAGATGCCCAAGAGTAAAGAGAAGCACGTATTTCAGTGATGAGGAAGAACTTAGTGATTAAAATTTTTTATTATGTAAATATTATTAATTTTGTTAAATATTGACAGTACCAGTTTATTTGAGCTAACAATGATTATTTTCAGAATTCAAGCATAAGAAAACTTAGTATCAAATATTTTTATTCTATATTAGTTCATTGAAATTGAAAAATAATTAGAAAGTCATTTTTCTGTCTTACCAGAATAAAAATTTAAGATAAAAAATAGAGAGGATGTATTGCCAGTTCTTTTCAAGTTTTTCCAGGAAATTGAAGAAACAGAAACACTACCAAACAGCTTCTATGAGGCTCACATCACCCCAATACAAAAAAAACAAAGAGAGATACCACAGATAAAAGAATATTACAAGCTGATATCCTGATGAACATGGATGTGAAGATCCTCAACAAAATATTAGCAAACAGAATCCAACAACTAATCAAAAAAATCCCACCACGACCAAGTGGGATTCATCCCAGGGATGCAAGGATGATTTAACATTTGCAAGTCAATCAACATAATCCATCATATCAATAAAAGAAAAGATAAAAACTATATGATTATATCAATAGATGCAGAGAAAGCATTTGACAGGAATGAGCACCAATTATGATGAAAACTCTAAGCAAAATTGGAATTGAAGGAACTTTCCTCAATATAGTCAAAGCCATCTATCACAAGCCGATGGCAAACGTTATCCTCAACGGAGGAAAAACTGTGGCTACTACTTTATTACCATAAGCAGTACACATTGGCCAGTGGGGTGAGAAGCAGTTGAAGATACAGATAAAAGAGACTGGATTCCTAAAATACATGTAATAAATTAATGGGAGAAATCTCTATCACCACATTTGTCATTTCAGAGTACAGTTTAGTCTTTTGTTTTGTTGTTTTTGAACCACACCTGGTGATGTGGTGATATTCAGCTGTAACTACTCGCTATGCATTCAAAACTCACTCATGGAGGTGCTTGGGGAAACATATGGGATGCAGAGGATTGAACCTGGGTTGACCGCATGCAAGGCAAGCACCTTATCTGCTGTACTATCTGTCCAGCCCTCAACTCTTAGTTTTTAAGTCATCATTAGTTGAGTCTGGGTTTTTATTTACAGCTCTCAAATCTTCCTGATATGTTCCTTTGTCCCTGGTTTTATCAAAATATGCATACACAGACCTGGAAACCTTATACAAAGCTATGGAAATGGAAGAGTTGTGATTATGTCCCATTTATAGGAATACAAAGTTGAATATGAAAAAATTTAATAGCTGTTTTTAAAATTTTATGTGAGGAAGGAACTTTATTCCCTGAACTAAGTTTAAAATTTATGCATTTATCAAAAGTTGAATACTGAAATTCTGGTTTGAGAATATAGATGGAAAAGTACATATCCCAATGAGCCAACACCCAAAATAACTCAAGCTAGTTTTTACATTTTTTTCTTTGCTTGAGTTATAAAATGTTAAATAAGGCACCATTATTTATGCTAAGTTCCTCAGAATATATAGAACTATAAACTAGCAACTACAGCTACAAAGATAAATGAAATTCGAATTTTTCTTTTTAAAAGTTTGCTAGTTTTCTCAGTTTCCATATAATGATGCAAATTGTAAAGTAAATAAATACTTTCAGTACTGTGATGATTTCTTTCTAGAGGTCTGTGCAAGAAAGAATAGCAACTTATGTGAAATGGTAGATTAGGAGTATGGTCGTGATTCATAGAAGAGTAAAAGTAAAGTAAAGTAAAGGCCCTCCCGTTGATCATCGATTTGCTCGAGCGGGCCCAGTAACGCCTCCATTGGAGACTTTGTTGTTGCTGTGTCTGGCATATCGAATACTCTCGGTCGCTTGCCGGGCTCTCCGAGAGGGGCGGAGGAATCGAACTCGGGTCGGCCATGTTGGCCGCTTGTAAGGCGAACGTCCTATCAGCTGGGATATTAAATAGAGAAAGTCAATTGCATAAGTTGTTTTAGAAAGAAGAATCTGGATAGAAGAATCAACAAAAGAAGAGAAAAACCCCATGTGGGGTCACTTAATCACTTAACTTCCCGTTAGTCGTCGATTTGCTCGAGCGGGCGCCAGTAACGTCTCCATTTGTCCCTGTCGCGTGCTAGTGTAGCCCAATGGCATCTCTTCGCTCCGGGAACATGGAGGGCCTGAAACCGATCGTTCATGATCTTGACAAAGAAGTCTGACCATCTGGTAGGTGGGCGGCCACGCGGTCTCTTGACATCCCGTGGAATCCAATCAGTAACAGCTCTAGTCCAACGGTCGTCTTTAAATCTCATTACGTGACCAGCCCATCTGATTTTCGACACCTTGGCAAATGAGACAGCGTCCCTGATCCTTGATCGTCGACGGATGTCAGAACTCCGGATTCGTTCTCTCATTTGAGTGAAACGTGACATTCCAAGCATAGCTCTTTCTATTCTTCTTTGGGAGACCTGAATGGCGTTCTCATCTTGTTTGCGTAGGGCCCAGGTCTCTGAGGCATATGTTAATGCAGGAAGAACAGTGGAATCAAAGAGATGTGCCCGGAGCCGGAGGTTCTTCGTCCTCTTAGCTATTTCTTCGACGTTCTTGAAGGCATTCCAAGCTGCTCTCTTCCTCCTGCGCAGCTCGGGTGCCAGGTCATTTGTCATGTTGACCTCTCGACCTAGGTAGACATAGCTGTTGCATTCGGAGATGGTCATTCCATTGAGAGCGAATGGGGCGTCAGGAACAAGGCTGTTTCTCATAAACATTGTCTTCGTAAGATTCAGCTGTAGTCCTACCTTTCCACACTCACGGTCAAAGTCGGCCAGCATTTGTGCCGCTTGGCTGATGTTTGGTGTTATTAAAACAATATCATCAGCAAAGCGGAGGTGGTGTAATTGCCGGCCATCTATCTTCACTCCCATTCCTTCCCATTCCAGTCCTCGCATGATGTTCTCGAGGGTGGCACTGAAGAGTTTTGGTGAAATGGTATCACCCTGCCGCACCCCTCTCTTGACATCAACGATCACTTCTTTGTAGAATGGTGAGATCCTGGTAGTGAATCCGCAATACAGCTCACGGAGGATCCTGATGTATTGGGCTTGAATGCCCTGATTGGCTAGGGCTTCAATGACCGCTTCCGTCTCAACAGAATCAAAGGCCTTCTTTAAATCAATGAACGTTAAGCAGAGCGGCATCTTGAACTCCCGAGAAACCTCAATGAGTTTGGTTATCGTGTGGATATGGTCGATGGTGCTGAATCCTTTGCGGAACCCTGCTTGCTCACATGGTTGTCCTTCATCTAGTGTTCTGCCAATCCTATTCAGGATGACTCGAGTGAACAACTTGTAGATGACAGACAATAGGCAGATCGGGCGATAGTTGCCAATGTCATGGATGTCTCCCTTCTTGAACAGTAGTACGGTCCTGCTGGTTTTCCATTGGGACGGAACCTTGCATTCAGACAGGTAGTGAGTGAAGAGCCGAGCCAGTGTATTGATGAGTACTGACGGCAGGTTCTTCAGGTGTTCAGGTCTGACCTTGTCTGGGCCGGGTGCTGTTTGTTTCTTTACCGACGAAATGGCGTGTCGGATTACCCATGTGGGGTAAATCATTATAAATCTACCTTAAAAATAAGTTAAGAAGCAAGAACCCAACCACTGCCATGCACAGTGCTATTCTCCACAGGCTCAGACGAGTCTCACCCAAGAGTGAATCTACATAAATACTCAGGTATGTGGGACTCGTGACTCAAAACCCTAAGCTCGCTCGGAGCAGTAACGTGCCTTCTCCCTCTATCTCCCAAGTTTTCCAGTAGCTCGACAGTCACACCCACAAACTGCCCCTGGCACCATATAATCTCATCAATGGCCATGATCCAGAGACTAAGAAATAAAGCTCATGGAAGAGAGCAACATAGGACTCACCCATGAGTGAATCTGCTCTATAACCTTATTCTAAATTTTAGAATTCCTGGACCTCTCATACTCTACACCACTGATGTACCAAGCTTTGGGAGGCATGATTTGGTATTGTGGGTGGAGGAAACATTCAAAATATGGTGATAGGAAGGTACAACGGTGGTGGGATTGGTGTTTGAATATTAAATGTAATGAATGATTGTAAACAACTTTATAAAAATAAAATTTAGGGAAAAAAGAACCTATAGTACTGACATTCCAAAAGATATATGACTTATTGAGTGTGGGTGATAAGGATGAGTTTATAGCACATTTTGGGGCTGGACAATTGGACAAATAATGGTCATATAAAGCAAAATAAGAATTATAAGAGGAGAGAGTATTTTGGTGAAAGGATGCGATGGAAAAATAAGAAAGTTGATTTTGAGAGAGTGAATTATGCATACGAGTGTCTGTGTCTGATGCACAACCCCCATAATATCTGGGATGAAAATATAAATTTGGACTATAGAGAAAGACATAGTGAAAGTGTTAGAAACAATGACCAGTGAGGAGAATGTCCAGGAAAGCTGTGATTAAAGAGAGAAACCTGAAAAGAATAAAGAAAAGGCATCTATCTAAAGATGAAGACAGACAATTAGGCTGGGAAGGAATCGTTGAAGCAAAGATTAAAGGTTAAATAGTGGCTAGAGCAATAGTACAGTGAGTAAGGTGCTTGTCTTGCACAAGGCTGACCCAGGTTTGGTCCCCAGCACCACATACGAACCCCAAGCACCACCACAAGTGATCCTTGAGCACAGAGCCAGGAGTAAGTTCTGAGAACCACAAGGTTTGTGATTCAAAAACATAAACTGAAAAAGAAAAAAGAACCAGGAGTGGTTAGCCTTGAAACAGAAAAGAAGCTTTATAAGAAATGAAAAAGCGTTGAATGGGGGGAAAGAGAGAGAGAGAGAGAGAGAGAGAGAGAGAGAGAGAGAGAGAGAGAGAGAGAGAGAGAACAGCTAGGAGGATCTTAGTGACCTAATGATTTAATAAGCACAACAAATAAATTATCCAAGAACTGAAAAATTGAAGAAAAGATGAAGTGAAAACAATGAGACTGATGGATACAGTATAAAGAAGAACTAAAAGAGAATATTCTATAATGAAGATAAGGTAGAAGCTAGTCTTTTAAAAGATAAAGCTAAATATTCATCTGAGAGGACAAGGATGATGGTATGAGAGTGAATAGGAGGACCAGAGTCTCTGAGGAATTACATGAGGAAGGTATTCCAAATATGCAGGAGAAAGTTCAACTCTGCCTTGTCAGATACTGGTGCAGATAAATCTGAAAGTGACAACCCAGCGATGGAGTCCTTTCCTATATGTATCTACTTTTCTAGTGGGAGAAAGGTTATGAAACTGATCAATTATCTTCTGATAATTTAAGAATACTGAGGCAATAGTAAGTGAAGGAAAGTAGGAAAATTTAAATATGCAATATTGTAAATAGGAAAGAAGCAGAGTAGAAAAATAAAGATTTTCAATCACTGCTTGTGTACTCCGCTCTGCTTATTTTTTAGGCAGTAGAGATAGAAGAGACAGATTGAAAAGACTAGAGAAGAATCAATAACTGAATAATCCCAGAGAAAGTGGTAGGCTTAGTGTAGGGGAAAGTTATCAGTTTCTTTAACAATAAAAGAAAGAATGAGGGTTTCTAGGTTTGCCATGAGGTTTATAAGGAGCCCCACATAACAGATAAAGTAGAGAAATTTGTGGAGGATGGAAATATAAGAAATATATTGCTGAGTCATTGCTTATTAATGTCTGATTGTTGTAATAATGGAGAATAGAGATGGAGGACTATGTTTGGTCATGATTCTGTCTTGACAAATATTCTTTACCCAATATTTTGCATACAGATATATATAAGCTTTTCTCATCAAATCTGTAGATGACATGAATTTAGAATGTATAAAGATAACAGAAATGTTGGATGACAGAATTTTAAAGAGTAATTGATAAGATAAAATGGTTGGTTTTATATAACAAGTTAAGTAAATATATATATATGTGGTTTCATATAAAACCCATATAAAAAAATAAAGCAAAAGTTCAAAGCAGAATTAAATGTCAGAGAGGTATGGAGGTTATTAGTAGCATCAAACATAAACTAATATTCCAAATATTTGGTAGGATGAAATAAATTATATATTAAATATGATATAAACTTTTGCATAGTAATGATTAAATCTTAAGGAATTCTACAAACTGATTTTTAAATAGTCATTATAAAAATTAAGCCATATAAATATGTTATTCATTATGTTATAAAAGTAATAAATATGACGCTGAAGTGATATTACAGCATGTAGAGTGCTTTCCTTGCATGGTGTCGACCCAGGTTTGAATTATGACAATCAATATGGTCCCCCAAGTCTTCCAGGAGTGATCCTTGAGCTCATACCAAGAGTAATCCCTAAGCACCAATGGTTGTGCTCACCCCACCAAAAAGAAGAAACAAGTAAAAACAGTAATAAATACCTAAATTCATAACTTTCTGATTATTTTTAATATTCTATTGTTGTCTCTGTGCTTGAGGTCCTGTATGTCTATTTTGGCTATTGACGGATATGCCATCTAATGTTATGGTATATATCTCTTCCAAGCTTTTAATTTACTGAGCTGCTTTTATAGCTTGAAATTTGGCATAGTGAAAGTATTACACCATGAAAATTGGAAAATGCTACAAATTATGGCTTCCATTGCCTCTGGTAAACCAGTTGCCAGCATTTTCCAGATTACCACTGAATAGTTTCTTAATTAATTGGCATGGGGACAGCGCACACTCAAATCCTACTGTTCTGTGATATATTGAATGGCATCTCACATCTAAATTTGTGTCAGTGATTTATTCTTTTCTCACCTTATGTACAGTTTTTAGTTAAGCATGCTACATTTTAAGGAATATGGATGTACTGTTATGTGTTTAAAAAAAGGACAGAAATCAGAATGATAGGACACAAAAACTTGTTAAAAGAAGAAAAATAGCTTTAGATAGTGTAAAGAAGATTCAGGAAAGGTATTTGAATTATAATGTCAACACTTGTTGAACTGATGAGTGAACTATTACTACTATTAGCATATTATTTTCGGTGACCTGAGGCATGAATAACAGAATTAACATGTGGGCCTTATTAAAAGACGAAATAACAATTTTCATAAAAAAAAAAAGACTCGGCAGCTGTCAAAAGTTAAAATGAAAACCTTTGAGGGTATCATGTTTTCTTTCAAGCACAGGATGTTTTCACATTTGATAACATCAAATAGAGAAGTGACCTAGATGACTGAAGAGGTGTCAGACCTCTTCATGGTATCTGAACTTCAGGGGCATGCAATGAAAATGACTTATGGCCTTCAGGATCCAATTTCTGTTAAGCTGATTATTTGAAATCATATTACTAAAAGGAAGTCAATATATTCATTGACTTTCAGGCCATTAAATATATCCATTGTGATGAAAACCCAGAAAATGACAATTCGCTGACATGAGAGGAAAGGGTTCATAATAGATCAGGTATAATAAAACCTTAATAAAGGTAAAGGTAAAGGCCCTCCCGTTGATCGTCGATTTGCTCGAGCGGGCCCAGTAACGTCTCCATTGGAGACTTTGTTGTTACTGTGTCTGGCATATCGAATACTCTCGGTAGCTTGCCGGGCTCTCCAAGAGGGGCGGAGGAATCGAACTCGGGTCGGCCATGTTGACTGCATGCAAGGCAGACGCCCTACCACTGTGCTATCGCTCCAGCCCTGAAAAACCTTAATGAGGATTCAATTTTTAAAAAATAATTGTTTGAACCCTCATTACATGGAATCAGACAAGATAGCATTTTAACTTCTTATCAGTGATCTATAATCTAAAGAAATAGAATAAAATATAAAACAAGATAAATATAACATCAGTTCTTAGTAATCAATACTTTTATGAGTCTTTGGAGACAATAAGTTGTGGGATGGAGTATACCATGTAGTTGTAAATCATTATTACATGTTAATTTTGTCTGAGATATTCAAAGGGGGGGTGAATTACTCCTTACAGAGGGAATATTGTGTTGAATTTGAGAGAAGATTGGGATTTGGGGATAAAGAAATTAATAGGAAATTTGGAGGCAGAGAACTGCCTTGAAGTAGGGACTTCAAGAGAAGATCAGAAGAGAATTGTAGGAATTACATATCCAAGCACCTTAGAGTCAGAGAATATGGAAGCCTGTTCAAGAAAATTCCAAGGCAAAGTATTTTATACACTATTGGTATATTTTGATTGCATCATTGTGAAACATTCTATTGTAAAGAAAACTAGATTGGCTTATTAATCAAAAGCTCAATTCTAGACAGGAAAGAATTGTGATGGAATTGGGGAAGGCAATAAGAGAAAACATAAACCAGAAAGATTCAATTATATAGTAAGCTGTCTTCTTTTAATGTGTTAAAATCATTGATTTTTAACCCAAATATGTCCATGTTTCCAGCAAATATGAGCAAGTAAAATTAAAATAATATGAACCTATGTATCTTTAATTTCTTTCATTATATAACTATAAATCTCCTATGCCATAGAAGAAGATAAAAGCTGATGAGTTTGGGAATATTGTATTTGGAGAAAGACACCGTCCTGATTTCACATGGTGGCAATTAACACTTAATGAACCCAAACAGGGAGTTTCAAGTATGGAACCCACCAGGAAGGCTATGTTTTGTCATTTCTCTAACCATGTGCATTCCAGAAGGAAGTTGGGAATAGGACAAATTCAGGATGTGAATGGAAGTGGAGAGAAACATTAGACTGTCTGAGTAGAAAAAAATGCAGGCTAAAGCAATAGAGGTCCCTGAAGCTCTATGTCTGAAATTGAATTCAAACAGACCCTCTTCTTTTTTCTCTTGTTCCTTTTTTCTTTCCTCCCTTATTTTCCTTCTTTCCTTTTTCCTATCCACCAATTATTTTTTTTTATCAACTACATACAGATCCGCCATCTTCCAGTAGCTAGGCGTTACATCCACCAACCAAGGCCCTCGGCACCTTGTTATAACATCAATAGCCAAGACCCAGGGACTATAAAACCAAGCTCCAGGAAGAGAACAGCACAGAGTCTCCTGCCCCCATTCCTGGCTATCCTCACTGGGGCCTCTTGGAGGGGGGGTGGGTTGAGTTTCCCTCCCCAACCTGAGCAGAGCCCTGACAGCTGAAGACTTCTGGAACCAGTTACAGCCATGCCTAAGACCACTCTGCACACGTTCAGACGAGCCTCACGCATGAAGGAACCGGCAGAGAAACCCAGGTGTGCGGGACCTGGGGCTGATATCTCCAGGCCTGCTCAAATTGGGACTGGGCCTTCTCCACCCAGATCCCCAATATTCCAGTATGTAGGTGTCAAACCCACCAACTGCCCCCGGCGCCGTGTTATCCCATCAACGGCTAAGACCCAGGGACTGTAAAACCCAGCTCCTGGAAGCGCACAGCCGCAAATGCGGCCGCATGACCTCTTATTGTCTAGTTCTCACTCTTGGAGAACCCAACAGGCTACCAAGTGTATCCTGCCTGCACAGCAGAGTCTGGCAAGCTCCCCGAGGTGTATTTGATATGCCAAAACCCAGTAACAATGATGGGTGTTATTCCCCTGGCCCTGAAGGAGCCTCCAATGTGGCACCTGCTAAAATCTCAGGGCTAGGATGAATGGAGCATTACTGGTGCTTGCTCGAGGAAATTGATGAACAACAGGATGACAGTGCTACAGTGATACAACTACATACCAGAGACTTAAAGGCTCTGTTCTGAATAAAAACCAGATTTTCCAAGAGAGATAACCAGCTTAAGTTTCAAAGTATCTCACTTGCATGGGCTATGTGCCACATACGTGTACAATTGTATAAAATTGTAGATAGTGAGATATTTCAATAGTAGTTCATTAAGACTGTTACTTCTTTCTTCTCACAGTTCCTTCTACAATGCTGGTTCTCAAACCAGTTTGTGTTGAATGCTTGTGAGTAGTTTTGAGAAGCGAGTTGAGATGAGATGGTCTTGGTGTTATATTTACATTAGATTTAATGGGGACAGCAAACCCATTCTTATTTTGATGAAAACTAATTACTGAAGAATTTTCTAAAGAAGCAGAAAAAGTTCCTTTCTTTCAGAAATATATTCAATAATGTCACATAATTCAGTTTCAAGTACATCATGCACTTCCTATGGCAATTGTTTGAAATAGGATTTCTCAGACTTCCTGTGTCTTTGTGTACCTTAAACTCTTGCTTCTTTAACTGTGGGTTACATAACTGAATGTGGCAAGGCGTTGGGGATAAGGGAGGGGAGTAGAGGGTGTCACAAAAACCTAGACAACAGTCAGAGGTTTCTAAATGTTCAGTGACCAAAACTTAATTCAAAACCAACTACAAATGTATCTTGGGTATTTCTGGCAGTGCTTACCTGTGTTGCATTTCTCTGGTGGAAAAGATCACAAGTGGAAAAAGTTTTAAGATGCCATGGTGTAAACAGAAATTATGTACGGGGGCTGGATAGAGAGCACCATGGGATGAGCACATGCTATGCATCCTGGAGGCCTAGGTTCTGTTTTTCATATAGTCACCTGAGCACTGTCAGGAGTATCCTCTGAGCACCAAGTCTGAAGTGAGCACTGGCTGGCTGAACACTGACTGCCTGGTAGAACTAAAACCAAAACAATGACAATAACAAAAACCAAGTCAGAAATTACATAAGAATGTAAAGTCTTATAGTTTAAGTCTCTTATCAGTAATAAAAAGCCAAATTAGTTGTGTTAGAATGGATTATCGTTCTCCTATAAAAAATTATGTTACAAATTATTATTACAAAATCATTGTGGTAGAAAGGGGTCATCCAAAAACCTATGGCCAAAAGCAAAATTGGAAACATCTAGGAATTAGAACCATGTGTCAGGTAGTTATTAAAAACATTTTTTCAACATCTTCTGATATTTGCACTACATATCATTTTAGATGTATATGTCATTTCTTATTCCAAATAAATATTCACTTTAATACTTACCTTTTATTCTGTTTCTTTAAAAAGTCTTCTTCAGGCAAATAAGATTTAGTTCCCATAAAATTCATTCATGCCCATCGCTGCTGGAAACACTGAAAATAAATCAAAACATCTTTTTTAAAAAAGATTAAGGCATGGTGCTTGAGGTCCAACAATGTTCATTCCAGGGTGGAGATAGGCTGGTAAACAAGCTATTAAAATGTTTTGAGGAGAATAAAAAAGGAGCATATGAAAATAGTCTTTTCAAATGAAATGCTCTCATTTCAGCCTCTGGAGCTATGTTGCTGTAATCTAATGTAAATTTTCAGATAAACCACTTAAAATGATAATCTGAAAGTCACTGAGTTAGATTTGTACACCCAGGCAACCAAAACTTCCTAAATAGTTCTGTGAGTCTTAGTTTCTGTTCTATATGCTTTTCACCTTCTCTTCTGGTCTCTTACTTACTTTCCTCTCTGAGATTTCCTTGTCCTGGGATATTGGTCAATTAGAGATTCAAATAGCCTCTGAATGTCCTGGAAGAAAAAACTTTGAAAGGATTTAAGGTAGTCTTAAAAAAAAATAGCTGGAGCATTAGAGGGTACTGAAAAATCTTTTAGGTCTTGGCTTCATAGTCTAGTCTGACAGCAGAAGAGGATGAATTCTGGCAGTAAGGCTATACTCAAATGCTATCAGCCTAATTTTAATATGTTCCACATTATATCATTAGGGTACTCCTCTCCCTGGAGCCAAATGCAGCCATGTCTGTCCGGAAGCCTTTGACAGATTCAGAAAGCCTCAGAATCTTTCTTACTATCCGATACAGTGTTACATGTGAACATTTCAATGTTTCCATAAAATGAACAATTTCAAACCGAGCTATCACCTCTGTCTCAATACCAGTTTCTTTTCTGGACCTCCTCACATCTAAGCTTTTATTCTCCAGATTGCCTAGCTTCGATCTCCAAATCACTTTTCTTTTTCTATTTTTATCTTCCCCAAGATATTCTTCTATGGGGTCAATGAACACATAAATAATAAAATATGTGATACTAGGAATGTACTAGGTTATAGGAATATACTAGGTACAATAATTGATGATGCTTTTTCTTCTACCTTTCCTCCCTTGTCTTTTTTTTTATTCTGAGTTCTCCCAAATGGCTCTCACTGGTTGTTCTCAGCTAACTGGATGAACAGTTAGATGATATTTTGAGGACCCTTTGATGCCAGGAATTCTCTGGGCCATCCCAGCAGTGCTTGGTGGCCACCATGGCTGCAACAAGTAAATTTTGTGGGAATCAAGAGGTTTTGAACTGGGTTCAGACTTATGAAAGGCATGGGCCTTAATCCCTGTATTATTTCACTAGCCCTCTTTTCTTGTCTTATTGCTTTAGTATAACTCATCTTGCATTCCCTGAATCCTAGTACATACTTTTCTCAATTACATATTATAAAATTTTATCTGAGATTTTCATACTCCTAAACTTTCAGCCTTATAACAGATTCACTGTTGACTTGTATTGCCCAAAATGGCATATATCCAAGTTTTAACCTTCACTTCCTGTGATTATGACCTTTTTGGTAAAAAGTCTTTACATGTGTAATTACATTTAAGCAATTCAAGATAAAACTGTCCTTGATTCAGATTCAGTGACAGGTATCCTTATTAGAAGAGAGGTAGGCTGTGTGAATATGGAGTCAGAGTGATTGGGGTGATAAACTTTAAATCAAGAAATACCAAGAATTGAACACAGTCACCAACTACCAGGAAGCAAACTATGGAACAAATTTTTCCACGGATTCTAACTATCAATGCTTTAAATTAAAAATTTCAGAAAAGTGAGAGAATAAACTTCTATTTTTTTCTAAGCTGAAAAATATGTGAAAATTTGTCACAGCCA
Organism: Sorex fumeus; assembly: GCF_029834395.1. NCBI lineage: Eukaryota > Metazoa > Chordata > Mammalia > Eulipotyphla > Soricidae > Sorex > Sorex fumeus. The sequence goes on along the minus strand of NW_026606322.1, from coordinate 8,153,634 downwards.
CCCCAGGACACTAATATACTCTTTGTTTTAGACCTTTATGATTCTTCCTAAACTAAGTGTTGCCAACCTTTCAATTACCATTTGTGCATTTTATTTTATGTAATGTGATTATTTTTCTTCTCTAAAATGCCTTATGCCTTTTCTACTTATTGATGTTCTAGTCATGAAATTAAAGGTCTACACTAGTCCTCAATGATGTCTTTCCTATTTATATTTTTGTATCAGCATTTGACATTGAATCATGTTTTTTAAAACCAATATTTGCCTTTAATGTGTGTATGTGTATCTGTAGAGCAGGATATTTGTTCAAATAGAAAAATATTAAATAACTTAATAAAGTCAGCAATTATTAATAGAATCAAGGACATCTTATTATAACATCTTATTATCTCTTTACTACTTTGGACAAACTGGCAGGCTACCGAATGTAGCCTGCCCACATGGCAGAGTCTGGCAAACTCCCCGTGGCATACCCAATATGCCAAATACCAATAACAATGATGGGTCTCATTCTCCTAAAGAGCCTTGAATATAATCTCAGGGCTAGGATGAAAGAGACGTTACTGGGGCCTGCTCGAGGCAATCGACAAATAACAGGATGGTCAGTCAGTGAAGGGAATGGAATCACGACCCCCAAAGGACATATGTTGCACCTTTAACCCCCAGATCCTAAAACTGTGATCGTGTTTGGAGAAAAAACATGTTTTTTTTTCCATTCCTTTTCAAAAAAATTTTGACCACAGCCAGTGGTGCTCAATACTTATTTCTGGTTCTGTGCTCAGGGATCACTCCTGGAAGTGTTCAGGGGACAATATGTAGTGCCAGGGTTTGAACCAGGGATGTCTGCTTGCAAGGCAAATACCATAACCCCAACATATCTCTCCAGCACCTGGAGATAGTACTTAAAAGTAACTAAAGTTATTATGGTTAAATGAAGCCACACTAAAAGAATCTGATAGATGTCTTTTAGGAAGAAAAAAATGTTGATTTACAGAGACACTAGTGTTGCACATGCACATAACAATCCTGTGGTAAGGTAGTAAGAGAATGGTTGCTTGATAGTAGGTGAAAGTTTGAAATTAATAGTTTGAAAACATTGGGCCTGGAAAGGGCCCTTGTCTTGAAAGCAGCCAACCCAAGTTTGACACCTAGCATCACATATGGTGCCTCAAGCACTGCCAGAAAATTTCTGAGTACAGAGCAAGAATGTACCCTCAGCACTGCCAGGTGTCGCCTTAAAACTAAAATTATACATATGCATATGAATATATATATATATATATATATATTAAAGTGAAGTTACAGAAAAGGAAAAGAAAAATCTGATATATTTCTACCGGAGTTTATGAAACTCTTTTATGAAGTACCAGTCATATTCCTAAAATGGCAGACTATTTGGCAGAAACCTAATAGAACCCATGACTTCTTAGTTTATTGGTAAAACACAATAATATGCTATTCAAAGAGAAGATTTATATTTAGAAAGACTCAACAAGATTGAAAAGATGCTAACAACAGTCATAAGAAAAAAAAACAGAAAGAAAATCCTGATAAATTGAATCAGGAATGAAATGGGAAAAATTGCATCAATAACCTCAGAAATACAGAAGATTATAAGAAAAAAACACCTTCCTATTAACCAGATGGGTTTACCAGTGTGTTCTTCAATATCTTTAAAGAGGAATAATGCACTTTCCTCATGTTCTCTCAAAAAATAGAGGAAGCAGGAACCATCCCAAATAGTTTCTATGAGACTAACATCATCTTGATACCAAAAGCTGATAGAGATATTACTAAGGTAAAGGTAAAGGTAAAGGCCCTGCTGTTGATCGTCGATTTGCTTGAGCGGGCCCAGTAACGTCTCCATTGGAGACTTTGTTGTTACTGTGTTTGGCATATCAAATACCCTCGGTAGCTTGCCGGGCTCTCCGAGAGGGGTGGAGGAATCGAACTCGGGTTGGCCATGTTGGCCGCTTGTAAGGCGAACGCCCTACCCGCTGTGCTATAGCTCCAGCCCGAGAGATATTACTAAAAAAGAAAATTTCAGGCAATTATCTCTGGTAAACATAGTCACAGATTTCCTCAGTGAAATTCTGGTACACCAATTCACTAGATATATTATACACCACAATCAAGTAGGATTTATCCCAAAGATGAAAAGGTGTTTCAATATTTGTACATCTGTATCACTGTCATCCCATTGTTCATCGATTTACTTGAGCGGGTACCAGTAAGGTCTCCATTCATCCCAGCCCTGACATTTTAGCAGCCTTTCCTTACTCATATTTCCCAACTTTGCCATATTAGAGGCTCTTTCAGGGTCAGGGGAATGAGAACCATTATTGTTACTGTTTTTGGCATATCAAATATGCCACAGGTAGCTTGCCAGGCTCTGCCGCTCAGGTGGGATACTCTCAGTAGCTTGCCAGGCTCTCCAAGAGGTCATCTAATATTCAGTACTGAAAGTCCAGACACCACCAACAGAAAAGAAAGACAAATTAAAGAAATTCATATTGGAAAAGAAATAGGAATATGGAGTCAAACTGTTCACAGATTATATAATAGTGTACATAGAAAAATCTCAAGGAGTACATTTTTTTAAAGTTCTGGAAATTATAAATGTATACAGTAGAATAGCAGCCTACAAAATCAATGCCGAGAACTCTGCAACAGTCTTATATGCAAACATTGATGCAGAAAAGAAAAAAATTGTTAAAGATACCTCATTTATAATCTTGTCAATAAAACTTGAGTATCCAGGAATAAATCTAACAAAGGAGGTGAAAGACCAGTTTGTAATTAAAAACTAAATTTTAATTCATTTCCGAAAGAAGTAAAAGAAGACAAAGGAGTTGGAAACAGTTTTTGTTCATGGATTGCAAGCATCTACGTTATTACAATGTCCATACACAAAGTGATTTGTAGCTACAAAATAATCTCATCAGGGTCCAGAGTAATAGTTCAGTAAATTAGGTGTTTGCATTGCATGTGATCTAGCTGGGCTTGATCCCTGGCATCGCATAGTTTCCCCAAGCACCACCAGGAGTAATTCCTGAGTGTAGAGTCAGGATTAACCCCTGAGCAATGCCTATTGTGACCCTCTGCCCCCCCACCAAAAAAAAAAGGAAAACAAAAAAAATTCCCACAAGATGAAGCTCAACAAAATTTTCATGTAATTATCTAAAGACATGAAACAAATATTAAAATATGTACCCCCTGAAAAGTTAAAACAATGCTTAGGATAAAGAGGTTCAGAGGAAATAGATTTTCAAACTTAAATTATTATTTAAAAGCTATAGAACTGAAAACTACAGGGTACTAGATGAAGAAAGACTCTCCGATCAATGGAACAGAATTTAGAGCCCAGATATTGAACATCCAATTCTGTGCATAGCCAATTTATGAGAAAGGAGCTACGTGTATGAAGAGGAACATGGAGAGCCTCTTCGCCAAATGGTGCTGGGAAAATTGGTTAGCTACATGCAGGAAAATGAATTATACCCCTTATCTCATGCTGCACATGAAGATCAATTCAAAATGGATTAAAGACCTTAATATCAAATCTACACCCAATAAACTCATCATGGAACACATAGACAGAATTCCTGAAGATCTTAATCTCAGAGGAAGAGTTTTCATTGATGCAACCCGTTGTCAAAGAAAACAAAAGCACAAGTAAACAAATGGAACTACACTAAACTAAAAATGTTTCTGTACTATGAAAAAAAATGAGTTCTAAAATAAAAAGCCATACCCCTAACTGGAAATAAAAACCTGCACACCATACATCAAACAAAGGGATAATATCCAAGATCTATAAAGCAATCTCAAGTCTCAACAAAAACAAAAAACAAACAGGCCCATCCAAAAATAATGGGAAAATAAGATGAACAGATATTTTCTCAAAGACAATATAAAAATGACCAAAAGACACATGGGCAAAAATGTTTATCATTATTGTAATGCCAATCAGAATGATGAGACACCCCCTTGTAACAGCAAGAATGATCTATATGACAAAGGCTGGAATAATGACTGCTATTTGAGATGTAGTAGGACAGGAATTGTTGCATGGAATAATGTCTCTGAAAAACCGTAAGGAATGGGGGAATGTTGCCTCCAGCAGGTCATTCTGTGAGGCGAATGCATCAACAGCCTGATGGCGCCTTCCGACTTTCAGATACCCCAAAATTGCTGCTGTGCCTTTGGCCAGACCCCAAAAATTTGGGGTAAAGTTTACCAAGAAAGTAAACTGCCAAAAGTTAGGTATGTGGGAGATACACCCACAAACTATCTTGGGCTCAGCTATATAATTGAAGGCATGGCCTCTCTGGTTCCTGATCTAACTGCTTAACGGCCATGATCCCAGAGACTAAGAAACAAATCTCGAAACCCAGCGGCTTTTGGCAGAAATGTGTCTGGTCGCTGTGGTAGGTTACCGGCGCTGGGCCAACCCAGGTGAGAACAGGTTTTGTGCCTTGGCCTGTTCCCCCTGGCGGCCCAGTGGCCGCCATCCTCCAGAGGCCACTGGACAATCAGGTTTGGGCCCGCAGTGATGAGACACACAGGGCCTCAAGGGATGAGAGTGGAACCGGCCCTTTCCTTTCACCCCAACGAGACCCCGAGTTGCCACCCACAAATGGTCTCTCTGGCTCCTGATCAAGCTGCTTGATAGCCATGATCACAAAAACTCAGAAACAAATCTCAAAACCCAGTGGCTTTTGGCAGAAATGCGTCCCCACCCCACAGTAGGTTATTGTCGCCGGGCCACCCCAGGGGGGAAGGGGTGCTGTCCCTCTGCCTGCTCCCCCTAGATGGCTCGGTGGCTGCCATCCTCCAGAGGCCACTGGACAGTCAGGTTTGGGCCCTCAGTGACGAGACACACGGGGCCTCATGGGATGGGGGTGGAGCCAGCTCATTATTCCCTGTCCCAATGAGACCCGGAGTTGCTGCCCATGGACGGTCTCTCTGGCTCCTGATCAAGCTGCTTAATGGCCATGATCCCAGAGACTCAGGGAACAAATCTCGGAATCCAGCAGGTTTTGGCAGAAATCTCTCCAGATTTAAGTGTTAAAATTTCAGAACTTCAAAATTGTGCGGCCACTTCTGCAGCCACGTGACATCATATGTTATTCTTAATCAGTAATAGAAAGCAAATTGTCTACTGTTGCCTTTTCAGCAGATCTGAGTGTTGGGGTAAAGTCCCAAATAATAATGGTGGGTCTGGTGTCAAAATATTGAATGTGATCAAAGTAAAGAGAGAGTAATGTGGAAATCATCTGCCCCACAGGTAGGGGGAGGGTGTGGGTTGGGGTGTACTGGGTTTTTTGGTGATGGAAAATGGGCACTGGTGAAGGTATAGGTATTTCAATGTATGACGGGGACTTAAACCCGAAAGCTTTGTAACTGCTCTCACGGTGATTCAATAAATAAAATTATAAAAAAAATTTTAATTTTTTTTATTCCACTTTGATTCCACTTTGATAAAGAGTGGAATTCCACTTTGATTCCACTGTTCTTCCTGCATTGACATATGCCTCAGAGACCTGGGCCCTACGCAAACAAGATGAGAACACTATTCAGGTTTCCCAAAGAAGAATAGAAAGAGCTATGCTTGGAATATCACGTTTCACTCAAATGAGAGAAAGAATCTGGAGTTCTGACATCCGTCGACGATCAAGAATCAGGGACGCTGTCTCATTTGCCAAGGTGTCGAAAATCAGATGGGCTGGTCACGTAATGAGATTTAAAGACGACCGCTGGACTAGAGCTGTTACCGACTGGATTCCACGGGATGTCAAAAGACCGCGTGGCCGCCCACCTACCAGATGGTCAGACTTCTTCGTCAAGATCATGAACGATCGGTTTGAGGCCCTTCATGTTCCCGGAGCGAACAGATGCCATTGGGCTACACTAGCACGCGACAGGGACAAATGGAGACGTTACTGGCGCCCGCTCGAGCAAATCGACGACTAACGGGAAGTTAAGTGATTAAGTGATTAAGTGATAAAAAAAATTTTTAAAAAGTAAGGTGGAGTTCATGCCCAATTCAATCAGCTAATCAGTGTCTGAATAAATACCAATACTCCTACATTAAAAAAAAATAAAGAAAAAAAACTGCCTGGAAACTTGTCAAAACATTGTAAATAGAACTTTCAAATGATCCCATATCCCACTTCTGAAAATCTATCCAATGAACAAAAAAATAACAATCCAAAAGATATGTACACCAATATTCAATACATCACTACTCAAATAGTGAAGCACTTGAAATAACGTAAGTGCCAACAGATGAGTGGATAAACAAATTGTGGGGGCTGGAGCCATAGTCCAGTCTGGAGGGCATTTCCCTTACACATGGCCAACCTGGGTTTGATCCCCGGCATCCCATATGGTCCCTTAAGCACCTCCAGGAGTGATTCCTGAGTGCAGAGCCAGGAGTGACCCCTGAGCATTACTGAGTGTGACCCAACTTCCCCCTCACCTCTCCCAAAAAAAAGGAAAAGAAAGAAATTTTGGTATATATACAGAATGATATACTATTCAGTGGTGAGAGATGATAAAAATTCAGAGTACTGCAATTTTATAAAATTGGAAGGCATCATGTTAAATGAAGTGAATCGGAAAGTTAAAGATAAGCAGTTTGTGATATTGCTATGAAGAGAAGGAAGGAAGGAAGGAAGGAAGGAAGGAAGGAAGGAAGGAAGGAAGGAAAAGAAAGGAAGGCAGGCTTCTGTTCTTATCACTCCACATTCACAATTAGAATGTCTCTGATGAAGCCATATATTGCCTATTACAGTTGTTTTCATTCCATGAATTACAATTAAAGTTTTCATAAATCAGAGGAAGAAGGACATAAACAGGATAACTGTGCTATATAGATAGATGAAAGAAAGGAACAGACAATATAGTACAATGTGAAACCCATGGTTTTCTGTCACAAAACTGATTGACAAATAGTGGAAGGAGGGTCAGAGACACAGGGACAGTGGAGGAGGATCACGTGCACTGTGGTAGTGGTACTGGGATGCAGTAATGCATACATCAATACCACAAGCTTGATCACTCCTCTAACATGTTACCTAAACCATAATGAGTATTTTTTTATTATTTCATTGACCTACAACAATAAGCAGTTTTAAGGTTTAGAATCATATTCCTAAATGTAAGCAACCATTTGCTACCATTGTCTGCCACCAAGGCTGCAGGTTCATTCCACCACTATATCCTTCCTCTCTATCTGCCTTTTCCCCCCCACTGGTCACCACCATAGTTTTCATAGAGTCTGGAAGTTAGTTTTGTTGTTTCTTGCCAGTTGATTTGCTTCAGTAATTTATATTCTGTACATGAGCAAAAAAAAAAAATCAGGTCATTGTCTTTCACTTTCTGACTTACTTAGTTTATATAATTACTCCAGTTTGGGATCATTTTGTCCCCGAGGCATGTTTTCATCCTTGTAGATGGGAGTCTCCCCAAACAGTGCTCAGAGGGACTAAGGGTCTCTCCCTTGTTGAACATATCCATGACGTAATGAGGATGTGAGTGTGTGTGTGTGTGTGTGTGTGTGTGTGTGTGTCCAGGGCGGGGGTTAGGAGATGGGCATTGAAGGGGAGAAGGAAGGATGTGGTGCTGGTTTAAACTAGTGTTCCAAAGCTGCTGAGAGTAGCTGGTGGTAATCCGCTCCCATCTTTTAAAATTTTAATGACAACTAATTTTCATTATTTATCCAGTTGTATGTTGTTGGGCATTTGGGTGGATTCTATGTTTTATGCTATTATGAATATGGGTTTGAAAATATTCTTTCAAATTCATGTTTTCAATTCTTTCTGATAAATGACTTGGAGTAGTAGCACTGGGTTATTAACTATTGCAACGTTTATTATTTTATGAAATTTCCATACCATTTCCTCCAACAGCTGTGCATCAATTTATATTCTCACTAGTAATAACTAAGGATTCCTATTTCTCCACATCTCCACCAACACTACTTTCTAGCTTGTTTTATATGTCATGGGCTGGCGCGATAGCACAGCAGATAGGGCATTTGCTTAGCATGCGGCTGACCCCGGCTCGATTCCTCTGTCCCTCCCCGAGAGCCCGGCAATTTACCAAGAGTATCCTGTCCGCACAGCAGAGCCTGGCAACCTCCCCGTGGCATATTCATTATGCCCAAACCAGTAACAACAAGTTTCACAATGGAGACGTTACAGGTGCTCACTTGATCAAATCCATGAACTATGGGAGGACAGTGCTACAGTGCTTTATATAAGCCATATTCACTGGGTTGAGGTGATATCTTATTCTGGCTTTGATTTACATTTCCCTAATAATAAATGAAGTTGAGGATTTTTTCCCCCACATATCTGCCATCCATCTTTCCTTCTTTGGAGAAGTAAACCATCCATGTCTTTTGTCCACTAATTTTTTATTGGATTTCTTATTCTTTATATTCTCCTATCATTACATTCATAGAATGCTGATTTTGAAAGTGTAATTTTGACTAGATTCATTATAATATATTTTTTTAAATTAAGCACAGAAACTTATTCTGCTCTTTTGGTTTTGTGACACAAAATATCAAGATTAAGATGCAAACTGAAGGGAGTAAAAGACCAACTTAAGCTCTTCAGGAAGACCTCTGGGGACCAGTTATAGGCATTATTCCCTAGGTATTCTGTCTCTCTGAGATAATCCAATCTGAGATGGGTACCCTGAATTTTCTTAAAATATATTAAGCACCAATTAAGCTCAATGAGCATGATAACATGTATGACAATAAGGTGCTTTGTTGACACCCAGTCTTAGCAGGGCAGTGTCGAGGGATGCTTATCATATTTAATAAACATCTGGGATGCTTATCACCACTAATAAATAACAAATAATTCTAAAAGTTCTTTCAGATATATAGTGAGAAATGTCATAAAAACTTTGGAAAAGTTCAGTCTAGCTACTAAATACTGAGAATGGTTTTGTTGTGCTTTCCATGCATTATATTATTTGATTCTCACCACCTTGTCAGCATTAATCCTATTGTACAGATTCAAAAATTAGATAAAAGTGGTTTAGAAACCGTCTCAAGATCACAGTACATTACATTTAAGGAATACCTTTTGTCCGTTTTGTTTGTTTTGTTATTGGGCCATTCCTGGCAGTACTGGAGTCTAATCCTGTCACTATGTTGCTACCAGTGGTGTTCGGGGATTATTTAGTGCCAGGAATCAAATCAGAGTCTCCTTCAAGCAAAGCCTGTGCTCAGCCTGTTCAACTGTCTCTCCAACTCTATCCTATTTGTTTTTCTTTCATGTTTTCCAACACTCAAATTTTGAAAAAGCACAGAAGGAATTGGGAAATTTGCTTCAAGGTACATCTTCTTATAATAGTTTAGTTTACTACTTGGCCAAACAGTAAAACATCCTTGTGGGCAACATTAATATTACACAGACATTTTGTTCAAACATGCTCAGTATTTTCAGCATATTCAAAAGAAACCCTAGTTATCAAATAGGTGTATATGTATTAAGGAGAAAACACTATATGGTTTGAGAATAAAAGCTAATTTCTAAATATTAGTAATTATTTCTTTAAATCAAGTACATAGAGTGTTTAAATAGTATATCTTCATGTGGCTTTTTCAAGGATACTGGATCATATAGGATCATATATGGAATATCTGTGTTTGTCTAGGCTGTATATATATTTATTTTAGTTACATAAATACTCATACTAGATAGATCGTTTGATATTTGCTTATTTTATTTTCAGAGAAGTTAACGGAATTATTTGCATTAAATTTAAATAGCAGGCATAACGTATATTGTAGAAAGCTGACTACCCATTAAGAATAGCCTTGCCTTGCTTTTGAGATAATGGGGAAAATAGGAGAATTAGTTTTAAAAAAGGGAAAAAAAAAAGCTCGCATTCCTCAAGCCCCTCTGCCCTAGAACAAATTCCATTCACTCTCTTGAACAGGCTGGAATATACTCCTCTGCCCCACCCCACCACCCTCTCAATGCGGTAGGAGAGTCGGTGGGTAATTGGGTCCAGATTGGAGATGTTTAAATATTCATGAGACTGGCAGGGGACTGGGAGGGGGTGAGTGTCTAGAATGGGGTGGGGGCTGGGGGAAGTGATTAGTCATTGAAAGCTAGAGCACAATTCTATGAGACCCAGAGACAGGGAAGAAAAAGACAGATAGAGGAGGGGGGTGGGGGGAGAGGAAAGGGGGCAGAGAAGAAGGAGAGGGAAAGAGGGACAGAAAGGGAAAAAGAGGTGAGCTCAGATCAGAGAGAGAGAGAGAGAGAGAGAGAGAGAGAGAGAGAGAGCATGTGCGATGAGCAATAGCTGTGGACCTTCCAGTTGCTGCTAACTGCCCTGGTGTGTGTGAGGGAGAGAGGGAGGGAGGGAGGGAGAGAGAGCGCGCGCTAGCGCGAGAGAGCGAGTGAGCAAGCGAGCAGAAAAGAGGTGGAGAGGGGGGGAATAAGGAAGAGAGGAGGAAAGGAGAGGAGGCAGGAAGAAGGCAAGGGACGTTACAACCATGCTGTGCTGTATGAGAAGAACCAAACAGGTAGAGCTAAAGCTTTTTACTTCTTACTGTCGGGAAATGACCGGAGTGAAAGATTTCTCTATGAAAGCAGAAAGAACATGTAACTGCTTCTGCTCTAGCGATGGTGCTCGCGGTTCTGTAGCATATGGGAACTGATGGTCGCATCCCAGCTTTTATTCCAGGCTGGCTTTCATGCTCCGGTTTTGGAATACTGATACGAATTAGGGACGAGGTTTGAAAAAATACTCCCGTTTGGCTAGAAATGCGATTTTTTTTCTCTCTCTTTAGTTGTCCGTTCAGCATTGAAGGTCTCTGGTTTTGCGGGTGTGGATAGGGGGGAAAAAAGGGGTGTGGGGGGCATGTGGGCTCTACCTACAAGATGGGGAGGCGATCCTTTATAAAATTTGCAAAAAGGAGGAAAAGCAAGGATGGAGAAGCAACGTTCAGGGTTGAGCACGCTTGTTCCCCGGTGCGATTTTCTCACATGTGCTGCGGGAGAAGGCTTCTTTCCTGCATGTGTGAGCCTCGGATGGGCTCAGGTATTGATGGGGCACCGTGTGAAGGTTTTCTTCATTTATTCTCCAATGAATGAATGAAACCGACTGGGGGGATTTCGAAAGAGAGACGATCTACAGACAGCCCGGGCCGGGGGTGGGGGGATGTGGGGAAACTGGGGGCGTGGAAGGGGGAAAATCCCCTTCCCCAGCTCCGGGGCCGATTGTGCGCCAGCTGGTCGGAGGAGAGGCTGGACCACGCCCCTGGGAGCTTTGGGCTCCGCTGGGATGGCAAAAACGGGCCAGGGTTACCTGTTGGAAATCGGGGCTTTTCTCTCCCCTTGCATCCTCCCCGGGCTTGCCCACGGCCAGAGAGGAGCTAGCATTCGAGATCATAAGCTCGGTGACTCATTTTCGACGGGAAGGCGGAAACATAGAAGATTAGCAAGAATCCGAGAGCCCCTTCCTCCCCTCCCCCACTCCCCACTCCCCATTCCCCGAGGTTTTTCCTTCCGTTTCAGAATTGCTCACTTCTTTCTTGAAAGACATTCAGCAAGTTGATTGGGGAAGTCAGGGCTGGGGGCAGGGGCGGTGGTAACTCCCTTATCCCGGTGCTACGGACTGGACTGTGCCCTGGTATTTCCCCCAGCCCAAGCTTGCACACGTTTATTGGAACAGGTTTGAGTGATTTTTGGGAGAAGGTGAAAGAGGAAGATTGAGGGTGGGGCAGGGGCCGGGTCGTGTGTGCTTGGCGTGTGTGCCGTGCCTGTGGGAAAGGAGGCAGACGTGGCCCGAAAATTAAAATAAATAAATAAATATATAATACATTATATATATATATACATATATATATATCTTAGATCGATTGATTTAAGAGCCAGGTGCAAAGCATATAGAATTTGGGCATGACTGCCATACAGGTAATAAACGTTTGTCATCCGTTTACTGAATCCGAATTGGGATGCAGAGGGGAGGGACAAGAAACTGTCTACCAGCTTTTGCACATTTAGCCAGCGCCCTGGAAGGAGGGAGGGGTGGGGAGTGAGGATGGGGGACGAGGAAGAGGAAGGAGCAGTGAAATACCAGAGCAGTGGGTGGGGAGAGACATGGCAAAAATAAATAAATAAATAAATCGCAGGCGCCTAGGTTTTGTACCAGGGTATTTCTGATCTTTTTCCTTGCCTTGTCTTCCTTCTAGTCCTTCAATGCAATAGATACAGGTGTCTATGTTCAGATTCTATCAAAAATAGCACTCTGAGGTTGCCCCACTGGTGATCGGGGGGAAATAAAATTTAGGAAGGAAGAGTTCTAAGGGAGTCAGGGCTATTCATTCAAGAAGCTTTCTTTTGTAAATCCAAGTGCTTCAGTCTACAACTTTTCACCTCCCTCCAGACACATACATGTATATGCATGTATATACATGTCCCTTCCGACAAAAGGGACTCTGCTGCCTTCACTCAGATTCTCTATCACAGACATAACCCTACATATTCCCTTGATTGCGCAGTGAGGAAGCTGAAATGGTGTGTTTCAAGAGGGATGGAAATTCATATGTAAATGTGTGTAGCAGCCGCATACTTAATGTATAACGATCAGATCATGCATGTGCTCTGTATGGCTTCCACATGCCTGCATCACAATTTACATTGAAGAAACGAGATTGGGAGGAATCAAAATTGTCCTATTTCATCCATACATTTTGTGCACATATCCTATTACTGTGTGAAATGATCATGCTTGCTACTTAACACGGTTGGATGTCATTCATGTAAGTCAGTGTTTAGGATGCCATTAAATCAGACTGAAGAAGCCGGTATATTCAGGGCGTGGGCTCCACACTCCATGGGCTGGCATTTATATATCATGAGTACTTCACTCTCATACACAGGTTTCTAGCTTGTGGTGAAATGATCTTATGTCATTTGTGGAAGACTCAAATTGCGTTTTCCTTCATCTGGCATCTAATCAGCATCCTAGTCCTTAACCAGGAATAAAAAAAGGGCAAAAACCTGCAAAGGTCTAAACTCTGCCACACCCATGAAATCCAGCAGAAATGTGGGAGGGGGCTGGAGGGATTGCACTTCCTTCCTCTTCCACTTGAGCTACATAAAGAAGCAGTTCTAGGATTTCTGACTTGTACTACATTACCAGTGAAGAAAGCATAAATGTGTTTTATTAGCCATTAATTACCTCTATTGATTATTATAGTTGAAAGACAAGAATGGGCGTGGAATGGAGATAAGGAGATGAAAAAGGCGTGTTCAAAGAAACACTAAAATAAAAGAACTGCTGAGATTGCATTGGTCCCTGATTTTCAAATATCTTGGGGCTAACTTTAAATAGCTTAATTACCATGCGAATTGCAGATGATGAAAAACTTGCAAGATGTGATCTTTGTCCACAGGGCAAGAAAATGAGGTGTTCCCTTTGTTTAAGAATTAAAGGACTTTAATTTATAACTGAAGGCTAAAGATTACCAGTGCTAGCAGGCCCCCTCCCTCTCTCCCCACCAGTTCAACCTCTCAAATCTGCCTTTTTTTCATACAACAAATAATTCTTATTTTAGAGAACGTGATCTGTGGCTTAGAATCCCAACCTTGCAGGGTGAGAGAGGTGTGGAAAGATGCAGCTTTCTGCCTGGTGTGGATTATTCCTCCCTAGTGATGAATTGGATTCCACCTAAATCTCTCTGAGCCACACCCAGTGTCACCCAGAGACTAAGTGGAGTCATTGAACAGAGGCATTCTACTTACTATAATTGAAACTTCATTTATTAAGATGACTTCTACCACATATCTTCAAATTTTATCATAAAAGGAAATCATTAAAATGACTTTTTCCTCTTCTGCCAAATAGTATGGACTTGCAGAAAGCCTTAAAAAAAATACGTGGCATGTACAGAAATGGGTTTACTTCTGGTGTCTATAATTTATTCTAGCCTATACCAGGCTGCAGACATATCAGCACTGCTCTTTCGTGCTGAAACTCCGTAACTCTGAGCCTCCACCCCTACCCCAGCCCATGCTGAGGTGACTGGGATAAGAAAACGTAGAGTTAATTTTCTCTCTTGCTGAGCTGGCAAAACTACAGAAACCTCCTTTCATGTTTTATGCTAAAGGGCAGAGTTCCTGTTCAGTGAGGGAGAGTAGCTGAATCTCCTTTGCCTCTGTCAGTGAAACTGTCAGTATTATGCCTGGGGCTGATTAATCTACATACTTCAGTTTTACCTGACACCCATAAGAAAGGGGAGGGAGGTTCATATATTAACCAAATGTTCATCTTGTTCATATTGATAAAGTAAGACAAGTCTGAAATATTCCTCTATTAAAGGAACCTTTCGAAGGATGTGCATACAGGTTATCTCCAGAGAACAGGCTGCTTTTAACTGTGTACTCCCTGTTACTTCCCTGCAAGCTTCCAGAGGAGTGGCATTCAAGCAATCAAGCTGTCGGCTGTCAAATAAGTGATGGTGGGCAGAAATTCTCCCTCTGCATCATTGCACTTCCTAGAGATCTCTGAGTTTTGGGAAAGAGCACTATCCTGAGAGTCCTTAGCACACACCATTGACTGATACCGTGATCTTAAATAAATTGCATAATCTTGGACTTTAATTTCCTGTTCTAGAATGGGACTGAAAAACAGAAATCAGGGGGTAGATAACTGAAATGGGCCCACATGCCTAGGATGTGTGGGGCCCTTAATTTGATCCCTGGGACCTCATAGCGAGTATCTTTAAACCACATGGAACCCTGGGCCCCAGCTGAGGTGCTACTGATCACCTCTTGGTAGCCCCTCAGCACCACCAAACAGAGTAACAAACCCCCAAACCATCCCTCTTACCTTAGAGGGTTTCTATGGGTATTGAACAAAATCAATGTGCAGGTAAAAGTCAACCCAGATGTAAGAAATTTTTCTCCCCCAGTTTTGCAACATAAGATTTGGTTTAGGATTGCTGTTCCTCAGTCTTTGAGTGACTGTTTTTCCTGCCTTTTCTTGTTCAAAGTAAGTAGTTCATTCATTCATAGTTATTTATAACTGGTATCGCTGAGTTCTTCTTCCTCTGTTGTTTTGTGTTTGTTTGTTCTGCTTTTTGTTTGTTTTTTCCTCTCTAGAATCTCATTCCACCATGTCCTACTCTCTCTTAAGATTTCACCCATTTAGATTGGGAGCTAGCTCTAAGGCATGCTGGACACTACTGAGGCCTGATCTCCAACAGACACACCTCCCCCAAATACCATCAGGAGACCCCCAAGCACTGCTGGGCCCGAGCATCATGACATCACAGCTCCCCCCAAAGACACCATCTTTGCTTTATTAACTCTTTCCACATAGTCCATGAATACACTCATTTATCTTCTATCTCATAGAACCCAATTCTGAGTCTATGTTCCTATCTCTATAGTGATCTGCCTCATCTTCTTTTCCGAATGAAGTTCTGAAGTGTTCTCCATCATCCTTTCCTCTTCATCACTCCCCATTCACTAGTCCATCTAATGTAGTAAGTTTTCTCTTCCCATAAATTTATTTAAAAAATTTAGCTTATTTTAAAAATTCTGAAAATGACATTATCACCAGATAATCTTCATTTGTGCCTTTACTGTTATCTCACTGATGTAGTTTTCTTAAATGCTTATTTGTACAAGTCTTTTGAAAGTCCTTTTTCTTGCCTCTTATGAGAGGGATATCATTCTCTACCTTCTTGGGTAGGCACGTCATTTTCAATATTCTTTGCTTCCTTCCTTCTCGCTCTCCCCCAAATTTCACCTACAGTATCCATTTGTATTTTCTTGATCCATTTCTATTTTCACTCCACTCACTAACTATAAGTAATCTTACCCATACCCAGAGTTTTAACTACGCATGCAATTTTCAAATACATAAATGGGGCATTTCTTCTGAGTTTCTGGTCCACAAATAATTCTTTGTATTTTAGAGATAACCCCACTCATCTTAAACACAGTCAAATTCAACTTCTAATTTGTACCACACTTAAGTCTTTCTCCAAATTCCTACCTATATGCTATGGCACCATTTACCACCAGATTCAAGAACCTAAGAAATGTTGTAAATATAGCCTTCATTTCAGTCTCCACATTCAGCCACTAAAATTTTTATACTAATTTGACAGATTTTACATGTATTCTTGTGCTTTTCAACTCCACCACAAGAAACCTGGTTCAGACATCTCATCTTATATGAACTCCCTACCTCCATCTTGCTCTCCTTGAATTCTTCTTGCAACACACTTAATCTTTACATAGCATAAATGTGGTGGTATTATTTTCTTTATTAAAACGCTCTAATACTTTTTGTAACGACACTATATTTTCTGCCATTGTCTCATTATTATATCACTTATTGTGCTGTAGAACATTTTATTTTTTGTTTATATACTGGTGTCCATATGAAAACTGTGAAAGGGGAAAAGTAGAAAATTAGCTCTTTTTTTATACCTACTACAAGGTATAGAACATAAAATCTTAACTGTAGATAATTTATACTAAATAAACACAGATCCGTGTTTATAGCTTCTTATGTTGTGGCATAGCCAAATGGACTGACCCAATAGTAGATTTTTTTTTTCAAACCTATGGCATCAAACTTTGATGTGAAGTTGTCCAATATATCGGAATTTGTCAGGTTGAATGAACCCATTTATAGTGTGTTTCTCAAAAACAACTGTTTAAAAGTAACTCATAACTAAAACTGTTTCTTTGATATGATCCCCTACCAACCATCATACCAGTTCTACCTTTTAAGGTTAACAGAACCAAGTAAGAAACATATGATTAGAATAGTCTTAGATCTTGTGTCCTTTCTTGAGGCCCCAAGGCCTGTTGCTTTGCTCTATACATACTTCAAGTAGACCCTGATCAATGTCTCTCTATCCTTAGTTGATTTATTTCATTGATCAATAAATGCATGAAATACTCGTCTGTACTCCAGGGCCTGTGTTTAAAAATTCATTTTATCTTTATTTGAATTCTTTTCCTTTCCACTAAGAAGAAATTTACATGGAAATAAAGGGAGGTTGATTGGTAAGTACTCCCTTCAATATTTGCTAAATGAACAAGAACCAGATCAATTATTTTTTTTCTTGCATTGAATAAACTGAAGAATTTCATCACTGAATTAGGACTGTTGTAACCAAAATTGCCAAGATATGACAAACTAAAAGCACAGTTTTCATGAAAATACTGTTTGCCAGACTTTAAGTAGTTTATGCTTCTTGACTAATTTGGCATGGCCTTGCAAAGAATAGTAAGACAAAATTTGATGTTAGTCTTTAACCATTAAGGGTGGTAAATATTTCCATCACAATCTAATTCTAGATGATTTCTACCACTTCACTTTTCTTCCCTTCTCATATCTTAAGGATTTTTCTGATTGGTTAGTATCAGGTCTTGGTAGAGTTTTGTGTACAGGATTAAAAAAAAAAAAACTCTATGAAAAAGCTGTCACTTCCAAATATGCATTTTATAAAAAATGGATGTTTTCAATTTTGTCTGGCACACTTATCTTCTTAACAAAAATATTGATTTAAGAATAAAAGTTAAGGGGCTGGCGCGATAGCACAGAGGTAGGGCATTCGCCTTGCATGCGGCAGACCCGGGTTCGATTCCCAGCATCCCATATGATCCCCCGAGCACCGCCAGGAGTTATTCCTGAGTGCAGAGCCAGGAATAACCCCTAAGAATCTCCGGGTGTGACCCAAAAAAAAAAGCAAAAAAAAAAAGAATAAAAGTTAAAAAGAAGAACCATAATGATGAAGCATTAGGGAGGTGCTGAGGAAGAAAAACCAGTACTTTGTGTTTATTTGGATCTGAATTTAAATAAATGCCCACTCAATTCTATTGGTCCTCCTCATTAGGTAATGATACAAATTACAATTCTTTCAAATTTCATGTATGTATAAGAGTGACACACTTGTAACAAACACAGATCATAATAAGATGTGACCCTCCATATTTCCTACCCTCAGTTATAGAACTTATTTTTTAAAATGTTTGTTTAATATCTTGTTTCATGTCTTTGTAGTGGAAAAAAACCCTTCCCCTCTGAATTCTAGACCTGGCTCTGCCAATTGCTTTTCATGTAAACTTGGGTAAGTAACTTACTGTGTTTGAGCCATAGCTTATCAACTTATGTAGTACTCATGTAAAAGAGAATTCTGTCTTGCCTTTTTAAAAACTAGATTGACATGAGACTCAAATAAAGCAATAAGAATAAAAGTACTTTGTAAATGTGAATTAATCAAGAATTCAGTTATTAAAACCTAAAGTATTCATGAGTCTATGCATAAAAGTACCCCTACTCTGTTCTAACGCAGGCATGCACACATGTGTGTACATGTGTGCAGACAACTCACTTGCACACACACACACACAAACACATTCTATTTCCATTCATTCTCTCCTATTCTCTACAGAGTAAATATTGTGTTGACAGAATAGTAATTGACTTCATCATATTCTCTGAAAACTTCAGTGACACAATTTAAATGGCAAATATTCAAATTATCATAGCATCCCAAGAATCAGTTCAGACGCTTCACAAACATCTCTCCTTTTTCATTTTAAAATCTTTTTCTGCTTTAGTCATTTTTTACTTTTAGATTCTTTTCTCCTATTTGCTAAGTCAGCTGCCTATTTCCTGTAACTATTGCAACCCCACCTCACCTCCAAATTGGGTTCTCAGCACTAAGAATATCAGGCATGCTGTGCTCACATCCATCACCCGAGGGCCCAGTCAGGCAGAAAAGTCAAGAAGGAATGTGGCACTGGCTGGGAATCTAAAAAAGGGGATGCAGCCTGGTTGAGAATTTAAGGATTGCTCCTTAAGCATCATTTCTTAAAAACGTCAAGATCCTTCATCTTATCAGAAAATAATATTAATCTTTTTAAAATAGTACTATACAATCCTGGGCTGGAGCAATAGCACAGCGGTAGGGCATTTGCCTTGCACGCAGCCGGCCTGGCCAGCCGGGTTCGATTCCTCAGCCTCTCTCAGAGATCCCGGCAAGCTACCGAGAGTATCTCACCTGCACAGCAAAGCTACCCGTGACATATTCAATATGCCAAACACAGTAACAACAAGTTTCACGATGGAGACGTTACTGGGCCTGCTCAAGCAAATCGATGAAGGAGGACAGTGACAGTGACTATACAATCCTGAAACTTTACCAACCAACTCTAAATGCCGTGAATATTTTTCTAAACTTTCATGATCATTACACTGGATATTTTATTTATTCTGGGTCCATAATTGACTGTGATAAGTAACTGATTTAACATAGAAAAATATACTAAATTTTATACAAGTGATGCATTTTGTAATCCAAAGACTATTATTTATTAATGTATGGGTAATAATTAAATTTGGGGTCATGGGGCTTGGGGTCACACCAGGCTGTACTCAGAGTTTACATCTGGCTCTATGTTAAGTGATGACTCTTGGCAGTACTCAGGGAACCATATGTAGTGCCAGGGATCAAACATGGACCAGCCACATGCAAGGCAATTTGCCTTATGCCCTGTACTATCATTCAGCCACTGAGTAAATTTTAAGTTTAATAATTGAATTGTTTATACAATAAATTTTATTTATGCTATGAGTCAAAACACCCAACAAACTGGCAGGCTACCGAATGTAACCTGCCCACACAGCAGAGTCTGGCAAATTCCCCGTGGCGTACCCAATATGCCAAATACCAGTAACAATGATGGGTCTCATTCTCCTAAAGAGCCTTGAATATAGCACTAATCTCAGGGCTAGGATGAAGGAGACGTTACTGGGGCCTGCTCGAAGCAATCGACGAATATGAGTCAAAACATTTTCATAGAAATACTGATATCATAATTTTTTGTGTCTTGAGTCACACCTCACAGTGTCCAGAAGCTACTTCTGGATAAGTGCTTGGCGGATCACACCCAGAAATGCTCAAGGATCTGTCCTGGGTCTCCTGCAAGCAAATCGGGTGCCCATTGAGTTATCACTCTAGCCACTTTCCAATATTTTCTTAAATACTTTCATAATGGGAACTTACCTAGAGTCGAAAGACATGTCACTGTAATTTATAATTTCACAATATTATTATAATTGATTATATAACTGATTAAATTGGTCATAATCAATTATAATAGTTATTATAATTGAAACGGGAGGAGGAATTATGAAATAGAAACACTATGGGGTTTTTTTTGTTTCTTTTTATTAAATCACTGTGAGATAGACCCTTACAAAGCTGTTCATTATTAGGTTTCAGTCTTACAGTGTTACAACATCCATCCCTCCACCAGTGTACATTTCCCTGCACCAGTGTCCCCAGGTTCCCTCCCATCACCTCCCACCCCACTCACTTCCACCCTGCCTCTATGGTAGGCACTTCTCTATCTATCTATCTTCTCTCTCTCTTTCTCCTTTTGGACATTATGGTTTGCAATAAAGATAGTTAAACATTGTCATGTATATCCCTTTACCTACTTTTAATGCTCAGTTATTGTGCAGTGTGATCATTTCCAACTATTATTGTCATATTGGTCCTTTCTCTTACCTACCCTCCACCCCACATACTCTTGTGGTAGGTTCCAACCATTGACCAGACCTCCTAGTCCTTATATTCCCTGGCCTTGGAAATTATTAGTCTTCTACTATATATTTTTATATACCACAAATGAATGCAGTCATTGTATATCTGTCCATCTCCTCCTGACTCATTTCATACTCTCCTTGTCCATCCATATATAAGCAAAATAAATACTCTCCTTGGTATTGAGTTATAACCCTCTAGTAAAAATTATCACATATACATTTGACCACAGATTGCTCAGACCTTATTTCTGAATGTCTTCTAGAAGACACACAAACCCAAGATGAATGAATTTAAGAAAGCATCAAGAAGATTGGACACTAGTATTCTTAAGGTTATTAATCATGTTTTGGACAAATTTTAGGCTGTTTCTTCACTTATTGGGAATAAAATATTGATTATTGACTAAAAAACTGAAAGGATCAATTTTGTCATCATAAGTATTTTCCCATTTTGTTAAATTCTTACTTTTAGTAATTGATGGTATTCCTGTGATTTCTACAATTCTTCATTATCATTTGATTTCATTAAATACTGATCAGTTCATGTACAAACTGTACATGAAGTACCGTATATTAAATATATCTATCAAATTGTTACTTTTATTGAACTTGGACATATTATTATAAATCCGTTAATGAAGACATAACTGTAAGAACCAAAGGAAACTAATAATAAAATTAAATTTTTCATAATCCAATATTTACAGACACTAAAATATCTTCTTCCTTTCATTCTTTGTTGTCACCTCAGAAAAAGTGTTATCTTAAACTAATCATATTCTCTCTAGGTTAGACCTCTGTCTGACTTATTTCATTAGACCTCAGTCTGACTTACTCATGATAATATCTTTTGGAGATACTAACACATTTTCAGTTTCCAACTCAAAACATGGATATAACTGATCACTTAATAAAGTTTGTTCAGGGTGCTGTACTTCCCATTGCCAAATTCTGTTTGAAATATCTTCCAAATCTGTTTATTTCTTCTTTTGCTAATCGTCCTCAATCAGCATTCTAGAGAGAACCAAACTCTAACGCCCTAAGGCTTCAAAGTTCATAAGCATATTTAGTACATTGACCTATTTCTTTTGCATGTACTAGTTATACACAATCTGTGTGAGAACTGAAAAAACAGTCACTCATCATATTTTGTGTGTTTGGATGAGAAGCCCCCAAAGCCAAATACTGGATAGTTAGAAAAATTCTTTGCTTTAGGAATCAGCTCTGCTTATTTTTGCTGATGATCTTCAACTTCTTTTTTGTTCCTCAAAATTTTAATGATTCTTACTTCATTAGAGGGGTAATTCTATTATTTATTTATAACTTTTTCAAGGTTTCTCATAATCTCATATCAATCTCCCACTCTTGCTTTACTTCCTGCTGGTCTGTCATTGACAAGACTAATAAATGTAAACAATTTTAATCTTTCTGGTCATTTAATTTTATATCAACAAAGAAGTTATCTTTAACACTGTACAACTTATAAAATAATGTACTTTATAATAAAATTCCTCATCCACTTTGGCATTCTATTCCAGCTAGTCTCCGTAGGAATTTAAGTATCAGTTTCACCATAATTTTGTTAACTCTTTCCACTGCTTGAAAAATTTCCTCAGTCTCATTCATCCAAGTCCCAAGATCTGATTCAAGAGTCACTATATTAGTAAAGGCTCTTCAGACAACCACAATTCTCTCTGACTTCCGTCCCTCTATTCAATGAAACATACTAGTTGTTCTGTTTCTTTGTTTCATGGCTTTCGTCAACTAGAACCTTTCATTGATTACCCATTTGGATTTGTACACAGCTGATTTGTCAAACATACTTTATGAATTCTTTGAAGATTAGGTATTGAGTTGATTGCCAGGATCCTAAGAAAAACATATTTGCTGACATGCTCATAGTTACTTTGTGGTAACTCCATATTAGGCTCCAACACAGTGTAAAACACAATTAGCTGACTCCATCAAGTCTTAGAAATACAAGTGAAACTATTTTGAATGACCCCTTTGTGACATCAAAAACCGTGAATCATGCTTTCTCTTGAATTTCTTTACTTGGCTGCCATGACACCTATTTCTGCTGACTTTTTTATTCTCCTATCTTTTTTGTTCTATACTTCTTTTTGTTTAATTTTGTTGCTTTTTCTCCATCAACCTATGCATAGTTCAGGATTTTTCCAGACATTTGTCCTTACTCTTCTATGTGCTTCTGATCATTATCCCTTCAGGAGTCAGTGTCTCTTTGTTTCCTTAAATTTTATTTTATTAAAGCAGCATGATTTACAAAGTTATTCATAGTTGGGTTTGAGATATACAGTGTTTCATCACTGATCTCACCACCACTATCAACTTCCCACCACCAGTATTCCCAGATTTCCTCTTCTACTCCTCACACCCAGCCTGCCATCTCTTATTATAAGATGTCTGTGTAAAAGGACTGGCATCTTTTTAGGTTTAGTTATTAAAGTTTGTATTTAATTACTTCAATGTTGTTCTCTCTGTGGTTTGGATATTCAACTCTGTTATTTCTTAACACTACCCATTACCTTGCTCCTTTCTCCAAGTTGCTTCAATAACTTTTTAAAATATCTATCAAATGTATGTTTCCCTTATTTGAAAGACTTTAATAGCTTTCTCTACCACTTAGAACCAAAACAAATCTCATCATCACCAAGGCTTATAGGGTCTTACCCAGTGTTGACCTTTCCTCTTTCTTTGGCTTCTTATAACTGTATCCATTTTGATTACTAGGTCTACTGACTTCCTTTAAGCTTTTGAAGCACAAGCCCTTTCTCTTCAAAGCCTTTGCATGTATTTCTTCCTCTGCTCAGAATATTCTCTGTCTCTGTCTCTCTCCCTCTCTCCGCCCCCCCCCCCCCCAACACACACACATCTATGATCAACTCAAGTAGTTCAGGTAATTTTCTAATACATCGTACTACCACTTTTGTTTACTTTTAGAATTGATCTCAGTGATAATAACACTGTTCTCCCATTTTCATCAATTTTCTCAAGTGGGCACCAGTAACTGTGAGACTTGTTACTGTTTTTGGCATATAGAGTACGTCAGGGTATCTTGCCAGGCATTGCCCTGCTAGTGGAATACTCTCGGTAGCTTGCCAGGCTCTCTGAGAGTGGCGGAGGAATGGAACTTGGGCCAACTGCGTGCAAGGCAAATGCCCTACCCGCTATGCTATCGCTCTGGCTCCTCAATGATCCTACAAAATGTAATGTCACTTGTTAATTTTCTATTGAGTACATATATCCTAAGACTTTATTTTTTCTTCTTGTGCCACACCTGATGATGCTAAGGGGTTAATCCTGGCTCTACACTCAGAAATTACACTTAGCAGTACTTGGAAGACCATGTGGGATGCCAGGATTGAACTGGAGGACCATGTGGGATGCCAGGATCGAACCCCGGTAGGCTGTGTGTGAGGCAATCACTCCATTCTGCTAAACTATCTCTCCATCCCTTTCTCAGACTTTTAAAACACCACTCCTCTTTATAAACCATGCTCTCTGTAATCACACAATTTTATGGAATAACCCATGATATTTGATTCTTTATTCCTTTAAAAACTATATTTTGTTCGAATTTTTTTCTTTCTCTTATTTTCTATGTAGCACTGCACTGTTCTCCTGTTGTTCATCAATTTGCTCGAGTGGGCACCAGTAACATCTCACAACAGATTGTGAGACTTGTTGCTACTGTTTTGGGCATATAGAATACATCACAGGGAGCTTGCCAGGCTTTACTGTGTGGGCGAGATACTCTCGGTAGCTTGCCGGGCTCTCTGAGAGGGGCAGAGGAATCGAACCTGGGTCGGCCATGTTGGCCATGTTGGCCTTACCCACTGTACTATCGCTCCAGCCCCCATTTTCTATGTATCTTTTATTTATTTCCTAAACACAGTAGGAGTCAGGGCAGGTATAACAATCCTCTCTTTTGTACTATCATTGTGCCTGAGGTATACCTTTACTATAGTACTCGATAGACTTTATAATATGCATCCACTTATATGTCTGTCTTTTATTTGCTATACTTGGAAATCCTTTGGCGTGCAAATCATTTTTCACATAATCTCTCTGTGTAATTCAAGTTCCATAATTTACATATAACACCCTCCCATTAAATAGGAGTTGAGTACATGAAGGCTAAACAAACAAACAAATATTAGTGTGTAGTATAAATATGTAATTCTAAAATTTGGTTAATTCAAAGTAAAATGTAACCTAATTTCTACAGCTTAACTATGGAACCTGCCCATTCTGACTCAGTATAATTGGGTATCTAATAGATACCTCACACAGAGCTCAGACCACAGAGACTTGGAATTTACCCAAGTGGTACCAGCTGGTGGTTTCAACAAATGATATTCCCCATTCTGAAAATGCAGAGATATTTTAACATAGAAAGATAACAATGCTTAAGGCAGTGAACTTTATATGATCTTGACTAAGGATGAGTTTACAATATGTAACTATAGTGTTAGCACATTAACCTGTGCTAACTAAACTTAGTGCTCAATTTTCAGCTCTTTCCAAACATTGAACCTGGTGTATTTGGAAGTATTCCCTCAGGAATCCAACAGAGATTTTGTGTTCTTCCTCTTTGTAAATGATATTACTTGAATTGCTTGTACATATACTCTTTCACCTCTTACTTTTTTCATTTTTAGTTTTAAAAAACCATGCACTGTGATGTTTAATTGATGTTTTTCCTGGTTACTGTATATATGCCAGCGCACATTCATCTGTCTTATGTCATTGTACTTCTCTCCAAATTGATAAAAGAAAGAAAGATAACAGTAGATTTGTCTACAGAGGAATGAAGAAACAAATGACCAGATAATCATTGACCTATCAATGATTATGTTGTATACACACAAAAACATACTATTCTTTTGGTAGAGTGAAGCTCAGAAGAAAACGGTACCTTGTTTGGAATTTTAGAGAGGGAGAGAAATATTCTTCAAATTCCATTCCCTTTTTAAGAACACTTATGGGAATCAAAGAGAAAAAAATTAGTTCATGGCCATTTGGGTAACTAGGTTCTTTTGAGTGAAAGCAAAATATAGAACTTAAATTAACTTTTTTTTAATCTGAAAGGGAAACTTATATTTTTCAGGAAGTGATATTCTAACTTTCAAGCTGGTAACTTACAAAACAAACTTTTAAAGCACATCTAATTTAAAGACTAGAGTAGTGTTCACTCTAAAATAAAATTTAGGAAGGACCAAAAGAACATAATTTTCCAGCTTAGGGAATGGATGACATAAGGTAGGCAAGATGAAGCAGACTTCAGTTGAAAAAAAAATGAGTCACTTTTCTCAGTTGTACATTTTTTATTTTGGTAATTATGTGGGAGGTGGAAAAAAATGCATGAGTAGTTTGGGTTTCTGAAAGTAGATGAGAGAAGCAAGTAGTCAACATTGAAGAGGTTGGTTTGGTAGTATATAGTGGAACTTTGAAAGAACCACCAGACTTGGGTGGAAATCTTGGA
Organism: Sorex fumeus; assembly: GCF_029834395.1. NCBI lineage: Eukaryota > Metazoa > Chordata > Mammalia > Eulipotyphla > Soricidae > Sorex > Sorex fumeus. Next base: position 8,127,500 of record NW_026606322.1, on the reverse strand, counting down.
GCCATTTCTACCAAGTGATTTCTAGAGAGTTCATTTTTGCTTCCACAGACCCTTTCAACTTTCTGTAGCCTGTGTGTGTGTGTGTGTGTGTGTGTGTGTGTGTGCATGTGTGCGTGTGTGTGTGTGTGTGTGAGAGGTTGTGTATGAATGTGCACATGGGTGCACACTTGAAAGCACTGAAAATTGATCCTAGGGCATTACACATGATCCACACATGATCTCTACTGCTAAATTAAACACTCCAATCCAATCCTAGGACATTCTACATTTTATTTTTTACAATAATCTTATATTTCAGAAACAGTCAACAAATCTGGATTATTGTTCTTAAAATTTTAGCCAATTTTTCTGGATCTGAGTTTCCTTTGGATTTCAGTGAAGAATTATGTTGATTGGTATTATGATGGTAAAAGAAAATTCAAGAACAGGCTGATTAGAGGGTGAAAATGTATAGAGATATTTTCTATACTTTGCAGACTATTATTTTCCAACATTAAACGATCCTTTTTTTTCCCACCTGATATTGGGTGTGTAGTTTAAACTATTAAGGACCTATTAACTAGACATTATCTAGTTACTTTTAAACTTCTTTTTAGCCTCAAAACATTTTTCTCACATATTTTACAGAATCCTAATGCATAATACAAATGTAAAGTATATAGCAATATGTAAGGCAGCCTTTCGTGATCCAGAGTTCAGTTTGGTCAGCTAGTCACTTCTACTCTCTTCTGAGGTGCCTTTAAGAAAGTCTAGGGAACAGAATGTTGGAAAACTGATGTACATGCAATCCTTCAAGGTGTAGAGGTCTAGATGTTGGCAAGTCCTGTACTCAAGTTCAAAAGAACTGAGCTGAGTTTCTTCCTGTATTGATGCTGCTTCCATTGGAGGGATGAAATATGACCATACTTTCAATCTAGATAATCTTGGACAGGCCCCTTCTGTTTTCTGAAGTCAGCACTTATGTGGTTCATTGAGGGAGAGGGTTCTCTTACAAATGAGGATGGGGTGGGGGTTGCCACAGGGGAAGAAGGGGAGAGGAAAGCAGGAGGATAAGCCCATAAGGCACTTCCCTTGCTCAGGGCTGACCCACATTCAGTCACAGCTTTTATCCCACATGGGCCTCTTTGTGTAAGCCCTGAGCACAGTTGCACGTGAACCAAGAAAGAAAATCAGGATGGATTTGCACTTTTCTCTTATAATTTGTTCTCATTGTTTTAGTTTTCTTTATTATCAGGACTGATTTGGGGACAAAATACTTTCTTCTAATATTTAATGGAAACTGTTTATTCATCTAACAAATATTTATCACCAGCTGAGCTAGAAACTATGTATAGTGCTGGAAAATATAGAGATAATTTTTATTTTAAAAGACTAGTAGACTTTAGACGACTTTTTTAACAGATTTTTTAAAGACAAGAAACAATCAACTCTTTACCTCAAGTAGTATAAAATATATTGTGGTAGACTTTTTCTCTTTGGAGAAGCCTGTGTTCCCTTTAGAATATGAATACAAATCTCTCTCTCTCTCTCTCTTTCTCCTCCCACCTCTCTCTTTTCTCTTTCCTCACATTTATGTAAATTTATTTCAATAAAAACTATTCTGCTGGGAGCTGGAGAGATACTCATCGGGTAAGGCACTTGCATGTGGCTTCCCTGGGTTCAATCCCTGGCACCCCATATGTTCCCACTTGCACTGCCATAAGTAATCTCTGAGTACAGAGCCAGGAGTAAAACCTGAGTAAAAAACAAAAACAGGGGCTAAGAGATCATACAGTTGGTAGGGCTCTTGCCTTGCACAAACCAACCCTGGTTTGATTCTTAGCATACCATATCTTCCTGCAGCCTAGCCAGGAGTGATTCCTGAGTGTAGAGCCAGGAGTAACCCCTAAGTATTGATTTTTGTGGCCTCCAAACCAGAAGAAAATGTAAAAGAACACAACGAAAAAGCATATATAGTATAATATTATATGTTTTATATACTGTATATATACTATATAAGAGTGTGTATATATGTGTGTGTGCATCTCTATATCTATATCCATCCATACATATAAATATATATATAGATGTATATATATGGGTAGACCTGTCAATTAAAATATCTGTTCTTGAATGTGATGTTAATATCAGGTGTATTTGTCTAATTGTTCAGGAGTTTTTCATTAAAGAAATATTCTAGTGTTTCTTCTGTAGATGTGACGATCCAACCAAACTTGAGAGTGAGATTTTAAAAAGAACTTTTATAATGTTTAGACTTAAATTTCACAACTCCATTGATTTTGGGGGAGGGGCAAGGGGGCTTCCCAGGCAGTGCTCAGGAGCCCTCAGGAGCTCTCAGTGATTCTTGGTCTGCTTGGCCAGAGGTTCAATGCAGGGACCTGAGGATCAGTCCCCACAACTCCAAAATTTTAAGAATTAAACCTATTGAGGATAATTTAAAAATTTAGACATGCCTCCGGTATACAGTAAGTACTTAATGTTATCTATTCTGTTATTCATTTTTGGTAGTGTTATTTTTTATTGATTGTTCATTAAAGATCTTAGAAAGAGAAAAGCACAGTAAAATGTTAAAAAAAAAAATTTAAAAACACTTCCAGGTACAAATTTTCTAAATACAAAATAAATTCACAGTTTACTTTGAATGTCGAATAAATATCTAGTTAAAACACTCAGACATATTGATTATCTCTTTGCTAAATGAATGCTATCTTTAATTATCTTTTGACAGGATTTTTAGAAAAAATAAGGTAAGGTAAAGGTAAAGGCCCTCCCGTTGATCGTCAATTTGCTCGAGCAGGCCCAGTAACGTCTCCATTGGAGACTTTGTTGTTACTGTGTTTGACATATCAAATACTCTCGGTAGCTTGCCAGGCTCTCGCACAGCTTTAGGGCATTTGCCTTACAAGTGGCCAACATGGCTGACCCGAGTTCGATTCCTCCGCCCCTCTCGGAGAGCCCGGCAAGCTACCGAGAGTATTGGATATGCCAGACACAGTAACAACAAAGTCTCCAATGGAGACGTTACTGGGCCCGCTCGAGCAAATCGATGATCAATGGGAGGGCCTTTACCTTTATAGAAAAAATAGTATCTATATTATTTTAAAAAATATAGAAGTATTTTTTAAAAGGGTAGTAAATAGAAGTAGAAATTTGGACCTGACTTGTACTTGGAAGCTAAAGAGGCCATTGCCTCCAAGAAATTCTAATAATGACTGTCTATTCAAAGATCTATAAATCTTTGAATCTTTAATGTATGATGCAAAGATTCTATAGTAATTATGCTATCTTCAGTGGTGGTGGAATATGAGATTGGGGACGCGAGGCCTATGGAGTTATCTCCTTACATGAGGTTAAGTCAGTGTTCTCATCTTGACTATATATTCTGAGTTCAACTTTCCCAGGTTTCTGCTTCTTCAATTTATTTTTTAAAAATTTAATCTCATCTCTGGCCTTCTCATAAAATAATGGAAAACTCTGATATTATTCTAATCCAGTCTTATTTTTATTGGTAGGACCCAAGAATCTCAATTATATAACACACACACACACACACACACACACACATACATATATTATATATATTAAAAAATGCCCAGATTACAATTTTACCTGTAATATTGCAGCAGCCTTGGGGCTTTCACATTTGCTATTTCTTTCACCTGGAATTTTTTTTTCCACATCTAGTCTCATGAATTGCTCACTTATTACCTAGGGCTCTGCTCATATCTCACTATGTTAACTCAACCAGAAGACTTTCTTTTATTACCCTATGTAAAGTAGCTCCCTTCTATACCACCCTTTTCAGTTCATCATTTTTTTTCCACCTTCCGAGTCCTTGCATCCATCAAAGATTTATTTATTAGAATCTGTTCACAACAATGCCATTCAACTCCATCTAGGCTTCCTCACTCATTTGGTCAATAATATTTTCTGGCACATATTAGACTGCTCAATAGATATTTATTGAATGGGTGAATTTAAATTATACTCTGGCACAGTAAAGTAATAATATGCTACAGCTAATACATGCACTCACCATTCTGCACATCTTTCTTAATTCTCGTTCCTGTCCCTTAATCTTGACTAGTGGCATCCCACATACTTCTTTTCTAACAGTCTAAGAAATGTGGTGCAGTAGATTTTCTAGAATAATGAAAGAGGAATTTGATTCTGCCTACCACTACACAATGCTGCTTTATTTCTCCTTTTCCATTTTAATTGTTTAAATATTTGGGATGTATTCTCCTGCTGTGGTAAATTTATATTCATTAAACTGTCAAATGTGACTTTATTATTTATTTACTTACTTCAGGCACTGCCGTAAGGGGAGATGCTTGCTTTTGCCACTAGTTCCATCTGGCTTTGACTGATTATGGTATTTTACCTGATAGTCTTTGGACAGGACTATCAGGGTGATGAATGGGTGAGAATGGGAGGAGTTCAAACACTGGTTGAGGAAGGATAACAGACCTGTAGCAATAAGTCAGACACTGCGAGGTGTTCCAAACACTGAATAAGATTGAATATCTATCTCACAACCTATTTGCATTCCAGGTTAATCTTCAAAGAGTCAACATAGTAAAAACATACTCAGATAAAAATAGCAAGATCTTCTGGAAAAGATGTAAGTTTCAAGGCAGAAAGAAAAAGAAAAACCTTAAGGTTACTGAGTTTACCATGATTTCACATAGCTGTGGTTTTACTTAAAATTTGGTGTGTATTATTTATTAGGTACTTATAAATGGAGATTAAATATGTATGTATATTTGTACATATACATACATATTTAAAGAGAGACAGGGAAAGATTTCAAAGAACTCTAAGAAAAAAATTGATCTGTGGGAACTGAAAAATAAAATGTATAATGACAAATAGTACAATGGCCAAGCACTGGTTTCTGTGGTTCTAACCTGACTTAGATTTAAAATTTAATCCATCTGGCACTGTCAAAGGCCAAGCTTTACCAGAATCTTTACTTTAGACATAACAGAGGAGAAAACTCTCAATCCAGGGAATCTTCAACATGTCTGAGTACATCTAAAAACTTTATTGAGACTTCCTCTAAAAAAAGCTAATTAATATTTTTTATTGAATCACTGCGAATTACAAAGTTATTCAAATTGAGTTTCAGGAATACAGTGCTCCAATGTCTACTTCCCTTCAATATCCCCAGTTCTTTTTTCCACCCCTCAGCCTGCCTTTATGCAAGAACTTTTTTTTCTTTTAAGTACTGCAATTTACAATACTGTTAACTAATAGGGAAGAAGCTATTATTAAATATTTTATCTTTCCTGAGATTGGACTTCTGAATTCAAAGCCATGAGACTCTGGATTATTTCAGTTTCTCAATAGGTCATATATTACTTTCAAACTATCTCAGAAGGAGAAGGGAATTTACATTATTCATTTATTCACTGAGAACTATTTATTGATTCAGTGCTATAAGTAAAAGAATGTAAATTGAGAATGAGTCAGGTAGGGTTGTATCATCTATAAGATGTATTCACTCTTTTTTATGCCATTCTTGTTAGATGAGAATTTAGTTTTTGCTGGACAACATCTTTTAAGTTTTATATGTTATTATTTATTTATAACATGCTTCAAATGAGAGAAAGCAGGCTAATCTCACTTAAAAGGCTAGTGAGTCCCAACCAAATCTTTGCTTACCACTTCATCATTCAGACGTTAGATATAAAGATCAAAGTAGATCCCTTGAAGTTCTGAACCTCTGATTTAGTGGACTTTCACCTTTGTGTTCTTTCTTCTTCCTGTCAAACTTCACCATACTTGGATGCTCATCCAAAGACAGAAGATAAAAACAAAATTTGGATATTTGTTACTCAATGCATGTTAGTTTACTGGTATGCACAAATATATCACAACTTCTTTTTATTTTTTTCGTCGATTTGCTCGAGCGGGCCCAGTAACGTCTCCATTGGAGACTTTGTTGTTACTGTGTCTGGCATATTGAATACTCTCGGTAGCTTGCCGGGCTTTCCAAGAGGGGCGGAGGAATCGAACTCGGGGAGGCCATGTTGGCCGCTTGTAAGGCAAACGCCCTACCACTGTGCTATCATTCTGGGTAGGGCGTTTGCCTTGCACGCAGCCAACATGGCCGACCCAAGTTCGATTCCTCCGCCCCTCTCGGAGAGCCCGGCAAGCTACCGAGAGTATTCGATATGCCAGACACAGTAACAACAAGGTCTCCAATGGAGACGTTACTGGGCCCGCTCGAGCAAATCGATGATCAACGGGAGGGCCTTTACTTTTACTTACTTACTTTTATTTTTTTTATTTTATTTATTTATTTAATTTTGCTTTTTGGATAACACCCAGCAATGCACAGGGGTTACTCCTGGCTCTGCACTCAGGAATTACTCCTGGTGGTGCTCAGGGGGCCACATGGCATACTGGGGATCGAACACAGGGTGGCTGTATGCAAGACAAATGCCCTGCCCACTGTGCTATCGCTCCAGCCCCTGTCACAACTTTTTTTTTTTTTATTAGTGGAACACCATGAGGTACACTTGTAGATTTACAAATTTTTGTGCTTGGGTTTCGATTATACAATGATCAAATACCCATCCCTCCACCAGTGCCCATCCTCCACCACCATGGATCCCAGTATCCCTCCCACACCCATCCCCCCATCCCACCCTGCCTCTGTGGCAGGGCATTCCCTTTTGTTCTCTCTCTCCTTTTGGGTGTTGCCTATCACAACTTCTTAATGTACAATTTTTTTTTCCTTGTTGAAAGAAATCTCAACTCAGTTAAATTTGTCTTCCTAGAAAACTTAAGTCATGCAATAATCTTAAATGATTAAAATAAAATGTAATTTTAATAAAATGCTTAGAAATGTCCCAAAGGGAAGGGGAGAATTTCCTTTAGGTATTACACATTGAAATTAGCAATAAGTGTCCACATGGATGAAAAATAAAATGATGTGTAAACACATCTTTATACATAAACCCCAAACACTGGAATTTTAGGATATTTTGAATTTTCTAGTTGACGGTTTAAAGTAATATTTAATTGTAATTTATTAGATATTTATTTATTAATAACAAAATTAAACTTTGGTCTAACTTTTAAAAATCAAAGCATACCAATAGTGCTTAATAATAATATTATTGTTAAATTATCATTTCAAATTTTCATAATACATTTTCACTGTCAGGGTCCAGAACTCAGAGCCAAGGATAAGTCAGCCTTAGATAAACAGATTGTCTGGCCTAGGCCACCAATCTGTCCAACATTTGTGACCTATAAAGGTTTTCTTCTTCAGCAAGCAGCGCTGCATATGCAGACTGTTTATAAGCACAGTGGAAACTTCCAGAGCTGTCACTTCCCAGGTTTGCTTTGGTTATACCTCTAATTACTACTGTTCTGGAGTCTCCTCCTCCTGCCGCTCCTCCTCTTCCTCCTTCTGTTATTTGTTGGCAGAAGAAAAATCTCAATCCATACCTTTGTTTAAGGTTAAAAATTAAAAGGAGAAGAACCAAAGATTATATTATTGAAGATTTACAGTTTGCCTTGGTGAGGTAGAAGGGTAGGGTCTATTGGAAAAGAAATTCATACTTCATGCCTTCAAATTCTGAAGAAATAAAAGAAAGTTGAAATGTTCAAAGACAGAGGAGGAGAAACTTAAAATAGGTAAAATAAATGAAATATAAACCCTCAGAAACTTTTGTGAAGACCTATGTAGATTGTCATTTAAATATTAAAAAAATAATATGACCATAAAAGACCAGCCAGAAGTCTCATTGAATCTATTTTATCATTTATTTTGTGTTATAATTATATGTAAGAAACCCCCTTCTCACCCCTTTTATATATTATTTCCCCAGGACACTAAAAAACCTGTATTTTCTTCTTTTGGGGGTAGGAGTGGGCGTTTGCTTTTTTTTTTATAGCATACCTGGCAATGCTCAAGGGTCACTCCTGGCTATGCACTCAAAAATTACTCCTGGCGGTAGTTGGGGAACCATATGGGATGCCAGGTATCAATCCCAAGTAGGCTGCAAGACAAACATTCTACCTGCTATTCTATCTCTCTATACCCCAAATCTGTATTTTCTGAATCACTATTGTGCAACTAATTCCTTTAAGAATTGGAGACATTATGTGATGTGGCAATTTGATATATCAAAGTTGAGGAGGGAGAAAGAGACTAGTATTTAAGAAATAAATTTAAATGGGGGAATGAATCTCATAAAATGACTATGCAAATGACGGTGCAGTGAGGGATCACTAAAGGTTTGTTAGAGGAGGTAGAAAGTGCAGAAAGACTTTAGGGAGAGGGAAAATAGGAGAGTATTGAAGATGAAGGGGGATAAAGAGGTATACGGGTTGAGTGTGATATCATAATTATGCTTCTAGTGTCTTGAGGGAATCATTATGAAAATAGAACATTTGATAACAAAAGTTGGGATGGGTGCAAAAAATAAGTGTGTTGATGAAGACTTAAACCCTACCTTGCCCCTAGATTTTTTTTTTTTTAATGAGCTGCTGTGGTATGCCATTAGCAGTGATAGATTAAAAAGGATAGAGAATATGAATGAGAAAACAAGCTCCTGACCTAGGGTGCTCAAAGCTGGAACTGAAATGAGAACTAGTTGCAAATCTTAGAAGAAAACAGGACCATTTTATTGTTACTACCTATGGAACATGAAGAAACGTGCATACCTATACATGTGATCTGAAAGCAATTCAGTCTGACCGACTGACATATGGTAAAGGCAGTATTCTGAGGCAAGTTGTAGAAGCAGGCTTTAGGCAATTACTAAGGAACTAACTGCAGATCTCACCTGCTATTTTATTTATTTCACTAGATCTGATTGTTAATGATGTATCTCACCCTTATTTTCTGTTTCTGAACATCTGACGTGAACTCATCAAATACTCTTTCTTGGCCATTGAGTTTGGAGATCATTGGGCTCCTGAGTTTTCAATTCTACTCTCTTTTTTAGTCATGATACCATCTCTAGCAGTAAACTCCTGTACCAACTGTATCCTACAAGTCACGCTAAAGCTCCTAACTTCCCCTGTGATGAATAAAGAAATGAAGAATGATAGTAAGATGTCCAATTTAGGTGGTGAAGTATAATATCATAAGTAGATTTGATTAACTTGAAGGGAGGAACTGGTTGGTAAGAAAGACAATGGTTTGATTTCCAAAATGTTAAGCATGGTGAGGCATCCCTAAAGAAATGCCTGACAGAAGATTTGCAAGTGCAAAGAGAGAAACCAGGTGCAAGTGATTCAAAGGATGATTTGGAACTTAATCATATTCATTTAGTGGACTTCAGTTGAGGGAGAATTAGAATGAGAAGATGAGAGAGAAGTGTGTATGCTCCCTTCAGTGACAGAAACTTTCATGAATAGAAACAGAAACATCAGTTTGTAAAACAAAACAAAACACATGGGATAAAACAAGCCTGTAAAGAGAAAGCTCTGAAATAGAATGGCCAACACTTAAATTGGTAATCAAGAAAGATAAGAAAAAACTAGACCATGGAACAATTGATAAATCTCAATTCACACTTCAGATGGAGAAGTGAGGATAAAAGTCAGATTGTAAAGGTTTCTAAGGAGATTGGGGTAGAAAAACAGAGACAACTGACAGAATATACATTCAAGAAATTTGGCACTGAATGAAGGGAGATAAAGATGATTGTTGTAGAAGGGTGTTTCTTTTTCAAGCTAATGCAGACGGAAAAGGGCAGATTCAAAGAACAAAGAGACAATAAAAATTGGCAGGCAGGGGGTGTGAGGGGTGGGGGGTGATGGGAGGGAACCTGGGAACACTGGTGCTGGGAAATGTACACTGGTGGAGGGCTGGGTGTTGGAATACTGTATGATTGAAATTCGATCCGTGAATAGATTTGTGATAGTCCATTTCACAGTGATTCAATAAAAAAGTTTTTTAAAAGTATTATTAAAAGAGGTGAGTTCGGGGCTGGAGCGATAACACAGCAGGTAGGAAGTTTGCCTTGCACCAACAGAGTGCAGAGCCAGGAGTAACCCCTGTGCATCGCCAGGTGTGACCCAAAAAGAAAAAAAAATGTGAGTTCAAACTTTAAGATTTTTAGGGGGTTCCTTGTGAGAGGAATGATTATCACTTTGGAATGTAAAGGAAAAGTCGAAAGATGAAAGTTTTGTTGGATCGGGAAAAAGTATACTTAGGAATTCTGTCAAAGTTCTTCTTCCCCTCTTTTTTTTTCCCCCTTTATGTTAAAATTGGGGAAACAACAATCTGCAGAGGAGCTTCTAGCCAACTGCAGTCTTTTCCCACGGGGATTATGGATTACCTGGAGAACCTTTGTCAAAATGAATGTTCTAGAGGAAAATCAACCAGCTCCTCTGATGAATCTTACGCGTGCAAATTTAGAAGCGAGTACCTTAATGGGAAGTGGAGTCAACGTGAAAACACAGTCTGGTTTGGGAGGCTAACAGAAGCTGCAGAGCTCTCCTTAAAGGCTGCTTATGTTAGAAAAGATGAAGTCATGAAATTTACATACAAGTGGTACAACATGGAAAGTATCATGCTAAGCGAAAGAGTCAGAAAGAGAGGGATAGACATAGAAAGATTGCGTTCATCTGGGGAATATAAAGAAACAAAATATGACCTTAATACCCAAGAATAGCTGAGATCAGCACCAGGAGGATTACTGCATAGCTTAGAGGCCAGCCGGGTATCCTAGAGGAAAGGGCAGTTCAGATAGAGAAGGGAGCACCAAATAAAGGGTGTTTGGAGGATCCTCCCAGGAGGGGAGATGCATGTCGAAAGTAGATTATGGACTGAACATGTTTGCCACTCAATGCCTCTTTTGCAGACCACAACACCCAAAAGGAGAGAGAGAACACAGGGGACTGCCCTGCCACAGAGGCGGGGGGGATGGGGGGATGGGGGTGGGGGGATATTATCCATGGTGGTGGAAAATGGGCACTGGTGGAGGGATGGGTATCTGATCATTGTATAATCGAAACCCAAGCACAAAAAATTGTAAATCTACAACTGTACCTCATGGTGTTTCACTAATTAAAAAAAAAGGCTGCTTAAATCTTCACATCCCTCATGGAGTTTCCTCATTAGCTGTATTCCTGATTTCTAAGGAATTAGGAAAGAGAAACAAACTCATCCCAGCATAGGTTCCTGTGCGTTTTTGGTTAAATTCATAATGTTGGTGAGGCATATCTTACAAGAAAACGTCAATATTAATCATGTCCATGCGTACAGTCTAGAGAATGGCATAAATCACTTAACGCTTCCATTGGATTTCCTCTTAGTCCATTCAGAATTTACTTTAGGGAGACATCTGGGGGGGTCCACTGCTTGCCCTAAGTTCCCTTTCTTTTCTTATCCCCATTCTAATTTTCTATACCTTCTGTTCTTCCTGTTCCCTCACCCCAGTTCCATCTTAGACTGAGGTGGGACTTTGATCTACAGGCATAGCTTTCAAAACTCTAGGGATCAAATGTCTGAAGCTTCTAACACTGGTGTTCTAGAATAGATCACAGTGAAATGCACAAACCTTGAAGATCTAAAGACATGTGCTTGCTTACCTTAACCTCGCTCTCCTATCATCACTTTGATATATCCTTATACATATAAAGTCACTTTTATTAATCCTGCTTTACTCATAAAGAGTTAAAGTGAAAAGAAAAGCATGTGGAAGAATGTAAAATCGAATTTTGCCACAGGAGATACCATCTATAATTTGGAATTCCCATATATTAGGAGATACGCAATAGGAAATAATAAGTATTGGTGGCATTCTGTGAATTTTAGCATTGATTAAATTTTTAGTGTCCTCCTTTATTCTCCATCTACTATCCACTTCTCATCCCACCACCCCACTCACCTCCCCCCGGCCCACACACACACATCAAGAGAACTATTATTTTATTTGAAAACTTTGGCTTGGGGACTGGCGAGATATAGTACAGTGGATAAGGTGCTTGTCTTGCACTCAGCTGACTCTGTTGCCAGGTGGGATTTCTGAGTGCAGAGCCAGGAATCATCCCCAAGTACAACCAGGTGTGGCATAAAAAATAGGAAGTGAAGGAAGGAAGGAAGGGAGGGAGGAAGGGAGGAAGGGAGGGAGGGAGAGAGGGAGAGAAGGAGGGAGGGAGGGAGGTTTGATGTCTGAAATTATCTAAATTTTTAGTTTGTTTTATTTGTTAGTGTTTTTTTGTTGTTGTTTCACCAAAAAGAAAAAAGAAAGCTACTGCTCATTATCTTCTGTGAAAGAGAATTAACAATGAATCTCTAAAGAGGCTGGAGAGATGGTGCAGAAGTCAGGGCTTTTGCCTTGCATGCAGCAAAACTTGTTCTATCCAGTCACTGCATGTCCCCATCCCCAGTGATCCCTGAGCACAGGCCCAGAAATAAGCCTTGAACAACACTACATGTGGCCCCAAAACAAACTCACTAAAAAAAGTTAAATGCCAGCACATTTAATTAGAAGTTGATATCAATGATGAATATATCTTAAGCATATTATAGATATGTTTTCCTTTCCCAGCTCTGCATTTTATTTTCCAAAATAGAAATGGGAAGTTTTAGCTTTTCCAGTTCCTTCTACTGATGTTCTTTTTATTTCGCAGGGGGTCTTTGTTTTGGGTGTTATGCTCCTAGCTCAGCATCAGAGGGGTGTCAGGAATTCCTGGAGTCCTAGCATCTGACCTTTGGAGCTATCTCCCCAGCGATCTCTCTCTCTCTCTCTCTCTCTCTCTCTCTCTATGTATATATATATATATATATATATACATATATATATGTACGTATGTGTGTGCATATATATTCCTCAGAATCCTATATATTCAAATGATTACAATAATTTCTTCCATCTTTATTTTACCCATGCTTTTGTTTAATATGGGCTGGAGCGATAGCACAGTGGTAGGGTGTTCGCCTTACAAGCGGCCAACATGGCCGACCCGAGTTCGATTCCTCCGCCCCTCTCGGAGAGCCCGGCAAGCTACCGAGAGTATTCGATATGCCAGACACAGTAACAACAAAGTCTCCAATGGAGACGTTACTGGGCCCGCTCGAGCAAATCGACGATCAACGGGAGGGCCTTTACCTTTACCTTTACCTTGTTTAATATACGCAATCCATCCTCTCCTCCTTCCCCCATTGTTTTTTCTTTTTTTTGCATTTTGGGTCACACTTGGCAATGTACAGGGGTTACCCCTGACTCATGCACTCAGGAATTACTCCTGGCAGTACTCAGGGACCATATGGGATGCTGGGAATAGAACAGGGTCAGCGCGTGCAAGGCAAAACGCCCTACCCGCTGCGCTGTGCTATAGATCCAGCCCTCCTCCACCCCCCACCCACCAACATCCCCCCCCCCCCCCCCCCCGTTTTAAAATTGCTTTCCTGGAGGCCCTGCTAACCTTTTTATTCCAATTTTCTAAGACATTTTCTCAGTCTTAATATTTTCACTACCATGGACTCACCAAGGCACACCTTTCGGGATTCTCTTTTCTCTTGGTTCCAGTTCAGGCCCTTTGAAATTTCTGTCCAGTTCTCCTAGACTGGCCTTCTCTGGAACTACTTTTTCTGTTTTTTCCTTCTAAATACAAATAGCTCCCCCTCCCAAAAAAGACCTTTAATATTTCTGTACTTTTATCTCAATTTTCGTCATCAAAAATACCATTACCTCATAGTTTTAACTACCATCTTCTCATAAATGATGCCCCAACTTATACCTCCCATGCTAACATTCTTCTTACTGGATATCTCTCAATTTCCCCTTCCAGATGCTTAAAACTGAAACAAAGTTCATCACTTCTCTTCGGAACTCATCTTTGAATTTCTCTTTCTTCAGTTCTTTCTGTTTCCATTCAAATTTTCACAGCACATATTAATTTCCACCTATTTATTCCTGAGTGTATGCTTGTTTATGTTACTCATTCAGCTATTTAATTTTGTTTCCTATTGCCATATTTAGTAAATATTTTAGGGCAGTGATTATGTACTTTATATTTAATTCTGAACTAGTGTTTGAAAAATGATTTTTATTGTCAGCACTTCCATGAAGTTTCTAATATTTTGCATATACCCTCTCATTTTTTAGAGCTGATAGACTGATTAAAATTAGTGCCATGATATGGGGGGAAAGGATTGGGAAGGGTCCTTGGGACACTGGGTGAAGAAAGTTGGTTCTTTTGATCAGTGTGGAATTGAAATGATGTATACATAAAATATGATTAGCAGTATTATTAATCTCAGTCACTGTCACTGTCACTGTCCTCCTGTTGTTCATCGATTTGCTTGAGTGGGCACCAGTAACATCTCCATTGTGAGACTTGTTGTTATGTTTTTTGGCATATGAAATACATCACGGGTAGCTTGCCATGCTTTGCCATGCGGGTGTAATACTCTTGCTAGCTTGCCGGGCTCTCCAAGAGGGGCGGAGGAATTAAACCCAGGTCCGTCGCATGCAAGGCAAATGCCCTACCCGCTATGCTAATCCCAGTATGTCAATTAAATAGCTAAAATATAAAATAAAATTAATAGCTATGAAGTTCAGGCTACCATCTTGAGACTAATGGTCACAAGTAAATTTATTTATAGAACTTCTATGCTATTATTTAACAACTTTTAATTATGGTTATCCTGAATAAATCCTAATATTTACAATGTCTGATAAAAGTGAAAAATAATAATAATTTATGTAATAAATTTAAGGATAAAATGTAGGTTTGACTAGGCAGACACCCAAATTATAGGTAAATCTAAACAAGAAATTAGCTAGACTTCTATATCCCAATGAGGTAAGACTGATCTAGAAATTACATTAGTCTTCTATTAGCATTGTAAGATATCTGACAATGAGAGATAAACACTTTTATCTTTTTTTTAGAAAACAGAATTTTAGGTAGTCTTTTTAGTTTCAAATTTTTTTCTAGCCTACATTGATAAATGATAAAACATTTTGATAAATGGTTCTGATCTTACTTTTTGTTTCAGAGCAAATACCAGCGCGTCTGGTTGTCCCAAGACTGTGTTTGCAGATTCCCAGAATTATTGAACTGGGACGGAATTTAAGTTTTAGTTTAAAACTTGTTTAGTGCTAATTCAGTCATGCCTCTGAACTTTATCTCTGAAACCCCACTTTGTACTAGCCCTAGAATTTGGGTAATTCCATCCAAATGTAAATATTACTGTTATGTTAGAGATTACATTTTTGCCTTGTATGTGTTTGAAGGATTTTCACATAAAAAAAAGTAGAAGTAAATCTACTCGCTTTTCAGGCACTTTACAACTGTAATTTAAAAATTTGTCCTTTGACCATTGTTTTTAAAATAAATACCATGAGAGTAGGGAAAAATATTACTCTCTCTAGCCACTGTACAATTCTTTTTCTTCTCTAATTCAAATCCACCTTAGATAAGCATTTATTGTGTTGTTTCTATAATACAGTTTTGCTATTTTTTTAATAGGAAGAGCGGGTGCTTTTTATTTATTACTTTTGTTTTTGGGGGTCACACCCGATGATGCTCAGGGGTTACTCCTGGTTCTGCACTCAGGAATTACTCCTGGCGGTGCTAGGGGGACCATATAGGATGCCAGAGATGGAACCAGGGTCAGCTGCATGCAAGGCAAACAGCCTCCCAGCAGGACTACTGCTCTGGCCCATTTTGTTCTTAAGGCTTAAAAACAAAACGCATTTAACTCTTATTGGTTTGAAGTTCTCTGGTTGGGTATAAAATAATCCGTATTTTCAATTTTCTTTTGTTTTTAACTAGTTGATTTTATATATACATATGCTTCTCCAAATTGGTGCTCAGAGAAAAGTACCAAGTGATTCAGATTTGACAACCCTGTTTATTTTTGGTATAGTCTAACAAAAGTTATATGTTACTCACTTGCCTAGTAAGTGAGGCAGGAAATCACAAGTTTATCTGAAAAGTTCTTTTCTGGACAAAGAAAGATGCTTAGGAAGTACAAACTCCTTATTGAAGAGTCTAGCTCGTCCTCTGAAGATCTAAGAACAAGACAAGAAAAACCAATGCACTTCTCTTTCACTGTTTCTTTTTTCCAAGCCCTGTTTTATTTGAACATTACATTCCTGAGTCAAAAGAGTACTTCAGCAAAATCTGCCTTCCCAGGGGGCAAAAGCAATCTCACAGAGTCAAGCTCAGCACTCGGCAGAGAGATACTGTTGAACACTGACCCGACAAAACATGATTTTTTTCCCCTTCCAGCAAAAATTGCTCAAATTGCTTGAGAAAGAGACACAATATGATGTTTATCCCTGTTTACAGATGTTTAACCAGTGCCCCGTCAGAGGGTCATGTGTCTACAAACAGCACTGTGGTAATTATATCCACTGCTGCAAAGAACAGATGTGTAAATTGATGGTTTCTTGGGGGAAAATAACACCAAGTCCACTTTCCAGAAATGCACTTACTGCAGCGCAGCTGTAACACTCTGTGTGGATGTCTCTTTAGTCTCGCCAAGAGCATGTGCTTAGATTTAGAAAACAAGTCCATCAGAGCCTCAGAAGTGATCTCGATTATTTGGTGTATTTAAAGTTTCCCAGTGATGTTAGATAAACATTTACCTCTGAAGAAGATAATGAGGAATTAACTGTTTTTCCTTTAATTGTAAGATTACCTGGGCAGACAACATATTCAATAGAGAGAGTGGAATTAAAAAGTCTTCAGTGCTCTACACATCTCTGGGGTCTGGGTATGTATCTTAGTTAGGAACAGACTTCAGTGAGGCCATATTGCAACAAGGTGATTTATACTTTTGATCTGTGAATACCAGAATATTCTTAAATTCACCACTGTAGGGGGAGTCAGGAAGAAATCAAGGTTTTTAGATCCTCTCCTATAAGTTAGAATGCAACAATTCCTTGTTTAAAAAGCCTGTGTGGTCTGAGGAGATAGTACAAGAGTAAGACACATGACTTGCATGTGCCAACCCGGCTGACGTCTCTAGCACCAAAAACTTCTGTAGCATTGCTGCTTGTGAACTAGAAGACCCCTGAGCTCTGCTGGAGTGGCCCTGGTGGTCCCTAGCAACACAGTGTCCAAGCAGTACTGCCTCCTTGAACCCTAGAATTGAGCTACTAAACCAGGTGGTTGGTCCAGTATTGGAGAGAAACACCCCTTAAGCCCCTGAGAAGTGCTTGGAAGATCCATTAGTTACTCTCCTCTGGCCCCCGAAACATGAGTAACTTTGGATATAACAAGTACTAAGAGAAATAATTTCTACCACTAAATTTAGTGTACTGAAAACACTTGCTTTTTCTCAGGATGTAAGTTCCTGTGAATATATGGAAATAATCATTATCCCTGAAGATTAAACAAAACATTAACCTAACAATGTGAGCATGTTGTCTTGAAATAGCTTTTTTTGAGTCACGTCCGGTGTTGCACAGGGATTTCTCCTGGCTTTACACTCAGGAATTACTCAGGGGACCATATGGGATGCTGGGAATCGAACCTGGGTCAGCTGCGTGCAAGGCAAACACCCTACCTGCTGTGCTACCGCCCCAGCCCCTGAAATAGCTTCTTAAACAGTGATCATATATATGTATATCACTGAGCCTCACTATCTTCTCTTTATAAATTGTTTTCTTCTTTGCCGTGTCAAATATTGTATGCAAACAGTTCTATAGTTATCCAGACATAAGGCCAAGATTCCCCAGACCAGGTTATATATTTCTTTACATATGCTGAAATTTTCAGATAAATATGTATCTTGAAATTTAGTAAATGTGATAAAAAATATTAGAAGTCAATTTACATTTTTATTGCATACTGTAATCACTGTTGATCTTATACAAAACTTGAGAATTTTGCTTCCAAGGAATAAAACATCATCTTTTCAGGCTATGCTCTTGTGCCTCATGATCACCTCATACTACAAAGCAGCAACAAACCATTTCTGTAGTTGAGATATAGCAGAGAAATAGACTAGTATACTTGTCTGAATGTTTCAGACCCAGAAAAGAAGAATAATTAAGGGGACCTGTTTATTACAGGTCAAAGATTATCTTTTGACACTACTGATCTAATTCGACTATCTCCTTTGTCCCGGATTCAACTTTCTTATTTTCTGTGGACCTATGCATTCAAGGAAAACATCTAAAGAGGGAGGGACTAACTAGCCTCAGTTCTGTCACAGATTGACTTACTCTTGCCATCTCAGCGTCCATGTCTGTGAAATGACATGTTGTGGTGGTCGTCTCTCAGCCTTATGCTTTGCTCACCAGGTCTAAATAAGTTGGAATTTAGAACATGGCTTTTGGTCACAAACATATGATAGCTCCAATTATCACTAATTTCAGGAGGCATTACAATAGGCATAGAAAATTCTGACTATTGGCTTAATATAGACATTTTCAATAAAGTTCAAGAGACTCTTTTCAAACAGGGATGTATCTAAGTATCCCCAAGGATACCTAATGAAATGCTTGCCAGCTATCCTAGACCAACATTCAGTCTTCATCATAGGGAAGGAAGGGGCATGGAACCATGAATCTGATTTACATAAGTTCTTCTAATGGTTAAAACTGATGTTGAAGTTGGAACCTCTAACTGAGGAAGAAAGCACATTTCTACTAATCCAAAAATTGGTTTGGAGGAAAATCATATGATAAACCCTAAGCCTCGGTTTTGTAATAATGAAACCATTATCTCTCTTTTCTCACTTCCAAGGTGGGGAAAAGACAATAAAATCTTAATATAACTGCATCTTAGAAAACAGTTTCTTAGAAAAACAAGTGATTATTAAGTTAGAAATTGGTTATGTTTGAAAAGTAAATTGCTTGGAAAACTTTAAAAACTTGAAAAATTTAAAATGTGCCTCCCACACAGAAATAAATTAAAAGCATTTTTAATTCCCCAAACTCTCTATTAAAGTCAGGCTGAGGGGGATAAAGAGATAGTACAGCAGGTAGGATTCTTACCTTGCATGTGGTTGACCCAGGTTCCATTCCTATCATCCCTTATAGTCCTCTGAGCACCACCAGGAATGATCCCAGAGGCACAGAGCCAGGAGTGAGCCCTGAGCACTGCCAGGTGTAGCCCTCAAATCCAGAAAAATAAATAAATAAAAGTCAGGCTGATACATAATGCTGCTAAAACTAAGTGTAGGAGAAAATAAGAAATTTACTAAGTTTTTAGAACACGGTAGAACTAGTTCTTAAGATCTAATTTTATTTAATAGCACTTCCAGGAGAATGATAATAACACACACACACACACACACACACACAAACTCATCCTCTTCTGCTCTATAAATATATTAGCAAAGCTTTTGTTTACTAGGTACGTTTGGTTCATAATGGGATTTTGGTGAGAATTGAAAAGGTTATGGGATGAGGGGGAACTTTCCAGTGTTGATTGGGAAAGAAATAGAAGATTTATATCTCTACAGAAGCCAAGGTCCAGACAGGGAGAACATAGAAAGAAAAGTATTTAAAAGGGAATGATTGGTCTATATGAGCAAGTGGTTATCTAAAGCAAAAGTGTAGAACTTGTGTGCTGCTTATGTGCAAAGAGAAAAATTAGGTGACTTGTTAGCACGGTAGGTGGTATGTCATTCTCATAAAGAGAACTTCTTAGGTGTACCCTTCTAAACCCCAAGCAGAAAGAAGGAATAGTGGGTTCAAGAGATTTTCTCAATTACCCGTAGTTACCACAAGATGGCAAAATTGATCCAAAGTCCCTTGGGTTCTGGTCAGGGGTGAAGACTGTTTTCACCACTTGAATGAATTAATTCATTTCACCTACAAAGGTTGAGCGCCCACTGTGGGCCGATGGACTGTTAGGAACTCAGGTTGAAAACGCCAACCAGACCAAGTGCCTGTCCTCAAAGAACTTCCAACTGGGTAGGGAATTAACAAGGTCAACTTTGAGCAGAGAATCGCTTGAATGTATCACTGTATCACTGTCATCCTGTTGTTCATGAATTTACTCCAGCAGGCGCCAGTAATGTCTCCATTCGTCCCAGCCCTGAATGTATTCTCTAATAACTTACGTAGTGAGGAACAGTCTCATTTCTTTGGTTTCTTGCCTGAGGGTTCATCCAGACAAAACCAAAAGACAAACTCGGGTTTTTCTCTCCACCAATCCTGCACATCTCTCTCAGAAAGACCCAACCTTCAGTCTTCCCACAAAAACATACTAGCCTTTGGCCTCTTGCTGTCAAAAAGTTTATTTTAGCTAGGTGATCGTTATTAATCTGATTAATAACAACAACAGAATGGAAGCAATACAAAATTCTCTTTGGTATGCATTTCATGGTGGTGGATGTTTTTTCATGGTTTTTCCATAATGACAGCAAAGTACTGAACCATTTGGGGAGGGGGGTGATGAATACTCTTGACACCCTTAGGATAACTGTAGATCTTCAAATGGAAAAAGAAGCACTGAGGCCTGAGCAACACTGCAGCGCAAAAGGTGCTTGCCTTGCATGCAGCTGACCTGGGTTCTATATCCAGCATCTCATAGGATCCCCTGCATCGCCAGGGGTAATTCCTGAGTGATGAGCCAGGAGGAACCCCTGAGATGGGCTGGGTGTGACCCCAAAACTAAAAGCAAAAAAAAGATAAGCGAGATAAGCAATCATATAAAAGGACTTTGTTGCACACTACCTCAATAGGGACTCTCTAGAATTTCTGTCTCTCTGTCTGTGTGTGTGTGTGTTGTGTGCGTTTGTGTGTGTCTGTCTCTCTCACTCTCTCCATCTCTATTGTCTACCTAATTTGCTCTCTATCAAGAACTTCAATAATTCGTGGCAGTTTGTAGAGGCACAAAATGGGAAGCAGAAGAGACTTGAGCAAACTTTATTTTCTGAGCGCTGCCCCTCCCACTCTGCCTCCAGGGCAGCAGCCTCAGGCTTCAGCATCTGGGGGCCCGACCCCCGCCCCAAGTCAGCCTGCAGCTCGCAATCTTTGTCTGCCTGCAGACCCCGTCCCCCAGCTTGGGGGCTTCCGTTTCTCTGCCCTTCTTCGCCTTCTAGCTCCAGCCGTCCGGAGCCTTCCCAGAGGCTCTCTCCAGGGTGACCTCATCCCTTTGTTTCCCCTCCGCAAGCCCCTCCCTGCGCTCCGCCCCCCCACCCTGGGCTCTGGGCGCGGCGCTGCGGGCGTGGCCAGCCGGGCGTTGGCTAGGGCCTGCTGGATGGTCCTTCTGGAGTTCCTCCTCCAACACCCCGAACACTCCAAACCTGGGGCGGAAATCCTTGACACCCCCCCACACCACCACGGCCCCAAAACCTGGGAGTTTGTGTTTTTCTATAGCCAGCTCCCCAGGTCCCGTTAGTTGGATAACGGGGTTATCCTTTCAGGGTGATCCTGGCTCCTTTCAGCTGCTCCCAGAACAAAAGCTGCAACCCGGGGTCCAAGCGGGCTCCTTGCAGCCACCAGGGGCGGGCGAGGTGCAGGTTCCCTCTGGGCCAGCGTTAGTCCGTTCGCTGGCCTTGACTTCTCGCCCGCAGCAGCCGGTCCCAGTCACATCGGGGTGACACAGGGAGTGGGAAAGAAGAGGGAGAGAAGTTGGGGCAAACGGTAGCTGCTCTCCTGCCTCCCCCCAGCCTTGCACCCCCAACCCCCACTCCCGGCTGAGATCACATTAGCATCCCTTGCAGCAGTTTCTCTAGCTGGGGTGAGGCAGACAGTACGCTAGGGGGTTTCTTCTGTTAGTTAGCAGGAAATCCTTTGGAATCTAGTCCAGAAGGCCTTGTGCTTAGACTGGAAAGCAAGAGTCCAGCCAGAAACTATCATCCTTCTTTAAAGAAAAACTTTAAAAAATTTTCTTAACAGTATGGACGATTCTCAAAAAATTAGAATTTGATCTCCCATTTGACCCAGCAATAGCACTCCTGGGAATATATCCCAGAGAGGCAAAAAGGTATAGTCGAAGTGACATCTGTACTTGTTTGTTCATTGCAGCACTCTTTACAATAGCCAGAATCTGGGAAAAAACCTGAGTGTCCGAGAACAGATGACTGGTTAAAGAAACTTTGGTACATTTACACAATGGAGTACTAGGTAGCTGTTAGAAAAGATGAAGTTATGAAATTTACATACAAGTGGTACTACATGGAAAGTATCATGTTAAGCGAAATGAGTCAGAAAGAGCGGGATAGACACAGAAAGATTGCATTCATGTGGGGAACATAAAGTAACAAAATGGGAGACTAACACCCAGGAATGGCTGAGATTAGTACCAGGAATTTTGCTCCATGACTTGAGGCCAGCCACACGTGCTTGGGGAAAAGGAAGCTCAGATAGAGAAGGGAGCACCAAATAAAGGGTGTTGGGAGGATCCTCCCAGGGTGGGAGAAGCATGCTGAAAGTAGACTATAGACCAAACATGATTGCCACTCAATGCCTCTTTTGCAAATCACAGGACCCATAAGGAGAGAGAGAGAACAAAAGGGAATGCCTTGCCACAGAGGATGGGATGGGGATGGGATGGGGGGTTGGGGGGTGGGAGGGATACTGGGACCAGTGGTGGTGGAGGACAGGCACTGGTGGAGGGATGAGTACTTGATCATTGTATAACTGAAACCCAAGCACAAAAATTTATAAGTCTATGTTTTTTTGCTGACAAATGAACAACGTGTCCCTGAATTTTGTGAGGATGTGTGGTGCCTGTGTTCCTGATGAGATGAGCACTGATGAGTTCCTTTGCACACAAGTAAGGTCATTGTCAGCTGTGTAGTCTCAGCTTGGCACAAGGGAGCTTGGTCAATGGACAAATTCTGGGCCTCTCAGTTTGGTGAGTTCCTCTGGGAACTGGTACGTTTGAAAAAAAGATTTTATTTTCGTGAATGTTCAATATATAGGACTCATTTTAGAGAATAAGTGATGAGGGGAAGGGATGAGGTAGAGAGATCCTATCAATTCCAGACAGTAGGATTCAATGGCTTTCAATTACTCTAACACTTTCTCTTCTAGGGGATTAGACTTAACCCTTGTAGTGCTTCCACATTAAATCTCTGAGCAGCAATCTCAGCGTACAGATACAGAGACCAAATCTCAGAGAGGTTAGGATGCATTTTGGATACACTTATAGTCCTGGCTTCTTGCCTGCTAACCCAAGGTTTTCAGGTTTTGCAATTTCATAATAGTGGCACCTCTGAAATTTTATGCTTTTTGTATAAAGGTGTATTTAAAAAGAACTGTAGGTTCTCAAGCACAATTATACTCAGAGATAGTATAGTCAGAAGAGGCCAGTACACTAAAAACTATAATATGCAAAATATTTGTTAAGTGCAGATGCCCATCAAGTATCCCAGGGTTGGGGTGAGAATACATTGATATTCAACTTTTGGGGGTACAGATACTGCTGGTCTGCATATTAAGCAGAAAACTCTGGACTGTGTCTTTTTTTATTCACTTTGTCTTTCTCACTGACAGAGAAGCTCTGGGAATTTAAGGAGCCTCTTTTTCTCCTCCTACCAGACCACTGTGCGCCCTTTGCTAATGTGCCTTTCTCTGTCTGTCCTCACTCCCACCTGAGATGGTTGGAAATTCTCCTGAGATAGGTATCTTGAGCTAAAGAGTATGATCATTAGTCTAGTGGTTTCACACCCTTTAACTTGCTTCCACAAAACCTTTGGCACATACCAACTAGCTCAACTCTAATGGTTAAAAAAAAAAAAGGAAGAAGAAGCAAGTATTTTTTTCCCTCACACACAACTGTCCTCCCAGCTGTAGTTGAGATCTCTCCTTCTGTGAGTGCAGCTGGCATAGTGCTTACTCACAGGCCTGGCCCTTTGGCAGGGCTCAGCAAGTCTTTTTATGCCTGCTTTTCTACCAACCATTTCTACCCTACACTTCCTGATCTTGTGTGCAGTACCTGGATCAGGTCCAAGTGCCTCTGGACCCCATCTGAGTTGAGCTAGCAGAAGTCTACTTAAGGGAGGCCAGCTAAGTGTTTCTCACTGCTCCACTCTTTTCTGGAACTTGCCTGCCTCCGAGGTCCTCTTCTGTGACACTTTTGGTTGCCCAGTGAGCTCATTTTTAACCTTTTTCTTATAAACTCTTCCGTGGTAAAAAAGATGATTTTATCCAAACTATTTTCCACATACAGCAGGCATCTGATGAAACTTTTGCTATGTCAAACAATGAGTTTGGAGAGTGGTTGCCAAAGTGAGCTCTGGAGTCAGTGGGCCAACACAGATACTAGATCTAGCACTTAGGAGATATTGAACTTTCTGATTCCTCATAAATTATGTTACCTGATGCTGGAGAGATTGCACAGAGACAACCCAGCTCAATTTCCAGCATCACATGCCATCCCACACATCACTACTAGGCTTAGGGGTCCTTCCCCTGCACCATAGAACCCGAGCAGCCCCTTATCCTTGGGCACTTGCATTGACCTACCTGGTTCTGTTGGTTGAGTATTGCCAGGAGTGGTCTCCTGTGTACCAGGAGTACAGCCAAGAAAGCCAAGTATATGAAATCGTAATACCTACCTTATGTAAATAATATTGCCTTTCACATTTCTTTGTTATAAGATTTTTCATGCATAGTACAGTGGGAAGGGTGCTTGCTTTGCACAGGGCAGACCTGGGTTTGATTCTCCACATCCACTAGGGTCCCCCGAGCACTGCCAGAAGTGAGTCCTGAGTGCAAAGCCAGGAGTAACCCCTGAGCATAGATGGGTGTGACCCCCACCCCCCAAAAAGTCAAAGATTTGTCATGCAAAACATTTAGTCTTGCATAGTGTGGTAAAAATATCAATATTAATGTCTAGTATTAATATGTTGTTTGTGCACATGGGAGTTGGAAGAATTTTATACCAATTTCTATAATACAATTTAAAAAAGCATCAAAGTTGCAATGGTAGTTGAGCAGTAGTGATAGCTTAGTGGTTTAGCAAAGTAGAGTACTTTCTCAGTGACTGGTAAACTATAGCTATGGCCTAAGATTAGTTTTTGTATTTTTAAATAGCTAAAACAAAATGTAAAATGCAATAATATTTCATGATACACTCAAGTTATACAAAATTCAAGTTTCACTGTTAGTAGATATTTATTGGAACATACTCATACTCTTTTTATAGCTTATTTCATATTACAATACCAACTAAATTCAGCACGTACGACAGAGAATGTCACAGAACACTAAAAATATTTACTCCTGACACTTTGCAGAACATGCACTAAATGGACATACAAAGTTTGTTCTCAAGAGTATTAATTTCCATGTCTAACTTAATTTCCACAGAAGCAGATAGATTTCATTTAACAGTTGAAGTTACTTGCATATTATACAATATGATTTTAGTGAGGGAGTCCATATTACAATTAATGCAAATACATATTTCAGTAAAAATGGTGGGAGGAAAGGGTATGAATCGTTTTAATGGAAGATGAAAGTTGCTTCCGAAGGTAGACTTGCTGACAAAAAACAGTGGATTTCTGGAGATTTCAACACAAGCTCTTCATGCACTGGAAGAGGCATATCCTGAACAAGATTGACCAGTGGTCCTTACTGAAGAAAGTTTTAGGACCATGCATGGGTGCAGAGTCCCAGTTTGATTGAATTTGATGCCTAAAATCAGGGCACCTATTGTTTTTTAAAATTTTTATGACATCTTATTATCTCATTCCTACTTTGGACAAACTTGCAGGCTATCAAATGTAGCCTGCCCACAAGGCAGAGTCTGGCAAACTCCCCATGGCGTACCAAATATGCCAAATACCAGTAACAATGATGGGTCTCATTCTCCTAAAGAGCTTTGAATATAATCTCAGGGATAGGATGAAAGAGACGTTACTGGGGCCTGCTCGAGGCAATCGACGAATAACAGGATGATGAATGATGATGAATGAATGAATGATGAATTTTGGGTCATACAGGCAATACTCGTGGATATCTTGGCTCTGAACTCAGAAATTACTCCTGGCAGTGCTTGGGGGACCACAGATTATGCCAGGGATCGAACCTGGGTGGCCGCATGCAAGTCAAATACCCTACCCGCTGTGCTATCGTTCTAGTCCCACCACCTGTTAATTATAATTTAAGTGGAATTCCTGACTTTACCAGATTATTGTCTGTTCTTGCCTTTTGTAAGTCTGCTGGTCTTAATAACATAAGTCACTTTCCTCTGCCTTTGGATCTGCTGGGGATCATCAGAGTGTAAATGCAGATAATACTTCTTGTCAGGTTCATTTCATTATCTATACATATAACAAGACAATGGGGAAAAATCGTCAACATAGAAGATGGAAGTTGGGATGAGTCAAGACAGGTATGTGGATTTTTATCAGACACAGAACAGAGGAATGCTTAATAAGCCCCCAATCGCAAGTGATCTCAAAGAACCCCGTAGTGAAGAGCACCGTGGTCAATTGAACAGCAGGGGAACTACTTGTCCCTCAAGTGAAGGTGTGCTCACAAGAAAGGCTGAAAGCGTGGACCAGACAGCCCATTCCATTAATTTCTCAGGTGTTGAAGTAGTACACTTTTTACACCATGATAAGCAATAGGATTAGTTAAAGGCAGTGTTTTTTGGGGGGAGAGAGGAGAGAATTGAGAGTGAGCATATTATTAAATCATAGCTCTTCTTTTAATTTAATTTGAAAAAGTATGCAATATGGGATGGAATACAGAATAATTACAAGTACTTCAGTGTTAACTTTCAGTGTCTGTTTGAAACATTAAATCTTAGGGTATAATATTCCAAGGTGATATTCAGACTTTGGGTAAAAGGATAATCATTAGGGGCCAGAGAGATACAAAAGGTGGTATGGCACTTGTCTTGCATGGGCTGACTGAGGTTTCAAATCCCTGGCACTACATAGCCCCTGAGCACTGTTGGGTGTACCAATCCTTCCCACAAATTAAAGGATAATTTTTGAGCACCTCTTCTTGCCAACAATATAACTACCAGTCACTCCTTTAATTACCTAAATTCTCCATGGTAAATTAAGCCTTCTAGCATATGTTTATATGGTCCTTCAATAATATGGCACAATGAATTGATAAACTTTTACAGAAGCAGCAGAGGTACTCAGAAGTTTTATTTTGCTTCAGTCACTAAAATTTGATATGACGTTTGGTTTTGAGTTTTTCCTGGGGAGAAGCTAGGAGATTATTCTATCTTAAAGGAGAATTATCGAGGTGCCCAACCACAAAAAAAAAGGGTGATTATTAGATTGCCCTGAAAATTTTGGTCTACCTCATCTTGGTTGTAGTTCTGACATGACAGAGAAATATGGGGGATCATTGACTTAGGATTAGTAAAACAGAATGTTGGAAGAGTGGGTGCATCATGCTCCCTGTATGGAGCCCTTGAGCTCAAGATAGTCTCCTACGCTTCCCCAATGTTATGTGTAACATATCTGTAAAGCTCCCTCATTTATTTATTTCACAGTAAGCCCAGACTTAGTGCTCTAAGGGTTATGTGACATTGTATATGAGAGAGTTTGGTGCATTTCTTTGTTATCTGTGCATTAAAAAGAGTAAAGAAGAGCAATTTTTATTGACTCCAAGACCTCCTTAGGACCTGACTTTCCGTATCTTTTGTTTTAGCCCAGTTTAGCCTAATGATTCCAACTGTAACATCCGGTAACATCGGGTTATCAGAACTCACTGCCTGGGGGCTAGAGTGATATTAGAGTGGGTAGGGAGTTTGCCTTGCACACGGCCAACCCAGATTCGATTCCCAGCACCCCATGTGGTCCCCTGAGCACTACCAGGACTAATTCCTGAGTGCAGAGCTAGGAGTAACCCCTGTGCATCGCCAGGTGTGACCCAAAAAGAAAAAAAAATCACTGTCTGTCTGGTGCATAGGGAATAATTTAGAAGTTATAACATTTGCCTGTTTAGTCCAAAAACAAATAAGAGGGATTTTTTTTTCCATTTTGAATGTTATCTCTTCTCCAAAAGGTGCAGTGTTATTCCTATATAACCATGAAGGTGAGGTGTGCTGATTTCTTGTGCCATGACGTACGCTACCAATGAAGTTTTCCAATGACCCATGTGATAAAAATAGTGTGATCCTTTGGGGAATATAGTGAAAGCAATTAGCCTGATATGCATGGGATATTTCTCTATCAATCGTAGCTTCACTACGATTGTGAGGGAAAATAGGAATAGCTGGCTTAAAGAAAAGGCAGCTATTTAATGCAGAAACTGACTAACTGAATTTAATTCTTCGACCAGAATAATCACTAAACCTGCTCTTCACCACCTGCTCAAAACTTCCTTCTCCTAAGAATGCATGAAAGTGACTCCCGTTTATCCATCTGCTTTATTTTCATTTAATTACATAGCTATAGTTCTTGATCTAAGGCTTCCCTCCCTCCTTTCCCCTAATTTGCCTTCCCAGCCAACTCTCTGATGTTTTCTTCCTCCTGCTTTCAGAATTAATAGGAAACCAGAGCTGTTCTCAACATCTTTCTTGTCAAAATCTTCACAAGGAAAATGAGTCACAGCAACACCTGGGTGATGAGGTCCTGATACCACGGCCCCTGCTTTGAAAACTGTATCTGTACTGTTCCATTGTAAAGGGATTTTGAAAGGGGAGATGAAATTGTGGGTAACCGCTCTGAAGTCTGGCCTTTGTATATTTGAACTCTCCTAGCCTTGGGAGCCTCTGGGTAAGGCAAAGCCCCACTCTGTATTTCTCACACTCCTCTCCACCTTTGCACCTCTCCTGAACAGCTGGGGGTGGGGGGTAGGGATCATGAGAGGAGGGGTGTGTGTGTGTGTGTGTGTGTGTTTGGGGTGGAGTGGGGGCTGGAATCCTGTCAAGAGATCAGCCCTTGGTCTCTCAGAATCCTTTATCTTATAAATAACCTATACAAGTATTTTGAGTTCAAATCCTGAATCTCTCTCTAACTAGTCAGGTGGTTTTGAGTAAAGTGATTAAAATCCCTCTACCTTAGTCCTTTACCAGCTAAATAATAGTACCATTCCATAGTCCTGTTTAATATAGCCAATATAGGTATAAATATATTTAATAGATTTTTGTGAGATGTATGCAAAACATATGAAGGTGATATGACAGTGCTTGATTCATAGTGCTATATTATACTTTAATATCTTATCACTGTTTCCAAGAATCAAAGAAAACTTTACAATCATTCCCTTTAAATACATATAGATCTGGAAAAATGCCTTCTCTAGTAGGCTGAGAATAAATATTAGTTTAGTTAAAGAACATTGGAAGCCCTGGGTTTGATTCCCTGCACTGCAAGTGAATACACACACACACACACACACACACATATATACACATATATATGTATATATGTACATTTGTGTGTATATATGTATATATATTAATGTTAAACCTTCATGGGCTGTCAGAGAGGTTGAACCATAAAACATCTGTCCAAAAAATGCTAAAACCTAATCACTATTCTTCAGAATGTAGCAAATTCCTTTTCATTTTTAATTGACTATTTTTAGGTAGTTTTGTATTAAAATCTGAAATACAAAATAATTTGCAAATGTCATTTTATTTCATCTTTAAGAAAATTCTGCACAATAGTCTCCCAGTACCAGGGATGAAAAAGTCAAATTCTAAAGAAATTTCAGGGACTGGGTAGGCATATCAGTAGCAAAGCAACTGCCTTGCATGTATGAGACTTCTTTTCAATCCTCAGTAATGCAAAAAGAAAAAGAGAAAGAGAGAATAAATATACGCCCAGTACTACAGGGCATATATTTAAGCAGTGACTGAGCCAGAATTTGAACTCAAATTGTTTGACCCCAAAGTCATACCAGGGGACATATAATCAATAAATTTCATCTAGCGTGATAACCTAGAGAAAACTGGATGCCTAACAGGAAGTGAGGGTGAAAGGGAGAATGACAAAGACAGTAATAGCATAAGCACATCTAGACTTATGATTTACAGATTATTTTTTAAGGATCTTACCTATTTGTCATGAACTTCCAACCAGCAGCTGAAGGATAGAAATCCATTTAAAATAAAAAAACCTATTTTTATCATACATTCTATATGTGTTTACCTGACTGCCACACCCATCTCTAAAGAAAATAAGTATTTTTTTCTTCCCGTGGAAAAATTCAACAGCATATCTTCTAGAATCAGAGAGGAATACATTATTATTCTTAAAAAAAACCCTGATTTATCATGCGGTGTTTTAATAGGTGCTTAATTTTGTGATTGATATAGAATATTGAAACACCTGCATAGAGGCAGGTGGGAGGTAGGAGAGGGAACCTCGGAACACAGGTGGAAGGAAGTTGACATGTTGACATTGATTCGGGGGACGGGGGTGCTGGAGTCAAGAACCCAGGTATGCATAACACTATAACTCACAGTGCTTAAATAAAATAAAATTTGGAAAAAAAACTCTCCATGCATAGACAGTATTGCTGCTGCAAAATTCTTCCAACTAATACCTCAATATATATCTAAGCATAGTGGAAAAGGCAATCTGACTGATGTGCAAAGATGATGTCAGAAGAAATCAATGGACTTCTCATCCTTTTGACAGACATCCTGAGGTGTTTATTTATTTACTTTTTGATTCTGTCGATCAAATTCAGGGTCTCAGACTTGCAATACAAATGCTGAGCTATGCCTCTAGTCCTGACATGAAGATTCTGGGAGCACCTCTCATAAAATCTGAAATGTATACCGTCAATTACATTCGTTTACAAGTATTCCCAATAGTCTTAAATTGATATTATAATTGCTATATTACTCAGTGATACTTTCCAAGTTTTTTAGTTTGAATTCTTAAACAGAACAGTCTTTTAGGTTTTAAAATGAAGGGCGCTGTAGATAGGGTAATTGCCTTTCATGAAGTCTACCTGGCTTCACCTCTTGCGTCTCGCGTTTTCCAAGCCTTGCCAGGAATGATCCCTGAGTGCAGAGTCAGAAGTAAGTCTTGAGCATTTATGGGTTTAGCGTCCAAAAATCAAAAATACATCAATAATAAGAAAGTACACAAAGTAAAATGTAGGAGATTGGAGACTTAGTTTTAAGTCCCATCATATTATTTGTAAGACTTGCCACTAATCTATTTTTCAGTTTTCTTTTTTAAAAAATGTTATTTTATTTTGTAAAGAGGAATAAGCAAACGTGTTCTGTTTTATTGTTACTCCTTAAGGAACAGCTTTATGAAGTTAAAAGTGTTTTTAAAAAGCTGTAATATAAAAAGTCAAGCTTTCGGGCCAAAAAGACAGTACAGCAGGTAAGGCTCACACTTTGCACTCAGCTGCCCCTGATTTGATCCCTTGCACCACATATGGTCTCCTGAGCACTGCCAAGAGCGATCTCTGAGCACACAGCTAAGAGTCCTGAGCATACATAAGTGTGGCCCCCAAACAAACAATAAAGCTTTTAAAGCTGAGGGAATCTCGGGGCTGGAGCGATAGCACAGCGGGTAGGGCGTTTGCCTTGGGCCAACCCAGGTTCGATTCCCAGCATCCCATATGGTCCCCTGAGCACCGCCAAGGGTAATTCCTGAGTGCAAAGCCAGGAGTAAGCCCTAAGCATCGCCAGATGTGACCCAAAAAGCAGAAAAAAAAAGGCTGAGGGAATCTCTTGGAAGTTCTTTTTTCAGTTATCATTGACCAGGCTTCACAATGACATGCACTCCGATGATGCATAGTGAGTACCCACTACATAATGGTTGTACACTCAGCCAGTGCTTGACTAACAGTTCCATGAAAATAGAGTTGGAAATACTAAATCATGATGACTTCTCTCCTTAGTGCTAAGGCTAACCCCCTATCAAATGTCTGGCAGCTGTCACCACAGCTTTTACCAGAAGTAAATCTCACCAGATATGAGTAAAGACCATAGCTTTCAGAAATCGTATAGACTACTATTTTACTGGACATATAAGAAATAGAAATGAATCCATGGAATCAATATATAAAATAGTAGCTGAATTATTTTTTAAATTTTATTTATTTATTTATTTATTTTGCTTTTGGGGTCACACCCGGCGGTGCTCAGGGGTTACTCCTGGCTCATGCACTCAGGAATTGCTCCTGGCGGTGCTTGGGGGACCATATGGGATGCTGGGAATGGAACCTTGTGTCAGCCATGTTGGCTGCGTGCAAGGCAAACGCCCTACCCGCTGTGCTATCGCTTCAGCCCCTAGCTAAATTTTTATAGCATGGAAGTTTTTAGGTGAAGGATAAAAATCCTTCACCTAAAAACTTACATATATATGCATACATATATATAATAAATAGACCTTTGATTTAATTTTTACTAAATGTACTGTAATGTATTGAATGTACTGAACTAATGTACTGAACTATGTAAGAAGAATGGGTCAGGAGTCTTTTGGCTATCTAAAAAAAATTCCTTTTTTAATTATAAGATAGAACTGAGTTATGATACGTATTTGACGATATTGTGCTTCCTATTTGAGGAAAGATTGCTCAGTAGTACTGTAGAGTTAAGGAAAAGAACTCTTTTCTCCCCCACTAGGGATACTGCCAATCATAGTGAGAACTTACATTGGTATGCTGAAAATGTCTTTGCTATTTGTTAACACATATTCACTGATTTTAATGGTAGTATATAAATTTCCATGAATGATAGTGATGATAATGATAATAGTTATGAGAAAAATACTAAGATTATTACATTTTGGCTAAGGACAATGTGTCAGGGGCCACACAAAGTAGATTAGGTCATTTAATCCTCATTAGCTCATTTAATCCTCACGGTGACCCAGTGAGGTAGCTCTGTTATTCTCCCCTGATAGATAAGTAACCTGAAGCTGATTTGTCCAAATTTAAGTAATTTGTAATTAAGTAATTAGAATTAAATGGCAGAATCAAGATCAAATCTACACACATCTGACTTTGTAGCCTATGTGCATATAGACCAGGGAATAGTGGTCCCTTATATTATAGCTTTAGATGCACTGGGAAAGGAGGGCCAGAGATGCAGCTAGTGGTAGAACATGTGCTTTGCATATGTGAGGCCTTGGGTTTAATCCCTGACACTAAAAATTAAAGATATAAATCAAATCAGTGGCTGAAAAGATCATACAGAAAGCACTTGTGTTCCAGGTGGTAAATTCCATTTTGATCCCCAGCTTCTCCTATGATCCCCTGAGAACTACCAGGAATGATCCCTGAATGTAAATAAGGAGTAAGCCCTAAGAACCTCTGGGTTTAGCCAAATACCCCCACTCCTCCTACACCATATACACCAATGTTTGTGTCAAGTGGTTACAACCAGTTGAAGGAAAAACAGAGTAAAAATATCTGGGGAAGTGTGCATAGGAGCCAAGGAAAGTCTCTCATTTTTTTAATTTGTTGAATAAAACATATCAAATAACACTGAATTAGAATACAATTTGTGAAAGATGTTTAATTACAGAAAAGAAAATCAAGAATCACTATTCAGTATAGTAGGAAAATTCAATAACTTAATTAAATACTTTTAACATTTCTAGTATTTTGAGCATCCAATAAGAAATTTTAGTGTATTTATTACTTGGAAGGAGGAGCCAGAGAGACAGAACAGTGATTTCTATACAATTATCTTGAATAAAATTGTCTAATATCTTTGCCTGTGTAAAAAATGCCATCTTCTAGTCTTTTGAAGTAGCTAGGGGTACTTCAAAAGTGTCTGTTTAATATGGGTAAACATATTAAACAGACACTACATAAAAGTAAGCTGCAAATTCCTATCACAATCCAAAATTATTGTCTGAAAAGTGCTATTCAAGTTTCCGATGGTGGATACTGGGGTATAGTTTGCCAATGCAGGAACATTTTCTGTGCTGTCCATGTGTTGGAACTTGAGCTGATGCACTGTGCTATGCCCTTTATAGGAATTTGGGAGCAAGTTCTCTCACTGCCATAGTGTAGTATTTGCAACAGTGAACTTGATATCTCACATTCTCCCTGGGAAATTCTCCAGTCATCATATATCTGTGTTTCCACCTGTCAAGGAACCAAGGGGGGAAAAAAAGACTTCACTGGACTGAAAATCAGAGTTTAAAAACGTGGTGACAGCAGTTGTCAAAAGCGAAACAGCTTCACTGCTTCTATCTGCATTCCACTGCCCTCCCCACTGATACCCTCAGTTGGATCTTCAAAGCAGACAGAATGCAAAGGGAGCTTCGTGTAGCCCAGCTGTGCTTACCCATCTTTTAAACCAATTTCTTCCCTAAAACTGCAGAAACCTGAAGAAGAGAAGGAGGTTGACCCATGTTCCTTTGTCTCCTCCATAAGAACTCTTCCCTGGGTTTCGTATTGTGACTAAGTTCAAAGAAAGTACCAATGTTCCCCTGTGAATTCCTTGCAGACATAGATATATGCCTACATGCTGTCAACTATTATTAAAATCAATCCTGTTCAAAATAGTGAATGTGAATTTCACCTCAATAAAGTAATAAAAATAGTGAACCATTAGTATACATCTTTATCTGTCTTTAAACATGTGTACATATCAACTTTGTTCTGCTTCTATTATGGACTGCATATGATTTTATAGTCATAAAACCATTCTTTTTTCTTCCTCTTCTCCCGTCTTCCTCCCATCATCTTTCTTTCCTCTCCTCTTTACCCTTTTCTTCCTCTTTCCTCTCTCTCTCTCTCTCTCTCTCTCTCTATATATATATATATATATATATATATATATATTTCTTTCTCTCTGAAAAACTTGTCCTTGCTATACTTTCAAATCTAGAATCCAGTTTCTGGGGCCAGAGCAATAGTACAGCAAGAAGGATATACTTGCTTTGCAGGTGGCTGAAACAGGTTCAATTCCCAGCAACCCCAATTGGTCCCAGGAGTAACTCTTCTTTTTAAAATAATTTTTATTAAAGAGCCATGACTTACAAAGTTACTGATAGTGGTGTTTTAGGCATACAATAATTCAACAGCATTCCCTCAACCAGTCTTAACTTCCTTCTACCAGTGTTCCCAGGTTCTGTCTTCCTCCCAACCCCATTCCACTCCCACCTGTCAACTTGACAGACACATTACAAAGGTTCAGTGATTGCCCTTAGATATCATATTTTCAGTTCTGTTGAATCTGTGTTATGGGTTTAAGGCTGAATTCAGATCCAGGAATTAGCCCTAAACAAACAAAATCCAGCTTCCTTAAATGTAGACTGTAATCCCTCAGTTCTTTCTGCTACATGCCACAAAGTAATTTGAGTACCTCTAGGAGTATCCACATTCTTGGAAACTTAACTCATGAGGTTATCTTGACTCCTCTCTCCTAATTTTTCTTCTTTCGTGACTCTTCCTTCCCAGCCAGTCTTCCTCCCTTCTGTCCTTTGATCTTCTTTGCACGATCTTTATACCCTTGTCTAACCTGAGTCTTTCTAAATGGTCATTTTAATATTAATGGCTTGCTTAAAAGCTTAATCTGATTATGTGAAAAGTTAACCTGGCAGATGATTTAAGAAAGACAGTGGAACAGAGTCAAAGCATCAAATAATTGCTTTTATCCTTGTACAATTTTCTCTTGATATCCCATAGATGCATGACTTCCTCCTTTTTTTTGTGTTTCATTTAGTTTTCTGGAGTTTCATCCCCCTTGTTTTGTGTTCTTAAAAAGAGTGTAAGGAGCTAGGATTGGAGAGCTAGGGGGCAGTTGGTAGGGTGCTTGCCTTAGTGCAGAGTCAAGAGTAAACCCTGAGCACCAATAGGTTGCCCCCAAAGGAAAATTTTCAGAAAACAACAACAAAAAAAGTGTGTGGAGGGAAGATCATCTACATTTGTTGCTTTTTTGTGTCAGCAGAGGGTTTTTTTTTCTTTCCTGTTTACCTGACCACTATGAAATAATTAGTTTGTCTACTTTTGTAAGTAACAGTTTTTATATTAAAGAACCACTTGTCATCAATACTTAGGTACAGCTGTCCTATCATCTAAGATGGCACATCATTCAAAAAAACTCAAAATACAGTAAAAGAAATTAAGGGCATCTTGGTTCCAGACTCCATTCACAAGTATGAATTTAATAGGGTTCTGCATCCATTTCTGAGTAGAGAGCTCCTGGCAGGGACAGCTGCTCCCGTGCCCCAGATTGTGCTGTGAGTCCCAATAGGAGTGGGTCAAAGCAGCAGGAAAACAGTGGGGTGGTTGTGCATCAGAGAACCAAGCAGTGTGGCAGCATGTCAAGGGAAGGAGGGAGCTGGAAGCGCCTCTGCAAAGCACTTTTCGTTCACTGCATTCTTCCTACGGATAGTTATGGGAGAAAGGAGGAAGCACTTGTCTTCATTTTTACTGGAAAATTGTCAGTCCTACCTTTACTCTCACAAGTAGCTTGTTTCCTAAAAGACATTTGTATATTCACCAGCATGTAGATAGCCCTAAGAAGCATCAGGCTGGTGTGTTTGTCAAATAAATGTCAAGCCAGGCTATGTCATGATTAGTAGGATCTGGGTCAGTGGAGCAGAGCTGGTATGGCAGGTGGGAAGCATAGCGTGTGTTGGCTTGCTGTGGCTTACCTCCCAAACTGGAGCAAAGGTCAAAATCAAGTTAAGGACAAGATTGGAGCCAAGGATAGAACTTTTCACTAGAAAAACATTTTTTAAAAATTTTTAGCATTTTGAAGAAAAATTGCTGCATTCTTCACCACTGAATCTCCCCAGTGCCTACAGAAGTATTCACAAAACTAAAATGAATAAAGTAATGATAATAATAATAATAATAAAATTAATAATAGTGTGCAAAATAAATGGAAGAACAAATGGACACTGTCAGTAGCCTACCTGGAGGGCACCATGGCGGGCAAAGCAGCTGTATAGAATTTGTACACTTACGTCCACATTTCATCTATGCCTGTACTTCCTAGTTCTCTCTTCTGGTTTAATATCCATGTGGAAGAAAGTTATTTGCAGCATATATTTTGCTGTTAGTGTTGTGATCAAGTGGTAAAAAATTTGTATTCTATTCTCTTGCTTTCAGTATCAGCATGATTGTGATGATAACATAAGACTATTTTAGTTTAAAGTGCTTTGAGACTAAGAGATTGTGACTTAAACAAGTGGAAACAGTGTTTGTGGGTTTTTTTCTCTCTTTTAGCTTAAGAATAATGGTCATTTTTTTTTTGTATACAAGCTTTGACGGCCGGCTATATTCATTAGTGATGATGGACCACACACAGGAGAAAGTAGACATTATGTGACCTGCATTCTGAATTGTTGTAGAATAAACAAACTCCTCCAAGTTCTAAGGCTCCTTTGTGTTTTAAATAATGATGAAAATGGTTTTTAAACTACAACCACATGATTTTCCATTGATTTCTTGACTAGACTTGGGAAAACAATTTTTATAATATTTTAAAAAATTAATTTTTATAAAGTAGTTCACAACATTTTATTGCATTTAATATTCGAACACCAATCCCACCGGCATTACAACTTCCCAACACCATATTTTGGATTTTTCCATCCCGGGTGCCCCAAAGTAGAACTGAAATAATTTATTTTGCATTGTTTGTTATGAATAAACCTCTGAAAATGGTCCGGAAAGGTTTCCTTAGAGGAAAGTGTGTGAAGATTGTTGTATTTCACCCAGGGGCCATTAAGCCCTTCTATAAGAGATCACTAACATATTGTTAAAGGTGAGACTTGTGTAAAAATATATTTCTGTAAAAATATACTTCCCTCAAAGATAGGTTGGCTTCTACTTTAAGTCCCATCAAATGTGGTGTGACACTCTTGGAATATGAGTGGTGTGAGGTATGAGATGCTGTGCGGCTGTGAATGCTATTTTTTAAATGATCAAGTTTTATAATAAAGTCCCTTTTAGAAATCTTAAAAAAAAATCTCTCCTCGTGGGCCAGAGAGATAATATAACTGGTAAATTTCTTATCTTGCACAAGGCTGACCTAGGTTCAATCTCTGGTACTACAGATGGGCTCCCCCAAGTCTCTGAGCACAGAGCTAAGAATAAAACCTTCAACACTACCAGGTGATTAAAATCCATGCTACTCAATGAATGTATTTTGCAATAAAAAAATTATTTAGGATACAGGCATTGGATCTGCAGGCAATTCTAGGAATTCTCATAAAGACTTGTGCTTTCCTGCTAAGCCATAGCCCCCCCCCCCCACCTCCCCCCAGCTCTAGATTGAATGTACTTTGAAATGGTCAAGTTCCTTTGAAGAAAAGGGTTGGTTTTAGTTTGCCAGTGGAGTGATATTGAGATGGCACAAAAAATACATAGATAACAAGGCCAGTAATTTTGTAAGGCCAAAGGATATTGGTTTTCCCATCCCATGTTCTCTAACGTATTCTCTGCCCTGGAGAGAGAGGAGGAGGCTCCATTTCAATTTCCAGAGCATTGAGCCTTTGGTTTCATGTGGCGAGCACAGGGTGAAACCATAAATACCTCTTGGGTGCCGTTATCCAAAGCAAAGGAACGTCATGCCACCTCTCCCTTTTCTCTGCTTCTCTTCCTCAAGGTGGAAAAAAATGATGAGGACCAAAAGATCGAGCAGGATGGCATCAAACCAGAAGACAAGGCGCACAAGGCCGCCACCAAAATCCAGGCCAGCTTCCGTGGACACATAACAAGGAAAAAGCTCAAAGGCGAGAAGAAGGGCGAAGCCCCGGCTGCTGAGGCTGATGCCAAGGAGAAGAAGGAGGAGACTCCCCTGGCCGATGGCGTGGAGAAGAAGGAGGGAGAAGGTCCTGCGGCCACCGCCACCGACGGGGCCCCCGCCGGCCCCAAGCCCGAGCAGGATGGCAAAGCAGGCGACGCTCCAGCAGGCGAGGAGAAGAAGGGGGACGGCGCCCCCGACGCCGCCACGGAGCAGGCGACCCCCAAGGAGGAGAAGGCTGGCTCTGCGGAGACAGAGAGGGCCACCAAAGCTTCCACCGACAACTCGCCGTCCTCCAAGGTCGAAGACGGCCCCGCCAAGGAGGAGCCCAAACAAGCCGATGTGCCTGCTGCTGTCACTGCTGCCGCTGGGTCCCCTGCCGCAGAGGATGGGGCTGCCCAGGCCACTGCCCCGCCCCCGACGGAGGATGCCGAGGGCAGCCAAGCTGAGAAGATAGGTGAGCCACCAGGCTGGGCAGGGCAGGGGGCAGGGGGAGGTCAGGGGAGGCGGGTGGGGGGTTGTCTCAAAGGATGCTTGGCGGCGTCCTGCCAAGAGGCAGAAGTCAGAGCTACTTCTGCCCCTTTATATTCCTAAATATCTGCAAGAGTCTGGCAAACTCCCCGTGGCGTGCCCAATATGCCAAATACCAGTAACAATGATGGGTCTCATTCTCCTAAAGAGCCTTGAATATAGCACTTTCTTAAAAATCTCAGGTCTAGCATGAAGGAGACATTACTGGGGCCTGCTCCAGGCAATCAACGAATAACAGGATGGTCCTGATTCGTGACCTGCAAGTCCAGGCTGGTCTTAATGCTAGAGCAATCTGGCAATTATTTGGTTAATAGGATTTGCATAAATAAGTAAAATGAAGTAATCCTGGGTTTAAAAAGAAATGAATGCGTGTGCTGGATAGATACATCATCTTTCTTGGGTTAATCAGTAATTACTAGGCCTAGCATATATATTATAGATGGGGAATTAGCTAATATGATTATTTGGCTCCAAGAAGTGTCTGGTGGAATAACTACAGCCAACTTCCTGTAAATCCAGATGATCTAGTTTGTGAAGTGATGGCAGCAAAAACGTAATCTCAGACCACCTTGTCCTATTCCACAATATGTTTCTGGCATTCTCCCTACCATCCGTGTGCTTTCTGTATGTGTACATGCAGAGAATGTTGATTGTAACATTAACTGGGGTTAAACTAATTAGGAAAATAAGTCTGTTGATGTTGCCAAAACCAAAACAAAACAAAAACTCCAAATATAGAACATGTTTTAAAGTGAGACACATTATCGTCAAAACCATGTCTTGGAGATGCTTCCAACCATATGCATAAATAATTAAGACTTGACTATGATTACGAAAAGATGGTGGATTCTTTTAGTTTTGAGTTCTAATTTGAATGTGGTGTTTTCACTATTATTCCTCAAAGATCCTGGGCGAAATTTGAAAAGGAATAGATCTAGAGCAAGATATATTAAATAGGCCTCATGTAGGGTGATTACATACATCTCTCTTTCACTCTAATTATCAATGGTGGTAAGAGAAGCCAAAAATCTCTAACGGCAGCCCCAAAGACCCTTGGAGATAAAATTGCTTCTGTGCTACTTAAAAAGATTGGGATTGCTCCTTTAGAACTTGGTGGATTTAACCCATGCTGTGTTTAGGGACACAAAATTGGACTAAACCATAAATGGAGTCTTAGAGAAACCACTCTCTCCATGAAAATTGCCTTGGAAAGATTGTAGCATCTGAACAGAAGTTTTAGCATCTGAACAGAATGTTAACCATTGGACATTTACCTTGATGTCATTGCTGCAAATTCGATACTACAGGGTGGCATATGCCAAACTTGGAAAATTGTAGGTCTTTTACTTTCATCATATTCCCCAAATTTTGTGAAAACAGATTATATTAATTATAATTATTAGCATACTTCAACTCCATAGATAAATCAAACACCCTTATCAGTGACTCATTTTAAAGTTTTATTCATACTATTCATTTCATCATCTCAGACCTTCCTTAAGATTAATAATATTTCCCTGGAGGTGGTAATTTTGGCGAGGAGATTGGGATATGGAATATTTTAGGCAGCTGTGTTCAGGGACTTCCTCTTGGATCTGTGCTCAGGGACTCCTCGTGGCAATGCTCCAGTGACCATATGCAGTGCTGGGTATTGAGCTAGAATCTGTTGCAAGTGCTTTAACCCCATACTGTCTCTGTGGCCCAGCTAGTTTTAATGTATTCAGAAAAAAAATACCTTTTTTTCTTCTTCTTTTTTTTTACATCGAATCACCGCAAGATATATAGTTACAAAGCTATTCGGGATCAGGTTTCAGTCATACCATGTTCCAATATCCATCCCTCCACAAATGTACGTTTCCCATTACCAATGTCCCCAGATTCCCTGCAGTCCACCCCAAGCCTGCCTCTATGGCAGGCACTTTTCTTGTCTTCTTTCTCTGCTTTTCGGCATTATTAAATTAGTAGTACTATGAGTGATGTTCAGAATGCTACTCAGAGTACTTTGCTACTCACAATGCGACTCATAATGCTATGATGCTATTCATAGTATAAGTAGTATTCATAATGCCTAATATACAATCATTTGGGCATTATGAGTAGTATTCATAATGCCAAAAACATACCTTCTTAAATAGTTTTTTATCAGATTGAAGTTTCAGTAATGCTGTTTAGAAATAACTTTATATGACAGTCTGCCTTTTGTGCTTATTGTGTCAATTTTGAAAATTAATAATCCATTCAAATATAGGAATATTTACCATCCTTTAAATCACTTAAAAAAAACAAAGCACCTTGAGTTTCTAAAGGTTTAAGTGCAGATTAAAAAATATATGTGTGGCCAAGGTGATAGTATAGTGAGTAGAGCACTTACCTTACCCGACCAGGTTTGATCCCAGGCACCATATATGGTCCACTGAGCTCCTTCAGGAGTGATTGCTGAGTACAGAGTGAGGGAAAACCCTGAGTGTTATTATTTGTAGCCCCCCAAACAAAGGGAAAACAAGATCTGATGTTAATTTTAGGAATACAGTCATTATTTGAGTTAATAGAAAGACTTACTCAAATCAACTTAGAGAAATCTGAAATATGTTTTTGAAGCAACTAGTTATTTAATAAGTTCAGATTTTTAGTTTTTAAAATTTAATTAAACTTATAAGTAAATAATTTTACTCATTCATGATGGCTGGAGCAATAGCACAGTGGGTAGGGTGTTTGCCTTGCACATGGTCGACCCGGGGTTTGATTCCTCTGTCCCTCTTGGAGAGCCTGGCAAGCTATAGAGAGTATCCCACCCGCATGGCAAAACCTGACAAGTTCCCCGTGGCATATTCGATATGCCAAAAACAGTAACAACAAGTCTCATAATGAAGACGTTACTGGTGCCCGCTTGAGCAATCGATGAACAACAGGAGGACAGTGCTACAGTGGACAGTGCCACAGTGCTACTCATTCATGTATTTCTCCTGAAATCTTACTCTATTCATTTATTTGGTTAAAAACAGGTCTGCTTAATAAAAATAAATATAAATTATGCTATTGTAATTTTTAAAAATCTGATGACAGTGCCCCCAAAAGTCTGATTTTATTGTATATGCTGAAAAGATAGGTGCAACTGAACTAGAATGTAATCACAAAGAACAATTTATTTTACATTATGTAAACTCTGGTTAGGTTTTGTCCTTTTGTTTAGATCTTGAAACGCTGTCTGTATTTTCTTTCTGTATCAATACATCTATTAGCCTTGCTTACTATATGTGAAAAATACAAATTATCTTAATACAAAAAAATTTCATAGAATAACGAAAACTAGAAGAGTCTATCTAGAAAATCTATTATAGCATACCAGGGGCCTAAGCCACACGTTTCTCTACCTCCCATTAGATTTGATTCTAACCCAGGTATAATCACAGTATTTCCAGCTGGACTGTACTGTTTGGAAATGGGTAGCTACTCTGGGTTGCTTTAGTATGCTATGGCTGTCTAGATTGATATGGGAAAATAGCCTCTGTCGTTGGAGTAGATTTGGCAGGGGGGATCAAATTAGAATTGAGAATTCAAATCAACAGTGTCAGTAAGTGGGGTCAAAATTGTGTATCAACTATAATCATCACTTAACACATACAGAAATGCTCTCTAAATTATAAATATATTACTTTTTAACTATTAAGGGGTTTGTTACACACGGAAGTCATTTACTTTAGGACCTATGAACTTGGTCAGTTTTTCTTTTCCCTTTAAATCTTCCAATTACATCCCCCTTTCTG
Source organism: Sorex fumeus (assembly GCF_029834395.1). Lineage (NCBI taxonomy): Eukaryota > Metazoa > Chordata > Mammalia > Eulipotyphla > Soricidae > Sorex > Sorex fumeus. Next base: position 8,084,694 of record NW_026606322.1, on the reverse strand, counting down.
CTTTATCCCTCTGCCTGTCGAACTGTACTTGTGATGACACGACACGGTAGACACGGTCCTCCCGTTGTTCATCGGTTTGATCGAGCGGGCCCAGTAACGTCTCCATCATGAGACTTGTTGTTACTGTGTTTGGCATATGGAATACGTCACGGGTATCTTGCCAGGCTCTGCCGTGCGGGCGAGATACTCTCGGTAGCTTGCCGGTACTTGTGATAATCAAAAGATTTTAGTACATTTCTGATGATGTCTTGTTTTCCAGAGTGATTAAAGACTTTCTAGAACACTGGCTACTTTGGCCTTGAGGAGTGCACCAGTAAGCCTCCTTTAGTGGTTATATAGTTGGCATCTCCTGCTGAAGACTGTTGGCTCTCAGAAAAGTAATTCTGTTATCTCTTTTTGTCTGGGGATAACCCTATTGACTACCTTTAATATAGCTTTCCCAAAACTATACTGTGTCTATAGTCAATGATGTGATATTACTAGGGTAACTCATTCAGATACTGACAGGGTTGTTGCCACAGGGTACTTGACTGATAATGGAAGAGTAACTCTGAGTTACCCATTTCCTGTTTCAAATTGGAGTCATCAGTAAGTATCTAAGAACAAAGCATGGATTTAGTGTCCTCTAATTAGAAAAATCAATTTAGTGCCTTTCTACTACTCTTCCCCCTCACTTTTCTTCTTTCATCTCACCCTTTCCTTTTTCTTTCTGTCTTCACCATGTATCTCTCCTACTCTTTTTTCTTCTGTGTATCATCTGTGTTAGGGACTAATTCAGGTAGAAAAGACGAATAAGAATTTTTCACTGATCTTAAGTGACTCTTTTGTTACAGTTTTGGTAGTGGATAGAATAAAATCCAAGGAATTCGGTGAAATAATCATATTACTGTCAACTGAACTAAATGCTGCAAATTGGTATGAAGTACTCCTATAGGCCAATGTACAGTGAGACAAATATTCATATGGGCCAAATAGATACCACAGGAGGAAGGTACTTGCCGTTCATGAGGCTGCCCCATGTTTGAACCTTGGACTGCATATAATTCCCTTAATACTGCCAAAAATGATTCCTAAGCCCAGAACATTGCCAGGTGTAACCAAGAAAAAAATTAATAACAGTGCTTCATTCACTAACACATCTTTGTATATACTATTAGTATATTTCTATAGCCAAATTATTAGTAAAAAAGGGAGAGATGCTATATTGATAGTTCCTGTGATAATAATAATTAGACTTACATATTTAAAAAATTGAAGTACATAGCCCCTTTTTCTGAATTTTGGTAAATTCTTTTTGTTCCTTAGAACAATGTTTTCCTAAGGCTCAAGATAACTATTCATGCTATGTTTAGCTCTCCAATGGGTAAATTCACTCTCCTAGAGTTAAATGTGAGATTTCCCAAAGATATTTACACTTATTTGGCAGGGTGCCTCATAAGCCGTTTTGATTTGAAATGTGGTTTCAACCACTTCCCAAATTTATACACAAGTCATAAAAAAGTAAGAATTTGGGTTGTGAAAGTACATAAATGCTGTCTATAAAACATGGGCACCCTGTCAGATCCTCAGTGGCATGCTGCTTAAATACTGTTGTTGATTATTGTGCTTTTATGGCACGGCTTTTATATTGCTGGAGTAATCATTTTTATTGGTTTTTCTTGACAAGAATCCAGTGGCATTTGATAATGTTTTCTTTTCGCGATTACATTTTCTGAAATACGGGCAAAGTGACTGACTGGTTATTGTGACTACAGAGGCAGTGACAAAAACCTCAGTGAAGCTGATAATCTCTAAATTCTTACCTTACTTAACTTTAGCCCCACAGCTGTTTACTTACCTCTCTCTCTCTCTCTCAAAGTGCTATATTTTATCTCAGTTCCTGCATTTGCCTTTTATTTATTTTAATTTTCCATGAATCACCCCCACTTGTACCCGCTGACGTTCCCAATGCATTCTCCATCTGGGCATCTGGTAATAGAATAGGATGCAGGGGAAATGGGGAATGAGACCAAGGTTCTCTGCTTAATATTTCTACTAAGTTACTTTGAGATCGTGGGGAATTTGCTGCTCCTATTTGGATCTCAGTTGTCTCATCTTTCAGAGGCGTGTCTAGGATAGTTGGTTTTCAAGGCTTCTTTTCAATGTTTAAAATATTAAGGTTCTATAATAGATAATTAATATTAAGTGAGAGTTATTAAATGTCAGACTGTGCAACATGGAAATTATTCTTTCGAATTGTCATGACTACTATTTGGTATAAGTACTGTAATTTTCTCTTCCCCTTTGTAGATACGGAGTCTGGGATTTAAAGAGATCGAAGGACTAATTTTTGTCAATAACTAACAACTCTTTGAACCAATAGTGGAACCTTTGCAGTCTGAATACAGAAGTCGTATATTGAACTCTAATAGCCCTGGGAATAATATTTTGAAAGCACCAAAAGTGAGAGAATGTCTGAAAACTGGGACATTGGGTTCAGTTTAAGAACAGACCCTCAATAGTGTAATCAAATGTTATAGTTTCTTACCTGGGGAGCATTAGTGATCACATTTACACAGGAGTTTCCAGCTGCTAAGTAGACCCTGGTCATAGTCTCTCACAGGAACGTCACTCCCAAAATATTGTGACTAGTAAACTCGTTCTGAAAATGCTTGGTTCTTTTGTTTGAAACTGCTTAGAGTATTGTTTTGTTTGGCTTAAGAAAGCTGTGAAGACCAGTTGAAAATGATTCTTCTAAGAAATGTATCACTAATTCCATCACAATGTCTAAAGTATTAAAGAACTTAATGTAAGGGAGAGATTAGAGAACAATTACTATCCTCAATACAAATTGTAAACAGGTTAAAAATTAGGAAGGAACCCAAGTGATAGTACAGCAGGTAAAGTGTTTCCCTTCAATGTGGCTGATCCCTGGCATACCATATGGTTCCCAGAGCATCCCCTGATTTGATTCCTGAGTGATCGCAAGAGAGGAGTAACTCCTGGGCATCTTCAGGAGTTACCAAAAACAAACAAACAAAAAAATAAGGAGAATAGTTGTGGTTTTAAGCAATAAACTCATAATTTGAGACCTTTTGTTATTCATAACACATATTAAATAATTATATTTATTTACTTTTTAAAACAAACTAAGAGAGTCATATAAGTAGTTTCCACAATTTAAAGCTATTAAAATGTTTGCAATTTGAAAAGAAAATAGTGTTTCTTAAAAAAATAGAATAAATATTTTAAAGGTATTAATGCATTTTAGGTATTAATACATATTTTAAATATATTTTTATCATAAAATCCAAAAAAAAAGATTAAAGGAGGAGAATAATCAAGACTAAGAAGGCTTCTTCCATTTGACTGACCGAAGGAGGAATTCCAGTGGAGGAATCCAAAGAACTAGAGAGCAGTTCTTGGTGATCCAGCTTCACTGACTCTCAGAATCATAGATTTGTTAAATAAAGAATTAAAATATTCTATAGCTAGGCATGAAAGGAAGGGAAGAAGGAAGCCAGTGGTCCTGTTTAGTATGATGAGATATAAATCCTTGAAAATCACTCAAGTTTGTGTTTTCCAATTTGCACAAAGTAGAAGGAGATATTTGAAAGAATGTATATGTTTTATCATCTCTCTTAGTTATGATTGAACTTTGTTGTGCAAGAAAATGACTAAAACACCAGCTGTGTCTCAGACCAAAAAATAGTATCATTGCCTTCAACAAAAGTGTTTTAGCTAGTTACTGACCACAAACATAAAGCTGGAAAAACCCTAGGCAAATAACTATGTATGGACTTATTTTAATAAATTTTCCATTGATTGGTATAATGAGAATGGTGAACAGTATCATGTTTTCAATAAGTCCAACATGTTATAAAATGTATTTAACCCAAAAGCTCTGTTATTTAAGTTCAATTATGACTGAATATAAACTAAACTTAAGAAACCTAAGTTTATATTCAGTTCCTGTTGATATTTTCAGGCAAGCCATACTATCCATTGGGTTTAGTTGCAACATCTATAAAGTAAGTGCCTTTAACTACGTCTTCTCTTCTTTCTAACTTCAAAGGACAGGTTTGTGGGACAAAGGGGCATCTTTAAATTGTGTGCATCTGGCCTCTTGTCCAATCAACCTCCCTTTCCTGTAGCTCCATATTACCTAAATTTAGTGATTTTCAAGGACAGAGATGATAGAAAGGAAATGTGGATAGAGGAATAAAGAATCTAGAAAGAGTCAATTCTAAGAAGGTTTGTGGAGTCCTCAGAGACTGTAAGGAAATCTTAATAGCGATCTATCTAACTGCAATTGGAATTGACATTGAAAAACAATAGAAATTGAATTGAAATGTAATTGAAATTGACAATAAAAGAAAAACAGGGCCAAAGAGATAGTACAGGAGTTCTGGCACATGCCAGGTCCCACATGAGTTCAGTCCGTGGTACAACATGCTCTCTGGAGAAGCTCTGGGGATGGTCCTGGAAGCCCCCAGCACTGTAGACCAGGCAGCACCCAATTTTCCAGTCCTAGAACCGAACTACCAGTTCAGTTGACCCTCTGAGCATCACTTGGGTGGCTCAAAATAAATTAATAAATAGTTGACTATGATAGGGTTGCACTTTAGTTTCACGACTCTTCTATTTCTGTCCCTGAGATGCAAAATTCATTGTAAGTGGTCAGAAAGTACTGTTAGAAATTTTGCTTTTCAGGTTCAGGGAAGTGGCCCAGTGGTTTTATTTTTATGTTACATTTAATTCGTTTTTACTTTATTTTATACCTATCTCTACTAAAATAATTCCATAAGTATGTAAAATATATAAAGCTTTTACATTTTATATACAGTGAGGAATATATCTCCCAGAATTGTAATATAAAATGTTAAAATTTTGTCAATTCACTGAACTTTTTGCAGGCTGAAGGGTGCTGGAGATAGAACCCAGGGTCTTCGTACATATGAACAATATAGTTTCTGACTGAGTTACTTTCACTCTCAATAATGTTATTAGAACATTAGAATTGTATGCATAAACTTAGTTACTGGTTTTTGTTTGTTTGTTTGTTTTTGCTTTCTGGGTCATACCTAGCAATCCACAGGGGTTACTCCTGGCTTTGCACTCAGGAATTACTCCTGGCAGTGCTCAGGGAACCATATGGGATGCTGGGAAATGAACTCTTGTCAGCTGCATGCAAGGCAAATGCCCTACCTGCTGTACTATCGCTCCAACCCCCATAAGTGTAGTTATTTATTTATAAAATATTTATTTATTTATTTTGTAGTCACAGAAATTAGATATTTGGCCGTTAATGAAAATGATTAACTGACTTAAGTGTTTGAAATTGGGCAGTTCAACAGCCCAAGAAAAGATGTGGATAATGCTGAAATTGGATGTGGTAACTCAGCAATTCTCACAAATACTTCTAGTCTTCAAATCACAAATTAGGCGATTGCAGAAGATAAAATATTTCACTTTGTCTCACACCATTCTATTTGAAATGGCAACTATAATTCCATTCTGAAGGAATATTCAGGGGGAAAACATTACCCTACAAGGTTATATCCAAGGTTATATGTCTTTCCTTATAAATCATGTTTTATATTAAAGGTTTTGTTTTTTAGTGAACATATTTGGTCAAGTATGTCCTCAGACCTTTGTTTATTTTTCCCCCTGTATGAGTTGGTAAAATCTCTTGGAATTTGAGATAGAAATCAGAAGTCATGCACCTAAATGATTCCTTCTTATTACCGTAAGTGGTAAATGGGTGTCTCATAGAGATGAATATTTCCGTAGTCTTATAAGAATTTTCTCTTTGCTTTGCAAAATAATAGAGCTTACATATGTTTAAACACTATAAGCCTTTCTGTACTTACTCTTATCACCTTCACTCACGTAAGTTCAATGTGTAGGGTAAGACCTACCTAACAGCTCAGGCTATTATAAAATCTGGAAGGACAAAAAGCTACATATTTTATCACTCTTCAGGTCGATAATAATTGGGTAGTAGCTTCCAGAATAAAGTCTCTGTCTCTCAGAGTGCACATATAGAGTGTAATGGTCCTTTATCTGTTGGTTGTGTCACCAAGATGTATTTGTAAATCTGCAATGAGATGGAGAGAATTAGAAGTTGGAACTCAGACTATTTCAATGTCTGAAATTTAGTCTTGCTTTAGGGGAAGATAGAACAAGAAGACACCTGGGGCTATGTCAGGGGGGTATTGAAGGGCAAAGCCCAACTATTGTGCAAGGGTATCCATTGTCACTATCACTGTCCTCCCATTGTTCATCAATTTTCTCAAGTGGGCCCAGTAACGCCTTCATTGTGAGACTTAGTTGTTACTGTGTTTGGCATATCGAATATGTCACGGGTAGCTTGCCAGGGTATCCATTAAAACTTGAAAAGAAATCTTTCATTCAAAAGAATGTAGATACAAGCCATTTTAATCATAATTCAGTGGTAGCTATTTATTATTAAAAGTAGAAAAGTAGCTTTATGCTGCTTTGTTTAATGTTGAATATCTCATACCTATAGTAAATATTAGGAAAGGCAGAGAATTTGATAAGTATTTAATGAATGAGTAATGATGAACAATGTTATTAAAGTGGAGAAAGTACTAAACTGACCTAGAAGACTTTGGGCAGACATATAGCTGGAGAGATAATACAAGAGATAAAACACTTGCTCTACAAACTGCCAACCCGGATAAGACTACATAGCACCACATATGTATAACTCTGTATACAAATATATATATAAGATATATGTGTGTATATAGCACCATAACTATGTATGTTTAGCTTTGTACATTTTATGGATGAAGTATTTTATAAATGGTATCTTATTTATTCAAGCTCTCTAAGGAATTTCATTTGCTGAATGTAAAGTATAAGAAATATGGAAGATAGCCTCTGAAATAACTTGGAAATGTTGAAAGATTCTTCAGGGATTGGAGAGATAGTACAGGGAATAAGGCACTTTCCTTGTAATGCTGCTGACCTCAGTTTGATCCCTGACACTGTATGTGGTGTATGTGGTAGCTGGCGACATTGCTAGTGGTGATCCCTAAGTACAGAACTAAGTGTAAGTTGAGCACTGCTAAACGCCCCCTGGACCAGAAAAAATAAAAAGCAAAAAAAAATCCACTTTGGGCAGGCACATTACTTGAGCTCTGGCTGTGAGTTTACCCTTTCATAAAACAAAAATGTTAGACAAAAGATCTCAAAATCACTTTCATTTCTATAATGGCAATAATGACACATTCCAACCTTATATGCAGATCCTTAAGGGCCAGGAGGAGGCAGACATTTACTCAAACAGGGAGTTGTGTTGCTGTTTGGGAAACTTTGTACTATTTTGGAAGCTGAATGCAAAAATTCGGAATATTTTTGTTATTTCGGGACCTAAGTCATCCTTGAAGGAGACAGAATTCAAACCACTTTCCCTCTCCTTCAAAAAACGTACCGCGGGCTAGAGAAACCAAGGCTGCTACCTCCTGAAAGCAAGACACTAATTTCATTTTAGTCTGTGAGTGACCTGTATGGGGCTCCTGCCAGCGTATGACAGGTGCAGCCAGGGAAGAAACAATCTGCCAGGCTTCTTGGCTCTTTTTCCTCATCTGAAATGTTTAAATAATCTTTGCAAGTTGTGTAAGAGTCACTAAACCTTCTGCATTCATCTGCTGGATGGAACGTAAGTATCTTTTCAAACCAATTGTGTTGGGACAGAAATTAGAATATACATTTCTCACTGCTGTTGCCTATTTTTCCATCCCAAGTAGCATCAACAATTGTGTGCAGCTTATGGGGCGTCAGATCCCAGACCACTAAAGGACACTGGAGTGGTAGGTGGAATAGATTTTTCCCCACATACACGCTGTATCTTGAAGCAACTCTCATGTATTTGATTTGAGGAAAAAAAACATTTTTAATGTTTTGTTTTGACTTTGATTTCGGGACCACACAGAGCTGTGCTGAGGATTTATTCAGACTCTGTGCCCAGGGATCACTCCTGGCAGTCCTTAAGAGATAATATGTGGTGCTGGGGATAGACAGAACCCAGGTCACAAAGTGTAAGACAAACACCATCTTTCTCCTGTAGATTTTAGAAGAAAGATTCTATCAAAGTTATAAATTATAAAGATTATATAAAATCTTTCTAAAAGATTTTAATATTTAAAAATGTTAAACAAAAATTAATATTCCTTTTTCAAATTATATTAAAATATTCCTCTTAAATTTTAAAGATGAAGTATTTTTTTTCATCAGTACTCTTTCCACCCCTTTTTTTAGTGTAGTTGTTGCTTTTTTTTTCTTTAAAGAAAAACAGGGTAAATATGGAACAAAATGCTGTCACTTTCTTATTAGCTATTTTTTTTATGCTTTTCATGACCCAACAGAAAAGTGAAAATTTAAGACTAGTGGAGATTGGCCTGAATGTAAGATTGTTGTCAAGTTATGTATTTCTTCTGTACTTCATTGAGGACAAGTTCTTTTTCTGTTTTCCTTACATCCTAATAAAGCAGAACTTTCCAAGACAAGGCCTGGAGAGAATCAGCAGGCAGGGCCCTTGCTTTGCAGGTCGCTGACCCAGGTTATATCCTGGGCACCCCAGGTGGTTGTCAGATCTCTGCCTGAGTGGTCCCTGAATACAGAGCCAAGAGTAAGCCCTAAGCACAGCTGGTTATGGTTCCCAAACAAAAACCAAAACAAAAATAATTTTCCAAGAGTAATACAAAAGAAACGAAAATATTGTTTATCATGTTAGAGATTAGACTACAACTCTGACTTCTTGGTTTATCACAAAAAGAATTCCACCAGGGGTTTCATTTGAAATGTGAGTTACAATGAGCCTTTATGACATTTCCAAGTATACTGAATACTATTTCCCTTTTGTCAGCTCTCACAATATTCATCGTAGTCATTGTTAGCCCATTTGCTCTTAGGTACATAGTGATTGCACACGGACACGTGCTATAATTAATATACAGGAAAAGAGCGAACCATTCATGATAGTTTTATCAGAAGTCTGCAAAGATGTGCCAGCAAACTGATTTCCCTCCAAAAAAATTAGAAACCACACATAAACACACACATACACACACGCACACACACACACACAAACACACACCCCAAACTCAAAAAGCTACCACTTACAGTTTATCAATTTCTATGGTATAAATACTGCCACTGTATCTAATTTTACTCTATTGGTGTGTTATCCCTGTACACACAGTTGAAAATGATACAAATGAGCTGTTCTAGTTGACCAATATCAACTACCTTCATTATATCCCCAATCAATAACATTTAAATAACGCAGTAAATTTTACCTTTTATGACTATAAAATAATGGAACTAAAATTAATTGTTCCATATAAAGTAAGTTAAGTAAAGTAAAGGCCCTCCCGTTGATCATCGATTTGCTCTAGCAGGCCCAGTAACGTCTCCATTGGAGACTTTGTTGTTACTGTGTCTGGCATATCTAATACTCTCGGTAGTTTGCCGGGCTCTCCGAGAGGGGCGGAGGAATCGAACTCGGGTCGGCCATGTTGGCTGCGTGCAAGGCAGACGCCCTACCCGCTGTGCTATCGCTCCAGCCCAATTGTTCCATATAAAAGAATATAAATATCCATTTATAATAATCATATGTTTATATGTGTTATTTGATGCTTTGAGATGTAATTTTGGCATACGTAGTGATTTGTTATTCCTGATTCTCTTACTAAATGTTAAAGAAGAGAATGAGTATAGAGTTGTACCTGCTATATGACTAGGAAAATAATTGTTACTAAACGGGTAAGTGTATTGTTCTGAAAAGTGTTATCTGAGGACTGGAGATGGGACTTAGTGACTGAGCACTTATCTTTTATGCATGATCCCTAATTTCAACTCCCACTAACCTTTCCTCTCCCAACATACACACACACACACACACACACACACACACATACACACACACACACACACAGATACAGATACAGATAGAGTTAACTTCATATTTTTAATGAATTGATAGTGTTTTTTTGTTTTTGTTTTTTCAGAAATAACTTTAAGATTCAGAGTGATGGTGATCAATCCCAGTGTTAATAAACTTCAGTTCAGAGGAAGTTTTAGCTCTTTCCTCGCAATAATTTTCAGTGAGAATGATGCAAAAATTCTAGGTGGAATTTTCTGAAACAGTAAATTCACAGAAGGGAAGATTGCATTAGTGAGTAAATACTGAAGGCAGAACTCACCAAGATTTTTTAATCTGAGTATTATTTTTCTATAAATTATATATTATGATATTTTTTCATTAACTATGTTTCTGTCTCTTCTTTTTGAGCTTCTTTAGGCTATGAAGAAAAGTTTTAAAAAATTTAACTTTTTAAAATATTTGGGCTATGAGGAAAAGTTTGAAAATTTAAAAATTTATAAAATTTCTCTACTAGTGTCTTTCCAAACATGTCCAGAAAATTGTGAATGCCAAGTCCAAATCTGTCAATCTTACATACTTACATATGTGTAACTGCACCCATATTGATTGAATATGAGGTTGTCAATTCAGTAGACTCTCCCTTCCTCCAATATAGTGCAATGGTTTTGTCAGAAAAAGGCTTCTTCTGGGTTACTTCTAACAACTATGATAGATTGTACATTAAAAAAATGTTTTCAGCCATAGAGATAGTATAGGGGTTAAGGCGTTTGCATGCATCTGACCGGTGTTGGATCCTACGCACCATTTATGGTCTGTTGATCACTGCTAGGAGTGACCCTACGGCACAAAGGCTGGAGTAAACCCTGAGTACCAACATGTTTGCACCCCTCAGAACAATCTTATTTTCTTTTAATCCCAAATCACATTGAGCTTTGCAAAACTTATTTTAGTAACGTTTTCTGAACAATAAGCTGAAAGAAAATTACTTTTTAAAGTTTGTTTGAAAATCACAAAGCAATGAATTTTAGGTGCTTGTTTTTTTGAGGGCCACACCCAGTGGTGCTTAGGACTTTCTCCTGGCTCTGTACTTGGGAATCACTCTTGGAAGTCTCAGGGAACCATATGAGATAATGTGATCAATCCTGAGTCTGCCAGGGACAAGGCAGATGCCCTACCCACTGTACTATTGCTACAGCCTGGAATTTTGAATGATTTCCTTTGGAATCCTGGAATCTTAAGTACCTCTAGATGGCTTCTGAGAATTGGGTTGTTTTGCAGAAAGAAGTTTTGCTGAATATGGAAGTCTGGTGATTTAAGTAAGGTTGACCTCTATCTCTCAATTTTCTACACCCCCACTCACTGCTTCTTGTGGGAAGCAGACATTTTTACTGATAATCTTTAAAATTTTATTAATTTATTGACATGATAATTTATAATATCATGGGATTCCATGTGTTTGCTTTCTATCGTTATATGTGTATAATTTGCACTATGTCCTCTACCAATGTTCCAGTACCACCAGACCTCTCATCTCTCCCACTCCTCTCCTCTTTTCATCTGGTCAACACCATTATTTTCTCTGAGTATAGGAGTTCTATTGTTTCTTGCATTTTTGGTTATTTTAGAAATTTATATTCTGCATGTGAGTGAAAAATAACAGATAATTTTTCTTTGCATTTGTATTTCACTTAGCAGAAACCTCTCAAACTCTATATATTTTGTTCCTAACGCAATAATTTCCTCCATTTCATTGGTAGGGCAGTATTCTTTTGAGTATCTACACTGTAATCAGTTATCTCTCAGTGATCATTTAGTTTGCTTCCATAATTTTGCTATTGTGAATAATGTTGCAATGAACATGGAAGTACAAATAGTCTTTGGAATTAATTTTTATGTCCTTCTGAAAAGTTTCTTGGAGTAATATTACTGAATATATGGAATTTCCATTTTTAATTACTTTTTTATCTTCTTATAATTTCGATAGCAGTTTTTTTACATTGACATTTCCAACAACAATTTATCTCAGTACCTTTTATTCCACACTGTTAACAACACCTGCTTTCTATTTTTGTGATAGAGGCTATCTCACCAGTGTGAGGTGATACCTCAGTATAGTGTGTTTGCATTTCCTTAATAAGAAGAGATGTTAAGTATTCATTTTGTTTTTGTCTGTAGACTGTGTGTGAACTTCATCTTTTCTTTGGAGAAATGTTTTTTTCAAGTTTTTTTCCATTTTTGATCAGATAACTTACTTATTTTGTCTGAGTGAGATCTTCATATATTTTGGGTATTTACACATTGTAAGAAGTATGTTAGCACAGCAGGTAGGGCGTTTGCTTAGCATGCAGCCAACATGGCCAACCTGAGTTCAATTCCTTTGCCCCTCTTGGAGAGCCCAGCAAGCTACCGAGAGTATCTCGCCCGCATGGCAAAGCCTGACAAGCTGCCCATGACGTGTTTGATATGCCAAACACAGTAACAATAAAGTCTCATAATGGAGACGTTACTGGGCCCGATCCAGAAAATCAATGAACAATGGAAGGACAGTGACATATAGTGACAAGAAGTATGATCTGCAAATGTGTTTTTCTGTCTAGTAGTTCCCTCACTCACCTTTTAAAGTAGTTGTTTTTGAACTATAGAAACTTTTTTAAATTGTTGTAGCCCAGTTTGTTTATTCTTGGTTTTATCTCCCCACTGGATTAGGTCTTCAAATACTTCTCTGAGGTTGAGTTCCTGGAGTCTCACCTATTTTTTCTTCTATGCATTTTATGATTTCAGGTTTAGTATTTAGTTATTTAATCAACTTTGAGTTAATTTTGGATATACTGTTATATAGTGACCTGGTTTAATTCTCTGCCATCACCCCTTTGCATATGCCAGTACCACCTGTTAAAAAAATTTTCTCTTTTCCATTATACAGCTTTGGTTCTTTTCTGTACACTATATGTCCATTTGTATGTGGCTTTGTTTCTAAATTTTTGTTCTAGTCCACTGAGCTGTGTACAGGTTTTTGTTTAAATGCCACACTGTTTTAATTACAGTTATTTTGTAATATAAGTTGAAGACAGGGAGAAAGTTTCCTCCGTTTTTCTTCTTTCCTCTCAGAATTACTTTGGCTAGTTGGAGTTTTGTTGTTCTCTATAAATTTTAGAATTGTGTCTAGCTAATGATAATAATTTACTGGAGTGATAGCACAGCGGTAGGGCATTTGCCTTGCATGCAGCCAGCCGGGCCAAGCCGGGTTCGATTCCTCTGCCCCTCTCAGAGAGCCCGGCAAGTTCCTGAGAGTATCTTGCCCGCACGGGAAAGCCTGGCAAGCTACCCATGACGTATTCGATATGCCAAACACAGTAACAACAAGTCTCAAAATGGAGTGTTACTGGGCCCACTCGAGCAAATCGATGAACAACAGGAGGACAGACAGTTATAAATTTAATACAAATCTGAGTTCTTCAGTTTAGTATGATTCAAGCATAATGGAATATAATTCAGAGCTCTTTGTCCTGGAATCCACTGTTTAATTAGCTTGCATTATTTATTTTACAAAGTGATTATCTCCTCAGATACATTACAGGAATTGTTAAAATTATAAGTTTTTTTTTTTACAGTGCTTACTGTAAACAAATAGAAGTTAAGGAACTCACCTATTGATAAGGAACTCATTCTTTCTTCTTTCTTTTTTCAGCCCCAGTGGTTAGCAGCTCTTTATGCTTTTGTTTATGAGAAAAACTGGAAGTAACACTCGTTTCTCTAAACCAGTTCTTATTTTACTCCAAATTTAGCATCCTAAATGTCACTGAAATGATTAGCACCATCATGTCAGTCAACCTATAAATGAAGTAGATTCAGATAGACTGAAATATCTTGGGTTTGGATTTAAGAGACTAGAACTTCTTTTAATTTCAAACAGACTACTTTGAAGACCACTTGTAAGAAGCTACAAATATAAACCTATCCATGTAAATATCCATGTAAAGTAAAAAGTAAAGTAAAGGCCCTCCCGTTGATCATCGATTTGCTCTGGCAGGCCCAGTAATGTCTCCATTGGAGACTTTGTTGTTACTGTGTCTGGCATATCGAATCCTCTCGGTAGCTTGCCGGGCTCTCCGAGAGGGGCGGAGGAATCGAACTCGGGTCGGCCATGTTGGCTGTGTGCAAGGCAAACGCCCTACCCGCTGTGCTATCACTCCAGCCCTCCACATAAGAGCAAATGCTCACTCTTTGCAACCCGAATGAATTCCATCAGTTCTTTCCATTTCCTCCATGACTCTATGACTTGAATTCATTTCTCTCTCTGATCCTATAGCCTTCCCTTTTCTTCCCTCGTCTCTAGCCACAACACTTTCCTTAATGTCTCTTGATCACATGCAACTCATTTCTGTCTCAAAGTTTTCACATTTCCTTTTTTTTTTCTTTCTCCTCCATCACTGCCATTTACAGCTTAGGTCACCATTTGATGTCATTTGCTCAGAGAAGACTTCTTCATGAACAGAGCAATACCAACTCTGTCAACCCCACCAGTTCTACCAATTAACTTACATCAGATCATTCCCAGTGCCTAACGTGGCTATATTTATCACTCCAGAGCTACTTCTCTATCTCTCATTAGACTTTCTATTTCTTGAATCTAAGAACTTGACATCCTCCTGTACTTGGTCCCAGTGCTCAGAATAGAGTCTGTCACAGAGAACATTCTTGATAAATGTCCACAGACTTGCTAGTAATATGAGTTTTACCAAAATAGAAATTTATATTCATAATCAGCTTGAGAAAGGGAAAGGATCATTGTATTTTTCAAACCCCAAGAAGAAAAAGACTCTTGTCTTCTTTTTAAGGCAAGGCCAACTTTTACTGCTTACAGACCAACTAACTCTTTTATATTTGAAAAATCAGCAACCTCCTTTTCATGACCTACTTCTGAATACCACTGCGTCTGGATGAGGGTGTTTGGCTCAGAAGGAAAACCGGTGGGAGTGTGAGAAGCGCAGGCCTCGGGGAAGAACCAGAGAGGAGAGTGGGTGGGTTCTCCTCTCTGAATGAAAACCAGAGTGGAAACGGAAAGAACAGTGTGGAAAGCGGTGGAAAAGAGAGGGAGAAGAAAAATGGAGCAGAACAAAAATGAAAGTATTGGGGTTGGAGTCTATGATAGCACAGCCAGTAAGACATTTGCCTTGCATATGGCCGACCCGGGTTCGATTCCCAGCGTCCCATATGGTCTCCTGAGCATCTCCAGGAGTAATTCCTGAATGCAGGGCCAGGAGTAGGAGTATCCCCTGTGCATCACTGGGTGTGACCCAAAAAGAAAAAAAAAGAATCAGAGGTGGAAGAAAGAATAAAGGGGGCATAAAGACATGACAATAATAACGAGAAAGAGGGGATTGGAGAAAATAGGGAGTGTGTTATACTGCATGCAGAGCAGCTTTGTATGAGGAATTGAGGGACTAAGCTTCCTGTAGTACTGCTGCTGAGAGACTCTGGGCAAGGGGCAGAAGGCGTGGCAGAAGGGATCTTCCATCTCTTACACTCTGTGGAACAAATAGCAGGTCCTGAAAGGTCCGCTGGCAAATGGATTTTCCTGTCTGAGCAGATCTAAGTGGCAGATGGGTCCCGGCTCCCTGAGGAGAAGCTCCTCACCCTGAGTTTCTCTCCTAAGAGCTTTTCTGCAGCCTCGGCCCCCAGCAGCTCTACCTCAACACACCAAGACACACGCTGCACTTGCTCTCAGCAGGGAAGGAGGGATTGAGCTTCATGGTTCTGTGAGTTTCAGTGTGACTGTCTCCTTTCATGCTAACAAATTGTGGATCTCAAGTGTGTTCCAGAGAACTTTTCCAACTTCGGAAATGAACAGTCCCAAGTTCAATTCCAAGATTCTTATTATGCACTCTTAGGATTTAACCTCAGTCTCTTTATTGATTAGAAACAACATTTCCTTGAATAGAGGTAGTGAGGACTTAATACCGGCATATAGAGAATCTGATATAAAATAGGCTTTCAAGGAATACCCATTGTCTTACCTTTATCTGCATAATAAGTTAGTAATTCTCGTATCTGCCTGTTGGAATTAAAAGCAAAGGCTGTCTGTCCTCGTTCTATAAGTGAAATAGTGGAAGTATTTTTCCTTCCTTTAAATAAAGAAACACTTCCCTGGTGATTCAATTTTTTAAAGTAATTCAAGCAGTATAAATTACAAAAGTACACTTGCTGGTGGGTATTGCAACAATAGACATGGATACAACATCTGTAGATTCAGTTAACTTTTTCCCTCTGAGAACTGCAGTACAGGGGAAAGATCACAGATTTTGGTATTGGACCAGTCTGTTTGAATTAAAGGCCCTGTCTCTATACCACTAGTTTAACAACATTTTTTCCACCTGTGAAATAATATCATATTCTCCTTGCTAGCCTTGTCAGTTTTTCATATCAAATAAACCACTTCCAAAGTGCCTATGATGTTATTTTCTTAAACATATAGTAAATTTCTCAGAGTAATTCATCAGAGTTTCTGTCACCTTTCCATTGAAACTATGGGTACTTCTTTTTCCTCAAGAGTACACTTTGATTCTACAAAAGAAATTAATGTTCAAACAGGACATGTTTTACAGCCAACAAGAGAGACACATGAGTCTCTTCTGGGAAACTGTTCTATATGGCCTAACTTGTAGCTTTGCAAGATTACCAAGCCCTTACATTTTCAGTGATGATTGAACCTGGAAGTCAGCCAAGGCCACCAGGTAGTGATGTTGGGATTAATTTCGACTCCATGTAATTGGTCCCTTAGAAACTGTCATCGAGGGATTCAATAGAAAATGTGTGTGTGCCTTTGGGAAATAGCTAATATGCTCTTTCTAGGTAGAGACCAGTTGTAAATAGTCACATTTTCGATTTTAATCTTTTAATCCCAGACCTAGAAAGTAACTTAAAAATCATCCAGATTTGGGAGCACGATGTGTTTCAAGAGGTTCCTTTAATGCCCTGATTTTATTTGCAGTGTGTTATATTGCATGCAGATGACATCTTTGTGTCTTTGTCTTTCATCAGATTCTCAACTGGGACTCTGACATGAAAAGATTAAGATCCACTCTATGTGAAATCTCCAAATGAAGTTGCATGGATGAGTGTTTTATTGAAAAAAAAAATGAAACGTGCTCGGGAATTCCAGTTGCATTTTGCATTCATAGTCACACAGAGCTTGAAAATAGAACAGATAACTCCAGAAGTCTCAATGACTGCATTTCCCTATCATTCAATTACCTTTGAGTTACTCATATCTGCAATTTCCATACTGCACCAGACACTAGGATGTACAATGTTAGTTTATGCTGCCTTGGAAGTTACAATCTGGTAGAAGTTTGGTAAGGATTTTAGTCAAAGAAAACCGATCTAATACCACCAATAAGGAACAATGAAACGAAGCTCCCTCTTGAAAAGCACTTGTAGAGAAGAAACTCAGGGTCAAAATAGTGGAAAGGGAAGTTTAAAGGAAAGAAGTGAATGGTACTCTATGTGTATTAGTATTAGTACATGCCTCTGTATGAGGTTACTTTGTGTCAGAATGAGAAAGATGTGATGTACCGGATCCTCTATGAAAGCTTTGAATTAGAGCATTTCATTCAGTAGAGAAGTGAGTAGAGGGTCACTGAAAATTTTATTATATTGTCTTTTTTCTCCAAGAATGACAGGTTTCTTCAAGATCTACCCAAACTCTAATTCACTCTTACTAGTTCAGTCTAAAGGTAAAAAATAATATTATTTTATTCGTGAGGTGAATTCACTGCCCTGTAGTCTGTTTTTTATCTGAAGAACTGAAAACTAAAAATTAATTCCAAGACAGTTGAAAAATAAGAAGCAGTCAAACGGGTGGTTCTTACCTGATTGTACTGCTCCATCACTGGCCTGAAATTGTTTCATTTTGAATTTTGCCTTGTACCAGGCCCCACGGCTGAGAATGGAATTACACTGGTGCCCTCTGCTGTCAGAAGATAGAAATTTCGGCAGGAAACAATGGTGTCAGCCGTGGCAACGCAAGGGCTAAGCCTGAGCCCCTGGGCCCTGAGCAACCTCCAGGCTAGATTCATTTAGTGCCATTTCCAGGCTGGCCTCCCGGGCAGGTAGGCCTGGCTCCACGCCCGAATTCATTAAACAGGAGGCGCACCTGGATATTTATTGTAAGGAGCTAATTTTTTTTTTAAGTAGTCCAAGGAAACGGTCCCCTTTTACCGTGACAGTTTTGTAAGCTAACACTGCTTTTAGCATTACTCATGGTGGGTGGTAGCCATTGTGCCAGGAACAATATCTGGAAAGCTGGAGACAGACTGAGGCCAATGTTTTTTTTTTTTTTAATTTTGTTCAATTATCATTGCTTTTTTTTTTTAACGGTAGGAAAAGCACATTGATATTCAAGTCTGATTTCTGGGCTCAAATAAATCAGAATTAATGCCATGGTGTTAAATTAGATTTAAGGGATGGGAGAGCTCTGAGAAAAATCAAAGGAGAGAAAAGTTGTGAATTCCCATGTGTGCAAATTGGAGATGAATATCAAAAATAAAATAATGGGTGGTAGGAGAGAGGATGGATTGAATGGATCTGTTCCAACTCCCCATTTTTATTTTTAACAATTTTTGGGGTTTTTTTATTGTTTTTGTTTGTGTGTTTTGTTTTTTTAGGATCAATAGGATGGACATGGTGGTCCGCCTCTGGTTTCCATAACAACCTGGCTTATTGAAAGACTGTAGGCTCCACAAATCCCCAATTATCAATCTTGCAGGGCTTATTAATGGGACTGAGGAGCCCAGCGAGGCAGGCAGCTTGCTGCTGCCACGTGCCTGTGTGCCAGCAGGAGTGTGGAAAGGATGGGAAGGGGAGCTGTGCCCGGAGACAGCAGTCATTTGTCCACTGTCACTTGGGGCTGGGGCAGGCACAGCCATTCAGGAGACTGTGAGAGTCTCTTGAAGTCTTGAGTAGATGCGGCTGCTGTCTGGGAATGGAGGCAGACGTTCTTGTCTCCCACCCCACCCCAAAAGCCATCTATCCACATTAAATCCATATGACTCTGTCACATGTGCAGATGTTTATTGTGCTCTCCTAATTAATTGAGGCTTCCTCCCAAAGACAATGGTGACTCTGTGTTCCTATTATCAACTCAAATCTTAATTAACATGAGAAGCCAATCTAATGCATATTTTATAACTTTGAATTACTTGCCCCGTCCTTGGTCAGATGTTCTCTTCTCAGGTTCTCACTACAGATTAACTTGCAGAGGCAACAGCAAGACATATAATGATAATAATAGAAACAACATTCACTTGTCTTGCGCCAGGTTCTCTGCTCAAAGCTCTACGTGGAATTATTTAAACCTCACGATGACCCTGTAATGAAGGGTATCATTGTTCTTTTTGTTCTTTTGCTTGTTTGTACGGATCAGGAAATGGAAGCAAGAAAACTTACATGACTTACCATAGTCTACATGATAAGTGAATGTGACTGTATTAGGATCTCATTTCTACCTCCGCTAAAGTCTCTTAGTATTTAACTTAGGTATGCTTAGGACAGAAAAGAAAACAAAACCTTATTATAATAAATTCTGCATTATTTAATGTGTTTGGAAAAGAGAACATTTTGGCTCATAAAATGTTTTAATTAATAACTGTTGTTCATGTTATCATTGGATTTCCAGTTGGTGGAAGCTCAGGATAGAATAAAACATAAAAATGTTAGAAGTACAGTAATCATAAGCATAAAGTGACTCAAGACCATTATACAAATGTCAATTGTTATTATAATGTTGAAATGTTAGTTGATAAAGATATCTGACACTGTGCAAGACAATCTGTCTTTGTAGCCCAGAAATATCAAAGCACTGTCGCTTTGAATTTCATATATTTCAAGGTACTTTATATGAACTATTACTGAAACTTATCATCATCAGAAAAACAAATCCGTTGCAGTATTTTAGAGTTAGAATATTATTTCTTGGAAAATCTTGGTCATTGAGTACTCTGGGTTGCTGGCCTACATTTTTATTAAGCCAGAACTTTCCACTACATAGAAAATGAAATATGACATGCCCTGGGGTGGTTCGATCCAAGTATGCCATCAAACACTATAAGAATAGATCAATTTTGGCAGAGTTTTCATCATCATTTCTCTAACTTAATTTATATTATTGTAGTTATCTTTAGAAATGGTAATAGAATTCATTCTTCACAAGGTATCATTTTGCTACTGCTTTGGGACCATACCCAGGTGTTGGTCAGGGGCTACTCAATTCCTGAGCTTCATGCTTCAGGGGTCAGCTCCTGTCAGTGCTTGAAAGACAACACCATTTAGCGATCAATCTGTGTCTTTTATATAAAAATATGTTTTATCCCACTGAGTCATCTCCCTGGCCCAAGAACTTTTTTAATTGAAATTTTATTTATTTGCATTGATGTAAAATAATATAGACTCTTGGGTCTCATTCTCCTGAAGAGCCTTGAATATAGCACTTTCTTAAAAATCTCAGGGCTATGATGAAGGAGACGTTACTGGGGCCTGCTCGAGGCAATCGACGAATAACAGGATGGTCTTGATTCATCGTGACTCGTGATTTGGGAGTTTCACTTCCCACCCAACATGCATATGTCTCACTGTATCCTGCACATTCCCCTTTTATTCAGTGAATCACAAAATTTTCAAAAATTCGCATATTTTTACCAGTGTTTATGCTTTAGATTTTTTACTATCCATGTAATAAGTGAAACCATCCAGTAATTGTCTTTTGCTTCCTGATTTATTTTACTTAACATAAATAATGACTCTTTTTGTTTATTTGTTTAATTATCTGTTTTATTTTTATGGTATTAGGGATCAGACCTAAGGGCCTAATATCTGTGAGGCAGGCACCCTATTACTTCTGACTTAAGGACTCTAACATTTTAAGGACTAAGAAAAGTCCTTAAAGTAAGAAGAACTGTTTTAGATCGTATGTACTGGAGCATATTATTTCAGCATTTTATATATTTCATACTTTCAAAAGTACGTGAGGTAGGTACTATATTGCCATTCTATTATGTACAATTTTACTGTATCCCCTTTTACAGGTAGAAACACCAGTGTGTAGAAGGTTATATAACTTTCTCAAGATGCAACAGTTGGGAAACGATGGATTCCTAATTCAAACTCAAGTAGTCTAGTTCCTGAGTCTCTCTTCCTAACCAGTATTGCCCATACTCACTGTGTCCAGCTTTGTTGTTTATTCCTATTCACCCCATTATCTATAGTCCTTTATCCGTACTCTTCAAACTCCACTGAAACAATTTTTGCCCGTCATCCATAACCTTCACATTACTAAAATCTAGTTGTTAATTCTAATGAATCGTCTTCTTTGACCTTCCGACAGCATATGATAGTTGATCACATTCTTACTAAAATATTTTATGACTACTCTGACGCATATTACTCACTCCTTGATTCTTCTTCCAACATGTTAGGTTTTCCTTTTAGCATTTCTTCTTCATGATGGAATATTGAATCTTCTTCATCTATATTGGAATATTGCTGGACTGTCTGTAACTCATTCTCTCCTCTATTCTTTTTAGTTCATGAAAATATTGTCTACAATTGTTTACAACCTAATGTTACTTTTTTGGATATTTTCACTTTGGGCCATGCCCAGTTATCCTCAGAGATCACTCCTAGTGGAGATTGGGGACCAAATGTGCTGTGTGGCTATGTGTAACACAGACTTTTCTTCCCATTGTAGCAAGTTCACTTTACACCTCAATTTAAATATGTAATAGGCACCTAAAATATTGAAAACAAAAATCTTGACACCCTCAAACAGGCTCACTCCAAAATCTCTATTTCAGGAAATGGAAAACCCATCTTTTTCTGAGGCTTAAGTCAGGTAGCTTGCAATTATCCCTGATTTCATTTTCTTTTATAGCATTAAATCTGTCAGCAAATTGTTTGCACTCTCAAAATAACCTAGAATCAGAATGCATCTCACTTTGTCTAGCACTCAACTTACTTCAATAAAATGTCAAGTCCTTAAAATGACCTTCCAGCCCATCTTTATCAGCATCATCTCCTCTAGGTCACTACACAGACTTGCCCTTCTGATACATTGGAGAGTTTTTTTGCTGATGTCTAACCACACTGATTTCCCCGTTTTTCCAACAGCTACATGTGCTCACGCCTATGGCATTTGTAC
Source organism: Sorex fumeus (assembly GCF_029834395.1). NCBI lineage: Eukaryota > Metazoa > Chordata > Mammalia > Eulipotyphla > Soricidae > Sorex > Sorex fumeus. The sequence continues at coordinate 8,062,606 of NW_026606322.1, read as the reverse complement.
TATTGCTTAGGATCCTCCTTTCCTGATATGCTCATATCCAATTTTCTTCAGGTCCCGTTTACAAGGCATCTTCTTATAGACTTTCTCTCTGTTTGTTATTATCACTTTACCCCTAACCAGAAAAAACTCTATTCTCCTTTCCAACATTATTATTTTAGGACTTACCGCCAGTTAACATAATTACATTTTACTTATTTATTTATTGAAGAAATCAACTTTCTGAGAGACATGATTTTTTTTGGTAGTTGCTTTATTGTGGTTTTATACCTGCAGTATTCCTAGCAACTGTATCCTGTACCCCTAGGCAGATAACAAAACTATAGCAGACATGTTTTAACAAATAAGAAAGATACCCACAGAGTATAGAAGTCAATCCTGATGGCCATTGTGCAGATAAAAAGGTACCCCAAATTACTTTTGTTTGATCCTAATTGCCACGGAAGGAACTTATCCTCTACCTTGAGAAAATACTACACTATCTTCCTTTTGCTCTGAAAGTTCTTGGGTGATTCATAAAGGTCTTTGGTGACTTGGGAAACTTATCTTCTACCTCTTGAGAAAATGTTGTTCCATCTTTTTTTTTCTCTGAAAGCTCTTTGGTGATTCATGAAACATCATTCTTAATGACTGGGCAATGTTGTGAGAAGGGCAGTGATTATAACTACTGTCACTGTCACTGTCATCAATTTTCTTTTTTTTGTTCATCAATTTTGTTCATCAATTTTCTCAAGAGGGGCCCACTAACGTCTCCATTGTGAGACTTTGTTGTTACTGTGTTTGGCATATGAATATGTCACGGGTAGCTTGCCAGGCTTTGCCATGTGAGCGAGATACTCTCGGTAGCTTGCTGAACTCTCTGAGAGGGGCGGAAAAATCAAACTCAGGTCAGCCACGTTGGCCATGTGCAAGGCAAACGCCCTACCCACTGTGCTATCGCTCTAGCCCACTATAGCTACTATTGTCCTATTATTATTGTTCCACACATTCTCTACATAGAGCATAGCTCAAGCAAAATACTTGATTTTCTCTCCTGAAAGACTTTCAAAATGTAGAAAACCATTTTAGCAAATTCAGAATCACTGGGAATTCTGCCCTGGCTTTAAATAGATGGCAAAAGTGTACTTGATCTTAGGAATAAGCTGCCCTTCCCTTATATTAAATAATCACATCAAAACCAACAGAGATGCTTCAGGATCAGAGTTCCAGGGTTAACTCATGATGTCTATAAGTTTTACACAATTAGAGAACCATTTGTGACCCAAATAACTCCAACAAAACCCTTTGAGCTTCTGTTGGATCTTAACTATGATAAATAAGTTTGACTGAGTGTAGGTAAGACACTGTGAGACAAAATAAATATAGTCTGTTTAGTGGTAGACAGATGGGTGAGAAGGGTCTGTTCTGATTACCATGGAGCCAAGAGGTCCTGGGGATATGTTCATGTATGATCTAGTACTTAGGAAGGGAAATAATGTGGAGAAATGTGTAGGAACGGTAAGATAATGGGCACAAAATTAAGAGTTGAGAGAGTTTTGTGTGGGAGTATCAGTGCTATTTAAAAATCAAAATTCAGAAGGAATCTACGATGGTAACAAACCAGTTTGACTGTAAGCCATGGTTAAGTTTCAAATATATGGAATAGGAAACTCTACTCATAGATTCAAAAACGTTTTCTTATTCATATCTAGACTGTAGGAATCTAGATATGAATAAGAGTTCTAAAAACATTCGTTAGATTAATGGTTTGGTCCTAACCTGGAATCTCTTCATTTATTATACATTACCTTAACATTCCCATCACATCTTCCTTTATTTGAATAGCAATCCAACATTTGCATATAACCTGGGAAAGTGGGAGCAGCTGGAAGGGAAGACACTTAGGTCTAAAGAGCTGTGATTAATCTTCATTGCTGAGTGCCCGTAACAGTGACTGCCATTCTTGGGGACTGGAATTTCTTACTCCTGAGACCTCTGCTGACAATTGTTGATTGTGTTTGTTTACTGTGGAAAGCTTCGGTTTACCCAGGAAGTACTTTGGCACTGGCAGGAGGTTGATGTGAATGTAATTGGTTTAGCTCCTGACACTTGCTGGGTATGGCAGATTTGTACCTTGTCATCACATGTGTAATGTGCATGAGAAAAATGGTAACAAGGTTAATGCCAGCCTTTCACAAAGAGAGATTTTTTTTTCTTCTTCTCTCCCAGGTTACTCTAGCGCTATGCCATCACTCCTAACCTCCCTTCTATCCCCACCACCCACTATGCTCCCACCCAGATCTCCTGAGAGTCGTTACTCCGTAGCCCAGCAGCCAAAGTTAGTGGGTTTCCATGGTTACCAGGCAGCTGGTGTCTAGACATTCTGAGAGATGCCTTGCAATTGAGCTGCAAATCCAGATTCAAACACACACACACACACACACACACACACACACACACACCCCTCTGTTCCCTCCTCCTCTTTCCTCCCATTTCCTCTTTATTTACAGCAGGCATTAATGGCAACGCAGGATGGAATTTTCTTTTGACAGGCCATTAAAGAAAGGAGGGAGGGAGAGTGAAAACCCCCAACTTGTTGTCTTGTCATATCAATGAAGTGAGAAAACAACTGAGGTGACAGACCCTGATCTGGCTGGCATTTTCTTCTTCAGGATGGATTTTTATTTAATTAAAATATTTTAAATTAGAAAACAGTGCCACTAGTCCATTGGGAGCCATAAGCATCTTTAAGAGTCAATAAAAGCTTCAGGATAAGGCTTCAGCTGATAGTACTGGTTGAGGTAAAATCTTTGCACTGTCTCTGGGCAATCAATGTACTTCCTCTTTCTAAGATGCTCAAGGGGAATCACAAGCCTGTCTGTAAATATTAGTAGATGGAAAACTTGGGAGAGGTATACAGGCAAATACAAGGAGGGGCCTTAATAGTGACACCTACGATAGAAAAGTCATGTTTAATTTTCACTCTTTTTCCTGAGGAAGAAAAAAGCAGTCTCTTAGTCTCTTACATTTAGGAACTGGCCTGGCATTCACATATAAGCCATTGGGTTTTTCTGTTTTGTTTTTGTTTTGGGGAATCCAAACCCGAAACTGCTCAGGAATTGCTCTGGTCAGTGCTCGGAAGACCATATGGGATACCGAAGATTCAACCAGAGTCACCTGTGTACAAGGCAAATGCTCTACCTGCTGTGCTTCTGTTCCAGCCCAGCCCTGTTTTTTTCTGTTAAACATAAACAATATCCTAAAGCATCAGCAGTGGACATCATTTGATGGTCAAAGCAAATACACACACACATGTAATTAACGATGAACACAAAAAAATTGTCAAAACATGTTCAATGTTAAAATGCTCAAGTATTTTCCTAGCCTGACGAAGATGAATAACGATGTTTGTTTTATTCCACTTTCCCTTTAGATGATACTTACTGAAGTGTTCAGTCACAGAATGATGGCTTTTCATGGCAGAATCCAGTTCAGAGCAGAACATTGCTTCCTTAAACCTACTGAATCACTAATCTCATACCCGTAGCCAGCTTTCTAAACTCTCTTGCTTTCCTGTAGTGTATGTTCTCCCAGGACGCATGCTGTCAATCACCCAATTTTGTAGTTTGGCTATAGGTATATTTCTTGTAAGCTTTTACTAGAGGATGTTAAACACTCCTTAGAATTTATTTTTAGCTTGTTATTTATGCTCCTTATTTTCAATAAGAAGTACTTTTCTAATTTTCTCTTACAGTTTCAATATTTCAATACTATCTCGAATTTATTACTACATATTTTTGCATTTACACAATGTATTTTGGTAAGATCTTACAAAAGTCACACTCAGAAAACAAAATTGGTTCCCAGATTATGTTTCTAATTCATAGGATTTTTTTGTTTTGTCCTCAGTATGAGAAAAGTTGGCTCAGTCAATGGATGAGTTTGAAAGTCTCTGTACTCCTTTTGGGAAGTTCTGCGAGCTAGGTCAGTAGTGATAGCAAGACAGGAGGCTCAAATAGACCAGCAGACACATCAAAAATGCCCGTGCAAAGTTATAGTAAGACTATGACAAAAACTTGCTTAGTGTCCTTTCATTCAGATCATAAGGGAGGTTATATCCCACTTCATACTCAGTGGTGTCATAGAATTTGGGAGTGGTAATATCTCCCATCCCTTTTCACATGATCACCTCTCAAACTTTAGTAACTATTTTAGCTATCAGTTGGAGAAAAAAGCCATCGATATAGTTCATTATAGAAGGAAAAATACACGGCAGGGCATAATTTCATGGGTTCAGACATGGCTGTCTCCACCTCGTGAAATATCAACAAACAAACAAACACTGTCCTTCCGTTGTTCATGGATTTGCTCGAGCGGGCCCAGTAACGTCTCCATTTTGAGACTTGTTACTGTGGTGAGCATATTGAATATGTCACGGGTAGCTTGCCAGGTTTTGCCCTGCGGGCGAGATATTCTTGGGTAGCTTGCCGGGCTCTCCGAGAGGGCTGGAGGAATTGAGCCTGGCTCGGCTGGGTGGTGTCATAGAATGGATCATCCTTACCTTGCGCACAAGGCAAATGCCCTACCGCTGTGCTATCGCTCCAGCTGTGAAATATCAAACCTGGTAAACTGTCAAGCATCTTTCTACACTCCAATAATGAGATTATTCACCTTTCTCTTTTTGTTTAAATTCTGATCTTTTCTTCTGGCGTCTTACTAGTCTTCTTCCTAGATTATGGTTATCTGTTTGCTTGTTTGTTTTGTTTTAGAGCCATGACCGTTGATGCTTAAGGACTACTCCTAACCTTGTGCTTGGAAGACCAGGCAGTGCATCCTGCATTCATGGGATCTGGTCCTTTGAGCTCTCTGTTGCATAGTTTTATTTATATTTATTTTATTGATTCTATTTACTTTTACTTTAGTATCTCAGGATATACACACATGTATATAGGTACACATGTATATGTCTATCTATATCAATATATATTTATATATTGACTATATTGATATATTGATATATATTGATCTCTCTATATACTCTTTATATATACATATGTGTGTGTACACACACACACACACTATATATATATATACATATATATGTATATATATAGTTTTGGGGACTTCTGACTGCACTTGCCCTCATCCCCTGACTCATTTATGTCATGTATTGGTTTCTCTGATGTTAGGGTTTGATCTTATTCTTACCGAGTCTTTTGGAAATGGGAACTTTTCTTAGATCTGGGATTGGGGGATTCTATTACTACTTGATAATTTCCCCACATACCTATACTCTGTGTATTTTGGTTTCCCATGTTTCTGTGTTCTACTGGTCTCCTATGCTTGTTGACTGTACCCACTGTTGATCTCCTATTTTATTCTTTTCCCCTTAAATTGTACTTTCTTCCTCTATTACTGACTTCATGTCCAAGCAGTATTGTATAGTCTCTATTCTTTTTGAGTCTGGAAATTTTTCATTAACTGTATCACCTTATTTTTTTCTTTATCAGGACATCAATAAGAGTGATGTTTCACTGAGAAAAAAATCAAAAATATGGATAGGTGTAGATGATAGGGAGGATTTTAAAACTAGATCTGAGAGAGGTAAGGATAATCCAATTACACTTCCACTAATAGTGTTGGTGTGATTTTAGGACTAAAGTCTTTAGAGAAAATGACGTTGCTGATGCAGAATCTATAAAGATAATATGATTAGGTACACACAGGGGAAAATAAACAACTAAACCCAGAATGGTAATAGAAAGGCTATAAAATAATAGAAGTAAATCCACAGCAGGAACCTCATCAAAGTTTAAAATTAAGGAATAATTTAAATAGATGTCTAAGAGAAAATACATCAAGATTTAAGAAGGGAATTTTGTTTAGGCTACTGCAAATCGGGTCTCAGATTCCAATGGTTTCGGCATGATAGACTTCCTTTTGACTTTCATTGGGAGGTACAGGCAAGTTTCTTCCAGGTGGAGTGATTTACAGCTGGGGTTACTTTGTGGTCAGGGGATGTCACAGCTGAACAGGATTTGTTTATCATCCTATGTAGTTGTTTTAAGGCAACAACAGTTTAATCTCTGTTACATATACAGAGACAAAGAATGGAAATTGGAGGATTTGAGTTTGGCTTTGTAGCTTTTGACTTTTTGTTTGGCTTTCAAATAAAGGTAGGGGAGTAGCTTTGTGGTTGGTTTTATTGCAGGTAAACAAGAGTCATCATGAGATGTCTAGAGTCTTATTAAAGAGTACACAGAAAACTATGTGGGGAAGAATGCTATTTGCAGTAAGGCATATCCTACAGCAAAAACAACACAACACAACACATCAACGAAAATCAAAGAGGTACTTCCTAAACAAATGTTTGGGGAGATTCTTAACAGTCACTATTAATGGAGAGCACCCAGCAGGGCTCAGGGCTTACTCCTAGCTCTTTGCTCAAGTCCCCTGCTGGGACTTGGGAGAGCGTATGAAGGTACTGCTAGAGTCTTATCCAGGTCAGCAAGTGCTCAACTGCTATATTATTGCTCCAGCCACTGTCACTGTTTTCCAAAGCACTGAGCTCAGAAAAAAGTGAACTTTGATCAACAGAAGATTGTCAAAGGAAGATCAAGAACAATGGTAAATGTCAAAACAATGGAATATTCAGATGTGGATGCATACATACGCATATACATTTTATGTGCATATATTTTATTCATTACTCATGTATTTATTTTATGGAGAACACTGTTGAAAATAGAGAGAGCCAAATCAGCAAAATTAAGACAGCGAGATAATGGAGAAATGACATAATTTAGTTGATTCATGAAGTTGGTTGATTGAAAAATGAAGAATGTGTTTATAAACTTTTTGAAGGGATGGTTGTCTTTGCATTTGAGGACTGTGAGAGAGACTATATTGAAAATATTTGGATCTATTGTTATTCTACAATAAAACTGCATGCAACTTTAGGGATGTAGATTTTAGTTGAATATTAGAAATATTTACAGTAGTGCTGAAATGACCCATTGATGAAGCTTTTCATCTGGTAGAATGTAGACAATTCCTCTACTCTATGAGAACATTGCTATGGGGACAAAGGATCTTCCAAGCTCTTTTATTACTTGGAGATTTTTGTATCAAGTGTGAATGCTTGCACATGACAGGTTTTTGAAAGATGTAAGTTATTAGTTGGCATTAAATTCTGGACATAAAGTGTGCCCTGGAGGATGGTTTTATTAGCAAAAAAAAGGTATGTTAATGTAAGAAAATCTCAATAGAAACAGATTTTCACACAGCAGTATCATGTGATAGGCAGGTTGACCTTGAATCTTTATTCTTTGACTATTATAGTCCAATGTACCCCCAATAGCCAAAGCCATTATGTTCTTTTCCACTAAATGTAAGTAAAAGGCTTTGAGATCTTTGACTAAAAAGGAAAACCAGCACAAATACAAATATTACTATTTCATGTATTTCTAGTTGTGTTCCTCAGAGTGCTATTGATCCTTAAAGCAAGTTTTCATTCAAAGGCTATGGCACAATTTAATAAACCCCAAGAAGCCAAAATACACAATGGAATAAAAAAAATGAGTTGTCCCAGTAAGAGATGGGGATTGCATTTATTTGCTCTCTTACAATCATATAACACAAGTACATTCCATGGTACTTATTACAATGTTATTTTAAAAATTAATTTCTCAATTGCATTAAACCTCTCAGTTGGTTTTTTAACACTGCTTTCACTGAGAAGAAGGTAATAGGTGAGAAGAAGGACTTGAACTTTAATTTTTCTCCTTTGGACAGGTTAATGACTACTTATGGATTTCTATTTAGGACAGCATTTGCAGTGATTTTGGGTACTTTTGGGCTTTAGTTATCCAGAACTTTCACTCATTTAGCTTTTGAAACCTAAATAATCATTAATGGCTATTAAAGCTAAATTACTATTTTTTTTTGTTTCCCATTGTTTTTCCTCAATTTATCCAACAGTAATTCTAAACACATATTCTGCAAGTGTCCAAAATAGCACTGTAGCACTGTCATCCCATTGTTCATCGATTTGCTGGAGAGGGCACCAGTAATGTCTCCATTGTGAGACTTCTTGTTACTGTTTTTGACATATCGAATATGCCACGGGGAACTTGCCAGTCTTTAAAGTTATTGTGGTAGTCCTAAAAGCAAAGATATATTGAGCTTATCCTTTATTTTTTGCCTCTTATTTCAGAAGGGGGGGAGGAAAGGAAGTAAGGAGGGAAGAGCTTGAGAAAGTATAGGAAAGACTGAAGGTAGAAGGATGGGTAGAAGAAAGGATGGGATGGGATGGGATGGTGGAAAGAATAAAGTAAAGCAATTTTAGGACTATGGGGAGAGAAGTGGGTTAAAGTCAAGTAATCAAATCTACTCATCCTGAAAGGTTGTGAGAGGTATTATGCATTATAGAATATGAATTGTGAAAGGTATTATGCACTGAATACGAATAAACTGTGAGACTTTGGGCAAGATACAGAAACTCTCCATAGTTTCTCTCAAAGAGAGTGAGGAATTAAGAGTTGATAGTCTTTAAAATCTTTTTTTGTTTCCATTGTTTTGTAATTTAACAATGTTAAATTTAACATTGTAATTTAACATTGACAAAACAAATTTATGACAATATACAGATTTAGTATCTTGTTCTGATAAAATGTATTTTATCATTTGCACTGATAGATGAGCAAGACAACTGCCAAGTCTTAAGTTTTCTTTGTATTATGTAGATACAATCATAGAAGAAAGTTAAACAACAAAGACAAATAGTTGTAGATAATTTCAAGTACTACTCTTACACATCATGTTGAATCATGGCAAGGCACTAGTTGGATATGACTCCTAAATGTTATTTTAAAATTTAAATGTTATACACACAATTGATATTTATTTTTTAAAAAAGTCTTCGGGTAGTTGAAGTTTCCATTGGACTGTCTCTTACAGGATAATAATTATATCATTTTGGTTTTGTATTTTTTATCTTGAAGTTCAGCATTCAAGTCACTTAATCAAATGTCAGATCTTGACATTTGAGTAGCCTCAATATATAGTTGCTTCAAAAACTAGCATTAAAAATACATACATTGTAATAAGATGTAACTTAAAATATGTTAACTCAATGTATGTTAAGTTTTATGAATTATTATGTAAAATTTGAAATGAAACCAGAATACCTAGCAGATAGTATTCTTAAGATCTGGTGCACAAAATTATTAAATCTTTTTATTGTTGTTAATTTGAGATCCCCACCCTGAAGTGCTCAGAAGTTACTCCTGGCTTTGCACTTAGGAATTATTCTGGTGGCGTTAAGGGACCATGTGGACTGCCAGGGATCAAACTCAGGTGGGCCACATGCAAGGCAACTGCCTAAACTACTATACTATCACTCAGGTTCCCAAATGATTAAACTTTATAACTGAGTACCAGATAACAACCAGAGTGGTTCACTGTTGAAAATGATAAGTGTAATAGATATATTGAGGGTGAAACAAACTTTAAAGGTGATGGAACAATTCCTAAGCAGTATGTTTTAATAAATATGAAGAATTGTAAGAAAAGCTTATAGAAAAAAATTCAATGGAAAATGACAGCTTACATGATGAGCACGCCCTACTGCTGTGCTATTGCTGCATATCTGTTAAACTTTAAGTCTTTTAATAAAATAATCACTTTCTACTCTATCTTTTTTCTATAATTTTTTGCTTGAGAGGACTCAAAGTGTTCACCCTAGTCAAAAGAGTTACCCTACCAGGCAATGTTGGATTAGTTCCCCAATGTTTGCCCGCTCCTAGATCAGTCTAAAGCTTCTGAAAACGAACACATCTTTCTTAAAGCAAAGCAGAAAAATCTTTTTATTTGATTATTTTCTTAAGGTTAGGGGAAAAGAAGTTTCAGCTCTCTTTTAAGACTTGGCTTGGAGAATTGTTTTGAATAAAGGAATTTATAAAAAATTGAATGTCATACTTTAAGTTTGAAGAATTATCTTCTCCTCTTTTATTAGCCTAGTAGATGCAAAATTTATTACACATCTGGAGACAGGGAGTGACTTGGCCCTTACTTATTTGGCATAGCAAATATACTCTGCTATAAAACTTTAAAAGTCAAATAGAGCTAAACCCAAGGAGAAGGTTATTTTTTTTGGAAATCAACTGATTGTTATTTTTGAGTAAGAAATCCAGGACATTGTTCTATTCTTACGTAGAAGCAATAGCAGAACAGTTCTTTCCTTCAGAAATATTAATGATTTGCAGCCTTGACTCTGCATCACAAAATCTTACCCCTCAAGTTTAGTTAATTGTCAGTTTTATCTCTGCAATTCCTGGAGTATGACCCTTGAATAAAAAGTCTTTTTCAAAAAAGTCTTTTTTCTACCTCTACAAGGAAAAACTTTGATCTGTCCTGGACTTTTCTTCCCCCTTTTCTTGTGGTATATAAAGAAAGTTTTCTTGGCTAAAATTAGATGAGCGTGATGAGTTCGTGGAAAGAGAAAGACGGCTCTCCTTTATTAACACACAGAGAAGCAAGCTAGTGGACCTGGTAACATCTTTTTTCAGTTTTTTTCTCTTATGTCATGTCATCATCATATTCTGTGAGATAAATGTGATTGTTACCACTTCACTGATGAAGAAATAGGAAAGGGGAGATTCATTTTGAATAGCTGTGCGTTTAAGTGCCAAGCTCAATGCTCATCATATAGTAAATATGGAACGAGTATTAGCTCCTTTCAAGTCGCTAAGGCTAGCCAGCTCTAAGAACTTACTAAAGCACACGGTTCATTATTTTTATTTATTTCTTTATGTGATTAACATGCTTAAGTAGCACAACCACCACATGAGATGGTAGCAGTTTAACCAATTACAGCTAGAGAAAATGAGGTAATTAAGATGTTATGTAACTTATTTAAGATTAGAAATAGAATTTATATGCAAATAGTCTGACCCTTCATTTTCTTTACTACTACTACTCTGCCATCTAGAAGAATTATGCTGATATAACTTTTATATTTGTGTTTTTCTCATCCATAATACAATCATTATACAATTATAAGAGACATAACATTAAAATTAGAAAAGAAAATGAAACCATGGAGGATGATGGTATAATGCTTCCTATGGCTATGATTGCTAATAATATTGATGCTCTATTTTTGCAAATAAATATTTTAAAATCAAAATTCCACTGTTTGATCATAGAAACATTACGACTTTATAATTTTTCTATTTATAAAGAGCTTGAAGTTTACTACATGTCATAGAACATCCTTAGGACTTCTCTTTTTTCTCATTTTTTCCTTCCTTTTATAAAAAATAAATGCCTATCTTTAATAAACATGGCACTAGAAATTAAGGGATAATATGTGTGATTGATTCTCTTTAAAATATGTATTCATCAGGGCTGGAGCAATAGCACAGCGGGTAGGGTGTTTGCCTTGCACGCAGCTGACCCAGGTTTGATTCCCAGCATCCCATATGGTCCCCTGAGCACTGCCAGGAGTAATTCCTGAGCGCATGAGCTAGGAGTAACCCCTGTGCATCGCTGGGTGTGACCCCCCCCCCCAAAAAAAGCAAAAAAAAATCCTCAGAGGAAAAAGATATGTATATGTCATTTACTTTCTAAGTATTTGAGATTCATCAGTGAACAAAATCAGAATTCTATGACTTTTTGAAGTTTGTTACTATTGTTATTGTTTTGATTTGAACATCCAGTTCTCAGGCCTTTGGGGACCAATGTAGTCCTAGAGAAAGGACTCAGGACAGGTGTACGCACAGCAAGTTCCTTATCCACTATTTGGTCCTGCCTTTTAGAATTGTAAATACTGGCAGATATAACCAAATTTCACCTTTGAAAAGTTATTTCACAGTCAAGAAGACTAGAAAAGATATCAATTAGAATAAGATGCTACAGAATATATTTCTGTTTAAGGTAAGGTAGTATTTCTTCTCAGGATAAACTTGGAGGTGTAGATATGGCATTTGAAGTTCCTCATAAGGGATGAAACTTCTTTGGCTTTTGCTGTAAGCCTTTAAAAAATCTCTATATCTTTTCTTTTTTTCAAATAAAATTACTCACCTTTGTTCCAAAGACAAGAAATTTTACATCTATTCCTAAATTCTCTAACAGAGCTGCTCTAATCAATAAATTACTTTTATTTTCTGATCAGACTGAGAATTTAACAGACTGTTTGTGGGAAGAGATTCTTCTCAACTGTTAACATGGGGAAAAAAGGATTTTTAACATCTTTTTCCTTTGAGAACTTGTGTTTTTCATCCTGTGATGAGATGTTAAATGTAGGGTAATTACTCTTAAACACCTTCCTTTTATCTCCAAACAAGCTGCAATAAAGGGATGGATATTAGTGTCTATATAGTTTATAGAATAGGAAACAAGGCAGAGAAAGGAAAAATAAGTTCTCTGAAGGCATATGAATAGTGGCAAAGCCAAGGCTAGAATGCAAATCAACTTGGTCTAAGGGCTCAATTTTTGAGAGAGCAATAGGTATGTGTATGTGTATGTGTATTTCGGTATCAATGGGACCCTGCCATGCTATCTCTGACCTTTCTTCTTGAAGTTGTTTTTTCTTTACCCTTTCAAAGCTTTAGGAGTTGCTTCAGACGATAGGATGTCTTAGTTTCAGAAAGTAAGGCATAAAAGTGTAGTGATGTTAATGCCACTCTACTGACATCAACATAATGTATATTGACTCAATGCTTTGAAATGAACTTAAAAGATAAAACCAAGTAGTGAAAAGAGTAATCCAAATGATCACAATCAGTCTGAAACTAGGCTCCAAGTTGTTGCGTGATACACTGAGCAAGAGAAAGACCTTCGAAGTAATCAATGGGCCAGACATGAGTTAGATACAGAAAGCTTTTTATTACTTTCCTGTGAGATTTTGAGGTGATGATTCTTCAAATCAAGAAAGAATGAAAATAAAAAGGGAAAGGAAGCAAACACTCCAGCCCAGTGGTGATTGGTTGAGTAATTGTGGGCATAGCCCCAAGATGAGAGCAGCTTCTATTTAATCAATGTTGACAAGACTGGGGAGAGCTGGGCAGGTCCCAAGAGGTAATGTTTTACTCGGAAATCCACTCAACCTAATTTCAGTAATGTAGGGCTGTAAAGGGGTCTGGAGCAGAGCCAGTAAACAGGGCCATTAGAGTTTAGTGTAGGCGATGGCAGCTGGGAACACCGCCATGCCTCCAGCAGCATTGCAGCCCGCCAGCCTGGCTGAGCACGCGAGCAGCCGCTGCTGCATATGCTCCGGGTACTGCTCACCAACAGAATGTGCAGACGTGCTATTCCCACCCTTTCGAGGAAATGAACGGAATGCACCAAGAGTCACTTGAAAAATCTCTTTCGGCTGAAAATCAGAGAGCCAGCTATGCATGCATCTTTCACAGATCCGTCTTCCTGGGTGCCCTGACTCTTAAAGTTCCACCACACTGTTGGAAATGGATATAGAAATAGCCTCTTTCTTAATGTGGGCTTGATATTTCTTAGGAATAGTGGTTGTGGATTCAGAAGGTGAAAACTACTAAGGTTTTCCAGTTGTCAAAATTAGGGGATGTTCTCATTAAAGATATTCAAACATGCCAATCCAGAAGTGGCCTACTAGAAATGTTGCCCCAAATGATAAAATGTGTGGAGTTTGGTAGCAAACGTGATGATTCTAAGAAGTCTTTGTTACCAGATACTGATGTTTATGTCCAGGTTATGTTGTCAAGACTAGAGAATGTTGGAGAGCATTAGCAGATGCTAAAATAGTCTGAATTGATTGACTATAATTTTTGAAAATATGTTTAATATAAAAAATTATAATAGAGCTTCCCAATTTCATTTCAAAACTTTCCGATTGGAATACACCTCTAAAATGTATTGTCAGAGGAATTTTTGTTTGACATTTTCTGTATCATTATAAATTTGGATTTGAAAGAAAAACTTGACTTGGGGCTTAATTTCTCCTAGTGTAGAGTGTAGAATTAATTGGGGGTGGGTGGGGAAAGATATTGGCTAGAATAATGATGACTAATAATTATAGCAATGCAAGGAAAACAAGTTAAAAAAATTGAAGAAGATAAGCCATTTTCTTTAAACCTGATGAATTCACAGTGTCCCATTACCAACTCTAGACTTTCTTCCTTTGCCCAATCCAAACCCCACTGACTTCTTCTTATAGGTTCTGTGCCATTTGGTACTGAAAATATTGCTTCAGTTTTTAGCTTCTACAGCCTTTACTTAAATAACAACTGTTTTAGAGGGAGAGTGATCCTCTAGAAGGAGAAAGTGATTATTTATTCTAATTGGATCATGATAATTAAAGTGACCAGCTGGCCCCAACCATTCATCTCTGATACCATAATGATCAAAGATTTTGTACAAAATGCTAGAGAATACATATTAACTCATCTCTTTAGCATTAACAAATTATGTAGTTAGTAGTAGAAAGTGTCAAGACAAGATTTTAAATTATTCAAAGCTAATTCGTGTTCTTATTTTCATTTAACCTTCTTTTACTAGGATCCAGTTTTAGATTTAAAAAAGGTAGGGAGGCATACCCAGTAGTGCTCTGACCTTACTTCTGGTTCTGCATTAAGAGATTACACCTAGCTAGGCTCATGGGACCATATTGGGTGCCAGGGATTCAACTGAATCAGCCTTATGTAAGGGAAACACTCTACTTGCTATACTATCTCTTTCCCCCTGATCAGTTTGTAGATTTTGTAGATCCCCAAAGTGTCTGCACATCTATGACCCACTGCACTATTTGGTTCCTAGTCAGAGCTAGGGAAAAAGCTAGTCCTTCTTGGGAAGAGTTTATGGCCAGGAGAAGAAATCAACTGGAGAAAAGTTGAAAACAGAAATGTCCTAGATGACTATGGACCAGGTTGGGATTCATTGCTGCTGTTTACAGAGAGGGTGGACTTTCACAAATGATTTAATTTTTCTATGTCTGAGTTCCCAATTATAAAATGGGATCATTAAGGTAATTATGGAGTTTTGACAAAATGACACAACTTAGAACTCTGAGCATATTTTAATCTAGCTTACATAGGTTAGTTGTAACTAGACAGTACAATGGAGCAGGAAAATAATAATTCACAGTTCTTTCCAGGTAATGAGGGCTGTTAGCTAGAATAGGTAAGAAAATATAGACATGCAACTGTGGAATTGACATAGTTTATAAACAAAATTGATTTACCTAGAGTTGGCCTTTGTGGAAAGAAATGGCAAGCAGACTATACATGGAAGTTTTTGGTGGACTTTGGGCTCAAATGTATGCATTTATATATGTCAGGTATTGTTTCCTTTTGTCTTTGCTTAAAGGCATGCATAATATCCTATCAAAGTGACTCTAGCTAAATGCAGATATGTAGTTCTATATGATTATTATTTTCTGATTTTCATGTAGACACCGTTTTTAAAAATTTTTATTAGTGAAACACCATGAGGTACAGGTATAGATTTACAAATTTTTGTGCTTGGGTTTCAGTTATACAATGATCGAATACCCATCCCTCCACCAGTGCCATTCTCCATCACCACTGATCCCAGTAGACACCTTTTTAAATAAAATTCTGAACCTTAATTTACCTGTTTGTGAAAGTTTATTATTTTATATTATTTCCACACACCTTATTTTCTCTACTAAAATTTTCTGGTGACCATAAAAATTTCGCCAAATTCACTGATTTGACACATTTTATTTCTACTGATTTTCTCTTCATCTAATAATATAAAGCAAATAAATTACTTGTATCTCATATAATAGACAGTGTGCAAAATTATATATATATATATGACTGAATTCAGTCCCTATTAACTGACATGTTTCCTTTTGTAGTCATCTATCTGGAATTCATAAGTTTTCATTTTATGGCTATGATTAATACTTTGAGACAATTTGTGCTTAATCTTAATTTTGTGTTTCTAAAAACTAGTGGATCCTAGCTGCTTTGTCTCTAGTGCCAGCCAGTGAAAAAGATTTCAATTTGTCTTCCTCTGGTTTCAGTTTGCCTTCCTTAATTTGTCTTCTGATAAATTAAAAAATTGGAGAGATAGATCTAGGTTTTTGTTCAGACCAGGTCCTAAGAAAACTGTATGGTTAAGGAAAAATATCCTTATGTAAGTGATTTGAGTTTGTGCATATTTTAACAAATGAGGTTTATTCAGTTTTTCGTTCAACAAATAAGAATAATTGTGATTATTATATTAATGATGATGATGTTGGTGATGTTTGGGGCCACACTTGGCATTGCTAAGAACTTACTCCTGGCACTGTGCTCAAGGATCATTCCTGGCAGGACCAAATGAGATGCTTGTGATTAAACCTGGTAGCAAACACACTATACTCTGTGCTATTGGTCTGGCCCTCTTAACGGATATTTATTGAGTACCTTCCAAACACTAGATTCTATGTTAGGTAGAGGAGACTCAACTCTGGGCAAAGAGGTATTGTTGCTCCCATTAATTATTTATGGTCTGGTGATTAGATGATCCAAAAAGTCTGTCTTAATGTTGGTATTCTTAATCATGAATTTCATTATTTTTAAAGTATATTATGAAAGTTTGAACTGAAAGCAAGCTCTTTTTTACTTTTCTTTTTAGTTTGACTTCTTGGTACCTAAAAAATAAGTATGTGGCTCATTGACAGGTTCCCCAAAACAAGTTATTGACCCAACAGACAAGTCATTTTATATTTCAAATACTTTGGGGCTTTTGAAGGTGATGCTATGAAGATAAAGAAGATTTTTTTTAAACAGGGCATTAACAACAATGGCTTCCTGTCACAATAAGTAGACATGTGCCAAGTTTCACCTTATCTTCTGGGTTCATGCGAAAGAACAGAAAATATGTGACATATATGGGGAAAGAGTTTGGGTGGATTCTTTTACCCCAGTTCAACACATATAGAATACGTGGCTTTCACTCAGAATTATATGAATCTTTGCTCTTTTTATTTTCCATTTTTGCATTTGTTCTTATTATTTTACAAATATGCAATTCTTTTCACCTTATCTATCCTGGTTCTACCTTTTTTTCTTGTGTTTCCAAGTCTCCATCAAATCATACATCGTAGTTACCAAGTTTTTTTATTTTACAAAAGAAGTTTGAAATCCTTTTTGCATCTAAAATTATTCCTTCATATGCTCCTATGTGCTTTAAATCAATATTTTGTTTCTTTCATAGTTTGAAGAGAGTGCTAATTACGTAGTTCATTGGAATATGACAAAAATAGTAAGCCCAGATTTTGGTCTACCAAAAATCTTGGCTCAGCTAGGGAAATGAGTAGATTCTCAGAAAGATGTCCAGATTGCTCTAACACAACCACACTGATGTAAATTTGGAAGCATTCTTCTGGTAGAAATTTGAATGATCTGTTAGTACACCAAAGTTTTATAATCTAGGGACTACTGATTCTAAAATCCAAAATTATAATAGGTGTACTGAAGTGATATTAAATGCCTATAACATCACTATTAACAATATTATAAATTATGGCACCTAAATAAAAAATATTTTGCGTTATATTTTAAGGAGATGAAATGTTATGCCACTACAGATATTCGAGAAAATATTATAAAGTTTTGGGGAGAAATCACTGTCACTGTCACTGTCCTCCTGTTGTTCATCATCAATTTGCTCGACTGGACCAAGTAATGTCTCCATTGTGACACTTGTTACTGTGTTTGTCATATTGAATATGTCACGGGTAGCTTGCCAGGCTTTGCTGTGTGGGCAAGATACTCTCCGTAGCTTGCCGGGCTCTCTGAGAGGGGCAGAGGAATCGAACTCGGGTCAGCCATGTTGGGTGCATACAAGGCAAATGCCCTACCTGCTGTGCTATCGCTCCAGCCCTTGGGGAGAAATAATGAAAATAAAATTTCTACCAATTGTGCTCTTATTTGAATATATATCTGAATATAAATATTTAGCTGAATAATTCTAAAGAGACATACGTTTTTATGTATTCTTCTAATGATGTCATAAAATACCCTAGTACATAATTTATCTGATTTTAGCATAGCCTGCTTGTAAAATTCACCCTTGGTTGCCCTTTGGGAACTTGTATTTAGGGAGGATTTTTTTGGCAATATCAAACTATATGTTTTAAATGTGCTTCTTTGTACATATAATAGATAATGCTGAACTTCTATTTTCATTCTTGAATTTAGATTTGGTATAAGTGAGGCAGAAGGTAACCAAATTCCCAGTAAAAACTCTGGACTTGTAAACTTAGGGCAGTTCTTCACTAGTAATGTCATTGCTGGAAGAATTAGATGCATCATGTGTAACTCTATGGGAAGAGAACTCTTGAAGTTCTCTTCTAAACTTTGTCCTAAGCAACTTTTATCTTTACTGATTTTGTTTCATATATTGTCACTGTGATAGAAATACACATTCATGTGACTGAATGTTGAGATTTGTGAGACCTATCAAATTATTGAATCTGGAGGTCGTTCTTGGGGAAACAAACCCAACAGGGAATTTTATGTTTAATAACAAAGGTGACTTCTGATTAATTACATTATCCTTTTACCAGCTGATAGGTATTTTTCTAGTGGCGTAACATCAATTGACTGAGTTCTATAAAGAAACCAGGCAGAAGTGTCAAAAAAAATGCTTATATTGTTATGCAATATACACTTGTCTATGAACAAGTATATCTTATTGAAATGTGTTTACAAGATACTGAAAATCTACTCAAAGCCTAAAACTTGCAAAGAGAAAGACTCAGGAAAAGCTATCAAGGAATAGCATGGTCACAAGTAATAGGATTCTCCCTATCATTTTTTTTAACATCCTTACTATACTTATTTGTCTTCATAGAAACAAGACAGTACCTACACTACTAGATATTGTTTGCTGTCTCGGTCATCAAGAGTAGAGGAAAGTAAAGGGAAAACAACTTCCCTGGAGTCTTCCTCAGGGAATTCTTTCTATGATTATTAGTCACTGAGTTATCTAGATACCCTAGTTACAATTTGAGCAGTAATTGATATGTTTTTTATAATAATAGAAATAAGATCAAAGGGGGTTAAAATGAATGTTTTATACAAAAACTGTCTGCCACAATTAGTCTACAGTGACTAAAAGATCCTGTGTGTAGATGCAATGATTTTATTTATTTTTATTTATTCATTTTCCCACTTTATTTAAACAGCATGGTTTGCAAAGCTGTTCATGATGCATTTGTTACTTCATTCTATATTCCATCACCAATGCCACCACCACTGTCATCCTCCCTCTACCATTGTCTACAATTTCCCAACCATTCCTCAAGCCTGCCCCTGTAGCAGGCCCAACATATTTTATTTTATATTACTTATTACTACTAAATGGCTAATGGAATTACCAAAATATACTTCAATAAAAGAAAATCTGTGAAAATTGTTGTATTTTACCATGGGGACATTAAGTCCTTGTTGGAGGGTTTAACTGAGCCTTTGTTACTAGTTGAGCCTTCTGTGTTAATGCTTTTGTTGAATGAGCTTAGTTATCTTCTATGTTATGTTTCCCATCCAATCTTCTGTGCACCTACAGGACTCTTAGTATTATAGAGTTTGGAAATGTTACTTTGCCACTAATGTGGCTGCATGCTCCAGAAAATTCAGAATATTTAACTGGGCAGTGAGTGAGTTTACATGGTAGCAGCAGTGGAACATGGGTGTAGCTATCAGGGCTTCTGGAAGTATGGAAGGCACCTGCCCTGACTCCAAGATGGACCAGAGTTTTCAACCCCCAAGCCACAGTGTACCTGAAGGTTTTGGCAGTTTGACATCTCTGTGGAGTCAGTCGTGAGACAGTAGAAGATACCATAGTTATAATGCTGATTATAATGACTATCAATTTCTATTTAGCAGATATCTGCCCCTAATGTTATAGTTTGTTCCTGAGCATTTCTATATGTGTCCTAGCCAGCCTCTTGGTGTTAACCTCTGACCTTAAAATATTACTGAAATTACCTTAATATTACCTTAAAATATTACTGTAATAGTAATGATCTTTTATCTTATTTTCTCCTGTAATAGTATAAAAAGAAGTAATGCATTGAATTATCATGTAAGCCAATCACACAAAGTACTAACTCTCTTTTTCCCCCACCCCAAACCATCTCTTTTTGTCTTTAGAAGCTGTAGATGAAACCAAACCTAAGGAAAGTGCCCGACAGGATGAGGGTAAAGGAGAAGAACGTGAGGCGGACCAAGAACATGCCTGAACTTTAAGAAATGGCTTTCCACGCCCCTGCCCTCCCCTTTCCTGAATCCTGTTTCTCCCCCAACCCTCTTCTAAAAATCCACTCTGAAGTTTCCCTTCCTGTCCTGCTCACACGTGTGAGTCTGTCCTTGCCCTCCTACTAGCCCTACTTCTCTCTGTGTGGCAAACATTTAAAAAAAAAAAAAGCAGGAAAGATCCCAAGTCAAACAGTGTGACTTAAATATTTTTTGTTTCTTGGTGTTGTTATGGCGAGTTTTTGGTAATGATGATTCAATCATTTCGGGAAATTCTTGCACTGTATCCAAGTTTTTTGATCTGGTGCGTGTGGCCCTGTGGGAGTCCACTTCCCTCTCTCTCTCTCTGTTCCAAGTGTGTGTGCAATGTTCCGTTCATCTGAGGAGTCCAAAATATCGAGTGAATTCAAAACCATTTTTCTTTTGCTTCCTTTTCAATGTGATGGAATGAACAACAAAAGGAAAAAATTAAAAAAAACCCAGTTTGTTTTAAAATAAATAAATAAATAAGTAAATAATAAAGCAAATGTGCCAATTAGCGTATCTTGCGGCTCCAAGGCTCCTTTTTCAATCTGAATATGAATAAATCATGAGAAAAATCAAACCTCACCGGCTCTGTGTTTCTGTTTCACCTTCTCATAAATTGAACTCACAGGTTGAGGCCTTATATTTCACGTATTTCTGACGCCAAACACCTTGACAAAGAAAAAGATGAATGAAGGGGTAAGTTTCCAGTTGGGACCTTTGAATGAATGGATTCATTCTTTGATGGGATTGTCGGATGTATTTTTCTCAGCTCCAGTGTGGAAGTACTACAGACTGGGTGGCTTGCATAAAGTAAATTTATTTCATTAGAGTTCTGAATATTTTAAGTTTATATATATATATAATATATTCTAATATATAAGATATTCTGAATATCTAAATAAGACTGAAGTCAAGGTGATTCCTTCGGAGAGCTATAAGGAAAAGGAGTAAGTATTCTTGGTCTTGCTCTTCAGATCACTACTGGTCACATCCTTCCTGTGTTTCTTCACATCACTGATGGGCTCCTTTCTGTCTTTATTCCCCTTGTTGGTACAGACACCAGTCTTGTTGTATTAATCCAATGAACTCACTTTTATCACCTCTCTCAGTACTCGTAGTAAGTTCAAACTAGTTAGTCCTTGGAGTTAGGATTTCAACAGGGGTTTGGGGAAGAGTGGTAGAATTCAGCCCATAGCAAGCACTAAGACCTGCTTTAAAAAATTACTTGAGAGTATTTGCATGAGTAGAAACGTAGTTTGACCCAAGAAGGTTATGCTAGAGTATTATAATTTAGCAATTACAAAAATATATATTGAAACTATTTGAAAAACTATTTGAAACCCCTAGACCCTTGTTGAGACAATGTGTCAACTCAGGAATTGACCAGGTTCTTTTCATTTTTATCATTAGATTTGTCATCATACGAAGTGATGGTCAGATTTTTGATTAGTTGTGATCATTATTCATTCCAAAGTTTGCAGTATATATTTAAGTTAGTATGTATTTAGCACATCACCTGCTAGCCTTTTTCAAAATTCCTGTTTTCTAAGTGTTCACTATTAGAAGATTCCTAGGAAAAACAAAGCAATTTACCTAAATCTTGAAGTGTCTAATGCGGTCATTCCTACTACAAGTTTTCTAAATAATCCTAATGCAAATTCTTATTAAATTCATTCTCTTCCCTGCCCCATAAAATCTCTCCCATAGACAATCATAATCAGTAAAATCCCTTTCATTTAAAACTCACTTGCGTATAGAATTATTTTACTAAGAAAATATTGTTTCAGAGGCTGCAAAATAAAGAATATTATGGAAATAAGTGATAGCATAAGCTATGATTTGTACTTATTAACTCAGAGCTTTATAATGCTGATTCCTAATTAATGTTTTCAAGAAAGCTCTAGTACATAAAAGATGAGTCTTCACTGAATTATGGGTCTTTCTTGTTATCGACATTATATGTCATTTTCTATCCCCACCTGCCTTCTCTTTGTTGCAATTAATAGAAATTGCACATACTTGGTTGGTGCTCTCACTTTGAAGTGCTCACCAAAGTCTGAACACTTGGTTAAAGTGCTCAACACACTCCATACACTTAGTTTTTGTGTCATATTCTTGTGCTGCTAGTGATCCCAAATTGCAGGTTAGTCCTTGCTGGTTGGGTAGTATCCTGGATAAATATTATATCCTCATATCTCAAGGCATGCATCCTACCATTGTTATCCCGGAGACCCTAAATGGAATTTTCACTGAGAGAAGAATGCACAAACAAAAGCATTAGTAAGTATCCATGCTATATTAAAACAAATTTTAAAAATTTTATTGAATTGCCGTGAGATAGTTACAAAGCTTTTGTGTTTGAGTTTGTCATACTATGATCGAACACCCATCCCTCCACCAATGCACATTTTCTACCACCAATGTCCCCAGTATCCTCCCCACCCCATCCCAACTCTCCCTCTGCCTCTATGGCAGACAATTTCCCCCATAATCTCTCTCCACTTTAGGACTTTATGGTTTGCAACACAGATACTGAGAGGCTCTTACGTTTGGTCCTTTATCTACTTTAAGCACAGATCTCCTATCCCAAACGATTCCTCCAACCATAATTGACTTACTGATCTCTTCTCTATTCCAGCTGCCTTTCCCCATAGCTCATGAGGCAGGCTTCCAACCATGGGGCAATATTCCTGGCTCTTGTTTTCACTGTCCTTATATTATGTTATTTTATATTTCATAAATAAATGCAGTCATTCTATGTCTGTCCCTCTCTTTCTGACTCATTTCACTTAGCATGATACTCTCCATGACCATCCACTTACAAGCAAATTTCATGACTTCATCTTTCCCAACTGCTGCATAGTATTCCATTGAGTAGATGGACCAAAATTTTTTTAACTGGTTGTCTGTTCTCAGGTACTTGGTTTGTTTCCAGATTTTGGCTATTGTGAACAGTGCTGCCATGAACATACAGGTGCAGGTGTCATTTCTACTGTGCTTTTTTGCACCCTGGGGATGTATTCCAAGGAGTGATATTGCTGTGTCATACGGAAGATCAATTTCTAGTTTTTGAAGGAATGCCCATATTTTTTTCCAATAAGTCAGCATTCCCACCAACAATGAAAGAGAACCCCTTTCACCCCATATTTGTGCCAGTGAGAGCACAGGTTGTTTTTGTTCTTTTGGATGTGTGCCGGTCTCTGTGGTGTGAGATGATATCTCATTGTTGTTTTGATCTGCATCTCCCTGATGATTAGTGATGTAGAACATTTTTTCATGTGCTTTTTGACCATTTGTATTTCTTTTTTTGAGGAAGCTTCTGTTCATATCTTCTCCCCATTTTTTGATGGGGCTGTAGGATTTTTCTTGTACGATTCTACTAGTGTCTTATATATCCTGGATATTAACCCCTTATCAGATGGGTATTGGGTAAATATTCTTTCCCATTCTGTGGGATTTCTCTGTATTTTGGTCACTTTCTTTAGGTGCAGAAGCTTCTTAGTTTAATGTAGTTCCATTTGTTTATGTTTGCTTCTATTTGCTTGGTCAGTGGTGTTTCATCATTAAAGATTCCTTTTGCGTCAATGTCATGGAGGGTTCTGACTACATTTTCATCCATGTACTTTTTGGATTCAGGTCTGATATTGAGGTCTTTAATCCCCTTTGAACTGACTCTTGTGTCTGGCATTATGACAGAGGTCAGAGTTCATTTTTTTTTTTGCAGGTAGCTGTCCAGTTTTCCCAGCACCACTTGTTGAAGAGGCTTTCCTTGTTTCACTGCACATTCCTTGCTCTTTTATCAAAGATTAAGTGATCATATATTTGAGTCTATGACTGAATATTTACCTTTGTTTCATTGGTCTGCGGGTCTGATTCTAGTCCTGCTGTTTTATTTACTACTGTTTTAATTACTACTGCTTTGCCGTACAGTTTAAAGTTGGGGAAGGTGATGCCACCCATTGCTTTAGCTATTTGTGGAATTTATTCTTTCATATGATTTTCAGGAGTTTTTTGTCTATTTCTTTGAAGAATGTCATGGGTATCCTGATAGGGACCACATTAAATCTGTAGAATGCTTTGGGGAGTATTGCCATTTTGATAATGTTAATCCTCCCTATCCATGAGCAGGGAATATGTCTCCATTTCCTAGTATCCTTTTTTATTTCTTAAAGTATTGTTTTGTAGGTTTTTTTGTATAAGTTCTTCACCTCTTTAGTTAAGTTGACTCTGAGGCATTTGATTTTCTGAGGCATTATTGTGAGCAGGATTTTTTAAAAATATCTCTTCTCTTTCATTATTGCATATAGGAAGGCCATGAACTTTTGGGTGTTGATTTTGTAGCCTGCCATTTTACTATACAAACTTATTGTTTCTAGGAACTTTTTTGTATAGTTTTTAGGATTTTCGAAGTATAGTATTATATCCACAAATAGTCATAGTTTGACCTCTTCCTTTTCTATCTGTATGCCCTTGATACCTTATTCTTGCCTAACTGCTATGGCAAGAACTTTCAGTACCATATAAAATAGGAATGGTTGAGAGCAGGAAACCTTGTCTTGTCCCAGATCTTAGAGGGAAGGCTTTTAGTTTCTACCCATTGAGAATGATGCTTGCCATGGGTTTGTGGTAGATGGCTTTGACTATATTGAGGAAAGTTCCTTCAATGCCCGTTTTGTTGGGCATTTTCATCATAAATGGGTGCTGAATCTTGTCAAAGGTTTCTCTGCGTCTATTGACATGATCATATGGCTTTTATCTTTTCTTTTATTGATATGATGGATTATATTGATTGACTTGCGAATGTTAAACCATCCTTTCATCCCTGGGAAGGATCCTACTTGATCATGGCGTATGATCTCTTTTATGAGTCATTGGATTCTGTTTGCTAGGATTTTGTTGAGGATCTTTGCCTCTGTGTTTTCAGAGATATTGAACTATAATTCTCTTTCTTTGTGGTATCTCTGTGCTTTTGGTATCAGAGTGATATTTGCTTCATAGAAACTGTTTGGAAGTGTTTCTGATTCTTCAATTTCCTGCAAAAGCTTAAAAAGCATTGGGAGTAAGTTCTCTTTAAAGATTTGAAAGAATTCACTTGTGAATCCATTTGGGCCAGGACATTTGTTTTGGGGGAACAATTTTTATTACCATTTCAACTTTCTTGATGGTGACAGAGGTGTTCAGGTACTCCAGGTCTTCTTGGTTCTGCTTCAGAAGGCTATAGGAATGCAGAAATTTAGCCATTTCCTTGAGGTTTTCTTGTTCCATGGCATAAAGATTCTCAAAATAATCTCTGATGATCTTTTGAATTTCTGTAATTTTCGTTGTGATGTCTGCCTTTTTGTTTCTGATTCTGTTTACTGTGGTTTTCTCTCTCCCTTTCTTTGTGAATCTTTCTAGAGGCTTATCAATCTTGTTTATTTTCTTAAAGAATCAGCTCCTGATTTCATTGATTTGGGGAGGGGGGCTTCTATCTTGTTAATTTCTGCTCTATGTATTATTATTTCCTTCCTCCTGCCTAGGTTGGGCTCCTTTTGTTGGTCATTATCCAAGCTCTTAAGCTGTGAGGTAAAGTTACTTTTTTTTTGAGTAGTTGCTTAAGTGTTTTATTATTTATTTTTTAAATGTAGGAGTAGTGCTATTTATTCAGCCATTGATTAAGCTGATTGAATTGGGCATGAACTCCACAAGTTTAGGTTACTTATATGGGCTCACTCTTCCTTCCTGAGAAATGCTTGTAGAGCTATAAAGTTTCCTCTTAACACAGTTTCTGTCATGTTCCATAAGTTGTGATAACTCGTGTCTTCATTTTCTTTTGTTTCCAGAAGTCTTTTGATTTCCTCTTTAATTTCCTTTCTAAGCCACTCATTGTTCATTAAACTCCTTAATTTCCAGATGTTTGAATTCCTGTTAATGTGTGTGATTCACTTCTATTTTCAGTGCATCTTGGTCTGAGAAAAATGTTGATACAATCTCTATCTTCTTAATTTTATGGAGGTACTATTTGTGGCCCAGCATGCAGTTTTTCTTGGAGAATGTCCCATCCACACTTGAGAAGAATGTGTATTCAGCTTTATGAGGATGAAATGTCCTGTATATATATTTCTTTCATTTCATCTATTTATTCCCCCAGATAAAATATGTCCTTGATAAGCTTGAGTCTGGTTGATCTATTGAGAGGTGATAAAGCAGTGTTGGAATCTCCCACAGTACTGTGCTGTTATCAGTGTCTTTCTTCAAGACTATGAGTAGTTGTTTTAAGCATTTTGCTGGTCCCTCATTGAGTCTCGTTGAGTCTGTGTTTGCTCTGACTGTTCAGATGCTTTTCTTGCAGGCAATAGAATGTTGGGTTCAATTTTTCTGCCACCCTGTGTCTTTTGTTTATTAATATTTTCTTTTTTCTTTTTTTTAAGTTTTATTGACTTACTGTGGGATCGTTACAAGCTTTCATGTTTGGGTTACAATCACACAATGATCAAACATCCATCCCTCCACCAGTGCACATTCCCCACCACCAATATCTCCATTATACCTTCCCTTTCCTACCCTCCCCCTGCCTGCATGGCAGACAATATTCCCCATACTCTCTCTCTACTTTGGGGCATTATGGTTTGCAATACAGACACTGAGAGGTTATCATGTTTGGTCCTTTATCTACTTTCTGCACACATCTCCCATCCCGACCGGTTCCTCAAGCCATCATTTTCTTAGTGATCCCTTCTCTATTCCAGCTGCCTTCTCCCCTTTGCTCATGAGGCAGGCTAAACTTTGGTACAGCTACACAATGGAATACTATGCAGCGGTTAGAAGAGATGAAGTCATGAACTTTGCTTATAAATGGATAGACATGGAAAGTACCATGCTAAATGAAATAAGTCAGAAAGAGAGGGACAGATGTAGAAGGACTGCACTCATTTGTGCAACATAACATATAACAACATAACATATAACTTAAGGCTGACACCTAAGGATAGTAGATACACAGGACAGGAAGATTACACCCTGTGTCTTTTAACTTGTGCATTTAACCCATTGACATTGAAATTATTTTTTATGAGGTTTTGTCCCATCTTTGGGCCAAAGTTTGGCACATTTGAAGAGCTTGTCTTGTCTTAAAGTAGCCCGTTTAGTTGCTCTTGTAACCATGGTTTCGAGTCTAGGAAGTTCCTGTGACTGTGCTGTTTCTTCTGATATGAATCAGAGATGCTGGGTAAAGCATTTTTTGGTGAGGCTTTTATTTCAATGCTGGGTAAAGCATTTTTTGGTGAGGCTTTTATTTCATTGAGTTTTTTTTTTAAATAGTTTATTTCTTTATTGAATCACTGTGGGAAAAGTTACAGAGCTTTCGGGTTTAGGTCTCAGTCATATAAGTATCAAACACATTTCCCTTTACCAATACTTATTTTTAATCGTGAACCCCAATAGAACCCCACCTCCCACCCCTCCCAATTCCTGTGAGGCAGATGAGTTCTAGTTAATACTCTATCTACTTTAACTAGATACATTGTTTCGATAGAAGATACACAATTATTGTTTAGAATTTATGATTTTTTTTTTGGATTTCTGCTGTTTCACTTATTAACTGCTGTTTTGGATTTCTGCTGTTTCACTTATTAACCCTGAAAGTATTTCTATTAAAAGTTAGATAGTTAAGAGATTGGTTTCTGTGCTCTGGAGTCGTGGCCGTGCCGGAGAGCCGCTCGTGGGGGGCAGCCAGTGACCTCGGTCGGGCGTGAAGGACGGCCCAGAATGCCCCCTTTCCCATGAGGTCCCCACTGCCCCCCGCCCCCGGCTCAGACCTGCTGTCCACAAGGCTCCCGTGCGGCCGCCATCTTTCTTTCCAGAGAGGAGCAGGCGAGCGGGACAACACCCTTTTCCCTCCGGGCAGGCTTGGTGGCGCGGTTTAACACATAGTCCATTTGCTTTGCTGCTCCAAGCGGCTGGTTCTCTGTGCTAAGTCCTTGTGCCTCCGGGGCCGTGGCCGTGCCGGAGAGCCGCTCGTGGGGGGCAGCTGGTGACCTCGGTCGGGCATGAAGGATGACCCAGAACGGGCCCCTTCCCATGAGGCCCCCACTGCCCCCCGCCCCCGGCTCAGACCTGCTGTCCACAAGGCTCCTGTGCGGCTGCCATCTTTCTTTCCAGAGAGCTATTTCATTGAGTTTTTTCACTATATCCCACCACTGTCTTCGGGCCATGATGGGTTCATCAGATGAAGTCGACTGTAAATCTTTACTCTTTTATAGTCAATTTACAAGAAATTTTTATTTGGATTTCTTTTAGTTGGTACTCTTTGAGTCTCCTGAATCTGGTTGCATGTGCTCTTCAGCACTGGGAACATCTTAGCAATGATGTTTTTGACAGTTTCTTCTTTGTCAGGGTTTTCTTCCTATCCTTCTGGGACTCCAGTGATTCTTATGTTATTCCTTTTGGCTTCATCCCGATTTTCTCTTATCTGTTGGTTAATTTTGAGGCTCTTTTCCATTTTCTGCTGTTGTCTAGAGATTCTCTGCACCTCATCTTGGAGCTCACTGATTCTGTCTACAGCAACTGTTACTCTGCTGTTGAGGCCTTTTTTGTTCTCCTACCAGGTTTTTTAGACCTTTGATTCCTTTTCTTAATTTTGTTTGCATTTTTCTTATTTCTACTCTCAAACCCTCTTGTATTTTATTGGAAGTGCATTCCATTGTTTCTTTTAGCTCCTTACACATCCGTAATAACTCCCATCTAAGTTACTTATCAGAAAGGTTGTCTAACTCACTATTACTGGTTGGGTCATTCGAGCTAACTTTTTCACTCACTAAACCAGGTAGTTTTCTGCGTTGCTTTGCCATTGTGACCTATATGGATTGGACTTTCACGCTCACTATTACTATTGTGTTTTTGGTATAGTATTAATTGAAGTAGGGATTAATGAAGTATTGGCCAAATATGTTTGGTAATTAGGCAGCCCTGCTGAAAGTTCCACATAAGAAGCATATTTATGGTTCTTATGGGATACCGAGAAGGATGTTAACTCCAAGGCTGCAGCTCTGGAAGCTACTCTCACTACTCTCACAGGGCCTCTGATCTGAAATAAGAGGTTTTAGTTTCATGCAGCTGGAAACTGACCATCTCCCCTGGGTCCCCAGGTTTCACAGAGTTCTGCTATTAAAACAAATTTAAGATGCTCTGATTTCTATGTTGCTATGATTTCTACAGAAGATTTTAGGGCAAATATCTAGATTCAGTCATGATCAGATTAGGGTCTCATCAGCTGTGGGATAAGGTATTTGGAAAAAATAATTCACAGGTTGGAGCAATATTAACAACATATTACTTTAGGAATTCTATTATTTTTGTTACTGTTGCTTGGGGGCCACAATCATCTGTGTTCAGGATCTAATCATCACTCTTTTTTTAGCACTCTGTACTCAGTACTCATGGCAGTGCTCCATGTATCCATGTATCATGTGTAGTGTCCGTCATTGAACCCTACTCAATAGCATGACAAGTGTTCTCTCTCTCCAGTCTCAGGAATTCTATTTAATCTCAAGGATTTTTTTTGTTACGTTTGTAGGATAAGTGCAGCAGCTTATCTCTCTTATCCAATCTCAAGGACGTAATTTTGATCCTGGATATCACCCCCCAAGAAGAACTAACCTGAACTAACAAAATTGCAGGTGGCCCTGAAATTTGTGCATCTATGATTTTATACAGTTAATCTTAGTCTTCAAAGTATATTCTAAATCCTTGCACTGAATTCACAGTCATACAGAGAACAATGGCATAGTGGGGAGGAGGTGCACTTGTTCCACACCTTACTATTCTCAGTGCTTATTCCTGATTCTGCACTTAGGGATCACTCCTGGCAAAGCCAGAAGTCTAGATGGGGTGCCAAGAATTTAACCCAGGTTGGCTATGTACAAGGCAAGTGCTCTGTCCACTGTACTATCATTCCAGGCGCAGTAGCATAGTATATTTTTTACAGTATATATATAAATAAATATATGTATATATAAATATATATGTGTATATATATATGTTTTACTGGCATTGTTAGTTATATCACATTTAAGAATTTTTTTAAATTTAGGACTATTTTTATTTCACTAAATCTTGGTGCCCTACTAAAAATTTATAGTTGGGAGAACACATCAGAAAAATTTGAAAGGATTCATATTTTTTAAAAGTTTATTTATTTACACTAAATTTTAAAAATTATTAAGACACTGTGATTTACAAAGTTATTCATAATTGAATATTAGGTATACAATGTTCAAACACCAATCCCACACCAGTGTCATCTCCCTCTGCCAATGTCCCCCCAGCTTACCTCCTTGACAGGCAAGGTTTTAAGCTTGGTTGTTGTCATTTGGATAGCATGCTTACAGTAGTGTTTTCTCTGTAGTTGAGGTATATACATATATCACACTTCGACACCACTATGTGTCCAAAGTCCCTGACTCTTGCTCCCCTGCCTCTACTAATTTTTGTCCATCTCTTCCTACACTTCTGTTCCTCAGTTTCTTTCCTTCCCTGTTCTTCTCATAATGATTCTTAAATACACAATAGTAACCACATCCTTCATTATTGGTACAAAGCCTGACTCAAGCTCATGGACAACACACACAAAGTCAGAATGATATAAGGATGCATGGTACATTCAAGACCCAGAAACAAACTCTCTGTCCAGAAAGTAATAAAATATGTTGTTTCTAAAACATGAACATATGACTTACTTATAAAAAACTAGTTTGAGAATAAGTGAAAAAATGTCTCAGTATCAGTGGGTGTCTCTTTCAAGTGATGATAACATCTTATTTTAGGACCCAGTTCCATTGATGACAAAACCACATGGCCTTGTCTGCATGAAATAAAGTCTTTTTGACTAAACTGTGTTATTTGGGTTTAAACTTTTTCATCATGATGCAATAAAATTTTATTCTCTTAGCAGATGAAGGGATTTCTAAAACAGAGTCCTTTGTTCTTATCTTCCCGCTCCAACATTGCTTACCTTTAATCTTTTCTACCATCGTCCATTCAGAAGGTTAGTTCAAAAATCTAGAAAGCAACAAAATTTTCTTCATGTTAATTTATGTGAAGATCTACTGATGTAGTTTTAGGAGATAATGAAGATAAAACTTGTGACCTGCTTTCCTGACTTTCCTTGGTGACTTTAAGATGATCTAAAGATCATTTGCATCAGACCCTTTCAAGACTCAGACCATAAAGGAGATTACTGATGGATTACCTGCATATTTTTCTTATTCTACTCCCTCGCTAAAAGGAACTTAGGACTTCTCAGAAAATTATTCCAAGTATCAGTCATCCCTTATAAAGCCAATTTTGCAAATTACGTGGAAGCCTGAAAAATGGAGAAATCAGATTAATGAATGATTTCCAAAGAGCATTATTAAGATCACCACAAATTCCATTAACTTTTTTTAACCTTTCCATACATTATATGTTGTCATGGAAACACAGATTCTGCTTAGATGGCAATAAAAACAACTTAATGATTGGTGACCCTTCTAGCTAAAAATGTAAGCTAATGAACATGAGTAATGTGAGTCTTTTATTAAAAATAATATCCCTATCCTTTTTTCTAGTGGATAAAAATTCATAACTACCTATCATGTAAGAAAAACCTTCATCCACACCCACCACAATTGCAGTCACATATTTCCCCCATCCCCATATAATTGCAATTTTCTCCTTTCTTCCTGGAAACAAAGTCACAGTCACTGGAAATAAGCACACAATTAGAGCTACGAGAATTATGAGTCATTAACTGCTCTTGGAAAATATGATTAAAGTGGTGAGGACATTTTCAATATATAGCTTCCAGCGAAATAACTGATCTGACTTTTTTTTTACAGGTACATGTCCTTGTTGGCAGTTACAGCGTATTTAGCATCACAGATGTTCCCTTAGCACATTTTTTATGAAGCAAGATTGGCTCCACACAAAGAAGAATGTTGTTAGTTAATGTCACATCATTTATGACTAGATTCTGAAGACACATGGGAGAAATTATAAGAATCTTCACAAAAAAGTTTATTGTTTAATTAACTAAATAATACTGTTTCTCCATATCAAATCAAGAATACACAAATAATAAAAATATGTAAAATTAATCCAAATACTGCTACCCAGAATTAAGCATTTTAAGGTTAAGAATGAATACACCTTCCATCGTCTACCTGCTTATAGTCTTCCCTTCTTTTCATTATGTTATCCAACTTACCCATTTATTTATATGTATGCAAATTACACATTTTCATACCTATTGCTAAATTAATGATAGAGGACTTTAAAATTTATGATACCCATGCTGCCTCCCAGTGTCTGATCAAAACCTGAGAAAAAAGGAAACCAAGCTATCCTAGTATACTAAATATAATATTATCTAATATTATAGCCAAAGGAAAAGTTAAGGATAACAGCTTTATAATAAATCCATGATGGCACACTCTTTATTTACACTTAAAAAATTGACCTTACGTTTTGTACTCGTGGCAAAGGGGTATCTCTGAGCTCATCCTAGTCCTGGTTTTAAAGCTCCCTTAGAGGGTGCCAGATCACTTGATTTCATACACAGATGTTCATGATTTCTGTTAGGCAGCTGTGATCATAGTTACTTTAGTTAAACACGTGGATTGCAAAACTTGAAAGGGGATTGGGCCCCTTGAATCTAGGAACTAAAGGTCTAGAATTCCTAAAATGTTATTTGATTATTTTGTTCTTTGGTTTTCTAGAATGAAATACCTGGCCACAAACATGGAATATATCAAAGCTAGTTAGGGATATAATTAAGAATTCATTCACTTGATCACTTGATCACTTGACATCCCGGTTCCTCATAGATTTGCTCGAGCAGGTGCCAGTTAAGTCTCCATTTGTCCCTGTCATGTGCTAGTGTAGCCCAATGGCATCTGCTTGTTCTAGGAACACGAAGAGCCTCAAACCGATCGTTCAGGGTCTTGATGAAGAAATCTGACCATCTCCTAGGTGGGCGGCCACGTGATATTTTGACATCCCATAAAATCCAGTCCATAATGGCTCTAATCCAGCGGTTACCTCCAAATCTCATTATGTGTCCAGGCCATCTGATATTCGATGCCTTGGCAAATGAAACAGCATCCCTGATTCTCCATTGTTGACGGAGGTTGGAACTCCGGATTCTTTCCCTCATTTGAGTGAAGCGTGATTCTCCAAGCATAGGTCTTTTGATTCCTCTTTGGGAGACCCGAATAGTGTTCTCATCCTGTTTTAGTAAGGCCCAGGTCTCTGAGGCGTGTGTTAATGCAGGAAGAACACTGGAATTGAAGAGATGTACCCAGAGCCGAAGGATCTTCATCCTCTTAGCTATTTCTTCAACACTCTTGAAGGTGTTCCAAGGCTCTGTCTTTCTCCTGCACAACTCAGGTGCCAGGTCATTCGTCATGTTGACTTCTCGACCTAGTTACACATGACTAGTATTCAGAGATGTTCATCCCATTGAGAGCGAATGGAACGTCAAGAACGAGACTGTTTCTCATAAACATTATCTTCATGAGACTCAGCTGTCGTCAGACCATTTCATACTCACTGTTGAAGTCGGCCAGCATTTGTGCTGCTTGGCTAATGTTTGGTGTTATTAGAACGATATCATCAGCAAAGCAGAGGTGGTGTAGTTGCCGACCACCTGTCTTCACTCCCATTCCTTCCCATTCCAGTCATCTCATGACATTCTCGAGGGTAGCACTGAAGAGGTTTGGTGAAATGGTATCACTCTGCTGAATCCCTCTTTTGACATGGATGATCACTTTCTCGTAGAATGGTGAGATCCTGGTAGTGAATCCGTAATACAGCTCATGGAGGATCCTGATGTTTGAACGCCCTGTTTGGCTAGGGCATTGATGAACGCTTCTATGTCAACAGAATCAAAGGCCTTCTTTAAATCAATGAACATTAGACAGAGCAGCATCTTGAACTCCTGTGAAACCTCAAGAAGCTTGATTATTATGTGTATATGGTCAGTCATGCTGAATCCTTTGCTGAACCCAGCTTGCTCGCATGGTTGTCCTTCATCTAGTGTTCTCTCAATCCTATTCAGGATGACTCGAGTGAACAGCTTGTAGACAACAGACAACAGGCACATCGGGCCATAGTTGCCAATGTCATGGATTGCCCTTCTTGTAGAGTAAAATGGTGCTGCTGGTTTTCCATTGGGACAAAACCTTGCATTCAGACAGGTAGCATGTGAAGAGCCGAGCAAGTCTATTGATAAGTACTGATGGCAGGTTCTTCAGGTGTTTGGGTCTGACCTTGCCTCTGCCAGGTGCTGTTCGCTCTTTACCAACGAAATGGCATGTTGGATTTCGGAAGTGAGAACATTGGGAACGACATATCCATCCTGCGGAATTTGGTATGTGGGCAGATGGACATGGCTGTCAAAGAGATCTAAGTAGAAGTCATGGATATTCTTCTCCATTGCCCTTCTGGAAGATGTGCTAGATGAATCAGGACATCGGAGGCCAGTCATCTTGGTCTTGTAGTTGGCGAAGGACAGACGGGCATTGTGAATGCTTTTCCCAGCTTCTGCCACATCTGCCAACACTGCTGCTCTTCTCTCTTTTAGGTCTTCCTTTATCGCTTCTCTGCACTGCTTTGCAAGCTCAGATATTCACTTGCAGTTGCCTGAGGCTTGTTCCAAGCCACGTTGGTGAATAAGCTCAAGAGTTTTCAAAGACAGATTTTGTGTGTGTGTGTGTGTGTGTGTGTGTGTGTGTGTGTGTGTGTGTGACTATCTCTCTCTTGGCATTCCTCACACAATCATGGAAGTGCTGAAGCAGTTCATTGTATTCCTGGTCAATGTTGTCAACAAGGGCATCTTCCCATGTTGCCACGATAGTGCCAAAGAGCTCCCAGTTGGTGGTCATTCTGGGAGTTCTCTTTTTAAACTTTGCAGCCCTTTCTCCCTGCTTCGTGAAGTAGAATTTTGCATGAAGGAGATGGTGGTCTGATCCTGTTTGGAATTTTGGGACAACAGCGACATCAGTCAGGCAAAACCCATCGATTCAATATGATGTGGTCAATTTCCTTGTGGAATCGTCCACCGGGAGATTCCAATATCCACTGTTTAGATTTGGCCTTCTGGAACTGTGAGTTACCAAGGATGGTCTTGGTCAACATGATGAACTCAGATAGTCTCTCACCCGTCATTCCATTCTAGGCCATGGGTCCTAATGTGGAGTTCTTCAGCTGATCTTCTTGGTCCTATCTTGTCATTAAAATCACTGACAATGATCTTGTAGAAGGTGTGGTCTTCTTTATAGAACTTCTCCAGCTCCATGTAGAACTTCTCAATTTCTCCTTCATCATAATTGGATGTTGGTTCATAGACAACGAATATAGAAACTGCTGGCAGTGAGTCACATTTATTCAAGTGCAATCGTCCAATTTGGGTCATTAGGCATTTGAATGAATCAATGCTCATGACCAAGTTTGTGTTGACAAGGACACCAACACCACCGACACCTCTTTTTTTGCATGTTCTGAGGAACAGTTCTTCTCCAGTGTAGAAAATGGAGTGATGTGATTGATGCTTTATCATCTCAGTTAGACCAATGTTGATCCTTGGAGTGTGAGGCTCAAATGCTCCAATGCCAGATCTCCTACTTGATCTTTTGTGCTTGTACATTAGGTCCTCAATGGATGCATCTGATGCCAGCGTACATGCATTGAAAGTATAGACAGTCATTTTTGTCTTTCTTCATTTTGGCAGCCTACTTTGGCCTTGAGATTTTATCAGCCTCTCCTTCCTCATCCTTCTTAATGCTGCCGTATTGGTGGCTCTTTCAGGATCAGGGGAATGAGATCCATTGTATTTACTGGTTTTCGCATATCAAATATGCCATGGATAGCTTGCCAGGCTCTGTTGTGCGGGTGGGATATTCTCAGTAGCTTGCCAGGCTATCCAAGAGGGATAGAGGCTTTTAGGGCGGCCTCTAATCACCCTTGTAGGTGTTCCCATGGTTCAAACCATACTGGAACCCTATCAAATACGGTGTGTCAATCTTGGAAGATGGGTATTAAGTGTCTATCTTATCACAGACAGCCATAACAGTCTTATGACAGCCACAAAGCCGCCATGCGGTCCAGAAAGCATCCTGGAGCGTGGCGGCAGCTGGGTAGTGGAGGTGGTGAAGAATTCATTAACTACATAAAAACTGTGAACTCTATTGGAAGTGAAACAAAAAAAAAATGCTCTGACATCAGAGTGGCACATCTGGTGGCAGCTGCGCAGCACTCTTCAACTTATGGATGTATTTGTCTGGCTATAGTGTAATGTGAATGTGTAGTCTCCTCAGAACTCATGGTCATGAAAGAAC
Source organism: Sorex fumeus (assembly GCF_029834395.1). NCBI lineage: Eukaryota > Metazoa > Chordata > Mammalia > Eulipotyphla > Soricidae > Sorex > Sorex fumeus. The sequence goes on along the minus strand of NW_026606322.1, from coordinate 8,026,005 downwards.
CTGATCAACAAGGGTTTTTTCCCACCTTGTTTGTTAGTATTTATTTATGGATCAAGATCAAATGCCTTCTACCTTAACCACATCAAATGTGGTGTGCTTCTCTTGGTACGTCAGTGGAGTTGAGTAGGAGATCTGGCATTGGAACACTTGAGCTGCACACTCCAAGGATTCTAAAATTTTAAATATTTTAAATACAACTAGAGATGACTTTGGGGTCCAGAGGCATCTCTGCAGCTTGTGACTCTCTTCTGAGATTTATCTGTGAGTCTCTGGATCATGGCCGTTCATGAGATTATATGGCACCAGAGGCAGTTCGTGGGCATGGCCTCCAAGCTCAAGGAAAGACAAGGAAATGAGGAAGGTTGCCCATTCCCAACTCTGCGAGAGCCTGGATGTTTCAGTCACAAAAGTTGTATACCTGAGTTTTTCAGCACTTTCAATCTCATGTGCAAGGCACTCATCCTGAACCTGTGTAGATCAGCTGGGAGCATGGCAGTGATTGGGTTCTGGAGGTTTTGGGCTTCTGGGGCTCTACTGGGACTGAAGCTGGGCTCATCAGCCCTTCTCCAGGTGCCTCTCAAATGAGGTTCAGCCTGATGTGGCATCTGAAGACATCTCTATAGCAACAAGGATGTGTGTGTGTGTTTAATACAAAGGGAATACTAATAAGCATTGCAGGAGGAACTGGGTAGACAGTAGAGGAGCTCAACCTCTGTCATGGCCTCCTGAGCATCACCACCACTAGGCCGATTTTCAAGAATCCTAGCACTGGAGAGTATGAGCAGTACCACATCCTCAGTCTTAGGACTGAGCCTCCAACATCACTAGCCAAACATTGCCGCAGTAGCTCTGGGACCCACTGAGCACCTCTTGCCGGGAGGATGCTCCCCACAATAAAAGATGTTGAAGCAACTAAGTACTTCTTATCTTATCCTGAATCCAAACATATGTCAATAGATGAGAAGATGAATATTTCACTATATCATTAAGAGCATAAAGAAGCATAAATATCCCTTTGGAATTTTTTTGAACTTTAAACAATGGAAGAGAATGTCCTTCATCCTGCAGATTAAAAGATGCAGAGGCAACGTGATCACCAGAAGGGGAATCGTTTTCTCTCTTCATTTTCCCCTCTCCATCCTTTCCCCCTTCTTTAGAAAGTTGGATAAGGATGAGCCTACAACACTGGAGTTTTCGACAAGCAAGAGGAAAGGTGGAGGGGCAGTCTGACTGATGAAGGGAGCATCTCCACCCAGCTTTTTCAGCACATGAAGTAGCGTAAACTAGCACAGGGTAAGGTGGTCTCTTGCCTTTGTGTTTGAGCAGACCCTCAGCAGTGTTCTGCAGGGATTTTTCCACCTCCTTCTTCCTGACTACCTAGTAACTTTGGATTCAACTCTTCCTAAATGGTAAACTGCTTAACTCTGGCATTTAAAAAATTCTGTTGGGCTCTTTCTTTCCCCACGCTTTTCTGTCCTCTTTATCTATACCATTGTGTCACTTGAGTGCCTGGAAATCACTGAATATGAAATAAATGTTTCATGGTCTAATTGGCCTTGCTTAGTATGAAAGAATAGTCACGGTCATGGTCCTCCCGTTGTTCATCGATTTGCTCGAGTGGGCCCAGTAACGTCTCCATTGGAGACTTTGTTGTTACTGTGTTTGGCATATCGAATACGTCACGGGTAGCTTGCCAGGCTCTGCCATGTGGGCGAGATACTCTCGGTAGCTTGCCGGGCTCTCCGAGAGGGGTGGAGGAATCGAACTCGGGTCGGCCACGTTGGCTGTGTGCAAGGCAAACGTCCTACCACTGTGCTCTCACTCTAGCCCTTAGTATGAAAGAATCGATGAAAGAATTCATGAATGGATGGACTTGGACTTTGATTTTGTTCTTTCCCCTGTGGCTTTGCAAACATCAATAGGCATGCCAAGGCCCCTTTTCCAACAAGAGACAGGAGGATATTCTGGAGAATTCAGCATTCTCATTTATTTTGAGTTTGAAGCAACTATGGCACAAAAATCTGACAAATTTCCTGATGTTAGTCTCAGCTTGCCCTTGCTTTGCATACTGGTCTTCAATTATTTTAGTACCACCATTGCATCATTATTTCTGGCTTTGGAATATCTTACTCCAGATATTTTCATGACTCTTCTATGTTGATTCATGTCACTTTTTCATTCAATCTTTTCATCATGGTAGCCATGAAAAATTTTCAATCATATTACATATTTTATTTTTTTACTGCGCAAACTTTATTACTGGAGACAAACAATGTCTCTCCCAAGGACACTAAAATCTTCTGGGAACAAAGATGGGGCCTATGAGGGTCCATGGCAGGCACTAACAGGTGGAATAAGCAAGCCACATTTTTCTTATTTTCACAGAGACAAACTTTGTTTCCATTTAAATATTATGTCCTTTGGGCCAGGGAGATATTATAGCGGGTAAGACACTTGCCTTGCCTTATATGCACTTGAGACACAGATTTGTTGCTCAAAACCACATATGGTCCCCCAAGCCTTTCCATGAATCATTCCTGAGGTCAGAGCCAGGCATAAGCCAACAATAAAATCCTATATACTGGGGCTGGAGTGATAGCACAGCGGGTAGGGTGTTTGCCTTGCATGCAGCCGACCCGGGTTCGATTCCCAGCATCCCATATGGTCCTCCGAGCACCACCAGGAGTAATTCCTGAGTGCATGAGCCAGGAATAACCCCTGTGCATCGCCAGGTGGGACCCAAAAAGAAAAAAAATCCTATATACTTGACTCTTTTTTAATTTTCCCTTGTTACAATGTAGTTTTCACCAAACTAAGAACTTTATGCTTCTGTCTTAGACCAGCACTGATTAAGGTCTCAATAAATATATAAATAAATGTGCAATCAAATTTGCACCTATAAAATCTGTTGTGTTTTCAAATCCACAACAGTGCTCAGGGCTTCTGGGGCCACTATTGCCAATACTTGGCCAACCAGCTCAAGCAGTTCAAAGTTCAATCTGGCAATGTGAAGCTGCTAGGGCCTGCAACTAGAACAACCACAGCTAAGCTCAGAGTCCACCAGGGGCATATCTGCTCAGCTTGGGGGCCTCCAACACCACACCAGGTGTGATTGATGGGTCTGTGTGGGGGGGGGCAGATATTATGTTAAACTTATGTTCTTGTGTTGAAAATGTTCTCAAACTTGCAAATCATGTGCTCCTGTCCACTGAGCTAGCCTCCACAATCCAATCAATTTTACCTCTTTTCCATACGGCTTGAATTTGACACCAATTCATATATGTTTTTTTTTTAAATTTATCATTGTATCACTGTGGAGATACAGGTACAGTGCTTTCATGAGTGAGTTTCAGTCATACAAGTAGCCATTCCTCTACCAGTGTACATTTCCCACCACCAATGTCCCCAATATCCTTCCCTCTACCCCCACTGCACCCCACCCCACCACCTGTCTCTATGGCAGGCACTTTTCTTCTTACTCTCTCTTCCCTGTTAGGCATTTATGGTTTGCAATACAGATATTGAGAGGCCATCATATTTGGTTCTTTGTCTACTATCTGCACACATCTACCATCCCTAATGATCCCTCCAACCAGCATTGACTTAGTGGTCCTTTCTCTATGCCAACCTCCTTCTCCTTCAGCACTTGAGGCAGGCTTCCATCTGTGGACCAATCCTCCTGGCCCTTGTCTCTTTGTCTACGAGTGTTAATCTCATACAAGTTATTTTAATCACAAATGATTGCAGTCGTTCTATATCTGTCTCTCTCCTTCTGACTCATTTCATCTTGCATAATACTCTCCATGTCCATCCAATTATAAACAAATTTCATAACTTCATTTTTTCTAACATCTGTATAGTATTCCATTGTGTAGATGTTCCATAGTTTCTTTAACCAGGCTTCTGTTCTCGGGTACTCAGCTTGTTTTCAGATTCTAAAAAGTGGCACCTAGTTTCTTTCTATCTCACTTAAAAAATTGATGCTTTCTACAATAGCATTTCTCTATAACCTCTGTCCGTTAGTATCACTTAGATATTGTTGCTCATAAAGTCTTTTTAAGTTCTAACAACTGACCCCTGTCCTGTGTTGAATGTATTTCTTCAGTTTGAAAGGAGCTGATGCTGAATTTTTGCTTTTTCTCCTTAATATATAATAAGTATAAAAACTAGGCAAGACTAATAAGACCAAAATATCCACCAGTCCCAGAAACTGGCTTAAAGATGCATACATAATTTAAACCAGGGCATTTTCTGATATTTTTCTGCCTGGAGAGGAAAAAGCAACCTATCTTCCTGGTTGGATTTCTAAACAGATGGTACAAGTCTTGCAGAGATTGTGAACTTCCAGAGAGAGAGCATGCCTAAGAAATTAGGGTCTTGGTAAGAGTTTTGGTCCCCTGCTTCTAACAAACACTGTTCATGAAATTTTTATTTTTAGTGCTAACATTTTTTTTGGTTTATACTTGCTTCAGCTACACTACATCATATAAAATTTATGACATTGCTTATACATCAGATCTGCAAGCTTGGCCAACCCCAGCAACTCTCTACATATAATACCTCCCCCACACATCAAATAACCTAGAGTGATGCTTCCTGTACTACTAGTCCTGGTTTAGTTAGCCTGAACAGTTTCCCAATATCCATGGCAGAAACATGGAGCCTTGGTGGCCAATGTATATAAAATAACCTCTTTATCTCTAAGTGTATCATATATTTCCAGCATTTAGTGAAAATGTTGAGAGATAATTCTAATGTGATTACTGAAGAAAAAACATAATAATATATTACTAAATTTAGATATGAGGTTGAATCATGCTGATGACACTTATCCTGTCCCCAAATTCTGAGTTAACATCATGAGGCATTTTTTATGCCTGGAAGTATAGTAAATTGGTTGTGATAAAATCATAGGTGTCTCTTTCAGAACTGAACCTTATTTCACATCAGAACAACATATGGTATGAAAGTAATTATACATCCTAATGAACACAAATCCTTTCCTATTAGCAAATATGTTGAACAAATATTTTAAAATATTTACTCTGAGAGTATTACTGTGATGCAGCAAGAGTGGGTGTTTAATAAAATAGAAATCAGTGGAGTTTTGTTGCCCAGAACAGAAAATACCACGTATCTCTCTAGCTATATGTATATGCACACGCATATACACATATACATAAGTATGTATACATGTAAATATATGTGTGTCATGCCTATTTAATATATATGAGGGCATGTACATAATATAATAATTAGATAGGATGTATAAAGTGAGATGAAAATTTAAAAAATTGAAAACAAACTAACTAAAACCTACTGGACCTCCACCTGAACAGTTATAACACAGAATGAGTTGTCACATGCAATTAACCTTTGGAGAATTACTAAAAAGAAAGAGCTTCTTTAGCTAGCTATCACTTAAAATATGAATGACTTATATCCAAAGTCTGCTTTATATTTTATTGCATGTATAATACATATTTTATTTGATTATGCTCCTTTGGTGGTCTATGGGGTTTTATTTATTTATTTTAAATTTTATTCTTTTTTTTAAGTTCTCCATTTATCCCTATCACATACTAGTGTAGCTCAATGGCATCTGTTCGCTTCAGGAACACAAAGAGCATCAAATCATTCATTCAGGGTCTTGATGAAGAAGTCCAACCATCTCATAGGTGGGTCAGGTGTTATTTTGACGTCCCGTGGAATCCAGTTGGTAATGGCTCTAGTCCAGCAGTTGTCTCCAAATCATGGAATGAAGACATTACTGGCACCCACTTCACTTGAGCAAATTGATGAGCAACAGGATGAAAAGTGATAACAAGTGAAGTGATTTAAAAAGTTGTTCACCAAGGGTCCGGAAGACTGGTCTACAATTGGAGACTGCCAGAAGTGGATGGTTGAGGGGACAGTTAGAATAGAGAAGGGACCATTATGACAACAATAGTTGGAAATGGTCACTCTGGGCAAGAACTGAGTGCTGAAAGTTTATAAAGTGATATACATGATAACTTTTCAGTACCTGTATTGCAAGTCATAATGCCCCAAAGGAAAGAGAGAGAGAGAGAGAGAGAGAGAGAGAGAGAGAGAGAGAGAGAAGAGAGAGAGGTTGGAGAAAGAGAGAGAGGGAGAGAGAGAGAGAAAGAGAGAGAGAGAATGCCTGCAGTAGAGGGAGGCTTTGGATGAGGGAGTGGTAATAGGGAAACTGGGGACATTAGTAGTAGGAAATATATACTGGTGAAGGAATGGGTATTGGAACATTTTATGATTGAAACCCAATCATGAGCAACAATGTAACTGTGCATCTCACAGTGATTCATTTTTTCATTTTTATTTTTTTAAATGTCCTATACAATATCTCCATATAATTGCAGTCTACCAATAAATAAGATGGTGAATAATAAAAATAAATAAATAAAAAGTTGTTCACAATAATTTGTAGCATTTAAATTCTGACACCAATCCCACCACCATCACACCTACCCACCACCATATTTCAAATGTTTCCAACCCAACGCCCAAACCTTGCCACCAAAGCAGGGACTAAATAATTTATTTTGTATTACCTGTTATGTATAATGCACTAAAAATGACCCAAAAATTTTCCCTAGAGGAAAGCGGGTGAAGACTGTTGTATCTCACCCTAGTGCCAGTAAGCCTTGTCTAAGAGATTATCAAGGGCCAGTACATCCTTGTGTAAGAGATTACTCTTGTATAAGAGTTTACCAGGCACACCAGAAATTCTAAAATTTGGATGTTGACTTTGAGGTCCAGAGGCCTCTCTGCAGAGTATAGTTTTGTGTTGCTCTCTTCTGAGAGCTTTATTTGTGAGTCTCTGGGTCATGGCCGTTAGTGAGCTTATACAGTGCCAGAGGCAGTTCCTGGGCGTGACCACCAGGTTCCCACAAGCTCAGAGAGAATGAGTGAGGTCGCCCATTCCTGACTCTATGCAAACCTGGAGATTTCAGTCACTAGTCCTGCATACCTGGGATTTTCAGCAGATTCGCTTGTGGATGAGGTCATCCCAGTCTGTGGAGAGCAGCATTTGAGTTCTGGAGGGTTTTCCAAAGTCGGCTTTAAAAATGAACTTTATTTTATGAACTTTATTTTACATAATTGGCTAAGTCATGTGATATTTTTGCTTTACCACTTGCTTGTCTTTTTTCCCGATAATTTTTGTAAACCTAAGTAGAACTATTGCATATTATGTTCAAATATTGATAAGCCCTTACCATTGTAACTTACATAACCTCAATAATTCTCTAAAGAAATACTAAATCTTTGTTTTCTGGCTTCTACTACTTATGAGTCTAGAAGCCACTAGAGGTTCACAAAAGTGTCAATTAACTCCTACAGAGATGTGTTAAAGTTACATCAGTTTAGACACAGGGAATAGACCACAAAATAACTTACTGAAAACATACTAAATAATAAAATTCTACTTTCATAAAGAACTGTAATAAATTTATTTCTCTGTTTGTAAATTTCTAATTGATCCTATTTCTGTTGGAGGAAACTGACTAACACATGATGTGTACAAGGGTCAACTCAACAAAACCTTCCGATAGAGTATTAGTAATCAAAACTTTGGAAAATATATTTAAAATATAAACAAATTTTACTTGGATAGATTAAATTTGAGATGCCTGTGACAAATTTAATTAGAAATATCAAGTTAGAAATTGAATTTATGGGCTTCAAATATAAAACTTACAAGCTGCTTTTATAAATATTAAGCACTATTGGAATTGGAGATAGCTTATATGGTGAGCATATATCTAGCAATAAGCTTCTGAATTTGATCTTTAGAGCCAATAGGTGTGATCCTGGTGGTCCCCAAGCACTGCACCTCTGATCTCATTGTGTGTGACCCATGTATAACAAAATGAAATAATATATATAAATATATAATTTTTTTTGAAGCTTGGAAAATACTTTTTTAAGAAAATATTGCATCACAACAATATAAATTTTGCATACATATCTTATAAATCAACATCTGTACATACAGCATTGAGCTTAACATACTATATTGAGCTTAAAAGTCTACTCTGGTCTTCTCCCACAAATCTGCCTTTGTGTCCAATTTATCCAAATCTTTCCTTTCCCTTGTGGCTAACTATTAATTTGGTCTAAAAGTTTAAAGTCTTGTTTTATTTGGAGTATTCATTTACTTGGTTTCTCTATACATCTTATGCGAATGAAATAATGTGGTATTTGTCTTTATCCTTCCTTATTCACTTAACATAATATTACTAGGTCCACAAATATTGTTGCAAATGGTAGCACTGTAGCACTGTCCTCCCATTGTTCATAGATTTGCTCAAGGGGGCACCAGTAACGTCTCCATTGTGAGTCTTGTTGTTACTGTTTTTGGCATATCAAATATGTCATGGGTAGCTTGTCAGGCTTTGCTGTGTGGACGGGATACTCTAGGTAGCTCGCTGGGCTCTCTGAGAGGGATGGAGGAATCAAACCCGGGTTGGTATGGTGCAAGGCAAATGCCCTACCAGATGTGCTATCTCTCCCCCCGTTGCAAATGGTAAGATTTAATTTTTTCAATAATTAGATTCTGTTTGTGTGTGTATGATAATTAAATCAACCTGGAGAAAGTAGAGAAAAGAAGAATTGAAGATCAACCTTTAGGATTTGAAACAGTCATGGATTGGTACCAATAGAAAAGGTCCAGAAGCAGTAACAAGGAAGATAAAATGAAAATTGTGGAAGTATTTAATTCTTGAGAAAAAAGAATTTAATTAAGGAAGTAGGGACAAACTTTAAAAGTATAAAATCAAGTTTATTAATATAATATTAGATGCATGTATTTCAACTCTAAGCTTAACAAACACAAGCATCTGAATAACTCTCATCACAAACTACCAAATGTCTCCATTAATCACCAAAAAGTATTTTCCTTTACCCCTTTTCATTCCATTCCCCATCCCGGCATGACTACCCAGCAACCTATGATTTCTTTCTATAACTCTTTATTTGAATTCTCTTTTTCCAATTTGTATCTAAATGAAATTATAAGTTATGTACTCTTTTGTATCTGACTTCTTTCAAGCAAGTAAATTTCTTTTTGAAATTTATCTATGTTCTTTGCTGTTCCAGTAGTTTATACCTTTCTGTTGCTGCATATTAATCTATTACATGGATATAATATAATTTGTTTATCACAATATAATTTGTTTATCCTCACTTCTTGTTAAGTAGTTGGGCTCTTTCCAGTTTGGGTCTATAATAAATTAAATAGCTCTTAACATTTATGTAGAGAACTTTGCGTTAAATAAAAACAGATTTTTTTATTTCTCTTGAGTAAATAGCTAAATAAAATTTCTGGATCACATAGTAAGTTAATGTACATTATTTTCCAAGAAACTGACAACTATTTTCAAGTGAGTATGGTTGCCCCATTATTTTTATTTAATCAGAATTTGAATCAAATTCCTTCTTGCATATATCTACTATAACAAGTCTGTATAATTTTAGCTACTTCAGAGAGTTTTGGCCATCTTAGAGATTTCTCTGGTTTCTAATTAGACTTTCAAAATTCCATCAGGTGTTTTGTGAAAAATCAATGTGAGTGATGTCTTAAAAATTTATTTGGAAAGGGAAAGGACCAAAAATAGACAATATATTTTGAAGAACTAATTTGTACTAACAGGTTTTGAAATTTATTACAAGCAACAGTAAAAAAAGATAGTGTGTAGTATGTGATATTTGGAAGGAACACCACAAAGTGTTTATAAGTACTTAGTTATATATTTAATTGCTCATTTATCAAAGTCAAAATGTAATTCAAAAAGGAAAAGGATATTTGCTTCAATGAATATATTAGAATAATTGAACATCTATGTAGAATAAAACAAACCTCAACTCTTACAACAAATCATAAAACTTAAACTGGATCATGGCATTAACTGTAAAACTAAAATTATGAAACAGAAATATAGGAGAGAATCTTTCTAATCGACAATTTTCTTACTGAGACCACATTAGCATCACTTGAAGGAGAAAATATTGATTGAATGTCATTAAATTCTGCAACTTCTAATTTTGAAAGATATTCTAGAGAAAATGAATAGACAATTGAGAGATTGAAAGAAAATATTTTATAATATTAATTACAAATGTATATATCATTGTTTATACACATATGCATTTACATATATTTTTGGGGATTTTGGTCATTTTGCTTGATTTTGATCTACCCAGTATTGCTTAGTGGTTAAGCCTGTCTCTGTGCTAAGTGTTCACTCCTGCTAGGGTTTCAGGGGCCATATTCAGTACCAGAGATTGAACCTGCACTGGCCACATGAAAGGCAAATGTCCTACCTACTGTATTGTGTTTTCCTGTACATATATTATTTTGTTTGATTTTTGTTTTGAGGCCATACTTGACATACTTAGGTTTTACTCCTAACTGATTCTGTGCTCAGGATCAACCCTGGCAGTTTTCAGTTAGAGCATATGCAGTGGCAAGGATCAAACCAGGCTCAGCCGAGTGCAAAGCAAGTGCCTTAAGCCCTGCACTCTCTCTCTGGCCCCATGTTTACTTCTAGTATTTAGTTGTAAGACTTCTTTGATGTATTCGTAGAAACACACAATATGACAAAGATGTTATAAAGAGTTCATCAAAGAATTCTTGCAACTCAATAGTGAGATGAATATAATGACCAATTAAACAATGCCCAAAAGACTTAAAAACTTTACTGGAATACTCTCTTTTTTTTCCTTCAGATTCTATGCATCTTTCTCCTCTTACTAAAGCATTTACTGCAAATGGTCAAAAAAAGTTCTAAATTATGTTTTTTTCATAATGTAAAAATAGTAATGGCAGAAAATATTCTCGTAAGGTAAATATAGTGCTTGAAGATTTCATTTTAGAAATACTAATGTATGGAAAATATGTATTTTGTGAATTCAGAAAATACGAAGTATATTTTTGCCTATTTCCAAATTATAGCTCTCATATTATCCCATATTCTCAGTTACTTCACAGACTTTCTTGGAAATATTCAGAGACCATATTTACCTCATTCTTTATGTATATATGCAATTTATAACATCTCCACATTACTAAAACTACCCCAAATCTTTGACTACAGAATCTTTCAAATATTTCCAATCTAAGTTAGAGGACATCTTTTATGTTTATTATACTACTTTATATTCAGTGGAATGAAATTATTTAGAAAACTTGAGTAAATAAAATCACAACTGTGAAACTCCCCTTTTCTCCATATATTTTGCATCATACCTTCTAATTCCTTCCCAAACATTGATGAGTCTTATCTGAAAGCACTCTCAAGTTATACAAAGCAAAAGCAAGTGAATTATGCAACATTGACAAAATTTCCACACAATTTCTAGTTACTGGCTTTAATTTCATACGTCATCACAGGTGAAACAAAGTGCTCGGATTTTTTGCTGATGACAACATTTATAATGCTGACCCCTGAAAAAATAGATAAGGATATGATTTCATTATTGTGACCAGGTTGAAGAGCCAAGAGTGCGGTCAGCACTTGGATCCAAATTACTCTAAGGATACATTTATTCTTTTTTCATATATCCTTTATTAATTTATCTCATTGAGCAAATGAAAATGAAAATTTTAGAGAAAATACAAAAATATTCCCTTCCATTTTAGTAAGGAACTGAAAGCCATCTGCAGAGAAATGCTGCAGCATCATTTTTGGAAGTAGGTTTCTCTATTCTAGTTTCAGCTTACACCTTCAGAAACAATCATGTTGCATTTTCCTGCCATTTTCTCCAGCACCAGAGTTAAACCCATAGTTATCAAGCTGTGTGAGAAAAACAACTCTGCCTTACTCCCACGACTGCTGACCATAGGGAAATTTGTGTGCTTCAGTGACGTAAGCAGATAAGAGGTCAATGATTACAGTGGGAAACATTCTTCTCTTCTGTGCAACTACCTTCTCTGGGATTTGGTCATGTTGTGAACTACAGAAATACAGCACAGAGAAGGATTTATTAGCACACAGTGACAGAACAAAATTGGATGTAAAGAGTGAAAAGGAGAGAGAAACTGAAAACGATATAAGATTAGGAGTCTGAGCATTTAGAAGAATGCTGGTCGCAAGAAAATAACAGATGGAAACTGTGTCAAAGATGATTTCGGGGATATTTGACATTAGATAAACAACTTCACTGTTAGCCTCTTTAAGTTCCATTTATTACTACTTAGACAGGATTGATTTCTGCATGACAAATATTGACTCATCTTTCAAAAGCTCTAGCTAAAATGTCACCTCCTTGGAGAAGCCTTTCAGACAATCCCCGGGCATTCAGTTGCCTCTTCAGAGCTCAGAGGACACCACACATACACTGTTCATGCTGCTATAATATTACTCACGCTGTAATTTGTTGCTTGTACATTTTCTCTCTCTTTCTCTTGTACTAATGAGTCAAGGTAGCATAGTCAAAATGACAATTTTGGAAATAGAAAGACTTGGTATCCATTTCAGCTTGGTCACCATAACATAGATGGCAGGATTATATGCAACATAGCAACAACAGAAATTTAGTAAGATTGTGTTGATTCAGTCTGAAGTGGAGCTTAACACATAGATGACATTTAATTCATATTTGTCTTGTCTTTAGCTTGTCAAGCCCAGGTGCTTCTTGAAGGTAGAAATTGGATTCTTAGAATCCCTTGTTCCTGGTACAGTGTAGGTACTCAGTAAATGATTCTTGAGTAAATGCATTAGCGAACTATCTTGTACCTTAGGTCCAAAAATAACTTTTCTTGTAGTTATCATAGAGTCTTTATTTATCTGTCTTCTTTCTAATGTTGTGAACTACTAAGAGGCATTAATAGCCTATATCTACAAAAACACTCCTGCTCTTCACCAGCTCCTTCTGCCTCTCAAACTTCTGTCTATCTAGTAACATTTCATTATTTTTTCCTCCTGTGATTATGTGGGGTATGTGTGTATGGAGGGGGTCATGTGACTGGTTATATCTATTGACTTGTAAATAGTGATCTCCCAGTAGAAACCATTCTATGCATATGTGAAACTCTCAATGAATTATTTTTTGGTCTCTGCAACTGATAGTATATAAGATTATTGTTGCCAAATACACATGTATCTTTGACTATTTCATTCATTTCATTTTCATTTTCATTTCATCATCCTGTTATTCGTTGATTGCCTCGAGCAGGCCCCAGTAACGTCTCTTTCATCCTAGCCCTGAGATTATATTCAAGGCTCTTTAGGAGAATGAGCCCCATCATTGTTACTGGTATTTGGCATATTTGGTGCGCCACGGGGAGTTTGCCAGACTCTGCCCTGTGGGCAGGCTACATTCGATAGCCTGCAAGTTTGTCCAAAGTAGGAATGAGATAATAAGATGTCATAAAAAGATGTCCTGATAAGATGTCGGTTCCGGGAGCTGGATTTTATAGTCTCTGAGTCTGGGCCGCTGATGGGATTACATGGCGCCAGGGGGCCAGGTGGTGGGTGTGACCCCCGCCTACTGGAATTTGGAGGATCTGGGTGGAGGATGCTCGACTCCAATCCGAGTAGGCTTAGAGATCTCGGCCCTGGAACCCGCGTGGCTTTGTCCCTCTGCCAGTACCTTCATGTGTGCGGAGAGAGGTCTCGGCATGGTGGTGGCTGGTCCGGGAGGTCTTCGGCTGCCGGAGCCCTGATCGGGGCAGAGAGGAAAGCTCAACCCGCTCCCCTCCAAGGGACCCCGGTGAGGAACAGCCAGACGCAGGGGCAGGAGACTGACTATGATAAACAATACTTTCATCACTACTTATAGTCTAAAAAGGACAAGTTCCATACTCAAGATTAAATACTAGTTGGTTTAAGTAGCTGAGTATTGGAAGATGTTCAGTATCACAGACTTACTAACTGATACAGGCAGCAATGAACAGAAAATCGAGCATTATACTTATTAATAGGCAATTATCATGACACAGATTCATATGAATTTTACAGTATTTTCCTAGGTAAAATGCATTTTAAAAATGGTGATTAGTATTACACAATATCACGTCACAACTGGAAAAGTAATATTATCCCCATTTTATACAAGTAAAATGTACAATTGTCAGGCTGGAGAGATTTTAGCTAGGGTTAGGCATTTACCTTGCATGCAGCCAACACCAGTCTAATTCCTGGGACTGTGTAAGACGTCCTGAGCACTGCTAGGAGTGGCTCTTGAGCACAGAGCTAGGAGTGACCCCCAAGCATGCAGGCTGTGCCTCTTCACATACAACAATAATTTTAAATTAATATAGACTATTGTTATCTATAAAAATTTCATTAAGCTATTCTGGCATTTTCATAAATAGGTATTCCATAGAAGCTATGGCTTTTCGCTTTTTACATTGGCCACTTTTTAAAAAAATCCACACAGGAAATAGAAATGTAAAATTCACAGTGGCAAAACCTCCATCCTTGTGATGCAGAAAATTTTACTAGCAATTAAAAGACTTGATGTAATTGCAAAGCAGTGATTAGAGGTTTGGTTTGGTTGATGTTCTAAGTCACAGGGATAGTAAATACAATGTGTAAGTTAAAATTAGGCTCGATTAATGTGTGATATAAAAGTTAGAAACCATTATTAAAGATGAAATTTGATTAAGTGTACAATTTATTTAAAAGAATTTACTTTGATAAGACTAGAATTTTTGCATTATGTACAAAAATTGGTTACTTCTTACTTATACCAGGACTCAGTTTAGATTTCACCAGAGGATAGCCCTCATTCTCTTCAAACTCATCCTACCTGTACCAAACCATGACACTAACTCTGAGCTAGTACTTTATTATGCCACAATTTTCCTTTAGTTGTCTACCTATTTAGCCACTTGCCAGGTAATGGATTCTGTTGTCTATTAGCCCTGAGCTGACTCTTAACACTTAAGAGCAAGCACACAGTCTTATCTACATAACCAGCATCCAGTTTAGCATCTGTGCTTATCATGCAATGACATTTTTGTTCTGAACTGAAATTTGTGTCCCTGCCTCACAAATTCATATTTTAAAAATACAATCCTTTGTGTCATGGTATTAGGAAATAAAAACTATGCTGATGTCAGGAGGATGGAACTCATAAACAGGCTAAATATTATTATAAAAGAAACACCCTGGGGCCAGAGTACAGGGGAGAAGGCAGTTTCCTGCATGGGGTGAACCTAGATTAGATTCCCTAGCACTGCACCTTTTACCCTGAGCATCACTGGCTGGAGTCCTTCACAGAAAAGAAACCCCATAGGACTATATAGCTGCTCCATCATATAAGAACACAGTGAGAAATACTAATTTGTAACCTGAACATCTTCACTAGAACATGATTGTGCTGGCACCCTGATTTTGATCCAGTAGCTTCCAGAAGCATGACAAATAAATTTTTGTTGTTTATAGGTCACCTACTCTATGAAACTTGTTTTAGCAGCCTAAACTACAATAGGTTGTGAGTAAAAAATTATGGTGCTTTTAAAAATTGACACAAGATGTTCTAAATTTGGAGAATGTTTTATAGATGAACTCATTCCAAACATCTTGGCCAGAGCCTTGCGTCTCAAGGAGTTCCTACAAAAATCACCAGTGGATAAATAGTTCTCATTTCCCTTACTCCAGCAACGTCCATCCTCAAAACAGATATCCACCTGGCCTCTGAGTTGATACTGACCAACATGGGTAGTTTGACAATTCAGACATGATTTTAACATTGTGTGCAGGTAGCTAGAGAAAGGGACAGAAAAAAGGCATGTTTTCTCCCCAGACCACAAAGAGGAAGGTACTGCCTGTTACACACCTATTGACTTAACTGGTACTGACAGCTCAGGGCCATTAATAAGGGCTTTCTAGCCTACTCATGCATGTGTGAGCTTAAAAGCCCCGCTCCCCCAGGGCCATTAGAATGAGGACCAGATCTGCTACAACATATGCCTTTGCCAAGCAGATGCTGGCGGCTTGCCACGGGAAGTGCCAGGCTGACCACCAACCAGACTGATTAAGCAGTGGCCTTACCCAGCAACGGGTTGGAAAGACATTGGTAGAAAATAGTTTATATGAATGGAAGAAAAACAGAAGAATATACAATAAATTAGTCTTGTGCTCTGGTGTTTTTGTGCCTTGCCACATTTAATTCTCATTTCTCTAAAATGCTGTTACAGCCTCCCTGATATTAACTTTTCTTCCATCTTGACAAGGAGATAAAGGATCATTCAAGTAACTGCAGACAGTCATTGTGAGAAATCAGTTTCCAACCAGAAACTCTTGAATGAGGCAAGTTTGCCTCTAAGGACTACCTCACATTCCACACCTCTTCTGGTATAGACACATGCATGCTGGAGATTTGTAAACACAATTGACTGAGAGAAGGGTGGAGAGGAAATGGAACCTTTGTGTCATGGTCTAAGCCTCTTATTTTTTATCTGCTTGTTTTGCTGTAAAATCACCTTAGTACCTCTGAGAATTTCATTATTCAAACCTCTTTCTCCATTTACAGAAGAGTGTGAAGGTTTAATGGACCCCCTTGGCTTTTTGCTTTGAAATATTTATGGGCCGTTCTCATTTTCTTTCATGTTCACCTTCTCCATTAAGAAAAAACCTTGGAGGGGCTAGAGGAGAGGAAGCAGAAAGAGACGTCTGAGTGTGTGAGGAGTCTTACCCCCAGCTGGAGAGCAGAAAGAAAGTGTTCTCGTGCCCCCAAGGAGCGTGGCTACTTTACCCAGATCTGAAAGAAAGAGGGTAGACAAGGTTCATTCTGGGAAAAGCAATTTGACCATGCTGTTTCTCTGCCTGTGTCTGCTCTTTCTATTAAATAAGTCTAACAAGGCTGAAAAGCATAATGAAAAATTGCCCCACAGAAGGACTTGGTGAAGAGCCAGTCAGAAAGGGAAAAAGCATTAATTGACTTTACACTTCTCAAAACAATGTCTTCATAAGGCTCCCTTTGGGCTCCTGTTTCGCCTTCAGATTCACTCACCCAGCTTCTTTCCCTGCTGTCACTTGTCTGTCCCCTCTCTATTATAGAAGTAAGAGCAGTCACAGACTAGGACAATCAAATCATCAAAGAAGTGAAATTATTTCTTGGAGGAGCTGAGATTTGAACCCCATTCCAAAATCAAACCCAAATCAAAACTGAACTCTGAAATCAAACCCTCTTCCTTTTTCTTCTTCTACTGCAAGGCATAGTTTGGAGAGTTCCAATACTTAATATACTTTCTTAGAAATAATTAAACTTTTAGGGGCATAATATAGATACTATTTTAATTTTTAGCTTGAGGGAATCCATGAATAATTTTAAATAAATAAGTTAAAAATAAATTAGGAGCATAAATTTAATAAAATCATCATAATTGATAATTCTAGGCTTATATAAATAATATATAAATATAGTCAGAGTATAAATCATGTTAAATGGAGAATTTCCTATGGGAAAGAATTATAAAAATCCATGTATGTGTATAGAAATAAACTTCTGCAGTAAACAATTTAGATGGAATTTTTGTAAAGAAAAGAGTATCTACTAATGTTTCTTTAGGCACTAATTATTGTCTTCTATTCCCCTAGAAATTTTTCCATTTAATATCAGATGTTATCAGATATATCCTATTAACATAATATATCTTCCTTTTCACTATTTATTGAACAATGATAGCTAATAATAATTAGGTACTTATTACATTCCAGGCACCGACATAGATATCTTATGTTAATAACTAAATTTTCTTAAAATTAATTCTCACAGTGACATAATATTTTTTATTCCCATTCAGCGATTAGTATGCAAAGGCACAGTGAGGTTTTTCAACGTGTGTACAATAGTACTTAGCATATGGCAGAAACAGAAGTTCAAACTCAGCAGTGTATTTCCACACAACAAGAGAGAGTTTCAAATATATCCTTTCTCCTGCCCCTGCCTCCATACATCTGACAGTGCTCAGGGCTTACTCCTAGCTCTGTGTTCACTTCTGGTGAGGCTCAGAGGACCAAATATGGTGCTAGAAATTGGATCTACTTACTACTTACTTTGCATACAATCCAAAAGCACTTTACTGTCTCTCCTATCTCTCTAGCTCAGAGATACATCTTTTGAAGGACGTCAGTTTCCCATTATCCTAGACTATTTTGCGGCTAAGTTTATGCTCTGAACTAGTCCAGTACCCACAGCACTCTACTAAAAAACCCACAGTTATCACAGGAAATAAAGCTTGAGACTAGGTATCCCACTCATGACATACAACTTTCTTGAATGTCCAGTGCTCTGTGTAAATCTTGGTGAAGTATGACCCAGAAGCTCAGAAAAGATAAGTTCACTCTCCAGTAAGAAGCTCAAGTTTACATGCCATTGAATGTTTTATATAAAAGATGTTAAATAAATGCGAAAGAATATTAACATACTTTACACCATTTTCCCATAACATACATTCTAATATAGAAAAGTAAGACTTGGCATTAGATTTTTAAATTGAGCATGATTTCATGTGAGATACTATTTGGCTCACTTGCTCTGCTATGCTGAAAAGGCAGTTCTCGCTACTCATACAAAAATAGAGCTTTCCCTGTAGGTTCTGTAAGGAGTGGGTGAGGATTGTGCTTTAACTAATGAGATTAGAGAAGCATGGAGGAGAAATGGCACAGCAGGTTGAATGGGACTGGTGTCTAGCTAGAAACACAGTACCCTCTCTTTGTTATGTACTTTTATCCCATTATAGAAGTTAACTTTTTTTTTGCAGTGGCTTTAATACACAAAATGGCATTACATAATTATCTCAGTAGAGGTAGAGGTTTGATAGTCTTCTTTGCAACCTCAATTAACTAGGTCAGCAGGAAATTTCTCCCAAAAGGCTAAATGAGCATAATCCTCATAGCCCATCTCCAAGGTTTGAGCTAGACCTGAATATAAGCGCCAGTTTTCAACTCTATATATACCACAATGTCAAAATATAATAGCACTACACTACACTGTCCTCCCGTTGCTCATAGATTTGCTCGAGTGGGCCCAGTAACGCCTCCATTGTGAGACTTGTTCTTATTGTGTTTGGCATATCAAATACATCGTGGGTAGCTTGCCAGGCTTTGCCGTGTGGGTGAGATACTCTCGGTAGCTTGCCGGGCTCTCCAAGAGGGCTGGAGAAATTGAACCCGGGTCAGTCAAGTCGGCCGCGTGCAAGGCAAATGCCCTACTGCTGTGCTATCGCTCCAGCCCCAGAATATAATAAAAGGGTCAAAATTGGTGGTGAAAAAAAACTATGGGATTTAAATAAAATTAATGCCATATCATCTTTGAAAAATTACCTCAATCTTGCAAAAATCAGCAGATTTGCATTTAATACATTTCTTCTGCAAAACTGGTAACTGATTATATCTTCTACTGCTAACGGAAGTTAAAATACTTATTTGCAAAGTGAAGCATGCCCCATGCATCCCTCAATGTCTTTGTCTTCAATAATTTTTTGTTAACACTTCATTATTTCATTAAAATATTGTGACAATTATGTGATAAAATATGTGTATGGATGCAGTCTACTGGAAGTGGTCAATCTGCTGTGAAATGGTTGCATTTCTTGTATTCATGCCTTTGGTAATATGACTTTGGATATCAACAACTTAAGAGGAATAGTCTATTATACACTGGATTTCTGAACCTGCCTTGTACTTGCTTTGGCTAATAATATAAGTCTGCACATATCTCACTTTGCATTTAGTCATCTGTGCTAGGGTCATAGAACATAGAACTTAAAACACAGATTGGCTGGAGAGGTTGTACCTGGGATAAGGGTCTTGCGTTGTGAGCAGCTGACACTTTTTGATCTCAAATAAGCCCTGAGATCCACCAAATGCAGCTCAAAAACAAAACAAAACAAAACAAAATAGAAGAAACAAAAAGTAGAATCCTTTCTAATTAAGATGGTAATATTTTATATTTTATAACTATAGCTATATAATAGTTTATAAGTATATAATAGTTTCTAAGAATACATGCATCTTTACACACAAAAAGTTGAGTAATATTTGGCAAGATCGAATGGCAATGTTCAAAAACCTTAATTTTAAATCTTGTCTGCACATTGGAATCATCTGGGAAGCACTAACAGGTACTGAATTGAATCAGAATCCCAGAAACCCTCATTTAATTGGTATATGGTGTGAGACCTGGTATTAGGAATTTTAAACCTTCCACAGATTATTCTGATGTTCAGTCAAGTTAAGAAACTGTCACTGTCACTGTCCTCCCATTGTTCATCGATTTGCTCGAGTGGGCCTAGTAACGTCTCCATTGTGAGACTTGTTGTTAGTGTGTTTGGCATATTGAGTACGTCACAGGTAGCTTGCCAGGCTTTGCCGTGTAGGCAAGAAACTCTCAGTAGCTTTCCAGGCTCTCCGAGAGGGGCAGAGGAATCGAACTCGGGTCGGCCATGTTGGACACGTGCAAGGCAAACGTCCTACCGCTGTGCTATCATTCCAGCCCAAGTTAAGAAAAACAACTCTAAATTTTGCTGTGTCATATGATTTACAGACAAATCAGAAGAAAAGATAAAAATAAAAAATAAATCTTGGTGAAAGTCTAAATCACCTACTCTTCAAGAAGTATTAGAATTGAGCTGACATTTATCAATAACCTGTATCTATGTTAATACAAATTTAAAGTAGAAGGGATCAAGGTATAGGGATTTGATTAGGTTCTTTGAAAATTGTCAACAAAGTAAATTCTCCCACAAGATTAGATGGTTTAGCATTTGGATATTTTACACATTTTTTTAGAACTAAGCAACTATTCAGTCATATCTTTTAATAGTTCAGATGTGTAACATTATGCTTTCTGTCATACTGTAACCAGAATGCATAAGTGACAACAAATCTTTGAACAAAGAGCAATTCTTTCATAGCCTTGGATAGTCAGCTTGGATTGACAATGACCCAACATCACCATTTGTAGATTAGAAGGTTTAATCGTATCACCAATGGTACAAAGGAAGTGGTATCAGCCCTTGTTATCACCTTCTATTATTATTATTTGGCATTGGGATTAATGTAACTTCCCACATTTCCCTTGAGAATGCAAGGACCAAAGGGGAAAGGTCATGGAACAAAAGTTGATGCTCAGATACTTTGCAACCTCCTTGATTGTTAACATCTTTAACACTATGATATTATTCAGGTAAACTATTTAAAACTGCTCATTTCTACAGGTAGTCCCCTACTGTGATCTGATATTGAAATAGGACTGAAAGATATCAATGCTCATTATTGTCTTATCTGTAATGAATAAGTTATTACTATCACCAACATGACCTTCATGATTACATTCTATAATGTATTCAAGGAACTATATTAAGGTCTACATAACACTCAATTTGTTCACACAATTTCTTTATGAGGTAAGAGCTATTTCTATTGCATGCATTTCATACTCAAAGAAACTAAAGCACAGAAAAGTTAATAGTCTCTCCATAAGATTTTTCAGCAAATAAACAAAGAAAGAAAGAAGAGTCAGACTTGGGGCATTAACCACTGACAAAATTGCTGTAGGGAACTTGCAATGTATTATAATAGCACTTAACTTAACACTCCAGTGTGAGTGTACACAGAATTGAGAAGAATCTTAGAGGTTTTCCTCAAACATCTGTTTTATTGTTTGCATCACTTGATCACTTGACTTCCCTTTACTCACTGATTTGCTTGAGCGGGTGCCAGGAACATCTCTATTCATCCCTATCCTGTGCTAGTGTAGCGCAGTGGCTTCTGCTCACTCCAGGAACACAAAGAGTCTCAAACCAATCATTCTGAGTCTTGACAAAGTCTGATCATCTTGTAGGTGGGCGGCCACATGATCTTTTGATGTTCAGTGGAATCCAGATGGTAACCGCTCTAGTCCAGCGGTCGTCTCCAAATCGCATTATGTGTCCAGCCCATCTGATTTTGATGCTTTGGCAAACAAGGCAGCGTCACTGATTCTCGAACATTGAGGGAGGTTGGAACTCCTGATTCTTTCTCTCACTTGAGTGAAGCATGATGCTCCAAGCATAGATCATTCAGTTCCTCTTTGTGAGACCCGAATAACATTCTTGTCCTGTTTTCATAGGGCACCGGTCTCTGAGGTGTATGTTAATGCAGGAAGAACTGTGGAGTTGAAGAGATGTGCCCGGAGGAGTTGAAGAGATGTGCCCGGAGCTGGAGGTTCTTTTCCTCTTAGCTATTTCTTCAACACCCTTGAAGGTGTTCCAAGCCACTCTCTTCCTCTTGTGCAATTCAAGTGTCAGGTCATTTGTTATGTTGAGTTCTCAAACTAAGTACATATAACTGCTGCATTTGGAGGTGTTCATTCATTTGAGAGCGAATGAAACATCATGAATAAGTCCATTTCTCATGAACATTGTCTGTGAGATTCAGCTGTAGTCCTACCTTTCCACACACATGGTTGAAGTTTGCCAGCATTCATGCCGCTTGGCTAATGTGTGATGTTATTAGAATGATGTCATCATTCTTTCCCATTCTAGTTGCCACATGACGTTATCGAGGGTGGCACTGAAGAATTTTGGTGAAATGGTATCACCCTGCCGAACGCCTCTCTTGACATGGATGATCACTTCCTTGTAGAATGGTGAGATCCTGGTAGTGAATCCGTAATACAGCTCACAGAGGATCCTGATGTATTGAGTTTGAATGCCCTGTTTAGGTAGGGCTTCGAAGACTGCTTCTGTCTTAACAGAATAAAAGGCCTTCTTTATATCAATGAACGTTAGACAGAGCAGCATCTTGAACTCCCAAGAAACCTCAATGAGCTTGGTTACCATGTGAATATGGTCAATCGTGCTGAATCCTTTTTGGAACCTGGCTTGCTCGTATGGTTGTCCTTCATCTAGTGTTCTGCCAATCCTATTCAGGATGACTCGAGTGACAGCTTGTAGAGGACAGACAACAGGCAGATGGGGCAATAGTTGCCAATGTTGTGGATGTCTTCCTTCTTGCACAGTAGAACGGTCCTACTGATTTTCTATTGGGACAGAACCTTGCATTCAAACAGGTAGCGTGTGAAGAGCTCAGCCAGTGTATTGATGAGTACTGATGGCAGATTCTTCAGGTGTTCGGGTCCGCCCTTGTCTGGGTCAGGTGCTGTTCTCTTTTTTACCGACGAAATGGAGTGTTAGATTTTGGAAGGGAGAATTTGGTATGTGGGCAGGTGGATGTGGCTTTTGAAGAGATCTGAGTAGAAGTCATGGATAGTCTTCTCCATTGCCCTCCTGGAAGATGTGATACATTCATCAGAACATCAGAAGGCAGTCATCTTGGTCTTGTAGTTGCGAAAAACAGGAGGGCATTGAGGCTTGTGCCAAGCCACATGGGTGAATGAGCTTAAGAGTTTTTGAAGACAGGTGGCTTTTTTGTGGCTTTCTCTCTCTAGGCATTCTTTGCACAATCATGTAGGTGCTAACCCAGTCCATTGTATTCTTCGTCAATGTTGTCAACGAGGGCATCTTCCCATGTTGCTGCAATAGTGCCAAAGAGCTCCCAGTTGGTGGTCGTTCTGGGAGTTCTCTTCTTAAACTTTGCAGCCCTTTCTCCCTGCTCTGTGAAGTAGAATTTTGCATGAAGGAGACGTTGGTCCGATCCCGATTGGAATTTTGAGACAATAGCAACATCGATCAGCCAAAACCATGGATTGAATACGGTGTGATCAATTTCATCATGTAACTGTCTAACTGGAGACTCCCATGTCCAATGTTTAGATTCAGCCTTCTGAAATTGTGAGTTACCATGGACAGTCTTGGTTGACATGATGAACTCAGATAGTCTCTCACCCTGTTTGTTCCATTCTAGGCCATGGGTCCTGATGTGGACTTCTTCGGCCAATCTTCTCGGTCCTATCTTGGCATTAAAATCATTGACAATATCTTATAGAAGGTGTGGTCTTCTTTATAGAACTTCTCCTGCTCCATGTAGAACTTCTCAATTTCTTCTTCACCGTAATTGGATGTTGGTGTGTAGACAGCAAAGATAGAAACTGCTGGCAGTGAGACACATCTATTCAAGTATAATCATCTGATTCAGTTTGTTAGGCATTGGAATGAATCAATGCTCATTGCCAAGTTTGTGTTGACAAGGACACCAACACCAGAGAAGCCTCTTTTGTCACATGTTCAGAGGAAGAGTTTGCACAAGAAAATAAATTGTTTGCATATGAATATAAAATCTCTTAAAAATCAAGTGTTAAAAAGTGAGTGCCAGCCCAACTAGTCGCTGCCCTTCACCAACAAGTCTGTTCCTGCTTGGCACCCTCCCCCACCAAACATGTGACCCAGAAAGCCAGCCGCTGCCAGGACCCAGGCCAGGGGCACTCGTCTTCACTTCCGCAGTGAGCACCAGCCCAACTAGTCGCTGGTCCTCACCAATAGCATCTGGATTGGCTGGAGTAGTGGCCACCACTGTAGGGGCGTGGCCTCCTCAAAAGTGGGTGTGACCTTCTCAAAAGTTGACGTGGCCTTCTTGGGGCAGGCGGCCGCTCACACAGCCACAGTTATATTCCACACTCCCAGCACTCTGGACTTTCATCACAGCCTTTATCACCAAATTCTGTAGAAAAGTTCCTGGCCACCTCAACTACAACAATTATCCACTGCCTACTCCAATTCTAGCAAAAGTATGCTAGAAGCTAAGCCCAATATTAAAAGAGTACCTCCTACAACACTTCACTAGATGCATATCATAAGCCAAAGAATAATGTCTGAATGGAAGCTCAGACTCTAGAAAGGAAGAAACATGACCACCATCGACCTTCCCTATTCAGAATCCTTTCCTAAGATAAGAGGGAACATTGATAGTGAATTCCAGGGTTTCAACACTACACAACCAAAACAACATGAAGAAACAGCGCAAATCTCCACTACAAGGAGAGGACAAAGAAAAGAGTTCTGCATCCCCAACCAGGGTTATCCACAAATATGCTTTCTCCGATAAAGAATTCCGAGATGAAATGCAGAGGATGGTCAAGGAGCTACTCAAAAAATCAATGGAGGAAATATCCAGAAAACTAAAGGAAGAAATGAAAGAAACAATAGAACATTAGTTGAGAAAATACAGAAAGAAATGAGAGCAGAAATGAAAAAACTACAAAAAGAAGTGTCACAAATAAAGGATTTGGTAAACGAAATTAAAAACTCAGTAGGTGCCCTCACCAGTAGGATGAATACATCTGAAGATAGGATCAGTGAGCTTGAAGATGAACAACAGAAATCGCATAGGGAACGACAAACAATGGGAAAAGATCTCAAAATAGCTCTAAGGAGAATCAGAGACCTAGGGGATGACTCCAAGAGGAACAACACTAGAATCATCGGAGTGTCAGAAGGACAGGGAGGCAACCCCAATGAAAAAGCCACAGTCAAAGAAATCATTGCTGAAAAGTTCCCAGAGTTAAAGAGTGCAGACATCCATATCCAAGGAGCAAGAAGGGTGCCAGCAAAAAGAGACATAATAAAAACTCTACAAGGCATATCATAGTCAGAACAATGAATGCTGTGGACAGAGACACAATATTGCAAGCAGCAAGGTCAAAGAAGGAAATCACATACAAAGGAGCACCCCTTAGACTCACAGCAGACCTATCAGAGGAAACCCTCCAAGCCCAAAGACAATGGTGGGATATAGTGAAAAAACTCAATGAACTGAACGTCTCACCAAGAATACTTTATCCAGCTAAACTCTCACTCAAACTCGATGGAACTATACACCATTTTGTAGATAAACAACAGCTCAGGAACTTCATAGACTCAAAACCAATTCTAAAAGAAGAATTAAAGGGGCTCCTGTAAGATAAAAAGGAAATTACTTAGAAACACAACCAACCCCTACAGAAAGATGGCACAAAACCCCATGACAGTAATGTCTCTCAATGACAATGGTCTAAATGCACCAATCAAGAGACACAGAGTGGCAAAATGGATCCAGAAACTGAAACCAACATTCTGCTGTCTACAAGAAACACATCTGAACAATCAGAGCAAACATAGACTCAAAGTTAAAGGATGGGAAAAATTCTGCAAGCAAACAGCTCCCTCAAAAAAGCTGGGGTGCCATACTAATATCTGGCAACATCAATTTTAGGTTGAAAAAGATTTGAAGGGACAGCCAAGGCCATTTTCTACTTATCAAAGGATACACACAACAGGAAGGTATCACACTCTTAAATGTATATGCACCTAATGAGGGAACAGCTAAATACATAAAACAACTGCTAACAGATTTTAAGGATGACATTGCTAGCAACACAATAGTAGTTGGAGACTTCAACATTGCCTTATCACCTCTGGATAGATCAACAAGAACAAAACTCAACAAGGAAACACTGGCTTTGAAGGAAGAAATACAAGACAGAGGGCTAAGATACTTATACAGCGCTTTACACCCCCAAAACAAAGAATACACATTCTTCTCCAGTGCACATCGAACATTCTAAAAAATAGACCATGTGCTAGGACACAAAACATATCTCAAGAGAATCAGAAAGATAGAAGTAGTAGCAACAATCTTTTCAGACCACAATGCGCTCAAGATAGAAACGAATCACACAAAGACATCGAGAAACAAATCAAACACCTGGAAACCATGCAACTCAATGTTGAACAATAAGTGGGTCAGGAAGGAAGTCAAAGACGAAATCTAAAGATACCTGGAAACAAACGAGAATGAAGACATCTATTTTCTATAAAAATATTTATTCTGTACTTCTTAAGCACTCATTGGTTTTATTTGATTGTCTTTCATCTTTAAAAAGATCATTTCCAGTCTTTCTCAAGGTCTCTTTTGTTTTATTTACTCCTAAAGGTAAAGGTAAAGGTAAAGGTAAAGGCCCTCCCGTTGATTGTCGATTTGCTCGAGCGGGCCCAGTAACGTCTCCATTGGAGACTTCGTTGTTACTGTGTTTGGCATATCGAGTACCTCACGGGTAGTTTGCCAGGCTCTGCCGTGCGGGTGAGATACTCTCGGTAGCTGCCGGGCTCTCCGAGAAGGGCGGAGGAATCGAACTCGGGTCGGCCATGTTGGCCGCGTGTAAGGCGAACGCCCTACCAGCTGTGCTATCGCTCCAGCCCTTATTTACTTATTATTTACTCCTAATAATAAAATTTCTGGATTTTCTCATAAATTCTCATTTCTTCCCATTCCCATACATCCTTTCTGGGAAATCTCCTATTTCCCTTCGCTTCACCTATTTTCCATGTGCCAGTGAGTTTTAAAAAAATTATTTGAGATTAAACATCTTTCCTTCCCTTTGTAAGATAAAGTCTTACAGTCACTGTATACATTTGTATATGTCCAGATGCCATGCCTTCTGGAGGTTAGGGACAGTATGATTTAATGTAGAATATTTGAAAGGAAGGCAGTGGTGTGCATTTGTTCAGGGTACAGAACGTTCCAACCTTTTTGCCTAAAGTGAATCAACAGCTCTCCTCGACATCTATCAGTACAGCAGACAAATTCCAATCCCCAGAGATGTCTGCTTGTGCAGAGCTTACAGAAACAGTCATTTCAAAGATTTATTTTATTTTAAGGGAGTGTTTGGGCTACACCAGGAAGTACTCAGAGACAATTCCTGACCCTGTGCTCCAGTGATTCCGAGCTGTACTTGGGCCATTTGCAATGTCAGGAATAGTGTTAGCGGCAGGCGAGGTGAACACTTAACTTTCAAAACTGCTCTTTGGCTCTCAAAGATCTGTTTTAATATCTCTATTTTAGCAGATTAAAACGTCTTTTCTCCTTTCATTTTGTTTATATTAATATTCATATGTGTATATACCTTTGTATGCCGTTTACACATATATTTGTATATTTACATACAGCATAGATACATATGCATGTGTATATGTATACGATTCCCTTTCCCCTTCTTACTATGTAGTTGAAAGGAGCTGGTGGAGGTCGAGTCCATAACATTCATATGTTTATTCACAATATAAGGAAACCTATTCCAATGCCTACATACCCTGGAAGAGTGAAATGTTTGTCAGTGTTCACAGATTGTGCCATGCTGCCGTGAAATCATCCTAATGTATCTAGAGCCATGTATCTGGGGCATGTCATTGAATGAGGCATCTTGTTCCCATCATCCTACCTTCCACAGACACCGAACTAGCAAAAGATAATTTAACTGAGAAGTTATTCAGAGGAGGTGAAAAGTTGGCAAAGAGATGCACTAAACTCCATGTGTTGCTGTAGTATATGTGTCTGAGGGGATGGAGATGTCCACTTTTAGTTAGCAATTAGCACAGAAATCCATTTACTATTTTATGAGGTTATTATTTCCCAATTATGTTTTCACTTTCATTCTGTGAAATTGAATATATCTTAAATTCAATTTTCTACGTGCATAAATATATTATTTTAATTTTACTGCTCTCTGAATAATAGAAAAATGTATATAGGTAAGTGACAACCTTTATTCTACTTCCCACCTTACTTCATTAAATAACCTTTCCAACCCAAAATGAAATTGTCTAAATGTTAGTATTATTTCAAGTATTCCCTGAACACAGATCTTTCCTATACAATTGAGCACTTAATTGGTGCTATTATTTTTTGAGATTTAAGAAATTATGTATAGTTTATAATTGTATCACCATGAATTAATATTTGTTATATCTATGTATTTAAACTTATCACTCCACTGGGTTTTCAATTTTCACATATATAATTTTACCTTATCTTTAATTTTAAGATTCGCATTAATTTTAAATCCTTGCAATAGTGCAGAAGGGACACAAGTCACACAATTCCTGGATTTTAAATTTCTTTTAAATTTAATGTCTCTGTGATCTTAGACAAATTATTTTCCATCTTTAGACCTTCGTTTTCTTGTCTGTGAATTGGTATTAATAGTGTTTATACCCTCAAGTTGTTTCTCAGGAGGTTAGATCAGAGCCTTTCACCCTTTCCAGAGTAGAAGAAAAAAAGGCTGAAGTAAACCGTTCTGTTTCACATGACTAAATTTGTTGTTAAAAGTCAGAAACTAACAATTGAGTTCAACCAATGCCTTATATAGCTTGAATGTTAACCCATTATCAGACGGGTATTGCAGAAATAATTTTTCCTAAGCTGTGGGCTGTCTTCGTCTATTAATCGCCATTTCTTTTGTGGTGTAAAAGCTTCTTAGTTTAATGTACTCCCATTTGTTTTTCTTTGCTTCCACTTGCTTGGTCAGCAGTGTTTCATCCTTGAAGATGACTTTATTGTAAACCATAGTGCCCACAAGGAGAAGAGGAAGAGAGAGAGAGAGAGGGAGAGAGAGAGAGAGAGAGAGAGAGAGAGAGAGAGAGAGAGAGAGAGAAGGAACATGTCTGCCATAGAGGGGGGATTGACAGTGGCAGGGAAACTGGGGACATTAGTCATGGGAAATGTAGTGGGATTGGTGTTGGAATGCTGTGTGAATGAAACCTAACAATGAATAGTTTTGTAAGTATCTCATAGTGACTCAATAATTTAAAAAAAATGTCAAGAACTGAGGACTGGGAGAGATTGGGAGACTTTTGTTGGATAACCCGGAGTCCAGAGAGTGGGAATAATGTCCTTTATTCATCCTTGATTCTTTGCATCTTCCCTCTTCCCACCCCTGCAACTCTCACCTGTGGTTGGCCTTGTGTTTCCCCACTCCTTTCTGACCTCAATAGATTGCTAATGTTTAGGAAAAACTACAGATGACAGTTCCCATTTCCCCTTTTTCATTTCTTTTCTGTCATCCACATCAGGAAAAAAATATATAGATAAAACCAATTTGTAAGAAGTTTTAGGAAGCAGTAAGATTGTTGGTTTGCAGGCGCTGGAGCGATAGCACAGCGGGTAGGGCGTTTGTCTTGCACGCAGCCAACATGGCCAACACAGGTTCGATTCCCAGCACCCCATATGGTCCCCTGAGCACCGCCAGGAGCAATTCCTGAGTGCATGAGCCAGGAGTAACCCCTGAGCATTGCCGGGTGTGATGCAAAAAAAAAAAAAGAAAAAGGTTGTTGTGTTGCAAAGGAATTTTGTAAATGGAGAAAGCAAACATGGTCTTAAATCTTAGGGAAAAAAAGGGAAGAGTTCAGCTCACTCTGAACACCAATAACTGAAAATAGGTGTGCAGGGACAAACATCCAGACATCCCTGAGAGACAAACTTTTGTCTCAGATTTCACTCTTGTTGGGTAGAGTGGATAGCAGTTGAAGAGTGATTTGCATAGTAGCAAGGCAAAAGAATATGCAGTCTGTGACTCATCTTTCTTCTTTGCCTCCAGGGCAAAAAAATCAACAAATACTTCAAAGAGTTAGGAGGACCAGACAATAAAAATCTGCAATGGAAAGTCTCGCAAAGGGAATTAGGCATAGGACTCCATTCTGTAAAGCCGATTTCCCTATGGCAAGAGGCTTTTTTTATTCTGGATAAAGTGGGCTATAGACATGGTGACAGATGATTCACTGACCCTGACAAATTAGAGCTAATGAGTGGATACCTTTAAGAAGCCTGGGAAGATAAAAAGACGGCAAGGTAAGCCACATTAATTCACAGCAGGGGCTGAAGGGACAGAAGAAGGGATCGGATCTCCATGAATGTTCTCACAGTAGCCACTTGTACTCTCATTGAGCCCTGATACCAACTTGCAGACGATCAGGAAAAAAAAAAAACGATTTCTCATCCCACTCTATTCAGCATTAATGGCATAAAATTCCATTAGTGCACTCTAGGGGTTCATTTCAAAATAGACAATGGCCTCTGAATCAGCTTGCCACGCATAATCAGCAGGCAATGGGGAAATTACACAATCAAAAATTTAGCAAAGGACCATGAAAGGCAGCTATGTGAGGTCGTGCCCATTTTTCTTTTGTGGGAAATGAGAGGAATCACTTTAAGATCAGCAATGTGGATTGATTTTTGTTTCCTAGTCCTAGCTGAATTCTCATGATTGAGTCTGCAGGAATAGCATATGCTCTTTTGGAGGAGGAAGTGAAAGGAACATGTCTTGTTATAATAAATAATTAACTGAATTACATGTAATAAATAGATGAAAGCAATTTTATGTCCTTCATACATACCTGTGTTCACTACCAACATTGTTAATGGGAACTCAAGCACATTTTCTTTTATTATAATCAAAAAAGGAGGGTTTTCCTTTGGTCTGTATCCCTAAGCTTTAGTCTCTTTCAGCTTTAAATGTGGTTTTTCTAGTAGATTGTCACCCTATCATATGGATATCATTTAAATTCACATGCGGTATCAAATATAATCCTGTTCATCTTTATTTTTGGGGACCTTTGTAGGTATATTTATACAGTTCTTTTCTGTTCTTGACATATATTTGTACTCATTACCCTGATTCCTACTATAGATGTATATCAAATTCTATCCAGATACCCTGAAATCTATTCTCTCTACCAGCTTAAAATCTTATTATGTCAAACTAAGGTTATTGCCATTTTTATCCAGGTTTTTGTGTTTTTCATCATTCCTTTCTTCAATATCTCCTGCTGCTAGAGTAATCTTATAATAGCAATTCTATGAGTTTTTAAGCCTTTTTTTAAAACTAAAATGGCTTAAATCCAGGGCTTAAATAAATGGATTAAATTACTTACCAAATTAAAATAAGTACTTCTGCATCACATTTAAGGGTCTTAATTTTAAAAAGATACACCATCACTTCCGACTTACCTTTTTACTTCCTTCTGTAAAATTCTGGAAATTTCAGCATGCAGCATCTTTCTGGGTAGCTCTATATGACACTGTAACTTAAAGGTCTGATTGCCTACCCTTTGATGAATCCAATCCAATGATAGGCAGGAAGATGTATAGAAAAAGAGTTTCTTTAACCATAAGCCAGCACTTTGGAAGATGGAAGACTCATATTCCTGAAACCATTTTGCCTACATGAACACCAGAAGTAGCTTACACAGGAGAGCTGGAATGCCTAATTTTAGAAAGCAGGTTGTTGACGATTGGGCACCAAGATAGTCAAAAATTTTCCTTATGGGCTGATCATGTGAGTCATATGACATTCATTCACATGCTATATTCCCAATTATTCCCAATTCAGGCTTTGTAGGGAAGGAAAAAGAAGGGAATCCTTTACAATTCTATCAACAGAAACCCAAAGGAGGTTGCTAGTTTTAATTTTGAATCTAGATTTTAATTCATTTTGGGCTGGTTTCGGGTTCCTGCTCTCAGTTGTTTATTGCCATAATTTTGACTCAAATCCACGTACTTCCTACTAAACAGTGTCATGGAGTATGGAGGTTATGTCAAATAGAACAAACTCTTGAGGAAATTGCTTAATCAACGCAAGTAAACAAAAGTGAAAATATTAGTCTGGAAATGCATAGTTGGTCACTAGAAAAAGTCAGATACTGGAACAAAAATTTCAAAAGGAATTTCCATGACCAGAATCTGATGTTTGTGAAATGTTTTGTTACCAAAACACTTCGCCCTAAATTTACAAAATGATTATAGTAAAATTAATATGTTTGTAAATTGTCCTATGGTAAATTGGCCAGTTATTTTTGCATGAGAAGAGCATAAACAGAGATAGACATGTAGATGTAATTTTTTTTTGGATGTATTTTTGACTGGGGTGTTTTATCAGATCTTACACCTGGCTCTGTGCTAAGGGACCATCCCTGGAGGAGCTCAGAAGACCTTATTTGCCACCAGAAATACAACCCAGCTTGCCTGCATGCAAGGGAAGTTGCTACCCAAGTACTATCACTCAGGCCCCTTAGCTAATGCATTTTAAAATGCATTCTTAATGGCTTCTTAGGGTCAGAAGCCATGTACCTCCTCTTTCGTAGAAATTCTCTCTCTTTGGGGGTTAATTTCTTCTGACATGAGGTTCCTCTAATGTCTTGGGGTTTCTGGCCCTGCTAAAAGATTTCTGTTGCCTTTAGTCAACAGAAACTCTGTAGGCAAGGTTTCTGGCTTTCTATCTATTTTCCTTCTCTGGCTCTAAAATCAATCTTTGTGAAGAGTTGTGTTTTTTTTTTTGTGGGAGACATACTCTGCGCTGCTCAAGGTTTACTCCTATCTCTGTGCTTAAGAATCATTCCTGGTGGTATTCAGAGGACCATATGCAGTGCCAGGGATAAAATTTTTGTAGGCTACAAACATACTTATAGTTAAAAAATACATTTTTCCACATTCTGATCTTATCAGGGAGTGTAAAAAGTAAACATAGGGCGTTTGTCTTGCACGCAGCCTACCAAGGTTCAATTCCTCCGTCCCTCTTGGAGAGCCCAGCAAGCTACCAAGAGTATCTCATGCGCACATCAGAGCCTAGCAAGCTCCTCCTGGTGTATTTGGTATGCCAAAAACAGTAACAACAAGTCTCACAATGGGGACATTACTGGTCCCCACTCGAGCAAATTGATGAACAACAGGAGGACAGTGCTATAGTGCTAAAGTGCTACAACAATTACCAAAAAAACACAATCTACCACACTGTGCAGTCACAGGCAGTTCAAAAAGGAAAAATTCTTGTCTTGAAAAAGTGAAAAATTTTTCAAACAGAAAGTTATTAAAGCTACATTTTCCCTCAATAGTATCCTCAGTAATATGTAGAAAATCTTGCTATCTTTTTCAAATTATTGCATTTTTAATTTTAGGTCACGGTCCCCCCGTTGTTCATCTATTTGCTTGAGCGGGCCCAGTAACATTGTGAAACTTGTTACTGTGTTTGGCATTCTGAATATGTCACGGGTAGCTTGCCAGGGTTTGCCATTTGGGAGAGATACTCTAGGTAGCTTGCCAGGCTCTCCAAGAGGGTCGAAGGAATCGAACTCAGGTCGGCCACGTTGGCTGCGTGCAAGGCGAATGCCCTACCCGCTGAGCTATCGCTCCAGCCCAGTTTTAGGTACTGTGATTTATAATACTATAAAGGATATTACAATGCTGTCAATGATAAGGTTAATGCATACAGTATTTCAACACTGCACCCTCCACCAGAGTGTCCCCACCCTCATCCCAGCTTACCCTTGTTCCCCTGTCCGGTGCCCTTGTCATGATCAGCTCAGTTATGTACATCAGTTCTTAGGTTCTGTTGCCTTTGGCCATTTGTTATTCCCTTCCTATGTTTCTTGATATCCTCCTTCTGAGAGGCATCATTCTGTGTCTGTCCCTTTCCTTCAAAGAGTGAAGCTTCTTATATCCTTTGCAT
The DNA here is from genome assembly GCF_029834395.1 of Sorex fumeus. Taxonomy (NCBI): domain Eukaryota; kingdom Metazoa; phylum Chordata; class Mammalia; order Eulipotyphla; family Soricidae; genus Sorex; species Sorex fumeus. Next base: position 7,991,841 of record NW_026606322.1, on the reverse strand, counting down.
TGGTAGTTGTTGTAGTTTTAGTGTCATACCCAGTGGTGCTCAGAACTTATTCCTGGCTCTGTGCTCAAGGATCACTCCTGGAGGTGCTTGGGGGTTCTATATATGTAGTGCCAGGGATAGAATCTGTGTTGGATACCTGCAAAGTAAATTTCTTACTCGCAGTATTATCTCTCTGGCCCAAGTTCTGTGTGTTTTATTTTATTAATTTTTAAATATTTTTTATTTGATCACCATGTTCTGTGTATTGTAAAATCCTAACTTCTATGATAAATAAAGAACTGGGTACTGAAAGGATGTAAAGTGATATGCATGATGACCTTACAGTAACAGTATTGCGAACCACAGTGTCTAAAAGAAAAGTGCCAGTAAGGCAGGCTGGGGCAGGGGAGGGAAACTGGGCACACTCGTGGCAGGAAATGTGCATTGCTGAAGGGGTGGGTGTTGAAATATTGCATGATTGAAATTCAGTCATAAACAATTTTGTAACTATATATCTCAATGTGATTCAATTTTAAAAAGTCATAAATAATAGCTTTGTAAAGCTAAGACTCCAAAATGCTTATCATTAAAGACGTAATTCTAAAGATTCCAAAGTGCTTATCATTAAAGACGTAATTCTAGAGCAATTTTGCTCAATTTTGTGGTATAAAATATTATAGAATAATACACAGAATTTACTAGAAAATATATCGTTAGGAATTTTATACAATCCTAATACCCATATTATCTACATATATTTAAGATAAATATATTTAAAATAGGACTGGAGCGATAGCACAGCAGGTAGGGCATTTGCCTTGCATGCGGTTGATCTGGATTTGATTCCTCCATTCCTCTCGGAGAGCCTGGCAAGTTACCGAGAATATCCTGCTCACACGACAGAGCCTGGCAAGTGCCCTGTGGCATATTCGATATGCCAATAACAATAACAACAAGTCTCACTTTGTGTTCCTGGAGTGAGCAGACGCCATTGGGCTACACTAGCATGCAGCAGGGACAAATGGAGACATTACCAGTGCCCACTTGAGCAAACTGATGAACAATGGGATGACAGTGCTACAGTGCTGTATTTAAAATACATTTTTCATATGACAATGGCTCTATTGATATGTCTCTTTTCCTAACAGATTAGAGTTTTAACTTTAAGGGAAAGGTAAAATTTTTCCTTCCCAGGAGTTTCAGGGTATATATATACTTTTTCCTATTATAAAAAGTCTAGGATAATTTCTCTTTTAGTTAATCAGTGGAGAACATTAATGCAGCATCCTACTCCCACATTTGGGGAAATCGCAGGGGTCAGCACATCCGGAGTACAATGGAGAATGCGTGCCCTGGGAAAACCACCTTCATGATCATGCTATCTCCCCTGCCAGGTAAGTATTAGGATAATTTCTAATTGAACTTACTTCCTTTCCAGTGATTTTACCTCTCACTGTCCCACTTGACGCTCAATTTTTTTTAACATCTCGAAGCATAAACTTTAATTTTTCTAAAATAGTGTTAATACCCTAGTATTTTCCCAGTTTTTGTTTGTTTAAATGTAAGCTTCAGTCTCTCATTTTTAACACCTGGCTATGCACAGGGGCGACTCCTAGCTTTGCACTCAGGAATTACTACTGGCATTACTCAGGGGACCATATGGGGGACTGGGAATGGAACCCCGGTCAGCCGCATGCAAGGCAAATGCCCTACCCACTGTACTATCATTCCAGCCTCAAACTTCAGTCTTTTAATTCGGCATTCATGACAGTAAAATTGCCCATTGGAAGCATTTAGAGGGAGTCAAATAAGTTTTGAGCAACTGCAGTATGAGCAGTTTTTTATATTATTTTCCATAAAAGATTAAAGTTTTATAGAAGTGTATGGAATATCAGTAATGAATCCAGTAACTATCCCAGAAAAATGCATGCTAAAATCACGGTCATGGTCCTCCCGTTGTTCTTCCATTTGCTCGAGCGGGCCCAGTAACGCCTTCATTGTGACACTTGTTACTGTGTTTGGCATATCGAATACATCACTGGGAGCTTGCCATTGCAAGGCTTTGCCCTGTGGGCAAGATACTCTCAGTAGCTTGCCGGGCTCTCCAAGAGAGGCAGAGGAATCGAACTCAGGTCGTCCATATTTGCTGCGTGCAAGGCAAACACCCTACCCGCTGTGCTATCGCTCCAGCCCATTTTTTAAAATTTGCATCCTTAAAGTAATTTTTAAGTAATTTAAAGAAAATGGATGAAAAGCTTTAGCTTTTTTGAGTCTTTTTATTTATTTATTTGGTTTCTGGGACCCCTCTGGTGGTGTTCAGGGGTTACTCTTGGCTCTGCATTCAGGAGTTTCTCCTGGAAGTGCTCAGGTGACCAGATAGGATGCTGGGGATCAAACCTGATTCAGCCACGTGTAAGACAAATACCCTACCCACTGCACTATCTCTCTGGCCCCATCTGAATCTATTCTGAAGGTCAGACAGTCCTTTGATTGCCGTTACCAACATTTTGCCTTAGTTTATTTTATCTTGTTCAAAAAATTACCAGTTTACATAGACAGAATTTTCTTAACAAAATATTAATTTTATGCTTTTCCTTATTAAAAATACACATTTTATTTTCTTTACATTCAGTTATTCACCTGATTTCTATTTACTTCAATTTTGTGGAGTCCTTAGAAATTTAAAGTTTAAATTTGTAAATTTCAAAATTATAAATGATTATAAAAATGTTATGTCAACACCTTTTAGTCTAAAGACTTGCAAATATTTCAATTTTCTCAACATGTATTTTCTTATAGCATAATTTCTAGGAGGCATGGGCGCATTTTACTTTTAGATCTAAATTCCCAGTTTCAAAAGTATACATAACTTCTGTAACTACAATTTTAGAAAATATATTCAGGCACTGAATAAATTTCCATTGTTAAATTTTAATAACTGTAGATAACAAGCCTTAACTAGTAGTCAATAAATAAATATAGAACAAAAAAGCATTACAGCCAACATCGTGATTTTAAAGATAAGTAATCTCTTACATTTTAAATGTTTTCATTTTCTACAAACTATCCTAAATCATAAATGTTTTGGATTATTCTAATAATTTCAGAGACAGAACATAAATGGGAGAGACAAAGATACAAAGTGATGCATAGATTTTTGTTTTTAGTTTCCATTTTATAGTTTTTGTGGTAGTAGGGTAAAGAGGATTGAAACACTTACCTTTCATGATGCCTACCCAGGTTCAATCACAGCACTATATAAGGAGTGATCCTTGAGCACAGAACCAGGAATAAGCCCTAAAAACTGTGTGGTGTGCTCAACCACTTCACCCCACTCACCCATCCCATAAAAAACAAAAGAAAGAAAAAAAAGAGAGGAAAAGAGGAAGGAAGGAAGAAAGGAAGGAAGGAAGGAAGGAAGGAAGGAAGGAAGGAAGGAAGGAAGGAAGGAAGGGAGGGAGGGAGGGAGGAAGGAGGGGGAAGGTAGGGATGGAGGAGTGAAGGGAGGGAGAGGAGAGAGAGAGGGAGGGGCGGTGAGAAGAAAGGGAGGGAGGGAGGGAGGAGGAAAGAAAGAGAAAGAAAAAGGAAGGAAGGAAAGAAGGAAGGAGGGAGGGAGGGAGGGAGGAAAGACAGACAGACAGAAAGAAAGAAAGAAAGAAAGAAAGAAAGAAAGAAAGAAAGAAAGAAAGAAAGGAAGGAAGGAAGGAAGGAGAAAAAGGGAGGGAGGGAGGGAAGGAAGAAAGGAGAAAGAAAGAAAGAGGAAGGAGAGAAAAAGCTTTAATGACATTGATATTCTCCCTTATCTACTCATACAATGAGTGGGAAATGTGTGGGCGTTTCTCAATTTCCATCCATCCAGTAAGGTGGGAAAGTGCTTCCAGCTAAGGGACTTTTAGAATCTTCATTTTACTGAATACTTTCCAAGTTCATTCTTCCTTCTTCTCCAGAAACAAGCCAGCACGTTCTGCGAGCTAGTCAAGCCACATCACCTGAACACAATGTTTTATTTTGTTTTATTTTATCCAGACTTTAACAAGGTTAATGCCTTCAAGAGTTCTCTTGTGGTAATGAAGCACTTTTTTGTAGAACATAATTTCCTGTTCCCAGGTGCTTTATCATCCTGAAGGTATATTTCCCATAGCTAGAATTACAGACTCAGAAGTGATTATACAAAGATAGATGAAACGTTTCTGATATTCCAAATAAAGATCCCATTTCCATTCTCAGAGAGAATGGACACACTCACAGACACATTGTTCCATGTTAGTGATATTTTTTTTTAAACCCATCTCTTTATTCCTTTGGGTTGCTTTCAGTCCATGACTGGACATAGTCAGACAGAGTATTGGTAGCTCACCCAATTGAATCAATCAGAATTTCAGTACAAGAAATTTGGATGTAGAGATTATTTGATAACTTGGTTACATCATACTACAGTTTTAGATGGTAAATGACTATCATTTCTCTACAGCTAGTACAAGTCTTCGGATAATAAAAACTTGGAAGAAAAGAACTTTGCAAAGAGAAGCAGATAAATGGAACCAAAATTCAGAGAATAACAAAAATAGCAAAAATATATTCTCTTTGTATTTCACAAAAAGAATGAGGTAATGTGAGAGCAGATATGGAGGATTTGAAGGTAGACTTGTTATCAGTTCTGCAAAAATATGTGGTTTGGATGGTGGTTAAGCAGCATCAAAATCTCTCATTTCTCCTCAAATAACGGAAGAAAGAGTTTTCCTCTTCAGTCTCTCCTACCTTTTCTTTATTATGTATACTTTTACTATACTCAACAGAAGAAACTTCACTTATGCCCCTTTTGTTTATTAAAAGTGTAGAACTTTTGTCTCTACATTGTTAGGGCACGACTCTGGATCTCCGACTGCAAGCAATGATCACGCAGGAATGCAATCAGCAAGCAGGTAGTTTAATGAGCTGGCTAGCCAGGGTCAGGCCGTCAGGCAAGACCCCAAACTTCTTCAAAGGGGATCTTACATAGGCCTTCACTGGCCGTTACAGCAAAGCCCGCGCATTTCATAGCCAATAGATTTGTAACAACATATACTTTCTTAACCAATCCATTTAAAAGTACATCACTCCTTAGCCTATAGATTCAAAGATCGGCATTTACGTACATAGGCATTGTGGCTAGTGGGTATCTGGTAACTCAGACATTTGGTTATTACCTGGCTCCCTTTGATTCTCAGCTCATGGCTCCTGCATTCTGGTGGAGGCGGATAAGGGAAAAGTTCCTAACAGAGGTAACAGATAAGGAAGAGCCAACAAATGGTTTCAGAATTTACATCCCAATAAGGAAGGGTCAACAAATAGAGACAGAATTTACATCCCAATTAGGAAGAGTCAACAAATGGAGACAGAATTTACATCTCAAGGCTTTACCAGGGAGGGGACAGATAATGAAGAGTTACTAATTAGCAGAGTTTAGCTCTGGAATTTTTCTCAGGATCCCTAGGGACCTTACACCACACCAAGAAATTCCCCATGACATATTCTATGTGGGAATTGAACTAAATTCTAATTTTCTCTTGAGAGTGCCAGCTCCTACAGCTCAGGACTGAGAACACAAATTTACTCCCACCCTACTTCATAAGTCAAACTAAAGTAGTCTGTTCCCAGGTTTCTTACGACTTCTGTCCATCTGTGTTGCAAATTCTGAGGTACCAACAACCCTCTTCACATTGTTGGTTAATTTGTTGGAGTTGCTCACAAATCTTGAGGAAGCACTTCCATATATTTATCAATTTATCAAAGGCTATGGTCAAGGCACTGAGAAACAGCCAGATGAAGAGATAAAATAACAAGATCTCTGTGGGTTTTAAGAACAAGGGTCTCCATGAGTGAATGTGCTTTGCAGTCCGAAAGCTCTCTGACTCTTCTGCTATTGGGATTTTATGAAACTTTCTTCAAGTGGACAAAATTAATTATTAACTCCATTTCTAGCTCCTCTCTTCTCTCTGAAGGAGGTGGGGGGTGCACAGTGGAAAGTCTAAGATTTCAAAACATCTAATCATGATTTGTTATTGTGGTCATCAACCCTCATTCAGCAGTTATCAAGAGCTGTACCCAGACCCACCCCAATAAGACGAAAGATGGTGTTATTACCCAGAAAACTGCAAAAGTATGTCCTATGTCAGGAATACGCTTTAAAGACCAGAGAATTGCTCCCAGTGTTTTTATCTTTTAAAAAGTTACAAGGGTTTTAGAAATGCTATGCCAGGAACGGGAGGCGGAGACCCAATGTATTTATTTTCTTTTATCTCACACTGGTTTTCCTGCCCTTAGGTTCTATGAAGTACTTTAGATCTTAGAACAAATAAATCCTTGATACCTTAAACTAGCTTGAGCGAATTTCTGTGTCTTGAAACTAAATAGCCTCTGACTAATAAATATTCCTTAGAGGTAGCAAGATAACCTTTCTTGCCAGACATAATATTTTATTTTAATATATTTATTTTAATATATTTTATTTTAATATTTTATACTTCTCGCCATTTCTCATATCATCTGTCAGAAGGAGACTCATATTTTATTTTCTCACCTTTCTTTTTTAGCATTCTTTTTCAATGACATTTCTTTTATCCACACTTCCATAAGCACCCTTCTCTCAAAGACAGAACAACTTTCAGCAATTCTGCAATCTAAAGGTGCTATAATTTCTGCTATATAACCCCTAACACACACAAACACAAAAAGTGCAGCAGTGGGGCATGGATTGCAATAATTCAGAACTTTCTTAGGAAAATTCGCAAATTCTTGGAGCAGAGGTCATGTGAATTTTTTTGATGTGTTTCCCCACTAAAGTCTCCTTGTAAAACTTTCCCTGAAGTCCTTGAAATATTCTGATGTTCCTTTAGTCATTTTATTTAATCTTAGGAAAAGAATTCATGTTATAGTTGAAATCTTATATTCCATGCCTCTAACAACTTCCACATAGTATCAAGAAACCATCTTCTGGAGGACTTAAAGTTTATTTATATTAGTTAGTTAGTTTTGGGGCTGGAACACAGCAAGTAGGGTGTTTGCCTTGCATGCGGCCGGCCCTGGGTTCAATTCCTGTGCCCCTTTCGGAGAGCCCGAAAAGCTACTGAGAGTGTCTCGCCCACATGGCAAAGCCTGGCAAGCTACCCGTGATGTGTTCAATAGCCAAAAAAAAAAAACCAAAAAGTAACAAGTCTCAGAAATTGTCTGAGATATTACTGGTGCCCACTCGAGCATATCAATGAACAATGGGAGGATAATGACAGTGTTGTAATTAGTTGTAGTCAGATTACTAGGGACTAATTTACACCTCTGTTACTAGTTTTGTGACATTTAGAGTAAATTGAGAATAAGAGTCATATCTTTTTCATTTTTGGTGGTGATTTAATTAAAAAATAGCACTATAGCACTGTCTTCCCATTGTTTTTGCTCGATTTGCTCAAGCGGGCCCAGTAACATCTCCATTGTGAGACTTGTTACTGTGTTTGGCATATCGAATATACCATGGGTAGCTTGCCAGGCTTTGCCGTGCGGGCGAGATACTCTCAGAAGCTTTCCGGGCTCTCTGAGAGAAGTGGAGGAATAGAACCTGGCTCGGCCATGACAGCCAAGCGCAAGGCAAATGCCCTACCACTGTGGTATCACTCCAGTCCAAATGAAAGAATAATAGTTAATATTATTAAAATGTCAAATATTTCCTAATTTTTTTATAATTCAACGAAAATACATGTTCAAATCTCCCTTTTTTCAGAAGAAGAAAATATCTTACTTTAGTTGGAAACTCACGGGAAATGCAAGGGACTCAGTATAGTTAACATAATGTTGAAAAAAGTTAGAAGAAGTTTACTTTACAATGCAAAATTTATCACAAAGCTATAGTAACTAAAACTTTATGTTGGTCAATTATTAAATACATAGATGATTATGAATTCTTATTGATATTACCATAATTAGTTCATGTATCTAGTTCATGTATCAAACGGAATTGTCAATGTTATTGAATAAAACAAAGTATTTTCAATACAGCTCTATTTGTGCTGGATTAAACAAATACTTAAATGCATTTAAAAAAATGTAATGCTTCTAGAATGACAACTGCCATTGTAGATTGGAAATCTTTCCACTGTGTTGATTGGCATGAATGGCAATTCACAGTATCTTTGCTTTTGATGGCAGGTCAAAACAAAAATCCCTGTGAAGACCAAAAATCCCTGTGAATCCCTGACCAGCAAGACCATTGCCCTGGAGGTGGATCCCAGAGATATCATTGATAATGTGAAAGCCAAGATCCAAAATAATGAAGGCATCCCCCTCCCCAACGTCAGAGGGTCATCTTTGCAGGCAAGAGGCTGGAAGACTGCCACACTCTTCAGATGCTCCAGTCAGCATCTGTCTACCTTCACCTGGTCCTGCTTCTGGTACTGGCTGTTAATTTATCTTCAGTCACGCATTTCTAGTATCCAGTAATTGCCAATCCTCTGCATTCTAGCCCTATGTTTTGATTGAAATTTAGAAATTTTCTGTTTTCATCATAGCTGATACTGTTCAAATCGTTAGTAAAGGTTTTGTTTCAGGATAGCAAATAAAGTGATGCTTCTATTGTATCTCTGTCATCATCACTTTCATCCCGTTGATCATCAAATTACTCGAGCAGGCGCCAGTAATGTCTCTATCCCTCCCAGCCCTGAGATTTTATCAGCCTCTTCTTACTCGTCTTTTCCCAATAATTGGAGGCTCTTTCAGGGTCAGGGGAATGAGACCTGTTGTAGTTACTGTATTTGGCATATCGAGTATGCCACGGGGAGCTTGCCAGGCTCTGCCCGTGCGGGCAGGATACTCTTGGTAGCTTGACGGGCTCTCCGAGAGACATATATTTATATATTTTTCTCTATCCACAGTCCTGTTGAGTCTAGAGTCCCAGGTCACAAAGTTCCACATAATCTGGGTTCCATGGGACCTCAATTATACATGAGACTTGGCCTGAGCGTCCGGAAAGCAGTCTGGAGCATGGTGACGACTGGGTAGTGGAAGTCGGCTGCCAGGGCTGGGTCCCTTGGGGCTGGGAGGGCTCCCACTTGCCCCACAGCCTGGCGCACAATCCCTTCTATTGTATATGATATGTAATATATACTAACAATAGATAATATGTAACCTAGAATAATAACTAAAGCTATAAAATTTTTAGAAAAAATACTGGTATAAATGTTTATTATTTTGGATTAATAAATTCTTCTAAAATATGCCATCAAAGACACAATTAGAAAAATTGGACAATCAAAATTGAAAAAGAAAAACCCATTGTTTTAAAAGTCACTATCAAGAAAGTGAGAAGACACCTCACATGATGGAAGAAAGTATTTGCAATAAATATCTAGCAAGCACCCAATGTCCAAAGCCATACAAGATACTTACAACCCAACCATAAAAAATATAACACTTTCAAAATAGAAAAATATATTTCTTTAAAGGAGACATATTAAAGGCCAATAAGAACATGAAAATTGTTTACTATGATTGCTCATGAAACACAAATCAAAAGCACTGTGATATTTTATTTCATACTTACTAGGGTGTAGAAAATAATAAATGTGACATGAATATGAAGAAATTGTAATTATTATACATCGCTTATAGGAATGTAAAAATGTCTCGTTACTTTAAAAAACAATCTGGAAGTTCCTCGAAAAGTTAAAGATGGAGTTACCGTCTGACCCCCAAATTCCACTTTTAGGTATATATGTAATAGAATTGAGAGTATATGTTGAAATAATATCTTGTACATGAAAGTACATAGAAGTAGGAGAGGGAATCTGTGAACACTGGTGGAGAGAAGTTGACACTGGTAACAGGATTAGTACTGGAACATTTGTTGTATGTCTAAAACACAACAATGAATAACTTTTTAAATTATGGTGCTTTCTTTAGATAAAATTAAAAAGAGTAAAATGTGCATAGCAACATTACTCATAATAGCCCCAAACAATAAACAATACAATTGTATATCAATTGATGGCTATTAGCTGATAAAATACATTATACCAAATACAAGGTGATATTATTTAGTCATAAAAAATATTGATACTTGTAACAGTCTGGAAAAAAGCTAGAAAATATTAATATGAGTAAAGGAAACCAGACACAACAGTGATATAATTTCATTTATATAAACTGAAGTCCAGAATTGCAAAATCCATAGTGAAAGTAAATTAGTGGTGGTTACCAAAGAATTGGAGGAGCAGAAATGGAGCATGACTGAAAATGGTTATAAAATTTCTTTGGATGATCGCGAAAATATTCTAGAATTAGCTAATAATTGTGGTTATAAAACTTATGAATATACTAAAATCATTTAGTTAAATGGTAAATTTTATGACACTGACACTGTCCTCCCGTTTTCATCGATTTGTTGGAGCGGGCCCAGTAACGTCTCCATTGGAGACTTTGTTGTTACTGTGTTTGGCATATCGAATACGTCACGGGGAGCTTGCCAGGCTCTGCCATGCAGGCGAGATACTCTCGGTAGCTTGCTGGGCTCTCCCAGAGGGACGGAAGAATCGAACTCGGATCGGCCATGTTGGCTGCATGCAAGGCAAACGCCCTACCGCTGTGCTATCGCTTCAGCCCGGTAAATTTCATAATCTGCAAATTAGATCCTATTTTTAAATAACAAAAGGGATTGAAATCCTTCTGAGATATTTGCAAACTTGAAAATGTTCTGTAAGAAATTAAAATAATTTGTGAATTGCACCATACTTGGGGCTTATAGCAAACATTCTGATATGTGATTAGACTAATTTAGTGATGCAGAACAGAAAAGAAAATGCAAAGGTTTAGATGATTCCCAACAATAGTTATAGCTTGGTTTCAGCTGATAATATTTCTGTACCTGATGACACCTGCCATTCTGGCTTAATATAAGCATATCAAAGGTTAGCATAATAGTTGGAATTTATTTGCTAGTAAAAATAAAGTTCTAACAGTCAAATATTTTTGGTAAGAATTGTTTAAAAGGAAACAATAAGAAAACGTTATTAAATCACATCAGAATGTATATGAAATGCTAGATGCAAGATGCTCTTTTCTGCTAAATCTGGTTTGAGAAGAAGAGGTAGGCAAACAAACTGGAAAACATACTGAATGATAGGACTCATTGGCATGAAATGGAAACTGAAACAGACATGGCAAAATACTTAGGAAGGAAAGGCCAGAGATTTAACTTGGGTCATGTTGTTTTGGGTTTTTGATTTTATGATAAAGAAAAGGTCATCATGAAAATGCATTTAGAGGTTTTGAAGGTGTCAAGAAACTAAATTATGGATAGTGCTAACATTAGAAATATGAAGAAGAGTTTGAACCAGCAAAGAAGACCAAGAGAAGAATTATTAGAAGGTAAAAATTTCAAAAGAGCAGACATTCATGATAAAGAAAGAATTTTGAGGGAAGAGGGTAACATGGTGTCAATATTATAAATAAGATCAATTTGTCCACTAAGACAAGGTTAATTAACTATGAATGTATTCATATGCATATCATTGGTGATGTTGACATGAACAGTTTGGTTGAAACATTGGAGAAATAAACTTAATTGCAATGGTGTAGGGAGTATAATAAGAGAAATTAGCATGACAAAATGTAAATCCTTTCAGGAGTTTAGTTGTAAGGAAAAAAATCATGGCTACATGGTGGGAGTAACTGGGTCAATAGGATTAAAGGGCATATTTTGTTTGTTTATTTTTAACATGGAATATTTTATTTTATAATTAATTTTATAATTTAGGTAATATTGTTATAATGGTATTAACATTTATGGTTTTGATGTATAGGTATTGCACTCAACCACCTCCAAAGTGCCTAAGATTCTGTAGATCCACTGTCACTATGTCACCTGTAGTTCTTGGTTTTTTTTTTTTTTTACCTTTTGGGTTGTACCCAGAAATGCTCAGGGGGTCACTCTTAGCTCTGCACTCAGGAATTACTCCTGGCGGTGCTTGGGGGATCATACGGGATGCCGGGGAACGAACCCGGGTTGGCTGCGTGCAAGGCAAACGCCCTACTCGCTGTGCTATCGCTCCATCCCCTCACCTGTAGTTCCAGCTGCATTCCCCAGCCCTTTCCCCATTTCTTGACAGTCTGAGTTTTATAATCCAAGACCAATGGTTTGTCATTGTCCAGTACTGTCTATTCCCTTGTTTTGTCTTTATGGCATAGCTAAGTGAGATCAGCTGAAATTTGTCCTATTGGAGAAATATGTTCCTTTGGAACATTTCAGAGGACAGAGAAGAGGACTTGCTGTATTAATGATCTTGAACATACAAGAATTAAAAGAATGTAGCATAAAAATGGAGAAATTAGTTTGGGATAAAATTAACTCTTTAATGAAAATATTGTCTATTATAAGAGTAAGAGAAGTAGTGAGTGTGGGTATTAATGCTGGTATACAGGGCTGGAGCGATAGCACAGCGGGTAGGGCGTCTGCCTTGCACGCAGCCAACATGGCTGACCCGAGTTCGATTCCTCCGCCCCTCTCGGAGAGCCCGGCAAGCTACCGAGAGTATTGGATATGCCAGACACAGTAACAACAAAGTCTCCAATGGAGACGTTACTGGGCCCGCTCGAGCAAATCGATGATCAACGGGAGGGCCTTTACTTTATACAGGTAGATGGGCTGGAGCGATAGGGCATTTGCCTTGCACGTGGCCAGCCTGCCTACCTGGGTTTGATTCCTCTGCCCCTCTCAGAGAGTCCAGCAAGCTGCCGAGAGTATCTTGCTGCACAGCAAACCCTAGTAAGCTCCCCGTGAGGTGCTCAATATGCCAAACACAGTAACAATAAGTATCACAATGGAGACGTTACTGGGCCCGCTCCAGCAAATCGATGAACAATGGAAGGAGAGAGAGAGCAGAAAGAGAGAGAGTGCTACAGTGCTATACAGGTAGATCTGACAGTGCAGTTAGTGTATGATTTTTCCCTCTACTGACAAATCATCTGCCCAGGATTTAGATGGGCAACACAACATTGGAATTTAGGGAAGTAATAACTATGAAAAGTTGTGCAGGAAAATGGGAGATTAAAGTGAATTAGACAGCTTGAGTACCTGCCAGTAGAAAAAGCCTACTCATGATATCAATTTATAAACTTGAACTTACTATGGTCGTGTAGTTTTCTGCCCAATTATGTTCAATAACAAAGGTGCCATTTGGAGTTAAGCAAATTAGATTTCAACATGAATTTAGCAAAGTATGTACACAAAAATATAGCAGAACGTTAAGAGAGTGAGTTTTTAATGTCTCAGTAAGGAATTTAACTGGGTTAACAAAAAGGTGGATGCATTTCAAGGGGGAAAGAAATAGTAATAGTGTGGTAGAACAAAAAGTTTGGGGACTTCCCCTAAAATCAAAGCGTTGACATTTTGGTATGCTTGAGGGAATGAAACATGACCTTAAATAATACCGAGATCATAGGAGCAAAAATATGATTACAGGGTGGCTGAAAATACTGGCAATGAAAATACTTTGGTTCTGCAATATAACATGGGAGTAGTTTTTTTTTTTCCCTTTATTTTATTTTATTTTTTTTAAAGTTGTAGATTTACAATTTTTTGTGCTTTGGTTTCAATTATACAATGATCAGATACCCATCCCTCCACCAGTGCCCATTTTCCACCACCATGGATAATATCCCTCCCACCCCCATCCCCCCATCCCCCCTGTCTCTGTGGCAGGGCAATCCCCTGTGTTCTCTCTCTCCTTTTGGGTGTTGTGGTCTGCAAAAGAGGCATTGAGTGGCAAACATGTTCAGTCCATAGTCTACTTTCGACATGCATCTCCCCTCCTGGGAGGATCCTCCAAACATCCTTTATTTGGTGCTCCCTTCTCTATCTGAACAGCCCTTTCCTCTAGGATACCCGGCTGGCCTCTAAGTTATAGAGTAATCCTCCTGGTGCTGATCTCAGCTATTCTTGGGTATTAATCTCATACTTTGTTACTTTATATCCCCCAGATGAATGCAATCTTTCTATGTCTATCCCTCTCTTTCTGACTCATTTCGCTTAGCATGATACTTTCCATATTGTACCACTTGTATGTAAATTTCATGACTTCATCTTTTCTAAGAGCTACATAGTACTCCATTGTGTAGATGTACCAAAGTTTCTTTAACCAGTCATCTGTTCTTGGGCATTCCGGTTTCTTCCAGTTTCTGGCTATTGTAAAGAGTGCTGCAATGAACAAACAAGTGCAGATGTCACTTCGACTATACATTTTTGCCTCTCTGGGATATATTCCCAGGAGTGGTATTGCTGGGTCAAATGGGAGCTCAATTTCTAATTTTTTGAGAATCGTCCATACTGTTTTCCAAAAGGGCTGAACCAGCCGGCATTCCCACCAACAGTGAAGGAGTGTCCCTTTCTCGCCACATCCACGCCAGCATCGGTTGCTTTTGTTCTTTTGAATGTGGGCCAGTCTCTGAGGTGTGAGATGGTATCTCATTGTGGTTTTGATCTGCATCTCCATGGGAGTAGTTTTATAGGAGTATGAGTACTCTTGATCCAGTCAGTTAGGGCTTGTTCAAAATAAAAAATGGTTTCTAAAACAAAAAGAAATTCTCCAAAAGGCTCCACTTAGATTCCAACCTAATTCTTGGCTCTACTGGCACTCCGATCTAAGAGCTCTCCTACAGATTTTTTTGTTCTTTTTGCATCACACCCGGCATGCACAGAAGTTACTCATGGCTCACGCACTCAAGAATTACTCCTGGCGGTGCTTGGGGGACCATAAGGGATGATGGGAATTGAACCTAGGTTGGCCACATGCAAGGCAAACTCCCTACCAGCTTTGCTATCGCTACAGCCCCTCCTATAGATTTGAACTTATCAGTATCAATAGTCATTTAAATCAATTCCTTCCAGTCAATCAATCAATCGGCATCATATTTGTTTCTCTTTGTCTATCTCCCTCCATCTCCCTCTGTTTCTCTCTCTCTGCTTCTCTCTCTCTGCTTCTCTCTCTCTTCCTCTCCTCTCCTCTCCTCTCCTCTCCTCTCCTCTCCTCTCCTCTCCTCTCCTCTCCTCTCCTCTCCTCTCCTCTCCTCTCCTCTCCTCTCCCCTCCCCTCCCCTCCCCTCCCCTCCCCTCCCCTCCCCTCCCCTCCCCTCCCCTCCCCTCCCCTCCCCTCCCCTCTCCTCTTCTCTCCTCTCCTCTCCTCCTCTCTCTCTTTCTCCCTTCCCCTCCTTCTCGGGGATGCACTCTCTCACTTTGCTACACTTCACTTGTCTGTTCCACGCAGAATGGTCTTTCTCTTCTCTGCTGTAACTCACTCTTCTCAAGAGTTACTCTCAGACTCTGTGCAACAATACAGTCCATGCCCAGGCGTTAGAGTTAATAGCCAAGTGCCCAAATCTCTGTTTGCATATTAAAGATTATTGGGAGAACTTGTCTTATTGGCCTGTGTTATTGGCCTGTGTTATTGTCTTATTGGCCTGTGTTAGTCCTGACGGTGATCAACAACTTCTATATAGATAGTTGTCTGCTGTTAAAAAAAAAAAAACGAACACAAGATTGTGTGTTCGTGGGGTCTCCTGATGGCTTTATTTCACCACCCGCGTTAGGTGCCCTAGAGCCACTGTGTGTGGCCTGGATCGATAGGGCTGTTGGCCAAGGGCAGACGAAGGAAGAGACAAGGGCCAGGCCGGTTGATCTTAGTAGCAGTTTATTACAAGGAAGTTTATCCCATAGAAGAAATTTATGTTCTGGAGGGCCTAGGTTCTCTCAAGCACATGTTCCCCTTGCCAGTCTCTCTGTGGTCCATCTTGCAGCCCTGCTCTCTCTTTCTCCAGTTCCCTTGTCTCTTCAACTCCCTTGCAGTCTGGGCTGACACTCCACCCAGTCAGGTAGCCAAATCATCATAAGAAAGCCCTTCCTGAGGGCCCACCTAAAAGGTATTCTAAAGCCCTTCCTGACTGCCCCAGGCAAAATATCTCCTTAAGGTGTTTTTCTCTTTTCCTCTGTCCAATAGACTATCAATAAACTATGAACTATCAACTATTCCTGTGGCTATGCATGAAGGACAGAACAGTGTTATTCTACAGTCCATGAGTACTTTTATATGTTGCTTATGTTTGTCTATGTAAAAATTCAGGAGAGAGTTAGATCTACCAAGTTAAATATTACATTAAAATCATTTTTATATGTAACTTGCCTAAAGTCATGCTCAAGTACAAATTTGAAATGATACAAGCTTGTTTTCAAAGCCTAAATATCATCTACAATATAAGATCAATTATGTGTTAAATGACCCAGTAAAAAAAGTATGGAAGCATGTATAAAGGCAGAAATTATAGAGTAAAAATGATTTAGAAATAGTCAATCTTATTGAATTTATTCAGTTTTTTATATGTGTCTCAACTCACTAATATGTTTTAACTCATTTAATTCTCATAATTATTCAATAAGGTAACACTGTTATCGTTCTAAGCATGAGAAAATGAAGGAAAAGAAGTATAACTTATCCAAGGTTAGATAATGAACAAGTAGTAAGCCAGTATTTAGATCTGGTTTACTCAACTTCAGAAGATGCCTGATTTTAAAAATGTTTTTAATTATTTATTTATTTATTTATTTATTTTGGCTTGGGGGCCATACCCAGCTGTGGTCATGAGTCTCTGCTCAGGAATGACTCCTAGCAGGGCTGACTGGTGGTTAAGGCTTGTCCATATGTGGTGCTAGGGATCAAATCTGGGTTGACCATGTGCAAGGCAAGGGCCCTACCTGCTATACTATCTCTCTGGCACCAACCAGATATATATTTTTTAATCTTAGTTTTATGAATATTCAGACACAGAAAAGATGAAAAACTAACAGAATCCTTTACTTAGTTTACCTTAAATTTAATATCTTGCATAACCATGGTGTACTAAAAAAAAACAGGAAAATAATCAATAACAGTACAGGATTAATGACTACAGAACGGATTTCATTTGAATTTCACCAACTTTATTCTAATTTCCATTTCCCAGTAGGATTAGATCCAGTCTCCTATATACTTTTAGTTGCTATGCTTTTAAACAATTCCAATCAGTGGCAGACATACAATCTTTTCCATTTCTTTCATGAATTTAAGATTTTTGAAAGGTACTGGTCAATTGGACTGGAGTGATAGCACAGCAGGTAGGGCACGTGGCTGATCCAGGTTCGATTCCTCCGTCCCTCTCAGGGAGAGCCCGGCAAGCTACCAAGAGTATCCCACCCACACGGCAGAGCCTGGCAAGCTCCCCGTGGCGTATTTGATATGCCAAAAATAGTGACAACAAGTCTCACAATGGAGACCTTACTGGAGCCTGCTGGAGCAAATCGATGAACAACGGGATGGCAGGGCTACATTGACAGTGCTACAGTGCTACTGGTCAATTAATTTGCTAACAAAATCTTTATTTTGTTTTCTGACTAACAGAGGCAATAAATGGTGACAGACATGGTGTTATATCTTCAGTGCATTATTTCCGGAGGGTATGATGTCAATATATCTCATTTCTGGTGACGTTGATCTAAAACATGTGGTTAAAGTAGTGTCTGCTGTATTACTCTGGCATAAAATGAACACAATTTTTTTTCAATTGACAAATATTTTGGAAGTTATACTAGGAGGCTGTACAATAATCCAGTTTGTCCTCCACAAATGAGCTGCTCTTAATTACCATTGCATGTTTCCCTATACTAAAAATAAACTTTTTGGGGTATCAGAGATATTCGAAGAAAAGAGGACATTTGGTCAGAAGGTAGGGCCAAATTAGTTCAGAAGACTAAACCCTCACTGCTCGCAGGAGGCCTAGGTTTAATCCGTGATAGTACATGGTCCCCTAAGCACAGCACCAGGAGTAGCCCTCAAGCACCACAGTTGTGGTCTACAAATAAAACAAAAAAGTAAAACAAATATCAGAATAAGAAATGAGATTCTAGTAGTGAAAAATGAGAGGAAAACGTTCCTGATTGAAAAAATATGATCAGCAGAGACACAGAAGTCTGAATACACCCGATGCATTTAATAACACTGGCATGTAAATGATACATGCTCATGAAATGATAAATTAGTCTTAAAAGATATGCGAAAGGTGGCAGAGTGTTAGTATAGCAGGTGGTGTGCTTGCCTTACACACGGTTGACTTGAATTCAAACCCTGGCATCCCTTATGGTTCCCTGAGCACTGCCAAGAGTGATTCTTCAGGAATCACTTCAGGAATCACAGTCAGGAATAGCTCTGAGCACAGCTGGGTGTGGCCCCAATATAATAAATACACGCTCAAAAATAAATGTACATACGTTTTAAAAATTTAAAAAGATATGCACAAATAGATTATTCATGTCTTGAAATCTTTGAATAATTTGAACCTTTTTTTATACTTCCTATTCCTCAGTTCCTAAAAAATTGAGATTGGGGAAAAGGTAGGGAGGTAAACATATTTCTTGGAACCTGTATCTTCATCTATAAAAGGACTTTTGATAGTCTCTGAGGTCTGTCTCATGAAACTTTATGATACTGTGAATTGGTTGCATATTGATTCTTCCCCTATCATTGCATATGAAAGTCCCCAAAGATCTTGGCTTAGAGATTTGCAAAAATCTTTCCCAGGGGGCCACTCTCTTTCCCTCTCATGAAATCACACTCCTAATCTGAGCTGCTTCTGTTGACAATGACGCAAGAGACTGGCTAGTCAGACTATCCTTTTTCCTCATTGATTTTTATTAAAAATATGGAAAATAGTTTATCAGGGAGCATACTGAGCTCAAATTTGGAAGGCGCTATATTGGAGAGATAAGAGACTTTGTTCTTTCTTCAGATGCAAATGTAGGATTAGATGTCAGAATTCAGTCACTGTATAGTGTGATATTCATACGCAGCAATAAAGGCAGGCACCTCAAATAGCTTTCTTCTTCTTGTACCCTGAATTTAAATTTAAAGACACTTTTAGAAAGGAGGAGAAAGTCTACAGAAGAAAAATTAGAAAAGCAGAAAGGTCAATAAAGTGAGGTTCAGACATTAAAAAACATTGGCTTTGCAATGAATTTAGAGAACTTTCAGAAAGGTTACCTTGATCCTTCTCTTAGGTGGGGGTTAGAAAAAAAAAAAACCAGGATTCTCAGAGAAGCAGTTAACAGGCTTCCCAAAGTCACTCAATTCTATTAGCAAATGTAGCTCTGTAGCCAGACTATATTGATAAAATTAGGGAATTGCCTTCTTTTTATTACTTAATGCCAGTGTGCTTTATAACAGTGTCTCAGACTGATCTTAAAGTCCAGATCAATGAGAGAAAACTGTGATGGATTGTTCCTGGTTTTTTTGTTTTTTTCTGGTAGCTTATTCGATAATGACTCTGTACTGGGTGCTGCCTTTCTCTGATAGCTCCCTGATGTAGAACGATTCAACAATTTCAAAACCTGGACTTGCTATACTTGAGTGTTTGTCTCATGCTAAAAAGCTAATTGGTAATTTGTGTGAGTTCAATCAATCTAGTTTTTTTAAGTGTATTATTCTAAATAATGTCACAGATCTCTGCATCCTGAGTTATCAGAACAGGGAATATTCCATTTTCTATCTGTATTTCTTCAGAAAAGAGATTTAAGATGGCCTCAAGGATCCATGTCATATATCAAGATAACATAAATTAGAAGCAAATGAGAAAAAAAATGTTAAACAGTAGGTCAGGACATACATTAGAATCAGAAATGAAGCTAATAGGAAGATGGATACTTATTTTAAGCTTTCTAGCATCCATTATATAAATTCTAGAATTTATATAATGGCCTTACAAAACAAGATTTTCTCAGGAAACAATAATTTTATTTCTTGGACTACAAAGGCATATCCTGTGGGCTTTTAATTGAAAGGAAACCATAATATCATGAATAAAATCCTCAACAACATTCTGTTTCAGGTAATACATATTGTAAGACTCTTTCTTTTTAAATTTTTTTTTATTAGTGAAACACCATGAGGTACAGTTGTAGACTTACAAATTTTTGTGCTTGGGTTTCAATTATACAATGATCGAGTACCCATCCCTCCACCAGTGCCTATTTTCCACCACCACGGATCCCAGTATCCCTCCAAACCCCCATCCCCCTCACCCCACCCTGCCTCTGTGGCAGGGCATTCCCTTTTGTTCTCTGTCTCCTTTTAGGTGCTGTCCTTTGCAAAAGAGGCATTCAGTGGCAATCATGTTCTGTCTATAGTCTATTTTTAGCATGCAACTCTCATTCTAGGAGGACCCTGCCAACACCCTTTGCTTGGTGCTCCCTTCTCTATCTGAGCTGCCTTTTCCCCCAGCATGTGTGGCTGGACTCCAAGCCATGGAGTGAACCTCCTGGTACTTATCTCGGCTATTCTTGGGTGTTAGTCTCCTATTTTGTTACTTTATGTTCCCCAGATGAATGCAATCTTTCTGTGTCTGTCCCTTTCTTTCTGACTCATTTCCCTTAAGCATGATACTTTCCATGTAGTACCACTTGTAAGTTTCAAGACTTCATGTTTTCTAACAGCTACATAGTACTCCATTTTGTAGATGTACCAAAGTTTCTTTAACCAGTCATCTGTTCTCAGGCACTCAGGTTTTTTCCAGATTCTGGCTATTGTAAAGAGTGCTGCAATGAACAAACAATTGCAGATATCACTTCGACTATACTTTTTTGCCTCTTTGGAATATATTCCCAGGAGTGATATTGCTGGGTCAAATGGGAGCTCAATTTCTAATTTTTTGAGAATTGTCCATACTGTTTTCTAAAAGGGCTGAACCAGTCGGCATTCCCACCAGCAGTGAAGGAGGGTTCCTTTCTCACCACATCCGCGCCAGCACTGGTTGCTTTTGTTCTTGTGAATGTGGGTCTGTGGTGTGAAATGATATCTCATCGTGCTTTTGATCTGCCTCTCCCTGATGATTAATGATGTGGAGCATTTTCTCATGTGCCTTTTATCCATTCGGATTTCTTCTTTGAGAAATTTTCTGTTCATTTCATCGCCCCATTTATTTTTGGAGTTGGATGTTTTCTTCTTGTGGAGTTCAACCAGAACATTGTATATCCTTGATATCAACCCCTTGTCCGATGTGTATTCAGCGAATATCCTTTCCCATTCTGTGGACTGTCTTTGTATTTTGGTCACTGTTTCTTTGGAGGTGCAGAAGTTTCTTAGTTTAAGATTGTCCCATTTGTCTATCTCTGTTTTCACTTGCTTGGCCAGTGGCGTGACACCTTTGAAGATACCATTAAATTCAATGTCATGGAGGGTTTTGCCAACTTTGTCTTCAATGTACCTTATGGATTCCAGTCTGATGTTGAGGTCTTTAATCCATTTTGATCTTACTTTTGTACATAGTGTTAGGCAGAGATCTGAGCCCAATTTTTTTGCATGTAGCCATCCAATTTTTCCAGTACAATTTGTTTAGGGGCTTTCCTTGCTCCACTGTACATTTTTTGTTCCCTTATCAAAGATTAGATGATCAGATGTTTGGAGGGATATGTCAGTATATTCAATCCTGTTCCATTGGTCTGCAGCTCTGCCTTTGTTCCAGTACCATGCTGTTTTAATTATTACTTCTTTGTAGTAGAGTTTGAGGTTGGGGAGGTTGATTCCTCCCATTTTCTTTTTCCCAAGAATTGCCTTAGCTATTTGTGGGGGCTTATTTTTTCCATATGAATTTCAGGAGTATTTGCTCCATTTCTTTGAAGAATGTCATGGGTATCCTTATAGGGATCACATTGAATTTGTACAATGCTTTGGGAAGTATTGCCATTTTGACAATGTTAATTCTTCCGATCTATAAGCAGGGGATATCTTTCCATTTTCTTGTGTCCTCTTTTATTTCCTGAAGTAGCATTTTGTAGTTTTCTTTGTACAGGTCCTTTTCTTTCTTAGTTAAGCTGATTCTTAGGTACTTGATTTTCTGGGGCACAATTGTGAACGGGATTTTTTTTTCATATCACTTTCTTCTCTCTCACTATTTGCATATAGGAAAGCCATGGACTTTTGGGTATTGATTTTATAGTCTGCAACTTATAGAAGGCAATTATTTCTAGGAGTTTCTTGGCAGAGATTTTAGAATTCTGTAAGTATAGTATCATATGATCTGCGAATAGTGGGAGCTTGATTTCTCCTTTCCTACCTGAATGCCCTTAATATCTTTTTCTTGCCTAACCGCCATTGCAAGTACTTCCAGTACTATATCGAACAGCAGTAAAGAGAGTGGACATCCTTGTCTCATCTCTGATCTCAGAGGGAAGGCTCTCAGTTTTTCCCCATTGAGGATGATGCTTGCTTTAGGCTTGTGGTAGATGGCTTTAACTATATTGTGAAAAGTTCCCCTCTATACCTATTTTGGCGAGGGTTTTCATCATAAACTGGTGCTGGATCTTGTCAAATGCTTTCTGTGCATCTATGGATATGATCATATAGTTTTTATCTTTTTTGTTGATATGATGGATTATGTTGATTGATTTCCAAATGTTAAACCATCCTTGCATCCCCGGATGAATCCCACTTGGTCATGGTGTATGATCTTTTTGATGAGTTGTTGAATTCTATTTGCTAGTATTTTGTTGAGCCGAGCCAGTGTATTGATGAGTACTGACGGCAGGTTCTTCAGGTGTTCAGGTCTGACCTTGTCTGGGCCGGGTGCTGTTTGCTTCTTTACTGACGAAATGGCGTGTCGGATTTCGGAAGGGAGAACGTTGGGAACGACATACCCATCCTGTGGAATTTGGTATGTCGGCAAGTGGACATGGCTATCGAAGAGATTTGAGTAGAAGTCATGGATAATCTTCTCCATTGCCGTTCTGGAGGATGTGATGGATCCATCAGGACGTCGGAGGGCAGTCATCTTGGTCTTATAGTTGGCGAAGGACAGGCGGGCGTTACGAATACTTTTCCCGGCTTCTGCCGCATCTACCAGTACTTCTGCTCTTCTCTCTTTGAGGTCTTCCTTGATCGCATCTCTGCACTGCTTTGCGAGCTCGGACGTTAGCTTGCGGTTGCCTGAGGCATGCGCCAAACCACGCTGGCGAATTAGCTCAAGAGTTTTCGAAGATAGGCGACTTTTTGTGGCTATCTCTCTCTTGGCGTTCCTCGCACATTCATGGAGGTGCTGAACCAGTCGATCGTATTCCTCGTCAATGTTGTCAACAATGGCATCTTCCCATGTTGCCGCAATAGTACCAAAGAGTTCCCAGTTGGTGGTCGTTCTGGGAGTTCTCTTTTTGAACTTTGCAGCCCTTTCTCCCCGCTCTGTGAAGTAGAATTTTGCACGAAGGAGACGGTGGTCCGATCCCGTTCGAAATTTTGGGACAACAGCGACATCAGTCAGGCAAAACCGTCGATTGAATATGATGTGGTCTATTTCGTTGTGGAATCGTCCACCGGGAGACTCCCATGTCCATCGTTTAGATTCTGCCTTCTGGAACTGTGAGTTACCATGAATGGTCTTGGTCGACATGATGAACTCAGACAGTCTCTCACCCTGTTCGTTCCATTCTAGGCCATGGGTTCCGATGTGAAGTTCTTCAGCTGATCTTCTCGGTCCTATCTTGGCATTAAAATCACCCACAATGATCTTGTAGAAGGTGTGGTCTTCTTTATAGAATTTCTCTAGCTCCATGTAGAACTTCTCGATTTCTCTTTCATCATAATGAGATGTTGGTGCGTAGACAACGAAGATAGAAACTGCAGGCAGTGAGCCACATCTATTCAAATGTAAACGTCCGATTCGGGTTGTTAGGCATTCGAATGAATCAATGCTCTTGGCCAAGTTTGTGTTGATAAGGACACCGACGCCTCCAACACCTCTTTTATCGCATGTTCCGAGGAACAATTCTTCTCCAGTGTCGAAAACGGCATGGTGAGATTCGTGTCTTCTTGTCTCGGTCAGACCAATGATGTCGTACTTGATCATTCGCGCTTGTACCATCAGGTCCTCGATGGATGCATCTGATGCTAGCGTACGTGCATTGAAAGTACAGACGATCATTTTTGTCTTCCTTCGTTGTGGCAGCCTAGGTCGGCCTTGAGATTTTGTCGGCCTCTCCTTTCTCATCCTTCTCAGTGCTGCCATGTCGGTGAAGCCTTCAGGGTCAGGTGAATGAGACCAGTTGTAGTTACTGGTTTTGGCATATCGAATACACTCGCTACCTGTCTGAATGCAAGGTTCCATCTCAATGGAAAACCAGCAGGACCGTACTACTGTTCAAGAAGGGAGACATCCATGACATTGGCAACTATCGCCCGATCTGCCTATTGTCTGTCATCTACAAGTTGTTCACTCGAGTCATCCTGAATAGGATTGGCAGAACACTAGATGAAGGACAACCATGTGAGCAAGCAGGGTTCCGCAAAGGATTCAGCACCATCGACCATATCCACACGATAACCAAACTCATTGAGGTTTCTCGGGAGTTCAAGATGCCGCTCTGCTTAACGTTCATTGATTTAAAGAAGGCCTTTGATTCTGTTGAGACGGAAGCGGTCATTGAAGCCCTAGCCAATCAGGGCATTCAAGCCCAATACATCAGGATCCTCCGTGAGCTGTATTGTGGATTCACTACCAGGATCTCACCATTCTACAAAGAAGTGATCGTTGATGTCAAGAGAGGGGTGCGACAGGGTGATACCATTTCACCAAAACTCTTCAGTGCCACCCTCGAGAACATCATGCGACGACTGGAATGGGAAGGAATGGGAGTGAAGATAGATGGTCGGCAACTACACCACCTCCGCTTTGCTGATGACATCGTTTTAATAACACCAAACATCAGCCAAGCGGCACAAATGCTGGCCGACTTTGACCGTGAGTGTGGAAAGGTAGGACTACAGCTGAATCTTACGAAGACAATGTTTATGAGAAACAGCCTTGTTCCTGACGCCCCATTCGCTCTCAATGGAACGACCATCTCCGAATGCAACAGCTATGTGTACCTAGGTCGAGAGGTCAACATGACAAATGACCTGGCACCCGAGCTGCGCAGGAGGAAGAGAGCGGCTTGGAACGCCTTCAAGAACGTCGAAGAAATAGCTAAGAGGACGAAGAACCTCCGGCTCCGGGCACATCTCTTTGATTCCACTGTTCTTCCTGCATTAACATATGCCTCAGAGACCTGGGCCCTACGCAAACAAGATGAGAACGCCATTCAGGTCTCCCAAAGAAGAATAGAAAGAGCTATGCTTGGAATATCACGTTTCACTCAAATGAGAGAACGAATCCAGAGTTCTGACATCCGTCGACGATCAAGGATCAGGGACGCTGTCTCATTTGCCAAGGTGTCGAAAATCAGATGGGCTGGTCACGTAATGAGATTTAAAGACGACCGTTGGACTAGAGCTGTTACTGATTGGATTCCACGGGATGTCAAGAGACCGCGTGGCCGCCCACCTACCAGATGGTCAGACTTCTTTGTCAAGGTCATGAACGATCGGTTTGAGGCCCTCCATGTTCCCGGAGCGAAGAGATGCCATTGGGCTACACTAGCACGCGACAGGGACAAATGGAGACGTTACTGGCGCCCGCTCGAGCAAATCGACGACTAACGGGAAGTTAAGTGATTAAGTGAAGTATTTTGTTGAGAATCTTCGCATCCATGTTCACTAGGGATATTGGCCTGTAGTTTTCTTTTCTTGTGGTGTCTTTCTTTCCTTTTAGAGAGATATGGGCTTCATAGAAACTGAGTTTCTGTTTCTTCAATTTCCTGGAAAAGCTTGAGAAGTACTGGCAATAGGTTCTATTTAAAGTAGGACTCTTTCTTAAAGAATCTCTCAAATAAAGGCTGTTGGCATCAAAGTAGACACACTTTTCTTTTTTTCCAAAGCTGGGATTGAACTCAGGACTGCATCCATGCAAGGAATGCAGTAAACATCTGTTGCTAGCAGCAAGAGGTTTTTCATAAACTTCAGTTAAAGAAAAAGGTTTTGGGATGCAGAGAAGTCTCACAATTGGAGCCGTAAGAATCACTGACCCACTTATGTTGATATGTAGAATAACCGGACAAGAGAACAAAAGGTATTAAAGGGCTAAATGCCTAGATTACCTTGAGGGTCATGTAGGAACTGCAAAGAAAGTCAGATCACTTGCCTCTCTCTCTCTTCCTTACCATCTCCACCTGTGTCATTACATAACCGCCCTGTTCTTCTCTCTAGAGAGGTTTAAATATACTGATCCAAAGCAACCACTCAATCCCTCAAATATAACAACTCTGGGCTGGAAAGGTCATAGAAGGGTTAAGATGTTTTGCTAGCAGCTGACCACAGGTCTCTCTCTGGCACCCTATTATGATCGCCTGAGCACTCTAGGAGTGATCCCTGAGTACAGAGCCGGGAGTAAGTCTTGAGAATAGATGGGCTGAAAACCAAAACAAGAAATAAGAACTCAGCACACACAGACAATAAATATTATTTATTTAAATGACCCAAATTCAAATTACCCAGATATAACCTATCCCAACTCTCCATTGCCACAGCAGAGAGCTATTGAACCAAAAAGGTGACTTTTGGTTGAAAGTCTGGAAATGTGAGGTCTCTTGATACAGACCGTAAGTATGACCTTTCAGCATAAGAGTTCTGAGAGGGGAGGTTCCAAGTGTGACCTGACAATCCTCCAATGTGACATGTCACACATTGCCTAGTCACACTTCCTAAGAGTTTGTGGCTGAGTCATGGAGGATGTTTTCAAGGCAGCATATGTTGGTTGAAATGAATTCAGGTAAGTTTCTTGTGGGAAGGAGATAGATGAATTTGTGTAGTGCTTTCTTCCCATCTTCTGTCTCTCCTGAGTCAAAATTCACTTCATAGAGTAGAAATTACCCACATTTCCGCTAGATTTTACCCAGGTGCTTGGGCAGCTGCTGGAAGCTGGATCCCAGGCTGTGCAGCTTCCCTAACACCCAACTGCCGTCAGAGTTTCTACATCAGATCTAATACACATTTTTACCTAACTTGTCCTTAAGTCCATTTATTCAAGCTGGACCCACTTGGACAAAGCCCAAGCGTCAAACTGTGCTTCACTTTTCACTCTTCTTTTTTTCATGTTTATTAACTAGATGAGAATAGGGTCATGGCGGGGAAGAAGGAAACATTTCCCCCTTTTCTCTCTCATTCTTTCTCTTTGATAGTAGCAAAACTTATGCAAGTTACTTAGTTAATTGTCCATTTTGTAGCATTGAATCTTGTTTGTTAAAAAAATTTCAAATTGGAGCAATCGCACAGTGGGTAGGGCATTATGCCTTGCACGCAACCGACCCGGGTTTGATTCTCAGTAGCCCATATGGTCCCCTGAGCACCGCCAGGAGTAATTCCTGAGTGCAGAGCCAGGAGTAACCCCTGTGCATCACCAGGTGTGACCCCAAAAGCAAAATAAAAACAAAAACAAAATTCCCCAAACCCCAAAGTCATCCCCCCCACCCAGTTAAAAAAAAATCCAAATTTAATGGGACTTTTTATCTCACTAATGATCTCTAAAGTCAAGTACTGGAAAATGGATCCAATAGAGTACAAAAAGAAAATATTAGAATTTCTATTTATAAATGTTTGTCTCACTATTTAAAAACATTTATTTGTGGGGATCCAGAGAGAGTACAGATGGTGAGTGATGTCCTTACCTTGCACAGAACCGACATAGGTTTGCTTGCTCAGTACTCCATGTGGTTCCCTAACCTCACAAGGTGTGATCTGAGTGGAGAGCCAGGAGGACACTCTGAGCACTACCAGGTATGGTTTAAAAACAAATAAATAAGTTTGTGTGACAGCACAGTGGGTAGGGCGTTTGCCTTGCAAGTGGCCGGCCCAGGTTCGATTCCTCCATCCCTCTCGGAGAGCCTGACAAGCTACCGAGAGTATCCCACCTGCACGGCAGAGCCTGGCAAGCTCCCTATGGCAAGCTCCCCATGGCGTATTCGATATGCCAAAAACAGTAAACAAGTCTCACAATGGAGACGTTACTGAGGCCCACTTGAGCAATTTGATGAACAAGAGGAAAACAGTGCTAACAGACAGTGATACAGACAGTTTTTAATTATGTATGTCACATAATTTTAATTATGTACTTTACAGACAAATATACAAGTCTGAGGATACATGCTCAAATTATCTCTTTTGAATTGGGAACATCAGTTAAAATTTAGAGTCCATGGGTGTTGAGTTCTCCATGAATGAATGGTATAATATTTATATCTGTAGAAGATTAAAAGATACTTATAGGTAGTTTTGACTAACTTTTGCTGAGGTAGGACCAGGCCCCAGAGGACATTATATCATTTAGTACATCATACTTTGAAACCACTCACCCCTTATTTAATATTTATTACATATGAGACAATAGGAAACAGGTTGTATGATGGTCATTTATTTATGTGTTGAATTTTAAATTAGAAAGTGTGAAGTAAGCCCATAATCATCATTTGATAAGCTTTTTCATCTTGACCCTTGGCCCTGCTAAATCAGGTCTAAGATCAGGCTCTTACACAGTTAGTGGGGACTGGGAAAATAGTGCAGCCAGGTGATCGCTTGCCTTGCATGAGGCTGACCCAGCCTCAATCCTCAGCCGTCACATATAGTTCCAGACATCCTGCCAGGAGTTAGCCCTGAGCACAGATTCAGGAATAATCCCTGGGAACTGCTGGGTATGGTCCCTTAAACAAACAAAAAGCAACAGAACTCCTACACAGTTACTATTATATGGAAGCTTAATGAATTACCATAATTGCCTTTATGAGACTAATCATCAGCATTAGCAAAAATGCTGTAATTAATTCCCAAATCTGTATCACTTTACAGTGGTTCTGCTTCTCCAAATTAGCAATATGCAGTATATACTACATAACTGTGAATTCTATATAGTATGGAGACGTTACTGGGCCTGCTCGAGCAAATAGATGAACAACGAGAGGACAGTGCAGTGCTATTATTATTATTACTTTGTTTAATTTTAATGTAGGAGTAGCACTGTAGCACTATC
This sequence comes from Sorex fumeus, assembly GCF_029834395.1. Classification (NCBI taxonomy): domain Eukaryota; kingdom Metazoa; phylum Chordata; class Mammalia; order Eulipotyphla; family Soricidae; genus Sorex; species Sorex fumeus. The sequence continues at coordinate 7,962,889 of NW_026606322.1, read as the reverse complement.
CTTCCGTTGTTCATCGATTTGCTCAAGTGGGCCAAGTAACGTCTCCATTGTGAGACTTGTTACTGTGTTTAGCATATCAAGTATGGCACAGGTAGCTTGCCAGGCTTTGCCATGCAGGCAAGATACTCTTGGTAGCTTGTCAGGCTCTCCGAGAGGGGTGAAGGAATTGAATCTGGGTCGTCCAACTCAGCTGCGTGCAAGGCAAACACCCTACCCGCTGTGCTATAGCTCCAGCCCAATGTAGGAGTATTGATATTTATTCAGCCATTGAATAGGCTACCACAACTTTTAAAGAAAACTATTGATGGTTATAAAAGTGTTAAAGTATGTAGTACTAATGTACAAAATCTTCACCTTAACACCCCCTCAGTGTCCATGACTCCCATCATTCTCCCTGTCACTTCTAGCCCAGACACTGCTCCCTCCACCCTGCCCCCAGGGTTTGGTAGGCAGTATAGTCAATCAAGGCTAAGGGTTGTCATTGTTTGATGTTGTCTTTTCCCTTGTTTTGTCTGACTATATTCACAGATGAGATTTCCATACACCACAACTTCTTTATCCACTCATCTGTTGTTGGGTACTTGGATTCTTTCCAGATGTTAGCTATTGTAAATAGTGCTGCAAGGAACATATGTGTGCATACATCTTTTAGGATTAGTGTTTTTGTGTTCTTTGGATAGATACCTAGGAGTGGAATTGCTGGACCATATGGTAATTCTATTTTTAATTTTTTGAGAAATCTCCATACTGTTTTCCATAAAGACTGAAATAGTTTGCAGTCCCACCAACAGTGAAGGAGAGTTTCCTTTACTCCATAATCCCTACCAGCATTTATTGTTTTATTTTTTGGTTTCGTTTTGGTATGGGTCATTTTCACTGGTGAGAGGCGAAAACTATATTATTTTGATTTGCATTTAACTGAAGATAAGTGTTGATGATTCTTTTTTAATATTTCTATTAGCTATCTACATATATTTTTTGGAAAAATGTATCCAGCTGTTCTCCCCATTCATTTAGTTTTTTTTAGGTCTGCATCTGGCTGTGTTCAGTACTTAATCCTAGCTATGAGCTCAGGACTTATTCCTGGCAGGACTCTCAGAACCATATGTGGTTCAGGTGGCAGAGTGCAAGGTCAGTGCCCTACCTGTTGTACTATCTCTCCAGTCCCTTTTCCCAATTTTGTTTTTTTTTTTTGGTTTTGTTTGGAGGGCACATCTAGCAGTGATCAAGGCTTACTATTGGTTCTGCACTCAGGGATCGATCACTTTTGGATGATCTTGGGGTATCCTATGGGGTGTGAAGATTAAACTTGGTCTGCTGCATAAAATAGGTACATACAGTAGGTACATACAATACCCTACTTGCTTTACTATTTCTCTGTTTTCTCTCCCTGTTTATTTGATGGGGTTGTTTGTGGTCTTGTTGTTTAGCTAATGGGTGCTTTCTGCATTCAGATATTAGCCTTTTTTCAGAAGTATTATATATGGGTTGTTTTGCCTTTTCTAACCATTGAAAAAATTAAAGAACAATAGTATTGACAATTAGAAATCACAAATACACATTTATTTGTTCCAGCAAAGCTTACCAGTCTTTGGAGAAGCCACACATGCATGTCTGAGCCTTGGTTCTAGCTTGTAGCATTATATGATTGCAAAGCCTCTAAGTATCATCTAGTTCAGTTATAAAGTGATGATAATAATTGCATCAACTGCAGTGGATCAAATTTAGCCTAAGAAACCCTCCGTAAATGTTGGTGTTACAAACATGTAAATTCCAGGGAAAACAGATAAACACTTTTTTTGCATGGGTCAAAGTGAATACTAGTTCAGCTCCTACATATCAGAATAGTCAGGTAAATTTACTTGGATTATATTTGCATTTGGAGGGCTGGTGATCCTTGGTATAATTCATGAACTCCAGGAGGTCAGAACAAGTTTAGGAAAATGATCTCTTTTTGGTTTCCTTCATCAGACCCATATATATAACCTATCCCAACGCTGGGATTTCTGCTGGCAATTCTCTCTCCTTTTCTAGCAGAAGGAAAATGAACCCTAGTAGAGTCCCCAGGCATCATAACTCCAATCTCCTGTCATTCGGCTCCTCCTTAAGACACTGGTGTGAAGCAAGGCCTCTTGGGTTAGCAGTCTATTATTTCCAGAACCTTAAATCCAACTCTCCCCACAGACTCTTCCTTGGAAATCCTTGGCGACTCCTCTCTCTGATTGTCCTCATCTGTCTCCATGAGCCACGAGGACCCCAAGCACTGGATGCTCGGCTATTTCCCAAGGCCATGGAGATGAATAGGTTAAAAGCTAAAATGAATAAATAAAGCTAAAAGCAACAGACACAGAATGATGTGCGGCATATGCAGCACATAGTGTTACCTAGTAAAGAAACAACAAAATACTCAAGGCAGCATCTACTGAGGACGGCCTTTCTCACGTGGCTAGTCACTGCCTGGTTGGCCCTGGGGCATGGTGAGGGAAGCTGACACTCTGTAGGAGGGTGTGGCATTAGAATACTTTGTCATGAAACCCTGCCATTATCAAAAATTTAAATCATAGTCCCTCAAACTTAAAAAAAAATCACTAAGAAGGGGCTGGAGCTATAGCACAGCGGGTAGGGCATTTGCCTTTGCATGCCGCTGACCAGTTCCATTCTCAGCATCCCATATGTTCCCCCGAGTACCGCCAGGAGTAATTTCTGAGTGCCAAACCAGGGGTAGGCCCTTTGTATCGCTGGATATGGCCCAAAAAGATAAAAAAAAAAAAAGACACTAAGGAAAGCTGGGTACTATGGCAAACCTATCCATTTATTGTAATAACATGTCCTCTGCGCCCATCAAAAGTTCTCCCTGTAGATTCCGTGTCTCCACATCTCTCTTTGTTCAAGGGAAGCAAAACCTGGACAGTTATGTGAACATTCCCATATGAAAAACTTTATTGTTGGAAAACCTTAGAGATTGTATTCTGCTTACAGGCCGTCAAACAGCCCTAGTTTTTAATAAAATAAGCTTAGGGTAACCCTAACCCAAGTAGTTCGGAAAGAAAAACAAAAAACACTCAAACAGAATCCGAGGAGCTAATCTTTCAATTAACAGTATTTTGACAGATTGCTAATTAATTGCATTTTACTTCCGATTGGTTGTAAACAATATTTGTCCCTGAACATAGCACTAATATCATCATTGCAATTACCCATCTCTCCCCTAATTTGAAACATATTAGGGTGGAATCCCAGATCCACACCAGGTCTAAAGGTATCCATCCTTCTGACCGCCGTGTGTGTGTGTGTGTGTGTGTGTGTGTATGCGCTTGCGTGTGTGTGCGCGCGCGAGAGAGAGCGTGCGTGTGCCCAGGGGACCTGAACTATGACAAACACATTCTGTCATGCCAGCCAGGAGGCTGCAGGTTGACAGGTAGCGTTACTGCCACCTGCAGCACAGTTGACCAAACTGTCACTGCTCACCGCGGAATCTGCGGGTGGGCGACTCTCCCCCTGTTGCACCTTCCGGGTGTACAAAAACCTTCTCCACGAGAAACATACACACACACACACACACACACACACACACACACACACACACACACACAGAGCCTGCAAGCATCTCTGCTACCTTCTTTTGGGGGTGCAAAATCGCCTTTTACAGCCCTCCTGACTTAGTGTCAAAGGTGATGATCAGTGCCATTGCCGGGCACTGGAAAGGGCGGGGCAAGGGGTAGAGCTGAGAGGTGTGTCCCTGGTTCCACTGGTTCCACTGCGTCCGGGCACTGCAGCCACCCCAGGAGGCGCGACTGTAAGACAGGAGTTCTCGTGGGGGCAGCTGGCGGCGGCGCCCAGCCCTCCTTTCCTCCCTAGAGGCGGCACGACTCACTCCTTTGTTTCGGGAAAGATGCGTGTGCTCTAGCCTGAAGCCCAATTCACCCCGCCCGCGCTCCTCGGGGGCCGTTTGCTGCCTGGCTGCGCCCACCCGTGCCCACCCGCACGCGTGCAGAATCCCGACGCGGCTGCCAGCGCGCAGCCCTGCCCCCTGGCGGCCTGCCCGAGAATCGCAGCAGCACCCACGCCACCGCCCAGGGTGTTTGTCCAAAGGCGCATGTTTTCAGCTCCATTCAGTGGCTGCGGATGGGCATTGTGGTTCCCGGGTTAATTATTCATGAATGAAAAGGAGCGTGTGCGTGTGCATGTGTGTGTGTGTGTGTGTGTGTGTGTGTGTGTGTGTGTGTGTATGTGTGTCTAGCTCTTGTACACACAAGAGGATGGAGGGAGGGATAAAATCGACTGGGGGACTGTAAGAGCATGTTTATGACAGGATAATGGAGTAGAGAGAAAAGAATAGGAGGGGAAAGATGAAGGAAATTAAGAAGCAAGGGTGGCGAAGTGACAGTGATGAGGGAATCGAGCGACAGTCAAGGATGCAACAAGAATGCAGGGAGCAACAGTTTGCTGAGAAACAGGAGGGGACTTCTGCATGAAAGAGTGGGGGAGGATTTGACATCCTTGAGAGGTAAAGTTTCATTTTGGTGACGTGAACCTTGTGAACATTTCAACACACCTCATTCCTATTTTGCATTCCATTCTGTTTGGCAGCTTCTCGAAATGAGTTTCCATTTTCTGTCTTGTTTTAATATTCTCATGTCTCCCACATCACTAAGATCATTAGAGGCAGAAACAATTATGCCATGCATTCCCTGTTTGACAGAACCTTGGGTGCCCACTGGCTTATTAACTCCCCCCTTGCCCAGCCGCCACCCGCTGCATCTGCTTTTGTTATCTGATCAAGGGCTTACGCACACTCTGCTCCCTCTCCACTGACCTCTACGGGTGAGTTTGTCCTTTGGGAAATAGACCAGTATCTGCTCAGAATCTAAATGTACAGAGACAAGCACTCACACAAAGGCTTTTGCCATCCACTCACTCACCCACAAACAAACAAAAAGCCCAACAGCAACAAATAACCTCAAAAAATGGACTCTCTTCAATTGCATATGCCGCTCCTGACCTGATCCATTTCATTTTATCCAGAAGAACAAAAGGAGATAAATTTTGCCAGGTCTGTGCTAGGTGCAGTTGGGTGCAAATAGTGCAAGTTCGGCAGGGATTCCGAATCCCAGTCTCAGTTACTATTTTGCAAAAGTCACCCCCAAGTGTTCCAGATTGGGGGGAAAGAGGATCACATTCAGAAGCCAGGACTGTATGTCAGAAGCTGTTTTGATGACATAAATGAATGCATATGAGTACAAATTTATTTCCTTCTTGGTTTCATGGGAAGTTTCATGACTGCTATGTCCTTTGCCAGAAGAGGAGTGGCTGCCTCTCTGGCTAATTGAATGGAGGGGTTGGCATCATGTGGCCATTTCAAAGGGAATTCTCATGGGTATGGCCCTTCATGCTGTATGACATTTACTCTGGGACACTTCAGAAATATTTGAAGAAGGAATTTCACGAGAAACCATTTATCATTGTGGTAAATGAATTGTGCTACAGAAAAGCATTAAGAAGAGAAAAACGCATTGAGCCTTCAAAGCAGAAAAACTTTCTAGGAGGTGCAGAATGATACTACTGCAGGTGAGGCACTTGCCTAGCTCAAGACAGACCCGAGTTTAATCCCTGGCACCCTGACACCCTCAAGCACTGCCAGCAGTGATCCCTGAGTGCAAAGCCCTAACTGAGAACCACTGGGTGTGGTCTCAAAAAGCAAAATAAATAAATCATCTTTCTATAGGAGGGCTATTTTCTGATGGGAAAAGTTATATATTTCCTCTCTTAATTTGTTGTGGTGAGGTTTAAAATTGATGATAGACGTGGACATGACTTAGAAATTCTAAAGGTTCTTCCCAGAATCAAAGCAAGATAATATTATAGAGAAACAGCATGTTTGTCACTTATTGTATCTCCATTTGCTATTCCTAAGAAAGGAAATTCTATATCATCTACTAATACCACTTCTAGGTAATTATCCAAAGAATATAGGGGCATTCATTTGAAAGAATCACAGTCTTTCATCCAGAGAAGCATTCTTTATAATCTTCCAAACATCCAATTGGTCTAAATGACAGGATATAGAATCTCTGGAATGTATGCTTAATGAAACACTACTCTGCCAGTAAAAGAGAGGAATTTGTGCTCTTGATGACAATATGGATGGAACTTGAGGTGATGAAACACCGTAGCACTGTTGTCCCATTGTTCATCTGTTTGCTCGAGCAGGCACTAGTAATATCTCCATTGTGAGACTTGTTACTGTTTTTGGCATATCAAATATGCCACAGGTAGCTTGCCAGGCTCTGCCGTGCGGGCGGGATACTCTCGGTAGCTTGATGGACTTTCTGAGAGGGACAAAAGATTGAACCCGGGCCAGCTGTATGCAAGGAAAACTCCCTACCAGCTGTGCTATATCGCTCCAGCCCTAGGCTTGAGGTGATGATGTTAATGAAATAAGAAATCAAAATACAACAAATTCTCTCACTGATACTAATTGTCAATGCAGATAGATTGGCAAGAAACACCAAAATGAACTCCTAGGCTTATAAAAACTATCGTGGTTAACAGGGGGCGGGGGGCTATTGGGTGGGAGGAATGAGCAGAAAAGTCTTTATGATGGTAGGTAATGCTTAAACTTTGTCATGGGAGTGAAAAGAATTGCCCACAAGTCAAAGTGTAGTGGTAAGAACCAGAAGTCTTAATATATTGTCAACAAATATTAAATCAATAAAAAATTTCAAATTAAAAATAAATAAAATGGACCCAAGAGATAGCCTGGAGGTTTAGAAGCTTGCCTTGTGCATGAAGACCCCAGTCATGCTCGTAAAATCTGAGGTTCCCTGAGCTGCGCAGGGGTGGTCCTGTAGGCCCAGTGGCTGTGGTTAATTCTGGCCACACAGGGCCTGGGAAGCATCACATCCTTGGGGCTTTGTGCTCAGCCTCTTCCCAGGCCTGAGAATCACACAGGAGGCCTGAGCACCATTTGGGAAATCCACTAAAATAAAATATGACAGGTTAATAAAAAGATGCACCTCCAAGTCATTAAGTATTGCTTAAATATCTTGACTCCCTTTTCTCATTCTTGTTTTGGATTTATTTCTATTGATAAAATGATCTTTTAAAAAACAATTCTTTATCAAGTTTTCAACCAAGGACTCCACACTTTAACTGAGTCTTATTGGAGCTGTGACAAGGTTAGTGTGTGATAGTGATCAACTGAGTGCTACTTAATACTATGTTCAGCATCTATCACAAAAAATAAGACATCCATATCTACTTATCTGCCATCTCATAGCACATAAATTACCCCACACATACCTTTTAATTTTTCATACCCCTACGTAAACACATTTCTATTATACCCCCATGCATAGATGTACCATTTTGTAGTACTCAGTTTTTTGCCTTCCCATTTGGAGGAGAATAATAATTTTGTGAAATATTATATATATATATATATATATATATATATATATATATATGAGAGCCCAGCAAGCTACCGAGAGTATCCTGCCCACAAGGGAGAGCCTTGCAAACTACCCCTGGCATATTTGATATGCCAAAAACAGTAACAATAACAGGTCTCATTCCCCTGACCCTGAAAGAGGCTCCAATACGGCAGCATTAGGAAAGACAAGTAAGAAGAGGCTGCTAAAATCTCAGGACTGGAACTAAAGGAGACATTACTGGTGCCCGCTTGAGTAAATCGATGAACAACGAATGACAGTGATACAGTGAATTTAACCACTATCAATTTGAAAATGAAAATGTTTAGCAAAATCAAACCTGAAGCAATGAATTTACTTCTGTATTTGGATTCTGGGACTGGCATGTCGAACTGTCTAATTCTGGGCGACTTACTCAATAGAGGTTTTTTTTTTCCTTTTTTTCCTTAATATTTTAATTGAGATTCAGTGATAGACAATATTATTGGTAGTGGTTTCGCACTCCCATAATCCCAATACCACATCCATTTGCCAGTGTACCCCCTCCCTTAAAAAATTCAAAAATGAAATATTTTTATCTTAAAATTATCATTCTTATTACAAGATTTTTTAAAAATGAAATCAATTTTCTCAAAAGCTCTGAATAGTGAAATTTCAAGATCAAGATGCTGGCTCGGTCAGTTTTATTTTTTTCTTTTTGGGTCACACTCGGAGGTGCATGGGGGTTATTCCTGGCTCTGCATTCAGGAATTACTCCTGGTGGTGCTCGGTGGAACATATGGGATGTTGGGAACCAAACCTGGATCGACTGCAAGCCAGGCAAATGCCCTACCCACTGTGCCATCACTCCAGCACCACGGTCAGTATTTCTTGAGGTTCCTGTCTAGTTTCCAGGTGCAAACCTTCTCATGATGGCTTTACATAGCCCTTTCTCGGTATGGATAGCCATGATTCTCTTCCTTTCTTTATGAGGACAATGGTCCAAGTGGATTAGGGTTTCACCTTGTCACTTCACTTTACCTTCATTGCTGATTGAAATGAGTGATCTCCAAACACGGTGACTGAAGTGGGAAAGTCAGTTCCTCAACCCTAAACTTTGACGGGCTGCAATTCAGCCATGACTCTAAGCAGATTCGGGTAGGAAACGGTACTAATTGAGAAATGTTCACAGAAATTGGTTGCTGGGTTTCTATTTTTCCACCAGCTGTGTGATGTGCCAGACAATGAATTTCCTTCGGCTCAATTTCCTTATCTCTGACACATGGACAGGGCTCCACCTTTTAATATTACTATTTGGTGCCCTAAGATAACTATGCAATGAAGTTGTGTGAAATTATTTGAACTACTTCAATATAAGGTAAAGGTAAAGGCCCTCCCGTTGATCGTCGATTTGCTCGAGCGGGCCCAGTAACGTCTCCATTGGAGACTTTGTTGTTACTGTGTCTGGCATATCGAATACTCTCGGTAGCTTGCCGGGCTCTCCGAGAGGGGCGGAGGAATCGAACTCGGGTCGGCCATGTTGGCCGCTTGTAAGGCGAACGCCCTACTGCTGTGCTATCGCTCCACACACTCTACCTTACCTTACCTTTACTTCAATATAAAGGGTTTTTAGAGGCATAGGATCATTACTCTTCTTTGTTCTAGGAATTAGCATATCAGCTGAGAGTCTTGGGGAGGAAATTCAAACATCTGAATTTGGATTCTGGTCTGCTTACTCTCTTGTGCTATCACTTCACTTTAAAAGTCTCTCTGCATTAAAATGGCACTAAAAAGGATTAAAAAGAATGAGGGAGGGGCCGAAGTGATGGTACAGTGGGTAGGCCTTGCACAGGACCAACCCGGATTCAAATGCCAGGCGTGATTCCTGAGTGCAGAGGCAGAAAGTAACCCCTGAGCATCACTGGGTGTGGCCCCAAACACCCACCTCAAAAATGAGGGAAAGGCATGAGAAAGACTGTAGACTATCCATAGGCTATCCTTAACTTTTAAAAGAGAGCTCCGGGCCCTTTTTAGTTGCTTTCACAGTTAAATAACCTTAACTAAATTCTGGGTGTCTAAACTACCCCTCTATAAAATGAGAATTTGGTTTCTACTACAAAAAAGGAATGTGCTTAAAATGAATCATGGTTTCTCTCCATCTTTATGGTAATAAACATGCAGTTATTTTGTATAGGCACAGCAAGAACTGAAGCCAGACCTTGTAACTTTAGATTGAGTTAAACTAGCCCAAGGTGATTCTCCAAAGGAACATTCCATCATATTTACCAATTACAGACCACAGTTCAGTCTGTTTTGTTTCAATTAACCCCACCAAGTCCTAGGTCTTGGAGTAGAGCAAAGTGGCATTAAATTCTGGCTAGGAGGTGTATGTGAAAGATACTGCCTCCACGCTAACCTTCCCCACTGTTCTATGCCCTCTAAAGGGACATCTATACCCCATCCTGATCTCTAAGTCACACATCCAAATGGAGAAAATCCTGTAATTGCTGGGTCTGATGCACCATCCAAAAGGCAATGTAGACTTCTAAGAATTACTTCAGGAGGGTTGGAGCCACAGCACAGCAGGTAGGGCATTTGCTTTGAACACAGCTGACCCAGGTTCGATTCACAGCATCCCATATGGTCTCCTGAGCATGAGTGCAGAGCCAGGAGTAACCCTTGTGTATCACCGGGTATGACCCAAAAGAAAAAAAAGAATTACTTCAGAATTGAGGAGACATTAAATGGGTTTTGGGTCTTTCCCTTTCTCACCAAGATTAGACAATTTGGCCCATGCCTCTAAAACACCATAATAAAAGTTGTCTCCTTTTTTGAAATTCCTTTAAGCTACAGGTGTTAGTCAAGGTTTCCTACACTGAGTAAACTGATTTCAACTGATTTCTATAAAGTTCTCAGATAGACCTCTATAGAGGTAGCCCCAGATACAATCCACATTTGGCCCATTCTCAGCAGAAAGCAGACAAATCCTCCCCAACAGATGTTGGGCTTCTATAAAGTGGGCAGGTGTTGTAGGCATAATGGGGTCCCACCTAGCAAGGCACTTTTCCTTCAGTGATCAAATCGAGATGATTTAAAAGTAGCCCTGAAGTAACTAGAATGCATGGAGACCAAACCCTTTTTAGGAGGAAATACTGAGCTCTTTAAAGATGGAAAAACTGAGGCCATCACCCAGTGAAGGGAAGGTTGCCTTAGAAAAAGAGAAGTTTCTAGAGAAATTTAAGAGCATGATCAGAACATGAGAAGATCACCAAGGACCCAGGGCTCTTCCTCTTGACAAAGCCCTGGCAGTAGACCCACTCTTCTTTGTCCTCTGTTTTAACTTTACACCCAATGCAAAGAGCTCTCTACTGAAGAAGGTATAGAAGAAGAAAGGATTTTTAGTTTTTTTTTGTTTGTTTGTTTATTTGTTTTGCTTTTGGGGTGACACCTGATGATGCTTGTGGGCTATTCCTGGCTCTGCACTTAGAAATTACCCCTGAAGTGCTTGGGGGACCATATAGGATGCCGAGGATCAAATCCAGGTTGGCCGAGTGCAAGGCAACTGCCCTACCCACTGTACTGGGTCTCCGCCCCTAGGAGAAAGATTTCTTCCTTTCTCTAGATCCTGCTTAAGATATTCTCTCTCTTCCCATGGGAGGTTTCCTGCCTTTTATCCTTCATTTTTATTCTCTTAAAACCTTTTCTGAATTCAAAAATCAACAAACTAATAAATAGGAACTAAAATACAAACTACCATACATACCAGCTTATGGAGTTGGAACAATAGTACAGCAGGTAAGGCTTTGCACATGGCATTGCATGTGCTGACTTGCGTTTAATTCCAGGTATCTCCTATGGCCCCGGATAGGAATTACTGCCAGGAGTAATTCCTGAGTGCAGAGCCCGGAGGAACCTCTGAACATCACTGGGTATGACCCAGAAACCAGAACACAGAACAAAAAAGAATCAAATAGTTTAAAATCAAAATCTAGGTTAATGGATACAGAATAGTGTTTGAAAAACTGCCTTTTCCATTCAGACTTCATGATTACAGCCCCATATTGTGGTGATCTCATTTCTTCCCAGATCCATCTCAAGGCTCCATCCTCTGTTTGGACAAATGGCAATATTATGAAAAGGCCATTAGATACTTGATTTTCATCATACAAAAGCTGACTTATAAATCTTTGTTTAGTGTCTATCTGCCCAACCAGACATAAACACCAGAGGACAGGAGCTTACCCTCAGGGAGCAAAATGAATAATTGAGCATGGTGTCTGGCCCATACTAATCACTTCATTCACATTTGTGAATGAAAAAATGAGTGGATGAATGAGTAGCACAGTAATTGGTATCAGTGTATTCACAGTTCTCCTCCATTCCCATTAAATAACTTGCTAAGTCCTGAGAAATAACCTTTTCTTTGCAGCTGCCACACCCTTCTGGGGAGCCTCCCCAATGAGAGGTGGTTTTTCATTGCCAACTTGTCAAACTACAGATGTCATCATTAGCTTTCTTTTCTTCTCTTCATCACTGCATCACACATGCCAATCTCAAATTAGTTCTATTGTTACTTCTGTGATAATATTTTAGGGAGTATTTATTTCTAAAAGGATACTGCCTTTAGCAAATTTTATATGTACAGAGGGTTTTAAGTAGGACTAAATGCAGTAATTAATGTTGATGAGACTGCTGTTACCATGCAATGTTCTTGTATTGTAATCATGCATCACAAACATGGAGCCTCAGTTTGTTCAACAGATGCGAACTTAATGGCCGCATTTTCCTCCTATGGATAAGTTAGCTTTAGTTAAATGTTCCATTAAAAATAACCATTTAAAATTTGAATGAAATCAGTGTCTGTATCCATCAGAAATTTTTATTTGAACCTCTGCTTTAGTCCTTACGATTTTTCAAAAGAACTAGAGTAAGTGCCAGAGTAAGATGATGAGTCATTTACCTATGAGGGTACTTCGGCTAAGTTAAAAACAAACAACTTAGTTTCTTTGAGCTAAAAGCTGGTGTTTGTAACCAGGAACAACAGTAGAGATTGCATGACGGGTTTACAGCAGCTTGGGACTGCAGGTCTGTATTGTTATAACTAATAAAACTTGAAAAATAACTTTCCTTTGCTTTCTCTTGTTTCTTTTCAACATTAATTTAGGATTAGAAGAGAAGTAGGCGATAGTTTCATTAGTAGTTTCATATCCTATCTTCCTGGTACCCTTCCTCTATTATTCTTATCACATATTAGGATTCGGGAGGTAATAGGATGCCGTTACTTAGAAGCAAAGATCAGATTCTTTCAGAGAACCAAGATGACTGGGCCAGGCTTCCTCACTGGAAGTTTGAGATTATAAAACAAAGTATTAATTAATTCACCATTGAGAACTCTATGTATTGCTTAGATATGCTCTGACAATGATTCTACAAATCTTGGAACATGACTGGTATTGAGTGGGGGAGGGCAATGAAAATCTATCTTGGGGAGAGTCCATGTGCATGTCATGATCTGACACAGGCCTTTGATTGATTTGTTGCATGCTTGGTTAGGACAAATAACTTCCCAGGACTGAGATAAACCTCAGTAAAGGTGTAGCTGGAGAAAGCTGGAGAAAGGAGAGAGATGGGATGATCAGACCTGGGAAGCACAGTTCCAACATTTTTAAGCATACCATCTAACTTCTGTGCAGTGCTTGGAAATGCCTCCATCCAAAATGGGTTCCCTGTCTTTTCCTTAGTAAGCCCATTTAGTTTGGGAATCCCCCCCTACCAAATATACTCAAACATAAATGTACCTGGGTAAACTGACACTACTTGGAAGCTATGCAATCCCAAGAGTGCCAGGATAGAGCCTGAGAATCTATCTGTTAAATATAAGACCAAACCCCAGTAATGTTAGCTTATCCAGGAACTTGAAAGTGAATCAAGCTTAGAGAGGAGTGCTCATGTTGTGAAGTTTTGGTCTCATGATAGAGTATATGGTTTGCATGTGTGAAGGTCTGGGTTCAATCCCTAGCAAAACACACACACACGCATGCATGCATGCACCCACCCACACATGCAACACACACGTGCACGCATGGAGTCCAACTGTTAATGAATTAATATCATTCTGTGATGGGGACTGTGGTAGGAGAGCTAAGAGATTTCCCCACCCTGCTCTCACTGTTGACTGCTGAGAGCTTTGGAGGCCCCACTCTAGAGCAACTTAGTGCTCTACCTGAACCATGTCTCTCAACCGGACCAACATCACTTCCCCATTCCTGGGTTCTGATTGTGTCTATTTCTGATGTTTGCCCAGTAGGAGGAATATCTTCTCTAAGCACTCGGACCCAGAGGTAGAATTCTTTGAAGAAACAGGTGTCTTTGACACTAGAACAGACTCTAGTTTGGTCTTGCACAGGAGCTGTGTGAGCAAGACGCTATGGAGTAAAGATAACATGGCTAGTTAAAACTTCATATCACCTTATGGACTGAAATTCAAACATTTTGATTTAAAAGGCACTTGATTTAAAATGGCAAATTAGCCAGCACTTTTTCTAGTGAGAAGAATGAGGCTATATCTGTAAGATGTAAAGTTAGCTTAAGAGGCCATGGTTAAGTTAGGTCTATAAGAGATGGTTAATAGGGCTGGAGCGATAGCACAGCGGTAGGACATTTGCCTTGCACGCAGCCAACATGGCTGACCTGAGTTCGATTCCTCCACCCGTCAGAGAGCCCGGGAAGCTACCAAGGGTATCTCGCCCACACAGCAGAGCCTGGCAAGCTAACCGTGATGTATTCAATATGCCAAACACAGTAACAACAAGTCTCATGAAGGAGACGTTACTGGGCCTGCTCGAGCAAATCGATGAAAAACGGGAGGATTGTGATCGTGACCATAAGAGATGGTTAAATTAGATGATGCTTCTCACAATGATTGTCCTCAGACACAATTACCAAAGTCCACCATACATAAGGATGAGACTATTTGAGGAGGAAATAGTTTTGACTGGTTCAGAATTACCCTGACTATCCTATAGCCAGTCTAGGGAGTAAAGGAGAAGCTATTAGGAAGGAAAGAGGAGACAGGATCTTTATTTCTTACTCCAAAAGCCATTAAGGCTTGAGTCTTTGGTTTAAGGGCAGCTATGTTTTCCATGGTTGTCTAACAAATTTTGTGTCTATGCTGCAATTTCTGTCTTGGATGTTGCGTACATCTCAATCTCAGATGCATACTCCCTTTCTATTATTTTATGGCATATTCTCTATCTTAGAAATTTGCCCTCATTTTAACCTAAAATATGTAATCCTATCTTTTTCACCTGGAGAAACCCATGATCTCTCTTAATTATCTCTTTCTCTTCACCCACCCTCCCAGCCTTCTTATTCTTGTAAATAAAAATATTTTACTTCCAAAAGGAGCGATAGCACAGCAGTAGGGCGTTTGCCTTGCACGCAGCCAACATGGCCGACCCGAGTTCGATTCCTCCGCCCCTCTCAGAGAGCCCGGCAAGCTACCAAGAGTATCTCGCCCACACGGCAGAGCCTGGCAAGCCACCCGTGATGTATTCGATATGCCAAGCACAGTAACAACAAAATCTCCAATGGAGATGTTACTGGGCCCACTCGAGCAAATCGATGAACAATGGGAGGGCCTTTACCTTTTTACTTCCAAAAGAAATTTTGGGTGTGAAAGGGATAGATCTACCTTTTTCCCACATAACATTAATTTCTACATTTTCTATAGATGTGTTGACAATATATTGATTAATAGAAAGAGATTCCACATACAGATTTGTTGACAAAAGTGAACAGAATTCAATTCTATTTTGAAAAATGTTTGCTAAGTCATGTTAGTTCTGAAATGATTACTAGGGCTTAAAAGACGATCTTTCCCCTAACACGCTAGAGTCATATACCCACCTTTTTTTCCAGATCTCACATGCTGTTTTTTTTTTAATATTTTATTTTATTTTTATAAAGTTGTGCACAATATTTGATTACCTGCTATTTTAAATATACTTTTAAATTGCTGGGCTTCACAGGAATAGAAAATGAGGTATATTAAATGGAATTTCTTTTGAGGCTAATGCAAAGTCTCAAGGTGGTATTAACTTTTTAATTCTGACTCTTTTGTGGCTTAACAGAAATAAAATCTCAGGCCAGGTGGAGCCAATGTTATTTGAGATTCCAAGCATTATTCTATGTTGTTTAGCAGATTTGTAATTGAAAGCACAAAGCGAAGACTCTACCTAAACTTAGCCCCTTGGTTCCTTTGAAGTAATATATACATCCTAATTTTTCTATAAGTAGAAAATTTTTATGTATGTGAAGCCCTTTTAGATCACACTAATAAATTATACAAACGAGGCAACTCATAGTTAACTTCTAGATAGTCCATGCTAATATGAGGCCTCAGGATGGAACTGGCCAACCCGAGAGACCAGCCATGTGCTTAGAATATTGAACTGAGTACAACTCTGAGGCCAGTGATTTATCACTCATTCTTACGAAAACCCAATAAAAATCCTGAACAGCAAAGTCTAGGTAAGTGTCCTTCCCATGCTGGCAACATAGCACTGTTACACAACAAATTACTGGGAGGAGATTGTGTCATGACAATGAAAATTTTAAATCTGAGACCCTCAAACTTTGCTCTATACATTTCGTCCTTTTACTGGTTCAGATTTTTTATACTTTTTGCTATAATAGAATTCTAACACCTTCTAGAACTCATTGAATTAACTCAGAAATGATCAAATCTGAACGTAGTGGGAAACCTTTGATTTGTAGCCATGATCAGAAGTGGGAGTTGCCTAAAGCCCAGAACTTGTGGCTCATTTTAGAAGAGTAGTGTACTTATTGAGGAAGGGGTGAAGCTTAAGAATTTTATCTGAGATTCACTTTTGAGGAGATCAGACTTTCAAGCTGTATCTATCTTCGAAACAAAGGGAATTGTGAGCGTGTGGCTCTTGTGTGAGACCTTCGGTGTTTAAAATCTGAGGTGTGTATGTTTCTTACATTCTCCAAACTCCAACCACCCCGCATTTCAATGCAGTTCCCTTGTATTTTCTAGTCTAATTTGGCTCTCTAAGAGTCAGAATTCCGACCTCTACTGACGTTTCATTAGCCATTGATATCTATTTCAATTGTGGATAGCTTATTGGTTCATTTTGTGTTTTCATCTTCTGCCTATCCTGTTCAGTGGCAAAGGACTTCTGCAGAGATTTTTGGGAAAAATAATTGAAGTTAGTGGCTCTCAGCAAGAATGAAAAAAAAATAGCTCTTCAATTGGGAGAAAGAATAGGTCACTTTAGGAAATTTGACTCGTTCTATTGTTCCAGGTAGTACATTAGTACATTAGTACGTTTGTTCATTAGTACAAACCTTTAACAGAAAGTCCTATTGTGGAGACTTTAAAGAAAGCATAAACTTCTTATTTTACTTTTTGATTTTTGGGTCACACCCACTGATATTTAGGGTCTACTCCTGAGTCTATGCTGAGGGATCAGTCCTGAGTGCACTCCGGGGACCAGAGGGGTGCCAGGCATCATACCCGGGTCAGCCTTGTGCAAGGCAAACACCCGAGTCACTATACTATCACTCCAGTCCTTGAAAGGATTCACTTCTTAAATATTTTTATGGCCTTAAGTCCCTCAGGGCTCATAAAATTCAATAATCAAGAACATCTTCTAAATTTATCTATAGCTTCTTGCTGGTAATTTGTGATTATTTTCTCACAATGCATTAAGGGAACAAAATAAAAACAAATTTCAGATAATCTCTTTGCTTCCATGATGAGTATTATTGCAAATGCCTGTTCCTTTTGGTAATAATTGGGATACTGATAGAAAAGTCTTCTAGGAGTTCTTCGATACTTTGTCCACCTTTTCATCATATGTACTCCCATTATCCTTGTCTTACTTTCCAATCTTATTCATAAGAACTACCATGAAGCAATGTAGTTGTCCACAAGATTAGTGATTCAGGTCAATGAAGACACATCTCCTTTTCACGTTTATTTCATTTTGTTTTAAGATCACAGAAGAGCAGAGCATTCATACGTGTAAAGTAACATAAAAGAGAAACAGAATTTAAATACATTTAAAAAGGAAAGAAAAAAGCTTTTTTAATTTTAATTTTTTTAACACACACTGCGCTTTTTATTTTCCTTCACAGAGCTAGTATCCAGGGAAAAAAATTCCACTCAATAAACAAAACTATTTAAAAAAAAAACAACCCAAACAAAAAAATGGCCATGTGTTTGTATCATCAAGGAAAGTTCAGTTTATGTCTACAGGGCTGAGAAAGGAATATATTTATATATTTATATATATTTATATGTATATAACACTGTTAATAAGGAGAATTCTTACCAAGAGCAGGATGTGTATAACCTTCCGTAGAGCAGTGAGAAGTACCAAGCAGTGTGAAGGAAAGCACATGGAAATTTTCTCCTATGCTTCTCCCCCATGTCATTTTCTTCATTTGACCTCACCCCCTACTCCCAGTAAATAGTTAGGGAGCAGAATGTGGCTATAATTTACCAGGATGCATCATTTGCATCTTCTGATGAAGAGCAAAGACTTAGGGAAGTGGATTCAAACGAGGTATCAGATAGCTTAGATTCACTGCTGCGTCTGTGAAGCAAGTAGTTTTGCATGTTTTCTTCATTTGCAAGAAGCGTAATTTTACTCTGTGCCAGGCTTTACATACAGAGGCTTGTGCAGGGAAGAATGGAGCTGTCAAAGTAGATCCAGGAGCACCACTCAAAAAGATGCACCTCTGAAATAATGGTGAAGTAGGGGGGTGTCCTGTAAGAAGCTTCCCTCCCTACCCCCTAAAGAGAGAGTTTTGTAAGTATCTAAGCACATTGTATATCCTTATCTGTATAAAGTAAGATTAATGCTTGGAATTTATGAATAATTCCTGCTCTTTGGTGGATAGGAGGCTTGCAATTTGTCTGTTCTCTTAAACAATGCATGGAAAGCTACCTTGGACAGATGCTAACTTGAGCTCAAGCATATATGGGTGTTTGTCTTGAGAGATCAAGAAAAGGAGGCGTAATCTATCCAGAATATGGTTCAAAATAGTGATTCCTGATTAACTGCCTGAGGATCCATCCTTGCTGCTTCCCCTCATCTTAGAAAAAAAAAACCATAAACTTCATATTTTGATTTGGCCTTGACAACAATTTACACTCTTTTCAACTCTGCAACCCCCTATGCTTCAGCTTATTTTCAATTTGTCTTCTTTAAGTAGAATTGACTAGTACCTTAGGAAAACAGGGTTTTTTCACTGTCTGTTTGCTTGATTTCATAGCCTGTAAGTCAAGTTTAAGGAAACCAACACCATAAGGAATTCCTTCCAAAACAAACCCATTATCTTGCTTATTTCACACAGAGCGACCTTTTGAACCTTCTTGGGGAAAACATGTTTACTGCATCAGCACAAGCAATATTTCCAAGAATATATATTTACTGTAATGGGACAGTTGGCCCAGGATGAGAGAACAAAGATGTTTCCTCTCAACTGCACAACTCCTAAATTGTTACATGCCTAATCTGGTTGTTTTCCTTCCTATGAAAGGTTACTAGAACGTGTAGTTCATCAGTTAGAATTTATTTCATAAAGCAGGGAATAATTCTAGTGATGTAACTGTAATCTGAAATTTTTTTGGCATTGCTAAAAAGTTTTAACCAGAAAAAAAATCAAAGATCTAGTTCAGGGAACCTATATTTTCGGAATATTAACTTTTGAAATGGAAAGGATGGGATGATGATTGAGAAGAGTGATAATTCTGTAGAGATCAAATCAGAGATGATAAGCAACTGCTTGAAATAATTAATTGAACAGAATTCAACGTAAGTATTAAATTGTTCTTCAAAATAAGAGCTTAGCGTTGACAGAGGTTTTAGACATGTCATCAAAATCCCTATCACGATGAAAAATCCAAGATACAGGAAGTTTCAGTGACTTGCCTAAGGTCACACAGCTTGTTTTGGCCACACTAAAAGTTAAAACTCAATTTTCCTGAGCCCACTCTAGTATACTTTCCACCTTAATTTGAAGTTATCATTTATCTTGAGTTGAAAAGTATAATTTAGGTATGTTGTTAATTTGACCTTAATTGCTTTCTATAAAGGTCCTTTGCAAAAACTTCATATGATCCCTCAAGTCATTTATTTGATGACCCCTTACGAATGATCATTCAAGGTATCTATGTCATTACTATGAAACAGCAGAGGCTTCAAAAGACTCTAAGATAATATCTTTGAGAAATAGTTCTGTTAAAAATAATTCTGTGCTTTCTTTGCAAGATTAAAGATCATTATATAGAAATATATGTCTATCAGATTTAAAGAAATTACTTCCTTGGGTGACTTAGCAAGATATTTGTTGAAGATACATAACACAGCTTTTACATCACACGATGTCTTAGCATCAAGAGGACAAAGAGGTCCCCCACCCCCGGAATGTCTTGGTTGAAGAGAAAATAAAGAAGGATAAGATTTTGCCCACCAATGTGTTAGGTGACTTCTGTGGTGTTAGGAAAGCTGTCTTAGATGGTAGTAAGAAGAAGACTTAAGAAGATAGGAGGTTGACACAAGAGACACATAGCTCCTTCAAATTGTTCCGTTCCTCTCTTTTAATTGTTCTCATTTTGAGGTCAGATGAGACAACTGTGGCAGAAACTGGGAAAATCACAAGTTATGTTAAGGAGCTAAAAGGTGAACTCTCTGGCTTGGGTATGATGGGAATCTTTGACAGCTCCTGTGAGCCTGGGGCAAACTTGCATAAGGGTCATTAGTCACCCTCTTTCCCATTCTGACTTGTGAAAGGCTTTATTTTTGAAGCTATTTTTAGTTTAGTTTTTAAAAAGACTCATAGATTTCACTAACTTGGGCCCTGCATGAAAAATGAAGTTTACATAGTTTATATTATGTACATAAACTAGTGATTTACATTGATTTACACATGATTGGTGCCTAATTTATTAATCAGCACACAGTATGTAAATGCGCTGAAAGGAAATCAAGATTTTAAAATAAGTTTTCCATAATATTCATAAACATTTGCGCTGTTGTAAATGTTAAGCCTAAACCTAACATTCACACCAGCTTTCTTGCCAAGAGGAAAGTAATGTATATTGCTGGGTGAAAACAAATTCTTTCTTGCATTTTAGTTGGTCACATTTGACAACAGAGCTAAATACAAATGAGAATAGTTTATTTCTCTTCTGCGAGTATGCACATAAATTGCATTTAGTGAGATGTTCAGAGATATTATGCCAACCATGATGAGAAATTTGCATTTTTATCTACAAGACTAGAGAAAGTGCAGTCTTAGGATAACTATCTTAAATGCTTAAGAAAGAAGAGTTACTAAACTGGATTTTTATTTCTTAATTCAAAGTCTTATCTCACCTTTTGTGTGGTACATTGTTTAATATTTATCCTCAAAGTATTAGTAGTTTTTAGTAGGTCAGATATAGCCTTGTGCTGATAGTTCTAAGAAAAAAAGTCAGTTACTGGAAATCAAAACTAAATCTAGGCTAAAAGATTATGGAGATGAAGAGAAAAAGAAGCCATGGTTAATCCCACACAACATGGCTCTTAAGCAAATTCAGTTTAAACAAATAAACACAAGAGTGGAAAAAATAGGACTCTACATCTTTCTAATTGAAACATAGCGTTTTTTTCTTAAGCAAATTCAGCTTTCTTTTTTTAAGTTTAAACCATTATTCTAGATTTGTCCCTTAATACATATAATATTGTAATTATAGCATCTGTAAGGATAAGATTAAAAAATACATACACGTATATATTATTTCTCGACGAATAATTCAAGGCCTGAAAGGAGCAAAATTAGATTTTGGGAGACAAATCAGTAGAATAATGAGCTCCCAACCAACTTGGTGATGGAACCTATGACTCATAATAGGAAGCTAACAATAAGCAAGTAAGTAATAATTCAGAACAATTTCATGCTGAGTAGCTTAATTTTTGTGTGTAAAGGAGGTAAGTCCATTTGTGGAGGAGAAACAAAGTAGTTTCAGTCCTCCAGGAAAATGAAAATCACTAGTTCCTTTATAAGGTCTCTATGAATAGCCCCAGTTGTCAAAATATGGAGTAAAAAATTTCCATGGCAAGTCTGACTTGGAAAAGAGAAGGCAAAGATTATTGGAACAATTCTTTCCTCAGAAAAGACATTGGATTTTCCTGAAGCCTTACTTTTCTTAGGAGAGAGGGAATTTCTATTTCAAAACTAAGAATGTCTTTCCCACAAAGACAAACCTTCTGATGAAAAATGACAGAGGTGGTATAATTCTGCAATTTTAAGACCTACAATTGCTTTCATTCTTCAGGATGCATCCCAGGTCAAGGTCATTTCTGCTTCCCTAACTGAAGATCGTATCTAAGAATTCTGCTAGGTGAATTGGTGGAGTTTTATTTTGCAAGCAAAGACCTCAAATATACTAGCCACTCAGATTAATGCATTTCATTCTGCTCCATATATTGTTCGCATCTTTTCAATGTAAGGATTCAAGCTTTGGTTTCCAATGGACAAGATTATTAAGGGATTTATAGCAAATACTAAATTAAATTTTTAGAAGTCCCATTTTGAGACTTTTGGTAATAGCCCGGGGCTTCTACCTTGTCCTTTATCTTTCTCCAAGCAATATTCTCTCCATTCTTCAAATTGTTTAGAGTACTATTTTTAAACATACAGGATTTGGGGGACTAATATTTGTACTGAAGCAGAAGTCAGGATAAGATTTTTTCAATTTCCAGGTCCTGGTATAAATCTATGCAAACACCACAATATTCAGTGTATGTTTAATGCTGTTTAATATATAGTTATTTTTTAATGCTTAGGGAACAAATGATGCTAATATAACAATGACATTCCTTTCCATAAAGATTACTCTTCCATAAAACCAAGACCTTGTTCTTAAAATATGTTGTAGGCAATAAGAAAGTCAGATATATGAAGCCTGTGACATCAGCATGGATACATTTCTGAAGCTGATACTAAACTGAATTAGGATTCATTGTTTTCTCTTCTTCCCATCTTTATGTTGGCATGCACTTGTCAAAAGCTGCCATTTAAGGGATGGTTGGCTTTTCAGTATGTGGGAAACATTTATCATAAGGATGATAAGCTTTTATTCCCGTAGCAAGAAGACCAAACTGTGAGAAAAGAATCTTGATTGTCAATAAATGATGCTTCATATTTATAGTTTTCTATTTCCTTTCCAATATTTTCTGCTTTGAATAGGAACTTAGATCTTGCACCCTAACCTGTCACAAAAACTCTTACTGATCCTCAATCCCAATTTGTCTTGTTTCAACTCTAAATTGCAACATCATAAAAGGCTAGTGATCAACTTCTACAACAAATAATCAAGCACAGATTAAAAAACATAGCTTTACAAGGAGATCATCATTTTCAAAGGTAAGATTCACTGGAAAGAGTCTTCAACACATATTCTAGATCTTGGCTTCTTTTTTTCCTCTTTCCTCTGTTTTCCTCTCTTTCCTCCCTCCCTTTATTTGTCCTCTCATATTTGGGTATGTGAAAATACTTCAATTGCAACCCTAGTAATAATTCTTTGTCTTTTCATAAATCCAGAAACTTCCAATGCCTTCTACATTCAAAGTGAAAACAATGGTTGGTTTCCTTCCAAAGATCTCCATGAAGAGAGCCATTTCTCTCCATAAAGCCTTTTCCAAGCAAATCCTTCTGATTCTGTGGTGATTCCAAGATTTGTGTTATGCATACAGCTTCTCTCTGAATTATTTCAAGTCCCCCAGTTCTTTTAGTTAAAAGAATTAGGTTACGATTTAGAATTATTGTCAGCGTCACTTCTATAGATGTAAACTTCCTCACCATATCACTCACCCAGTATTTTTCCGGGGACTGAAAGGCAAAAGTGAGCAGGAAGGTCAATGTTACCTATTCCTAGTAGCCTGGCCTTGGATCCTGATGAGCTATTATGATAAAGATGTTGCAAGTGCCATCAAAGGGAAGGAAGATAAGGGCAAGCAAATTAGCCTGGAAGAAAGAACAGCAATCTGCAAAGGAGCACAAGGAATGAATCCCTTCTGCTAGGGTCAATGGCATTAGAACTCTCTGGCAGTGTCTCTGTAAGACGATTAAGAGGATGGACAGCTGTCTCTACTGTTTCTACCTTGCTCACTGTTAACTGAACTTTATCTGAACTAGGAAAACCATCTCTGCTCAAGGGAATCCACAGGGGCAAATACAGTGTTATTCGAAGATTAGGGAGGGGGCAAAACCGGGCTGCTTAGGCTCTCCGCGTGGTTCATCATCCGTTCACGGGGAGTTCGCCCAGGGAGACGGACACCTTCCTGCTTCGGGGGCTTTACTTAACACATGCGACTGATGCCTGCAGCGGAGCAGGACCAAACCTACGAAAAGCCGGGACATAGATGAATCCCTCATGAAACAAGAGTGAAATCAGAAACCTCCTCTCCTCGGTCGCCTCATCCACTTGCTCACCCCATGGATAGTAGGCACTTTCATTTACAGTGATATTCTGAGTGACTCTTGACTGGGTTCTGATGACTGGAGGAGGAGGACGATGAGGTTCTCCCTCGGAAGGGGCACCGCTGGGTTTGAATGCACACTGATGTCATGTGACAGCCGTGAATGGGGGAGGCACTCTGCCCCGGGGTTCCTTGCCCACCCTCTCCCCCCCAGCAACTGGCCACAGCCGCATCTCACAATTACAGTGCGGGACAGTATCTACAGCACAATGAGTCTATGTACACATGGACCATTCCCTTGGCATGCTTTAGAGAGGGACACACACACACACGCTCACACACATGTACACCCACGTGAGAGCGAGCACAGTGGTGAAAATTAAAGTGGCACTTCCTAGCATCTGCGGCACGACGAGCGCTGAGCGGGGCTGGTGGGGGCGCAGGGGAGAGGGTGGCGGGGACCCAGGCAAAGGGACCACCCGGGATGCGGGTGGGGGAGAGGAGAAGACGCTGGAGGTGGACATGGGGTCTCAAAAGTTGGAGTGGGAGTGGATGCAGGAAAGCCAGATAAAGGCTCCACACAGGACGCCAGCGTGGATCTCATTCACAATCGGAAATAGCTACAGGTCAGCTCCAGTGAAAAACAATAGAAAGATGATGGGCATATGGACATCAAAGGCGAGGCCTTCTTATTTTCCTTTTCCCGCAGATGAACCAAAACGAAGGATAAAGAGTGTGTATGGGGGAGAGGGGTCAAGACCCAACTGTTACTTCTGCAAGTGTCTTATTTTTTACAACATCCGAATATCCTCAACACAATTGATCTCTACGCAGCATTGATTTGCTTACATATACATGTAGCCCGTAGAACGTTTCCCACCCCGAATTAGAGTCGATTCTTTATTGATGGATTTGGAAATGGTTGGAAATGTTGTCGTTTCTTCTTTTCCTCATTTCCCCCTTCATTTATGAACACACAAAGTTGTGAAATAAACAGTCTCCCTCCACCTCGCTCTCTCTCTCTCTCTCTTTTCTCTGTTTCCTGTGTGACGCATTTTGTGTGTTTTTTTTAAAATTATTTGAAAATTTTTATTCTATTAACATTTGCTGAGAAGGCAGAGCAGAGACGCTGCCAGCAGCCACAGTGGTACGGCCAGACTGATGGATCCGTTTATTCCTCTCACCGACCCAGGTCCTGCAGTGCAAAGAGAGAAGAAAGAAAATGAGTTAACCTTGGTCCAATTCTCCATCGCAGGCGACTGCAGTGCTATGAGAAGCCAGACTGTGCCAGTGCCTCCAAGTCAGCCTAAGAAAGGCTCCCAATCTTGACTAAGATTGCCTCCTCCTTGAGGTCTGAGTACCTGAAGGAGTCTCATGGGTTGAAACTCTTCTAAGTACGAAACGATTTCTCTGGAGAAATCCTTATGCCGGCTCTCATTGGCATGTCCGCTAGAGCAGCAGGCTGCTCTTCACCCAGCCTCCACCTGCTTTCTCTGCCCTCCGAGCATTGAGATGCCAGCACTCATTAAGATTCCGCGCATTGGGAAGGGTCCTTCAGCAACCAGACACGGGCTGGTCTAGACGATCCATCAAAGCATCTCCATCAATAAAACATGGCACCAATCTGCGACTCTCATTTCTCCAGAGTGGAAAAGTCATTATTTATTTGCTAATGGGAGTTGGGGATTGTTTCAAAATAACAGTTAGGGCTGGGTGGCACCTTAGCTGTAAGGTAGACAACCACTAGTGGAGTGCTGAGAGAGAGCATAGGATCACCTGGTCCAAAGCAGTCACTCAGTGCTTCACAATTGAAAACCAAAGACAATCAGAGTCACAAAAACAAACTCCAGGAAGGTTAAAAGACGGGTTGAAACCAAAGGCAGGATTGAATTTTCCCTCCACCCCCACCCCTGCCAAGGTGTAAGCTTGTGTGTATCCAACAGTGAACCTAAATTTTCTCACTGGGAAGGGTTTGAGGGAATGTGGATAAAAGAAAGAAAGAAAGAAAGAAAGAAAGAAAGAAAGAAAGAAAGAAAGAAAGAAAAAGAAAGAAAGAAAGAGATTGGAATAGAGAGGAAGATCCAGACAAAGTCTGTATGTTCACAGAAAAAGTGGGTCTTACTGAAGTATGTTCCTCTTAAGCTTTTTACTGGTTCCATTTTGTCTTTTATTCTGATACAGATCAATATTCAAAGGGAGGGGGACATTGGTGGGGGGTGGTGTGTTAAGAGATTGCATGAAACCCTATCATTAAAATTATTGTATATCATGGGTACTTAATATTATAAAGTAATCACTGTCACTGTCCTCCCGTTTGTTTATTGATTTGCTCGAGCAGGCACCGGTAACGTCTCCATTGTGAGACTTGTTACTGTTTTTGGCATATCGAATACACCAGTTGGCTTGCCAGGCTTTGCAGTGCGGGCACAATACTCTCGGTAGCTTGCCGGGCTCTCCGAGCGGAGTGGAGGAATCAAACCGGGGTCGCCCTGGGTTGGCTGCATGCAAGGCAAGTGCCCTACTTGCTGCGTTATCACTCCAGCCCCTTTTTATTAAAAAGAAATAAAAGTTTAAAAAGAGAAAATCCATTTTGGCGGTCATTGTGGGCACTTTGAAGTTTTTAAGGAATCTTATGCAAATCAATCAGTGTGACTGAGTGTGAAAGTGTAAATATGTGCGTGTGTGTGTACGTGTGTGTATGTGTATGTGTGTGTGGTGTATTTAACACTATGATGGTTTGCAAGTGCAATGGCAGTATCCTTGGCTATGAGAATGTTTCCAAAGCTATCTACAAACATATAAGCTCAACAGTCAAGTAGCAGGAAAATTGCTGAATTTTAAAAATGTTCTTTTAATCAGATTTATGTAAAATAATGGTAGTAGCGATACATGTAACCAAAGCCAACAATTATACAGCATTTTAATACAAGCTACTGTTACATATGCTTCACAAACTGTGCTTGTCATAGTGGCACATATAGTAAAGGAATGCCAGATATTGTCAAATATTTGGCAAATGGCATTTAGGTATTTTAAGTGCTTTACATTTTTTAATTAATTATTTTTCTTTTGTCATTTGGGCCACAATGTGTTTCTATACAGGGGATTGAAGCACCAGTCTCTCACTCAGGTAAGGCTTTACTGCTCACACCTAAGAGCTGCTCAGTAAATTGGGGACCAGATGTCAGAATCCAGGTCCTGTGTGATTTAGCTCATTTTCTTTTTCATCCACCTGCTCCATGCCCCACCTCCTGACTTTCTGGCTTTTTGAAACTTTTAATGTTGCCTCTTCAGGAAAGTTTCTAGGATTTCAGGTCCCAGTGTTCCTGTCATTTTAGTTGCTCTGAATATAGATGACATGAGCCCAGCAAGCTACTGAGAGTATCTCGCCCGCACGGCAGAGCC
This sequence comes from Sorex fumeus, assembly GCF_029834395.1. NCBI lineage: Eukaryota > Metazoa > Chordata > Mammalia > Eulipotyphla > Soricidae > Sorex > Sorex fumeus. The sequence continues at coordinate 7,935,576 of NW_026606322.1, read as the reverse complement.
TGGAAAGCTACCTGAGATGTAGTCGATATGCCAAACACAGTAACAACAAAGTCTCCAATGGAGACGTTACTGGGCCCGCTCGAGCAAATCCATGAACAACGGGAGGACCGTGACTGTGACCTCAAAATACATTGGAGTTGAATAGTATTTGGGCAAAATGTAAAATTATTATTATTATTATTATTATTTTGCTTTTTTGGTCACACCTGGAAATACACAGGGGTTACCTTCTGGCTATTCACTCAGGAATTTCTCCTGGTGGTGCTCAGGGGACCATATGGGATGCTGAGAATCAAACCCAGGTCGACCACATGCAAGGCAAACGCACTACCTGCTGTGCTATTGCTCCAGCCCCTTATTTTCTTTGAAGACTAGTAACTACTGAAGAAAGCAAAGACATTTGTACAGTACATTATTTATTGCTAATGTATGTACTTTTTAAACAACTATATACAGTGGAATTATATAAATTCTAGTGACATTCATATGTATTCATATATAGGTATATGATATAAACATACTATTAGTTCTCAATACACACAATTGAGACACATATACTACCTTTACATGGCACTTTATGTTCTGTAGGAAATCCCGATATGACAATGTTGATAATCTATAAAATGCATTTTGTGGATCTGTTACTATATCTTCATCTCTATCAATTATTTATTAAGTGCTTTACATAACTATTTGATGTGTTAACATGACCTGCTCTTTTTCATAATTAGTTTTGAGAATAAACAAATAGCCTTGAAAAAAATTGAAATTGTAAATGGGTGTTAGTTGAGGAATCGTCGCAAGTGTGTATGCAATTATAGATATATATTACTGCATGGGAAACTACTTCAGTTAATGGCTATTTCAGGGGAGAATAATCAGCAAAATCATTAATTATGTTTTAGCTCATAGTTATGAAATTTCTGCTTATTTGTGGAAATGCAAATGATAAATCTTATTTTTCATACCAGATGGCCAAGCTCAGCAAGTGCTTTTACATACTGACAGATATAATGAAAGCAAGAGTCTGCAAACATAAATTAGCCTTAAGAATAGATGGGAAAATAGAACCACAATAAAAAATTGGCTACATATTTTTTCATATAACAGACAAATCTTATCTGGTATTTAACTGGATTCTGTGTATGTGCGTTGTGTGTGTGTGTGCATATGTACACACTTTGAGATGTGTAGCCAGAAAATATTCAATAAATGGTAGCAGCATTATTGATATTAGTCATGGAGTTTAACTAGGGAAAGGTATGAAATACTGTGAAGCAAAAGCAGTGATTTGTTGAATTGGGTCACTTTTAATTTTGGATCTGAAGGACAAAATTCAGCTGCAGCAAAATTGGGTGCCTTGAGGCAACAATCCAGGTCAAGTTTCTCATCTCTAGTATAATATGATAGGTGAGATTCTGTAACAAGATGAAAGGTGCACCACATTTTGTAAAGAGAGTGCTAGTAAAGAGGATTTATGCCTAAAAGTGAGAAATATACAAAAAAAAGTGGGCAAATTTCTAGACATAGAAATCTGATGTTGGATCCCACCAGCACAGTCATCTGTCAATAAAATCCCAAAGAAAATACAAGGTGATTCCAACGTCTGCTTAGAGCAAATGCACTTAGAACCTTTATGATTCGAATAATGTTGGCATGTTCTATTACTTTCCTAAGTAGTTAGGGCTCCTTTCCCTGGATTTGAGAGTAGAATATTTAAAACAGTCATTGTTCATGCCCTCGGTGATCTGTGGTCATTTATCCCAGCTGTTAAGGAATCAGAATCAGTGGATTATTTTTCCCCCATAAATAGTTGTCATATATTTAAAAAAAGGACAGAGGGGTTAGCTTGACTTCGTCAAATTCATCAGAGTGATTGAAGAGAAAACAAAAGTAATATATTAAACAGTTGTTAAGCAAAGATAAATAAAAATCCAGATTATTCTAAATCTCTCTTTGATATTCTCTAACTGTACAGGCTAAAGCATGTTTATATACAGGGAAGCCATGTTTAAAGAAAAGACTGATAAGGTTGACTGTGGGGCCACCTACTGTCCAATTTTAATAAGTACAACTTTCTTTGAGGGAATAAAATTAATAGATTAGAGAGATGTGTATATATTAACATCACTGTATCACTGTATCACTGTCATCCCGTTATTCTTCAATTTACTCAAGCGGGCACCAGTAACGTCTCTGTTCGTCTCAGCCTTGAGATTTTAGCAGCCTCTCCTTACTCGTCTTTGACAACAGTGGGAGGCTCTTTCAGGGTCAGGGGAATGAGACCTGTTATAGTTACTGGTTTTGGCATATCGAATACGCCGCAGGGAGCTTGCCAGGCTCTGCCAGTGTGGGCAATATACTCTCGGTAGCTTGCCAGGCTCTCCGAGAGGCATCTATCTATATATATATATATTTCTCTATGATTTGTAGCCTACTGTCTGAACCCCATGAAATATGGTGTGATAATTATGGAAAATGGATAGAAAGTGTCTTATGATGTGTTGCATGGTCCGGAAAGCTGCCTGGAGTGTGGCAGCGGTAGGGTTGAGGTCGGCTGCCGGGGCTGGGTCCCTTGGGGTGGGGAGGGCTTCTGTCCACCCCCCTCTGGGGCTCCCCGAGTGGAAATAGCCTGGCGTGGAGTACATACATAAAAATAAATATATAAACATATATACATTTTTGAGAAATGTCTTAGAATTGAATTTTGTCACCTATTACATAATTCATTACATGGTATTGTTTCCTCTATATCAAGAGAAATGGGTAAAGCTTCATAATTTTCACAGTAAAGTTAAAACGATGTTCCCCATCAAACAACTTCAAGTATTTTGGTATGCATTAAAATTTATTTGAACTCTATAGCAACTTGAGGTGACAAGAACTATAATCACATTGGACTTTAAAACTTGAAAAGAAAAGAAAAAGCCTCTTTTCTATTTTTTCTATTTGTTCTATTTCTTCATTCACATCAAGACCTGAGGTACCATAATCTATTAAAAATAGTCATTTGAAATTTCAGTGTAACTGACAATCATCACACTGGAAAGGGAAAAGGGGTTTAGGATGAGAATATTTCTTCTTTTTGCCCAATGATCACACACACACACACACACATATATATACACACACACACATATATATATATGTACGCACATAGACACATAAATGATATGTGATATATATGATCATATATATCTGTGATATTTTTGTATAAATAAATATGTAATCAGGTTTTTTTTCTTGCTACATTCTGAGGATTTGTGAAAAATGGGCTGTAATCAATGTCCTCTCCAGAGGGCAACACACTATCCACAATTTCTGTGACTTCTGGTCATTTGTCCAGTTTAAGAACAGGCTTTTGTCTAGCATAAGAACAAGTTTTACTGTTGAGAATGATCTTAGTTGCCTCATATACTCTGAGGCTTGATGAAGACATCTTCATACAAGACAATTTCCAGTCCAAGTGGGAGGCAGCAAGTGATTAAGGATGGCGGTGCTTGGCTGTGCAGATTTATCTGTGGCTCTTGCTCAGACAGACACTCTAGGGGGTTCTATTGAATTGTAAAGACTTTGTCAGTGATCATTGTTTGTTGCTTTGGGTTCATGGTTTGAAGTTTTGAACTTGCAGATCAAAACCACAATGAGATACCATCTCACACCTCAGAGACTGGCCCACATTCAAAAGAACAAAAGCAACCGATGCTGGCGTGGATGTGGCGAGAAAGGGACACTCCTTCACTGTTGGTGGGAATGTCCACTGGTTCAGCCCTTCTGGAAAACAGTATGGACGATTCTCAAAAAATTAGAAATTGAGCTCCCATTTGACCCAGCAATACCACTCCTGGGAATATATCCCAGAGAGGCAAAAATGTATAGTCGAAGTGACATCTGCACTTGTTTGTTCATTGCAGCCCTCTTTACAATAGCCAGAAACTGGAAGAAACCTGAATGCCCAAGAACAGATGACTGGTTAAAGAAACTTTGGTACATCTACACAATGGAGTACTATGTAGCTCTTAGAAAAGATGAAGTCATGAAATTTACATACAAGTGGTACAATATGGAAAGTATCATGCTAAGCGAAATGAGTCAGAAAGAGAGGGATAGACATAGAAAGATTGCATTCATCTGGGGGATATAAAGTAACAAAGTATGAGATTAATACCCAAGAATAGCTGAGATCAGCACCAGGAGGATTACTCCATAACTTAGAGGCCAGCCGGGTATCCTAGAGGAAAGGGCTATTCAGATAGAGAAGGGAGCACCAAATAAAGGATGTTTGGAGGATCCTCCCAGGAGGGGAGATGCATGTCGAAAGTAGACTATGGACTGAACATGTTTGCCACTCAATGCCTCTTTTGCAGACCACAACACCCAAAAGGAGAGAGAGAACACAGGGGATTGCCCTGCCACAGAGACGGGGGGATGGGGGGATGGGGGTGGGAGGGATATTATCCATGGTGGTGGAAAATGGGCACTGGTGGAGGGATGGGTATCTGATCATTGTATAATTGAAACCAAAGCACAAAAAATTGTAAATCTACAACTTTAAAAAAAATAAAATAAAATAAAGGGGAAAAAAAAGAAAAAAAAAAAAAAAAAAAAAGAAAAGAACACTTTATAAACACGTGGTTTACGGGGGTACAAAAGGCAGCTCGAAGGCATAAAACTGAAGTTCTTGGTAGATCCCAGAAATATGGCAGGATGAGCAGGTGGAGTTACACGAAGACTTGGGGACTGCTGAGACACAGACAAGTACTGTCCGCTCAAAGTCCATCTCTTACCTCCAGCAGGAGTTTGCACACACAACCAACAGGAAATGATAACGTGGGCTCTGCCACTGGATAGTGAACCTTCCCAAAAGTGTCACTGCACAATAATTAACCATGGGCACCTAAGTATCTTGGGGATGGGGAAAAACCTGCTCAGTTCTAGATACTTAAACATGAATAATTGTTGAAAGCAATACCAGGAAATGGGTTGGATCAGAGACTTTTTGTGAAAGAAAAAGTTCACAATTAAAAAAAGCAGTGGTTAATGGTATTTTGGGGCATATTATCATAAATTACTGAGAAAAAATAAATTCATTTTTATATTAATGACATAATGGTATAAAACTTTTTAAATTTTAATATATAGAAGTTAATGAGAAAGAAAAAACCATACCTTTTTGCTTGAAGTGCACGGTGGTACCAATTTCTAAAAAAGAAACATTTAGCAAAACAAAAACAGATAAAAAAAACAACTATCAATTAGGGATAAGCACAGAGCTAGTTTGGTACTCTCCACTGAAAGGAAAATGAGAGAAAAGGTGGAAAAGCATTCTAAGAAGAACATAGATGGGGAAAGACTGAAAAGTTAGGGATCTAGAAAGAGATTGCTCTATTGCAAAAAATGTTCAGGTGTAGAGGTGGCAAAAAAATTACAAAAGAAGAAATACAACTACAAATGCTTGATTTTATCTGTGGTGGAACATTACTGTAGACAATACAGTAATTCTGAGTATGTACTTTTTTTTTTTTTTTGCTTTTTGGGTCACACCCAGCGATGCTCAGGCATTACTCCTGGCTCATGCACTCAGGAATCGCTCCTGGCGGTGCTCGGGGGACCATATGGGATGCTGGGAATCGAACCTGTGTTGGCCATGTTGGCTGCGTGCAAGGCAAATGCCCTACTCGCTGTGCTATCGCTCCAGCCCCATGAGTATGTACTTTTGACTGCGATTTAGGGAACCAAAATATGTGTCTGATACCTCACCTTATTCTACCATTTTGCCCCTAATCTGCTCCACTCAACCTTGCTCTTCTACCACACGGCCTAGGTCAGCTTTAGAACCTCTGCATGTGCTGTTTAATCTCCTTGGTCTATTTTCTGTGGAGTTCAGTCACCTAGTGTAGATTTCTGCTAAAATGCTACCAACTCAGGAAAGTCTTCTCCCTTTATTTCTTTGTTGTGCTTAGTAATACATCAGGTGTTAATAACACATACCACTCCATGGCATCGCATTGTACATTTATTGCTCAGAGTTTTGTCTGCCTTACTCTAACATATCTATGGAGCAGTAATAGTGTATTTTGTTAATCGCTGCATCTCTAGTGACTCGGTGAGGTCTGGCACATAGAACATTTTTAAGAGCTATAATTTAATATATAAATACATGTCAGCATTTATAAGATAAATAATGTACCTTTATGTGGTCTTATCAATAAGCCACAAGAATATTACATCATTAAAAGTAAATATGCAAAATTTTGATAAAATAACTATTTGACTCTCAGGACTGTTTGGATGGCTGGTCAGATTTAGGTGCCCAAGTCTACATGGCCAGGAAATATTTTTCTATATTAAGGATATACGCTGATAATGTAATTTTTTAAAGTGGAATTTTATCAGAAAAGAAAGAAGAGAGAGCAGATTCAAGAAAAAAAGATAGGCTTCTTCAGAGAGTGGAGAGAGCTGCATGAATTAAAACAAAGAATTGCACATTCAAATTGGAGTGTGGAATATGGAATATGCTAGACTAACATGTTTTCATGAAGAAAGAAAAATGATTTCACTCTGAAGCCAGATCCCTCTTTACAATGGACTTCTAGTCATTTCACTGTACTGTTTAAAGCATGTAAATACTTTCTTGCAGATTTCAGGATAAGTACCAAAATCCTTAGCATGATTTCCATATGCTCCCTGTCACCACTATCACCACCTCTCTCCTCTTTACTGCCTGTAACATTCGTACTTAAATTTATTTACATGAATTTATCATTTGTGAAACGTTTATGTCCAGTACCATTGTTTATTTTCTCTGATATCATGTTTTCTCTGCTACATGGTCTAGGGTCCAATGTTCAAGCTACTGTAAATATCATTTATTATTTCTCATCCTTAGTTATTACTGACACAGTGAAGTCTTCCATAGACTGCTTATTATACTAAGTTCCTTTATTTGAAAAACAATGTCTGTTTTTGGACTACACCTGGTGGTGCAAAAGGCTGACTCGTGACTCTGCAATCAGGGATCACACCTGCAGGGCTCTGGAGACTATCTGGAGTCTTGGAAATCGAACCTGGGCTGGCCACATGCAAGGCAAAAGCCCTACCCACTGCACAATCTCTTCATCCTTTAAGTCATTTTCTTATAAGCAGCTATTCTTCATATCACTCATTTTCAGTTTTAATTTTAAATATATTTGTCTGAGACTTTGATTACTGCCTGTCTTCAGTCACACATTGTGAATTCCATGACTGTCCACAGTTATGGTCCATTCAATGCATGACTGACTCTTTAGTGTACAATGGCTCAGGATAGAAGGTATAGAATGCCTGAAAAAAGAGGAAATAAAAATTATACCAAGCATCCTCTTAGCAAAGGGTCAATGACTGTAAAATCAAAATTTAATAGGAGTAGCTGAACTTTTATTTTCTGGTTTAGCAAAAAAAAAAAAAAAAGGCAAACTACTCAAAATTAGATTTGCAAAGTTTCTGGAGCTCCATGCGATCTATTATCTCACTGTTATGCACCATAACAGTGAACAGTCATGGAATTCACAATGTGTGACTGAAGACAGGCAGTAATCAAAGTCTCAGACAAATGTATTTAAAATTAAAACTGAAATGAGTGATATGAAGAATAGCAGCTTATAAGAAAATGACTTAAAGGATGAAGTGATTGTGCATTGGGTAGGGCATTTGCCTTGCATGTGGCCAGTCCAGGTTCTATCTCCAAGACCCCAGATGGTCCCCAGAGCCCCGCAGGTGTGATCCCTGATTGCAGAGCCAGGAGTCAGTCCTGATTTTTCTCTTGCCCAACCACAAAAGATGGTAGAGAGAAGTGTTCAGAAGGAATACTATTCTGGGAGTTCTTACGTTGGCTTGTAGAATGTCACAATTGTCCTTCTGTCTGAAGACTTGAAAGTGTCTGGCTACAATTAAGCATTAGCAAAACTAGTGTCCACCAGATGGTTCATAAGAGCAAGACCTGCCTACAAATAAGGAAAGTGTCCTTAATTAAAGGGGAGTGTCCCTCAATTATCCCTGAAATAAAGGGGAGTCCAGTCCAGTGCAAACATCTTTTAGAATCACAATTCTGGTGGACTTCCAGATATACTTCTAAAAATTCTCAAGTCACAAGTAGTCACCCTTCTGATACATTGGTTGCAGATAATTAACAATTGCTGGAAGTCCATACAGAAAGATGAAGCTAGAATTTTGCTCATCTCCTATCAGAAGCCACTATCAGTGGCCACTTGTAGTCCAGAAGCGAATTCAGCTTCTACATCAAGAGCTAGAACGCTGCTCTATATCAGTTGACTCACTGATCTGCTCACTGACATCCCAACTGTACAGAACACTGCCATTATGTTTTCTTTTACCATTTTTGTTCTAATACCTTTTCTTTGAAATCCAAATATATACATTTTGCTTATACTCAAACAATAAATATATATTAAAGTTGTTGAAAAGACATTGTAAGGACTTCAGTGATGAACATAAATATTGCATGAAGATAGTGATTTGTAATGACAGATATCTGAAACATAAATGATGTCATATTTCACATTAATTCAATGAAAACATAAATAAATAAAGGACAAAAAGGAAGACATTGTAGAGAATGTGCTTGTTGAGGATGAGGAAATCGAAGCTTAAAGAGGCCAATCAGTTACTCCAAGGGAACAGGAAACGGAACTGAGACTGAAATGTAGGATTTTCGGTTTTCTAGCCATAAATCTGTCCACCATTGCACAATGCTCATCTGGATTTTTATAGAAGCAAACACCTTTAGGGTTGCAAGTCCAGTGATATTTAAATGAGTCATTAATTGCTGGGGTGAGTTTGACTTTGTTCTTGTATAAAACAGTTCACTTTCTTTGGTCAAGCCTTTTGACTTGTCAGTCTTTAAAGTTGACAAGGATTCCTAGAAGTCCCAGAGTAATGCTCTTTAATCAAAGGGAGATAATTCTTTGATGAGACCATCTTCACATAAAAAATATACGTGACTACTCTATTCCTAATCCACACACCTCATGGGAATAATTCCAAGTAATTCTTATGAAAACAGGGCACCAGCAGACTAAAGATTCTGCTGAAAATGCAGAAAATGCATGTTGCTCCGCATACATTATCTATATAGGGATTTTTATTAATTTTTGGTCCTATTAATGTGTGCTATAAATTAGGTAAAGTATAATATTATACCAAGAATTTGAATTTGTGATATAAATTAGGTAATGTATAACATTATATCAAGAATACTGCTAAGATATGTAAATGCTTAGTGAAAAAGAGTTGTGTCCCATCTGTGGTTAAAAAACTTTCTGAAAGAAGTATCAATAAAATATTTGTTAAAATACGTTATACATATTTTAACAAGCAAACTGTGTAAGCAATGCAGATTTACACGATAAATTTAATGTATTTATTAGGAAACAGAAGTCCCCCCTAATTAACGAAATGCGTCATTAAGAGAAGTATTTTAAACATTTAAAATTTATTTGGGCTTTTGGGCAACATCTGGAGGCTCTTGGGGCTTACTCTTGGTTCTGTGCTCGGGGGTCGCTCCTGGCGGTGCTAGCGGCTGAATCACGAGCTTTTAGAAACAAGTCAGTGCCTGCACCTCCTGTCTTATATCTCTGGCCCCCAAAGAGGCATTTTCTTCCGCAACTAGTTTATTCCATTAAGAAAATATTCTTAAAAACCAGATAATAGATTGAAGGGATAGTACAGTGAGAACGATGCTTGCTTTGCATGCAGACGACCCAGGTTGGATCTCTGCAACCATAGTTAATTCTCTGAGCCCAGTCAGGAATGATCACTGATCAGGAGTGACCTGGAGGTCAAGGGCAAGGATAAGTCCTGAGGTACTGCCAGGTATGGCCCAAATCAGACACACAAATACACACGCACACAAACACAAAGAGCAGATTAAAATGTACAGTTTACTAAAATGTTTTGAAAAACCAAACTAGTTTACCACTTAAATTTTAGAAAATTCTTCCTATTGTCAAAATTAAACCTATGTGAAATAATAATGATCTGAATTTAATATTCTATGTCCTTTAAAAAACAAAATGTAGCGCTTAACAATTTCCTTTTACCTACTTTTGTTGGAAAAGAATATATTTTTTTGAGGAGCAAATCGCAAATCTTGATTTTTTTTCTTTTTTTTTAAATTTTGAACCTGGCTCTTTGAAAACTTGGTTGTGTTCTGCCATCTTGTGGTTAAACTGAGACATGTTCCCAACTGCTGTCTAAAATAATCATCTTTGTCCACCAGGTGGCAACAAGGGACGAAACTAACATTTCAGTGTCCAGGGCAGGTGTGAAAGGTTCTGTCTCAAAAGGGGATCTTTCTTATTAGGATAGGCAATTTTTCTTTTTAATATTAGCAATGAAATATAATTCCATTTATAGAGCCAAGGCTATCTCATGATGTTGAATTAAACTGCCTTATTAGTCCCGGTGTTGGAATTCCCTGCATGCACTTCTTAAAATATCCTGGGACCTGTATTATTTAGTGCCTTTTAGGAAATAATCTCAGTAGACATTGACCTTGTTTTAGCAATACACTCATGACAGTGGAGGGTCAATAAATAAAATAAAAAAGATGAATTTATGGTAGCCATACAAAGGACAAAACATGGGCATAGGCTAGTATAAGAAAGAGTTCTTTGGAAGTATTATAGTTCTAAGTTTTATTTCAATTTTAGCTTCTGATGGAATGGCGAAGTAAGAAGAAAATTATTTAACACTAGAAAAAAGTGACTTTAAATTTTTATTCTTAAGTTTTATCCCTTTTTGATTCTAGGGCCACGCCCAGCTGTGCTCAGGTCTTCTCCGGGCTCTGTGCTCTGGGATCACTCCAGAGGTACTCAGGGGACCATATTGAGTGCTAGGGATCGAATCCCAGGCAGTGGAGTGCAAGGAAGTGCCCTACCTGCTGTACTATATCACTAATTTTAAGTGAGTTAAAATTATTTCAATGTATTTGTGTGTATGCTTGACGCTGGCTTTTACACTCCTCATATTAAACAGTATTAGACAAGTTTGTGACATCAAATAAACAAGAGTTGAATTAGCTGAATCAGCTCTTTGGCCCAAACAATGCCTTTCTTTTTCACTTCCGTTATTTCATATGGTGTTTCGTATAGGAGAAGTGTAAAATTTGTTTGCTGAGTAAATGCATGAATTTTGTGAGTGAGTGAATTAAAACATTTTTTAAAAAGTGAGTGAATGAATGTTTTGAGTCCTCAAGAGATTCACTAAGATCTTTCGGTAGTACAAGGTTCTCTTCTCCTTCTGCTACTACAATTCCTTCATGCCAAGGAAGATTTATTGTTGGGAATTCACAGTTGAGTCGTGTGGACCAGAATTTTCTTCTATCGATCCCTAAATTCTGACAAGTAGAAATTCATATTACAAATTCTTTAATAGCTTTATCTAAAGATATCTTCATCACTAATACAAATGCAAATCTTGAAAATAAAAGTAAAATCTTCCTCAAAGTTCACATAGGTTCTTTTTCTTAGCTTCCTTAGTTTGTGATATGATTCATTACCTTTTTACAGCAATTTTTAAAATTTTCTTATTTTTATTTATTTATTTTTCTTTCTTTCTCTACAGCAATTGAAGTGAGTGTTTAGAAGGTAAGAGAACCTTCAATGCAAACTCCAGAGTTTTTATAGTTTAGCAACTACCTTACTGCTCTAAACTTTTTACCTTATGTTTTATTTTATTTTATTTTTTTTTTGCATTTTGTCATTTTTAAATTCTCTCAGGAACATGAGATGAACATATAACACATCTATAAGCCAAAAAGTTGATTTTCATGCCTTTCCTTTTATTCCTGACTCCTTGCTTCTAATCCTATGCTTCCAAGTATTCATTCCCACCTGGATATAAGATATGGAGCTTAGGATTTATACTATGTGTGTAGTTCTAATACCAGAGTGTCTACCTGAACGCAAATGTATTTTTTTTAACCTACTGATCTCAGGTGCATAAGAAAAGCTTCTCTTCTGTTCTACAGGGCAGTCCTCTTTCTTTGAGGCCAATTTTCTATGTCACACGTATTTGGAAAATTGACATTTTAGAGGATTTCAATTAATGACACTTTTAGGAAGGGATTAGGGCAAGTAAGAGCCTATATTCAGGGAGAATCTAGATGGGAATTTTATCCTTCAATTACCTGGTGGAAGATAACTGAGGTGTAGGGGATGGCGGGAGAAAGAGAATGGGAGAGAGAGAGGGAGAGAGAGCGAGAGAGAAGGGGATAGAGAGAGGGAGAGCGAGCGATTGAGTGAGTGAGTGAGAGAGAGAGAGAGAGAGAGAGAGAGAGAGAGAGAGAGAGACAGAGACAGAGTCAGAGATTCTAAATTGCGAAGATCTTTTTAAATTTGGTTTTGGGTCACACCTGCTGGTGCTCAAGGGTAACTCCCAGTCTGCACTCAGGAATATTACTTGGCAGGGCTTGAAGTACCCTATGAGATGCCCAGGATTGAACCCAGATTGAACCCTTGAAAAGTTGGCATCCTATCATCTGTATTATGTCTCCAGCCCCTCATGAAGAAATTTAATAAAATAAATCCATGAGAAGATTGGGGTCTCAGACTCTTCCTCCCTCATGATGTCTAGGGACCTGAAGCATTCTTGAGGTTCCTCCAGGGGAATTTATTTTTTCGGTGCTGTAACTTTTATTTTGCTAAGGTTTTGAAAAATAAAACCTTTATTATTATAGTGGCTTAAAAGAGGGATATTTTTATTAATTCAATTTTCAAAGCCACACTTTGAAAGTTATTAATTTCTTCTTGCAGGTTTTCTACTTTACTTAGAGGCTTTAGGGATTAACGGCTTCTACTTACAGTTATTATTATTATCATTTCTTTTGACATAGAAAAATGATGCCTGTGATTTCTATTTGGCTTATTATCACTTTTGATTTTTTCTCAAGTATTACACATATTATATGTATTGTATAAATTCTAAGGCTAAATAATTTTAGAGTAGTGTTCTCTGAGTAATCATTTTGGTTTCAGTTCAGGGGAAAAAGTTGTAACTGAGACAAAAGTTTAAACTTCAATCTTGTAGTTCTTAGTCTTTTCTTAGTAAGTTCGTAGGTGAACCATTATTTTAACTACTGAGAGAACACAACAAACTGGGGAAACCAAGAAGTCTTGTCATATCATCAATAATTGAGAAAGGGATATGGCTTCCCTGAGCTAGGTGTAGGTCATAAAGGAACCCTATACTTTGAAATACATCTAAGGGCTTTTTCTTCCCATAGACAAATGTGACCAGAAATGGATTTCAGATGTCTGATAATATTTCAGAGGGAATCACAGATATGAATAATTTACTGTGATATCTGCTGGACATATGGTCCAGTTGTCCAGAAAAGAAACCCTAAGACAAAATGAAAGCTGACATAGTTTCTCAATAAGTAATTTTAAAAAATTGTCCTTACTCTCATGAACTAGTGGACTCTATTTTTTTTTTTTTGCTTTTTGGGTCAAACCCAGCAATGCTCAGGGCACTGCACTTAGGAATTATTCCTGGAGGTTCTTGGGGGGACCATATGGGATGCTGGGAATGGAACCTAGGTCAGCGTCGTGCATGGCAAACGCCTTACCCGCTGTGCTATTGTTTCAGCCCTTAAGGACTCTTCATGAACCAAACATTTTATACTAAAATCCAATTAAAAATAGGGATGGATGAACGAGAAAAGATCATTTATTAGAAACCTGAATAATAATAATTAGGACCCTGGGATAATCTCCCGTAAGTGAGGTTGACCCCCGCTGTGCTTGTGGTTGCGAAAGGAACATCCTTGAGAGCGGAAGTACAGCCTTCGCTAGGGTCAGAACCGAAGACTATCTCAACCTGAATATTTCATAGCACACCGAAAGTTCAAACCTTTCGTAAGCTTTTTGTTTTAATCATATTCACGGTGTTATCTCTGAGGAGAGAACTACATGTGATTTTTATTTTCTTCATTTTCATTTAATATAATTTCAAGTTCTCCTAGAATGAGAATACATAACTTTTATTATCAGACTGGAAAACAATTTATGAAGACAAATTTATGCAGCCCCCAAATGATCTAAATCTGGGAAAAAAGAAAAAAAAATCACTCTTGTTGCTTATTGGCACTGGGCTGAGAACATTACCAGGGGAGAGAATTTCCTTCCACTTTATGGTTGGCTGGTTTTGCAGAGGGAAATAAAGAAGAGGAGATAGCAGGCCCAGTTTCTGCAGGCAACAATCTTTCTTAAGAGCGTGAAATGTAAATGCCATAAAAGAGTACGATGTGGGTTTAAGAGGGCCTTGCTGCAGCTGCCCTACAGAGCAGGATGGGTGTGTGATGGGTTTAACTGCCGCAGGTTCTGCTGAGGGGCCTTCCGTATTGTTGCAGAGAGCGCTGTCTCACTAAGCTCTCCCCACATAAAGAAAGTGCTTCATTAAATCTCTCACACCAACTCAGCTTTCTCAAACCCTCTGGGTTTCTTATTTAGCTTGAGAGGCTTAATTTTTAATAATCAATGAATTAAATTGTTAGAGAATGCCCAAGGGGCTAAGTTTAATAAAGGGGTTTCCCTGTACCACTCTCCCTAACAATATGCATAAGATTAAAAACATTCCAGAAGCAAATTTATTTGAACAAGCTGTCAGTACAGTATTCAGGTCATACATACGGTTTTTATCTTAAAGAGGACACAATTATGTCTGTCCTTGTGCCTGAAATGGATTTCATCAATCCCGGTGGGTACAAACAATCCTATAGTCGCTTCCTGTTGGAATTAAATATTTAATAAAGCACCACCTTCCAGTAACAAACATACTTGGTTGTTAGTGCAAAAATAGATGGTATCTTCTGTGTTTTAGAAATACATTTTATGTATATTTATATACTTTTAAAGCTTTATGTATCTTCATTTATTTGACTTGCTAAATAAGGATTAAAAATATAGGTTTGGTTAAGTCCCTAGAGATTTTCCTCCTTTTAGGTTTCTTTCCCGCTTTCTATTTCCCAGCTCTAAATTGTGACTTGCAGAACCACTTGTGAATACATTTAGATTAAAATTCTCAGGGATTCAAAACTGTCTTTAATCCATGTCATGTGTGTTTTCATTTGTGTGTCTCAAAATAAAATCATGCAAAGACTATGAAACAAGGTAACTGGCCTGTGGAAATTGAATGCCGACATAAAAAGCGAACTTGTTAGGTTTTCATGGGGTTTTAAAGCTTTGGGAAATAGGACGATGAGGAATTAAACATTGCTGCTGTGCTCTGAATTTCTGTGGTTCTGTGCTCTGAATTTCTGTTGCACTTGAGTGTATGGTGATGACTAGCACTGGGCAGCACTGGTGAGGGAGCTCCTGTTTCGAATTCTTTCTCTTGATTTCTTTATTGGGAGCTCCGGGTCCTTAGAAGCAAGTTTATTCTGGCAATATATCTTACAGCTTCACTGATGCAAATAACACAGTAAATAAGCAGGTTATGGAACAACTCCGAGGAAATACTGATGGCTTTTTAGCACGTGGCCATTCTTTCAATAAAATTAAAACCTCCCATCAAGCATCTCTGTTGCAAAGCTGAATTGTTTTCTCCTATATATTCCTTTGGCTATAAGGTCTCAGGACCCACCAAGAAACTCATGCTAAATTGTGATACCTACCATGTTGGCAGTGTCCAGATATGTAAATATAATAGGTGGAAATGCCAATCTCATCGCCTTTAACTTTATTGGTGCATTAAATTCTTTTTGGCTTTTCTTTTAGTTAAAATGTGTCTCTCTCCACTGACCAAGCAAGTGAAAACAGAGATAAATGGGACTATCTTAAACAAAGAAGATTCTGAACCTCAAAAGAAACAGTGACCAACATACAAAGACAGTCTACAGAATGGGAAAGGATATTCACCCAATACCCATCCGACAAGGGGTTGATATCAAGGATATACAAATCACTGGTTGAACTCCACAAGAAGAAAACATCCAACCCCATCAAAAAATGGGGCGATGAAATGAACAGAAACTTTCTCAAAGAAGAAATCTGAATGGCAAAAGGACACAAGAGAAAATGCTCTACATCATTAATCATCAGGGAGATGCAGATCAAAACAACAATGAGATATCATTTCACACCGCAGAGACTGGCCCACATCCAAAAGAACAAAAGCAACCGGTGTTGGCGCTGATCTAGAGAGAAAGGGACACTCCTTCACTGCTGGTGGGAATGTCTACTGGCTCAGCCCTTTTGGAAAACAGTATGGACGATTCTCCAAAAATTAGAAATTGAGCTCCCATTTGACCCAGCAATACCACTCCTGGAAATATATCCCGGAAAGGCAAAAAAGTATAGTCGAAATAACCGCTGCACTTCTATATTCATTGCTGCACTGTTCACAATAGCCAAAATCTGGAAAAAAAAACCCGAATGCCTGAGAACAGATGACTGGTTAAAAAAACTTTGGTACATCTACACAATGGAATACTATGTAGCGGCCAGAAAGGATGAAATCATGAAATTTACATACAAGTGGTTCTACATGGAAAGTATCATGCTAAGTGAAATGAGTCAGAAAGAGAGGGACAGACATAGAAAGACTGCACTCATCTGGGGAAAATAAAGTAACAGAATGGGAGTCTAACACCCTAGAATAGTTGAGATAAATACCAGGAGGTCTGCTCCAGGGCTTGGAAGCTGGCAACACGTGCTGGGGAAAAAGGCAGCTCAGATAAAGGAGGAAACACCAAGTAAAATATGTTTGGAGGTCTCGCTCAGGATGTGGATGTGTGTTGAAAGTAGACTATAGACCAAACACGATGGCCACTCAATACCTCAATTGCAAACTACAAGATCCTGAAGGAAAGAATGAGCAAAAGGGAATGCCCTGCCACAGAGGTGGGGTGGGATGGGGGGATGAGGAGTGGGGGTGGGAGGGCTACTAGGATCATTGTGGCGGAGAATGGGCACTGGTGAAGGGATGGGTACTCGATCATTGTATAACTGAAACCCAAGCACGGAAGTTTGTAAGTCTACAACAGTATCTCATGGTGTTTCACTAATAAAAAATAAAATAAAATAAAATAAAATAAAATAAAATAAAATGTGTCTGAGGAAGAAGATATGATCCGTGTGGAAATGATTCCTTTTCCAAATTTTAAAAATGACTCAGACCTCCATCTCTGTCAGTTCAGAATGTCCAGCTACTGTCTAATTCTCTTTTTTCTGTCTTTTTAACTTTACTTCACCAATCTATCACCAATCAAGACGAAGTTTCTTCTGTTTGGTGCTTCCTGGATTCCATACAGGCATCCTTTCAACTTAGTAGTTTTCTGTGATCGTTTACTTCATCATCTGTCTTCCCATATGTAGACTCTTTGATTTTTTAAATTTATTTTTATTTATTTATTTTTTCTTTTTGGGTCACACCCTGAGATGCTCAGGGTTACTCTTGGTTTGCACTCAAGAATTACTCCTGACAGTGCTTGGGGGACCATATGGGATGCCAGGGATCAACAATGGGTTGGATACATGCTAGGCAAATGCCTTACTCTCAGTGCTATTACTCTGGCCCCATAAACTCTTTTAGTATATAAGGGGAATCTGGCTAATTTTCTAGAGTAACTTCCAAGACCTAGCTCATACCCTAGGACACAAAACTTGTTAGAAGAGTATTTTTTGAGTGATGCACTATGTTGTTTTTATGATGATAAAAATATTCTGCTTTGTCGAGTAAAATTAACCTGGGAAATTTGTACTGCCAAGCAAGAATAAAAGCTTTTCATTGTGTTACTAATGATTAGATATAAGGAAAAGAAAAGATCTACTCTAAATGAAATTATGCAGTTGAAGAAAGTGGAGAGTACATTTAAATAAACAGCAAAACAAAAGAACATGCAGCATATGTAATTTAGCAACATTTCCAGTCTGCAAACTGAGAAGTTTTTACCAATGCACTTACCTGGAATCTGCAGCTCCAGGTAGGAACATAGAATAAATCTCCCAAGTTACTTCTAATTTCCAATTCAGAAACAAACATTCGTTGCCTTCTATGACCTATTCAGGTTTCCTTTCCTTTTCTTTCTTTCTTTTTTTTTTCATAAAGCTGTTCCTGTTCTCCACACCTCTTACTCCCAAGTCATACCAAATCAACATGTATTATAGATAAAACATTTTTGATTGGCCCCCCAAATTTCCAACATAGAACATGGCTGGGAATGCTTAGTGTTATGAAGACAAAGGAGTCAGGTTTGGTGTAGAGAATGGACACAAACAAGCGCTCTTTCCCCCACTATCTTAATTTTTGAAAACCAAAGGTTACTGCTGTATCCTAAACAATTTCCTTCTGGACTGTTTAAATGTCAGAATTTGGGTGAGGAAGTGAGAAGGGAACTAGAAACTGGTGGAGGGATGTTGATGCTGTGGCGTGGCATGTGATTACGTGTAGTGTGGCATAGTGACATTGATTTCCTAAAACGTTAATGTTAACACTATTGCAAATCTTGGTCCTTAGATTTAGGAACAACTTCTCTGGTTCTGTACTGCGAAATTTGGAAATGAGTGGTTAAGTCAGAATCTTGGTTGTTAGTACAAAGGATTCATAGTGGAATGCACTGATGGCTATGGTTAACAGTCAGGATTCTACATTAGTGGTGATATATAGGTGCTAAAATGCACATACGTGTTAAAGTGATGTGGGAAGCACATTCTTTTATTAACCAGCACAGCAATAAGCAAAACATTGTAGTCAACTCTGGTGGTGTTTGGCTCCCTGGGGTCCAATTAAACAGCACGAAAAATTACTTCTAAGGTCTCTTCTCCCACTGGTTTGCAGTGGATATAAGCTGACAATTCTCAGTGGAGTCCTACTGAGTGGTCTGCCTACTGCCATCATACATCTGGGTGCATATGAACACCTTAAATTGGAATTCCAAACTCATTATGTCATGCTGTGCTCTTACTTGGCAGGTGTGTTTCTACACAGCAGTAGACAGGGAAGATGTAAGAGGGGACCACTTGAGTTGATTTTTCCTCCCATGGAGTTGCTTGTTTAATTTAATATCTACAAATGACTTGTGATGATGAAAGACCGTTATGAGGTTAGAGTGATTATTTCAGAGAAGTTGTTACTAAGGTTAATTTGTATCTTGCCTTTTCAGAAGTAGACCTTTACTGCAAAATCAGAAGAAAGAAGGCCTTTGTGACATCTGCCTGGTTGGTAACTGGTGTCCAAAAGTGAATGCTAATGACTATCAAAGTTGGGGCATTTTTTGAGTTTTATTTTAAGAGTGTCCAAAATAAAAAACTATGTACAATGTGACATTAAATATAGTGAAAGCCATGGAGCAAAAGAAAAATTAAGAGATACGGAGACCAGGATTGAAAATGTCAGGCGAGAAAGAAAGAGTTTAAAAGGCTAAGGTCCCAATATAAAGTTTAAAAATAATTTTTTTCAAGGACCACAATAGAATATTTGCCAGAAGCTGAGAATACACTGATGATGAAATTTTTGGAAGAATATATTTTTTTCTCCTTTTAAACTCTATATGTAGTGCCTCTTTGCTTAGGACTCCCGTTTCATATGACCTCTCTGAACCCAGACCTCATTTCTAATGTAAGAGCATTTCCCAGGCTACCCTCAGCAGTGCTCCTTCTGTTACTGCTGAAAAGCTCGTTGCAAAGCCCACTCATACACACCCCAATGCAGTATCTTCAGGGAAGGGGCCATGATATAGACTAGAGGGGCTGAGGCTGCATTTTCTGTCCATCAAGGGCCTGATCTTTAGGCTTTTTGGAGCAGAATGCTAATATTTTCCATGACAATCAGATAGAGTTCCTAGACAGTTTCCCCACTTTTTAATTAAAAGGAAAAAGCTGTCAGTTACTTTAACTTAATCCCCAGATGTAATTGTTAATATGAAAGATATTTTTTCCATTAAGCTCATAGAAGAGAAATATTTCTATCAAATTAAAATTTAGTGGAAACTTGGATTTAAAAAAATCATCTTCAAATCCCGGCTGGCTTAGATATCTAAATAGCACAGCAAGGCTGAAAAACCAAGGAAATCACCAGAAAAGGCTGTCAGGTGTTGGAAAAGGCATTTTAAACAGGACCCAAACTGAAAATTCTCCCACCTTTATTTTAAGGCTGTAGGAGTATCAGATATTTAGCTGGGAGCTAAATGTAAATTATTAGAGAGGTAACACTTCCAAGCTCTGATGCATTAAATAATGGTGTGAATAATGGTGAGAACATATATTCTCTCTACCAAATTTTAACAGGGATAGAAAAAGAACTGTTCAAAAGCAGGAAAGATAGAGAGAAGAGTAAAATGGGTCTAAATCTTTGTCTCGCGTCCCTATTACAGTTGGTCTAAATCATTGAATTGGAGGGGAAGTATTGATTCCAGGTGAAATATTGGCACAATTATCTCACTTGGTTTGAGAGGCGCTGTAGGAAACTGGAGAAAGTGAGACTATTATTCTCAGGGAAGGAATCGGAGCTAATGGACAGATATGAATGGCAAATCGTTTCTCCTTCCTTCCTTCCTTCCTTCCTTCCTTCCTTCCTTCCTTCCTTCCTTCCTTCCTTCCTTCCTTCCTTCCCTCCCTCCCTCCCACCCTCACCCCCTCCCTTCCTCCCTTCTTTCTGGCTGCTTAAATTTTATCAGTGAAAATAAAGCCTTTGTTTTCACCAGTCAGTGGAAAGGAGAGAGGTATTATAAAACTATAACACTTCCTAAGACATGATTTGTATCTTTAAAAAATAAAAAAAAATGCAGGTTTTTTTTTAGATGATTCTGAATTAGTCTGACAGGAAGCACTGTGTCTAACAGCGTCCCCTGAAAGTCTGTGAGTGTATGTGTGTGAGCCACATCACCAGAAACGGTAAAACTACAGTTCCTTTTAAATGCAATATTATGATATGAGTAAAAAATAATAAAACACATTCTTCCCTTGGTCTGAGGAAATTTCTGTATTTCAATGTAATAGCACTGTGCATTTTTCAGACATCCCTAGAATCTATAATACATCAAATGGTAATGAAGTCATGCTGAGCTTTTATCTAGCAAATATCCGGGACATAAGATACTAATACATGCCTAAATATAAGACATTTAACTTTATAAAAATGTGTATCTGAATATAATTATTTAAAATCCAATAAGCTTTCTTTCTAGGAACTTGAAGCTCTCATTTATATATGTTATTTAAAACACCATTTTGAGGTTGTAGGCATGGTAAATATAATTTCTTTCCCATTTCACAGTTGGAAAAACTGAATTAAAGAGAACAATGCTAGTAATTATCCATGATTAATAGAGGTGTGTATGTAAATCAGACTGAATAAGTGTGTGAAATTAGATGTGCTGATGCCAAATAGCTCAGCTCATGTTTTTTAAAGATGCACATTTTCATATAAATCTGTATGAGTTAGGCACACTTTTCTGAGTGTTGAATATATTTGGAAAAGGACTTTATAAAAGTACATGGACATTAAGGTAACTATTATGTATTGTAAGGATTATTAAACATAAAATAAATTAGACAAACATTTAAAATTCATTAGATAGATGCTATTTAATGAATAAAAATGCACACATTATGGTCATTTATAATGAACTATTGCTTTACGTATGTGCCTGGTACCTACTACCGACTGAAATTTGAGGATACTTTCAAGAGGGGAAAAGCAGGCTAGAAGGTGCATATTGGTTTCTTAAGGTTATGAGGATTAGTTGAAATTGTGCATGTGAAAATCTTAGAACTCTAAGGGTGTGTAGGAAACCCACTACCTAAATAAGCTATTATAATTACCATTAGTATCAGTATTGTTAGACAAGAAGAAACATACATATAGTACAAAATATTATGAAGCAGCAAAGAGGCATTTCCTCATTGATACCCAGGCTAATATCCCACAGAAAACAAATTGAGCTGTAGGATTTCTCTAGTCATCTTTATACCATGTGATAGTTTTAGGAATTTCTCTCCCAAGTTTCCTCCCCTTTCCAGGGAAATTATTCTAAGACCCCATTCCGGGGTGCTGGTACTCTTCTCCTTCTCCTCCTCTAGAGCCAGCCTGGCTATTCCGGTGTCAGATCTGCCCAAACAGTCTGTCCCTCTTTGGGAGGAAGCCTGCCAGGCTGACTGCAGTTTTCTGCAAGCCCAGTTTGTTTGTGGGTTGGATTCTAATTTTTTAAAAATTTAATTTCGGTGGGTTTTGTTTTGTTTTCAGAGAGAGCTTTAGACAGCTGTATTAATCATGCAAACCCAGCCATGTGCAATGTGTTTTATCAATGGAAAAACAGGAACTGAATGGCAAGCAGCTGTGAACAAACCCAGGCAATGCCTGAACCTGGAAGATAATCTCAACAGTTCCCCAACCTACTCGCCACACGGGGTTAGTGAATGGAAAAGCTGTTCACATGGGATAAATAATCAGATGGGAGGTAAACAAGGGAGACAAATTCCAGAGTTCGTTTTCTTTTATATTTTAAAAAAAGTGATGGTGATAAAAAATGGATTGGTGGACTCCGGTGAGCCCTAAGCTCAAGAGGATTCTTTTCTTGAAGGCAAGAGTGGTTCGACCTTGTCCTTTGCTCTTCTTTCCCTCCATATTAACTTTCTGAGTCTTTTTTAGCCTCTCTTTCTGAACTTCATCCTTCTACCTAGTGGGGGTGTATCTCCGAGTCCTTAATCACGGAGGACTATGCATATGCGCTAACATAAGCTTTTGGAAAGGAAAAAAGCGCAATATTGTTATTTCCAAGGATTTAGAGGCCTCGGGGATTGATTTGAGTCTAAGAATGCAAAAAGTTCCCTCAGACATTTAGCGCTGCCTCTTTCCTCATTTTACAATTCAGTGGATTTTCTGCAGGGAGAGAGTCAGGGGTAGTTATGCAAATATATGCAATTCAGGACTCATTTCAGAATAAATAAACCCAAATTAAAATTAATGGGGAAAAAACACCTATCAGAAACAGATCAAGAATGGGATGCTATTTGCTTTATCTTTTTACATTTAGCTTTTAAAATTAAGGAAAAACCCATTGATTTGTTGTTACTGTTGTTGTTGTTATTTATTTGTGTTTTATTTTTGGCAGTGAAGGAAAGGGCATATGAAAATTTCTGATTGGTCACAGACAATACAAATTATCCTTTGGTAGAATTCCAGTATTATTATTATCACTGCACAGAATCAAGCAATATGATGAAGGAAACCCAAGGGAAATACTTTTGATTTATTGAGCCTTGTTTTTGTTTAATCACAGCTTGAAGGGGTTTAGAACCGCATTCCTGCTGTGTCTCTGTTGTGTATTCCCAGCCAGCTTGATGAGCCATGTAGAGTAGGGTAGGAGGGGAGACAGCCCAATAGAAGATATTATCAATGAAGCAGCTAAAATGAAACATGTATTTCTATTATTGGAAAATGAGAGGACAGATTCTCTTTTATTTTAGGAGATCGCCCAAGCAGTAGTCAGGGAGCCCCAGGTCACTCTCAGTGATATTTGGCCCAGTTGTGAGGTTTGGCGCTCTGGTCATTAACGAGTGTTTCTCAGTGCCACCCAGGGACACATCTAGCAGTGCTCAAGAGGTCCTATCATGTGAGTGGAATTCAGGATGTCACCGTGTGAGGCAGGTGCACCAGCCCATTGAGCTATCACCCCAGAACCCCAGAGTTCTTTATTATAGGAAGAAAACGACATTTGTGAATTTCAAAACACCTTAAGGAAATTAATTGGTACAAAATCATTCGGGCCATTTACACCGGCCTACTGCTTCTAGACACCATAACAATTTTGATTTGAATGTGGTATTCCATGTAGATGATGACGATGGATGATATTTAATTACGTAAAGGTGTCATGGGTTGGAGTTATGATCACACTAAGCAGAAATGTTTTTTATAGATATTTGGGTACTTAAATAGCACTATAAAAACGTACGGATCCCATGTATGAGTATTATTTTCCCATTGCATTTTTCACAGTAAGCCATCTTCATCAGGAAGAAGTGGGGAAAGAGATTTGGTTTTTAGGAAGTTAAAGTCCTTATACAAAATTGGGCTCTATCATTTATATCAACCTCACACAGCTGCTATCCCAAATCTTTATGAACAGCTTTCCAATTTCTACTAGCAGAAGTCTCAAGTATTAGTAGTCAGGTAAACACAGTCTCTAAAACTAGTGGATCTAAGAATACTATCTACAATCTATCTATAACATAAAACTAAACTAGGGCCATTCTCCAATCAACAATGCAATTTGTGAGAGAATAACACATTTCAGAAAATCTCGCATGCTCCATCCTGAGTCCAGACTGGGTTTTAATATCCAACAGCTGTCTTTTGTGAATAGTGTCTGCCTTCACTTTGTTCAGTGTTACACATATCATAAAGCATGATCAGATAAAAATATTTGAGTTTAAGGCTGCAGTACTGCTTTAACAAAAGATACCTAGAGTCATAGTGACACTGTACAAAGCTCATCTTGGATGGAGCATGACCTCTTTCAAAATGGTATTCACTGGAACAAACGTGTATGCACTTGTTTGTCATACCAAGATATTTGCAAGATATCAACATGATAAAATGGTGTCAATCTTTGCAGCGACACTGGAAGATAAATGTCTTAAAATAATTGTGGCATGTCAGGAATTCAAAATGGAATATTTTCCATGAACACTAAATTTCATGTCAAGCCTGAAAAGCAGGCACATGTTAGCAGTCTTATTTTTAGGGACTGGGATAAAAAACCGATTTCATTAATGTTTTAGGGAAGGCTTTTTATTCAACAGAATTCTTCTAAAAATAGTTTAGACACTTCTTAAAACTTCAGAGTTACTGTTTTATTAAGCTGTCTATATGATTCTTAAAACCTTACAATCCTCATTTCAAACACAGTTAAAATAAGTTTGCATATATATATAAATCCACATATATGCAAAATATTACGCTATTGACACTCTGAATATCTTCACCCAATTTTGGCCTAATTTTTAATTTGAGAAAATGAAATGCGATACATCTTAAAACTTATAAAGCAGTAGCTTTTTGCCTTTAATTCTGAACACATTTCCTTTATAGTGTATATGATAATCTTGCTTAATTGGATTTATTTTTTTCTTACACTGGGCCCTGCATGGCCTACTTTCCATTTTTTCTCAGGTCTTCGAGTGTTATTTGCAAATCATTTTTCTGGAATTTAATTTCAATGGTAGGTTGGTTTCATTTTAGGTTTTTTGTATTGTTTTAATTTTATTTGCCAATTTGCCTTTAAATAGCCTTAAGTTAGAAGTTTGATCTGCATCTTGCATCTAAATGTGATGATACACAAGACACATGTTAATTCCAGCGTGTAGAAAATTTTATGAAGAGACAAAAAGGGTGGGCACAGGTTTCTTTATCTTTTCTAAGACTTTCATGTTTTAAAAGGTAAAAAATCTTGAGAAGATTTAATAAAATGTAATATAATGTAATATAATATAATTTGGTTTCAGTTTTTTTCCCTCTCTTCCTTTTTTAGCTTTGGAGCTATGCCAAGAATGCTCTGGGTATCCTTAGTTCAGGGTACCAAGCAGTGCTATAGGGTGTTTGGGTGACTATGTAATATTCAAGGGGCCCTGTGTGGGGATCAAACCCAGTATCCCCACAAGTAAAGCTTGCATTCCATTCCTTTCAATGATCGGCCTTCTCCCCTGGTTAAGTGCATTTTTATAATACCAACAACCTTTTGTTTTGTTTGTTTGGGGGCCACCCCCAGCAGAGGTCAGGACATACTTGATAGGCTCAGAGCATCACACAGAGTGCCAGGAATCCAACCTGAGTAGCTGTATGTAATGCAAGTGCCTTACCCTCTGGACTCTGGCCCTGATACCAAAAACTGTAGATTCAGAATATTGTCTCTGAATGTGAAAATGATAAGAGGACCAATATTTTTATAAACTACAGAATTTATCTTGCAATGCCTTTTTTATATGAGTTGATAGTAACATAAAATTCATATTAATTAAAGAAAAATTGCTTTCTTAATTTTGGAGTCTTCTTCAGTTACTTGAGGTTAGATCAGCTGCATACAAATCAGGGATACCTGACTGATTTTCTTTAGAAGGTTTAAGAGGAAAGAATGATTTCTATTGTAAGTGAATTTTTTGAATGTGTTTTACCCCTTTGTGTGTTTTGCACATATAGATGATGGAGAATGACCCAAAATAGAGCTACGGTGATAAGCTTCATACTGACCTTGGATGGGGTGGGGGATTGTGGGTAAAACACGCTCTAAAGGGGGAAAAATAGTAAACATCATGGAGAGTTCATATATATAGAGAGAAAGAGATAGATATCTTATACATGTTTAGCATACAGACAATTATAACACAGGTGTATTTATATGCCCATTGGATTATCTCTCCCATGAAGTGTTTGTTCTTCCTGCTGACACAAAAGCATCAGAGCTATTAGTGAAATTTAAAAATCAAAAGGCTTAACAAATGAGCTAGTGTAAGAAACAAAATTCTACTGTGATAGCCCTTACCATAAGTGTTCCCCACCCTTATAAATTACCACCAATATCATAGATTTTACACCAGGCATCTTGGTCCTGGTTCTGGTCTCCTTAAGTCATGATAAACGATAATTTCTTCTCCTGCAACCCTAGATCTCTTAAACAGGCATCTAGAAAATTTTCTTTGGAAAATATTAATTCAAATTTTTTTCTTAGAGGTTTACTTCCATATTGCTGATACCAGTGTAAGAAGAATTCCAAATCAATCAATAAGTTTCTTGGCATGATATAATTTTATTTTAGTCTCTTTCTAGTCTCTTTCTTAACACCATTCTCTTGCTATAAAGCAATCTCACCTGAAATTTGACCAATCATGTGTGATAAGTGCTTTGTTTTTGGACACTGGGAACTGAGTTTATGCATCATCCAGTTCCACCCCCAAGCTGCTGCCCATACATTCAACCTATTTCCAAAAAATTCAGGCTTTACTGTACTTTCTACTTATTACCTCAAACTCTAGAATTAACTCTAGGAACTCCTCTGAATTCTTATTTTTAATTATGCCATGCATAAAATTAGAGTTTTTGCTAGTGTCCAAGTTTCTGGTATTCATGTACAAAGATAATTCCAACCTCCACCACCCATGACATTCCTCTGATGCTTCTGTCCACTCGGGCCCAGTGTTCCTACCCATCAACTCCTGACTTCATTATTTTTCAATTGATAATTATGGTTTGGGTACATTTGAATCCTTCCTTAGCACCATCCATGTGTTCAAGACCCTCCACTTAAATTCTCGTGTTACTTCTCTGCAGCCTGCTTGTTCTTCTTCCCCACTCACCTCCCAAATCTAACCCTCTCAGGTCAGTATCTCTTTCAGAACAGAGTGGTACAATAAGGAGAAGGTAGCACTTCTTGCTATCCCCAAACTCTATAATGTAATGTAGTTAGCAAACATGTTTCTATATTCTTTCTAGTTTCATGGCTATAAATACAACTATAAGGATTTTAAAAACCAAAGAGTAAAGAGAAAAGCAAATTAAAGTTTGATCTATCATGTACCTTAAAGTGAAGATTTGCTTAGAATTTGCACACTTAATACATTTTGTTAAGTAAAATTTCCTCTTGCTTGGTGCAAAGATATAGATTAAATGCCAAAATTTCCTAAGATGGAATAAGTCAATAATAACCCAGTAAACAATTGTATCTTAGTTACACAAGTGTCAAGTAGAATAACGGCTTAAACCTCCACTGGTTATTTGGTATTAAGTTTCCAACCTTGAAAATAAATAGCTAAACTGCATTTTGCATTTATGTAGCAGTTGGAGACCACTGTCCTATACTATATTCTATGTACCGTATTTTGCTTTTATTATTACTATTATTATTCAGACTTTAAATGACTCAGCTTAATATTTTCTCATCATACTGTTCACAGCTGGGTAAATGCACTCTGCCCTCGTTTCCACAAGAACATTTATATTGCTAAACCTCCCACCCACCCTCTATTCTTCGTCTTTTCAACTGTTTCCCAGCTTGTTATTAAAGTCTTAGCTCCACCCTATTATCATCATCTTAGCCCTATCACGCCCCATTAGTTATTCTCATTCTCTTAATTCCAGCCCACTGGTTTATCAGTTTTTAGAAGCTCCTCGTCCCAGAGTTTAATCCTATTTCTTCCACAATGATTTTGCTATATTTTATAGTTTTGCCAGTATTTGTGGATTCCCATAAAAATGAAATGTGTATACCACTTAAAATAAAAATATAATTCTACAACTTTTCACATGCAGAAGTAGGGAAGGCCTGGACTATGGTGCTTGCCATTTGCCTGTTAATTCCTGGGGAAATCAACATAGGTAGCGATTGATTAGGAGGTTTTAGGACACTAAAGTCGACCCTATATCTGTGGCTATTAGTAAATTCCTTAAATCTGAGTTTCGGTTCCATTTCTTTTAAATGAGATAAGGAAATTTTATTGACTGATCGACTGGAATACCACAACTGCAAGTAAAAAG
The DNA here is from genome assembly GCF_029834395.1 of Sorex fumeus. Taxonomy (NCBI): domain Eukaryota; kingdom Metazoa; phylum Chordata; class Mammalia; order Eulipotyphla; family Soricidae; genus Sorex; species Sorex fumeus. The sequence continues at coordinate 7,907,049 of NW_026606322.1, read as the reverse complement.
GACATAATCAGTTTGTAAGAAAAACTGTCGGGATTAAAAGCTCCTAAATGCGAAAAGCTGACGTTGACTGTAGTGTATGTAAAATATGTTTGTGTGTATATACGTATATACACATGTAATTTATTAATTCAGATCTGATTTTTATTTCTTTTCCAGAAGGTATTGCAAATGTTCAATGGGTCTTTCTGGAATCACCATATTTGGCAATCATCATCAATCATCAGGCAAAAATCACCATATTTGTTGCCTATTCTTGAAACTAAAAGTAGTGCCAGGATCTCCTGTTTTGACGATAGGCACATAGTGCCCTTTTAAAGGGTTTGTAACTGGTCTTTCAAAATACAGGTAAGTAGTGTTCAAATAGCTGCTCAACCTTTTGTATTAAATGGTGATCAGAAGCAGCTGTTTAGGAGACTTTGCAGGCCTTAAGTAACATCATCAAGTGGTGCATTGAATCAAAGAGACCCCAAGGTAAAGGTAACTTAGTCTCCAAAGCACAGAGTCCTACTGAGGACACATTACAACCATGAATTGCTTCCAGCGACCTGGACATTTAGTTGACAGGCTTTATGTTAATTATACTTTATAAATAAAAAGAAAAATTAAAAGTCTCCTTGAGTTGGGTATGGTATGGCTTCATGTAGATTATTAGATTTTAGTGTGTGTCTGTTTTTGTTACTTTGTACTCAACTCAAAAACCTTACCAATTCAGGGGCTGGAGCAATAGCACAGCGGGTAGGGGGTTTGCCTTGCACGCAGCCCATCTGGGTTCGATTCCCAGCATCCCATATGGTCCCCTGTGCACTGCCAGCAGTGATTGATGAGTGCAAAGCCAGGAGTAACCCCTGAGCATTGCTAGATGTGACCCAAAAAAAGCGAGAAAAAAAAAACCTTACCAATTCACACATATCTAAAAAGCAGAAGGTAACTGATCAGTAAGTCTTACTGATGATAGTTCAAACTCTCACTGTGCCAAATTTAAGAGTGTTCACTATCCAATGCCATCAGGCTGGTAAAGGTTAATGGAAGTGGAATTAGGAGGTGACAGGTGGGTACTCGTGCAGGCAGTGGGGTGGAGGAGAGGATTTAAGTAAACTCAGTGCAAAGACTTCACCAAATGGAAAAAGGAGGATGAAATTAGTCTCTTTACCTCAACCTCAAATGACATCAGATCTACTTATCATTTCCCCCACATATACAAATCTAGATTTGTCCTGGTACAGTGTTTGCAATTGAGATTCAGATTACACAAACATTAGTTTATTAACCTTACATGGTTATACTAGTGAATCTTTTTCTAGAATGAGGACTATGTGTACCTTACAGGGTTGATTTGATACTGAATTATATGAACTATTTAACTCGATACCTTGTAAGTACTAAGACAAGATGACATAGATAGCATCACCCTTATACTTACTCCCCAGACACTCAACATAAGCACAGAAACAAAATAGGTTTTCTTTGTGGGAGTATTGCTATCATTGATGTGGAAATATGAAATATGTTATGTTACATTTGCTGACAGATGGAAGTTTGAAACTACATCTAGATGAGGTGTATTTCCCCATCTCACAAAATCTAAGGGGATAATTTTTTCAATAAATTTTTGTTTTTTAGTTTAAGATTTGGAGCCACACCTTGCTCAGGAGTGACTCCTGATTCATTGTTTGGGGTAGTATGAATCCTTGACAAACAATACCTTATTCTCTTATTGCCTGGAGAACAAGATAAATGGTATAGGAATGCTTCTGCTTACTTAGACAAAAAAATTATGAATACAAAGTATTCATGCACTTTCATTCAATTATTTTCCCCTTTGGAGATCAATATTTGAAAAGGGACTAGAGAAATATATATATGCTTAGACATGGGGAATATAGAATGTATTAATGACCCCTGTTTGACACTGTAAAAAGTCAGCACCTGTCCCTGTGGCTGACACTGAAAATATGCTGATGCACTGAAGAAGATGGATAACTGGGGACTCTTCAGAGTTTGGCTTTGGGTTTCTACCTGCTGCTGCCTCTGGCTGGCAGAAGTTTACCAGCTGCCTCTTCTACCCTGGACTGGCTGGGTCAGCAGAGCACCCCGCTGCCCACACAGTGCTCCCTGTCAAAGTGCTGAATGTTACCAGCCCTCCTAAACATCTCTCCCTCCACTCCTGACCCTGGTTTGTGAAAAAGAAACACTGCTGCCAACCATGTCTTCATTCTTCCCAGTCAACACATCTATTTTGAATCTAAGTGATGAACACTCTGCTCATAAGTGTATTTTCTTAATTATGATTTCCCTTTCCTTTCCCTCCTTCCTTATTTTCTCCCTCTCTTCCATTCTACCTACACCTTCTTCTTTCTTCTCTCATCTCTATGAAATATGCTCCCATAGCACCTCACAATCAGCTATGAAGACTGTTATGCAAACCCAGATAAACAATTGTGATGGGGTGGGCCTGGTGGACATGACACTTTATGCTACTTGAAACGCAGAGCATTTCTCTTCAAATATTCATGCATGCATTGGCCTTGAGTCTAAGAAATAAAGCACTGAATGTCACTGCCAGACATTTGGATAGTTTCTGTTCACCTCAAAACCCTCAGCCATTTCCTTTAAGGTAGCCACCAGTGCATATGCTTTCTCTGCATGCTGGTGCCCATGTGGACAGTGCTGTTTTGCAGAGTAACATTGCAGCCACTGGGAAGATGGACAGCATTAATCACTGCACTGTAACTGGGGGTGATTTCTGTGAAATTATCAAGGACAATATGCTACTGATATACTTTTCTAATTTCTTTTTTTTTATTTTGATTTTGGGGTGACACCCGATGATACACAGGGGTTATTCCTGGCTCTGCACTCAGGAATTACTCCTGGCGGTACACATGGGACCATATGGGATGCTGGGAATCGAACCTGGGTCAGCTGCGTGCAAAGCAAACACCCTACCAACTATACTATCACTTTAGCCCCCTTTCTAATTTTTTGATTTTGTTTATAAACAAAAGCAGAAAAAAATCTTGCATTTTCTTAACTTTACTGGGTGGAGTCCTTGAAACTGACCTTGTTAGTAGGGAGATTGCATTTTAGGGTTTAAAAGGCTCTTTATCACAACTTTCCAGCTACCAATGTCTTTAACTTTGACCCAGCCCTGCTCTCTCTTTCTGTCTCTCCCTCTCTGTCTCTGTCTATCTCTGTCTCTCTCATTTTTCTCAAATGGTCCATTCTTCATTCCACTTTCCCTTTCTTTTCTCTGTCCATAAGTATTATCAAGTTTATTATATGAAATGTATCATCAGCAAACTTTAGGATGGGATAGTAAGAAAAGATACTTTACTGCAAATTCATAGCTGCTCATCTAATCACCCTATTTTATCTTTTACATTTATAATTATAACTTTTAGTCAGTATATGTTGTCTACATTACCAGATAACCTTAAATTTCCCCAAGCCTCAAAAATTCTCAAAATTACAGCTGAGGTTTACCATCCCCACCCCAATTTAGGAAATTCCCAATGTCAAAAATAAAACAGAAAGTGGCGTTTATTAGTAAGTATCTTTTCAAGTGTCAGAAGATACTACTATGTAGCTGAAGGAAAGAGCTATGGTATTTGACTTATGAAGACAAGTAGAGGTATGTGAATTTTAAGCTTCATGTTGACAACATATTTGCATCTCTGTATCCCACCAAACTGTTACAGACTAAGGGAGTTGGGATTTATGAATGAGAAATGTGATATTAAATTTAGAGTAGCTTGTAGTAGTGGATTTTATAAGCAGAATAGTTTCTTGAACAGGTTTAAAATTGTTTTAATACTACATTTCCAGAAATCTTGCTTAAATTGATTTTTCTCCAAGAAATATATATTATTTTACTGAAGGCTCATCTAAACTAAATAAAAGCAAGATAAGGATACCTCTTGTGGCCACTGTAATTCTAGATATTTTTCTACATGAACTTGTTAAGAAATAAAGTTTGCAATGAGTTTTTATTAAAAAAAATAATAAGTTCTTTAAACTTTCCCTTTTAGTACAAATGAACTTTCTGGCCTAGAATATGCCATTTAAAAATTTTCTTATGATAAGCATATTTATGTCAAACATTGTATCAAACATCCTGTCCCCCTGATTTTACCCCTCGACACTTCTTTTTCTCAAGGGCCCTTGGTTCTCTGACAGCATTTCTGGGAGCAACTACCAGATATAATACGGGACTCAAGAACAAAGCTCTTAGGTGCCAATATCAGCAACCAAAGACTACTGCTCCACATATTAGTTTTTAAATCTCCTTTGGTCTTAAGAAATGGTCGCTCTTCCCCCAAAGTTTCGTGTCAATTCCAAAAATATAACAGAAAAGTAATACTTCCTGCTGTCATGTACGAATCTCTCTGCAACCATTTTTCCTCCTTTAGATTTTATATTGCATTTTAATCATTCACCCAATCCTTCTTCTTGTGTTGTTAAAAATACACTTTCTTTTTCTAGCCTCTCCCTTCTCTAGGCACCTTATCCATTCTCATTGCATATTTCCCTCAATCACTCTCAATGCTGCCATATTTAAACTGACATCAATTTAGGATCTTACATCACCTCTGCTCCTTAAAGAGACCATCACCAACAAGATTTGTGTTCTCGGAATATTCTTGCTGCTGAACCACTCAGAAGAAAACAAAACCAGACAGTAAGTTAAATCAGGATATTTAGGGAGAAATTCATTCATTTCTATGTCCTTCTTTATGTACGGGACTGAGAACCTTGTGATTGGTGTGGCTATAGTCTACTTTTTAAAAATATGTGTACCTGAAATAAGTAAGATAATACCTTTAAGTTTTTCACTAGAAACTTCAATCAACTTAGTCTTCCTATGTCGGGCTCTCTCTAGCATACTTACTGAAAAGGACTAGGCTGGCATTGGTGACCCCCAGCTTGTTGGCAGCCACGCAGGTATAGTTGCCGTAGTGTTCCTCAGTGACATTGGTCACCGTCAGGGAGGATTGGCCCTCAGTGCTCTTAATCTCAAGGCCATTGGCACTATTTATCCTGTAAATTCAAAAGCAGAAAGAATAAAAAGAAACAGTGTTGGAGTTTTTTGTTGTTGTTGTTAGTTTGTTTTTTGCTTTTTGGGTCACATCTGGTGATGCACAGGGGTTACTCCTGGTTCTGCACTCAGGAATTACTCCTGGCAGGGCTTGGGGGACCATATGGGATGCTGGGAATTGAACTCTGGTTGACCGCATGCAGGGCAAACACCCTACCTGCTGGGCTATCGCTCCAGCTCCAGTTTGGAGATTAGAAGCAATGCTTTCTTTCTCATAAATATGTTGTAAGAAAAGGAAATGAAGGGATCCAGCAGAGAGTTGTCATGGTAATCATGCAGTTCTGTACTATTAGAATTAATGGCCATTGAAGGACCTGGAGCGATAGCACAGCGGTAGGGCGTTTGCCTTACAAGCGACCAACATGGCTGACCCGAGTTCGATTCCTCTGCCCCTCTCGGAAAGGCCGGCAAGCTACCAAGAGTATCTCGCCCGCACGGCAGAGCCTGGCAAGCTACCCGTGATGTATTCGATATGCCAAACACAGTAACAAGTCTCATGATGGAGATGTTACTGGGCCCGCTCGAGCAAATCGATGAACAACGGGAGGACCGTGACCGTGAATGACAATACTTGGAAAGAGGTTGAGTTCCATCTGATTTGATTTCTGCTATAGGTAAGAAAGACAGATAGTTGCACCCTGCCCATTGAACCACCAACCTCACTCTTATATGGAATTGCTATGGAGCAATCATCTTAAGACTGCCAGCACCAAGGCCTTTGATAACAAGATTTGGAAAAGAGTCAAATAATGTGGTCAAATAGTGCGTTAGAATCATATCTGGAATTTCTCTTCTCATTGGGGTTTCCAGCTTATTTGAACCACCTAGAAGAACAGAGGGAGGATGCAAGTTTGGCACTTACCTGGTGTCGTCACGGTACCACTCAAAGTCAGGTGCAGGCACTGCCGAGGCCTCACATTTGAGTGAAGCTTGTCTCCCTGTAGTAGCTTCATTGCTTTTGGATTCAGTGATGGTGGGAGGATCTATAAGAAGAAGCAGCATACAGTTTACAGGAGAGCTGTAGGACCCTCCAGAATTTCCCAGAAAAAAGCAATAAGAATGGGTATTGGAAAGAGACAGAGAAGGGATACTCCTAAGGCTCCATTTACATGACCCATGTGTTCATCTGAATGGGACTGGTCATTAGAAAAATAAATAAACATAAGAGGGGATCATTGAAACTGCAGACTTGGTTTAAATGAGATGCATATTTAGGGTTTCATAGGAACAGATTATCAGATTTTGTTTCCCCCTCCTCTAATAGACTACAGTGACCGCAGATTTAGATGATAAAACATATATTTCTTTTTATAATAAAGTGATATTGCTAAATAATTGGAGCATTGAACATATAATTTGACAATTTTCGTCATCTTCATTATCAATATTAGCATTCTTGTAGTTTGAGAGAGCATTAGAAAGTTTGATGAATATGTTTGAGGGCCAAGGTCTTCCCAGCCCAAGCTTAACCTAGCATTGTTGACGGAATTTAGAAAAATAGACAAGCTAGTAGTGAAGGATAAGTTTACCATCTTCTATCTGATGTACAATATTTTTGCTATAACTCAGGTAATTTCTAGGTAATGTGCAATCTTATCCCAGTCCACAAGAACTTAGCGCCCAATCCATCCTTCACTCTTTGAAAAGTCATACACTTGAATTTTTAAGTCTAAGCAAGTCTAACAGGCTTGAAATGAGCTCAAAAACACATCTTATATCCTCCATTTCCATTATTCTTTAAATGGTCCTGGGGAAGGTAAAACAAGTATTTTCAGGCCCTCAGGACTGAGCTAGGTTAGTAGCTGCAAACTATTGGCTTGCTGTACTGTTTGCACAGCTTAAGTGCCTTCCAGGAGAAAAGGACTTTTTGTTCAAGGTTACTTGCCGGAAAATAAATACTTTGGCTATGTGCACATGGGAAAATATATACCCAAAATAATATGTTCATACTTTGTAGGGGAAAAAATTCTTACTTAGGGAAATTAGAGAAGTGAATTCTAGTGTGCAAAACTCATTTTTTTTTTCTGTCCTCCACTGCCTGCTTTAGCTCTCTTACTCAGGAACATTTTTTTTGTCCATATTTAGGAACTCTTTCCAAAGTTTTCTACCTAGAGAAGACTTGATCTTACTAGTTTCAAGGAATGTACATCATCACAGTTTATTATGCAAGTCCCCCTCAGCCCACCCTATGGTTTCACCTCTGCTTAGGCATCCGCAAGTCACTGTGAGAGAGAGGAGTTAGGTAAATCTGGAGAAACACTGAAACCCCCTTGTCTATGTTCATTTTAAAACAGGCATGAAAAGGCACAGGAACTTTGGTTAGAACTCTGGATTGAAAGTTAGGAATCTTGGAATTTAGTTACAGTTTGGTGGTATGAAGGGAAAAAGTATGTACCTTTTCCAACATCAATGGAAAAAATCACAATTCTGTTTTGCTTTGATGGTTGTTTTATGGTTGTATTTGTCAGTGCTCGGGGTTTTCTCCTGGTTCTGTGCTCAGGGATCATACTGGTGGAGTTCAGGAGACCAATGTGGTATGGGGTCAGCTGTGTGCAAGACAAGAACTTACCTTCTCTGAATCCTGCCTCCAAATTGCAATTCTAGCAAAAGTTGCCATTTGTCATAAAGGGGCAGTTGTATCATTATGATCCAAGTGTACTCTCATGCCTAACTTTGCTAAAGGTAAAGGTAAAGGTAAAGGCCCTCCCGTTGATCGTCGATTTGCTCGAGCGGGCCCAGTAACGCCTCCATTGGAGACTTTGTTGTTACTGTGTCTGGCATATCGAATACTCTCGGTAGCTTGCCGGGCTCTCCGAGAGGGGTGGAGGAATCGAACTCGGGTCGGCCATGTTGGCCGCGTGTAAGGCAAATGCCCTACCCGCTGTGCTATCGCTCCAGCCTAACTTTGCTAATCCCTAAATTTTTAAAATTTATTTTTATTGAATTACCATGAGGCACATCATTACAAAATTGTTCATAAGTGGGTTTCATTCATACAATGTTCTAACACCCATCCCTTCACTAACGTACATTTATGACCACCTATGTTTCAAGTTTCTCTCCCCACCATCCCAAAGTCTGCTTCTATGGCAGACGCTTTGTTCTTCTCTCTCGGCACTATTGTTTGAAATTCTGTTACTGAAAAGATATTTTTAAAATTGGAGCTCATTTTGATTTAGTTCATGGGTTGGGAGTCAGAATTAGGAGTCACAAACAAAAATCCTGAGGTCTGATTATGACTTCACTCTTAGCTGAAAATGAAGTCCAAACAATTATCTGAACCAGGATGAGATCCTTCTATCTTATATTTCAAAAAGACTTAGCTTAAAATGATCACCACAACATCATTTAAACCTCTTTTATTCTATGATTGAGTAAAATGCAGTAATTGGGGCATTTGTCTTGGAAGATAAGGCTATTTGTATAGATATTGAGAATTGACCAGAGGATAAGCTTGGATTTGAAATATGGCAGTCCTTAAATGAAATCCAATTTCTGACCCTCATTGTCCTCATTAGAAAGTCTACTACTTTTCTCAGAGTCCCTTTGCTTCGATTTTATCATATATAAAATGTTGGAACCTGAGACAGGTCAGTCTCTTGAAGGGTGCTGAAGAAATCTGGAGATAACTTGCACTTGATTTGTGACTAAAGGACCAGGAGAGAATAACAGATTTGAGATTGAGAGATCTTAAGTCTCAGAATTGACACAGATGAGAAGGGTGAGGGGAGAAAAGATATATCAAAGATAACAGACAGGATCCTGATTTTGGCATCTGGGTGAAACCATCCACTGAGATGACACGTAAGAAGAAAAACAAGTGATCAGCCACAAGGTACTGAATAAACACTGGTTATTTTTTCCCCCATAACTTTTCACTGTATTTGGGCTTTCAGTTGCTCACGATGCCATCATTTGTGGCATGTTGGCTGGAAAGAGACTCTTGCTGGTAATTCTGTTGGTTTGTTCGATTTATCAGTGTATATATACATTCTGACTAGTGTTCATGAGTTTCTGAGACCATAGGATTACAACTGACAAATTCTTCCTGATGACTACCACTTTGCAAATCTAGTCCCAAAGTGGGGCTCAGACTCCAAGTTTCCCCCATTTCCACCACTGGCACATAAAGCCAAGATTCTTAAAATTAAAACGCCATATCCCACCCCATCAGGAGAGCAGCAGTGCAGGAGTCGGTCTTATAGTTACATTGATGGGTTGATTCTAATTCTGTTTGAAGTGACAGGAGTTTATCTAGCCTACTCCTTGGCTCTGGGATTCAAGGGAATGGAATGATTTTTTTCTGATTAAGATATATAGAAAGAATAAACTAACTCATCTCTTCCGCTTCTTTTGCAACCTGGTTTCTGGCAGGGATCTGAGGTTCTTCTCTGGAGTGTAGAGTCTAATTGAACTCTATTTTTCATAAAGTATGTCTATTCCAGTCCAGGGCTGCCATAGTCTCTCCCACTGCAGGGCTGGGGCTTTGAATCACCTACCCACGCTAAACTCCTGCCTCTAACTATTTTGGTTTCTAACCAGAGGGACAATTGGGCTTCCCCTCATCTCTTTTGCTTATTTCTCAATTTGTTCAGAGCCTGAATAGCTAAGTAGAAAGTTATTCATTAGTTTCTCAGAGATGATAGCATAGGAAAGGCAGCAGTGAATGAGGAGTGAACACTATGAAGCACACTAATCTTGGTCAAGGAGGCACTGATTACTTGCAAAGGCCCAACACTTGTGTTTCTTCTTGAAACTCTAGGAAGTTTCTCATACCTAAGTAAATTCACATACAATTATAAGTGTATAAAATCCTTGTTATTCCCGATTCTTTTCAAATGACACAATAGTTCACAATGGCTCATGTCTTTTAAGACAATTGAATGAACTTTTAAAATTCATTCATAATGAGTTCTGTATAGCTGAGGTTAAGAACAATTATTATAAACCATATTGTGACATGCTCAGTGTACTAAAAAAGTTTAAATTGGGACTGGAGTGATAGTATAGTGCATAGGGTGTTAGCCTTGCACATGACTGACCGAGATTTGATCCCTAACTGAGCTTTCTAGGAGTGATCCTTGAAAACTGAGCCAGGAATAGGCCCTGAGCACTGCCAGGTGTGGCCCCCCAACCCCCAAATAAAATAATAACTATATGCCATTGTTCAAAATATGGTGATAATAAAAATATATGAGGAGCCATTGCTGATCTCTGTATAACTTTGTTACAGTTTACACTTGTCAAAATAATAGGGACACAAAGGGAGTAGGTAGGATAAGCTTAGGAATATAGTCCTAAAAATGGAATTATTGGAATGTCACAAGGGAAGACCTAGATGATGCCAAATAACCCGGATGACATAGGTTCTGCCCAATAATTTAGATTACGGGGTAATCTACATGACCAGATACCAGAAGGTGAAGATCACAGCATCCTCACTAGTTTACTGGACCATCATCTTAAAATTCAATCAATAAATACTCCCTAGGTAACTTTCTTAAAAAGATTTAAAAGGGGGAAAGGTTTCTGCCTTTCTGTATATAAATATTTTTTTCAAAAGTAGGCTTTATTTATTTATTTATTTATTTATTTAGGCTTTTTTGGTCACACCCGGAGATGCTCAGGGGTTACTCCTAGTTCTGCACTCAGGAATCACTCCTGGTGGTATTAGGGAGCATCATATGGGATGCCGGGGAATGAACCTGGGTCAGCACAGTGCTCCAGCCTCCTTTCTGTGTATTCCTGCAGGTGACTCCTTCCATAATCTGGGAACTTCGCTGTCTTCTTTTCACTTAGTCTGCTTTCCCCTAAATAAAATCTTTCCTGAATTTGTCCATTTGATCTCCATTCCCCTGCTTTCAATCTTGACTGCCTGAGAGCAAGAAACTGAGGTCCCATACGTACTACAACAGTAGGATGCTTAATTTTTATTACTTGAAAATTCTGGGTTCTAAAAATATTAAAAAGTCCCTTCTTTTTATAACCTTACCAGTGATGAAATTCTTTCAACTAACATAAGAAATCAATGAGAAAGGTCTAGCAAACAGAATTATCATTCACTCAATCTTCCTAATATTTGCAAAAATAGCATAAAATAACACAGTTCTTGATAAAGAATTTAATTTATAGGCACTTGCCATGTGTCAACATCCTCCTAGTCTTTTTTCTTTTTAAAAAATTCTAGTACTAGCCCTAGAAGGTAGGTATTATTAACCTCATATTAACCTCGCTCTACTGGTGATTAGTACCTGTCCAAATTCATGTAGCCAGCATTTGGTCGTTTTTGAAAATTTATTTCAAAACATATCCTCTGGACTTCCTTTATGCTTATGTTTTAATTATTATCTTGAGAGGGAAATTGATTATTTGTAAGAAAAAAATAAGATAGGGGAGCTTTATCACATAACTTGGTAGTTCAAAGGTTATGCACTTCTGCTGTTATAGGTTACCCAAATGTCATGATATATGATATCATAGTGGCTATGAATTCATATTAGCAATCATAATATTTGGACTCAGTTTCTGTCAGTACTGCTTAAGTTGTCACTTATGAAAATGGGAGTTCAGACAGACCTATCAATGTAATTGATGACACAAGTTTACCTATCTTATAATTATGTTGCAAAGATTTAATAAAATCTTATATATGAGAAAAGATGTTTACTATAGATAATTTAGAAATAATAATTAAAATCACCTAAAATTATCTTCCTGAATATTAGTATGTGCTTTATTGATACCATACTCATTATAAAAAGGCACCTAAGATTTATGTGGAAAATTGATGGACATCACTATAAATAGATTGAAATGGAAGCAAGTCAATTCACATTGAGCAATTATTTTCCTATAGTTTCATCATTAGTGACTTTTTAATCAGAGGATTAAAGAATACTGTTAAATACACAAAATTATGTGGAAACAACAGATGTCTTTGGTCCCATCTGTTCATATTCTAGAACAGGTAACTACTACTTCCCCTAAATAAATGACTGTTAAATATAAGGATAAACTTTGGGAATTCTAGTAATCCATGTCCTTTAGCATCAAGTTGGGTTAGTTTGCTTTGAGCACTTGCATGGAGGCACTGTCCTCCTGTTGTTCATTGATTTGCTCGAGCGGGCCCAGTAACATCTCCATTTTTGAGACTTTGTTGTTACTTTGTTTGGCATATTGAATACGTCACGGGGAGCTTGCCAGGCTCTGCAGTGTGGGTGAGATACTCTCCGTAGCTTGCTGGGCTCTCCAAGAGGGGCAGAGGAATCGAACCTGGCTCGGCCAGGCTGGCTGCGTGCCCTACTACTGTGCTATTGCTCAGGACATGAGGAGAAGAAGAAAAATTAATAATGTGAACCTAGTTGGAGAGAGAGCTATGCAAAAATCACAAATGGAAATATTAGACAGTCAGTAGACGGGAATTGGCTTCAAAGCTGGGAGCATTTTTCGTGAAAAGTTCTCCCTAAATAAAAAGAGTCCATAATAGAAAGTGTCAATAAAATTAATAGTCTTTGTTTATTAAAATTTTACTATGTACTAGATATTATTCTCAGGATCCTGGGCATTAATCTGCATGATTTTTAATACTTTCATATAGTCAGTACTGATGTACTACTACAGGTACTCATGTACAAGATCTTAAATTGAGGGATGACCTACATCCTAAAATAATAGGACAGCTGTCTCTGAAAAAGAATCTCCACAGTGTTCTAAGTGAAATACACGAAACCAGATGTCCTGTCTATAGTCCACTATTTTGCTATTCAAGAGATTTTCAGTCAACAGTTTGGCTTCTGTAAACTTCAGGACCACCTACTCCTTAGAAAATAGATTTTTCCATGTCAAATGAATACATAAAATGTGACAGAACAACTGTGGAGAAGGATTATGTCAGAGAAGTAAGAAAGGGAAATGGCAGTATTCAGCATGTGAGCTAAACAGGAGAAACTGTGAGATCTGTTATGACTCTCTTGTTTACTGCCTCAGTCTCTCAGTGCCTTGAAACAAATATCTGTTGGCAACTGAATAAATGAATCAATAAAATGCTGGTAGGAGAAAATTACCAGCACCCTGGGATTTCTTTTTTAGTGGAACCTGGGGTTTGTTTCTTTACAACAATTTATTCAACCATTAATTATCTAAGTTCCCTTGATCCCCTGACCTAATTCCAAACCCTGGTTTTTGAAAAGAAGGAAAAACCGTTAAAGTAATCAGTTTAAATAATTCATTGTAGCCAGGCTTAGGTTAAGCGTTAAAGGTGATACTGGATATTTCTTAGTTAATATATATATTTATAACCAGAACGAGTTCTGTAATTTACTTCTGGAGACTTCATTTGCTCTGTACATCTAAGTAGAGTGAGTTATTTGAACAGAAAACAAGAGATTTCATGGATAGTTGTTTTACATTATACAAACACAGCCTTTGGAATGCTGGTAACAAACTGATGTCAAAGAAATTTGGTATTTGTACGTACTTTCTGATTTGTGACAGTCATTTGTAAAGTCTGGAGAAACGCTAAAAGGGCAGAGTTTACCTGTGAGATTTTCAACTCATTCAGTAAATTTTCACTGAGCTATTTTATAAGGTCAGACATATATTAGGTTCTGCTGGTTTGGACACAGTGACTGCTTCATTAAGCTCATTACAGATTTCCAAGTAATTTGTTTTGAGGTGTCTACTTAGAATTTCTAGTTTCTGTCCATATTCTTATGTGGCTCATTCATCACTAACAGAAGCTTACATTTTCATGAAAGTCTTTTATTGAAAATTATCAGTATTTTCTTCTGTTCTAACTTACACTTTGGGGACAGTCAAGAAGGAGCAATGTCAGACTAATTGCACTAATAATAATAGGACCCAGGCGGCTAGCTTTGATCTTGGGAACCATCTGCAGTGCAGGCCCCTTTGATGTTTCACACAATGGAAGCATAAATATTTTCTATGTATTCCATGATTGGACTTTCAGAAATCTAATTAAGATGAAGGTCAATTAAGAGAAAATGAATCTTCACTCCAAAAGTCAGAGAAGAGGTGGCAGATGATGGCATAGCTCTGTGTACATAAAAGAAAAGAACTAACCCAATTATAAACTTATATAAACACCCAGAGAAATTGCCTTTCATGTGAAAAAAAGGTCCTAAAGCATTTTTTAACATTGAGTTCATTAATATGTCTTTGAAACACACCAGTACTGGAAAAGAATAGTAATACTGGCATTTCAAATTTCTATTACAAAAAAAAATAAAGAAAATCATAAGCAGCTATGGGATTAAAGCTCTTCTGAGCTCATCAGATGCACCCCCTTGACTCTTAGAAATAAGTGCTATAACAGCTATGGTGGAGCTGTGTCTGTTGAGTTCTAGGCATAAAGGGAAGATTTTGCTGCCTGTTTCGGAAGACTACAAGTCTGGAGTCAGACCGTGAGAAGTAGGGAAGCCCAGTATAGTCCAGGCCAGGTTGAGTGAGCTTCCTTAGCTCTCTGATTCACTTTCCACTTTCTAATGTCAGACTCAGGATGTTTATCTCATAAATTTACTGTTAAAACTAAATTATAAGTTCGATTCTGTACATAATAAATACAAAGCATTGAAAACTCCTTCTCCTCCTTTTTCTTCTGAGAGTACAGGCTCCAGAAGTGCACAGGATTGAGTCGAATTCTTTTCTTACACTTAGGTTCCATGTCATCTTGGCAAGACGGTTTGCCTATTTGGGCCTAAGTATACCAAATGCAGAAATGGATTTGATTGCATCTGCCTTGCTAGGAATTTTGTGTAGAATCACTGGCACACAGCTGATAGCTTGAAACACTGAAGAGAGGGTACCTGAGAGGGCACCTAGTGTCACTGGTGGAGGGAGGCTGACCCTCTGCTGGTGGGTGTGGTATGGCAACATGCTAATATTGCAACAATATTAACAGTATTGTGGATCACAGCACCCAGGTAAAATTTAAAAATTTAAAAGAAATTTCAGAAAGTAATTCATTGCTATGTAAAGCATAGTTTCAAAGGTGTTATTTTTAGTGCATGGGTATTTGTGTGCCTATGTGCATAAGTGTATGTGTGTTAATAAAAAGGTAATTTTTTGTTTATATATGCATGGGTCCATGTGTGTTATGTGTAAAATATGTAAATTTGTATATGTGTTTAATAAATAAAATGGAAGAGCTGTCAAGAAATCCCTTGTCCCTTTTTCTGACCACAAAGGTGTGATATAGGAACTTGAATTTGAGTGATGCCCCAAATCACTCCTAACTAAACAGGGCAAATTAATTCTCTTTATTCCTTTCCTGGGTGACACATATCATATGGATATCCCCCGGCCCCCCCCACTCCCCGCCCCACAGCGTCTTTTGAAGTACATCTAAGGATCCTTTCATCTGAGTAGTTCAAAGTATGTACACTTACCTATGCATCTTACTGAAAGCTCCCTTTCTAATGCCCATACCTTGGGACAAATAGATAACCAAATTAACTTAGAGATCTATGTATAGTCACTGAGAATTCTGACCTCAGACACTTGGATTTTCTTCTAAGACCAATTAATTAAATAGCAGAAAATAAAAAAATAAGATCCTGCATTGTGTAATCCCTTCTGACAGAGAGTACATTAAGATGGATATTTCAGTTAAATCAGATATGATTTTTTTTTCCTAAAGTGGAATGACCTTGGTTTCTACAAAGACCAGAGCCATGATTGCCAGAAATGGTAGCACTGTCTCGTAATGTTGCCTTAATTTTATAGACTGGGTAAGAGACAGTGTATTGTTAAATGCATTATAGGTTATATTTAGAAATGGTATAGTAGACTTATCCAATTCAAAGGCCAAGTTCTGCCCTTAGATGTGTCCATTGTATAAATGTGCATTCCTAACCAGAATAGCTGCTTGAAATGCAAGGGTCTCCCGCTAATGGAATCCTGCAGCTTCCTGGAGGTGGAGGTGTTCTCTGGGCGCATGGCGCCTGCTGACTACTGCCATACTCACAGTTCACAGTGACCTTGACTTGCTTGACGTCAGCCGAGGAGACTTCATTGGCCGCTTTGCACTCGTATTTTCCTGACTGCTCCCTGGTGATGCCCAGTATCTCCAGATATTCTTCTTCTCCTTCAAATTCTCTTCCTGAGAAACAGATTTGTACAGTTGTTTTCTAAGGTTTCAAGTAGACCACAACATGCTTCTTTTCCTTATTTTAGAAGCAATAAATCCTTCTGACTTTTCAATAATGTGACAACGGAGCTTATTCTATAAACACAACAGACAGAAGCATAGCTCAAGACAAAAACGTCCTGTGGAAATGACTAAGAAGAAAGCATGACTAGGAAAAAATGGGTCTGGAAGTGGCGAAATGGGTTTGGAAGAAGACAGCCAAGCAGGGACTAAAAATAGGGACTAAACTAGCTCCGAGAGAGGAAGTATTTTACCCCCTAGAGAGTTCTAAGTAAACATATATTGCATTTCAAAGTTGTCCTCACCAAAGGGCAAGAAGTTGGAGTGTTTATATGTCCAAATGCATCATTCATTGGTTAAGGGTTTAGTAACGTGGGGACTACTGTGAGGGTAACTGTAAAGTACTGTGAAGGTAACTGGTGAAATGCTGATGTCATCAGTTACAGTAGGCTACAGAGACCTCTTTCAAAGCTATTACTAGGAGAGGTGGCCTCTTTTTGAAAAACTCTCACTTTTCTGTCCTAGATTGTGTGAAATTCTGTACATTAGCATCATGTACAAAATCCTGTTCTACAGTTATGGTTTTCTTGTTGATTGTCAGAGATATCACTGAGATATTCAAGACAGGGAATAGACGACAAAAGTAAACTCCTTTGTTCAAGAGGTCACACGAGGGAGGAAGTTTAGAGAGCTAAACAACACTGACTTAAACCATAGGATTAGTGGTGTGGAGGTCTTTGACGAAAGTTCTACAAAGGGGGGTGTGTGTGTGTGTTTGTGTGTGTGTGTGTGTGTGTGTTTGTGTGTATTCAAAGAAATCTCAAGATAGGACGTTTGTTTAATTCCTACCACCTATATGGTTGTAGAAGTAGAACAAGAGAGAGACAGAAAGAGTAGTGAGCAGGGTGGACGTGGGGGACAGGAGAAGGAGGAATGAGGTTGGTCAGGTAGGTCTATGTACTTAGCTTTAAATTGAAGCACCTTACCCCAGATTACAAAATCCCAATACTACTAAGTTTATAGTAAAGCACCTGAGAGGTTGTTAAAGGAAATTCTTCTGCTACCATAAAGAAATCTTTCTTCTGGTCATTCTACACTAAATAGTACCAATTAATAACTCTGCTAAAATGCTACAAGCTGTTTTTCTTTCCTGAAAATTCCCTAATGGCCAAATCAACATAAGAGACAGCCAGCACAGAGACAAATTCACTGTCGAAATATGTCAGCTGAGCCTGTTAACCAGACTCCCAAAAGAACATAGGGCCTCTTTGATAACATCCTATAACACAAACTGTCAAGAGTACTCCAAGCTTCAAGTATTCTGTCAATTACCAATATCAGTAGTTTTGAGGAAACTCTAGAATTCCAGTAACAAAATGGCAGTTTTGTTATATAAAATTGGGTGGTTCTGAGGTCCTACACATCTTTTAGCATATGTTTTTACTGAAAATATTCTAGAATCAATCTATGCTTCTATAGCTGCATATCACTTATACCAGACTTTTTTTTTTCTTTTTGGGTCATACCTGGCCATGCACAGGGGTTACTCCTGGCTCTGCACTCAGGAATTACTCCTGGCAGTGCTCAGGGGACCATATGGGATGCTGGGAATTGAACCCGGGTTGGCCGCGTGCAAGGCAAACGCCCTACCCGCTGTACTATCAATCCAGTTCCAAGACTTGTTTTCCTTATCTTTGTTTCTTTATTCTTCTCATTTAAGAAAGTAATTCAATCTAACTTTACATGTCATAGAGGTAGAATATGGCGTGAAAGTAAACAGAATTCTCAGAAAGAAAAAATAGTCCATTTTATTGCATTAGTTGGGCAGTATTTGAACTTGAAGGAAAAAATAATTTTTTGTGTGAACTTGCATCTTATGGATGGAGAATCATGGCAACTCACTGACTTTCAGTAAATATACACAGTCTAAAGACTAATGCAAACTCTGACAATTGTAGACCAAAATTAATGAAGCTAATTCCAGGTCTGGATTGAATAGGTGAATATAAATTTTGAGAATAATGATAGACAGTAACTAGAGAAGAAAAAGAGGATTTCAGAATTTTCAAAGATTTCAGCTCTTCCTGTCCTACTCAAACTTTTTCCCCAGGAAGGTACAGAGGTGTCTGTAGAAAAAGTAAGAATAAAGAATAAGTATTTTTAAAGATGGCAAACATTGAACGCTTCTCAATTCCCATACAATACTTATAAACTGTGGGTAATATATTTTAATCTTGTATTTTGAATTTGTGTATTTTGAATTTGTGGGGCTGGAGCAATAGTACAGTGGGTAGGGTGTTTGCCTTGCATGCGGCCTACCCGGGTTCGATTCCTCCGTCCCTCTCAGAGAGATCAGCAAGCTACCGAGAGTATCCTGCCCGCACAGCAGAGCCTGGCAAGCTCCCTGTGGCATATTTGATATGCCAAAAACAGTAACAATAAGTCTCACAATGGAGACGTTACTGGTGCCCGCTCAAGCTAAACGATAAACAACTGGAGGACAGTGCTACAGTGCTATTTTGAATTTGTGAGTATAAACTAGTTTCAAGAAAGGAAGAGTAGAAGGAGGACAGGGAACACAGAGTACTTGGTGGGGAGATATAGGTACTCAGTACTGGATGTAGTACAGTCAAATTATATGCCTAAAAAATAAATATTAATATTGTGGTAATCATGATGCCTCAATAGATACAAAAAATTATATCAAAGACTCAATCATGCTACTTTATATTTCCATATTTTATAAAAAAGTAAAATGTTAGTAGGGCTAACTGAAGCCTTACCAATTTGGGAAGATGTTACCTCTGAAAGTAAGCAAACTAGAGAAAACATGAAAATATAAAGTAATATGATTGAGTTTTTGACAGAAAATGTTTGTATCTATTGAGGCATCAGGATTACCACAACATTAATATTTGTCTTCTAGATATATAATTTTACTGTACTACATCCAGTATGGGCTGGAGCGATAGCACAGCGGTAGGGCGTTTGCCTTGCATGCAGCCAACATGGCCGACCGGAGTTCGATTCCTCCGCCCCTCTCGAAGAGCCCGGCAAGCTACCAAGAGTATCTCGCCTGCACGGCAGAGCCTGGCAAGCTACCCGTGATGTATTCGATATGCCAGACACAGTAACAACAAAGTCTCCAATGGAGACGTTACTGGGCCCGCGCGAGCAAATTGATGATCAACGGGAGGGCCTTTACCTTTACCTTTACCTTTACATCCAGTACTGAGTACCTATATCTCCCCACCAAGTACTCTGTGTTCCCTGTCCTCCTTTTACCCACTCCTTTTTTTAGCAGACTAAGTTCTTTTGGCAAAATCTCAGTTTATTTTTATTATTGTTTACCCACTTTCATTTTTACTTATGCTCTCCATATGAGTGAGATCATCTGGTATTTGTCCTTTTCCCTAAAAATCACTTCATTTAGCATAATAACCTCCAATTCCATCCAATTTGTAGTGAAACATGTTTTATTTTTTTCTTATAGCTGAGTAGTATTCCATATATATGTGCAAATATATGTATTATAATCTCACAATTTCTTTATTGACTATTTGTGGCTTGGCACTTGGGATGTTTCTAGATGCTGGCTATTATAAATATGGCAGCAGTGAATATAGTTTGGACTTGAGATTCTTAGATATCAATAATTCATTTTTTTCTGATAAATAAATAATAAAACATTTTCACATGATGAATTTTCCACCTTACATTTCTAGATAGAATTTTACCCAATACTGTCTGAAGAAGGGAAACTTTTCCTAAGTGTCCATCATATGGGTGGGAAGTTCCTTTTCTCTTCGGAGGTGATTCTGCTCTCATAATTGCCTGCATCACCTACACAAAGAGTACATAACTATTTGACTCCTTTAAGGGAGTCTCAATGTTCATATCAACTATAGATAATAAAAACTAGATTATTTCCCCTTATATAGTCATCCTGGCAAGATTTAAAATATAAACCAAATGAACACGTTCTCTCCTCACCCTTAATTTTATTCATCCTTTACCACTTGGATTCTCCAGTTGAATATTTTGTGCTTCCTGGCATTTCTTGCTAGTCTATTTTACTTGCACCTATAAGAGACACTTCCCACTACACGTTATTTTTTGTCTTTTGCTTGAGAATTTACCATCAATCCACAGTGATTTGAGAGGACATGGGAGTTTTTCTGTTACCAAAGAACCATATTGTGAATTCCTTAGGGACGGTGTCAAACTTGCAATATTCCCAGGAGGGATCCCAGATTAGAGCATAGATTAATAACTCCATGCAGGTTTGTTGAGTTAGCAGAATTAAATTAAGAAACACCAGGAGAGAGAGAGGTCAAGCTTAACATATCACACAACTTGAGAGAACAATGCTAAGTTTTTAAAGATGGCTAAGTGTTTCAGTGTGAGAAGCTGGTGTATAAAAGCCATTCCCATTTAATGATCCTAACAGAGTTCCCTTTCACTGGGGAAGAAAGGGTGTATTATAGACTCTGCAATTGAAAGGCTGGACAGGGATATCTCTGTTATGTTCTGAGGATGTATCTGCTGTGTGGAGTTATTGTTTCAGAGAAAGGTGTGGAGACACCAACAGAGCCACAGTGGAAACAGCCCAAGGCCATGCCTTTCATCCGAGCAACTGCAGTTTCTGTTACAAGGTGCACGATACAACCATGTTCAACTTGAGCTACAAAAATTTTAAATGGATTCAGAAATACTCTTTCTCTTTTGTCCCAGTGTGTCTGCTCCATCGGGGCATTTTTGCTCCTTTCTTTCAGTTCACTCTAACCAGCTACTCTCAAACCCAGGGTCCTGTCACCATGACCTATTCTTTCACAACCTTGAGACACCTCTCAGATCAGAAAGTGACACTTAACCTGGTGTTTGAGTTATTCAAGTTCTCTTGAAATAAGAACCATTTCTCTTGAAACAACTCTCTTGAAATCGAACTTTGATGGTTACCTGGGAACTTTTCTTGTTTCTTTCTTGTCTGCCCTATAAATGTTTACTTGAAAGTGCAAATTTGGAATTTTAAACATCTCAACCTATTTTCACGAGCTTGCTCACCAAATGTTCTGTTTATTCTGAGCTCTAGTGTTTAGTTTAAATCTCTCTCTGCTTAATGTGTTTTTGTGTCTCCTGGCAATATTCGACTACCAGGTTAAATAACTTCTTGTCCTCCTCAGTGTATGAACCTTTCAAACTCTTGCAGTCATTAGCATATCCCCTCTTAGTCACTGTTTACTCAAGTTGTACATATTAGTTCTTTAATATTTTTCATAACTCTGAAAAAAGGGGCCTAAAGCTAAAGACAAGAGGAAAGTGTTCTCTTCTGTGCTTCTGTAGGGGAAATCAGCTAGGAATAGCTCCAATTAAAGTATGCCAGGAACTGCCCTCTGAGCACATTGCCTTCTGAGCAACAGTGCTTCGGTGAAACTTGTAGTGTGCAGTACAGAATGCTAATGTATTTCAATCTCCTAAGTCAACCAGTCTTTTACAAGACAGCAGCCCTTTGATATTATATATTTTTCCATGCAACTTGTTCCCCATTCTTTCCAGTCTTATTTCCCCTCTAATCCGCATGTTTCTATCACTCCCTCTCTATCTCTTTCTGACCCACACATATCTAATAAGATAGAATGTTTATGCTAATTTTTAAGAAGCAGTATAAAGATTCATTATCACCCAAATATCTGTCCAATAAACAGTGTCATATTATTCTAGAAAATTCTTCAGAACATGAAAACTGGTCCTCTCTCTGAAGTTTAAAAAAAAATAAAATGTCCTCCTTAACAATCATTATTTTATTCAATTTTATTGTCTTTATTGGTGGTACAGGAAATAAAACTTAGGCAACTTATTTAAGTGTTTATGGCCTTTAAAAATATAAAATTCTAAGGATGTCTTTGTGTTAGGAAATAGACACAACATTTTTCTCACTATCCTGAGAAATTTTATAAAGACTTCAAAGATCACATATATATCTCCAAAGGTCATTTCATAGAAGTGAAGATGAGCTTGAGGAGGGTGTTACACTATATTTACTTAACTATATTTGAACATTAACGGAAAAACAGCTGTACACACACATTACAAACACAAGCACTCACAGATTAATGGAAATCCAAAAACTTGACCTGTATGTATGTGTGTGCATGTGTGTTTGTGTAGTTCTGTGGTTAGGAAAGAAAGTGGATGGTGAACAAAAGTAATCTATGAACTTCTATCCATGCAGTGAAAGAAAAAAAGCTTCTCAAATCAATGATGCCATTTGATGTTTCCTGTGAGAACTTCAAATGGTGGAACAAGTTTCTGTTCTTATAGTACATTTCATGTTTTCTTTTTCTTTTTCTCCTAAGGACATACTCATATGTTTCTGTTTTTTATTTCTTCTCTACTCTTATTTTAACTTCATGTTCTGTACCAACATGCTAAAAGGAAGAGACAAAGAACAGCACCACATCTAGATAAAAATGTCTCCAATGAGGTTATACTTAAATTTTCAGCACCTGTCTCTTCAAGTCTTTGAACTTTTTGTTTCTCAGCTTCACATCCCATCTGAGAGATATTCAGTGTTTGATTGTCATTCTGTCCAAAGGTTGAAAGCAGTCCTCATACCCACTACTCATCAGCCATCAAGGGAGGAGTGAAGAGAAATAAATGATAAATGATTGAAAAAGGAAGAGAGGTGGGTGAGCAGCACGGCTGCCAGAAGCAGCAATCATAAACTACAAGACAGAAGATTGACCAATGTGTTGAATAGAATGAAGATGAAGAATCTAAGAGAAATAATTTAAGGAGCAGGGTCTTACATAAGTGTTAGGGGAATGGAAAGATACAATGAGAAAAGTTCTCTAGAGAAAGAGGCACTTGACTATTGAGATTATGAGAAACATGGAAATGGGTGGGCTACTCCATTGGAGAAGTACTCCTTTTTTTAGAGTAGAACACAACAGGGTGTATATTATGCAAATTGGCCCCATGCCTTCTGCAGTCTCAAAGGGTATATTTAGTACCCAGAAACAAGAGACAAGCACAATGCCAGGAAAGATTCACAACTGATTTGGCTCCATGAATGAGCATAGGCCAAATGACGAAGAACACCCTGGCATTATTTTTTCCTGGCATCTAGAGAGATCCAAGTCATTACAGTTTTCATTGTTGCTTTTACATACAAAAATAAGCTAGCTGACATCGTTTGGACTCAGCAACCAAATGGAAGCTGACATTTATGCATTCTTTAAGGTTCTGAGCCATGGTATTCTGTTATTGTATTCACACTTAACCATTACCCCCTACTCGATGCCAGTGTTTAGAGCTATATTCTGCCTTTATAGACACTAAGCTTGAAATCATGGTCTCTTATGCTTAATTCTCTGAAAGGGAACTATGTCAATAATAGCTATGTGTATATTATAGGGTTTCTAATGGCAGGGACCACATCTGTGGTTTGTTCAGCATTGTATCCCTGGAGTGGGGCTTGATATTGGAGACAGAAGTCTTCAGGAATGATTGCAGAGTGATGACTGGATAAGCTACCACTTACTAGATAATAGTGCTAGCTGGTCTGGATATTATCTTATTTAATTTATAATACTTTTAGTATGTTTTACAGAAGAAACACAGAAATGCAAGTTTAGAGGAGACAAGAAACTTATGTAAGTTTCTAATATTTTGAATGGCGAGATGAGGTTTGAGCATGAGGGTTCTTTTGTTTTATTTTTGTTCGTTTTTGTTTTGGGGCAACACCTAGCAGTGCTCAGGGCTTACTTCTGGATCTGCACTCAGGGATTACTCCTGGTAGAGCTTTTTGAATCATATGGGATTTTAAGGATTGAACCCAGGTTGGATGCATGCAAGGCAAGTGTCCTATCTGCTGTACTTTGCTCCAGGACCTGAAGATAAAGTTTTAACAAAGTCTGTGAGCTTTTGGCACCCATATTTTTAAGAAGTCATGATTATTTTTATCATTATAATATTGGAAGATTATAAACTTCACATCTCTCTGCATACAGGCACTCTATGTAGGGCACACAAAATCATGCAGCTAAGTTATTAAAAAATAAAATGTGTTCTTTTTATGTAAATGTTTTATTGTGTGAATAAAAGAAAACAATAGAAAAGTTCAGCCCCACACATGTATTTTAGGGCCTTTGCAATAGCAATATGAAGACTGTTGGACAAAAATGTCAACAGCCGACAAATGAACTATTAGAACAGTGAGTGTAGAACGATCTTCTTATGTAGGAAATACTCACACGGAGAAGGAAATGGAAAGACACAGTGCATAGAATCAGAACTGGGAAACTGTAAAAGGTATGGCAATCCAATTAGCCCACATGAAATCAAGATTTCCATGCAGGAGAAATGAGCATCTTGATGTAACAGGAGGACATCTGTTAGGGTATGAGCAGTGGTGTGTATGTGCTGAATTTTCTGTGTTCCATAACTCTGCAACTCATTTAAGGTGTGGTAAAACGTTTTGACACCTAAAAGATTCCAAATTCAACAAATTCTTCATTTGTGTGCCTTCCTTATTTCTTATTTCCTTCCTTGCTACATTTCCTTCTCTCCCTTCCTTCCTTCCTTCCTTCCTTCCTTCCTTCCTTCCTTCCTTCCTTCCTTCCCTCCCTCCCTTCCCTTCCTCCCTTCCCTCCTTCCCTCCCTCCCTTCCTTCCTTCCTTCCTTCCTTCCTTCCTTCCTTCCTTCCTTCCTTCCTTCCTTTCTCTTCAAATCATGATATGTAAGCATGAGATATTATGAAAATTATATTACTTAAAGCTGTTCATACAACAGCAAAATTTACTTTTCAGTTTCATGTGTCTTAACATGTATTGTAATAAGACTTTCTATGAGAAGAGATAATTCCTCATGGATAAGCTCGGCAAGCTACCAAGAGTATCTCGCCGCATGGCAAAGCCTGGCAAGCTACCCATGACATATTCAATATGCCAAACACAGTAACAAGTCTCAAAATGGAGACGTTACTGGGACCGCTTGAGCAACGATGAACAACGGGAAGACCATGACTGTGACTGTGATCAACACTGATCATTTGACAGTGACCACCTGAGAATGTTGTTGCAAAGGCTTTACAGGATCAGCTGAAAGACAGGAATAGAAAGTGCATCCCACCACCTGGACTTTCACCTGCCCTAGGGTCTCTTGTCTAATTTTCCCAGATATGATTAAAATGTCATTGCACATGCAGTATGGAGGTTGAAAACAAGTAAGTCTGGATTTGCATGAAATTAACACCATTTCAGAAATAAAGGAAGGAGTAGTTACTTCGGAGTTGTGGTGAGGTGAGTTTCATTTGTTTTTGTTTGTTGGGGGCCACAGCCAGCTGTGTTTAGGTTTAATCCAGGTTCTGCATGCAGGGATCACTCCTGCTGGTGCTTGTAGATGATATGTGGTGCTGAGAATCGAACTTGGGTTCATTACATGCAAAGCAAATACCTTAGCTACTGTACTATCTCTTGGACCTGAATTTGGGTTCTCTTGGACACGATTGCTATTAGATTTTCTTGGAAATCCCTGGGGAGTAAATT
Organism: Sorex fumeus; assembly: GCF_029834395.1. Lineage (NCBI taxonomy): Eukaryota > Metazoa > Chordata > Mammalia > Eulipotyphla > Soricidae > Sorex > Sorex fumeus. The sequence continues at coordinate 7,881,239 of NW_026606322.1, read as the reverse complement.
CACAGGCACTCAAAGAGACATGGGATAACAGAATTTAAGTGAATATATATATATATATATATATATATATATATATATACATACACATTGATGGGAACTGGAGTTACTGTAGGAGGGATTTCAGGACATTTGTAGAAGTCAGCATGTCATAAAGCATGGACTCAATTGTCTTCAACTTATTACAGCAAGGGTATGAACAGAGGAAGCAAGTAGCAAGACTGAAAATAGCAATAACTCAAAATATTAGAGGAATGCTTGGAATAAAATAAAAGTAAAAATGCTTGCAGGTGTTGGTTGTTTTTAGACAATTGCCTAAGAAGGGGGTGAGGCAGAGATTAGAACTGTAGGATAGAATCAGTAAAGCCAGAATCTCACCCCACTGTCATAAGAACTCAGGGGGTATTACCTGAACTGTCATTAGTGATTTTGCCATGACTTGAAGATTAAATATTAAGAGAGATGAGAACAGTAGTTGCTGCTTTCAAGAGTCATATAAATCAATGGACATTTTGTAAGTGAATGTATTAAACTCAGCAGGGTAAGTACATTGTGGAAACAAGGCTTGGCATAGTTTCATGGCTGTCACAGAAGCCTTTGAAAGATAATTAAAACAAAGCAGTCAATAACTCCTTCTGTTACTTCACCCTTTCATTACAGGTCCTGATGTGCAGTGACCTCATTTGGGCTCACCCCCAAATACCAGCTTCACTTCTCTAGCTAGGCCAACTGCTGAATAAACTGTTTGATTCAATTTTGCTATTCTTGATTAAAGTCAATAAGTGATGAAGAGAAAGTGGGGGTAAGAGATGGCCAAAGAAAAGAAAAGGAAATAGTTTAAGTATGAACTGCAGAGACGTTCCTAGAACACTTCTGTATTATCATGGAGTGGGTAAATTTGGGTTACTCGCCGGTCAACACAGATAATAGACCAAACTCAATACACCAGGAATCAATCACCCATCAATGTTCAGTTTGGATCAGAGCCCTCCCTGGCCTAGCACTGCTTAATCCTGATCTGAGTTCTTTCAGTTTAGAAGTAGCACTGTATGTAGCACTGTCTCCCGTTGTTCATCAATTGCCTCAGTAACGTCTCCATTGTGAGACTTGTTGCTACTATGCTTAGCATATCGAATATGCCACCGGTAGCTTGCCAGGCTTGAGAAGGGCGGAGGAATCGAACCCCGGGTTGGCTGGGCAACCGCCCTACCTCTGTGCTACTGCACCAGCCAGTTTAGAAGTAGCTCGACTTAATTGTACAGAGCTGAGAGTGAGCAGAGAAGCTGATGTGGAAACGCGGACAGACCTGACGCCTGTTTTTGAAAGCAGTCGCTCTCCCGGGCTGATCCCACACGCTCCTGGCAGGCTACGAGGCCAGTGGGCCAAAGCTTAATAGGAAAACAGCAGCGATCTGTCTCCACTGCAATTTATGTTCCCAGCGCGTGACAGGCTGTCAGTGTAAGAGAGGGTCGCTAAATTTACTGCCTTTCAGATTACTGCCACAGTCTCTGACTTGACAAGTTACTTCATTTAAAAAGCACTGCATGAGGATGCTTCCTCCACTTCTTTTTAAATAAAAACAAAGGGGGAGGAAAAGGCCACCATGGAGGCTAAAACATTTGAAAGAAGCAAGCCCACAAGTCTGTCTTAGTCTGATGGCAGGGTGCTACTTTCACCAACTCCCTTCTAATTAAAGTGGCAGTGAAGGAAAGGGATTACCCCTAAAGAACCTGGTTTGATTGATAGGGGACTGGGTGACTGAGTGATATTTTTATGCACAGTGGCACTGGAAAGTAAGAAAACTAGATTTTTAGACCTGTTGAATTTCAATGCTTAAAGGCCATTTTAGTGAAGACTTCTAGTAATATGGTACAAATTCTAGAATGAAAATGCTACTTTTAACATGATATTTCTGTATCTAGTCATTTATCTTCTGAAATGTTAATTTCTGTTTATACCAAAGAAGATAACTATAGGCAGAAGAATAGACCATTTAGAGGATAAAGAAGAGAGTAGGGCACTAGTCCAAATGCTGGATATGAGTACATTTAAATTTTAATGATTTCATATAGTAATTTCTAAATAAAATATTTGTGCAATTGGAGTATGCTATAGTTACAAAGAATGTTTTTTGTGTAGATTGGCACATAGTTATTTGCAAGCTATATTGTTACGACGCCATGTGATGGTTAATAATTTAAAGAGAACTGAGAAAAATACAGGGAGTTGAAGGAATGTATTATTCCAAACGCCCAACACGTTTTTATACTCATCAAGGATAAATGCTGTTTATCAAGAGATATTTAGCTCTGACAGGCTTGACCTTATTTCCTGTGAGTGAGAAAGAAATGGATTAAATGCTTGGAGGTTTGTACTTGAACTTTGCCTTGTAGTTTCTATTAAAAATCATTAGTCATAGCTTCCTCAATGCTTTCAAAATGCTACTCTTTTCTATTTTATTCCTTAATTTTTTATTATAGTTTAGGTAATAAGATTATAATAAGGTAGTAGGATTATAATAAGGTTGACATCTATGATACTGAGGTACAAAGTTGCTCCAAACCCCAATTACCAAAGAGTCTTTGACCCTCCACCCCTCTCCCTATGTCACTTCTGGTCAACCTGCCTGACCCCAATATCCCTCACTATTTAGTGATTGGCTGCTATGGTTTGGATGCATACTGATGTTATCCTTATTTTCAATTTTGTTTGCTTTAAATGTCTTTATTTTTCATTCCTAGGCCAATTTCTTACCATTTTAATTACCATAATTACCACTGACATTTGCACTCCTTTGGTCATCGCAGCACTGTTCACAATAGCCAACATCTGGAAACAACCCAAGAGTTCAAGAACAGATGACTGCTTGCAAATAACTGTGGTACACAATGGAATAAGACTCAGCTATGAGAATAGATGAAATCAGGCAATTGGATACTCCATGTATAGATCTAGAGAGCACCTTGTTGAGTGAAGTCAGTTATAAGAGACAGAGGCAGATCCAAAATGGTCTTTCCTGTATGTGGGGTACAAAGAAACTAATAACAAATGCCCAAAGGTAACAGATCCTGAGAACTGGTTTATAGATGTGAGCTTACGATCGGTTGGTCCTCCTGTTGTTCATCGATTTGCTCGAGCGGGCCCAGTAACGTCTCCATCATGAGACTTGTTATTACTGTGTTTGGCATACTGAGTACGTCACGGTTAGCTTGCCAGGCTCTGCCGTGCGGGCAAGATACTCTCTGTACCTTGCCGGGCTCTCCGAGAGGGGCGGAGGAATCGAACTCGGGTCGGCCATGTTGGCCCTTGTAAGGCAAACGCCCTACCGCTGTGCTATCACTCCAGCCCGAGCTTACCATGGGGGAAAGTTGTTGAGCTGGGGGAGAATATCTCTGGTGCAGGGTGTAGTGTTGGAACATTGTATACATTAAACCCAGTCATTAATAGTACTGTAAATCACAGTGCCTAAAATAAAAAGAAGGGGGAAAAGAATTGTGACACATGGGTGGAACCCACTATATCTCTAAGCAGTGCTCTTGAGCTTGCCAACTGTCGAAGGTTTTTTTTTCCCTCCCAATTTTTATTTTGTGAAAATACCATGAATAACAAAGTTATTCATAGTTGGGTTTTTGTCATACAATGTTCCATCACTGATCCCACCACCATTTTCCTTCTATTAAAAAGTATTTGACCACAGAGGACTGACCTTAGAGTAAGCAGGAAGCTGATTACACTAAGATGCTGTTCCCTGTCTACACTATATACCATACAATCACTCAGCTTGATTGTCCTTTGGTTCTTGTCATCTGACGCATGTGTTGTAATATATTTACCAACTGGGGCTGAAGTTGTGATTAATTATGAACTTGATCTGACTTTAGTTGTTGCCTCTCCTTTTACTCAAATCTTAATGCTTCTTATTGTTTTTATATTTGTGAAAAGTAGACCACTAGTCTTGATATAACACCACTGTCTGGAGATCTCTGTGTCCTTTTACTGTCGTAGTTCTTTAGAACTGAATATTCTGAATAAGACCCCAACAATTTTTCTTACTCTTACAGGAATGTGGAAGAGGTCTGAGGTTACTAGAGAGAACTCATTTTTTTCCTAATTTTTTAAATAACCTTTCATTCATTCCTAGTAAAACTCAGTTTATCTTTCTTTATCATTGGGAACATCTAGGGTTTTTTGTGGCTTATCTTCTCCATCTTCAGAAACTGACAGACCACAAAAGTGGTTCCTTAAAAGTAAACACCTCACTGAGATCTCTCTATCCAGCTATATCATCATTCAGATTTGAAGGAATGATAAGGAGCTTCAGGGACAGACAACAGTTTAGGAAATTCATAGCATGAAACCAGTTTTGCAAGAAACACTTAAAGAAGCTTCTTTAAAAATACAAGACAGACTTCTCAACACTCTGTCACATTTAATACAGAACAGCATTGACCCACGGTGCTTATACTTGCCCCCTATAAGATTATGAAAGGTCAGTTTATTCCTAGCTTGCTAATGGATTTTATACTTTCTCAATAATAAATTAATGTTTTATATTAATTGAATGTTCTATGTCTTGTTAACTCATTTTTATATCTATAGATATTTTTATTGCAAACTTTACTTATTAGTTCAGGTAGTTGAACATTATCCATAACATAAAGTATTCTAACGTAAAGTCTATATTCCCTTATTAGTATAAGACACAGTTTCATACTTCTTAGGCCTATTTAGATTTTCCTTTAAAGTTTTCTTAATTCTCCTCTCCTCACTAAAATGTTTTATTTATAGGCTTTATCTATTTTATGTTAATTAAAATGTATTAACAGAGAACTATTTATACTATTAATTTTTTAAAGTTTCTATGCCTATTACAACAAGAGAATTGTACAGTTTTTGAAAAACTTATTGTGGACTTGTAATTTTGTGGCATTTCAGGGGTTTAGCTTTAATCATGGGGTTAAGTATTACATCCCTTCACACACCCTCCCCACCACACACACACACACACACACACACACAATCTCTTTCATCTGTGGCATATAAAGAAATGGTAAGGAAACAACTAATGAAAAAAGTTAAGTCATTGGAATTAAATTTTGTCTGTAGAACTGAACTTACATGGAGGAGACAAAGCTGGGAGAGGCCCTTGGGATACTGGGGGTAGGAAGTGAGTTCTTTGGAAGTGGTTGTGATGTTGGTATTATGTTCACTTAAAAACATTAAGTACCCATATTGTAAAACCCAGTACTTCAATAAAAATGGTAAGAAAAACATATAATATAATTATAATAATAAAAGAAATTACAAATGAAAAAAGTAAACAATTGACAGGGTACATATGAGGAAATAGTTTATTTATAGAGAACAGATGATAGGTAATAACTGTCATGCAAAAGTGTTAGGCTTTGGGGCTGGAGTGATAGTACAGCAGGTAGGGCATTTGCTTCGCATGCGGCCGACTGGAGTTCGATTCCCAGCATCCCATATGATCCCCCCTAGTACTGCCAGGAGTAATTTCTGAGTGCAGAGCCAGAAATAACCCCTGAGCATTTCTGGGTGTGATTCAAAAAAGCAAGATATATATATATATATATATATATATATATATATATATATATATATTAGGCTTAACAATTTTTCCACATTATTCAGCATAGAACCTCCATATATCAACCAAGAACAGAAGTGTACTTATTGTCTTTTATATCAGACAACTTCCCAGTCCTATGTTGAAACTATTATGTATTACTTAGGAAGTTGGTCAGTCTTCTGAGGTTTCTCCCCTCAGTTCTCATACTTACCATATAAGGATGTTACTAAAACCATACCAAATAACAATCCAGAAATTCAATTGCAGATATATTTCACTATAGGATTTATTAATATTTGTTGAAGAGAAGTGAGACATTTGCAAGGTATATCTTATGAACTCATTGCGGTGTCACAGTAAATTTCTAGCCCAAATATGATAGAATTAGGGGTTATGTCCTTTGGAAACTGATTAGGCCATGAGAGTAAGATTACTCATGAATAGAAGTTATATCCTTATGTAAAGAGACACCAGAAAACAATATTGTCTTTTATTCCACGTGAAGATACAGGGAAAGATGGCCATCTATGAACTAACAAGCTTTCTGGAGACATCAAATCTGCCAGCAAATTGAGGTTAGATTTCCTCAAGTCCACAGCTGTGAGAAATAAATACTTGTTGCCCTCCAGTGTGTGGTATTTTATCATGAAATGACTGAGAAAACATGTCTACTCAGGACTCTATTATCCATTCATTTAAATTGAATCTCTGGAGTCTATTCAAGGATCACACATTTAGAAAGTAAGTCACTTGAACCATAATTGTTTATAAACTCAGTAGAAATGACTTTAATGTAGTTTTTCATATAGACTACAAAAATATCCTTTGAACATATTACTCTGTGCATAAAGATTAATCAAATGTATATCTAATACTTTACTTTAAACCCTTAGAAATAGAATTTATGAATTAGATGCCACAGAAAATGTCTCCTCAGATTTTTTTAAACTCTTAATATGATTTTTGTAATTAAAAAGTAGCTAAAGTAACATATAATCCTTGCCTTTGTTTTTCTTTTAGGAAAATATACACATATCCAGACACCTCATGCTGTTGTCCTAATCCATTCCAGTGTTTCCTCAAAGTGTGATCCGTACACCATCTTACTGGGAATTTATTATATATTATATATTCACATCACTGGACTGATTAAATCAGAACCTCTGGGAGTAAGGCCACAAATCCATGTTTGAAAAAGCTCCCTGGATGATGTTTAGAAACAACTATATTCGGGAATCATCCATGTGATTTTATTAGTCTGATATTCATAGACATATCATTCTTCTCTCAAGAGACTTTAATTAACCCCAGATCACAGTCTTAACTTTGATTTGGAACCAAGGATCAAAAACTGTTTTAGGTGAAGGGAAACTGAAGGAGAAAAGCAAAATTATCAAGAAAATAATTACACGGCAATAAATTACTCATTAGCAAGCAATTCTACCCTCTGGTTGGTATCACCATGAGTTTCACAGCTTGCTTCAATATTTTACTCTATCTAGAAATATTATCTCTGTGTCTTCTCTTAATCTGTGTGTCTCTTACACACATAAATACACACAAACACATTAATTAAGTTTATCAAGGTTAAAAAAGTTTGCTAATCGGATAATAAAATAATCAGATCATCAGATAATGAATGGCAGAGTCAAGTTGTTTGAGGCTTTAGTCCTTAGAATAATAGTATCTTTAATTTTGTGTTATTTTTAAAAATATGTGCTTCATATTTTCCCCTTAGTATTATCAGAGAAAAATAATAGGCTTCAGCTTTATACTTTCACTTTTTCTAGTCATTCTAAAATTTTAAATTTATTAAGATGTTTGTTAACAGTGGTATATATTTTAGGAACATAAGATTATTTTTCAAAAAAAAAGGTTATACCTCTATTATCTTCCCAACCTTATTTTTGTCTTCAAAATCAAAGCTTTGGTTTGATTTGTTTTGCTTGATATGTTCCTTAATTTTGCATATTTATATTTTACATGAGTAAAATCATCCTAATGTCATATTTTAAAAACCTCAGATATGTTCCTCGGACATATCCTGATCTTGCCTATTAGCTCCCAATTAATCAAGTGTTCTTCATGATCTCTTTCTTTCCACAGTTCCCTACATAATCCTTGGTATGGGCATTAGATTTTCATTTTATAAATTTCACTGTGAATTTGCTTTTTACTTGCATATTTGGACAAGAGAAAAACAAATTACCTTTCCCATCTCTATTATGCATAAATCTTACTACAAAAACATCTTTGATTAGTGAATAACTTAGCTTCGAGAATGACAGCTGGCTGGCTGATGATCTTCTCAAGTTTGAAAGAGTCTTGATATGTAGATTAAGTTGTGAATAGATGAAAGATTTATCTACACTGCCCCACTTGGCACTCTAGTAGTCTGGTCACAGTTACAATGAAATTGCATGTGGCTAGCATGAGATATAGAAAGATAAGTTGACACAAAGCAAGGGCTGCTTGTGTGAAGAAGCTTTGATAGGTTACTAGGCAGTATAAAATCCCTCAAATATATCAAAATTTAGCATTTAATTATTTTTCCATTAAAACTCCTTTTGCAATGCAAATATTTAATGCCAGTGGTTATAACTTTTATTGATTGATATCTTAATTTTCAGTTAACTCCTAAAAGTCTTGTCAATCTGCTGATAATCAGAACAGGTATTTGTGGGAATAGTTTGGGAAAATGGAAGGACTATACTATTATAGTATAAGAGGACACTACTAGGGAAAAGCTAGGACCACGTTTGAGATATCATATTCTTACATAAATATGGAAAATTCGATCTAAATGTTTGAGACAATATTAAGTTGGAAGAACGCGCTGAGACAAAAAATCATTTTTACTAAATAAAATCTATGTAAAATTAGTTATAAATATGTATAAAAGATCATTATTTATGATATATAAATAAGTTGCTGCTAAAGTAGATAAAACATACTAAACTTTATTGCATCCATTTAATGTCATACTAGGTGTCATTCAACTTGATATTCTATATCTTGATAAGAATAATTTTTTTAGAGAAGGAACCTGTAAAATTACACCATTTTGTTAGGCTGAAATACTTATAGAAATAGGCTCAATCTTCTGGAAACCAATAATGATTTAGACTAGTACACAAGAAAGAGAAGACTGAAGAGAACTGATATCCTAATAACTTACTGAAATATTCAAAGACCTTCTGCACAGAACCTACCCAAAATATTTTTCATTATAAAAAATTAAACTTAAAACCCACATTTTAAAAATAAAATAAATTTGTGTTAAAGAAAAGGTAAAGAACCCTTCCTTAAATGTCATCAACATGTTTATTTCAATCTTATTTTAAAGAAAATACACTTGTAATTTTTTCCAAATTGTAGTACAACAGCACAGATTCTAATTTGTTTATTTATTTTCAGGGGACTAGCAGTGCACTCTTACTCTAACACAAATCCAAATAAAAGAACCAAATATTTGGCTGTGTTATTTTGTGCTTGTACTACATAGGACTATTAGATGACAATTCAGAAAAAATTAGTAGAGATACAAAAAATTAGGACTCTTATGGAACAACTTTATATCAACAAAATTCTGCTTAGTATTATTTTCCTTCTATAAGTCAGGAAAAGAATGCCAATAATACATTTTAGCTATAGAGCTATTCATTCAGTTTATGGAATAACAGGATATAGTTTGAACAACATTAACATAATCTCCAAAGTACAAATAAATGTACTTATGCTCAAGGGACAAATCAAATCAAGTACTTTAACAGAATAGTGAGAGTGTTATTGTTGTATAAATCAGCTGCCAACTGTCCAGATTTCCATTATTACAAATTAAAAGACAAAATTGGACAAGGTCAGAATGGTTTTTCACATTTGGTCTCTTTTTCTTTTTGTTTTTGGGCCACACATGGTGAGACTCAGTCCTTACTTTTAACTGAGATCAGGGATCATTCCTAGAGGGCTCTGAGGACCATTATGTGGTTCAGGGACAGTTGCATGGAAAGCAAACACCCTACCTGTTGTACTATCTTTCCAGAAACCTTTTTCCCCAGAGCTGGACTTGCTATCTCACGGAGAAAGAATGGGGGGGGGGGGGGGGGGGAGAGAGAGAGAGAGAGAGAGAGAGAAGCAAAAGGTCTGTTCATTTGAAAATCTTCTCAGAATTGATGACCACATTTCTTTATGAATTAAAAAATACATGGTTCATTCTTTTCCAAAACTCTTTTAAGTTGAAATTTATAGAGATGCAGAGAAAGGGTTGGTAGACTATGGCCTCTGGGCTATGAGTGAACAATTGTTTTTTTGGCATAGTTCATGGTATGATACACAAGGGTTAAATTTCAGTGTTTGTTCTGCTCTTTCGTGCCTTTTGAATTAAGAAATACCTTATCTTGATGTATTATTAGAGTGCTGGGAAAAGTTTGAAATATAGCAGGTGACTAAGCCCAGGTAACCAAGGAGGCAACCAGAGGTAGGAGCTCTGAGCAGTTCATTCTAGGAACTGGGCAGAGATGAATTGGTCATAAATCATAAGTAATGACTCAGAACAGAACAGACGGAACCAATCACACCTATTACCTCGGTTGGAATGGGAGTAAGGCAACTGAAACAAAGGGACTGGAGTGATAGCACAGCGGTAGGGCGTTCGCCTTACAAGCAGCCAACATGGCCGACCCAAGTTCGATTCCTCCTCCCCTCTCGGAGAGCATGGCAAGCTACCAAGAGTATTCGATATGCCAAACACAGTAACAACAAAAGTCTCCAATGGAGACTTTACTGGGCCCGCTCGAGCAAAATCGACGATCAACGGGAGGGCCTTTACCTTTACCTTAATAAAGGTCTATGGGACCTAACACAGAATGTAAAATTCTCAGTGACAAGGGCCTTTTTATGTTCCATGCTGTATCCACCCCTTCTCAATGAACCACAGTTGTATTGTCACTAAACAAGTAACTGAGAAACTCCATTTTTCTTCTTTTCTCTTTCTTCCATAATGTTATATTGCCCATAAAACTCCTATAAAATTGCTCTGTACCGTTATCTAGGGTCTTAATTTCTGATATTTAACTAGTTGCAGTGGAGTTGACGAGATGTGCCCGGAGCCAGGGGTTATTTGTCCTCTTAGCTATTTCTTCAACACTCTTGAAGGCGTTCCATGCCACTCTCTTCTTCCTGCGCAGCTCAAGTACCAGGTAGTTTGTTATGTTCAGTTCTCGACCTAGGTACACATAACTGCTGCACTCGGAGATGTTCGTTCTCTTGAGTGTGAATGGAACATCAGGAACGAGTCTATTTCTCATGAGCACTGTCTTCGTGAGTTTCAGCTGAAGTCAGACCTTTCCACATTCACGGTCTAAGTCGGCCAGCATTTGTGTCACTTGGCTAATGTTTGGTGTTATTAGAATGATGTCATCAGCGAAGTGGAGGTGGTATAGTTGCAGACTGTCTATCTTCACCTTCTCATTCCAGTTGTCATATGACATTCTCGAGGGTGGAATTGAAGAGTTTCGTTGAATTGGTATCACCCTGCCAAACCCCTCTTGAGGTTGATGATCACTTCCTTGTAGAATGGTGATATCCTGGTAATGAATCCGTAATACAGCTCATGGAGGATCCTGATGTATTGAGTTTGAACGCCCTGCTTGGCTAGGGCTTTGATGACCACTTCCGTCTCAACAGAATCAAAGGCCTTCTTTAAATCAGTGAACGTTAGACAGAATGGCATCTTAAACTGCCAAGAAACCTCAATGAGCTTGGTTACTGTGTGGATATGGTCCATCGTGCCGAATCCCTTTTAGAACCCTGCTTGCTCGTATGGTTGTCCTTCATCTAGTGTTCTGCCAATCCTATTCAGGATGATTCGAGTGAACAGCTTGTAGACAACAGACAACAGGAAGATGGGGCAATAGTTGCCAATGTTGTGGATGTCTTCCTTCTTGCACAGTAGAACGGTCCTACTGGCTTTCCATTGGGACAGAACCTTGCATTCAGACAGGTAGCGTGTGAAGAGCCGAGCCAGTGTATTGATGAGTATTGACAGCAGATTCTTCAGGTGTTCAGGTCTGACCTTGTCAGACAGGCCTCGTGCTGTTTGCTTCTTTACCGATAAAATGGTGTGTTGGATTTCAGAAGGGAAAACGTTGGCAATAACATATCCACCCTGTGGATTTTGGTATCTGGGCAGGTGGACGTGGCTATTGAGAAACCTGAGTACAAGTCATGAATAATCTTCATTGCCCTACTGGAAGATGTGATAGATCCATCTTATGCTGGAGGGCAGTCTGCTTGGTCTTTTAGTTGGCAAATGACAGGTGGGCATTGTGAATGCTTTCTCTGGCTTCTGCCACATCGGCCAGCACTGCAGCTCTTCTCTTCAACTCCACCATTCTTCCTGCTTTAACATACACTTCAGAGACCTGGACCCTACGAAAACAGGACGAGAATGCTATTTGGGTCTCCCAAAGAGGAATCGAGGGGCTGGAGCGATAGCACAGTGGGTAGGGCACTTGCATGCAGCCGACCGGGGTTCGATTTCCAGCATCCCATATGGTCCCCAGAGCACCGCCAGGAGTAATTCCAGGAGTAACCCTGTGATCGCCGGCTGCGACCCAAAAAGCAAAAAAAAAAAAAAAAAAACCCAAAACCCAAAACCAAAAAACAACAACAAAAGAAACAAAGAGGAATTGAAAGAGCTATGCTTGGAGTATAACACTTCACTCAAGTGAGAGAAGGAATCCGGAGTTCCGACCTCCATGGACGATCGAGAATCAGGGATGCTGTCTTGTTTGCCAAGGCGTCGAAAATCAGATGGCCTGGGCACGTAATGCGATTTGGAGACGATCACTAGACTAGAGCCAGGATTCCATGAGACATCATATGACCTCGTGGTTGCCCACCTACAAGATGGTCAGACTTCTTCGTCAAGACCCTGAACAAACGGTTTGATGCTCTTTGTCTTCCTGGAGTGAGCAGACATCATCGGGCTACACTAGCAAGCAAGAGGGACGAATCAAGACGTTACTGGTGCCTGCCCAAGCAAATCGATAAAGGGATGTCAAGTGATAAAGTGAACTAGTTGCATACTATCTTGATGATAAATAAATAAATATCCCATCTTTCTCATCTAAAAATGTTCTTGCTATGACTGATCCAAAAATTTCTTTTATTATAATAAGTAAGAACGTTGCTTTTTGGAGGGAGTGTTTTTCAATAGTTAAAATTCTAAAGTAAGAATAGTACTTTGCAAGCCATCAAAATCATATGAAATCCAAATTTCAGTTTCAAAATTGTTTCACTGGTTGACAGTCATGTGACAGTTATCAGCTACAATGGCAGAGTTCAGTTGCAAAGATTCATTATAGTCTCCAAAGTTTCAACCATTACTACCTGTATCTTTATGGAAAAAGGTTGGTAATTCCTGGAACAAAGTACAAATTCTGACATATCCAAGCAAGCTGCATTCCTTCCCCCTCCCTGAATTGTAGTGTTTCTCCATTTTCAACTGGGAAATATAGTCAAAGAAAAAAAATTATATACAAGAAATGCATTGTATGATCTGAATAATGACCTTAAACAAATTATGGTATCAAAGCTGAGTTTGCTTTCATTGCAAGTCATCCTAAAGATTATTCTAAAGTGGTGTGCCTGCTTGAACAATCCTCACCCATGAGTGAATCTACAGAAATTTCAGGTATGCAGGGCTTGTGACTGAAAACTCCAGGTTCAACAGAACCAGCCAGAATGGGTGACCTCCCTCCCTATCCCCCTATTCCCAGCAGTTTGGCAGTCACCCCCCCCAAAACGCCTTTAGCACTATATAATCTCATCAACAGTCGTTGATCCAGAGACTCAATAGTAAATCTCTTGGAAGAGAGCACAGAATGATATGCCATAGCCTGACCTCCAGACCGTGCCCCCATGGAGCCAGCCCTGACAGCAGAACATCTCCAGAACTCAACTGCTGCCAGACTCATAGCCACTTTCCACACACTTGGGCTGAGCCTCACCCATGAGAGAGTCTATTCCTGGGTTATACCACCAATATACCAAGAGTAGAACACCAAACTTGATGGGGTTTAAAATAGAAGGCAACCAACCGTAGGGGAAAATATATTTATACAAATATACATACAAGCACACAAGGCTCAACCTTTAACAACATATTACTAGTCTCTTATAGAAGGGTTTAATGGGCTCCTGGGTGAAATACAACAATTTTCATACCCTTTCCTCTAAGAAATCATTCTTGGATTATTTTTAGTGAATTATTCATAACAAATAATAGAAAATACATTATTTTGGTTTTGTTTTGGGGGCAGGGTTTGGGGTTCGGGATGGAAACATTCAAATTATGGTGATGGGAAGGTGTAATGGTGGTTGGACTGATGCTTGATTATTAAATATAATCAAATATTATGAACAACTTTATAAAAATAAAATAAAATTATAAAAATAAAAAGCAGTGTGCAGTGTGGTTACTAATGGAGGAAAAATTGTACTGAAAACTTCTTATAAAAGGTAAGATTCTTGGGCAAAAATTCCCGTTCGCATTGGCGTTTCAACATTGTGATGGTGAGTCAGACATACACTCTCACTACAAAAGCAGTACAGTGAAAGGCACCCCAATTCACAGTTTCCTTTACCAGGGATCTAACAAACTAGCCACCATATAAAGGAAGCTTGACGAGTACTGGCAGCTTCTGTGAATTGAACTATTTCAGCTTGAATCCCGAGACCTCCTAAGAAAGAGACAGCCACATTTGCTGTGGAGTTGCTCCCAGGAGAAATACAGTAAAAGTTAGAATCAGACTAACAGCCTTATGCTTGTTACTTTCTAAGAAAGCTGAAAAGGCCCCAGGCATTTATTTCTTTCTGCCTGCTGGAGAGATGGTGGTCACAAACCTGGAAGGTGCATAGCATTCTGGTTCCGACAGCAGAGAAAACCCATTATGTGAAATCACACACAAATGCCCAACAAGATAGGAGTGAAACGCACAAGAATCAGCCACGATGCTTTCAAATTATGAAACAAGAAATTATATTTCCAAGAGTGGAAACGTTTTCCCTTCTGAGAGTAGTATTATCCCACTTGCACAATAAACCTCTTTCATTTTAGGCTGTCTGGAGTTCTTGAAATTGATGGGCTGGAGGAGAAATGGCATGGCATTCTCATAGCAGGACTGGCCGTCTGGAATCGCCATGTGGTTGAGGCCTTGAAACATAAAGATATTCATTCTCAGCCTCCTTTTTTAAATTGCCCTCTTGCCCTAAGTCAAGGCACAAGACTAGATTAAGTCTATTCAGCAAAAGATGGCTCTAGGGAATCAGAAGACAATCATCCTTAGAAAGGTGAGGCTTTGGGAAATCGACCTTATCATCCAAGGTTTCAAACGTTTTAGGAATCACGGAGATTTAAAGGCAGGCGGGTGGGGGAGGGGATAATAGCTGTACAGTGCTGAAATAAAGAAGGGTCCAGACAGGAACAATTTTAGTGTACAAATAGCAACTTCAGGGGCCTGAGATAAGGTACTTGTCTTGCATGGGAAAGATCTGGGTTTGATTCCAGATGGTCTCCTAATGCTGCCAGGAGTGATCTTTGAGTAGAGAGCCAGAAGTAAACGCACAGAAGTGCTAGGTGTGACACCAAAGTCAAATCGAAACTTTAACCCAAGAAAATAAACAGGAATTTTGAATTGTGTGTGTTGGGGGGAGGGTGGTGGGTTGGTATGAGTGTGTGTATTTGTGTGTGTGTGTGTGTGTGTGTGTGTGTGTGTGTGTGTGAGGTGGGGGGAGGTTTATCTCCAACTTTGGACTTCTTTACATTTTATTTATCTCTCCTGAGGGTGTCCTATTGCTTCCACTGATGCTTTGTAAAATTCTAGGGAGAATTAAATATTTATGTGAATAGCAAAAACAGGAACAGTATCTATGTTATGAAAGCTAGAAATTGTATGGCACCATAATCCTTTTGCTCCAGGACAAAGTCACTGGCTGGACTCAGATGCATCCCCATAGTATGAAGCAGAGTCTTGTGGGAGAGAAGACAAAGTTATAATCACCTTAGAATACATGAATTCCTTGGCTGCTATTGCTAAGAGATGTTGATTCTGAAAGCATTAAAATGTTCACATCTATTTGTCATTTGTATGTCATCACCTCACTTTTATATCCTTTTAAAATTTCTTCTGAGGTATCCATTTATTACATCAGCTCCTTCTGAAACTCTGCAGATGAGTGAGGAATTAAATATAAATACAAAGGTTAAAGCAGCTACAGGAATAGTGAAATCATTAATTGGTATGTATGCACATGGTCTTGTGATCATGTATGTATGTTTTTATGTTCATTTTCATGATGATGGGAAGGTGAGGAATCAAAAACTTCTTTACTGTTGAACAAATGATGTCCTTATTCTCTCAACCAAGGATTCCCAAATCTTATCTCTATGAGAGCTTGGAGCAGGTTCCTGAGTCCTCTTGGAAGGATAGCATCTTTATCTTCCATCTCTAGGCATCATAGGTATCACCAAAGCTTCAAAGTATTGACAAAGGCATGTGACAAAAGGTCAAGTAGCTAAGAAGAAAAAAGACGAAGGCATACAAAAGGATATGGGAAGTAACAGTGTCTAAAAAAGAGACATGTAAGTGGCAGAAAAGGAGCAATAGAGGATGAGACAAAAAACAGACCTGAGATTTTCGAGAATGAATAAAGAAAGACACGTTTAAAAGTGCAAAATGAGAATAGGAAATGATGCTGGTGATCACAAGCATCTACTGAGTAAAAGTAATGTGCTAAGTACTTTCAAATAAATCAATGTGAAATTTCTTGGAAATATGTATGCAAATATTTTTATCCCTAAAGATGATAAAAGTGAAGCTGAAAGTCACTAAGTATCGGGGTTAATATCACATACAACGAGGGTTATGCAAAGAATTAGTTCTATACTAATTCTAATTGGTATTAGAACTAATATAGATTGATCAAAATAATATTTTTGAGAGCATATTGTGCATCAAGCATGTGCTAAGCAATTCAACACATGCTACTGTTTATGTGTACATATATACACATAATAAAATGTTTACACTTAAAATTTTGAGTGAGGCACAGTAATCTGAATGTTTTTTTAATTTGTAAAGCTAGTAACAGTATCAAGGCACGAATTCAGCTCCAGCTAGCTCTGAACTTCATGATCTCTATTATTTTTTTTTTCATTGATTTATCACTGGTTTAGACTTGGAATCTAAATCATTGGAAATGTAGGAATAGAGTTTCACATGTAAATGTATTATTGTTATCACTGCCGCATGTTCCAGTGCCATCCCCCATTAAAAATGATCCTTTGTCATTCCTCCTACTTCTTCCTTTTCCCTATGGCAATCATAGTTTTCAGAACCTAGGAGCTTTTTTTATTGCTGTTTTTAACAACATTGATTTAGTTATTCATAGTCCACATAATCTGGGAACTATCTTTCATACCTTTGCTTATTTCCACTTAGCATAATTACCTCAACTTTCATCCATTGTGTTCTAAAAGGCATGATTTCAGGGAAATACATCCTTTTTATCAAGACCAAAAGATTTATCTGAGAATCAAGAAAAAGGGTCTAGACTAACAGATCAGCTTTGGTTGAGACAGAAGAAATTTAGAAAACAAAAATGCAAAAGAGAGCATTCTAAATTATTAAATATATGGTGAATGAATTAAAATCTAGGTTAGTACAGAATGTCCCCAGTTTCCCTTCTACAACCTCATCTCCCCCTAAGCCTGCCTCTATGGCAGGAACTTTTCTTCTCTGTCTGTCTGTCTGACTGTCTGTATCTCTTTCTCTGTCTCTCTGTCTTTATTTCTCTCTCTCTCTCTGACTCCCCCCCCCCTTTTGGGCATTATGATTTTCAATATAGGTCCTGAGAGATCATTATGTTTATTCTTTTACCTATTTTCAGCACGTAATTTTTTTGGGGGGGAGGGTTACACCCAATAGTGCTCAGGAATTACTCCTGGCAGTGCTGAGGAGACCATATGGAATGCTGGGGGATCGAACTCAGGTCGCCACTTGCTAGGCAAATGCCCTACCCACTGTACTATCACTCTGGCCCCAACAGCACGCAGTTCTTAACCAGACCAATAATTTCCAACTCTTTTTGTCATAGTGGTCCCTTCTTTTCCCAACTGCCTTCTCCTCCAGCACCTGAGGCAGGCTTCCAACTGTGGACCAATCCTTCTGGCCTGTGCTTCTACTGTCCTCGGGTATTAGTCTCATAGTATATATTTTTTCTATTCCACACATAAGTGCAATAATTCTAGATCTGTTCATCTCTTTCTGACTCAGTATGATACTCTCCATGTCCATCCATGGTGATTCAATTAAAAATAAAAAAACAGAAAAAAAAAAACAACATCAGCACCACTCTAGAAATTAGCCATCTTTAAGCAACAAACAGAAAGTACCTCCAATTGCACCCATGGTTACCTCAGCTTCCCTGGGTACCTTCTAGTTCCCCCATTTTCCTCCTGGGGTTTGATATACCACTTTGTGGTACACTTAGATTAAAAAGCTTTTGATACAAAGCAAGAGATCCATAAAATTTGTGTTAACATCTGAAACTAATGTTTATTACAAGTATGCCTAGTTTACTGTTTTGTTTTACAAAATAAATGCTGCTTTTAAATTTAGGAAAGTTCTTAAAAATCTCCAAAATTCTATTAGCTATAAAATACAAGTTAAAGCACTTTCCTTGAAAGTTTTTTTTTTAACGTGGCTAAATAGTTTTGAAAAAAAGGTAATATGAGAAAATTACCAAGTACTATATGTTTGTAAGTAAATGCACACAATTAAATTTCTCAGAGCTCTTTTCTTGAGTGCTTCTACCTTATTTCCTCATTGTCCCATCTATGGGTTGTTCTGGGATTCAACCTTTCAGGGAGGATCAGTCTATGAAGGCGCATGCCCACATGAACTTATCACTACCCATTTGAGAGGTGGTGCATTCCCCACGCACTTAGAAAGTTTACACTGTGAGCCTTTGCTATGTTATGTGTCTTATGGGTTTATTCCTCCTTCTTGGAGCCACTCCAAAATTTTTATTGTACATTTAAAATCCAATCAAGCCCTTGAATATTGCCTTTGAATATTTCAAAGCATTAATTTGTTTTGTTTGATATAATGGAGTTGGAGCATTTGTACAGATTAATGTGAACCATACATGTGCCTTTCCTTCTGAATGACATTACCCTCCTCCTTGTCTAAGCTTTTTCTCAGTCTTCAAGAATGGGCCCAGGGAGAGCTTTTACAGTGAGATGTCCCAGGTAGGCATGATCTCTGCGCTGAGATCTCCAGAACCTTCTTCAGATGGGGGCAGGACAAGTCCTCGCCCTGCCAGAAGGCCCAGTACCCTACCTACACCCAACTTCCTTCAGTGTATAAAAGCTCCAGATTCACAACTAATCTTAAAGAGATCCTAAGATACTAAATCAACCCAGTTTCACAACTTTCGGGTTGGATGCGTGGCTGAATCTGTGGTCATGTGACATCTCTTAATTTCAGAGTATTGACAGCCCAGTAGGAGAACAGCAAATTAGATGGGAAAGTTGCATAGAAGCCCACAAGGCCCAGTGAGTGAAAATAGTAACACAGAAGGCTCAGCTAGCACCTCACAGTTCAGTAAATCCTCAGACAATGACCTTAGTAACAGTATAGTGAGACATATGTTGTAATAGGCTATCTAAAGAAAACTATTTGGTGTCTGTTAAGGGAGCAGGTTTGTGAGAAAGGTGGAAACGGGACATTGGTGAAGGGAAGGTCATATAGGGACTGGGATTGGTATTGGAACACTGAATACCTGAACCATCTGAATGATGAACAGCTTCATAAACCATGATATTTTGAATAAAGTTTCAAGTAAACAAATAAACAAACCTGGCCTCTTTCTCCTAACCTTGCTGGGGACTTTTTCTTTTGCTCCTTTTTTTTTTCTTACAGTACTTGTATTACAAACCATAAACCCATAATGTCCAAAACGAGAGAGGGAGGGAGGGAGGGGGAGAGAGAGAGAGAGAGAGAGAGAGAGAGAGAGAGAGAGAGAGAAAGTGAGAGAGAGAGGGAAAGGGAGAGAGAGCAAGCAAAAGAGAAAGAGAGAGGGAGAGAGAGAGAAAGAGAGAGAGCTGTCTGCTGTAGAGGCAAGATGAAAGTGTCTGCCACAGAGGCAGGTTGGGGTTGCAGGAAGGAAACTGGGGACATTTGTGGTGATAAATGAACACTGGTGAAGGGAATATTGTACTGGTGTTGGAATATTGTATGACTGAAAACCAAGTATAAAAACTTTGTAACTGTATCTCATGGTGATTTAATAAAAAAATAAAAAAAAAGTTTTGCTCATATATTTATAGTAGCCTAGGTAAAGTTGTGCTGATACCATTCACACACCTTCTGTTTGTTTCAGTTACAGATTCCAGTGGTTGTTTCTCTAGGCCAATTTTAAATATCATTGACTTGTCCATTTATTTATACATTCGACTGAATGTTACTGTCTACCACCCGCCAAGTCCTGAAATAGCATGAAAACAAGATTTCACTTGGTTAGGAAGGCTAGGCAAGCTCACCTAAGAAAAAGACACTTATATTGATATGTCAAGAGTAAATGTAGGCTCCAAGTAAGGTGCTCAAAGAACATAATCAAGTACATTAAAAAATGAACGCAAAATGGGACTAAAGAGATTCATAGTGAAATAGATAATTAAATAGAAATCACTTTTTTTGGACATGGCAGAGTCTGGCAAACTCCCCGTGGCGTACCCAATATGCCAAATACCAGTAACAATGATGTGTCTCATTCTCCTAACTCTGAAAGAGCCTTGAATATGGCACTTTTAAAAAAAATCTCAGGGCTAGGACGAAGGAGACGTTACTGGGGCCTGCTCGAGGCAATCGACGAATAACAGGATGGTCGTGATCGTGATCGTGAATAGAAATCACTTTCCCTTTTTTTGCCACATCTAGTGTTGGTAGGGTTTATTACTCCTGCTTCTGTGCTCCATTATCACTCCTGGCAGTGCTCAAGGGACCACCATGTGGAATGCTAGAGATAGAAACTGGGTCGGTCCTGTGCAAGGCAATGGCACTACTGACTGCACTATCTCTCCATACCCCTAGGAATCATTATTTTAAAAGGATTTATGCACATATATTTCAGGTAATTCTCACCACTATGAAAGAATATTATTCAATTCTTTTTGTATCAACCTCAAAAGGCATAAGGTAGAGATTAGTGAGTAAATTACAACACAGATTGTCTACTTTCAGTTCAAATCACAACATAATTTGGATATGGCTATCAGATATCTTTCCTCAGAATATGCTCCCCCCATTCCATTAGAGGAAGTAAACCAGGCGATCTTAATTTATTACTTAAATTCATTTGTTCCTATTGCATTCTCTGCCTTTACTTTCTAAATAACCTTTTCTTTATTCCCTCACTCAGTTCTGTACAGAAATATTTAATTTTGTGAGAGATGAGAATAGGGGCATTATAAGTAGCTGCTGTATTTCATTTGAACTAATGTGATGAGTTATCAAAATTGGTGCTCTCGAGCTGTATCTCTATAAATAGAAACCTATTACTGAGGGTACAGAATGATTATACTATCCCAAATATCACTATGCACTATGTCTGTCATATAGTAGATACTCAATAAATGATTACGTCTTAATGACGAATCAGAAATTAATTTTCTTTGACAAGACATTACTACTGCATATTCATTTGAGGGGTTACTTCCAGGGTTAAAGACTGTGGTCAAAAGGCAAAGCAAGGCTCACCAGCATATGGAGACTGTCCTTGTAGTTCTGATCTCATTAGAATCATTCCCAGGGTCCTTGAACTCAATACCAAAAATAGGCCTTATGACTTCATTAAAGGATACCTTAGTTCATCTCTACAGGAGCATAAACTTGGGTGCGTGCAAATATGCATATATTTTGAAATAGCCTTACAAACTATGACCCTGATTGAGCTTAGCACAGCAGTCTTTTGCCTACGAAGTTTAGGAACAATATTTCTAATTCTATAAATAAATGACAACGGGCTGATGTTATTTTAATGGAAAGTAAAATCCTTCCTTAACTTCCACAAACAGGTGATTGATATTTTTTCCCTTTTCATTTTAGTCCTTAGAGTACTTAGAGATTGCTTTTTGTTACAAACTATAATGAGGGTTCTATTCCAGAGATTTGTCTCTGTAGCTAATTTCTTATGCTAATCAGTCATATGGTTATCTTCGTTTTAACACCCCTGCTGATCCACATCTTTTGCATAAATTATCTACATTAGCCCTGTCAAGGAGCTCAAACATATTAAGCGATGTCTGGAGTTCCACATTCACTTTTGCTCAATGAAATCAGTCTCATAAAACTATTTTTAAAGTAATCCCATCCACGTGTAGTTTGCCTGGTGTTCACTAAATTTAGTGTGACGGAAGTTTAATTTTTATCTGATATTTGACTCATACTGACCAAATCTGATTCACAATTAGTATTGATAAGAAAAGAGCACTATTGGTCGTGTTTAACTGTAGAGGGGGCCCAGAAGCCAAGAGCTTTCTGCCACAGAGCATGAAGTTACTATTGACTTCTCTCTTATCTCTTTATTTATTTGATTTCTGTTGCAATTCTACCTCAAGTTTATGCTCTGGAACAAGATTCTCATCACGATCATATGCTGAATGACTTCACCCAGCATTTCATCATCATGATCTCATCCTTAGATCTAACCCAGGACTC
Source organism: Sorex fumeus (assembly GCF_029834395.1). NCBI lineage: Eukaryota > Metazoa > Chordata > Mammalia > Eulipotyphla > Soricidae > Sorex > Sorex fumeus. The sequence continues at coordinate 7,858,868 of NW_026606322.1, read as the reverse complement.
CCAGTTAGCTTGTGTTCTTATTTCAACTACATCTAGCAACTTGACTTGTTCCTCTTCCGTTAGTTTTTTTCTTCTTTCCTTCCTGTCTCCCCATTGTGATTACAATTGTGAGGAACAGCATTCTGGAACACCACGTAAGTCTCCAGGCAATGATTCTGAGAAGACACAGATAGTTCCGCATTTAATAGGAGAGCGATTTTAATTTGCTTTTTCTTTTCTTTTTCCAAATTCTGTCTACACAGTCTTTCCTCCTGAAATCACCCCTTCCCTTTTGGAAGCTTTCCAGCAATAAAGCAGAAGGAAGCAGTCTGAGAAAGGTTAGGCAAACACAACAATATTACTGGAATAAGTAACATATTGCTCATTAAACATTTAAAATCAACAGTTGCTCACTCGATCTGCCAATATTTTCAGAAATGCCAGTTTTACTGCTAGGTGCCACTTGGCTTGAGCTGCTTAATTCATGATTTGTGAACTGACATCCAGGATAACAAAACCATATTCCAGCTAGGATTTTGCCGTCAAGAGGAAAGCTGAAATATCACAACACAAATCTCCCTGACTGTTTCCATCTCCTTCCGGCCTCCCTCCTTCCTATCCCCCTGCCTCTGCTCTCATTCCAGAAACAAATGGATGTGTTAAAACAGTGAAATGTGTTTGTGGAAGATAAATAGTGTATCTTAAATATACTGTTGTAGTGTCAGTCTGAGTCTCAAATACATGAAACATATTTTATTCACAGACATAACATTTCAAAATGAGTCATTTTGTTACTCTTTGAAACATTTATACATGAACACAATGTCTACAAAAATGGTAAAGGGATGATAATTTAACTGATATTTTATTGGTAATATTGCTGATCTAATCAGGAACACAAGCCAAAAGGGTACTATTTTGAGTTACAAAAAAGCATCACTTCCCAACTGGCAACAGAGAGGTCTTTACATTTTTTTTAACACATTTTTCTTTCTTGTATTTTGAAGTGTGTTTTGTTTTCATTTTGTCATTTACAAATGTGTGACTTTGTGACTAAGACTTCCAATCATATGGTTAAATTTTATGTGTACATCACCAAGGGGGTTCTTGTCTGGCTGGAACATTGGTATTCATGTTCCAGGCAGTCTGGTATCTGGGGAATGTAAGATAGAAAAACACACAAAAATGTTGCTTCTAAAAGTAGGTAGAACATAGGCTATCAGAGAGATACCTAAGAAAAGTAGTAATTCTTTTTTTTTTTTTTTTTAATTTTTTTATTTATTTATTGAATCACTGTGGGAAAGGTTACAAAGCTTTCAGGTTTATGTCTCAGTCATGCAAATATCAAACACATTTCCCTTTACCAATACTTATTTTTTCCCATGAAGAACCCCAATAAAACCCCACCCCCCACCCCTCCCCGTCCCTGTGAGGCAGATGAATTCTAGTTAACACTCTATCCGCTTTGATTAGATTGTTTCAATAAAAGATTCACCACTATTATTTAGAGTTTACCCCCCCCCCCAAATCAGACATGCTGAAAAAGCATTGTGAAGTGATTTGCTTTCTACAGCTGGGTTCAAGAATTAAATGTTGGTTTTGGATTTCTGCTATTTTACCTATTGACCCTGGAAGTATTTCTACTGAAAGTCAGATAGTTAAGAAATTGGTTTCTGTGTTCTGGAGTCGTGGCCGTGCTGGAGAGCCGCTCGTGGGGGGCAACTGGTGGCCTCGGTAGGGCGTGAAGGGCGGAGCGAAACGCCCCCCTTCCCATGAGGTTTTAGTCGCCCCCACACTCCCGGCTCATACCTGCTGTCCACAAGGCTCCCATGTGGCCGCCATCTTTCTTTCCAGAGAGGAGAGGGCGAATGGGGCAACACCCTTTCCCCTCCGGCAGACTTGATGGGCTGGATCAACGCATAGTCCGTTCACTTTTCTGCTCCAAGCTGCTGGGTTCTGCATTAAGTCCTTGTGCTTCTGGGGCCATGGCCGTGCTGGAGAGCCGCTCGCGGGGGGCGACTGGTGACCTCGGTAGGGCGTGAAGGACGGACCGGAACGCCCCCCGACCCATGAGGTTTTAGTCGCCCCCACTCCCCCGGCTCATACCTGCTGTCCACAAGGCTCCCATGTGGCCGCCATCTTTCTTTCCAGAGAGGAGAGGGCGAATGGGGCAACACCCTTTCCCCTCCGGCAGACTTGATGGCCTGGATCAATGCATAGTCCGTTCACTTTTCTGCTCCAAGCTGCTGGGTTCTGCATTAAGTCCTTGTGCTTCTGGGGCCATGGCCGTGCTGGAGAGCCGCTCGTGGGGGGCAACTGGTGACCTCGGTAGGGCGTGAAGGACAGACCGGAACGCCCCCCTTCCCATGAAGTTTTAGTCGCCCCCACACCCCCGGCTCATACCTGCTGTCCACAAGGCTCCCATGTGGCCGCCATAAAAGTAGTAATTCTTTATTGATGTCAAAATAGATTTTTTAATCGTCTAAAAAATTCAGATATTTGAACTCAGTGAAAGGTTGTGTGCTACAAAGCCAACACATTTCATCTTTCCATCTTTCCATCTTTCCAAGCCATAGCCTCATGCAATATGATTGTGTAGATGTGTGGGTGCCAGCGTTAAAATAACTACTCTCAATGTCCACAGAATAATGGGAATCAATAATTACATAGAAGATGGGAATCACACTGTAAAGAAAGACTCTCCATGAATGTCCCTTCAGAACAATAACATGTCTCAGCGTGAGTCAATTTAAATGCATGGGGACACTACAACAATCTATTGCCATTGGTCAGAGTATGTATCTTCTATTTAAAAAACACAAGGATGAGCTATTTTGTCTAGTCATAAAGAGTGACAAACAAGGGAGAGTCAAAGGAATGTATTTTCTGAAGTATTTTTAATAATTAATAATTAATTATTAGCAAATAAAAGATTTACTTGGCACTTTGAAAACATGCTATTACCGTAATATAAATGTAGTAATAGTACAATGATGGCATATGTCATCGACTCAAGAAGGCCTAAAAAGTTCAGAATTAACTTATTGACAAATTCACAACCGTATTGGAGAAATAATAGCTTTTCGCTAAAAAAAAAAAAAGGGTCAACTTTTTGAACAGGAAGTATGAGTAAAGCCCAAAACCATATTATGTAACCATCAGGTACTCCCAAGTCAGTCTTCTTCCTATCTTTCATTAAACAAATGAAGCTTAGTGGAAGTCCTATACAATGAAACAAAACACTTGACTTTAAACTACAATATTAGGGTTGGAGCTATAGTACAGCAGTTAGGGCATTTGCCTTGCATGCGGCCAATCCTACTCCAACCCCTGGCACCACACGTAGCCCCCTGAGCCAGCCTGGATTGATTCCTGAGCACAGTGCCAGAAGTAAGTCCTGAACACTGTCGGTACTTAAAAAAAAACCAGACAAACAAAAACCCAAACAATAAAACCCTTACAATATTAAATATAACATGTGCTTGCTACCTATGAATCTAAATAAATTTAATTCACATTTTTATAGAATAGTTTATAGGTGGCACACCCAGTGGAGTTCAGAGCTTACTCCTAACTCTTTTCAACGATCATACCTGGTAATACTTCGGGAGGGGCATACTTGGTGGTGATGGGGATTTGAACAAGAGTTAGACAAGGCAAGTGTATAAACCTATGTACTATCTCTTCAGCCTAATTCCACATTTAAAGAAATTCAAATTAAGTGTATCATCAAAATTCCTTACATAAACAAATAGAAAAAGATAGTTTATAAATATCAACATGAGAAAAAATATTCATATGTAAGTCAACATAAACCGGGATAGTAGCTACCTGGACATTGGTGATTTCTCTGCTGAGTGACCAAACAAGTTTTGAGTGACCAGTCAAAATATAGCCAAAGGTATTTACAAGGAACTCTCATACAGTTCTATAATAGGGTTTCTTGAAAAAGACATTTTTGAAATGATATGGGGGTGTACTAATAAAATAACTTGTTAATCTTTTTGTAAATTGAATATTGTTGAAATTCTCTACCTTAGAAATTGAATATCCAAAATATCAAACTGATGCAAATAAAAGATATTACTTGTCTAGGTGATGAATTGATTCCAAAAGTGTTTATGGCAGTTAATTGCCATTTACCTCTCTCTCACTATCAATTTTTGTTTTTTAAATTCACATTCCTGTTTATCATGGTTGTATTACTTTGGATTTAATTCTCCCATCCCACTGACTTTATTTTATCTGGATAAAATCCAGATTTTTCTCCCATCTTTACTGGATGGCTACAAAAATTATGCAGTATATGAAAATAATAAGGTATATAGACTGAATTAGTAAACATATTAGATGTTAATCCCTGTTACACTAAATGTCAAAGACTATTTTTATTTGTTTAGTTCCTATGTGATTTTCTAGGAACAATTATGACTACATGCAAGATTTTGTTAGGCTTTAATATATTATAACACATTTATGTAAGAAAACAGACAAGTAATTTAAATGGTTGAGCATAGGAAGATCAGATGAGATTGGACACATTCAGGGTGGTACGGTCATAGTGAGTAGGAAGATCAGGAGGTCAGAGGATGAAAAGAGAGTAAGAGTCCTGACATAATTTTACTTTCATATAACTAGGACTAGGAAATAGTAGCAAGATTGTTAAAGTTTTCTATGACTTAGATGGAATAAGAATATTATTGCACCTACACAGTGGTGTAGATAGGTGTGAAGATAGTACATACATGGAAATAATGTCAAAGGTATAAAACTGATGGATATACTGAACAATCACTGAGTTCACTTTTGGGACTGCAAAGGCTATATGAAAATGATTGCATCTGGATTTTCATATAGTAAAGAGTTGTACTCCTGGCTCTTTGCTTTGTGTTCATATTAGTCTACTGTTTATGTAACGCAATGCTAGGGTAATGTAAGTTAGAATTGAAGAACATATACTACAAAAATTAATCATGGTTTATACAAATGGTTAAGTTCTTAAAGTGCATTTAAATGCTCATGAGGAAACAAAGTAGGAGAAAAATAACTGAATAAATAGAAGCAAAAAGAAATGAGTTGTATGATATTAATAATAAGTTCAAATGGATGAGAGACTCGAGTAATTTCTTAAATATTGTTTTAATATGAAACAATTACTGTTTATGATTAGGATATAATTAAGTTTCTACAAAACTAGCTCCTAAAAGCAGGGAATGCAGTAATTGGAAAATTTGGACATTCAAATATCAGTGACTCAGTATGTGATGTCTACAACTGACTTGATTGTTGAGTATCAGAGTGATTTAAGTCGATTTTTGTAAAAGTATTTAGAAAAGAGAGAGTTCTACATATATACAATAGATGTAGTAACGATGAATAATGAAACTAATCTTCATAACAGGTAAAGAAAATTATTTTGGAGGCTATTAGTTTTTAAAGGAGTAAGCATTTATAATAAGCAACCTCAAACATTAAAACAAGAGTAAACAATAGTTTCTTAGAAAACCAAATGGTGGACATTGTATCTGATAGTTTTCTGGCAAATGGAATTATAAGTTTGAGAAGTTAACACAGGACAATTAAAATAGCGAAATATCCAAAAATTATCTATGAGATGGATATTACAGATTCTAATTTTACTGTAATTTAATCTAAATTTAGTGCTATTGGTTTACTAATTGGTAAAAGTTTGTCAGATGTGACCAGTTGCATAGGCCTTGTGATCATATTTTATTTATTAATTATTTCGGCCATACCTACTGGTGTTCAGGGTTTACTTCTGGTTCTTAGTTCATCTCTCCTGGCTGGACTCAGGGGACCATGAATTATTCTGGGAATTGAACCCAGTCTGGTCATGTGCAAGGTAAGGACCTTACCCACCGTATTGTCACTCTCACCCAATTGTTTTAGTAATGAGATTAAAAAAGGTTTACCATTATTTATAGCAGTGACTGATGAAGTTGCAGATGACAGTATATAAAGATTCTGCTAATGTTGGGAAACAAAATAATGGAAAACATATAAAAGCTTAATATAAAGTAATCTGGAATATGTTTGAGATTGGAAAAAAGATGCTATTGCAGAGAAGAAAACAACCTAACAAACACATATTTACTAATAAGATTAACCTAGAAATTAGGAATATTGAAAAAAGAACAAGCATATATAATCATATAAACACAGGTGTATTGTGAGGACAGCAAATGCAAAGAAAAGTGGCCTTTCTTTATATGCTGAGTGTAAGAAAGTGCCCCTCAGAGGTCAGAGGAGTGCTTGTTGATAAAAAAGTTGAATTAAAGTAATCTAACACATTGTGTGTTGAAAATGCTAAACAGGACTTATGCAGAATAATGTATATTATTCTTATGCAGAACTGAATCAAATGTCTTTATGAACCAAGTATTAAAAATAAGATAATTTGAAGAAGTATAAAAACTAATTAAATGAAGATGTAAATAGAATGATTCAAACTCAGTTCAACAAGTACTTAAATTTAACACCTGCAATGTTCAGTGCAATGTGCTTGATCTTCTAAAAATATGAAAAAGGAAAGCTAAGAAAAATCTGAAATCTTTTTCTGTCCTCTAGAGATTTATTTTTATTTCAGATAACTATTTAAACTGAACCTGTCTTGTATTAGAGAGATCTAACATCTATTCTGTTTAATAGGTGGTTGGACAAGATAAACTCCATTCCTTCCTACAAGTTAAAATGCGATGCGTTATTGATTATATAAAAGACTAGACTACAAAGTGGGTAGTCACTATATCAATCATGGAAATAATAAGAGTTAGATATAATGAGGTAGGTCTAATATTTATTGCATAAATAGGTATAAGAATTATTCAAAGTTAAGGTTGGACTCATCAAGAAGTCATGTTAGGATCAGCAAAGATTTTGGAGAGAAAAAAATCACAGTTATAATTATATGAAACATAATGTAAGATACTCCTTTATATCAAATACATATGTACATACATTAATCAAACAGACTATTGGAATCATCTTTATGAGCAAGATTCAAATTAGAACTTGGCTGATGCTCCCAGCCTGCTGTAGTTTCAGATCTGCTGTAGATCAGGGAAGGCTCCCATGATCACAGAAGGCTTGAAGACACCACTGTCCTGTCATCCTCTCTCTCAAACAGAGTACTAAAAGCATTCAACACAGATTAACTTTGGACTTTTCATCTGTAATGGGGCCCTGCCTGCCCAAATGACTTTTAATGGAGGATGGCTTTCTTTAAGTCTTTGGCAGAAATTTATTCGTTGAGAGCACAGAGTATTTTCTAAGTCTTTTCCTTTATTCAATTCACTTGGCAAGGCAATCATTTAAAAAAGTAGGAAGAAGTTTCTGTAAGGGAGAGTGGAATGATAGATAAAAATATTCCTCTTTCTTTTATTGAATATTTAAAAAATTTTATTGTGCTTATTTTATGAAGTATTTAGAAGCAAATTACAAAGTGGTTGTTAGTTTATACTATATATCATAAGGTAAAAGTTAAGGGGAATTTTGCTTTAAAATTCTAAATACTATATTAAACGCTGATAATTTAAATGTTTACTGTTTATCATATGATACCTTGTGATATGTTCTAGAAACAAATTTTAAAGGTTAGTCAAGATCAATGAATAATAAAAAGTCACAATGAAATATTATAAAAGTATTAAAAAATAAAAGTGATATTCAATAAAATCATAGAATGGTAATTATGGAAAGGACTTAGAGGTTTCATTTAAGTCCTCATTTTACATTTGAGGTAACAGAGACCAGAAAGTTGAAATGAGAAATTGACAAAGGCTCCAATTAAAAATTAAATTTTCAGACACCTATTACTTTGCAGTCTTTTTCTTAAATTACTTGCTAAATATGGTTAGTGAACTTTTTGCTGGTTACATCTAAGTAGGTTTACCCAAATATTTACTCACAGATTGTCATTGTGAACAGTTAACCATTTAGCATTGGCACTGGTCTGTGACCAACTGAGTATCCATGATATAAGTGACAACAAGAACTTTCTGAATTATGAAACATGTTCTGTCCAGGACAATGGAATTCATTTTTTTCTCTGACTTGGAATAGTGATAACTGGTTCCTGTATTTTCACAGGGTGAAATAGTAATTATTCCTTTTCTGTTTTGACCTTTGTTGTTTCTTTGTAATCTAGTCCGAATATCCTTTTGAGTGACTGTCAGAAACAAAGGGGGCAGCAAACGAATGTGATGAAATGAATAGGTTAGAGATTTGTCTTTCCAAACCTGCTTTATGTAAAACCTAAGAGGAGATGGACAGTTGTCCCTTGGGATAGGAATGTCATTGCAGGTTATCATTGCTATCCTTTCTTATGTCATTTGGGAATTGGAAACCACCTTTAGATAGTAAGTTAAGGTTTTTATTCAAACTGATGGATGTTGCATTGCTGCCTGTGTAAACAGGGTTTAGCATTAATGTTCTCTTGGATAAATAATCTTAACTTTAATCATTTTACAAGAACCACTCTCCTGTGACCGAGGCCTAATACAAATGTCACGCCAACATCAGCAATAATTAACATACAAAAAATTTTATATGTTTTTGATGTAAGACCAATAGAATTTTTGTAACATCATGACCTTAAATCATGAGGTAAAGTAATAGCCAACATGAACAATAATGGCTTTTGTAACAGTTTGTAAGAGCCTAAATGAATTTTTATCAAACTTCAGCAAATTCGATCAGTTTTTAAATATCTAATAATACTTTATAATATTGAATAAGTACTCAGTAGAGTTGATTATTGTTGAAGTGATGTCTACATTAGAATTTTATATACTTTCTACAATATATATGATTATATGATTTTACTATCCCTATACATTTCATATAGGCAGTAACAGAAGCTATAAGACTATCAGATGATTTTTATCTTAGGATATAAATTAAAGTGAAGGTGTTTTAATAAATACAAACACAAATTCTACATATGATAAAGTATGGCAGAGCCTGGCAAACTACCTGTGAAATATTTGATATGCCAAAAACAGTTCAATAATGGGTCTCATTCCCATAACCCTGAAAGAGCCCTCAATACATCACTGGGCTACATTATCACATGGCAGGGACAAATGGAGATGTTACTGCACCCGCTCAAGTAAATGGATGAACAATTGGATGACAAGTGACAAGTGACATATGCTAAAGTCACTCTATTGCAACTGATAAAATAAATTTAATGCTTAATAAGCACATTTAGTAATTTTATTTAAATCAAATTTTACTTTTTTGTTTCACTTTACGAACAATTTAAATAGTTTATATGAAATATACATATATTAAATATGCTTAACACATTTCTCACTTCCCCAAATTTTGATAATTTAGGGAAAATAAATATGGGATATACCTTATTTTTTAGGGTCATTAGTAAGTAGGTGTCTATTCTGTAGTGTACATAGATTCATATGATATTTTAAGTGACAGAGTAGAGGGTGGGTTGACTTAGGAAAAGTCAACCACCTTAGGTTAGTTGGTAGATTACATACTCTCCTTTGTGAATTCCAAGAGAACCAGATTCTCCTTCATTTGATTATAGAGAAGTTTCTCATGCCAGAACATAGAGTGGATAATTGGTAGTTCTTCAATAATAATTACCTTTTGTCACAAAATCTACAATTTCAAACTATGTTGCATATACCACCTATCATGACCATGAAGTACACCTAGGGAAACACCTAAGGTTTCAAGATCCCATGGATCATAATATTCCAGTGTAATTTTTATTTATTGACATGATGAACTCAGACAGTTTCTCACCCTGTTCGTTCCATTCTAGGCCATGGGTCCTGATGTGGAGTTCTTCGGCAGATCTTCTCGGTCCTATCTTGGCATTAAAATCACTGACAATGATCTTGTAGAAGGTGTGGTCTTCTTTACAGAACTTCTCCAGCTCCATGTCAAACTTCTCAATTTCTTCTTCATTGGAATTGGATGTTGGTGCTTAGACAATGAAGATAGAAACTGCCAGCAGTGAGCCACATCTATTCAAGTATAATCATCCGATTCAGGTTGTTAGGCATATGAATGAATCAATGCTCATGGCCAGGTTCATGTTGACAAGGACACTGACACTACCAATGCCTCTTTTACCGCATGTCCCGAGGAACAGTTCTTCTCCAGTGTCAAAAATGGCTTGATGAAATCAATGCCTTCTTGTCTCTGTCACACGAATGATGTTCTACTTGATCTTCCGTGCTTGCACCATCAGGTCCTAAATGGATTCTTCTGATGCCCGCATATGCATGTTGAAAGTACAGTCATTTTAGTCCTTCTTTGTTTTGGCAGCCTAGTTTGGCTGTGAGATTTTATCAGTCTCTCCTTGTTCATCCTTCTTAATTCTGCTATATTGGGGGCTCTTTCAGGATCAGGGAAATGAGACTCAATGTGTTTTGAGACCCAATATTTTTTTTGGCATATCGAATATGCCACCAATAAGCCACCAAGACCATGCATGGTAACTCACAGTTCAAGAAGTCCGAATCTAAACGTTGGACATGGGAGTCTGGGGACAGTTGGGGACAGTTCCACAACAAAACTGACCACAAAATATTCAATCAACAGTTTTGCCTACTGATGTCACTGTTGCCCCCAAATTCCAAACGGGATCAGACCACCGTCTCCTTTGTACAAATTCTATTTCAAGGAGCAGGGAGAAAGGGCTGCAAAGTTTAAGAAGAGAACTCCTAGAATGACCACCAACTGGGAGCTCTTTGGCACTATTGCGGCAACATGGTAAGATGCCATCATTGATGACATTGATGAAGAATACGATTGATTGGTTCAGCACCTGCATCATTGTGCGAGGAACAATGAGAGAGAGAAAGCCACAAAAATTTCATAGAGAATTTATGAAACTCTCGAGCTCATTTGCCAATGTGGCGCAAGCCTCAGGCAACCACAAGCTAACATCCGAGCTTGCAAAGCAGTGCAGAGAAGTGATAAAGGAAGACCTCAAAGAGAGAAGAGCAGCAGTGCTGGCCAATGCAGCAGAAGCAGGGGAAAAGCATTTGCAAAGCCTGTCTATCCTTCGCCAACTACAAGGCCTAGATGACTGCCCTTCGACGTCCTGATGGATCTATCACATCTTCCAGAAGGGCAATGGAAAACATTATCCATAACATCTACTCAGATCTTTTCGATAGTCACGTCCACCTGCCCACATACCAAATTCCTCAGGATGGATATGTTGTTTCCAACATTCTCCTTCTGAAATCTAATACAACATTTCATCAGTAAAGAAGCGAACAACACCTGGCCCAGATAAGGTCAGACCCAAACACCTGAAGAATCTGCCATCAGTACTCATCAATACACTGACTCGGCTCTTCACACGCTACCTGTCTGAATGCAAGGTTATGTTCCAGTGAAAAACCAGCAGGACCATTATACTGTACAAGAAGGGAGACATCCACAACATTGGTAACTGTTGCCCAATATGCCTGTTGTTTGTCATCTACAAGCTGTTCACTCAAGTCACCCTGAATAGGATTGGCAGAACACTAGATGAAGGAAAAACACGTGAGCAAGCAGGGTTCTGAAAAGAATCCAGCACAATTGACCATATCCACATGGTAACCAAGCTCATTGAGGTTTCTCAGGAGTTCAAGGTGCCATTCTGTCTAACGTTCATTGATTTAAAGAAGGCCTTTGATTCTGTTGAAACTGAAGTGGTCATCAAAGCCCTAGCCTAACAGGGCATTCAAACTCAATACATTAGGATCGTCTGTGTGCTGTATTATGGGTTCACTATCAGTATCTCACCATTCTACAAGGAAGCGATCATCAATGTAAAGAGAGGGGTTTAGCAGGGCGATACCATTTCACTGAAACTCTTCAGTGCCACCCTCGAGAATGTCATGTGAAGACTGGAATGGAAAGAAATGGGAGTGAAGATAGATGGTTGGCAAGTACGCCACCTCCGATTTGCTGATGACATCATTCTAATAACACCAAACATTAGCCAAGTGACAAAAATGCTGGCCAACTTAGACCATGAATGTGGAAAGGCTGGACTGCAGCTGAATCTCACAGACAATATTCATGAGAAACGAACTTGTTGCTGATGTTCCATTCCCTCTCAATGGAATGAACATCTCGGAATGCAGCAGTTATGTGTACCTAAGTCAAGAACTCAACATGATGAATGACCTGGCACCGGAGATGCGCAGGAGGAAGAGAGCAGCGTGGAAAGAAATAGCTAAGAGGACAAAGAATCTCTGGCTCTGAGCACATCTCTTTGCCTCCACCATTCATCCTGCATTAGCATACGCCTCAGAGACCTGGGCCCTAAGAAAACAGGATGAGAATGTTATTTGAGAAACCCAAAGAGGAATTGAAAGAGCTATGCTTGGAGTATCACGCTTCACTCAAGTGAGAGAAGGAATTCAGAGTTCTGACCTCTGTGAACAATCGAGAATCAGGGGTGCTGTCTCGTTTGCCAGGTGTTGGAGTACACGGAGCTTAGGTTTATCAGATTGTACCCATCACAGTGCTCCCGAGTCACTCCCATTACTTTGTCTGTAACCACTTCTATGCTCTCTTCCCCAACCAATTTGTAAGGTCTCATCCTTCTTAGACACTGAAGCTGTACTGTAAGTTAATATTGCCTTTCTCCTCTCCTTATGTCTTTTGAGCAGTTTACCTTAATGCAATGTCCTTTTGTATAGATACAGGAAGACAATCAATTAATATGCTCCGTAACTTAGGAATTGATTGGCTTAGAATATTATTCACTCCTGGGCATCTGCCTTCTCAACTTAAGCCTCAGTTGCCGTCACTTCCTAGCACCCCAAGGGCAGGGTCCCGACGTGGGACTGGATGGAACCAGGGCAAGCCGGTAAGTTATGTGCTACCCTGGCATCGCGATGGGCCAGGCCAAGGTGCCACGATTCTTAACTATAAGTTAAGAGTTTGATCATAGGCAAATGCTGTCATGATGCAAAAGTAACAACGAGACTAGGGCCCTGCTGCTAGGAATAGGAAAGATATCTGGCCTGAGCACTGCAGTCTGAGATCGAGATGGCCCTAGGAGAGCAATTCTATAAGCTCAAAGTATTTCTTACTGTTTCCATACGAAATGATTTATATTATGTATGCTTATATGTTGGTTGGACAAGGAGAGGAGAAACACGTCCTAGAAGCAGTTTCCTGTGTGTCCTGACTAGCTTGGATGAGACTGCTTTTTTGGAGATGTAGATTCCAAGCTCTAGCAGACTGGTCTTTGTTGTGCTAATCTAAGTGCTTGTAGTTTGTGAAAAGGTGAGGCCAGGATTACTGGCCTGCGGATGTAAGGAAACAATGTATGTTTGCCGCCTCAATGTTCTTTCTGTAACTCCTTTTGATGACATCATTATATTGCGCCCTTTAGAGGTACTATGATCTATATAAGGGAGATTTCAGGGCTCTCTGGGGGGACACGTGCACCAGAGAACCTGGGAAGATGGGGCTGAGGACAGAAGCGGAGAGAACAAAGATGCAAGTGCTTGAGGATTCCTGAGGCCTCCATGTAATAAACGGCTGCTAAGACCAACCAACTTGGCCTCGTTTCCTTCCTTCGCCTGACCATCGCCATCGACCTCCCTGGAGTGGGGAAGCAGCCTGACTGCCGGCTTTTTACTTTTTGTGTGTTTACACACCAGGGTGTCTAAAATCAGATAGGCTGGAAACATAATGCAATTTGGAAAAGACCACTGGACTAGAGCTGTTACAGACTGGATTCTACGAAATGTCAAAAGATCGCATGGCCACCCACCTACGAGATGGTCAGACTTCTTCATCAAGACCCTGAATAAACTCTTTGAGGCGCTTCGTGTTCCTGGAGCGAGCAGATACCATTGGGCTTCACTAGCACGCAACAGGGGCAGATGGAGACGTTACTGGTGCGCGCTTGAGCAAACCCATGAGTAACAGGATGTCAAGTGATCAAGAGATCAAGTGATCAATTTTTATTTATAACTACAGTTATAAGCAAAAGGAGTTGATGTTAATGGGGTCGTTGTTAGGTAAAAGGTACTGGTGGCTCTTTATTATTGTAAACAATTTTACCTTCTGTTAGAGATGCAATTGAGTGGTATAATGCTTATCTTATTTGTGAGATTCTGAGTTCACTAATTGGCACTGCACACCTACACAGCACACCTACACAGATACATGATTTATTTGAAATGAGAGGCCATGAATCCTATTATGTTTTAAAATGACTGTACCATATAGAGAAAATATGTCAGCAGATCAGAAATTAGGATGGTGTTATTAGGGATTATGCTATATAAAAGAATTCTATACACATACTTTAAATATTAAAAAGTTTAATTATGAATAACACAGTCACTCCTAATAAGGTGGTACTAATAAGTGCCCGATATTATTTTGGAACATACCAATTCACAATGTACTTGGAATCCTTGCTCTGCTTACGCTGTAATGTATAGTAATCGAAGGACCTTATTTATGTGGTCTTCAAATATTTATGTTATCCCTCTTGGGTTCCTTTCATGTCTTGCCATGAGAATAGCTTGTATTTCCCCCGAGTCTTGGATCCAGTATTAATGTGCATTAAATCAAGCACAATAGTGCTAGATTTAATCCTGCCTGATTTGCAACCTAATTGTGCACATTCAGCTGAGTATGACTTAAATGTAAAGAAAATTAATGCAAAAAAAATCTATAATCAGGAAAAATGCTCATTTTTCAAAACACAGAATTTGAAAGCATTTTGTTACATGGCATCATTATGCTAAGAACTGACTAATACAAGTAATAGATCTGTATTACATGAGGCATTGACTAGTTGAAAAATAACTTTTTTTGGCTTTTTGGGTCACACCCAGCGATGCACAGGGGTTACTCCTAGCTCTGCATTCAGGAATTATCCTTGGCAGTGCTCAAAGGACCATATGGGGATGCTGGGAATTGAACTCGGGTTGGCCGAGTGCAAGGCAAATGCTCTACCTGCTGTGCTATTGCTCCAGCCCCCAAAATAGACATTTTTAAAGAAAAGTTTATCAGCATTGATCTTATTACTTTATTAGGTTTAAGCCAAGTATTTTTTAGTGAATAAGAAAAAATGATCTTTTATCGTCTCACACAAAATACATAAATATGTAATGGTACATGTGTGTTTACACATACAGTTCTGATCATTTGGAAAACAGCATAAAATATTTATTCCACTTATTCTCAGAAACCATGAGCTACCACAGTTAGAATTAAATGAAATACTCAAGTGCCAATTAATTATCTTGTCATTGACGTAGCTATACTAAAACCTGCTTCCTAAATTATATTGTACTTTGTAAAGTACATTTTATTTGTACCATTACCATTCCAAGCCTTTACAGCAATTTCCACTCCCAACTGTTCCCAAACCTAGCTTTTATTTAGAAACGAGTTGCAGATTATCTCTTTAACAACTTTCTGCTGCTATACACAGCGTCTAACCCAATAACACACCTGGAGTCATGGCAAGAATCTTCCTTTCTATTGTTAAAAATTCTTTCTCATTTCTGTTGTAAATAAAAATATTCCAAATATGTTTATAGAAAAATGGAGAATATACTCAAAGTGGCCCTGTTCTTTTCCAGCCCATGTTCTCCAACGGTGTCCTCTTTTTCTCTGAAACCCTTGACCTTTAGAGAACCAGACTTCATGCTCATCGCATAGTCTCTTAAAGTTCACAACCTTTTAGTTTTGTGTTTTAAAGAAATCAAATTAAATCTAAATTGAACAGACTTCTCATTCTTCAGAACCTACTTCTCCTCTACTCTGCTTCTCTTAGACTTTTTGGAAGTATGAAGAGCTTAGTAAAGAGGGAGGTGAGCCAGGCAAGTGGCACAATGGGATTGGTGAGGTTATTAAAAACAGAAGCTTTGTCTATGACTGGAAGAAGTAATTTCTCAAAATAAGACATAACCACCTGATACTGGCCTCTGAGCACTAAATACCTTAGTTCTTTGGGAGAGATTCTGCCCTCAGACACAGACAGAATAAATAGGGAAAAGGAGACAGAGAAGTAGGTTTGTGCATTGCTCAAAATCTCTCTTGATACTGAATATTCTTAAAGTACTGTCATCTACAAATGTTTCAAATGGATTTTTACATGGTTCTCTCCACACTGACACACAGGCCCATTTTATAAGGTCAAACACAAGCAGATATTGCAGACATTGGTCAATAACACTCCCTGAAGCAGTCTGGTCTGATCCAATGGAGATGTATAAGCTTTAGGCACTTTCTGATTGTTTGCCTAAAAAAGGTAGATTTCCAGGAGGATGCTGAGTTTATTTTTTTTTTCTGAAAAGGAGGTATGTAGACCAAATAAATTTGGGAAACTCTACATATGAGGGTGGTCAGAGCTCTTTGTGCTGGAAATAGTAAGGTATTTAGCTGTTATTCTACTTTGTGGAAATACTACAATTTCAAAATGAAGTACAAAATCTGAGGTAAAATCTCTGTGTAATCCAAATACAATTAATGCCAAATGCAGTGTGAATAATCTGAGTTCTTTCAACTGCTAAAGATGTGTGTGTGTATGTGTGTGTGTGTGTGTGTGTGTGTGTGTGTGTGTGTGACCAAAGAACAAAAATTGAATTCTGGTTGTAAAACTAGACTTACATCTGAATGTGCTCTAAGAGTTATAGCCATATCCGGGTAAAACTGACATAAACAGACTATTGGTTTGACACCCAATTAGGTGAAAACGGTATATGAAAAAATAGTATTGGAAAATCACACCACTTAGAATGATCAAAAGTATGAAACAGACTATAACTGTTCTTAGATATTAATATTGTATGAGAATCTTATAATAAATTACTTTCTTATTAAAATTTGACTCTTTTTACACAATATAAAAGAAGAGATTTTCTGTTGACATGTTTGTCAAGCTAGGCAGAGTTCTAAAATTGAAGCACTGCACTGTAGCACTGTCCTTCTGTTGTTCATCGATTTGCTCGAGTGGGCCCAGTAGCGTCTCCATTGTGAGACTTGTTGTTACTGTGTTTGGCATATTGACTATGTCACGGGCAGTTTGCCAGGCTTTGCCATGTGGGCGAGATACTCTCGATAGCTCGCCGGGCTCTCCAAGAGGGACGGAGGGATAGAACCCGGGTCAGCCGGGTTGGCCGCATGCGAGGCATAAAAAAATAAATTCCATCTATGCTTCCATCACCACTAAAATAATGTAAAAAAAACATACAAATCATATTAAGAGCATTTTATGTTGCATTAAATATAGTTAGAGTGGAAGAGATAAATTTAGGCACTCCCTCAGAACTGACAATAACATCTTCCTTTGCATCTCTCCCATTTGTTTTTGTTTGCAGACACAGTACAGAGCTAACATTTGCTTTATGTAAACAAATAAAAAAAAGTCAATAAACAGTATACCTTCATTCTCCATAGCAGTAAACTTCCATTTTAATGAGATTTGGATTCATTGCAATAATTTTAGTTCTCAAGTTGGTTAAAATTAAGATTTACCCTGAATTCCAAGTCTCAAATGCCTGTATAAATCCACAGACAGAATATAGAAAATGTTAAATGTGCTCTCTCTAGGAATGCTACAAGCGATTTTCTAAACTTGTGGAGAGATTATTGGAGCATCACCAGATAAAATATATGACCATGAACAAAAATAGTTATATACATATACCTATCATGCATGTATAGTTATACATAGTTGTATGCTATTATATATAATATATATATAATAGTTGAGCATTATATATAAAAGTTTGTATATATAAATATATTCATGACAAACAAAGACAATTTACTTCCCTACTACATCTAAACTTTAAATGAGACTAGTCACTTAGTATCGTAACTCATCCTTTATGTAGTACTAAATATAGTAGTATTTTGGAATGATAATGTACCTCTCTTTTCTAGTCAAGCACTACTATGTTGTCAGTGGTAGTAAAAGTTGGATCTGAATTGGGAGGATACTTTGTTCTTAGACTTCCTATAACTGCTCTCTCTTCTACATTTCCAAAGCACATCTAAGTCTTTCCCGCATAGAGTCTTTTCATATGACTGTACTATTTTTCCTAAGAAAACAAAACTGATAAAAATGAAATTTGAATAAAACATGTGGCATTAATCTCCTATATATGCATATGTAAATAACTGACAAGACTTTTAATATATTGCATCAGCCCAGAGGTGCTTTCATATGGAAAAGATTTCATACAACAAAGGGATGAATACTTAAGTGTGGAAAACTCAGCATCTTCAGCCTTCTAATGCACACATTCCCATCAAGTGTGCTAGATCACACAAATATCACAGGAATTGATTGCACAGTTATGGAGATCCTGAGCTCTTCAGACCATAGAGCAGTGTTCCCCAACCTTTCATTGACTGGCTCCCTTATAACTGTGTTTCCTTCCTATAGCCTTAGCCTTTATATTGTCTACTTATTCTCTTTCTGTGCTTCACCATTTATGGAATTTTTCACCAGTGGCCCCTTGGGAGTATCCTGAGACTCTACAATGGGCTGTATAACCTGTGGCTGAGAAATACTGCCAAGAATCTACTGACTTCTGCCTCATCATAATTTAGTCTAGTATCCAAAAAATATGTCATCCTTTTCCTTGCAAGCATTGATATAAGTGATTTGAGGGAAATTTATCTAGGAAAAATAGGTTTTGGGTTCAGAAGAAGTGTGTTTTGACCCTGAAAAATATTACACAATATGTGCACCAGGACACTTTACTTACCCAACCCTAAGTTATTATGAAAGATATTTTCAGTTGTGTGCGGATAAAATGCTGGAAAATAGAGTCTGCATATGTACTTATCCAAGAATGATGGACAAACCAAATCATCCTCATTTCAATTATCCACATTTGTTGCTGTAGTAGTTTGTGCAACCACTTCTAACTCTTGATTCAGTCTTAATACTCACTTTGACCACTGAAATGTTAGCAAACCTGTTGAACCACTAATTCAAGTTTAGGCCTACTCAGATCATATACTTGCCATAGCAAGGAAAACAAACATACATGACTTTTCCTGATTTTAACAGAGTTACGACCTTTCCCACAGGCTTAGAAAGGGCAGGTGAAAGACCCTTTAGTTTAAGATGTATTAGACATAAATTAGTTGGGTATTAATGCACAACAGAAAGTCACATGAACCAAATCTGCTCATTGCTGAGCCACTAAACTTACTGTGCTGGGGTTGTTAGTTCTGCTGATCTGGGATGAGATCAGAGATCATGTATATATTGGAGAGGGTATTCATCTGATCTATGATTTATCATTTGTGTGTCATTCAACTATCTAAGCCTATGGGAAAGGTCGTAACTCTGTTAAAATAGGTCAGACATTTTGTAAACTTTCAAAGTTATGGCATTTTAATCAGAATAGATTATAACCAGTGTCTCCTTTTGCCCCCTTTCTCTTCTACCACTTTTATTTTAGCAGTAAGTGACATTGCAATGGTTTCTGTTATCTTGAGAATCCTGGTAGAGGTAATTGAGTTGGTGCTGCATATGATTAGATTGAATGAGATCTATTGATGATGTTCACAGTTGATGCCTTGTATAGCTAAGTTGTTATTAGTACTCATTGTGAGTCAGTATTCATATTTAGGCTGTTTGTTTCACTCAGCAGTGACAAAGGCTATGACATAAAAACAACAGAGATCTTCTGCCACCCATTACAAGAATTCAGTGACTTCTATTGGAGGACAAAGTTTGCAATGTTCATAGTCAGAAACCAGTCAATGAAAATGGGAAATTCTTTCTAACATCAGATCCTTAAAATTCAAGTAGAGAGGGTCAGACATTTGTGAAAGGCATTTTGCAGAATATTAGTGCATTTCCTACCACGGATCATGAGAAACTCACTTCTAAAAAAACCACAATCAACACAAATGGATTTTTAAAAAGGTATACATGGAAATGTACACAATAGCACTATTTTAATAGTTCCTGAAAATTGCCCAATATGCACACATAGTAATTTTTTTTTAGATTATGACCTCTCAGAGAGCCCGGAAAGCTACTGAGAGCATCTCACTCACACAGCAAAGCCTGGCAAGTTCCCCGTGATGTATTCGATATGCAAATCACAGTAACAAGTTTCACAATGTTACTGGGTCCACTGGAGCAAATCGATGAACAATGGGAGGACAGTGACAGTGAGAGTGACAGTGATTATGGACATATTGGAAAGTTATACAATCACAAAAATATGTAAATTATGTGTTTACCACAAAAAATTAAGTATAGGAAGTCAAACACCAAAAGAACAAACAAGTGCAGATGTCAGTTCGACTATACTTTTTTTTATTATATTTATTTATTTTTTAATAGTGAGGCACCATGAGGTACAGTTGTAGACTTACACATTTTTGTGCTTGGGTTTCGATTATACAATGATCAAACACCCATCCCTCCACCAGTGCGCATTTCCCACCACCACGGATCCCAGCATCCCCTCCCCCCCCAGCCCCCATCTCACCCTGCCTCTGTGGCAGGGCATTTCCCTCTCTCTCCTTTTGAGTGCCATGGTCGGCAAAAGAGGCATTGAGTGGCAATCATGCTGGTTGACAGTCTATCCTCAGCATGCTCTCCCATCGTGGGCGGATCCTCCCAACACCCTTTATTTGGTGTTCCCTTCTCTTTCTGAGCTCCCCCTTCCCTTAACATGTCTGGTTGTCCTCCGGGTCATTGAGTAAAATTCCTGGTACTAATCTCTGCCATACTTGGGTGTTAGTTTCCTATTTTGTTACTTTATGTTCCCCAGATGAATGCAATCTTTCTATGTCTATCCCTTTCTTTCTGAGTCATTTCGCTTAACATGATACTTTCCATGTAGTACCACTTGTATGTAAACTTCATGACTTCGTCTTTTCTAACAGCTACATAGTACTCCATTGTGTAAATGTGCCAGAGTTTCTTCAACCAGTTATCTGTTCTCGGGCACTCAGGTTTTTTCCAGATTCTGGCTATTGTAAAGAGTGCTGCAATAAACAGACAATTGCAGATGTCACTTCGGCTATACTTTTTTGCCTCTCTGGGATTCCCAGGAGTGGTATTGTTGGGTCAAATGGGAGCTCAATTTCTAGTTTTTTGAGAATCATCCATACTGTTTTCCAGAAGGGCTGAACCAGTCGGCATTCCCACCAACAGTGAAGGAGTGTCCCTTTCTCACCACATCCGCACCAGCACCGGTTGCTTTTGTTCTTGTGGATATGGGCCAGTCTCTGTGGTGTGAGGTGAAACCTCATTGTGGTTTTGATCTGCATCTCCCTGATGATTAATGATGTGGAACATTTTCTCATGTGTCTTTTAGCCATTCGGATTTCTTCTTTGTCAAAGTTTCTATTCATTTCATCTCCCCATTTTTTGATGGGGTTGAATGTTTTCTTTTTGTGGAGTTGAACCAGTATTTTGTATATCCTTGAAATTAACCCCTTATCAGATGTGTAGTTGGCGAATATCCTTTCCCATTCAGTTGACTGTCTTTGTATTTTGGTCACTGTTTCTTTTGAAGTGCAGAAGCTTCTTAGTTTAAGATAGTCCCATTTATCTATCTCTGTTTTCACTTGCTTGGCCAGTGGTGTGACATCTTTGAAGACACTATTAGCTTCTATGTCATGAAGGGTTTTGCCAACATTTTCCTCAATGTATCTTATAGATTCCGGTCTGATGTTGAGGTCTTTAATCCACTTAGATCTTACTTTTGTACATGGAGTTAGGCAGAGATCTGAGCCCATTTTTTTGCAGATAGCCGTCCAGTTTTGCCAGCATAATTTGTTAAAGAGGCTTTCCCTGCTCCACTTCACTTTTTTGCCCCCTTATCGAAGATTAGATGTTTGTATGCTTGGGGGGGGGGGGGACATCAGTATATTCAACCCTGTTCCATTGGTCTACAGCTCTGCCTTTGTTCCAGTACCATGCTGTTTTAATTATTACTGCCTTGTAGTAGAGTTTGAAGTTAGGGAGGTTGATTCCTCCCATTTTCTTTTTCCTAAGAATTGCTTTAGCTATTCGTGGGGGCTTATTGTTCCATATGAATTTCAGGAGTGTTTGCTCCAATTCTTTGAAGAATGTCATGGGTATCCTAATAGGGATTGCGTTGAATTTATACAGTGCTTTGGGAAGTATTGCCATTTTGACAATGTTAATTCTCCCGATCCATGAACAGGGGATATTTTTCCATTTCCTCGTATCCTCTTTTATTTCCTGAAGTAGAGTTTTGTAGTTTTCTTTGTACAGGTCCTTTACTTCCTTAGTTAAGGTGATTCCTAGGTACTTGATTTTCTGGGGCACAATTGTGAATGGGATTGTTTTCTTCATAGGACTATACTTTTTTGTCTCTCTGGGATATATTCCCAGGAGTGGTATTGCTGGGTCAAATGGGAGATGAAATTCTAATTTTTTGAGAATCGTCCATACTGTTTTCCAAAAGGGTTGGACCAGTCGGCATTCCCACCAGCAGTGAAGGAGGGTCCCTTTCTCGCCACATCGGTGCCAGCACCGGTTGCTTTTGTTCGTGCTTTTGGATGTGGGCCAGTCTCTGTGGTGTGAAATGATATCTAATTGTTGTTTTGAAGACAGAAGATACAATAAGATAAAAAGTAAGAAATTTTTGGGCAAACCATCTTATTTTAATTAGAACCATCTACTTAATTAGAACTATTAGCTCTATATTCATAAGTAATCACTGTTCATAAAAATGAAAACTTTTAGTATATATGGTTTTATTTTAATAATCTAGAAGGATTTAAGTCTCAAAGCACCAACAGAAGTATTAATTTGCTTGCAATAAAACTGACACAAGAAAAAGTGCCTCCATATTTCCCCCCCCCCTCTTCCCACTCAGTGCCAGTGAACACATATTATTTGCATATTACCCACAAATCTTTTCTCTATTTAAATTAAAAAAAGAAACACCATGTTTTTAATCAATCTATTTGCTCTTGGCTGTCAAAACTCACAAAGGCACTTTGATTTCCTTTCATTATTCTCAAGAGAACTAAATGCAGATGAATAAAAAAGTGAATGAAAATGAGGAGAAATTAAGGGTTAAAATACCTTGTTAAATTCAAACAAATGTAAAAGTGCGGGAAAAAAATAGAGTATTTGTTCAGGGCCTTTAAAAAATCTGCACCATTTTTTCCTTCCTCATGACAATTACCAGAATCATCAGGAATAAATACAATCTTTTGTTCTTTAACTATCAGATTGTTTCCCTACTACTCTTTTTTTTCCCTATTTCATTAGCTAAGGTTCTTGACATTAGAACAATACAATATTTTAACTGTGGATCACAAGGTCTTAGAGGCTGAGTGGGATCCAACCAAAGAACTTCAGAGAGATACCATTTTAATGTTGTTAGTCATAGCTCTTCTGTTGACAGTCAAAACCAAATGCTCATAAATGGAACAGGAAGATGGAATCTTAAGACTCCTACCAATTTTTTTTGTATTTTTAGCATCGTATCATTATTATTTTTAAAAAATTTTTATTAGTGAAATACCATGAGGTACAGTTGTGGACTTACAAGTTTTTGTGCTTGGGTTTCAGTTATACAATGATTGAGTACCCATCCCTCCACCCGTGCTCATTCTCCACCACCAAAGATCCCAGTATCCCTCCCGCCCTCCCATCACCCCCATCCTATGCCATCTCTGTGGCAGGGCATTCCCTTTTGTTCTCTCTCTCCTTTTGGGTGCTGAGGTTTGCGAAAGAGGCATTGAGTGACAATCATGTTCGGTCTATAGTCTACTTTCAGCATGCTTCTCCCATCCTGGGAGGATCCTCACAACACCCTTTACTTGGTGTTCCATTCGCTATCTGAGCTGCCTTTTGCCCTAGCATGTGCATCTGGCCTTCAAGCTATGGAGTGAACTTCCTGGTACTTATCTCGACTATTCTTGGATGTTAGTCTCCTATTTTGTTACTTTATATTCCCTAGATGAATGCAATCTTTCTATGTCTGTTCCTCTTTCTGACTCATTTCACCTAGCATGATAGTACCACTTGTATGTAAATTTCATGACTTCATATCTTCTAACAGCTGCATAGTACTCCACTGTGTAGATGTTCCAAAGTTTCTTTAACCAGTCATCTGCTCTCGAGTACTCGGGTTTTTTTTTTTCCAGATTTTGGCTATTGTGAACAGTGCAGCAATGAACAGAGAAGTGCAGATGTCATTTTGAATATACGTTTTTGCCTCTCTGGGGTATATTCCCAGGAGTGGTATTGCTGGGTCAAATGGGAGCTAAATTTCTAATATTTTTGAGAATCGTCCATACTGTTTTCCAAAAGGGCTGAACCATTCGGCATTCCCACCAGCAGTGAAGGAGAGTCACTTTCTCGTCACATCCATGCCAACACCAGCTGCTTTTGTACTTTTGGATGTGGGCCAGTCTCTGTGGTGTGAGATGATTTCTCATTGTGGTTTTGATCTACATCTCCCTGATGATTAGTGATGTAGGAAATGTTCTCATGTGCCTTTTTGCCATTTGAATTTCTTCTTTGAGAAAGTTTCTGTTCATTTCGTTGCCCCATTTTTTGATGGGGTTGGATGTTTTCTTCTTGTGGAGTTCAACCAGTGCTTTGTATATCCATGATATCAACCCCTTGTTGGATGTGTATTGGGCAAATATCCTTTCCTATTCTGTAGACTGTCTTTGTATTTTGGTCACTGTTTCTTCTGAGATGCAGAAGATTCTTAGTTTAAATAGTCCCATTTGTCTATCTCTGTTTTCACTTCTTTGGCCAGTGGTGTGTTATCTTTGAAGATACCATTAGCTTCAATGTTGTGGAGGGTTTTGCCAACCTTGTCTTCAATGTACCTTATGTATTCATGTCTGATGCTGAGGTCTTTAATCCATTTTGATCTTACTTTTGTACATGGTGTTAGGTAGAGATCTGAGCCCTTTTTTTTTTTTGCATATAGCTGTCCAGTTTTGCCAGCACAATTTGTTAAAGAGGATTTTCTTGCTTCACTTCACATTTCTTGACCCCTTATCAAAGATTAGATGATCCTATATTTGGCGTGTGTCAGTATATTCAACCCTGTTTCATTAGTCTGCGGCTCTGCCTTTGTTACACTACCATGCTGTTTTAATTATTACTGCTTTGTAGTAGAGTTTAAATTTAGGGAGGTTCATTCCTCCTGTTTTCTTTTTACCAAGAATTGCTTTAGCTATTCATAGGTGCTTATTATTCCATATGAATTTCAGGAGTGTTTGCTCCATTTCTTTGAAGAATGTCATGGGTATCCTTATAGGGATCACATTCAATTTGTACAATGCTTTGGGGAATATTGCCATTTTGACAATATTAATTCTCCTGATCCGTGAGCAGGGCATATATTTCCATTTTCTCGTGTCCTCTTTTATTTTCTGAAGTAACATTTTGTAGTTTTCTTTGTACAGGTTTTTTATTTCCTTAGTTAAGCTGATTCCTAGGTACTTAATTTTTCTGGGGCACAATTGTGAAAACCTCTACCAAGAAACTCCTAGAAACAATAGACTTGTAAAGTAAAGTTGCAGGCTATAAAATCAATACCCCAAATTCATGGCTTTCCTATATGCAAATAATGAGAGAGAAGAAAATGACATGAAAGACTCCTAGCAATAATTTTGATGCTGGGAGCAAGGTTATATGAAGAAACAGCCAAACGTCCACTGATTACACTACTTGACTGATTATTAGAACTTCCTGAATGTAATTTCCAGTTCCAGATATAGTGAATAAAAATACAGGAAGTACAACTAAAATTGAATTTTTCATAAATTATATATTTATATGTGCACATATCTATTGGTATGCATGCATGTATATATCTATGTATATTTATGTTTATATACCCTCCCAGTTGATGCTCAGAAGGTCAAGGGGTCTTCTTGGTGGATTTTGGCCAATGGGACCAGAAATTCAATGAGAAGGCCTGAGTATACTATGTTTTTCTGACCCCATATATTATCTGGACACTGGTACTCAGGTGCCTTCAGGGACAGTATTCAGAGATATTTGGAGTCCCATGTAGTGCCAGGGACCAAACCAGATAGCTGCATACAAGGCATTCCCCTTAACTCTTGTGTTATCTCTCAGACCTTTACATTTTTTAAAATTATGAAATGAATTTCTTTAATGAATCTATGGCATGGGGAAGGAGTGCATGGAGAGTTTAATATGAAATTGGATGTGTGTGTATCATACATAATAAGAAAATGTGATAAATTTGTAATTCTCTTTCAGTATATTTACTCCTAGCAGAATAAAAATATATCTGTAAGACCATATTTACCCAAGACACTTTGGAAATGATTCATTTTGGAGAGCCAATTTTTTTGTTTATTTCTTAATAGCAGAGGAGTTCCATCTTTAAGCAATAAGACATTTTTACATCTTAGTTTTTTTGGATGGAACTTCTTCTTAAATATGTCACACATATATTCTTGCCATTTTAAACAGGAAACACTGTTACTAATTCAATTTCTTTTTGTGAAGAGTCAGATTCATACATATAAATACATATTACTGTAATGTATTGACATCATCTTTCAAACTCATTGAAGTATCTATTGAACATTTTTCACTAATTTTTTCATCTTCCCTGAGTTTTAAATACTAATGTCCATTTTTTGATGCCTTCTCCCAGTAAGATTGTTAACTGTTGTTCTTGTTTTTGTTTTTAAAAAATTCTAAGTTTCTTATTTTGGATTATTTTCCTTCTTATCTCATGAGGATTTTTTAAAAAGAGAGACATCAATTTCAATTGCTTTGAGTGTGTGAAAAATTAAATATCCTTTTATTAAGATTTAATGGATCACCTAACAAGAAAGTACTTTTATAAGTGAAAAGACCTGAGTTGTGGTAATGGCCTAAAGACTAGAATGCATGATTTGTATGCTGAAAGCCCAGATTTTATCCCTACCTTGTATACTTCCTTTATTACAGCAGTGACTGTCCCAAGACATGGAGTCAGCAGCAGTTCCCGAGCACTGTTGGATATCCTCTCCCCACTCCCCAGCATAAAAAAGAGAAAAGGCCATAAATTGTCAAACTAGTTGCCACAAAGAATTCTACTCAAATGTAGTGCTGCCAGCTAGACTATGCTAAACATGGCTATAAGGGAGGTGCTCACCTACCCCAAATAGATAAATGAGATGCAACATATTTTTCTGTTAGAGAGGTACTTGACATGATTTTTAAAGAGTGACTATGACTCAGTGGAAAATCATGAAGAGTAGATGCTTGGTTGCTTGATGTGAGATTCTAGGCTCAATCCCTGGCACCACACATGCACACACACACATGTACAGACACAAAAAGTAGGGGCAGTAGCTGCAAGGAAGTTGGTTCTGGATGCAAAAGACAGCACACGCCACTATCATTACTGTCAGTAACCATCTACAAGAGATCCTCTGGTTTGCAATTCACTAGCCTGTATGACCTTATATATTTATTTAATCACCCTGGTTTTCTCATTTGTAAAATTATGTTGTTAGTTAATACCACTTTTGGGAAGTGAGGGATATTTCTTCTAGTCTTCTCATTTGTCAAAACTGATCATATAGGATGCAACAGCAATGATTTTCCCATGTGATCCATACCTCAAGAGCCTCAAGGCTTTCTAAATCAATGAAATGAAACTGTAGTTCTTGGTGATTTTCAAGTGTAGAGTTTATATGCCTTGAAGATGGATTCTAAGTCCCATGTGGCGCATCTGTGCTTATGCATGGTAGGAATTTTTTGCATTGCCTGAAAAAATATCCTGAGCAAGACCTGTTATTTAGGATCTCCATGCCATCTTCACTCCATTCCTTACCTTTGCCACTGATTGATAAATGAATACTTTTAGATATAAAAGGAAATATGGGAATATACTAAGAAATCTCACTTTTGAGTATGAGCCTAAACTTCCCACTAATGTCTCTTATCAAGATTCTGGTAGGGTTGGAATACGGAGTATGGGAGTGTGAAATGTCATTTGGACGATTTTTTTACCTATCAATAATCAATAATTTTCCCCCATTTCCCCCCTCATTCCTCATAATTTTTCCCAGTATTATTGTTGCATTAATTTCCTCTACTATAAACTGGAAAAGGAGGGAACAGTAACAAGAATCACTGAATCCTATTCAGAAATCTTTATTCTTAGAAGATTATTTTGATTATATGATAAAGAAAAAAGCTTGACACATTTAAGGCCCTGAATTATTTACCTCTCACAAAGAGAGAGGGGAGGAACTGAGCAGAGGAGGATGAAATGGTAAAAGTGGTAAATCATAGTGTTCAACCTAATAAGGATGTCGTGAGGAATAACTAATGACTGATTGGAAAGTCTTTTGGAAAGATAAACTCTATAGAAATGCAAAATAATAATATCAGGGAAGTAGAGATGTCAGTTGAATACAAAAGAGACAGCTTTTATTCCCATACAAATATCTTGGTCATCAGCAGCAGCCGTGGAGAAGAAAACAGAAAGAAGGGTATGTGACAGTTTAATAGTGTTTTGTTAAAAATAGAACACATTTTAAGAGTGTCTGGACTTCCTTTAAAATGAAAAGATGAACACTGACTCACATTGCCTGCTAGAATAGATTCAGAAATGCCTCTGGCACAATTCACTTGCTTTCCCACCTCCAATTTCTTATGTTAATTAAACAGGGAGGACACATTTATGAGAGGAACAATGTCAGAAACCATGCCAGGCAAAGTGCCACTTCCTGTGGGAGCAGGGTGCCAGTGTCCAGCTCTGAGCAGCTGCATGTTCCACTTCAGTCATATCTCACTCCATATCCAATCTCCACTCTTTCACAGCTCCCCCTAAGTCCCCCCCAGCTTAAGAATTTATCGACAGGAAATTGAGACAAAGAGGGGCTCTTGGCTATCTCTGTGTTGGGTTGCTCTGAGCCAGTACTGCCCCAGATTTTGCATAACAGATGCTACACAAAAAGCAGTTTCTATAACAAAATTAATTTGGATAAACACTAGAACTAAAAAATAATATTTTAATATTTCAAGTACTTATTTGCATCAGATTTTCTTCTACACTGTATGAGATACTAAAAAGGTTTTAATAACACATTGCAGATTTCCCATATAAAGGGCATATGTGCTTTAAATTTATTTGACCGTGCAAGAGATTTGTGGAGTGTTAAGTAGAATAAATTATAAATCAGACTTTGGGGAAATGCTGTTTTGAAGTTACCTACCAAGTTTTCTTTTTATTTAATTAAAATTGTATTGATTGATTAATGGTATGTAAATTTCATATGTGCAATTTCACCTCTCCATGGTATACACATCAATTTCACAATTTTTATTTTTGTGGGGAAATTCTTAAGAATTTTCTAGACAGAGCTGAATTTGTGGTAGAGCCTTGAAAGTGGACTTGAGGGTTCTACTGGTCTGGGTATCTTCTCTGATCACGCCAGTGCCAATATATGGTTCTCTAAATTTGTACTAGAGTCTGTATATCGATGCAAGTATTAAGGTACTTTAAAATGATTTATTTGAGAATAATGAGTAACAATTAGATTGGAAACCACAGAGTGGCCAATTAAAGATATGGGTATTATAGTGTTTATTTGCACATTATGTGTGATCTGCAGTGACCATTCTACCAAAGAGTCACAAAAGAAGATCTAGAAAGGCAAGAGAGGAACTAGAATGTGAGATTCTCTTGGGTTTTTCAGAATACTGAATGTGAGCTACAGCAGTTAAGACACTGACAGCTAGAGGTCATTTGAAGTTACACCTCATCGCATAAAGCCATATGCCTCCCAGATGCCATCACCGTATCAACATAGCCAAATCAGTTCAGTCTCCAGAACCCAAAGAAGAGACTTGTGCTGAGATCATGAAAAAGGATGAAAGAAGCCTCATTTAATATGACACAAACACACATACACACGTACGGAACGATGGCAGCCAATCTGAAGCAAAAGCAGATGTATTCAGGATACAAAGAATAACAATTTTAGCTAGCTTGGCTTCCTTTCAGTTTCTCTCAGCAGCGAGTGCTTTCTGAGAAATGCATTTATATAGGTACAAAGCATGTGTCTCTGGGACAGCAGGAGTACTTATTTGCATCAGATTTTCTTTTACACCTGTTTGTTTCAGAGGGCACTTTTCCTAGGAAACACTCCAGAAAAAGAATTGCATAAAAGAAAGATGCCTTACTTTAGAAACAGAGTAGAGCAGAGCAGAGCATTCACAGTTCCTATAAATCACTGAGTCTACTTCCCTTGGCAAATAAGAAAAGGTACTTAAAGGAATTATTATTAGAGAGCTG
This sequence comes from Sorex fumeus, assembly GCF_029834395.1. Lineage (NCBI taxonomy): Eukaryota > Metazoa > Chordata > Mammalia > Eulipotyphla > Soricidae > Sorex > Sorex fumeus. The sequence continues at coordinate 7,828,584 of NW_026606322.1, read as the reverse complement.
TGATTACCCTTGTATGCACAACTGCCTGATGCCTATTTTTAAATCATGCCCTTGGAACACAATGCGTATATTCAATAAAAGGTGTAGACGGAACTATTTCAATAACTCAATCTTGCATATCCACTAAATCTTATTTGTCAAAGCACCATAAAACCTAAATGTGATGCTGTTTTATTCTGTTGATTAGGGTGATTTTGTATTTATCTCTAAACATAGTCCAAACATCAACGTTGCATAGTCAGCGACAATCTAGATTCTTAAACATCCCGAGAAGGGGACATGGCATCTGGCTCTACTTTAAATTGTGCTTACTATCAACAACAGAACTCTCTAAAAATGACATCAGGTTCTATATTTATTCACATCTAATTTATTTCAGAGGGACAGACCCAGTTTCTACTCTAAAATATGGCCTCCCTGATGACCGTTAAGAATATCCCGGTTTCTTAAGGTATGAAAGGCAGAAATAAGATTAAGTACCTGTATATATTATTATCTTTTACTTCCTCACAGTGGTGCTCTAAGCATGATAAATAACTTGGAAGTAGAACTAAAATTAACCATTTACCTCTAGGGTATCTATTTTATTATTTTATTTTCTCTAAACTTAATGGATTAGAGAGTGTCAGTGTGAGTGGCTGGTGACATAGAGATGCTCCAAAGATAAAATTCTACAGATAAAGAAACTGAGGCAGGACAAAAATAAGAACTTCATGAAGCTCAAATGGCCAGCTGGTATTACAGTCAGCTTTTCCTTCCAACTCTGACCGAGACCTGAATGACGAGGAATTGGATTTATTAGCTTTCTTTATGGTGTTTAGAATATAACAAGAAGTTGAGAAGTTGACTCCCCCATTGACTTTTTCTCCTGTCCTTGTCCTCAAGGAAAGAGTTGAAGTCAAAGAATGATAGTAAATAGGAGAAAAGTATTCTAGTAGATGTGTTCATGGGCCCAGGCCATTAATGCCGTGAGTCCTGCATCAAGATAAAAACAGTTGATTTGAACTTATAGTTGTAGATTCAGATGTCAAACACATCTGATGTGATATAAACATTTTTCTTATTTATAATAATTTTATTACCTTTTTGTAGTTTGGGGCAACAGATGTTAGTGCTCAAGGACTCACTTAAATGTAACAGAAACCCTCAATGAAATGTAATATAAAATGTGTCGAAAATTTTTCTCAGTTTTCACTTGTATTACTTGTCATCCGTTGTTCATTAATTTGCTCAAGTGGACACCAGTCATGTCTCCACTTGTCCCTGTCATGTGCTAGTGTAGCCCAATGGCATATTGGGGGCTCTCTCAGGGTCAGGGGAATGAGACCAACTATTGTTACTATTTTTGGCATACCGAATACACCACGGGTAGCTTGCCAGGGCTCTGCTGTGCGGGCAGGATACTCTCTGTAGCTTGCCAGGCTCTCCGAGAGAGAAAAACTGCATCCTTCTTATTTATAATATTTGTTAATAAACAATTATTCTTTTACCCACTGCACTATTACTGGGGCCTCCCAGAATAATTATTTTCCTGCTGAAATTTTACTTCTGTACCAAATTTGGCAAGGCCAATTTATCTATTTCTCCCACTCTCACGTAGTTGTGCATCTCAGATTCCTCTGTATCACCTTAGTAAGAGAAAAGCGGCAGCCACAGAGATGGCTGCATAAACTGTTGTTAGCTGCTGCTTTGGAAAAATCTTTGGTGGCTGTGGCTCTACAAACACCAGGGTCTAAGAGTCTGGATTTAAACTGTCGGTAATGGCAGCCAAGAGTAACTTATATAATCATTGCCTTTTGCCAGTTTAGCAGCAAAACGCTAGATGGGAAGTCATGTGAGGAAGGCATATGTATAATAATACATTTTATAGGTTTCAAAGTGTGTCCTTGGCTGCCTCCTCCTCTCATTCTACTTACTTTACTTGGGTTGCAATTACTCCCTTGATGTGGGATGCCTCCCAAAATAGAGCTTCGAGGCCAAGTCTCTGCTGAGCTACTGAAACCTATTTTCAACTCTCTTCTACATATATTTAACTAGGTGTTACACAGGTACTTAAAAAAAACATGTAAAATCCCAATGTTTTATTCCATGCCTATCAGCTGGATTATACACCTGTTTTTCCTATTTCAAAATGCAGCATCTGAATATGCTCATGACTGTTAAATCATTCCATATTTTCAATTTTCATAACATCAACATTCAGTTTGTAGCTAAATAAAATCCTCCAAATTTATTTTCTCTGCAGTTTTTCATTTTGTAGTATTAAAACTGAGATCTTATCTATAGACAAAACAAAAATGAAATCTTCGGTCTATGTAGAGATTACAAAGTCTCCTAAATAGATATGAACTGATTATAAAAATTTGCTATATTCAAGAACAAAAATCTAGTCTCAAAGAATACTATTAACTACAAATCAAAATACCTGGTTCAAAAACAATTAAATTATAAGTTAGTAACAAGATTTAACAACAACAAAATATCTGTCTATTTTAAAATCCTAAATACATCAAAGAAAACAGTATAAAAATAATAAAAATACCACAAACCAACATGCATGGATTAAACTGTTCTTGGGAGTAACTGAGAGATAAAATTCAGTATTTGTGTGATGAAGACTAAACATTGACAATTAATGAGCTCCGCATATAGTTTTAGAAGTTAAAAAACTCCCCAACATAATAAACTCGTAGAAATCAGGAAGAAATTTACACCGCTGATAAAAGTTCAAATTATTATGGAAGGGAATTATAGGGAAAAAATATCCCCAAATATGAATACCTGTTCTTTGAAATAATTTAAAACTCAAAGTCTCTATCAAGAGGGCTAAGGAAAAAAAAGTAGGAGAAAATAAATATTAGGAATAAAATAGTGAGAGATTCTTCCAGAACCTGCTTGCAAGGATGAGTCATCTGGGGCAACCTGGAGAGGTTCGTGTGAGCTCCACACTTGCCCAAACAGAGCCCAGGTAGCTGGAAACGTCTCACTACATAATGATTGCTGCTGATTGAATAAGCCTCATCAGAAATTAATCTGCTGAAAAACTCAATTATGCAGATTTTGTGACTGAAATTTCCAAGTTTTCATGGAGTTGGGGATGGGCTACCTCACCTGATCTCCCTGTACTTCCGGAAGGCCCAGCAGTCATACATCTGCCCCAAAGTGGCCACCCAGTTATAAATTTAACTCCAATGGTTTCACCTGTTAAAAATTTTGGACTTCCTGAAGCCACATCTCAAACTCTACACACCGATAAACTGGGAGTAGCACACCAGGCTGAATGGGATGTAATGTAGAAGGTCAGCAATCTTAATTAACAAAATATAAACACAAAAGACTTAACCTGTAACAACATCTTAGTAATCTTAGGATATACATGGCTTTGGTGGCTCCACAATAGGATATAACAATCTTCACTTTCTTCTAAGGAAACATTATTTTTTAATCATTTTTTACAATTATTTGTAACAATTGTAACAAGCATGCACTGCACTGTCTGTAGCACTGTTCTCCCATTGTTCATTGATTTGCTCAAGCAGGCAACAGTAATGTCTCCATTGTGAGAGGACTTGTTGTTACTGTTTTTGGCATATCGAATATGCCACAGGTAGCTTGTCAGGCTCTGCTGTGCAGGCGAGATACTCTTGGTAGCTTGCTGAGCTATCCAAGAGGGACAAAGGAATTGAACCCAGGTTGGGTGCATGCAAGGCAAACACACTAGTTGCTGTGCTTTCGCTCCAGCCTTTATAACAAGCATATAAAATAAATGATTGATGGCCTGCTATAGGGGAAGGATTAAGGGGCAGTTGAGAAAATTGGAAATAATGGTGGTAGGAAGGTATCATAGTGCTGAGATTGGTGTTGGAATATTGAGTGTTTGTAATGAATCATCATGATCATCTGTGAACTAGTGTTTATATAAAGTATAAGCAGGGGGATAAAAAGACAGCAAGGGTTAAAAAAATAAAATTGTGGATATAATAACAATAACTAGTAAAAAATTTGGTGCCACAATACATACCAAAAAGATGAACTATGTTGTATATTTTGAGAATTTTTATTGAAACCTTAGAGAAAGGTAAAAATATTTTAATTAGACAAAATATTTATCCCTAAAACAATCAACTGATTTAGGAAGAAAAAGAAATATGTATAATTTTACCACCATTTTAAAATTGAATGGTCTAGATTCAAATATCCCCACTAAGAAAACATGAGGCCCAGATAATTCTGAGCCATTTTAACATTTAAGAAAAAACACAATGAAAGCAATCTAAATTTACCACATTACTCATTCCTTTATAAACATAAGACATAGTTTACAATACTTTTTATCAGACTAGAAACACTTTGACATTGCTTCCTAATTGATGTTCTTTTGTCCTCTCTTCTTCTAAAACAAATAAGATCAGTCTTTATGACATCTCTCTAACATGCAGATCTGATCTCGTCATTTATTTTGGGAGACTCATACAGTGGATCATCATTGTCACCATAAAGAACCATGAGAATTCCCTTCCTTGGTTTCCTCTTTTCCTAGTTTATTTCATCTCTTTCTACCTTTGTAATTTCTTTATTCGGCACTTCTATGCTTTACTTTTGCACTTTTCCAGAACTTTCCCAAAGAACTTTTCCAAAGGGACGAGGATTCAGTACGTTTTTACTTTTGCACCCAAGATCTGACTTCAACATTTTATAGGTTCCTCCTTTGAACTCTCAGAGGACTCCCGCTTGTCTTTGTCACAGTTTGCCATATTGAACTCAGCAAGAGAGAATAATATGTCTGTTTTTCTGATCAATGTCTTTTTTCCCCTTTATGTTTACTTTTTCTTTGGTGGGAAGAGGATGGGCCTCCAAAAAGTGCTCAGAAAACTTGGGGGCCTTCTCAGAAATTGGCCCACTGATTCAATGTAATGACAGAAGAATCAAGGGCTGCTCTGCCTCTGCATTGCTGATCACCCTAGTGCTTAGTCCACCAGGACCACATTTGGGGTGCTTGGCAGCTTCCAGAGCAAGATGTCATGATTCTCAGGGGACCCTGTAGTGCCTGCAACTAAACCAGGTTCAACTGTATGTAAAACATGAACCTCAACCCCTGTACAATCTCTTTAACCCCTGTAATAATGTGTCTTATAGTCACGTAAATTTCTTGAGGAAATTTGTATGAATCTTCAGGGTCCATCACATGTCTGAAATATGTTGAGTATATTTTGGCACTATTGTGGCAACATGGGAAGATGCCATTGTTGACAACATTGACAAGGAATACAATCAACTGGTTTAGCACCTCCATGAATGTGCGAGGAATGCCAAGAGAGAGATAGCCACAAAAAAACGCCTGTCTTCGAAAACTCTTGAGCTAATTCGCCAGCATGGTTTGGCGCATGCCTCAGGCAACCGCAAGCTAACGTCCGAGCTCGCAAAGCAGTGCAGAGATGCGATCAAGGAAGACCTCAAAGAGAGAAGAGCAGAAGTACTGGTAGATGCGGCAGAAGCTGGGAAAAGTATTCGTAACGACCATCTGTCCTTCGCCAACTACAAGACCAAGATGACTGCCCTCCGACGTCCTGATGGATCCATCACATCCTCCAGAATGGCAATGGAGAAGATTATCCATGACTTCTACTTAAATCTCTTCGATAGCCATGTCCATTTGCCGACATACCAAATTCCACAGGATGCATATGTCATTCCCAACGTTCTCCCTTCTGAAATCCAACACGCCATTTCGTCGGTAAAGAAACAAACAGCACCCAACCCAGACAAGGTCAGACCTGAACACCTGAAGAACCTGCCGTCAGTACTCATCAATACACTGGCTCAGCTCTTCACTCGCTACCTGTCTGAATGCAAGGTTCCATCCCAATGGAAAACCAGCAGGACCGTACTACTGTTCAAGAAGGGAGACATCCATGACATTGGCAACTATCGCCCTATCTACCTATTGTCTGTCATCTACAAGTTGTTCACTCGAGTCATCCTAAATAGGATTGGCAGAACACTAGATGAAGGACAACCATGCGAGCAAGCCGGGTTCCACAAAGGATAGACCATATCCACACAATAACCAAGCTCATTGAGGTTTCTCGGGAGTTCAAGATGCTGCTATGTTTAACGTTCATTGATTTAAAGAAGGCCTTTAATTCTGTTGAGACGGAAGCAGTCATTGAAGCCCTAGCCAATCAGGGCATTCAAGCCCAATACATCAAGATCCTCCGTGAGCTGTATTGCGGATTCACTACCAGGATCTCACCATTCTACAAAGAAGTGATCGTTGATGTCAAGAGAGGGGTTCGGCCGGGTGATACCATTTCACCGAAACTCTTCAGTGCCACCCTCGAGAACATCATGTGACGACTGGAATGGGAAGGAATGGGAGTGAAGATAGATGGTCGGCAACTACACCACCTCCGCTTTGCTGATGACATTGTTTTAATAACACCAAACATCAGCCAAGCGGCACAAATGCTGGCCGACTTTGACCGTGAGTGTGAAAATGTAGGACTACAGCTGAATCTTACGAAGACAATGTTTATGAGAAACAGCCTCGTTCCTGACGCCCCATTCGCTCTCAACGGAACGACCATCTCTGAATGCAACAGCTATGTGTACCTAGGTCGAGAAGTCAACATGACAAATGACCTGGCACCCGAGCTGCACAGGAGGAAGAGAGCGGCTTTGAACACCTTCAAGAACATCGAAGAAATAGCTAAGAGGATGAAGAATCTCCGGCTCCAGGCACATCTCTTTGATTCCACTGTTCTTCCTGCATTAACATATGCCTCAGAGACCTGGACCCTACGCAAACAGGATGAGAACGCTATTCAGGTCTCCCAAAGAAGAATTGAAAGAGCTATGCTTGGAATATCACAATTCACTCAAATGAGAGAAAGAATCCGGAGTTCCAACCTCCATTGACGATCAAGAATCAGGGACGCTGTCTCATTTGCCAAGGTGTCGAAAATCAGATGGGCTGGTCACGTAATGAGATTTAAAGACGACCACTGGACTAGAGCTGTTACCGACTGGATTCCACGGGATTTCAAAAGACTGCGTGGCTGCCCACCTACCAGATGGTCAGACTTCATCAAGATCATGAACGATCGGTTTGAGGCTCTTCATGTTCCCAGAGCAAACAGATACCATTGGACTACACTAACACTGCGACAGGGACAAATGGAGATGCTACTGGCGCCTGCTCGAGCAAATCGACAACTAATGGGAAGTTAAGTGATTAAGTGATATATACACACATATATGTATGTATGTCAGGTAAATCTTGCATAAAATGCTTTTTTGGTAAAGCTTGTTTGGTAATTTTATCATTGAGTAACATTTCATTTCTGTGGAAATATACATTTCACAATATATAAAGAACAAACAGATTGAATATTCAGAGAATAATTCATTCCTCAGCTTGGATCTTTTTTTTATTAACAATGAAAAGTTTCTCCAAAGTTTGAGATGCGAAAAGACAATAATAGTATCATCTTTCCCTCCAAGGTACTTCAAAAGACAGAAAACTCCACAGTAGGTCTAATATGAGATACTTATGATATTGGGAAGCATTCTTTACTGCATAGACACAGGCATCCTGAAAAAAATCAATGTTTTACCTTTTTCCTGCTGGGTTTCATTTCACAATACAGAACTGTCATTACAAGCCTCCAAAATATACCTGTTCTTCTTTTTTTTAATCTGTGAACAACATTACACTGATTTCAATTAAATTCCAAAATGGATACCCCAGAGTCCTTCCTAGAATTTTTAATATTTGGCCTTTAATATAAATTGATCCTTTGCTATTGAGTCAGTAATACAAAGTGAGGATAAGGCTTTGAGAGTTATTAAAGTCACAGTCTGTGCAACTTCACATGGAATATTTGGGAACATGGACATTAAGGAATACAGTCCTATGTGGAATAGTAACATATTTACTAGTCATTGGAGGCCCTAGATAAGAACCCAGAACAAGATTCAAGAGATTCATGCTCTTTAACTTTGCTGGCATTAAGATTTTCCAACAAAAGAGGAAGAATCATCTTGGCTGCACTTCCATTTCAGGCTATGAGAAAGTAAAAAGCCCTTAAGATTTTCAGAAAGAGACTATGGGAATAAGAAAATAGTAAGTATATGTGTTCAGCAGAATGTTGCAGAGCTGCAACGAGGTCAGAAAATGTCTAGATCCTGAAGCTGGGTCTAGAAATAAAAGACACGATTTTTGGCATTTGGTTGTTCATCTGATTACTAAACCCTCGAAACAGGTGCTGGACCTCATGGAAAGTGATTCAAACTCCCATATAGACTACAGACTTTTGCCAATGTCATAAGGTGAAAAAGAACTGATGAGGTTTCCAGCTCAGGGAATTTCACTCTGCCTCTCCCCTTCAGAATCATGTCAGAAAGAAACTCAAGTGATGGAGTTCTGCCATTGACAATATGTGTCACTTTGTCTTTCAGAGTGCAGAAGTAGCTAAGTGAAGTTACTTTCATTTATTCCATTTCATCTATCAGAGACCAGCATTTATTAAGCATGGTACTGAGATTACACTTGATTTCCCCTCAGTTTACTTTTATTGTTTTTGTGTGCAGGTCTTGGGGAAAATAATATTGCTCTCGAGAGCAAATGACTTAAATGAATCAGATGTTGTCTGGGTGTAGGTATTGCTATGAGACCAACTTTATTATTCGTTGTTATGATAGTTATTGCAACATGTAGCTATCTGAGGGTAGGCTTCAAAGAGCGGGCAGTGCAGAATTCAGTAATCTAAAGAGGGTGGTTTCGGACAAGAACAGAAAAATGTTCACTTTGGAATCCCGTTTCTCCCTGTGAATCGCTGCATATCCAGGAGCAAGTTACTTCAACCATCAAAGCCTTAATTTATTCATCTGTAAAGTAAAGCTAATAGTTTTGTTTGCTGAAGGCTTTAAATAAATTACCGTGTATAAGAAGTTTGGCACAGTTTTTGGCACACAGCAGGTGCTCATTGCATGTTAAGTCCTGTTCCTTATTTTAGACATGCGTTTCCAAGAGAGCTCAGAGATAAAACGTGGTCCAATAATCAGGTATCACATATTAAACTAAATTAGCAGAGGCAAATTATATCTTTCTTCATTTTATTTCAAAGAATGAGTAGAATAACTTTTGTGTCCTATTTAAATTCATAGGTTTAAAATTTTTAAAAAAGCAAAGCAGTAAAATATTCCAAATAATTAAATGTCAGCATCATATCAAACAATTTGTATACCCTAAACAAACTCCTCTTCCTGTCATAGTTAGTTTTTCATCTTAGTTCTGGACTCTGAAATAATTCCACCACAACCAGCATTATTTCCACAATCACCCACAAGTTTTGTTACTTGCTTCCAGCTTGGTCTCATTGGAACTAGTTCTTGTTCCTGATATGGCTCCAGTTTTCATTCCCGATGTTGCCTACCCATCTTTTGATTTTCTCTCTTTCAAGTTCACTGTGGTCTTCTACTCCAGTCAGGTCTGCCTGACTCTGCATGAATGAAAATTCACTTAGCAAGAGCGAGATAGCATAACTGACACCCAGTTAGAAACTACACATTGTTTTCCCTGCCCTAACAGCCTATCCAAGTTCAAAGTCTCTCTAGTTTGGGAGAGTGACCTTATTCTAGAGAGTCTTTGCCTATCTTTAGCTCAGCGGTCCTTCCTCCTCATCTCCCTTCAGCCACCCAGATGATACAGATATCTCACTAGCTACCCCCTTTGCTCCTGGAATTTCAAGTGCTTTGGTTCTAGATTCTGATTCTCTCTATCCACTGACCAGGTCTAATGTTCCTTTTTGCTCTCTATTTGGCTTCTGAGTCTACACAACCATACAGGAGGACTTTCCCTGTTTATCTCTGTCATAACACATGAGGAAGAATTGGTTGAAAGATCTGAAGTGGGACAATTTCAAGTGTCAAGTACACGAAAGCTTGTTTTTTTTTTCTCTTGCTTTAGTAATTTGCCTAGTTGGTACTTATCTTTTCTTCAAAGGAAGAGAAGGTTTTCTGCATATCACGCCTTAAAATTAAACCTTGGCTTGGAAATACCCATTCTTAGTTAATAGTCTAGTCTCTGGACGTTTCCTATCTGTTTAAAAAAATTATGAAGTGTATGAGTTTTTAAATAGGCAGCACCATTTTAGTATGTAGAAATACTTTACTGAATTTTGAGAGATGATATAAAGATAAGACTTCAAGTGTTCTTAACAGCTAAAGAAATAACATCTCTAGTTCAAAAGTTTGGGGTGGAAAGCAGTATCAGACAAATCAAGATAAATATACTTTATTGAGAAGTCTAAATTTAAGTTTGGGGAAGAGATAATTTTGATCTGTTCTACATTGTTTTATAGATATATAACACTATACTCCCCCATCCCCCTCAAATGTGATAAGTGAAATATTAATAATAATAACAAATAATAAAATAAAATTATAACATTATGTGCTACAGGATTGGTCCCTCCAAAATGTTGAGATAGGCTTTGTCTAAGATGTCTCCACAGCAGGCTCTTTTTCTATATGTGTCCCTTTGGCATATGAAGCTAAAGTCAGTAGGTTCAATCAAGGCCCTTTGTCTCAGGAGAAATTATTACCATAATATTCCAGAATTAAGATTACCTTGACATAGGTTCATCTCTAAATATTGCTTCTTTCATTTTTTTGTTAATCGGAGAAAATTCTTTTAGAAAAGCATCTAGAAGTATGTCTTCATCAAGTTTTCCTTTTGTGAGAGACTTTCTCCTTTCTCCTTGATATTCCAGGTCCCTAAACCATTTCTTAGCCCAAGATATAAATTCTGACGTGTCTCATTTATTTCAGAGTTCACAGCCATGTTAGTTTCTCATGCATATGTAATAAAATGTGCTCTTTTTCTCCACAAATCTGTTTGATGCTAATTGTTGTCTTCACCAGTGTATGAACAAATCCAAGGGCTGAGGGACCTTTCCTTTGACCCCAACAATTGCATGTAAAAGTTATGTGAATGTAGATTCTCAACACCCCCACTTATCTTTTTTCTCAACCCGTGGTCTTATTTTATATAATATCATTGCACCAAAATAACTAGAGTAGCTGAAACTATTGATAGTCAGAATGCAGAGAATAAGGTATAGATATCTGTATGTCTCTTTACTAAAAAGCCAGCACAAATATATTTTTCTCTTGTTTGCATGAATATATTTATATTTATTATTTTTGGTTTTTATATTTAAAGTCTTGATACAGTGTGCTTATATCAGTATTTGCCTTAATAATGATGCTTTTCAGATCGCAGATACATTTTCTTTATTTCGGTCCCTACAAAAAAAGGATAAAAAGTAAGAAAATATTTTTTTATTTCTTATTTTAGAACAGGGGACTGGAGTTCATAAAAATAAGTAAAATGTTTAAAGTTTCATAGTTAGTAAAAAATAGAATTAATATATTTCTCTTAATTAATTTTTCTTTCTACACAGTACTCCTCAGATCTTTTCATTCAGGTACACAGGGAACAAAATCATACAAAATCTCATTCCAGGGCTCAGAAATAAAGTTTGAAATGTCTATTATAAATGTGAAATTTCTTTTATTTCATATTTTATTAAAAATGCAGGAAGGATTTGCATTCTACCCATAAAACATGATTTAATATATGCAATGTCTCCTATAACTATTCCCTTCATACCATTTGATTTTTTTATCAAAACAATTTTTCATTTTAAGGTAATTATAGATTTACATGTAGTTGTAAGAAATAAATTAGAAATCCCTGCATACCATTTAAACAATTATCCACAGTGATAACCTCTTGTAAAACTATAGCACAATATCACAATTACCTTGACTTGATATAGTGAAGATGCTGAACATTGAGGCTCTAGAGAGTACAGTGGTTAAGGCACTTGTATTTCATAGGACAGACTTGGGTTCAATGCCTGGCATTCCTTTTGATGCCCAAACAACCACCAGGAGTTATCCTGTGCGCAAAGCCAGGAGTTAGCACTGAACATCACAGGGCATGGTCCAAAGGGAAAAATTACACTAAACATGTCCACTATCATGAAGAGTTCATATAGCCATAATACAACCTTCTACTCCCTTCCCCTTTCCTACTGTTTGAAAGCACTAATCTCTTCTCCACTTCATTTTAAGAAAGTAATATAAATGGAATTAAACAGACTATAACGTTTGATACTGCTTTTCAAAAGCAGTTCTCGGTTATTCAAAAGTCATCTAAGTTGTTGCCAGTATCAATAACTTATTTCTTCTTGTTGCTTTGTAGTCTTCCGTGAAGTAGATAAGTAACAGTTAATTTGTCCTTTGGAGGCTTGCTGGGTTGTTCTGGGCGTTGGCTACTGCAAACCAATACCTCTAAACATTTTTTTTTTTTGTATGGGCTCCTTTTGTGGATACATTTATCTAAGAATAAGATTAAGGAGTAAAGTTGGGTGGGGAGAGAATACGGTGGTTGTATCACACATTTTTAAAGAAAATATCCAATTATTTTCCACTCTGTCAATGAAATTCTATATTTCCACCAGCAATTTATGATCAATTCAGTTTCCCACGATCACAATCACGATCATCCTGTTGCTCCTCTATTGCCTCGAGCAGGCACCAGTAACGTCTCCTTCTTCCTAGACCTGAGATTTTAAAAGAGCCATACTTAATGCTCTTTCAGGGCTAGCAGAATGAGACCTATCATTGTTTTCCACATCACTTATAATTACAGATACTTATTTTAATTTTAGTGATTTTGATAGGTGTGTGGTGATATCTCAACATGCTTCTAATTTGCATATCCTAAGTGACTCAGAGCTGGCCTATTATGTATCCTCTTGAAGATGTGAAATGTGCTCATTACTTTCTTCCATCTAGTAATTGAATTTTTATTGGTTAATTTTATCCTGTTTATTGTTGAAAATACTTTATATACTTGTGAGATCCATATTTTAAAAAAGAAGTAGCTTCCATCCCTAAATCACTTTCCTTTTTCCTCATCTTTGCAAGACCTTTGCATTAAATTTTGATGAAATTTTACTTAATATATTTTTTGTTTTATTAGTGGGTTGGGTATCAAATATGAGAATACTTTGCATAGCCCTAGCTTACAAAGTAATTTTTCTTTAAGAATTTTATAGTTTTCCATTTTATGCGGAAGTGTGTGATTGTATGAGTTAATTTTTTATCACAGGTATTATTTATCACAAGGTGATATTCAGTTTTTTCTTTTTTCTAACCAAGGTCCAACTTCTACAGCACCATTTGTTTCATTGACTAACTAGAATTCAGGTGTGTGTGTGTGTGTGTGTGTGTGTGTGTGTGTGTGTGTTGGATGGTGTGGGGTTCATTAATGATGGGTGGGTGTGCAAGTCTAGGCTATACACTAGACTTCACTGTTACTCTGGAAGTAGTTGAAATTTAAATGAGGTGAAGGCTTATTAGTAGTCTATAAGGGAGAAAACATTAGCCTCTTACTGTCATCACTGGTACCACCCTGCTGGTCTATTGTAGCCATGAGTATATGGTCACATAGTTGACCTTTGCTTGTGTGAGTTTGAGTCAAGTCTATAGCATTTAGATAAAGTAAAGCTAGTATTGCTTATAAGTTTTTTTCATTATTGTCAGATATTATAAATTTATTTCTGGGATATATATATATATATGTGTATATATATATATATATATCAAAATAATCTCCAAGAAATGTGGTACCATATTGTTCCTTGCACCTAAGGTCCAGTAGTCTATATCTACTTTTTAATTTTTAGAGTCCATTATGCTTGCTGTAAATATAATAGGGAAGTCTATAAAATTCTATTTTTCTAGAAGAATAAAGATAATATACATACTCTGTCTTTCCAGAAATAGATACTCCCCAATATTAATTTAAACTTGATGGTTTAGAAAATATGTCATGTTTCCCTTGGCAGACAAACTATTATTGCTCTACAAAGTCCATAGAACAAGAATACTGAGAGGACAAATGCTTCAATAGGTCACAGAATTTTTGTGTAGGGAGAGAGAGAGAGAGAGAGAGAGAGAGAGAGAGAGAGAGAGAGAGAGAGAGAGAGAGAGAGAAAGTAATCTTTATTAGTTGTATAAACTGCCCACCTCATGATCTCTGGAAAATGAAAGAATTGATGCCAATTTGGAAAATTCCTCTGATTTTATTCTCCATTTGTAGCAAGTTTTCAGCATTTCCCTTCTTTTCCACTCAACTGGTTGTACTGACATCTGCAGCTTACCTGGCTCTTTGACAAAGGCACATCCTAACTGACCTGCGGGCTTCTGTCAGTGCACACATATTTACTGAGTGTCCTTAGGGGAAGAGGCTGGTGCTGGGTGCTTAGCAGGGAGCAGCAGCCAGTGTCCTTTGGCCCTTGGCCTCCCTGCGGCAAGGACTGTCACATAGCTGAAGGGTGCACAGGTGTTTTAGATAAAAAAAAAAAAACCTTAAAAATGTTTTCTGTCATCAAAATTCCTTTGAATCTGGGTCTGAGAATTACCTTAAGAAAAGAGAAGAAGTAAACTCCTCTTTAGATTGATGAGGAATTCTGTTTGAAAATAAATATGAAAATAAAAGGGAAAACTCTAGTACAATATTCATGCAGACGCTGCTACCAAACATCAGTCTCTCCATAAGCACAGATGCTGTGTCTTCTTGTTAGTGTCCTAGGATCACGCCTGTATGGAATGGAAGCTAAAAATCCATTTACTGTCAAACTGACATGCAGTCATGTATAAAATTCCTTATAGATGAGGACCAGACAATTCTGATACAATACAATGAGCTGAGAGTATGCTTTGCATATGGGATTCCTGGGTTTAACCCCTGGGACTCCATGGTTTCCCCAGCACTGCTGGGCATGGTACCCAAGTACTGGACCTGGAGTAGTTCCTGAGTATCACAAAGAGTGCCAACCTCTCCATGCACCCCCCCAAAAAAATCCCTTATAGATCTTGAGAATTGACGTTCAGGGAATTGCACCTCAACCCAAATCAAGTATTTCAAAGACAGATCAAGAAAAATATGGAGGGAGAAAGGAAGAAAAGAACAAAGGGTACCAACAAGGTGAATTTTTGCAGGTATTTTTTTTCCGATGTGAGTAGCCAAGCAGAAAATTTTCTCTTTGGACCATGAAAGCCTGGTGTGCCCACCTACTCATTTGGAATTCCCCATCTGCCCTCCAGCTCCCTACGGAGAAAACTCAATATATGGAGACCAGCTACGCAGCAGTTAACTGTATAGACCATGGCCAAGTTCCACCTAAAGAAATAGCTCCTAACAAATAGTTCTTAATTGACATTTCCTCAAAAATAGAAGCTTCCTGCCTCAGAGATAGTGTTCTTTTAAGTCAAAATATACATTTTCTTATTCAGTCAGGATGTGAGAAATTATCTCATGCCTGTCAATGACAAAAGCTTGTTTCTTTAATGGTTAATATCATGTAAATTTCTCCTCTCTTGACAGTAGCCTGCTTGACTCAATTACATACACCTTAGATGTTGGTCTGGGTGAGTGCAGCTCATCAGAGGCCTGTTTGGCTCTGTTCCTCCACACAGCCTTCAACTTCAACTCTGAAAAATAAAGCCTGTCTTTTTCTTTTCTCCTTGCAATATCGATATTTTATTTTAGTTTAAAAAAAAGGAAGAAACAATTAAGAACAAAGAGATAGAGGCATAAAACCATTAAGGCCAATGAGTTTCATCAGATAATGGATAGCTCTGCAACAGAGAGTCAGAATGATTGAAAACAAACAAAGCAAAGCATGCCAGCAAAGCATGGACCATTCAGAAGACTGATGAAGAATCTTGCTAAAGGAAAAAAAAACCATTCAGAACATTTGTTAAAGACAGCAAGGCTAAATTTATTTGAGGCCTGAGATAGGTTTAGGAACACTGCAATGAGAGTTTATAATGGAGAGAGAGTGGGGTCAAATCTGAACACAAGAAGGATTGGAAATTTATAATTGTAGTAGAGAAGTTTCCCCTACCCATTTTAACTCTTCTCAGACTAGTTAAAAAAGGAAAATTGACAGCAGATTAGAAGAGAAAGACACAAAATTAATTGCACACATCTTGATAATTCATGGCTGTAGATTATAAAGCAGTTGGAATAACATCAGAGTATTAATATTCTGAGCTAAGGAAAGGGCTAAGGGCCTGGGTCTTCTACGAGAGATGAGAGAAATTCACATGACCAAGAGGGGTGACTCATCTGATAGAGACCAGATGCTCTCTAATTACATGTTTACCTGCTATGTCTATAGGTTTCTCTAATAGAAGGGTATTTCCGGTAATAAACATACACATATAATTCTGGATTATTCTTCAATTTTAATTTTTCTGGGTATTTTAAGCGAATGATAAATATTACATATAAGCTGGAGGTTCTCCATGGACTATAACTCAAAATAATCTTCATGCCAAGGTGATAAATCTTAGAAAGAGCCTGTTCTGGACATCTTGTGAAGAGCTATCCCTCAGAGTGAGAAGGAAGGAGGAGGGCAGGGAATCGAAAAATCACAAGAGGAAGCAAGAGGGGGAAGTGGGGAAATTCTGGCTGAACCAACCTAACATAATTCTTGCTGAAGTTAGATGATTAGATATCATCTGCAGAATTATGGAGGAAGGAGCTTGATTACATATTGAGGATGAGTAGCTACTGAGGGTAGGATTTTCCTCTTAGAGGATTTAGTAAGATTCTGGCTGAAATTTGGCAAGTCAGAAACGGAAAGAGTCAAGAGACCTAGTCAAAAGCAAAATAAAAGAAAACTCAGAGAAACTTGGCAAAAGCTCCATCGAAGAAACTACTAAAGCAGGCATTCGGGGGGGGGGGCAGGGGGGCTGAAAATGCACTCTCAGGAAGTTTCAGCAAGTACAAAAGAATATGATAAGAACATGAAGGTAGACCATCAAAATATCAAAGCTCTTCCCCATGACAATGTCCTAGCAACAGACTCTTCACTATACCCAACACCCCAATTGAGGGCAGTTTGGGAGTAAACATATAAAACCAACTTTTTCAGGCAAGCCGAACACTTCTCCAATCTGGCAGTCACCTACAGCTCAACTTAGGTAATTCCTTTCATGTACTTTATGGGGTAACATTGGCCATATCTCTTCTGGAGAAACCTGTGTTCTTCAAAATAAATTTTGCTCTCTCTCTCTCTCTCTCTCTCTCTCTCTCTCTCTCTCTCTTCTCTCTCTCTCTCTCTCTCTCTCTGTCTGTCTCCCTTTCTCCTCCCTCCCTCCCTCCCTCCTTCCCTCCCTCTCCTTCCCTCCTTCCTCAGAATCTCTAGGGACTAGTTTTACTTCACTTGTTGCCTCCTCCTAAATTTTTTTTAATGAATCACCGTGAGATAGTTACACACTTACAAATTTTCATGATTATGTTTCAGTCATACAATGATCAAGTAGCCATCTCTCCACCAGTGCCCATTCTTCACCAACAATGTTCCCTGTATCCCTCCTGCCACCTCCACCCCATCCCCCTCCACTGCCTCTGTGTCAAGCACATTCCCTCTTACTCTTTCTCTCGTTTTAGGTGTTCTGGTTTGCAATACAGGTACTAAATGGCTATCATGTTTGGTCCATAGTCTACTTTCCGCACGCAACTACCATTCTGAGAAAGCCCTTCAACCATCATTTAATTAGTGGTCCCTTCTCTATCCCAGCTGCCTTTTTCCCCAGCATGTGAGGCTGGAGTCCAAGCTGTGGAGCAATCCTCCTGGCCCTTGTCTCTACTGTCCTTAGGTGTTAGTCTTATAATATGTTATTTATATTCCCAAAATGAATACAGTCATTATATGTCTGTCTCTCTCTCTCTCTCTCTGACTCGTTTAACTGAGCATGATATTTTCCTTATCAATCCACTTCTATGCAAATTTCATGATTTTATTTTTTTCTAACAGCTACATAGTATTCCATTGTGTGGATGTACCAGTTTCTTTAACCAGTTATCTGTTCTCGGGAACTCAGATTTTTTACAGATTCTAGTTACTGTAAATAGTGCTGCAATAAACATACGAGTGCATATGTCATTTGTACTGTATTTTTTTTTCATCTCTGGGATATATTCACAGAAATGGTATTGTTGGGTCAAATGGTTGCTCAATTTCTATTTTTTTGAGAAGCATCCATATTGTTTCCAAAACGACTGGGCCAGTCAGCATTCCCACCAGTAGAAATACAAAGTGGAGCAAGGGAATCCCTTTAACAAATGGTGCTGGCAAAACTGGACAGCTACATGCAAAAAAAAAAGGGCTCAGACCTCTACCTACTACCATGCACAAAAGTCAGATCAAAATCAATTAAAGACCTCAACATCAGACCAGAATCCAAAATGTATATTGAAGAAAAGTTCGGCAAAACCCTCCACGACATTGAAGCTAAAGGTACCTTCAAAGACAAAATGCCACTAACCAAGTAAATGGAAACAGGAAACAAATGGGACTATCTTAAACTAAGAAGCTTCTGCACCCCAAAAGAAACAGTGACCAGGATACAAAGACAGTCTACAGAATGCGAAAGGATATTCACCCAATACCCTCTGATAAGGGGTTAATATCAAGGATATTCAAGGCACTAGTTGAACTCTACAAGAAGAAAACATCCAACTCCATCAGAAAATGGGTCTATAAGATGAACAGAAACTTTCTCAAAAAGGAAATCTGAATGGTCAAAAGACACATGAAAAAGTGCTCTTCATCACTAATCATCAGGGAGATGCAGATCAAAGCAACAGTGAGATATAATATCACACCACAGATACTGGCACACATCCAAAAGAACAAAAGCAACAAGTATTCGCACAGATGTGGGGAGAAGGAGACTCCTCCTCCTGAAATTTCTTTTTTGCCAGGGCAGGCAGTGGATCTAAAACAAACCCGGGCAAAGGTTAGGCTCGTTTTCCTTTTTCTGCAAAGAGTAAATCATGATTCAGTCTGAGTTCCTGGCTCCTCAAGAAAAGAGGGTACAGGGATTGATTCTAACACAGTGTAGATCAGGTGGAGCTCAGGTCAAATCTGATGATTACTGAGTGAAGCTGGAAGAACACAGTGTCCATTTAGCATAGGGTCTCATGGAAGAATTTATTACCTCTGACCCTCTGGTCTACTTCTCTGGGTGCTGAGATGGGAGGATGGGTAAAGAGGATGGCATTAGATTCTCTACAGGCTACTACCACATACCTCACCTGCAATATTGTCTTTTCTTTTATTTGGAGTAAATTGATCAAAATTGATCAAAATCAATTAAAGACCTCAACATCAGACCAGAATCCATAAGGTACACTGAAGAAAAGTTCGGCAAAACCCTCCATGACACTGAAGCTAAAGGTACCTTCAAGACAAAATGCCACTAACCAAGCAAATGGAAACAGGAAACAAATGGGACTATCTTAAACTAAGAAGCTTCTGCACCTCAAAAGAAACAGTGACCAGGATACCTTGTGTGCCGCACAGCAGTACAGCATTTGCCTTGCTTGCAACCAGCCTGGCTGACCCTGGTTTGATTCCTCAGCCCCTCTCAGAGAGCCTGGCAAGCTACCGAGAGTATCTTGCCCACACGGCAAACCTGGCAAGTTACCCATGACATATTCCATATGCTAAACACAGTAACAAGAAGTCTCACGATGGAAACTTTACTGGGCCCACTTGAACAAATCGATGAACAATGGGAGGACAGCGCTACAGTGCTAGCATTTTTTAATTTTTATTTTATCGAATCACTGTGAGATCTTTCTCAACAAGCTTTCATGTTTGAGTTACAATCACACAATGATCAAACACCCATCCCTCCACCAGTGCACATTCTCCACCACCAATATCCCCAGCATACCCCCACCTCTAGTTTTAGGAATTATGGTTTGCAACACAGATACTGAGAGGTTATCATGTTTGGTCCTTTATCTACTTTCATCACACGTCTCCTATCCGGACCGATTCCTCCAATCAGCATTTTCTTAGTGGTTCCCTCTCTATTCCAGCTGCCTTCTCCCACCTCCCCTGCCTGCTCATAAGGCAGGCTTCCAACTATGTAGCAATCTTCCTGGCCTTTGTATCTACTGTCCTTGGGCATCAGTCTCAAGTTATATTATTTTATACTCCATAAAGGAGTGCAGTCCTTCTATATCTGTCCCTCTCTCTCAGACTCATTTCACTTAGTACACTGTCTTTATTTTCTCTTTGAATAATTTTAGTTAGGCTGGTCTAAGCAAGGGTTCAACCTAATAGCCTGTTTCTACCCTCGCCCCCGGCTTTCATGGCTCAGCTTTATTGAGTCTCCTATAGTAGTTTAAAGAGAATTCCCTTCACCTGAGACACCTTGATAACTGATCGAAGTTTATATCCCTCACCAATCCGCTCTTGATTGTATTTGGCAATAAACCCGATTGCGATTGGCAATCATTCTACTTTTAGGTCAATTCCGCCCATAACTATCTAACACTGGAAGATTTCCTTTACTAATTTTTTTAAGCAGCTGAATTTGCCTGTCCCTATCACTCGCACACACGGGGCTATGCATCCCCACTGGCTTTTCTATCTGGAATTGAGCTCTATCTCTCCTTTCAAGTGAAATAATTTAGGCTATCTTGCAACAGTTCTGAATCATCTTCTACTTTAACAAGTGTCAGAGGAGGACTAGAAAGGCAGCTTCTTTTCTCCTTCTGTCTCTGTCTTATTATACTTCTTTGTATTACCTTGAAGAGTTAGAAAAATTGACGAGATAAGCATCTAGCTCTTATAGGGAGACAGAACAGCTCATGGCTAGCTACCCCAATATCTGTCCTTTTGAGCTGCATACCATATAAAACCCTTCCCATTGTATCGGGAAGAATGGGACAGTAAATACTCTCTGGCACATAGATTTCAGAAGCTTCTTCATTCTTCCTAACTTCTTAAGATTCTTGACACTGCTGGGAAGTTTGAACTGGGAACACATTTCTATGCTTGAAAGGTCTGTGTCCTAGGTTTGACTCCAAAGGGGGTCAGAGAACAATCACCTTGAAAGGGGGGCGGGTAGGGGAGTTGTTTACTTCTTTTATTGCTGGGACACCTGAAGGTTGTGAAAGAGTTACTGGCACCTTGCTGTGATATAGAAACTGTCTGAAAAGGGATGTCCTCTTGCCCTTTCCTTGCTGTTATATAAATTGAACTCGAATTGGGGCACCTAGGATTTGCTGCACCCTTCCATTCTCTTTGTTTTCCTTCAAGTGTGACCAAACACCTGAGTGAAAGTTTGACATTCCAAACTTGGCAGAGACAACTCCGATGCTATTAAATATGGCTAACTCAGCTGCCTTATATTGGGCAACGTCTTGTTGAGAACTGAAGTGATAAATTTAGAAGCAGAGAAATGAGATGGCGTTTCTTTAGTGTCTGCTTGCCTCATTGTAAGTGAGAGGTTTTGCTGACTACAGAATTTTGCTGCTGGAAAAGACCTTTGAGATCAACTAAGTCAATGCCTCCCTTATATTACAGATAGGAAAACGAATTTTAGATGAAGTAATCTGACTTAGTCTCCTCCCCCCCCCCCCACGCAACTAATTAATGAATGCAGTCGATCTTGAATTTGCATTTTCTGAATCCTAGTTTTTCTTCTCGATCGCAGTATATAAAACTTCTGAGTTCATTGTGCTGCAGTTTTTAATGTTAGTGTTTGGATGTGGGCTGGGAGTGGGAATACATTATATCACCTATGTAGTCCCTAGAAGGTTAGAATATTCTAGCCCAGAAATGAGGGTTTTTTTTCAATGCACTCTTATTGAGCCCAAATTCAGGTGCTCACAGTTCAAAAGATAATAGGGTGAGAAACAAATGTCTATAAGAAAAAAACACAAAAAATATTACCAGGTTTATTCCGATGTAACATCCTGAGAAGATGGTGGAATTGCTGTCCCCCAAGTGTCTTACTCTCAGGTTGGGGGCAGGGCTTTCTGTAAGGTTGATTGATAAACCAAGTTAGAATGGAAATGGGTAGTGTGTTGGGGGAGAAAGGGTCATGTCTGGTGGCAGTCCAGATGGCAGGAATGGTTTAATAACCCTCACCCTCAGGGCATAGTGTCAGTTCATTGTGAAAGTGTGAGTTAACATCATCCACCTCTGGGGATGTACAGGGCCTCCTTTAGGAATCTTAACAGGATGCCTGGTGTTCGCTCTTTTGCCTCTATCCATAATTGGATTTGTTTTAATCTGAATATTTAATGCATGAGTACACTCCTTAGATTTGTGAGCTAAAGAGCGAAAGGTTCTGAAAAATCATATGTGGGGAACAAGATGGTCTCTAACTCTCTGACACCTTACACTGGGAAGACCATCATGCTTCTAATCACTCTCATTAGGCAGAGTATGAATAAGGTGTTTACTTTTTTACTCTGTGCATTAATATGCTCATCTGAATGGTATATTGCTAAATCTTAGAACCCAGCACCAATACTTGAACAGAGAATTAGATGCAAGCAGACAAAGGAGGCCACAGAGAATGCCAGGATCTGCTTTAGGGGGTACCATCCACATACCTCTTTTCTTCAAATCTTACTGCTTAATCTCCTGGAGTGTGAACAATGATAGTTTCAGGGGGGAAATGGGGTATTTTAAGGAGATCAACAGTTAGAGAAAAAGGAAACAGATGTTCACACAATGGGATATGTAAGTCAAATCATTGAGATATACAATAAGAGAAATTTAACTTTCTATAACATAGCTGTCAAACAGCACCTTTCTCTCACATGTAAATTTCTACCATTTATAGCACTTAACTGTTCTGTACCATTCAGACCAAGAGCATAGAACCCAATTCAATCCTATGTAATATTGCTGTAAGATAGATCGAACTAAGGAAATTTTCTGTTGCGTTTAGTGATAGTTTTCTTAATCCTTTCTCACACTAACTTATTTTTTACATATGTACTCCCACATGTATTTATTGAAATATCTTTAACCTCATTTAAATTTAAGGTGTACATAGTGAAGGCCAGATCTGTATGTAGGTGTATGTGTGTATGTATATATAAAATGATTATTATGTAACAATACTTCACATCACATAGTTACTATATAATTGTTATTATAGCAAAAAAATTAATTTGTTCTGGGGCATCTCTTGGTGGTGCTGAGGGACTACTGTTGATTCTGTGCTTAAAGATAGCTCCTGGTGGCTCTCAGAGGACCAGTGCTGAGTATCAAACTTGGGTTGATCATATGCATGCAAGTGCCTTACCCACTGTTCTCTCTCCAAATCTTATAGAGAGAATTTCTAATACCTCTATTCTCTTCACAAATTTTATTCTTATTTACAAGAATTACATTTGTTTGTTACTTTTATTACATTCTTTTAAAATCTAACTGCCTATGCATTATAATTGATAGTAGGAGTTTTCAAATGTTTTTCAGGTAAGAGAATAAATGGTTATTATTTCATTTATTTCTTATTATTTCAATCTGTACTATAATATCATATTTTTCATATTATAGGCGGTAAATCTAAAGCTCTGACATCTTTTTTTTGGCTTTTTGGCTTTTTGGCTTTTTGGGTCACACCTGGTGTTGCACAGGGGTTACTCCTGGTTCTGCACTCAGGAATTACTCCTGGCAGTGCTTAGGGAACCATGTGAGATGCTGGGAATCGAACCCAGGTCGGCTGTGTGCAAGGCAAATGCCTGACCTTCTGTGCTATTGCTCCAGCCCCTGAAGCTCTAACATCTTGAGTGACTTTCCTAAAGTCAAAAACTGCATCCAATTTTGTCTGTCCAGAATAAAAGCATTGTACCTATTGCACGTATTCCTTGGTATTTCTGAGGCTGGATAGGAAAAAGGCAGAAACTAGTAAGATAGAAAAAAAGTGGTAATATTTTCCTTATTAGGGTAATCTGGCTGACCCGGGTTCTATCCCTAACATCCCATTTGGTGTCTCAAGCACTGCCAGTATTAATTCCTGACAACATAGTCAAAAGTAACCCTTGAGCATCGCCCAGTGAGGCCCAAACACACACACACACACACACACACACACACACACACACACACACACACACAACATATAGACACACTCATGCATATTAAGTTAACCTCACGTTTCTATGAATGTGATCCTCATTGTTGTATTTTATTACAAGTCTAAGAGACTCATAGTTCTGCAAAACACCAAGTAGCGGAACAAGGGCCTTTGTTAATGATTTCCTGAAACATGCCTGAGGCTTGCAGCTGGAAAGAAGAAACTGATTGCATCCCAAGGCACACAGTGACTTACTGTGGATGTTTTAGATATTTCCTTGGCTGGGAAACTTAAGGGTAAAATAAAATATTAAGGTGAGAATTGAACTAGGACATTAAAAAATGCTCAGTTCCTTGGGCAATCCCTCGGCACTTGATTCCATACTTCTAACTTTTAGCCAACCCTTTGGTTCCACCACCTTAGATGATTGTTTATTACTCATCTTCGCTCATATATTGTTGCTGCCTTCTGAAATAAAGTGCTTCAGCCTCAGGATCATAGATCCTCTGTAGCGACAGGATCAGTCTCGCAGTGATTTCTTCCTATTACTTTTTCAGAAGAGGCTCCCAAAGAATTGTTATTACCACCCTCTCTTCTTTCCTGATACAGAAAGATGAAATGTTCCATCTTTCTGTATCCATCTTTCCACCTAAAATATTCACAGCACTTCAGTTTTTTTTGCTATATGTTTTATAGCAAATAATTAGATATTTCTAAAGTTACAAAACAACTCCCACCCCACCGTTTTTTATTCATACTAAAGAACTTCATAGCCCAATCCTGTTTTGTAGTATCTATAAAAAACACTATATCTTTTCTAGATTATTTTAAGCATTTATCACATTTCTCCTCATTCTGTCAAATACTTTTCATTTTCACACCGTTTTCAAGTTCTCATAACCGCGAAATATCTGAAAGCTTGCTTTAAACAACAACGATGGGAAGAAGGGTTAATTTGGGGTCTATTGGGTATTCAAGCTGGAATGGAATTTTCTTCGCTTTTACAATTTGCCTGAAAAATTATAAAACACTTTATTTACTTTATTAAGTACAGTACATTAACCTTGCAAATATGCTAATGTCTAAAATTCTGCTGCCTCTGCAGCTTCACCGAATATAAAAATTATCTCCGTTCATCACAGAGATTTTAATTATACATTATTATTTCCTAAAAGCACCTCCTGTTTCAAATTGATGCAGTTTTCAAAATGTGAGTACTGTTCAGTGAAAGCTGAATGAGATGCAAAGCCCAACCTCGGCCAACGCCGCAGCTGTCTGTGGGCAGCAATCAGGCTCAATTGCACATTTCTATCTGCCGACCTCTTCGCCTCTCTGATCGCTCAGGTCAGTGGTCATTGACTCTTAGCGGGGGACAAAAAAGTGGCTTTAGCCTTCCAATGCCATTAAGACCCCAGGTCCATTGGTGGATTCTTATGTAGTGAGATTACTAGCAAGCATAGGATAAGATCAAGTTATTTCAAGCAATGCAAAGGTTAGGGATTATTCTCCCTAGCTGAGACATGAAAAAATAAAATTCACCAACTGAAATCAAATACTTAAAGATTTCTTAGAAAGCTGAGAAATGAATGATGTTATCTGGCATGACATTACATGTTCTTTTAGTTAAACAAATCCAGATTTAATCATTCAAGCAATACTTTCTGAGATCATGATAACCTCTTAGGGTAGCCTGTTAAGTTTTAAGATGTTGGGAGGATTTTTCATTTTGTCTCTGACTTAGATGCCTACCTCCATCCGTCTCCTACTGGCAAGGCTGTGATGAAAGGCGCAGAAACCGACCTCACAGTCAGCTCAATTATTCTGTTCCTTACTGTGGTTTTGGCTCGGTGATGATGAAGTGTTGCTCTTAGTGGCGGCTTTGCTCAGATGGCTTTATTTTTAGATTAGGGACAAAATCCAGAAAGACAGTGTTTTGTCCCTTGTTCCTTGGTCATTATAAGCTCACAAAGATGGGAAGAGGCTGGAGAGGAGTTCAGCTAAGTTATATTTGAATAGATTAGGTACGAGCCACCATTTATTCACAACTATGTAAGTGTCAACCATTATATTAAACTTCTTGCATGCATTATCTCATTTAATCCCATCATTTAATCAGGATCTACACTGTCTCCCAGGGTAGTTGATGAGAAGTGGATTTTCTGTTCTAGAAGAGCTGGTGCTTCCTTGTTTCCGGTAGGACAGACTGCACAGAACTTGAAAACATATACTTCTCCTTCTGCAACCCTAGTCCCATTGTCCTGGAAATGCTGACTTGTCAATAGGACATTCTAAATTTAGCTTTATAAATATAGAAATTAAATGCCACTGTACTCTATTTGGAGTCCTGTTTCTCTATACATGACTTTGGGTTGCCCTGAGGGAAAATGTTTCAGGTGATCTTTCTTTCTTGTGCTACTAGATACACATAGTTAAAATAACATACATATAGTTAAACTAACTTGAACAGACCAGCTAAGAGAGAAGGTTATAACTGACTCATAACAGACCAGAATTCTCTTGGCCAACAGTTTATTTTTCATTATAGTTTTCAAGAGCCATTTTGGATAATGGTACATGTGATATTTTTGTGTGCGTTCTAGAGGGCTGACTCTCACTATATCACAGTCATCTTTTACTGAAAATATACCATTTCCTGAATTCTTCTCTGTCTTCGATTGCCTCTTGGACAATTCTTGCCTGAACTGGACTTTATTTACTTGTTCACACTTAGTTCGAAACACCACTTAGTTTTCTAGAATAAGCTGGATTACGTGATCATTGTAGATCACCATGAAAATCTCCCCATTCCAAAATATTTGCAGCACTTCATTTTTTGCTATATATATTTTAATTTTCCTACATATATTTTAATTTTTCCTTTCATATTTTTATTAATATAGTATGATTTACAAAGTTATTCATATCTGGGCGATTCATTTTTACATTCAAATCCAGATTCTATCACATTACAGATTTCAGCATTTTCTATCTCTGAATATTTTTAGAAGAGGGGCATTACCTAAAATGCATATTTCATTCTTAGTTTTGTTTGGTGTGGAGCATGGTGACAGACACTGGTGCAGATAAGACCCGACCTTGCAAAGTGGCTCAGAAGCAAAGCCTCACAAGAGGGACTATCTGGGCAAAGCTGGCAAGAACAGGGCATCAGCCAGCACCAGGTGTTTGGCCTTGAGCCTCACTCAACTTCCTGGTCACATGAGCCCAAGACACAGAAACTGTCATGCTTGTTTAGCAAGTCATTCTAACTGCAGTATCTAGCCTTGTTTGGATTGGACGGGGGCAAAGCAGAGTTGGAGAGGTGACAGGCCAACAATGCTAAACTTTCTGTGATTGAACCATCCTTTTAAGTCGAAAATCCCTATGAAATATGTGTGTATTTGGCAACAGTGAACAGCCATCAGCTGCTCCCAGAGGGTGTTTCTCTGCACACTCATCATCCTTCATCCCACGTCTGCCCCGACCTGGTGCACAATGTGTTCAGGCACTGGTGGGGGGGACACTGTACCCCAACAGTTTGAGGATCCTAAGAAATACTCAGAGGAAACAGTCCACTCTCAGTGATACTTAGCCCAGTGAGTCAGATAGTTTAATGCTAGAACCATGTGCCTGGGATATGGTACTACTCAGACCTAGTGGTGCTGGAGGCCACCAAAGAAACCTTGGCACTTTGGAAGACATTTAGGACTATACCTGGCAGTAGTCAGGAATTTTTACAATGCTGGAGATGAACCTAGATTATTGCATGTGCAAGTTACGTACTCCTGGCCTGAGTTGTCTATATAGCCCTTCCATTTTCACTCTTACTACCTGTCTTTTAGTGTTTTCTTTCCGGCACCTAGCAAAGTGAATGGCATGAGGTGTTCACTAAATGTTCATAAATAAAAGCAAACAGAAGACACCAAATTAAGGATTTTTTGATCCTAGGTGGCAGTAAGGGCATGTGAGTGACTCCAGAACCAAATGAATGGACTACAGAATCAAGTGAATTGCAAGGCAGCCAATTTGCCAGGTGGGCTCTCCCTGGGGCCCCTTCAATCAGCAAAATGCTGATATCCCTTCAGTCCACCGGACCATCTCCTCTATTATGGCCCACTCTGTATTTACTTAGTAATCTCATTTCTGTGGTCAGAAACCTAGGGTTGCTTTTCATTACACACCATCCTTTCCCTTGACTTGTTTCTTTTCATGACACTTATGAGTGAGATCATACAGTATTTGTCTGTTTCTGACTTAGTTTAGTCTCCATTTTCATCCATTCTGCAGAAAATGCAAATATTTTATTTTTAATAATGAATAGTATTTCATTGTATATGTGTAGCACTATGAAAACCTTTTAAAATTACATTATATTTATACATAAATAAGTGGAGAGTCAAACTGGCATTAATTAGAAAGCCATTTTAGTTATTATAACTAAAATATTTTAAATATAGAACCCTACTTCTTTCTGAGTACTGTAGTGGAGAATCCTGGTATGAATTCTCTGTTTTGGACTTCCTCTTGATAGTCTTTTCCTCATGGGAGAAGGTATAAGTAGGAACACTGGGACGTGCCCTCTTATAGTTGGTGTTTTCTCTACTAAATTCAATACTAAGCTTTAGGAGTATGGTAAAGGTAAAGGTAAAGGTAAAGGCCCTCCCGTTGATCGTCGATTTGCTCGAGCAACCCCAGTAACATCTCCATTGGAGACTTTGTTGTTACTGTGTTTGGCATATCGAATACTCTCGGTAGCTTGCCGGGCTCTCCGAATTAGGAGTATGGGGTACCAATATTCCCTTTCCTAATTGCTCCTTATCTTTTTGTGGGTTCTACGTGCGTTTCTTTTTTACTACATTCCTTAAAAGGTGGGTTAAGTCCTGGTACATGTATTTCTTTGTACAAGGAATAGATAACTATTTGTGGGTAGTATGTAGGGAATTTGTATACATACATCATGTTGTTTAACTATATGTACAGGAGACTGTGCTATGAAAAAAAGCAAAACAGAAATAGAAGAGAGGAATTATGAGCAAGAACTATGACTCAGCTCTTGATACTATTGTATCCTGACACATAACACTGGAGTATTCAAACTTTTGAAATCAAATGTGGCTTCCAGACCACTTTGAAATAGTTTTGTAAGTTAGAGGACAGCTTTTTATTTTTACTTAAGCATCATTGGCCTTTACACATGTGCTTCAGAATCCATAGACATTAAAAGAAGGACTACTGGCAGTATTATGTATAAGGTATCATGAAAAATAATTAGATTTGATTTGAAACTTGCAGCTCGTACAATGATATGGATCAGAGATGCTGCAAACATATTTGGAGTAGAGCTAATATGGCTGACCCTGAAACATACCTTGAAAGTTCTTCTTAATTAAACTCTCAGTTATTGGCTCATTTAAAGTTTCCCTTTTTATTCTAAAAGTGGAATGCCACTGATTGAGTGTTCCAGTTAATTGGGTCAATCAACAATTTTCTGAATAATATTATTTATGAATCGATAGAAGATGTTGACATGCAGTGTGCAGAAAAACAGGATGAAGAGAGTTTGAATCAATGGGAAAGTCTTTAAAAGGCAAACAAGGTGTATTTAATCATGATTTGGGGGAAGAATTTATGACGAATATCTTTCCACAAAGAAAATAATAATAAGGATCACAGTACATATTAGAGTGCATTAAAAGAGAAGAAATTTGCAATTTCCAATGGGATATATATATATATATATATATATATATATATATATAGAGAGAGAGAGAGAGAGAGAGAGACATTTAACTGTGTGAGATATAGAAGGACGTGTGAAATATAAGCACTGTGCCTGATGATGAGAGAATGCCATCTTCATGATCATAAGAGTATGCTGTGCTAATACATGATGCTAATGGTATGCTGGAAACTGCACTTGAAAGGAAATGTGATCCTTTGGTTCATGTCTGGAAGAAAGTGACTGGGATAATTAAGACCCTAGCATCTCTCATACAGGGCATTCAGAGCACTCATTAGATCAAGTGCTATCTTCAGGTACTTGTCAGATCAAGATATGCAAGTGTGAATGAGTTTCTTTCTTTTCCCCAAGAACACAGGGAAAAGGGTCAGAAGTCATAGGAAAATGAGTTTTGGACTCATTTATATGAAAGTACAAGATGCGTAAACAAGTTATACATACATTTCTTAAGCTAGTATTGAGGCTTCACCTGCACAGTTTCATGAGGACGGTGAAAATACTGCATTCAAGCTGGATCATAGAAACCATTAGAAACAATTTGTCTGTCCAGAGGAGCCTTGTGAAAATGTAGGAATACATAACACCGATTGTCAGAAATTGGAGGGGTGCATTCCTTTCTATTGTGATGCTAAAGTGTATGAGGTGTCTCTCAACAGTCATCGCCCAAATGTGAAATACAATGTGTGGCACATGCTAAGATTTTGCAAATTTCTTGCAATTGCTTCTTTGCAATTGCTATTCCTCTGCCTAGGAAGACAGAGTTTTCCTCCCTAATCTCACTCAGATCTAAATTAGGCCCATCTCCTGTAACTTCACGTTGCCTTGTTTTATTTCTTCCCTTTGTAGTTACCCTTTCCCTGAAAGTTAACTTTTATCTCTATTTATTGCTCCGTGGGGACAGAGGCTTTGAATTCTCTGAGACATAGTCACAACTTAGAATAAAGTCTGGGAAACCAAAATTTTGTTAAATTCATGAGTACTGAAAGGTCTAAATGAGTGTTAATTACCTGACTGACTGATTATCTGGATGAATTTGACTGCTTATCTGGGTGAATGGCACCTGTACCCCACTTTATGGCAAAGGTGTTTAAACAGAGGTTAGTTAACCAAATGATGTTTGGGCACAGGATGCTTGCTATGGAGAATTGGTCTTCAAAGTTTCTTCCAGACATAAAGAATACTTAGGGAATAGTGAGGAGGGTGATGAGAATTGGTGCGGAAGAACAGAATTAAGAAGCAGCTAGAGAGCACTGGAATGAAACAGCTTGTAGAGAAGCTGTGATGGCAGCTGACTTGTTGAAATATTTACCACACTCTGGAATCACAGATGTGCACTGAGAGATCTGCATGAGCATTTGTAATCTGTTGCTCCCTCTGCCTTTCATATCTGGCCTCATGCCTATAAACAGGAGCTTGCCGCATGGTGATCCACTCTGTTAAGTCTCTTTCCCAAAAGGAGAACCAGCACCTCTATACCAAACTATAGTCACATATGTCAATCCCGAAGACAATCATCTTCATTCTTCCTTTCCTAGCCTCTTGAACTCCTGACTTTCATCTCCCACTATCCCTGCCCTTACTCACACTGCACTTCCGGCACACTGACCTCCTTGCTCATTAAGGCTGCCAGCCATGCCCTCCTTCCCAGCTTTGCACTGTCTAGTGTGCTTGGCAAGATCTTTCTGCAGAGAATTATTTGACTCCTTCCTTTGCTGCTTCAACTATGCTCAACAAGTTTCACCTCTTAGTGAATCTGACTTTGAAAACACCAGTTCCACATTTGATTACACTTCGAAACATCAACACTGGCTTTCTTTTTGCATACTCCCGACACCATTATTCTGCTCCATGTTCTCACTTTTCTTTGTATTTATTACTTGATCATATACTTTTAATTTTTTTATGTCTAATTGATTATCTGCCTCCCCATATTACGTTTTTATAGTAGAGCATTTATGAGAACAGAGAATAATAAATTCTTTGTTGTTTGAAATTGCATTCCATAAGGAGAAAAGTGCTGAGCATATAGTACATTCTCAATAAATATTTTCTGAAGGACAAAAATGAATGGATGATGCATTAACATTAAATACAATCCTGGAAATATTTCTCTCAAGCCCAGGGAACATTGGGAGGGAACATTCTTGAGCATTTTCAGGAGGGCTGTATAATAGAAACAGGAAGAACCCTGGTAAAGAATACTCAAAAAAACGGTCCCAGAATCTAAAAATTAAGCTCCATAATCATGAATACCAGTTCACAAGAAAGTGAAAGAAAATGGAGAGAAAATTAGAATTCTGAGGAAATGTTCAGATATTTTCACTTTATTCCTTAAGGGGAGAGATAAGGAATTACTTGAGAGAAGACTACTCTCATGGACATTATGGCATTAATATGTGTTCTAGTTCCTAAATAACTTTGGATTCCTCATGTAAGTTTTTTACATCCATGTATAGAAAATATAGGAAGTTGAAATATGGCTGATCAGGTACATCTTAGTTATAAAAATATTCTTTGTGAACCCTGAATCTAACTTCATAAAAAGGTGTCCCCAGACTCTACCATGAAAGAATGTTCAGCTTTGAGTGGAACAAATGAAGAAATAATGGCAATTTAATAATTTATAATAGGAGAAAGATTTATAAAATCTGAAGAGAAACCAGAGGAGAGTAGGGGGGGTCACACCCACCAAATGGTCCCCTGGCGCCGTGTAATGCCATCAAGGGCCAAGACTCAGAGACTATAAAACCCAGCTCCCATCTTATCATCTTATTTCTACTTTGGACAAACTGACAAGCTACCGAATATAACCTGCCCACACGGCAGAGTCTGGCAAACTCCCCAGGGCATACCCAACATGCCAAATACCAGTAACAATGAAGGGTCTCATTCTCCTAACTCTGAAAGAGCCTTAAATATGGCACTTTTTAAAAAATCTCAAGGCTAGGATGAAGGAGACGTTACTGGGGCCTGCTCAAGGCAATCGACGAATAACAGGATGGTCGTGATCGTGATCGTGATAATAGGAAAACATAGCAGTAAAGACAAAATGAAACAAAAAATGTAAACCTCAAGAGCCAGGAATAAGGTGAGGACATTTAAGAGGCAGAAAGACAGGGAGGGTTTGAAAAGATAGTTGAGTGCTCTAATTCTGGGCAAAGCTCTAGCAGTCACATGAGATTCTACATGTGACATATTCTCAAGCTTTGGCCTCAATCATCAATCCCCAATTAGGTGCTACTTGAAAAAATTCTATATCTTACATGCAAATAGAATGGGTCAGAATATGGAGAAATCCCCTTTTAGTTATTTGGCCATGATGCTGGAGAAAAAAAGTGTAGATCTGATGAAAAAATTCTATTCTGTAGAAATCCAGCTGTTAACTAGATGTTTGGCCTTAGATCAGTGTTTTGGGGTCCTTTGAGTAGGTGCCCAGAAGAGGAATTAATGGGTAGTATGGTAATTATATTCTGAATTTCTTGAGGAGGGTTCATATTATTTGTCAAAACATTTGAACCAGTTGACATTCCCACCAATGGTGAATGGGGGTTCCTTTTTTCCACATACACTCCAGCACTGGTTGTTCTTATTTTCTTCTGTATGTCTGTCTTGTTGGTGTGAGGTGATACTTCAGTGTTGTTTTTTAAATTTTCATCTACTTGAGAATAAGTGGAGAGGATTTTTTTCATATACCTTTTGAACATCTATATCTCTTCTTTAAAAGTTTATATACATGGTGGAAAATAAACAATTTTGTTCTTTTCCCCATGTTTGATGGGGTTGCTTGATTTTTGCTGTTTAGTTTTACAAAAGCTTTATGTATCTTTGGATTTTGTTTGGGGGTCACACCTGGCAGTTGGGATTTACTTCTGGCTCTGTGATCAACTGTCAATTCTGATAGAACTCTGGGTACCATATGAGGTGCCAGGGCTGAAACCATGTACAGAAACTAGAGGAAGGTGTGTGCAAGGCAAGAACCTTACCTGCTGTACTATCTGACCAGACCTTGATATTAATCTTTCATCCAGTGTGTTGTCAGGAAAAAGTTTTTCCCTGTTGGTGGTATGTCTTTTACTATCTGAAGTCCTCTTCCAGGTAGAATTCTGGTAGATTAGAAAATTATGTTGCTAATTTTTTACCAGGGAAAGAAGAAGAGTTGTCTTAGGTAGCACGGTCTCCTACTCAGTTACTGCATTTTGAGGGAGATGAGGAAGGAGAATCTGTACAGTGCATAGTAAGAAAAGGAGAAACAAATGAATGAGGGATCCCATTATCCCAAAGGACTAGCATTTGTGTTTTTACTTCCCAATCCCCCACAAACTAATACATTTCATTAGTAACCTACGTGTTAACCTCTGCGATTTCCAATTAGAGGAACAAAAATTAAATAAAAATGAATAAGACTGATTCCTGGGGCTGGAGTGGTAGCACAGCGGGTAGGGCATTTGCCTTGCATGCGGCCGACCTGGGTTTGATTCCCAGCATCCAATATGGTCCCCCAAGCACTGCCAGGAGTAATCCCTGAGTGCAGAACCAGGAGTAACTGCTGTGCATTGCAGGATGTGACCCAAAAAGAGAAAAAAAAGGTGATTCCTGTCTCCAAAATTTCTCTAACTTAACACTCTAACATGTTTTTTTTTAGTGTTTCTGGGGTAGATGACCTAATTCTCCACTCCTGAATAAATGCACTGTAGCTATTAGCCGAGAAGTCTTAATGGTATGTTATTCTGTATTCTTTCATTTTTTATAAGGTTTTCACTAACAGCAAGGCAAGAATTTATATACATTCATGGGAAAGAAACAGTATTATTTCGAAAAGAGTCCTTGGTTCTTTAATGAACTCCTTCTGTACTTGCAGGAAATGTGATAAGGTCAACCTTGACTGCAGATGATGAGCAACTCGGTTGGGTGTTTATTCTAAATATATCACTGCCAGTATCACCCTTGGCAGCACCCTGCTTCCTCCTTCCATCCGGGATTTCCCACCAGATGGGGAGAGAGCTCATTACTAGCCAGGAAGGGAGAATTGATGTTAACACCCACAGCAGCACTTGAGTCAACCCCTTCATTACTCTTCCTTCTGCCCAGAATCCTAGGAGCCTCTGGTGAAAACCTCAGGCATAGCACGTTGCAAACCCCTGGGCCCCTCACTGACACTTTGCTTTTCACAGAGGTCACGACTAAGTCGAGCATGACTTTCTTTACCTGCCCCCAGATGAGTGACCTGCTTTCTCAGCAACAAATTTCTCAGACGAGATTGTTTCACAGAGAGAAGAATGAAATCAAGCATCAGGGTATTGTATCAAAGTGGTCCTTATGTTCTGAGGGGTGGGGTCAGATTACAGGTACAAATGAGCTCTTGGACACAGTGCGTCCTGTTGAGAACACACTACCTCCAACCATCTCTCTCCTGTCCCTTGTTACATCCTACCTTTAAAACTGTGGAATCTCCTATGCAAGTATTTGAATCAATTTCAAGATTTTTTCATGGAATATCTAACAAATAGCTATTTTGCTGAGCTCACCATATACATACACCATATACATATACATATACTTATACATATACTTAGCTCACCATATACATATTTCCATAACTATCATCATTATTTTAACAGCAATTTCAAGGGAGAGAAAATATTTTAAAATTTTATTTAAGAATTTTATTAAAGAAGAAATTGAAACCAAGAATTATTGAGTAAAATGCTCCAAAATAGCATGCTAGGAAATAGCACAGTAAGGATTTTACCCAGTTTATTTGTCTCAAACCTTTTGAGCACAAACCGTAAGAAACTGTATATAATATCTACTAGATTGAGCTGGACATTGTTAGGGATGTAAAAATGAAGCAAATCAGGTTGTAGCTTTGAGTTGCTTGTCATGTTATGGAGAGACATTATATAAACTCTATACAATTTACATATGCTATATGTATACATATATATTATGGATAAACTAAAGAAGAAAGTGAAAATGGTTGCAGCATGACAGGATATAAAGGACATGCTATGACAACAGTAATGTACGAGTAAGATTATAGTAAAATAGATATAATTTATGATAAAATGTTAAGCCTAAAAAGAATTTATGAGAAATATATATTACAATTCTCGTATTATTGTCATCAATAATGAACCTGAGTTGAACTCTAACTCACAGAGTAAATTCACGCAACAGAATTTGGACCTGTTTTGATCACAGAGCCCTTACTTGTTACTTCTTTTTAATATAACTTTCTTTTGACACCATGATTTACAAAGTTGTTCATAATAGGGTTGTTACATACAATAGACATACAATAGACAATAGACATACAATGCTAACCCATGACCGGGCTCAGGGGACCATATATGGTTCTGGGGAATCAAACATGGGTTGATAGCATGCAAGGCAAGTAATTATTGTACTATTGCTCTAACCCCAAATCTTGTTATTTCTACATAATTCTTATTAACGGGGAAGCTGTTTAGAATCAAAATTTTACTTGTACCTGAATGGGTACTTTTACCATAAAGTTTTTTTGGGTTGAGAGGAAGTTGCAGATTAATCTAGGCATTGGGGAAAGTGTGTGAAAAGGCACCAATGTGAGTTACGATAGCAAGGTAGATCCAAGAATCACTAAATAGTAACTATGGCTAAATAGGTATGGTATTTCATTGTTAATAAAATTACTAGATTTTTTGAAAATATTGTACAAATTATATATTAAATCATAGAGTGGTTAACTTGGGAAGAAATTGTGACACATAATGGTTTTGTAGATCTCTCTCTATTGGGGTGTGGTAGTGGTTTGGGTAACACTTAATGGTGCTGAGAACCTACTCCTGACTCAGTGCTCTATGGTATAACTTCTGGCAGTCCTTGGGGGATACAAACAATGTGGGGACTGAAATTTGGTTTGATCACATGCAAGATAAAGATCTTAATCTGTGTACTATTTCTCCAACTCATGTAGATCTCTTATTATTCTATTCTATTAATTATTACTCTCTTAAATATAACAGTATATTAAAATTATATATCAGTATGTATTTCAAGGCTCTGGGGACCACATGGGATGCTGGGGATCAAACCCATGTTAGCCTTGTGCAAGGCAACACCCTGCATGCTTTACTATTGCTACCAGCTTGTACAATTCCTGGAAATGAGTGAAAAGGATAGGATGTGTGTCCAGATAGAAGTCATGAGTCAATAAGGTTTGTGGATGACTATATTCAAGATCTGAAGGACAAATAAGGATCATGATAGGGCCTGGAGGAATAGCTAAGTGACTCAGTATGCCTGCCTTGCCAGCTTGAATTCATGAGTTTGATCTCTGGTACCAACACATATAGCAAAGGTGATTCTGGAAGCTTCACTTTTTGAAGCTGGCAAGTCTGTCTACTCCTTAATGCTGCAAGCAATTTCCGGCCACACTACAACAGGCATGTGTCAGTAACAAAAAGTGGTGTGGTCCCCAGAGACCACCGTAACTAAAAGATATGTGAGCACCAAACCTAGGAAGTATGACCATTGGCAAAGGTGTTTGTGGGCACCATGGTCACTCTGGCAAGCAGTGCAAGAAAAATGCAAATAAACAATCTTAACTATAGATTGGGGAACACTCTAATACTAGGGCAAGCACCACAAACAGGCTTGTGAGACTCCTGATCATCATCATCATCACCATCACCATCATCATCATCATCATCATAACAGCAATGAACAGAGAGGGAGGAATAAAAATTAAAAAGAATCCCAAGATAATGCTGGACACATAGAAAAATATTGACATTATGATAACCTAGTTATCATGAAAAAGAAGTATTAGCCACACTGAAGTATAAAGATGTCTAAGGCATTCATTTAAATGATCATCAGACAGTGATATTCAAGTCTTTATCTAAAAATGCCTGTTTTCAAGTTTGAGCTCACGCCCTCCCCCCCCCGACACACACACACACACACACACACACGGTGAGAAGTATCTCTACAGTCAAGTGACACAATATAAACAGTTACCTGAAGAAAAAGTACAACTTTGGTGAATTTCTATGGAAATAAGGAGAACTCAAAGTATCAGAAGTTACATCAGTGATAAGTATGTACCATTTAGCTTTGGTAATCGTCCCCAAAAGGAGCACTTGAACACTGGGGACAGGAGTTGACAATATGGACAGGAGCAATAAAGGTTGCATTCTTTACACAATGTTGGCATTGATAATAAAAAAAAGGGAGATGGGGAAATGACTAGTGGAATTATAGTTATAAAATAGAAGTGTTTTAAAGCAAACTAGTTATACAGAGTCTTATGGATATAAAGCCTAAAATACCAAATTTATTTACATCCAAATTGTTCCCGCATATGATGTACTAAAAAAATGTGTTTTTATTGAGTCCAGAAATATTATTGAACTCTTGAAAGTCCTATGTAAAAAATGTAGTATATTTTATTGGAACTTCTGGACCATGATTCATGGGATATTGGATTATGCAAGAGAGAATTGCTGGTTACTAATGGTTTGAGCAGATAGAGTACATGTGTTGTTAGTCTATTCATTTTCTGTTCTTTCCAGATTTCTTATGTCTTGCTCTGCTACTATATAGAGAGGAGATGAGTTCCGCAGCACAAGACAAATTAATTGATGTGTCTGGGCTTCTATACTATTTTTTCAAAATAAAGATTTCATCTAAATGATTTCGCTTTTAGACAGATTTGTTTTTAAAAAGTTGTACGTCTTCTCTTCCTTGTTCTATTTGATTTGGAGGATGATTTTAAAAACATTACATACAAGTAATAGGTAGGGTTATAAAATTGGTCAAGCATTAAGAAAATGGTTTCAAGAACTGAGCACTGAATTATTTATCTGGAAATAAGGGCAAAACAGACATGAAATTAAATACACAAAAGTCACAAATCGGAAGAAGAGAATGACAGTTTACAAAATACTAAATTTAATCTCTAAGCTAAAACAGAAATGGAAATATGATAAATAATACATGGAAGAAGTTATGTGACCCTATTTTACTCTTGGGACAAATTTTTGGTTTTTAATTTACTAAGTAGAAATTTCTAATAATCTTTCAGAGCATAATCATTTTGCCAGAAATCATGTAATATCTTGGCTGTATTCTTTTTTGGGAAGTGTGAAGGAGAGAAAAAGAGAAGAGAAAATGACTGTAGAAGAAATAAAGTTCATTTCATAGAGGCAAAATTGTACCATGCTCACTTTCAGATGAAGGAAAAATCTTGATGATAAATGAACGAAAAGAATGAGAAACTCTGAGGGATACTTCCCTGCTTTCTAAGAAGGTGAAGCAGGGTAAAGAAACTCTTGAGAATGACAAGTGGAAATAACCACAGACGATGGCAAACTGCAAATCTTAGTTTTGTGTTCCTTGGAAACAGTAAGAAGAGAGTCTTATTTCACATGCAGATGAATGTCTCTGCCATCCTGACCACACCATAGATTGAAATCCTAACACCCAAACTCAAGATATCTGGATATGGGTTCTTTGGGAGGTGATTAAGTCAGGAATATACTCATGAATATCGTTAATGCCTTTAAGAAAGAGTTCTAAAGAGTTTTCTTGTCATGTGAAAAGACAAGGTTGCAGTGAAAAGACAGCAATATAAGAAACTGACAATCATCAGACCCCCAATTTGGCCATCTCAGCCTCCAGTCGAACAAATAAATTTATGTTGCCTTTCAAGTGACTCAATCTGTGCTGTTTTGTTACAGAAATCCAAAGTGACTAAGTGACTCTGCAGTTCACTACCAGGTAATCTCTTCACCTCCTTTAAATGCTGCACCTGGACCAGGAGTGCAGAGTTCACCTTGCTGGGAATAGGTTAATTAACTCCCTCCTTGATTCCTTCTGGAATATTGAGACATGACTTTTACCTGCTTTATTCTATATGAGAAGGGACTCCTCTCTTAGGGCAGCACAATGGGAGGGATGTTTGGAGGCAGTAGAAAAAGAGACAAGGATTTTTCATATGGTGACAATTTTAAGAAATAGCAAATGTTTTAGTATCTGTAAAAGCTAGCAAGGTGTCATGACACTTCTTAGCTGTAAATAACACTCTTTCAGAACGCAGAACGTAATTTGAGGTACCCTGCCAGTATCCTCTCTTTTCTTTCCACCGTGCATGCTGTAATAGCTGTCCCAGGCAATCCCATCATCTGTGACTTTGTGATCTGACCAAACCTTCACTGGTTTGGTATTAAATTGGACTTGAACTTGGGTCTCCAGCCAATTCAGTTTAATTAACATTTATTGAACACCCACCAGGAAAGGTCTTTAACCTTCTGTAAAAGTCACATCCAAACCTCTCTAAACAAGCAAATTGAACTGGAAGTCTGAGAGAACCACACTTTCATACAACACTTCTAGTGTCTTTCAGATTTGTGCTACTTAAAACATCTCATGTTAGTCTTGACAGCAGTATTACTTGGTAGCCAGCACAGCTTGAAGTCTAAATTTCCTGTGAATCATTGAATCAGGAGAGTAGGTTCTGTCAACGTGTCTCTTGGTCAGATTGAACTTGTATGTAAAGACCAACGGGACATAGGTATCTTGCAACTGCTGTTATAAGACCTCCAAGAAAAAAAAATGAATAGTTCAGGTTGAGTGCTTCATGCCTATATAAGTTGGTTATTTTTCCCTTTCTCTTTATGAATTCATTATTGAAATATCCAATCCAGGAAAGAGTATGTCAAGAAAAGAGAATCTTGCATTGGTTATAGAATGGTTTATAGATATTTAACAAACTGTTGATCTTGTCTGGGATCCTTACTTGGGTACAATCTGTCATTGGTCCAGTAGTACTTGGTATATTTAATGATTCAATCTCCTTATAGTTATATATTGATCATTAAATTATACCCCAATGTATATATTAAGAATAATTAATTAAATTAAACATACTATTGTCCTATTAATTTAAATGTGTTTTAAACAGTTTGCTTGAAGCAGTGATATTTGTATTACCTTGATGATGTTATCATCCAAATAATAATTTCTTGATTAAGCCAGGCTGTTTTCACTTGGGGTGCCCCAGAGTAGGGCAGGTGAGAGCCTTTCATGCCCCAAGGGACCCAGCCCCAGCAGCTGATCTCCACTACCCAACTGCTGCCACACTCCAGGCCACTTTCCAGACAGCATAAGACACTTCCTACCCATTTTCCATAATTACCACACCGTATTTGATGGGGCTTAGACAATAGGGAAAAAATCATAGAGAGAAATATACAAATATATGCCTCTCGGAGATCCTGGCAAGCTACCGAGAGTATCCCACCCACACAGGCAGAGTCTGGGAAACTTCCCATGGCGTATTCGATATGCCAAAAACAGTAATAACAACAAGTCTCATTCACTTGACCCTGAAAGAACCTCCAATCATTGGGAAAAGACTTGTAAGAAGAGGCTGTTAAAATCTCACGACTGGGAGGAATAGAGACGTTACTGGTGCCCACTTGTGTAAATCAATGAACAAAGGGATGACAGTGATAGTCATTAAGTGACAGTGATTAAGTGACAGTGATTAAGCCTACTGTCCCAGTTATCTAGGAAACAAGTCTACTGGTCCACTTGTCCAGAGAACAATTAAAGACATAGTTGGTAACCTCCTACTGTCTTTAGGAGTGACAATGTGTCAAAAGTGATACTAAAAATAAGTTTTCTGATCTTTCAGGAAGTTGAAAAATATTATCATTATTCTCCAAAGTTAAGTAGGACAAGTAAGACTTCTAAGTGATAAGATATAGCAATACTAAGCAGAAAAGAACAAAACAACAAAACACACAAAAATCATTTTTGGGGATCTATAGGGAATCCTCAAACTATGAAAAATGTAATATCCCAAGCTTATTTATTCAATAGTTATCTAGAACAAATTTATCAGGGCCATAAATACTCTGGATTGTTCTTGATCTAAAGAATGTAAAACAGAAAATGAAGAAAATTAATTATGGGTATAGTTTATGAAAGAAATTTATATTAAACTCTCATGAAAATTCTACAATATTAAGAATTACCATTATTCAAAACCAATGGATGACATCTATACTTCTGTGCATGTTGAAATATTAAAATATTTATGAAATAAGTATTTTATGATTGCCAAGTTTGAACTATTTTACAGTAATATACCATTTAGATTTCCTATAATTTTAGGTTTCTTCTGTAATGGCTATCTCCCAAAACATTTAACAAAATGTCCAAAATAATGTTTTATCATAGATGGAATGCTGAATAAGCTATAATCTGTGTTTATGCTCTTATAACTTAGAGCACATGCTTTAACAAACAAAATGAATTCATGCCATCTTATCATTATTAGTCCAAACTGAATAATCTGAATTTTTAATTAAATATGTCTTTCTAAAATATTTATACAAAATTCCAGCAAAACCAAATACATAAATAAAAATTAATTGTTTATTGTCTTTTTATGTGTACCTGTTAATGTGTGAAATAGCATTTTCTGTAGGTGAACAATGCATGTTAAAAAAAAAGAAAACCTTTACAAAAACTTTCATTCAAACCGAGATGCATTTTTTCAAATGTAGGTATTTTCCAGAGAGACACAGAATCTACCCATTTCAATGCCATCTCTTTTTCTTTAAATTCCTACCACCAGGAAAGCAGATATTCAGTAAATATTAACAATTCATATGAACATAAAAATGGATTGTTTTAGACTATATGTTTCATTAACTTTCATATTTTTGTCTATGACTTTGGCACATAGATGAAAAAAATAATAAAGGGGAATATCTCTAAACTTAAAAGCAGTTATTGGAGGTGATAAATGACTTTATGTCAGTCACAAGATTAGTTTCCAGTATGCAAAAGGGGATGCTCACTAATAAAAATCTGAGACAACACAAATAATAAAATAAATTCAACAGAGAGATGAACAAAATGATGCCCCAGTATGTTTTAGCATCCTAGGAAAACAAAGAATAAAAGGAAGAGGAATAAGATGGAATAAAACATGTCAAAATTGAACTCATTTTAGGCTTTGTCAGTGAGCTGCTTTCTCTGTATTGATGGCTTCCTTAAGAAAAATTGTTTGATTATTTTTTAAAAGATACTTTTTCTACTTTCCGTTACGTTTTCTCTATTAGTTGCATGATTATGTGATATTTATTTAATAAATTCCTCCAAAACTTTGCAGAAAAGAATCAGTAATTTTGTTGGCTGACAAAGTAATATATATGTTCAGCAAAAAGACAGAAATAGACATAAAGAAATAAAGAACTTTGTAAACAAATTTAGTACTTCTTTTTTTTTTTTTTGAGAGTTATCAGAAACGCTGTCTGGCTTGAAACAGTGTGTCTTTATTACTTTCTTCTTTTTATGAAAACCTGGCTTCCTTATTAAAGTGCAAGTACTTCCCATCAGACTCGTCATAATCCTATTGGTATCAGAAAGAACAGAAAGGGCTGCTTGTAAAAGCTCAGACAAGAGCAGATTGTGATGATTGAGTAGGGTTCTTTTCTATTAACTGATAATTGCCTCACATAGGTACAGAAATAGTTATGCAACTGAGAATGCATGCCTTGTGAGTGCAGCA
This sequence comes from Sorex fumeus, assembly GCF_029834395.1. NCBI lineage: Eukaryota > Metazoa > Chordata > Mammalia > Eulipotyphla > Soricidae > Sorex > Sorex fumeus. The sequence goes on along the minus strand of NW_026606322.1, from coordinate 7,785,289 downwards.
TCCAGGAAAGAATTCTGTTCTCTTATCAACAAATTTTGTATTGCAGTGGTCCTGCTTTTCACTCATGTTTACCCCTTCACCAGAAATGTGATTATTCAATCATCTCAAGGTTTGTGGGTTTGTTCATTTTGCTTATGGGTCACTCCCAGCAGTACTCAGGGATCATTCCTGGCTCTGCGTTCTGGGATCACTCCTGGTGGTGCTTGGGTGGTGCCGAGGTGCTGAGGATCAAATCCCAGTTAACCACATGCAAGGCAAGTACCCTCCCCTTTGTACTATCTTCTCTGGCTCATTTCATCTCATGTTTTATTTATTTATTTTTCTTTATTTTTATTCATTTTTTATTTTAATGAATCACTGTGAGATGCATTTACAGACTTACAGAGTTTTGTGATTACATTTCAATCAAACAATGTTCGAATATCCATCCCTCTACCAGTGCCTATTCTCTACCACCAATATTCCCAGTATCCCTCCCGCCATCATCTCATGTTTTAATCTGCACTCAAAACTCTTTTTTGTTTGTTTTGTTTGGGGGCTATACCCATCTGTGCCCAGGGGTTATTCCTGTATCTGCACTCAGGATTCACACTTTGTGGCTCAGGGGATCATAGGAGATGCTGAGGATCAAACCTGGTTGGTAGTTTACAAGGCAAGCACCTTACCCAGTCCAGACCTATCACTAGAAACTTTTAATATACTTGTTAAAAGGCTTCTTACTAGTCCTCCTCCGAGGTATTCTGATTCAACAAGTTTGTGGTAAAGCCCGGGAATGAGTATTTTTTAAAGCTCCTCAGTAAATGTTCATATACGTGATCTGTATGCTACACTTTGGAAACTTTGGATAAAAACTGATATTGAATTTCAGATTTATATTAAAGGTAAAAACAGAGCCCTGCTTACATCCATACCCAGACCAGTCTCTGCACACAGTGCTGTCAATATTAATGCTTTCCTAGATTCATTTTAGAGTCTAGAGTAAGAAGATGAACATAAACTCAAATAAGTATAAAACAGTGCAATAAAATAGTACTCAGCGAATTGCATAGATGAAAACGATACGTTTTAAGAAGAGTCTAGGGGAAGAAAATATCATTTTCAGTTGTAAGGCTCGAGACAAATTCATTTGAAATGAAATTTTTAAGGTGAGCATTTATGTGCTGGGGGAAAATATTTCAGTAATGGAACAAGTTATGAGAAAAACATCTTAGATTCAATGTGTCCTGTGGCAGGCGAGCCCGTTAGTATCACGGGATGCAGAAAGCAGGTCAAAGAGTAGTGGAGAAAGAGTTTGGGAAGGTTCATTGGGCTAAGATTCCTATCCCCCCCACCCTTCACCCCGCCTCCCTTCACAAACCCATAGGATTTCCAGAGCCCCATCACTAGTGATCCCAAGTACAAAGCCAGTAGTAAGCCTTGAGCAGAGATGGGTGCCCAACCCCGGCCCCAACTCACCAAACACCAAAAGAAAATCATATTCGTGTTAAAATAATTTCTTTCCACTATATGATGAATAAATATTTGATTAGTATACCTATTTTAATGGGCTGAAGCGATAGCATAGCGGGTAGGGCTTGCAAGAGGCCCACCCAGGTTTGATTCCTCCGTCCCTCTCAGAGAGCCCATCAAACTACCGAGACTATCCAGTCCGGACAGTAGAGCCTGGCAAGCTCCAGCAAGCTACCGAGAGAATCCCGTCTGCACAGCAGAACCTGGCAAACTCCCCGTGGCATATTCGATATGCCAAAAACAGTGACAAGTCTCACAATGGAGATGTTACTGGTGCCCGCTCGAGCAAATCAGTGAATAATGGGAGGACAATGCTACAGTGCTACCTATTTTAATACCTATACGCTTGGTGTCATATAAATGTCCTTGCAGACAGTTTGAAAATTGGCAGTTCCTCTTTCAATGGAAGTCAAATATGACTGTCTCCTAATGGAGGTGTCTTCCTTCAGTGAAAAAACAGTCACCTCCGGTTCTGATTTCTCAATGCTCCACTCCTATTGTCAGGCTATTAGTCCCTGAAATCAGTTAGACCCTTAGCTTGTGAAAGGCAGGTTATCTGCTCTTAACGCTGTAGGATTTCTTTTTTTAAGCCCCCCACTGTGCAGACTTTCCTTAAGTAATGTTATGATCAGGCTGTTCTCCCTTCAATGGGCACTTGACTAAGTGATGCTACTTTTCTAATCTGAAGTTCTAGTCTAGTCTGAAAGCAGAAGGAGTGTACAAATGCAGAGGTTCACTGCGTCCTGCACTTTTGCCCTCCTTTCTGCCTCCAGAGAGCCTTTGGCAGAGTGTGAAGTGGGTGGTAGCTCTTAAAGGATCCTGTTTTGCCAAGAATGTCTGAACCAGTCCTCAAACAAGCCTTGGGGGCAAATTTCTTACTGCTTCTAATTGCTTCTTTTTCTCCCAGAGGGAGAATGCATCTCCTTGTAACTGGCTTATTTAGGAACATGTTTTCCATAAGCTCTTTCCAGTGCCTCAAAGTCTTCAAGATTTCTTAAAGAGAAAATGATACATAACCAAATCTACTGAGTTTTCAGTGCAGTGTTAAAAACAATCATTAACCATCATTAATGTAGTTTTCCCACAGTACTTAATGAGGATGACGGCTGGTGGTGATGATAAATTTCTCACTCTGCATTCATGCCAGGGGGCCTCTAAGAAAAGAAGCTGCTGCTGGCTGAAGTGTTTTGAGTTTGTCCTAAACTCTTCTCAGTAGGAACGTCCTTGCTGGTATCGCTGAGGAGAGGAAGGACTAAAGGTGAGGTATTAGCTCTCATTGAAAGTAAGAACATATTGATCGGAGGCTATTAGAGACAATCTCTTTGGATACATGCATTGTTATCAATAACACAGCAGTTTTACCTATTTGAAATTCAGTCTCACGTTTCACACTGAACCCTTGAGAGATTGTCAATTCAAAACTTCGAAGAGGACTTTGGCAGCTATGTTTCAGCTCTTTGCAACTCCACCATCTTTTATTTCTATAATTAGTGTAATAACTCCTTGTGGAACCAAAATATGGTAGGTTCCCAGTTATGTATCTTTTTCCAATACAGAAATAACTCGAGCTACCATTTATGAAATGTTTACAACAGAAACAAATGCTTTATTAGTTAATTTAATAACTGGTATCACTCTATCATTATCTGTATACATTGTAAAATAAGGAAACTGTGACCCAGGTATTCCTCAAGCACAAATATGAGTCAGAATTTGAACACAGGACTTTGATACTCCGTAGTCAGAGCTGTTTTGCGGTGGTGAGGGAGGGCGGCCAGGCTATTGTTAGAGACCTTCTGCAAACTGCTCTGGTCCCTAGCCAAAAGTTGCTAAAAGTTCATAGTCTATTGCCCACAGTCCATTGAACTTACTCCTCTCACTCCTCTCACATCGTTTACTTTGCTTAGCTTCAGTAGCTAAATTTCCTTTCTTCCTATCTGTGAGACCAATCTCTAAAAGTCCTTCTTTTGCTAATTTTAAATACTGTCTCTCTCTTTTTTTTTGATAAATAGTTTGATAGCTGGAGCGATAACACAGCGGGTAGGGTGTTTGCCTTGCACGCGGCTGACCCGGCAGACCAGAGTTTGATTCCTCCGCCCTTCTCAGAGAGCCAGGCAAGCTACTGAGAATATCTTGCCTGCATGGCAAAGCCTGGCAAGCTACCCATGACGTATTCAATATGCCAAACACATAACAACAAGTCTCACAATGGAGATGTTACTGGGCCCGCTCCAACAAATCGATGAACAATGGAGGACCGTGCTGCAGTGCAGTGCTAAATAGTTTGATGTTTACTCACGACCACAACCATCCTGTTATTCGTCGATTGCCTCGAGCGGGCCCCAGTAACGTCTCCTTCGTCCTAGCCCTGAGATTATATTCAAGGTTCTTTAGGAGAATGAGACCCATCATTGTTACTGGTATTTGGCATATTTGGTACGCCACGGGGAGTTTGCCAGACTCTGCCGTGTGGGCAGGTTACATTCGGTAGCCTGCCAGTTTGTCCAAAGTAGGAATGAGATAATAAGATGTCCGCTTCCGGGAGCTGGATTTTATAGTCTCTGAGTCTTGGCCGTTGATGGGATTACACGGCACCAGGGGGCAAGTTGGTGGGTGTGACCCCCGCCTACTGGAATTTGGAGGATCTGGGTGGAGGATGCTCAGCCCCGATCCGAGTAGGCTTGGAGATCTCAGTCCCGGGACCTGCGAGCCTTTGTTCCTCTGCCATGATGTTTATTATTTTTATTTATTTATTTAAATTTTTATTGAATCACCATGAGAAAGTTACAGGATTTCATGTTTGGGTTACAATCACACAATGATCAAACACCCATCCCTCCACCAGTGCACATTCCTCACCACCAATATCCCAGTATACCGTATACTCCCCTTTCCCCACCCTCCCCATTCCTCCATAGCAGACAATATTCCCCCCACTCTCTCTCTACTTTTGGGCATTATGGTTTGCAATACAGACACTGAGAGGTCATCATGTTTGGTCCATTATCTACTTTTGGCACACATCTCCTATTCTGACTGATTTAACTGTCTTCTCAAGGAAGCCTATCCTAATTTCCCCCCCTTTCCTAGACTCAATCAAGATATGGGTTTAATTTTTGAATACTCTCAAGAGCTTCCTTAAAGCTAACATAGTTCTATTTTTTTGTATTATAGTGTATATAATATGGCCACAGTGGTATTGTTAAAGTTTTTGGCACTTTTGTATAAAGTTATTGTAACTCTCTGCTCCAAAGTGCCTACAGTCTTCAACCACTGTCTCTCCATCACCTCCAATCTCATATTTATCCACCCACCCCCCCCCCCCCAACTCGAAAACTCTTCTTGGTAATCAGTTTTGTAATTCAAGGCCAAGGTTTGTCATTTGACACATTCCATTCCCTTGGTCTCTCTCTATTTACTCCACAGATGAGTGAGGTTGTGTATTATTTGCCCTTATTCTTCTGACTTACTTCACCTAACTCAGTACTCTCCGGTTCCACCAAGTTACAGAGGCATGACTTTATCTTTTTCTTTCAGCTTCATATTATTCTATTGTGTACATATGTTGGGTAACATTGCTTTGTCCTTCAAGAAGTTTAGGTTTGATCTGGTTACACCCATCACGGTGCTCCTGAAGCACTTCCACTTCCATTGTGTTTATCTGTAAACAATCTTACCTATGCTCTCCCACCCAGTTAATCAGCTTTCCCCTTAATCAGACTTTGTTAATTTGTAAGATCAGTTTCCCAGAAATCTATGATTTTATATTTATGAGTGAAATATTGCCTTTCTCCTCTCCCTGTGCCTTATGAACAGTTTACTTTAAAGTAATATCCTTTTTGTATAGATACAGAAAGACCGTTAACATTATGCTTTGTAATTTAGGATTTGATTGGCCTTGAATATTATTCAATCCCGGGCATCTTTCTCGACTTAAGCCTCAGTTGCCCATAGTTCCTAACACCCCAAAAGCAGGGTCCCGACGAGGGACTGAATGGACCCAGGGCAAGCGGTGAGCTACCCTGGCAGCGAAATGGGCCAGACCAAAGTGCCACGATTCTTAACTATAAGAGTTTGATCATGGACAAATGCTGTCATGATCCAAGGTAACGACAAGACTAGGATCCTGCTAGGGGTGGGAAAGACTATCTGGCCTGAGCACCGTAGTCTGAGATCAAGATGGCCCTAGGAGAGCAATTCTATAAGTTTAAGATATTTCTTACTGTATCCATACAAAATGATTTATATTATATTCTTGTACGCTTGTCGGTCAAGGAGAGGAGAGGCACGCCCATGGAATTCTGCTCTAGGGTGGGTCCTCCTGCTAAGGAAGGATCTGTCCTAGGAGCGGTCTTCCCTGAGGCTAAGATTTCTACCCCTGTTGATCTCCACCCCTATTGATTGTGACCGCACCTATGTGTATTTGTTCCCCCAATTCCTCTTGGAGAGAGGATTCAAGGAGACTGTAGGAGTGGGCTGGTGGTTCAGAGAGGATCAGAACCCAGACTCCAGAGGAGGAGGATGAAGGGGAATGGAGAAGGAGAATGAAGTAGCATGGGAGCAGAGATAGAGAGACAAGGGGAGAAGAGGAAAGAATCAGAATAAACTACGACTAATACCTACCAGCCTGGCCCTCGTCCCTTCCTCCGCCTGACCATCGCCATCGACCTTTCCGGGGTGGTAGAAGGGTGAGACTACCGAACGCGGGTGGTGGGAGAGATAGAGCCGCCGCCGTGTGGGTGCCGTGCCCACCTAGTTGTGTGAGTTTACACATACATATGCTACAATTTCTTTACCCATAATTTGTCATTAGACTTTGGGGTTGTTTTTATATCTTGGGTATTATACTAAGTGTTGCAATGGACATAGGTACTCACACATATTATTTATTTCTTCCTTTATTTTATTTTGTATTTTTGTTGGTAGATGCTGAGAAATGGGATTTCTGGGTCATATGGGAGTTCTATTATTACTTATTTTGTGTGGAAGAGTCTCCAGACTTCTTCCTCTAGAAGCTTAACTAGGTGATATTCTCATCAACAATGAAAAAGAGTGGCTTATTCTAGTCTTTTCTACATGTACTATTCTTCCTGATATACAATGATAGCTTGTTGTTGTTGTGTAGATTGCATTATAGTTAATGTAAGAAACAGAAAAGTTCATTAAAACATTGTAAAATAGATTGAAGAGAGAAATCAAAAGAGACAACTCTATTTAAAAGTGTACCAAAACATCAGATTCTTAAAAATCAACTTCACGAAAGATGTGAAAGATTCATACATCAAAACTGTAAGTCACTATTGAAAGAAGTAGAAGAGGACACCACAGGCAGAAAATTATTCAATGTTCATGGGAAATATTTGATGTTCATTTGAAGTTTCAGAGCCAATGAACTGTGATTCATACTCCCTTCATACCAGAACAACATTTTTATAACTTTATACTGGCAGAAACAGAATGACCAGGCTATTTCAAAATTTCTGTCAACTTTTCTCTTAAAATGTTCCTAGAAATTGTAGAAGGAATCAGACTATAGCTTTAAGAAATAACATCACTTTACAGTTAAAAAAAAGTTCTTCAATTTAATACAGTCTTTACTGTCATAGAAACAGTTTGCTCAAGGAGACACCTCTCAATTAATCACAGATAGAATATCAAGAACGAATTTTGCTTTTGAGTTCTTATTGACATCATCACCTACTCAAGTCAGTTAGATCCTTTGTTAAGGCAACTTTAGCGTACTCTGTTCTGAAGTTTTAATATAATAAGACTTTAAGGGAAAAACTGTTTTAATGTCAAACTCTTAAATAGAATATTCTCTGAAAGCTCTACTTACATATTTAAAACATTTTGAACAAAGCATCACAATTAATACAAAATTATTGCTATGAGATGTTCCATTTCTAGGTATGACAAAGTAATTGTGTTATACTAACTCTTCTGTTAAAGAGAATTATGAAAGTTTTATTTTATTTTTTAAATCAAAAAACTCTTCATTAGACAATAACTACCAAGACAGCAGTACCATATGGGGTGATTACAGATGGGAGGGCTGTGAAAGCAGTTAAGATATGAGGGAATACAATCCTGGAATCTGTAAAATATTTTTAAAAACATCTATAAGCTTCATATACGATTTTGATAATGTATACACACACGAGAACTTGTAAGGAAATATCTCCTAAAAGGTAGGAAAAATCTAAGCAGAAAGTGTATAATTTTTATATCCTATTTAAGTAGAAGTTAAACTTATTAAGGGTCCCTGCTAAATAGAATAGGCTTTCATCTGAGTCTTTAGATAATGAACCACATATAATAACACAACTGAAATAAACCCACGTTGATTATTGACTGAATAAGCTAATCTACCCATATACTAGTTATGTGGAAGCTCAGTAACAAATTTTTTGATGGAGAAAATATCAGTTTAGGTTATTAACTAATAGAACTTATTAGTCCATAACATTATTTATTTGATATTTAATTTAAAACTATTAGAAGTGCTCAGAAATAGTATTCAATGAGCATAGGCTAAGTTGGTATATATTTTAAATAAGCCAATACAAAAAACTTCCATGGGTGATCTGGATATTAATGCAATAAGATATAAATTTAAATTCCTTATAAATTATGTCCATAAGTAGCATAAAACCTTAACAAAGTGATAATTAGATATCTGTGACTAGGAATGTCAGAAGATAGACTGAACTAAGTTTAAGTTAAAAGTCTATGTTAGGGGCTGGAGCAATAGTACAGCGGGTAGGGCTTTTGCCTTGCATGTGACTGACCCAGGTTCAATTCCCAGCATCCCATATGGTCCCCTGAGCACTGCCAGGAGTAATTCCTGAGTGCATAAGCCAGGAGTAACCTCTATACATCGCTGGATGTGACCCAAAAAGCAAAAAAAAAAAAAATAGCCTGTAAGTTAAAATTTACTACAAGTATAAATGCGGGATTAGAAACAAAAGATAGAGGAATACAACAAGTAATACTTAGAGATTTATTTACCAACAAATTTTCCAAAGTAATAAAATATATCAGTTCTAATTCCAAGAAGCTCTATAAACAGCATGAACATATATTAAAGAGAACCACATTTTAAGCAAAAAACACTATAACTACTGAAACTCAAAAGAGAAATAAAAAGTATTTAAATATCTACAATGGAAAGGCATATAACCTTCATTGGAACAATAATGATACTGAAAGATGAGTTCTAAAAGAAAGTGGGAAAGCAGGAGGAACTAGCGTGGTATTTTTAAAAAATATTTAAATAAAGTATGTCAATATAGAATTATATAGATACATAGTTCATTACATAGAACAGAAAACTTTTTTAAAATCAAACAAAACAGAACATTTATAAGTGGAACAGGAATTCTTTGGTCAAAAGCAAACGATTCCGGGCTCAAGAGATAACACAGGAGCTAAGGGGCCAGCCCCTGCCTGTTCCTGGCCTTATTTGACCCCTGACACCTGGGAACAGTCTTCAGGCACTACTAGGGGTCACTCCTGTGCACAGAACCAGAAAAATGCTCCTCAGTCCTGCCCAAAGTACAGTATTGGAGAAGAAACACAAAACCCTCTAAAGGATAAATATGTGGACAATTGAACTAAATAGAGTTTAAATAATAATAACACTTGGCAATGTTTAAATGTTGCATTAAATTACTCCATAGAATTAAACTGAGAAACAGGTAAAGGAACTGTATGGTGTTTCATATGGTAAATAAGTAAGTTCCTAATTATAAAGGTAAGTCTAAATCAAAGATGAAAGTTGCAATTTACATGGCAATGGGTAAGAATATTTATTTTGAAGTCTATAATGACAATGTGGAAAATGTATTTTTAATATCCTGCTCATCAAAATGAAGATTGAATGAGAAATAGATGGGACAAAAAGAAAAATAAGGTCATAATGATAAGAAATGTCATTAAGTATGTTAAATATTAATATGTGAAATATCACAATGAAAATATATACATTGGCAGAGTGAATAACAAATTCTATGCTGTTTCAAAGAGATAGACCCTAAGTACAAAAACACAGATTGAGACCTAAAAACATGGCCATACCATGTAAACACTAAATTTAAAAGTAACATCATGTAGTTATACATTTTTTTTAAAAAAAGGCAGGACAAAGTACTATACTAAACAGAATATATACAATCATAAATTTGAATACACTAACCACATACTTTCAAACTGTATCAAACAACTGTCAGTACCAAAAGAAGAATTAAAAGTATCCAAACACATGGTAGATCATTTTAGTATATAATTTGCAGTAGCTGAAATGAGCAGACAAAAACAATTAAGTAAGGACATGGAAGATTTGGAAACTTTATTTAAGGACATCTGCATCTCAGATCCCCTGGTTCAAATCCTGACCATGGTTTTTCTTATATGCTCATGTTTATAAATTTTATTTATGAAAAAGTCTTTCAATCAAATTTGATTACAGAGTTGACTTTCCATGTCACATTTTTATTTTGAACAGTTTTCTACACATATGTCACATGTGTGCATGAAATACCAACCAGATCGATATCAGAGAGCAAATGTAATAAGTGATGCAAATAGAACTAAGAAGAATTTTTAAAAGTGTTTTTCCATATCCATGTATCATTAATAAATCTAATGTAAATCACTTTTGGCTCAGGAATAGTTATTGGGCTTTATTCAATACGACTCCCTATCATTTCTCCACTTTGCCTCACTTTTTTCTCATTAAAGTAGCAGAGCTCAGTGATTTAGCTGGTAAAATTATGGAACTGGAGAGGAGTAACCAAAGACAGGACCTTACGAGAACTTGTAAATGGAAAGGATCAGGCTTTATGGAACAATCATAAAACGGAAAAACCCTGGAATATGTAAAATTCCGTATCATGGCCTACCAGTTTTTACAAAATTTCTTTTGTGATTCTGGCCTAAGTGATCCCTTGTGCCTCGTGTCCTGGGCTTTGTTTTCCCATGTTTGGAACATTCTTACTTTTTAGCTCCCACTTTTCTTTCAGGATCAGGGAAGCTGATCCTGAGTTACTATGCTAAAAGAAAGATCTCCCGAGCCTTAGGACAGGGGCCTCCTGGGTGATGCTTAAGATGTTCAGGGACCACCCCAGTGGGCTTCAGTCAATTAGGCCTGTGGAGAAAGGGATCAGAGCCACCTCTAGCAGTGCTCAGGAGCTTCTGCCTCTGGGGCCGCAGCAGCAGTGCTCAAGGACCAGGTGGTTCTGAGGATTTGAACCAGGGTCACTGCATGCAAGGCCAGTGTCTTGATCTAATATGATCACCCTGGCGCCAAATCTTTAGGTGTTTGATATCAGCCAATTTATCCTATATAGCCATCTAAGTATAGGTTCTTCATTTATGTTTTAATTCTTTATCTTTTATCTTATCTTCCAATCCCCCTTCTTCTTACTTTACTTTTTGATTCTGCTGACTTGAGAAGTCTGCATCTTCACCCTGCCCATTTCTGGCATCTGGGTTGTTCGAGGCAGCTAATCTGAGAACAGTTTCACGGTAAAGAGCCCAACTGGGGTCTCTGCTGACAACTGCCCTGCTCTTCTTCCCTACCATCAGATACTCATGTGCTTAACTCTTGAGAGATTATCAACTCATCTGCAGCTCAGAATTTAGGCACATGATGCTAACCAAACAGGGCGATGACAAATCATGCTCTGAATGGGCAGAGACTTTTCCAGGAAAGATCCAGAGAAGTGAAAATATATGTGGCAAAGAGAAAGAAAACTGGGAAAAGTGCAAGGGTCTGACACCTTCCTCAAGTCCATCAACTGGCATGAGGCAGAACACTCTGCTGCATATAGGCCTAGATCTTTCATTGTTGGCAATAGATATGGACTACAATAAAAGGGCAATGTGTTTTTAACATAACATGATTTTTCAGATGGTTGAAAAAAGCAAAGACCTTTTTTCTAGTTTCTGGTATTTATTTGAAAGTTACTGTATGATAGCATCTTATCAAAAAGAAAACTATATTCCAGTGTTGAAAGTTGCTCCATAATTATTTGGTCCTCAATTCACTGTATCCTGTTCCCACTTTGGTTTCAGATTGTTTCTGACATTGTGCATCCAATTGTCCTTGGTAACATGCATTTATAATTGACGTTGATCTCTTCCTGTTTCTTTCATAATGTTTGGCTTGTAAGGGATTGTCTGGGCCTCAAAAGTGTGCTCAAAGCTAACTACTGGATCTGTGCTCGAGGATCACTCCTGAAAGTGTTCTGGGAACCAAACACAGAGTAATGGAATCAAACTGAGGTCAGCTGTATGCAAGACAGACACTTTAACCCTTGTGCTAACTCTCTAGCTGCCAGAGTCTACATTCTAGTTTGGTAGTAAATCTTGACCTCATGCTCAGTTATTACATACTTGGTAGGATTTCCGTTTGCTTTTTGCTTCTCTAACTACCATGTTTCAATAACTTCTTTACTATGTCAGCAGGCACGTTCTCATGCCATAGTCATGGTTCCAGACTTTAACCATTCCTATGATCTGTTCATTTATAAGAATTTAAGAAGCATCTGTTATATGGTAGACACTTTACTAAGTGCTAGGAGCACAACAGTAAATGAAAGCAGTCTAATACTTGCTCTTAGAAATTGGGGTCTGTCAGCTGGGATAGAGAGGAGATCACTAAGTCAGTGATGGTTGGGGGCGATCACTCGGGATGGGAGATGTGTGCTGAAAGCAGATAAAGGACCAAACATGACAACCTCTCTCTATATGCATTGAAAACCATGATGCCAAAAAGTAGAGAGAGAAAGAGGGAAATTGTCTGCCATAGTGGCAGGAGGATGGGTGGGATGGAGGGTGATACTGGGGACATTGGTGGTGGAAAATATACACTGTGAAGTGATGGGTGTTCGATCATTGTATAATTGAAACTCAAACATGAGAGTTTTGTAACAGTAGCTCATGGTTAGTCAATAAAAAAAAAAAGAAAAGAAAGAAAAGAAATTGGGGCCTGAAATGCCCATTGAAGAATAGAAGATCTGGTTTGGCATTGGCACAAGGATGAGAGGGATAAGTTAGGGAAGGGAACATTAAGGCGATGGGGGAAGGGAAAAGTGCCTGCCACACAGGCAGGCTAGGGAGTGGGAGGGAAACTGAGGACTTTGGTGGAGGGTAATAGGCACTGGTGAAGGGATTGGTGTTGGAACATATATGCCTGAAGCTCAGTCATAAATACCTTTGTAACTTTGAAATTCATGGTTATTCAGTTAAAAGAAAAAGAAACTTGGGCCTGAAATTGTATAAGGAGTTTTAGAAAAACAGCTATCATTTAGTAGTCTACTCATTATTACTCATTACTATTGAGTAGGTGTCTTTTCATCATTGTTGTAAAACAACAACAAAAACTTTAGAAGAGAGAAACTTCTATTGTAGTACAATCCATTATTTTCATAGAACCTTAGTGCCCACATAGAAGTGCCCTGGCATACCAGATTGATGCAGCTGTGTATACCACCAATACGTTTTCTCTTTCTGCACCATGAACTCAAGTTCATTCTTGACATATGGCTGTTGGAAAATCTCTATTCTTTGTTCACAGTTATTCTTTGATTGAAGATAACTCCTTTTAAAGTCACCCCATATTATAAAATGAAGAGAAGAAGAGTAAATTTATCAGGTAGAAAAAAATTCACCAAAGATTTAGAATTAGGTTTATTGTTAGCTTGCTTCCATAATAGAAGTAATTCAAAAAGTGAAAAGGGATAGAAAAAGTTGGTGACATAGTTAGATCATTTATGGTTCTCTGAAATATTTTTCCAAAATTATTAATATAATTTACATGTAAGTGCATTAGTTTAAAGCTTCTTGACAAATGATTTTATATATGTATGTATTGAAAAATTGGCTACTTAGGTAAATTTAGCTAACATCCATCACCTGATGTAGTTCTACTTTTTTCTTCTTAGAACTTTTAAGGTCTAGTCTCAGCAACTTTAAGATGTACAATATGGTAAAATACTTTTAGCTATAGACACTAAGCGACATATTATATCCCTAGACATTACTTAATTGCTTACAATATAACTGGAAGATTGTACTTAGGCTCATATTCCTCCATTTCTCCCACTTCCTAATTTCCATTCCCTGCTTCTGTATTTCCTACCTCCTTGCCTTTCATTTCCTACCTCCTTATTACCATTACCAGCTGGTATTATGTTTTATAAGTTCAGTTTTATTATATGCATATGTGAGACCATAAAATATTTGTCTTTTTGTCTTTGCCTTATTTACCTTATTTAAATGAGAAAAACTGCATTCAATATCAATCCATGCTCTAGCAAATGAGAGGATTTTATTATTTTTACTGATATAGAATATTACTTCTTGTGTGTTTATCTCACTACTTTTATCCATCCATGTGGCCGTAGGCACAGACTATTTCTGAATCTTGGCTTTTTAAATAGTGCTTCAGTGAACATTAGGTACATATATCTTTTTAAGATACTGATTATGTTTTCTTTGGAAAACTAATCAGAAGTTGAATTGTTTGATGATATACTAGCTCAATTATTTGAGGGTGCGGAATATCCCAAACAGTTCTTAGTGGCTCTGAAACAGTTCTAATTGATTTCTAGTGGTAACTGACTGCTTCTATAATTCAGATAGTTCAAAGCTCACACCCATAAATGCGGAGCTTCCCATACCTGTGGGAAGTGGTTCTGGTGCTTTGTCCAGAGGTAGTCAGGAAGTCATGTGTACCTGAGACTGAATCCAGGACTTTGTGTATGTCAAACATGTGCTCCAACTTTCTGAGCCATCTCCTTGGCCTTTATGATAGTCCTATTTATTTTTTAAAAATTTTTTGAGGAATAATATCCTATTTTCCATAGTGGCTATACTAATTTACAATTCAGAAAGAATGCACAAAAGTTTCCATTTTTTTATCCTTGCTAGCACATATAATATATGGTCCTTTTTATGAGAGCTATTAATGTAGGTGAAGGGGTATCGTGAGTTGGCTCTAATTTTCATGTCTCTGGTAATTTCTGATGTCTCCATAGTTTCAGGTTCCTTCAGGTCATTTTTTGTCCCTTCTTTGGAAATATGAATATTTGTATTCTGCCACTTTTTAAATGAGACTGTTTAGAGTGTTTTTTTTTCTTTTGGATTTTATGAATTCTCAATGTACAGAAAAGAAAGAAAGAGTTGAGGACTGTAGCATTGCAAGAACTCAAAGGGCTGAGTGCATGCTTTGCATGCAGAAGGCCCTGGTTCAATCCTCACCTAGTTCTCTGATTATGGGTGGAAGTGAGCCTTAAGCATGGAGCCAAAAATAGCCTCCAGGAACCACTATGTGACTCTAAAATAACAACAACAAAAAATAGTTGAAGATTTAGAGTTAGCTTTTACAAAACTTTACTTCCCATGAAGAGATATCAGTCTATATTTAATTCTATCGCTTTCATGCGTTTAGGGTTTTCCTGGATTTAAGATATTTATTGCACCAGCTCCAGCCTTCTTATAGATTTCTTGGAGACATACAATATTCTTCAGATGTCAAAAATTCTAAGACTCAAAAGCTTACTTTTATTTAATTCCTCTAGACACCCAGTCCAAACATGCCCATTAAAACTATCTATGACCAAATACTATCTCAAACATTAAATTTGTATAATTTCATTTTGAGATTACTATGATGCTGTCTCTGTTCTTCATAATTAATTGTACAGCTTATATGCAGTAACGGTATTCATTATATGCATAAAAAGCAGCGTGTTCTTATTTGAAGAGGTCTGGTATGCAAACAACCAGTAAATTTAACATGTGGATAGACACAGAATTCCTTTCCATATCGCATCTACTCTAAAGGACTAACACTGCTTTGCAAATGGATTTTATGTTGGAAAACAAATCCCTTTAATACCAGAGTGTAGTAATTTCAATTAACTTAATGATTCATTTGCTTCTATGTCAAAGCCATGGTATTATTCTTGTTTTTTTTTTTGTGCATAAAGCTGGACCAGTTCACCTTTTTTATTTTTAAGAAAACATGGTGAGGAGTATGGAGTGATAACACAGCAATTAGGGTGTTTGCCTTGTATATGGCCGACCCGGGTTCTAGTCCCAGAATCCCATATGGACCACCAGGATTAATTAATCCCAAGCACCACCAGGATTAATTCCTTAGTGTAAAACCAGGAGTAACCCCTGTGTATTGCTGGGTGTGGGCCAAAAAGAAAAAAATCTATTAAAAATAAATAAAACATGGTGACCTTCAATTATGTAAGAGAACTTTATGTGCTCTGCTATATTATCTGACTTTGACATGTAACTTAATTATTGTCTCCATAAGAAAGGTACTTTTTGTCACCTCCATGATTTGTCCAGTATTTTCAGAGAAGAGCTGTTCAGGTTTCCTGATTATAGTAAGAGAGGAAGAAAGCTACTCGATACTCAAAGGGAGAGGGATAGGAACATTTCTACAATTGTCAGGAACACAGTTGTAGTTATTTCTAAGCCCATAGTACTTTGTTAGATAAAACATAATTACATGCATATAGCTTCTCTAAATCTATAGTGGATCTGAGGTGTTGTGTATGTTGTTATACAAATCTTGCAATACCTTTATTAATGACTTCAATATTGTGTGTGACTTAATACAACTGTAACTTTTCAGAGGGAAAATGTATATGGATTGAGATGCTGGTCTTAACAAAGTTTATAAACACATATTTAATTTTCCAATTTGATTAAAAATGACTGATGTGTAAGAAATGATTTCTAAAAGATGTTTGATAGCCTCATAGACGTATTTTTAAATGCTGGTGATTTAAAAACAGATCACCAACATCTATGCCAACATTGTTAGTTTTTCTCTTCAATTTGCTCAGACATTGTCAGCCATGTGTGATAAGAGAGGAGAAAATGGAGGGCAATGTGAGGTTGATCAAACCTCCCTGAAGGTCAGCCAGCAAGCTAGGGGCAAGGACAGAATTAGAACTCACACCCCTCCATTTTCCAGGCTGTTACTTAGCCCACTGAACCCCACTGCCTCTGACTCAGTGCATTAATATAGACTGTGAAACACAGATTGCCTGAACATATGGCAGAGAAGATGAGAAGATAATATTCCATGGCAGGATTCCTTTTTGCAGACGGGTGATTGCAAAGGCTGCTTCTCTGCAGAGGATTCAGCAAGTGAAGCGTTAAGTGCTTTTCTTATTTTTGTCTCCAAATGATACAACTTTTCCCCTTGAATGAGATCAATTTCTGGGCATTCCTATTGTCAGTGGAAGCTGGGAAATGGGGACAGGAGGTGTGCAGACCTCCTCCTAGGATATAACAGGGACAAAATGATGAGACCCATGCAGAGAACTCAGTATTTTACCTGCAGGGGTGCCTAATAATTGCTGGTTCCTCTTTGTCCTCCTCAGCAAAGCACAGGGTCTTGTATTTAGAACACAGTTTCTAGAAATGACTCCTGATCCACATGCTTCTTTTTTCTTTAGCAACAACCATACCGTTCGTTACTCTTCGCATAACTTAGTTGTTTTCTTATCACATGTAAGTAGGTGCCACTCAGGATCTAGTCCAAAGGCCTCCTGTTTTCTATTGTTAGGCTGTGTTACTGTGGATTTTAATCCCAGATTAATACTTGATCAGGAGACAGAAATATAGGATTTATAGAAAAGAGAAGAAAAACAGAAAGGGTGAGGTAGGGCTCAAGGCATCCAAGGAAGAAAGTTCAAAAATACAGGATTTGAGGCATGACTGAGGGCGACAGGCTTCAATTTCATAGATACTCCTAGGGAAGGAAATAGGAAGGAGCTTGTACCCCTCTTCTCAACTGCTATGTCGTATATCTGTGCTTAATAGCAAAGTTTACTCTCACTAAGAAATAGAGAATTTTATAACTTCTATTGATTTGGAATGTGGTGGTAGGTCTATACAATAAAGCTCAGTAGTTTTATTACATGAGCTTTGGTGTTAGGCAGAATATGCCACTATTTATAATGAGACCTTCAATGTGGACCAACTAGCTGCTTAACCTCCTGTAGCTTTATTTTCCTAATCTATAGTAATGGGATGATTACTGTATTTACCTCAAAGGTTTAATATGAATGAGATATGACATGGAAATAGTTGGCACTGAGACTGACACAGAATAATCACACATCCAAAGGTAGCTTCCATTATAATTTTCCCATTACTATAGCTATTCATTTTGCTATTGGATCTTTTGCAATGTATTGGTTAATTACTCCTCTCAGTTTGAAATTTAGGTAGAATGCCACGGTACACCAATAATATGACTATGAATGACATGTACCCTACTTATAAAGCGAGTTTAGACTTTCCTGGTGGCAACAGAAATATAAAACATGATTCTATAGGTAGCTTATATTCAATCTTGACTCGGCTGACTAGCGGACATGCCCCCTGGCAAACAGAAGATATGTGTCCCTAATACTCTGTGTCCTGTTATTCCTGGCTCAAATTCATATATATTGAAATCCTAAGCCTTCAGTGTCTCAGAATGTGACTGTATTTGGAAATGGCTATTTAAAAATGTAATTCACTTAAAAAGAAGTTTTAAAGGTGGGCCCTGCGGCAATATACCTGGTATTCTTAAAAGAAGCAAAAATTTGGACAAAGAATTCACAGAGGGAAGACAAAGGGAAGACAAAGGGAAAAGACAGACAACTACATTTAAGAAGAAAGGCTTAGAGGAAGGCTTTTCCACCCGGCCCTCAAGGAATGCCTCCTTGATCTGAAACTCTGAACTTCTGGAACTGTAAGAAGAGAAATGCCTGCTATTGAAGTCACCTGTCCGTGACAGTTCTCGCAAACCTTGATGTTTGAGTAACATCCAGAAAGGTGACTTCTCTTTACTGATCCAATTGGAGGCAAAATGACCTCCTTGCTCCATGAAATTCCGGTTCCACTCTTTTTATTTCCTAAGTAATAAGTTACTCACTACTGTATCATGTCATCCCATTGTTCATTTCCTTGAGCCGGTACCAGTAATGTCTCCATTTGTCCTAGCACTGAGATTTTAGCAAGTGCAACATTGGAGGCTCTTTTAGGGTCTGGGGAATGAGATCCTCCATTGTTATTGGGTTTTGGCATATCGAATATGCCACAGGGAGCTTGCCAGACTCTGCCGTGCAGGCAGGACACTCTCAGTAGCCTGCCGGGTTCTCTGAGAGCTAGAACTAGACAATAAGAGGTCTGCACGCTTCCAGGAGCTTGGACTTATAGTCCTGGGTCTTGGCCATGAATGGGATTACACGGTGCCGGGGGCAGTTGGTGGGTGTAGTGCCTAGCTACTGGAAGATGGGGGATCTGGGTGGCGGAGGCCCAGTCCCGATCCGAGTAGGCTAGGAGATCTCAGCCCCGGGTCCCATGCACTTGTGGGGATAAGCTACTGATATTCACTGAAATCTTTGAGGTACCCCACCTCACCAGATGAGCCTTGCATTTTTTTCAGAAAACACGTTTCTGCCAGTTTTTTATTTAGATTTCCCTGCCACCCCTCTCCTCATGGAGCCATAGTCATGGCATCTCAGCACAAAGTTGGCATAGCTTTCAGGCTGCACCGGGGAGACTTTACCACCTAGAGGAAGTACTTACAGAGTTTTTAATCAAGGTTTCCATAGACAATGCAATGCCTGTCAAGATAATGCCTCTGCCCTACCCTGAAATCTACTGTTAATAAAAGGCTAGCAGGAAAAAAAAATCATTTAATTCTTTTATCATGAAAAAAATTTTAATCCAGCTGCACCCAAAATAAAACAGCTGAGAAAAGCTCCCCCATTAGCTGTCAGTTCACAGTAGCTTCAATCAGCTGGTGTGCCTCTGCCTGAGGTAATATCTCCCAGCAGTTTCTCACATGCCAAACTTGACTGCACTGTGCGAGCCACATTAAACTTGTCTGCCATCAATCCCCCGGTCTCTTTTGCAGCAGCAGCTTAACGAGGTGAGCGCGCTGGCATCACCAAGAGGCAAATGCTATTTTAGAGGGACCAAGAGAAGCGGTGGTGGAGGAACGCTAGATCTAGGCCATTAAGCAACAGGGTTTTTTTTTTTTCTCCTAAGATCTTCTCATGTTGTCATTTCTATGCAGATGTGTTGTTTTCAAACCTCCTCACAGTCAGAGCAGGCACTGGAAGATGAGTTAGGAAGCACCAAATCACAGCAGGCTGTCTACTCTCACACAATTTTTTTTTTCTCACGAAGATGCTGAAGGACAACATTAGGACAATTTTCCCCCCATGACTGTCTTAGATATCCAAGACTTGTCTCAACCCAGGACAGACCGCAGGCTCCGACTGGGGGATTCCTTTGGAATTCACAAAACTACTATGAAAAGCATAAATTTTCCTTTGCCCTCGCAGCCAGGTAGCTCTAAGCACTTCCATAATGTATGCTACCAGGAGCAGAGTTTATCTTGATTTCCCCCAGGCCTGTAATCAAGGGTGGCTCACATTTGGAAATAAGACTAGAATAAGAAGGGACTCAGTGATTAAACAGAGAAACAGTTCCCCAACCAATCTCCCTCTCCAACTGCTAGCATCCCGCAGACCACGTGGGGTGGCTCCATCTTCTTCTCTGCCTTTCTGCAGGCCTGTTTCACAGATTGCTTAACGACCGAAGCAGTGCTGAATCTGGAGGGGCTTCTGGGAATAGAAGCTGAACTTCTCTTTGAAACGCCTCCCTCCTGCTGTTCTTAAATAACACTGACAACAACAATAATGGGCATTTATACCAAGAAGGTCCTTCAAAACCTTTATTAAATCCTTCCAAATATACTCTATTGCTTCTCTCCAGCAAAAAAATAATATGTTTAGTGACAGGTGCCGAGAAGATGGCTGCATAACTTTTGGCTACTGGAACTACCCGCTGTCTAAAATAACTCCCTTATTTGCGTCCAGGCCTTGACAAATGTCCAGCAAAGGCACTAGCCTGCAAATTTCTTTGACCCAGTAATGTGGTTTGCTGTTATGTTTTAAAAAAAGGAAGAAAGAAAAAGAAAAACAACAACAGAAATTCAGCAAAAAGGCCTTAATTATCCACTTGCCTAAGCACACAGCTGACATTTAAATTAGAACTGCAACCAAGTGGACTTCTAGTTTTGGCTTGAAATCCTAACATAGAAAATATAAAACTTACCATCTCTTGTATACTGACTTTTGTTGGGCATCATTTGCCTCCTTACTGTGCTCAAATTATTTTTTTACACTAATTCCATTTAACCTACCCTTAGCCTCAAAGGCCATAAGCTTAATGATAATTTCTTCTTTACAAGAAGAGTGTTGAAGGATATTTTCCTCATGTCTCTTATTATAAAAACCGAGATTACTCCAAAGACTGACAGAGCGGAGCTGGGTCTGAACTTGGAATAGGAAGATTCAGGTGTGAGTCCCAGCTTGATCAATTACTATTTGTAAGTGGGGAGACCTATCAATCTCACTAGTTATTTGTAAAGTGGGATGAAAACTGTCTGTACTCAAGAGGGTTGTTGAGAGAACTTAATGGAATAGTAAATGTGTAAGGAATTTGAAATGCCAAAATACTGCATATATAAATTGTTTACTCCTTAAAAAAACACTTTTCCAAGGTTACTCCTTGGAAAATTGTGCCTAAGTGGGCAAAAAAGGGAAAGGGGCAAGAGCATAGTGATTTAATTAGATCCACAGGACATTGCCTTCACATGGGTAGCGCTAGCCCCAAGTCATTTGGAATCCAGCATGTTGATATGTGGTAGCTTAATATGCAAATGAAGGCCTCTGAGGGCACCCAGTCTCGACATGAGCCAATTAATCAAAGGAAACAGTATCATCCTCTAATTCCACTAATTAGAGGATCATCCATAAGCTACTAGGTTTCTAAGCTACTGAGGTTTAATAAATTTGCAATAAATTATGAGTAACACATTAGCCAGGGACTAAATTGCTACTGAGTAATATGATGAGATAGGGCTCAGGTTATCTATGGATTTAAAGATTTTTTTCTTAATTTTCTTTATATTATTTTCCATCTGAAAATGTTGTGAACACCTGGTTTGTGATTCCCTATGGTTCATTGTAACACCAAATCTAGAAATATTATAAAAGAATGCTTGGGGATTTAATAAATGTGTAATTCATTCAAATAGTTCCTTGCATCAAAACGGTTAATTTGTGAATTTATACTCTTTTTTTTCTAAACATACTACCTTTGCTCAACAATTCAAGAATTCATTGAGAATTACTTTGCATTCTTTTGGGTTCATTTGAATCTTCCCCAGGTTTGACAAATTGTTTCTGAGAGTGGATTTGAATTTGGAGTCAGTTAAGAGATTGTTCGATCTACTCAGGCCACTAAGGTAAAGCACACTAATTTATTTGTAGTTGTTAAACTGGTTGACCAAATTTTTCTAAAATTTATATGAAAAAAAAAATAAATAAAATTTATATGAAAAGATAGACACCAGAGTAACTAAGAAGCAACTGAAAAAAATGTGGAGCTGGTCCTGTTATATTTAGAGAGCAAATAACTTATTAGACAAATAAATATGCAGATATATAAATGTCTAAAGAATAGATAAACATAGACAACTAGTTTTCAGAAACTTGTATATGGTTTAGTTTGCATTTCCGATTAGTGAGAAAAAGTTTAACTATGATAATTATGTTGAGACAATGTATGTGAACTATTCTCAGTATTAATATATGGAGTTGACCATACCTTCTGACAATGAGACTCTGAAAACTCAAATTTTTCATTTATCTTCACCGTTGCTGCTAACCTCATTAGTCTGTTGATATTGCTGCTTTGTATGGTCTTTAACGTGCCTGACATTTTCTGGGTGTGTTGTATCCTATCTCAATTCCTTCCTAATCCGCTGAGGCTGCACTTCATAAGATCTTCCCAAAATTGAGTTCAGAACAATGAATAATCTTGTCATAACTAGTAATGACTAGCTATGTCATACTAACTTGTCATAGCTAGTAATGATTGGTTTCAAATGTAGACCCACCTGATTTATTAACTGTGTCCTCAAAACCATCTAGAACTTCTCTACATTCTTTATTTCCAGTACATCTCATTTGGGGGGTAGTGGGTGTTGGTCCATATCTAAGGATGTTCAGGCCTCATTTCTGGCTCTGTACTCAGGGAATACTCCTGGTGGTGAATGGAGACCATGTGTGGTGCCAGGAATTAAACCAGTGTGGCCAGTAGTGCCCAACCTCAATACTAGCTCTCTAGCACTCAATTGTATCTCCTTTTACCTCCATGTATTCGTTTACTAGAGTGGATAGCAGGGCTTCTCTGGGTCTACATTCACAGAGTCTTTGAAAGAATAAGAAAATAGGAAGAATATTGTGAATATTTGCTTGATTACTGACAACACTTCTGAGATTGAAAGATAAGACACCAACTGAAAAGAGGTAGGGCATTCTGAAAAATTCAGGATGAAGGAATAGAAACAGAGGAAGACAAATTAAAACCAGGAAAGTAAGCAGGATTAAAAAAAATGCAGGATGAATGAATAGAAAATAATAAGACTACTGAAGAGAACTTATTTTTTCTTATCCCTGGAAGCCTCTTTTCTCACCTTAGAATAGGTGTTTCATCTTTTGAAATAAGTTGGATAAATAAGAAGAAAAGGTTGTAAAATAATTTTAGGTCCACAGTGAAAACCTTAGGATAGATTGCTTTTCCCTTGCAAGTCTTTCACCCATAAAGCCTTAAAATTTCATATTATTATGGCAATAATAAAATACTACCAAGCTGCTTCCCCCTTGAAGCATGTGTGTGCCAACCAGTATGTCACAAGGATATCTTCAAGTTCACACACTGATTTGCATGAATCATTTGTTAGATTATAGAAGTATAGACACTGTCATGCACTCAACCTTCTATGTACATGGGACTGTCTGTCATGGGCATTTCCACTAATGAGGTAGTTTTAGGTCAGAACAAATAAGTTACTGCTTTGACTTATGTATATTTGAATATTTTAGCTGTGCATTTGAATGTATATATCACAGATATATGTAGTAATTTCTATGGGGTGTGAAACTCATTGTTAGGGTGGGATTATTACACTTTGTACTTGCAAAAATTCTTTAAAATAGAATATTTACCTACTTATTAAAAGAGATATTTTGGTACTGTTGGTTAGCAGATGGAGTGGGTGAAAGAACTTTTTCTCTTTTGAATTCTGTGATACATATGCTATGTGAATTATTATCTATATGTGCTATATAGAAATCACCATTATAATTCATTTAATTTTTTAAATGATGTTATGGAAGTTTAAGATGGCAGCTAAAACAGAATAATAATCAGAGTTCATTAAATTTCTCATAGTCAAGCCAAGGCCAGAAAATCAAGTGTCCATTTAGCTAATTCTGAGGCTTAAGGATAATTCCATGCTAGATAAGTACTTTGATAGACAGTAGGGGATGGGGGGATGCAGAAGCCTTTTTTTTCCCTGTCAGTATAAAATTTTACTTGCAATTGAAAGTTAAAACTACTTAAAACTATTTAAAACTATTTCTATACGATATCAATGAGAAATAAAATTTGATGAACTATGCCAAACACATTTTTCTTTGTTTTCTCTAAAATTTTTCAATAAACAGAGACGTTAAAGCTTAGAGGATTTTCTAACTTAGGGCAATAATTTAGTAAACTATAATGGCAGGAAAAAGTATTGATAGAGCTGTAAAATAAAGCTGTTTTAAAGGGATTTATTTTATCTTAGAAGTTCCTAGTAGAGGATGCTTTCTCTTTCGCTTCCACATTATGAAAGAAACTTGATTTTATATGAAAGCTACTCTTCACTTCTTATGTATTAACAGGTCTAAGTCCATGGAAGTTCTAAAATCATTCTCAGCATCACATCTTGTTTTCCTAATTATTATTATTTCATTCCTGGAGTTCAATAATATATGAAATATTACCTAAGCTCTTCCTAAAAGTAAGTTTAAAAAATAACGATTCTCTTCCTTTTTGGTGACTCCACAGTTCATTAACTCAGTCATTAACTCTTCTCAAAATCTTTGTTTCTTTGGGATTTACCTTATACATTTAATATGTGTATATACAATTATAGCTCATTTACGATCTTCTTATAGATTTTCACACATTTTTCATATAAGAGAGGCTTAATGAATAAAGAATAACTTATTTGTGTAAGTTTACAGAAAGGCAGCATTTAGAAAATGAATTTCCAACTCTTTCTTCTTAAAATTTCATTATGAATTGCACTGAATTGTCATTTGAGACATATATTTTCCATATTTGGGGGGAAGAGACAATATAAAAATACAGATCTTAAAAATTGTAAAAATCTGCAAGACAAACCATGTGTGATAAGTAAGTAGAAAATACTTTTCAAGAATACATATTTTCCTTGGTTTTTAACAGTAACAGGAAAAATATGATATGATTAAAAGCCTGTGAATTCTGGCTGGAGAGTTAGTATGGGGATTAAGACACTTTCCCTGTATGTGGCTGATCCAAGGTCAATCCTGGTATCACTTATGATCTCCTGAACACAGAGCCAGAAATAACCCCTGAGCAATGCTGGGTGTGTCCCCCAAACAAATTTTTTTAAAAGAAAAAAAATTATTAATCCTGACTATAATTATATGGTTAGGTTCTTATTTTACGGATAGATTCTACCAGATTATGAAGAAGGATTTGGAGAATTACAATATTGATGACATTCATCATTTCCAAAGACATGTGAAGAAGTAGGAAAACCAAAAGTTGTTTGAATGAAATAAATACAAAAATAAATTACCTTTATTATTAAATTATATAAATCATCAAAGGGAGAACTTGGTAAAAATAAAGGCATAAATGCAAAATTATTAGAGTTTCACACTAACGGTGTGAATTTTACTATATGTAAATTAATAGGTCAGAAACTATATTTCAATAATTATATGGTATTTTGTTATTGACTATGGTTCCCTGTTATTATGGCCTCAGTGAAATTAAACTATTCATTGCCTAAAGGGGTGCTGCCAAAATTAAAAATATTGGATTAAGGTTAAAACTACTGAAATTGAGATCACACATAAATGGAAAGCTGAACTATCTTATCTTATTTAGGACAATTAAAAAACATATTAACACATGCTTATTTATTTTAAAATTAAACAAGAGTAGAGTTCATAATTATTATAAGAATCTAGCAGGATAGAATGGCTTGGTGTTTCTGTGTCCAGTAAAAAATCTGGACACAGGAAGTCATTTTTCTATCAGCCAAACCTGTGGGTAGTGTTAACTCTTGTTTTTTAAGACAGCAAACAACTCTGTCCTTACTGGGTCAGAAAGGAACTTCTACTCCTCCAGGGTCTAACCATTTCAAAGTAATATCCCTCAGTCTAATCGAACTGATCTTTTCTTTCAGATAACTTCAAGAACCCAACCAATTCATTGCTGAGGGCCACTAAAAGCTGAGGTAGCATGAGATTTCACTCCTTGTGTAGGCAGGGCCAGCACCCCATTGTCAGCATGAAGCAGCTCCAGAAGATGGACCTTCTGCCATTCTCCCTTAAATCCGGTTTAAGAGAGAGCCTGTTAGCCTTACCCTGGCAGTGTTGTTGGGGTTAGGAGCAGCCGCAGGGATAGGTACTGGAACCGCCTCACTAATCCAGGCTCCTAAACAGCTGGAACAACTGCACACAGCTATTAATCAGGACCTAACGGCGACTGAAGGCTCCATATCAGCCTTGGACAGAAGTATAACATCCTTGTCAGAACTGGTCCTCCAAAATAGGCGAGGACTGGACTTGTTATTCCTGAAGGAAGGTGGGTTATGTGTGGCCCTAAGGGAGGAGTGTTGTATCTATGCTGACCACACTGGGATGGCCAGAGACTCTATGGCCAAGTTAAGAGAAAGAATACAGGCCCGGGAGAAACATTTGCTGGATCAGCAGGGTTGGTTCGAAGGATGGTTCCACAAGTCCCCATGGCTGACCACTTTACTCTCGGCCCTAGCAGGACCTCTTGTTCTGCTCCTCCTAATAGTGACAATCGGCCCTTGCCTTCTTAGTCGCCTGCTTGCATTTATACAAAACCGACTGGGAGAGGTCAAGCTATTAGTGATGAGACAGCAATACCAGGCATTACAGAATGAAGGTCTCTAGGATTAGAAGACCTACTAGAAGAAAAGGGGGAATGAAAGATAGCCCCATGACAATTGGGCCCTAGCAAAGCAAGTCCCAGCCCATATCCCATCCTGCAGCTGCGGAAGGCTAGCAACACCAAGTACCCCCATCTCCTCCTTGCATCTGGAATTCGCCAGATAAGGCCACAAGGCCGGAGAAGGCCTAATGAAAAGGCCTAATTGACTGCCCGTTGGGAGGGCCTGGTGACAGGTACAGAAGAGAGTGGCTGGTGCTGATGGCTTGTTGCAAAATGATTGGCTGCCTGCGTGCAGCATCTAATGTGATAATTCAAATGTATTGGGTGATTTGTGTGCGGGCTTTCTGAAATGCACGGGAAGATGCCCTATAAAAAGCCCCCTTTGAAGAGGCTCTGAAGAGGCTCGGGGCTCTCAGTCACTACGGTTTGCGGTCATGCTGTGAGCCCGAGCATGCTCGAATAAACCTCTTGCTTTTGCATGAAAAAAAAAAGAATCTAGCAGGATAATACTTAATATAATACCTGAAATATCTTGAATTCTATATTACTCTTTACCTGGGAAATCAAATAATGTTTTACTCTAAGGAATGATTTGAAAAGGCAACATTACTGGCAGGGAGAGTAGATGAACAAGAGAACTGAGATCAAGAGGAAAAATTTATGTAATTTGAATGTGGCACTGGTTCTCTAAAAGGTCGAAATAAAAGATGGTTTGGAAATACGGAATATCACCAGATGGTAGATCACTGTCATTGTCCTCCCATTGTTCATTGATTTTCTCGAGTGGGCCCAGTAACGTCTCCATCGTGAGACTTCTTGTTACTGTGTTTGGCGGACAGAATACCTCACGGGTAGCTAGCCAGGCTTTGCCGCGTGGGCGAGATACTCTCGGTAGCTTGCCGAGCTCTCCGAGAGGGATGGAGGAATCGAACTCCGGTCAACCATGTTGCCTGCATGCAAAGCAAATGCCCTACCCGCTGTGCTATCACTCCAGCCCCAGATGGTAGATGGTTTTAAATATTATTTTGATTTAGTAAGTTTTGATTTTATTTAAGGGATAATAAAAAGTTATTAAACCTTTTGGAGTAGGATGACATGACTTAAATTGTATATTAGGAAAGATTAATTTAGCAGCAATCTATAAAGGCAGATTAGAGGTGAAAATACCGATGCGGGAAGTCTGGCTAGGAGATTAACACCATAATTCAGTGACAAGGTTCTGAATTAGAATGATGTGTTGATGATAGTTCTTATACAGGAGGTACGGATTGGAAGGATGTTTTGTAAGCCAAAATTGATAGAATTTGAACCTTTAAATGGAACAAGAAAGGGGCAAGACACAGGAACACTGGCCAGAGCAATAGCACAGCAGGTAGGGCGTTTTCTTGCATGCCGCCGACCTGGGTTCAATCCCTGGCATCCCATACGGTCCCCCAAGCACTACCAGGAGTAATTCCTGAGGGCGGAGCCAGGACTTAACCCCTGAACATCGCTGGGTGTAACTCAAAAAGCGACAACAACAACAACAACAACAAAGACACAGGAACAAATAGATGCTCGTTTGGTTTGTTTGCTTTTTATTACAGAAGGGAGTGTGGGCCACACTTGCAGTGCTCAGGAACTATTCCTAGCTCTGTACTTAGAAGTGAACCCTCGTCGTTTTCAACATTTCACCTGTGGTGCCAGGGATTCAAACTGGGAGTCAGCCACATGAAAAGTAAGTGTCTTAATTCCTGTACTATCTCTCTGCCCCTAAGGGTATTTATGCAACATAGACTCCTTGGAGTTACTAACAAACTCTTCTTTATGTATGTTGTGTAGAATGTCTTATGTTTGAGATACAAATGATATAGACATCTGTATGAGCTTTTGGACAGCCTATTGTAAACATAAGTCTGGAACTAATGGAAGAGATTGTTATACACGTTTTGGTATGATCTGATTGACAATGATGATTAAAGCAGAGATTAGTTTTCAAAGCTTAAAAATATTTTCATTTAGAAAGTAAAAACTGCGAAAAGGACAGAGATTAGCATTAAAAAATAAACATAGCTTCTATACTTCTGTGCCTCTGGTCTCACTCTCTCACCAACAAGATTTCTAAACCACCAAATAAATCAATGACTTTTTTTCAGTCATCATGATAGAACATTTCTCATTGATATCCTTGGAGTTTCTTTATTAACATCTCCTGTGTAAATAAAAAAGACATATAATTTTAGTTCTTATTGATTTTCTAAAACCTATATTTTTCTAAAACAAGATCTTTTTATTGAAGGAAATTTATTTAGAAATATGTGAGAGGGGGAGAAGGAAAGGAATATGTGTTCAAGAGAGACTGTTGAGTCTGAAAGAGCAAGCAAGGGAACAAAGAGACAGAGAAAAACAAGCAAGATATATATCCAAGGGAGAAAATGGGCTTGAAGAGTAACCGGAAGTCTACCATTTCTAGCCAGTTTGTCCATCTGAAATTCAAAGTCAACATATCAAAATCAACCCTTTCTCAAAAGCAACTTCTGCTTATCATTTCCCCTTTTCACTGTGACAATTAATATTATGTGTAAATTTTATAAACCCACAAGGTGATGGCTTTTGTTTAAACATTACTTAAAACCCTTATATGTTTGTGTAAATATTTTGGGTTAACTTTATAATAGTTAACTAAAATGTAACTTATAGTTATAAGGTTAACTTTAGTATTGGTGGTCCAAATATTTTCCTTAAGGTTTGTTGATTTCATCTAATTATCTGAAGCTCTAAATAGATCAAAATCATAGGGAAAGACATGAGCATGGCCTCTTTGACAGAGATTTCTGCCTTCTTTTCTCACACTGAAATTTACTTCATCTGTCCTCTTGGTTCTCAAGCTTCATATATCAGGCTGAAACTATATTAGTAGTTCTCTTAACTCTTGGAATTGCTAAAAACAATATGGAACCTCTCTGCGTCATTGTGGTATGGATTAATTTTTATATAAATCTCATTCCCTACTTCTGTTTTTTCGAGAAGCTTTAAATGCTACACCCATCCACTACATGTTGAAATTTACAAAGAACTTTGATTTTTCTCCCCTCTTTCAGGAGAATCATTACGAAATTCTGTAGCAACTTTCACTGTATTTAGCACTCTTTCCCATTTCCTTTGCCATCGTTCTAGGGGGCAATTGCAGTTTTATACAAATCAGATTCATGTTTTACATTTCAATTTGTTCTACTTGTGATTTATTCTACTTAAGAAACATTTCTAAATAAAATTGCTGGCTTTTCACTACTTCATTAAATGCAAATTTTATTAGATTTTCAATACATATTCACCATAAAATACCTCCCTTTGTCAGTGGAATAAAAACTCCTTTATTTGGATTCAAAACTCTTAAGGACAAAAGAACATAATAAAAGAAGATGCCGAGGAGAACAGTGGAAGAAAGAAACTCATTTAGCAGCTGCAAGACCAAGTCAACTAATTTTATTGGCAACCTTAGAATACATACATGACAAAACTCAACTCTATCCAAAGTGCTGAGGAAAACAACAAAAAATGGTATCATCACGGTAGGGATTTCTACTCACTCAAAATATTTTTCAAAGATATTTAGAAAAAATCTCTAAGTTATGAATAGCATTATTTCATCGGAATTTATAGTGACTTTCATTCAGTATTGTGTACTACTCTATGAGATAGATATAGAAAACTTACAAAATATTTATAATAGAATATAATGTGAATAATGTGTGAGGCTGGAGTGATAGCACAGCGGTAGGGCATTTGCCTTGCGCTCAACCAGCCCGGCCGAGCCGGGTTCTATTCCTCTGCCCCTCTTGGAGAGCCCGGCAAGCTACCCGAAAGTATCTCGCCCGCACAGCAAAGCCTGGCAAGCTACCCGTGATGTATTCAATATGCCAAACACAGTAACAAAAAGTCTCAAAATGAAGATGTTACTGGGCCCGCTCAAATCGATGAACAACAAGAGGACAGTGCTACAATGCTACAGTTGAATAAAGTAAAGGGATCTAATGTTGATTTCGTATTATGCTTAATATTATATGAGAATATGGGGTGAACTGATGTTTTTACATTGTATGAAATATTTTGTTATGTGAGATTTTATTAAACAGATATGATATAGGGCCTGAGATATCCTTTTTCTTTCTTTTTTTGTTCTTTGGTTTTGTTTTGAACCACACCAAAAGTGCTCAGGGCTTACTCCTGACTCTGTACTCAGGGATTATCCCGGAGGGGCTTGGAGAGCCTGGGTTGACCATGTGCAAGGTAAGCTCTGCATCAGCTCTAGTATCATTCCAGCCCCCCTGAGTTATCTTTAAATATATACAAAACAATCAAGAAGAAAGCTAATTTAACTCACAAAAACTATGTCCAGACAAGCACATCGAGATTAGTAGCTAAAAAGAAGATAGATTTATGCTCAATATAGAAATATCTCATAGTGCTGTTAAAAATAAAAACTAATTTAAGTTGCTTCAGAAATGAATGAGTTTTCTGTTATCATCAGTTTGAAGTGTGTTCTGACTTGGAAGGAATCGTATAGGCCTAATTTAAACACCAAGAAAAAAGTATTGTGTCTCATGAATCTCTGACTGCTTTCCAGACCATACTATCTCGGACCTTACTTTTCTAAAACATAGTTAGCCCACCTCTTGAACTTTAATATAGTTTCCTCCTAACACAAATACTTTGTAGCCCTTGGTTTATATCTATAAAATTCAATTCCTTTTTCTCCACCTCCCATGCCCCCTCCTACTCTTTCTCTCTCTCCTTCTCCACCCCCCACCCCCCTTCACCACCACCCCCTCTTACTTTTGGGCCACATTCAGCTGTGCTCAGGGCTTACTTCTTCCTGAGTCTGCACTCAGGAATTACTCCTTGGGGAATCATATGGGATGCTGAGGAATGAACCTGGGTCAGGTTGCTCGAAAGGCAAGCACTTTACCTGCTATCCTATTGCTCCTGCACCCGACAACTTCCTGTTCAATCCCTTTGCTCAAGTTCCTTGACACACTCCACTAGCTAGATTTATCACTGTCACTGTCACTGTCACTGTCCTCCTGTTGTTCATCGATTTGCTCGAGTGGGCCCAGTAACGTCTCCATCATGAGACTTTGTTATTACTGTGTTCGGCATATTGAATACATCACGGGTAGCTTGCCACGCTCTGCCATGCAGGCGAGATACTCTCGGTAGCTTGCCGGGCTCTCCGAGAGGGGTGGAGGAATCGAACTCACGTCGGTCATGTTGGCTGCATGCAAGGCAAACGCCCTACCCGCTGTGCTATCATCTGACCTTGACTTCCTCCGAGCAGCTGGATTTATATCTATATTAATTCCTTCTTATTGAATGAGTCTCAAGTATCTTCATTTGCTATTCAAACTAAACTATTTTAAAACTATGCGTTAAAATATGACAAACATATAAGTTAAAATATACTAAACATATAGAACAGAATTGAACATAAGTCCTTCCTTCCTTCCTTCCTTCCTTCCTTCCTTCCTTCCTTCCTTCCTTCCTCTAAGAATAGTCTAATGGGGAAAATTGCAGTAGCTCCAGGAAAGAACACCAAATTAAAATAGAAATTATTTTTTCTTATTGAGTAAGCTAATGAGTTAATTTATTCTTCAGTATTTAAAAAAAGTGACAGATATTATGACAGATTAAATAGTTATTATTTTGAGTAGAAATGGATGGTAAAAATCCCAAAGAACTCAATTCTTGGAATTTGAAGGAGCACATTTTTATCTTCTAAGGCAAGGAATTTAATTCTCTTCAGTGGCAAAAAAAAGCCTTTTCTGAAGGGTAAAGGACAGCTTTGGTAACATGGATTTATTTAAAATTGGATCTCAGTAAGAACTGCTTGTAAATGCATTGGAATAGGCCTTAATAATTACAAGATGCTCTTATGTGCAATATGTCATCTTACTACTCTTATGGTGAAGGTGAAGTTCGTTATGGAGAGGCATCAGCTAATCTAGTTACAGTTGGTCATTGTAAATCTCACCAATATAAAGGTAGCCAGGCAAACAGAAATGGAAACAGCTAAGGCGAGGGCATAAGAATGCTTAAAAGGGGAAACCTAGGGAGATGGGAAATAGTATAGCAGTTAGGATCAAACCTACTTCAGGTCAATTCTGGCACCACCTGGTTGCTTGAGCATCTCTGGATGCAGCCCTAAAGGACCCTGAACATGGCTGGGATAACCTGAATATCCTTGTCACACAGGGGCCAAAGCAGCTTCTTACCTTTGGGTATTTGAATTGAACTGCTGACTTGATTGTCGTAAAACCACAGGTGGCGACCCTGGACCTCCTGAGCACCACATGGGAGGTTCAAAAAATAAAGAGGAATATGTGGCTGTTAATTTTCTCTTTCACACTTTCTCTGATTCAGATGGATAATAAGCTCTGTTTTGGACCCTACATGCTGACTCCAGAAGGGGCTGCAGTATCGAGTGAATGGCAGGAAAAGCAGCACATGGTTGACGGAATTCAGGAAAGTCAAAGGGGCAAGGACCAACAAAGTGACAGATCACAAAACATCAGTGAGACCCACAGAGCAACAAGTCATCAGGAGGCAGAACCAGTGAGATACCAGTTTACACCAAGCACGACGTGCACAGGAACAGAAGAACCTAGTAAGGATTGAACACCAGAGGGCCCAAAACTACACTGGTCAAACTGTTAAATAATAATATGTCACTGTCACTGTCCTCCCGTTGTTCATTGATTTTTCTCAAGTGGGCCCAGTAATGTCTTCATTGTGAGACTTGTTGTCACTGTGTTTGGAATATCAAATATGTCACGGGTCACTTGCCAGGCTTTGCCATGCAGGCGGGATACTCTTGGTAGCTTGCCAGGCTCTCCGAGAGGAACAGAAGAATCGAACCCGGGTCGCCCTGGTCAGCCGTGTGCAAGGCAAATGCCCTACCTGATGAGCTATAGCTCCAGCCCATGTTAAATAATAATAAAAATAATGACACCATGAACGTATGGAGTTTTGCATTCTAATTTTACACTCCTAGTTCCACAGAGGAGCTAGACCAATTTCTCAGTAACTTTACCACAATAAGGAGACTTATGAATTCTTCTTTAGTAATCAGAGTAATCAGGAAATTGAAAGATAATAAGGCTAGATCATAAAAAATCTAAGATTCTAACCCACTAATATTCCCACAGTATCAAAAATGATTCACAGCACAGACTGAAGAGATAGTACAGTGGGTAGAGCACTTGCCTTTCTCTCAGCTGACTCAGGGTTCAATTCCTGATACCACATTTGATCCCCTGAGCACAGTTTGGAGTGAGTCCTGAGTACTGCTGAGCAAAGGAAAAAAATCTATAGTAAACTAAAAGTAAGAATTTTATTTCCTTTAAGATAGTGGCAAATTCCTTCCTGTTCGTCCCCAATACTGCGCTGGATTTTCTCCCTCTCCCAGGTCAGTAAATATTTGAACCTAAGACTCTGCCTCCCCCGTGCACACACCCCAGGTGAACCCTGGGAACCTGGGCTGCCCACCATCCCTGAGCCCCTTCCTGTTTGTCCCCAACGCTGCACCGGGTTTTCTCTTTCTCCCAGGTCTGTACAACTCCCCCCCCCCAACACACACACAAACACCACAGACCCATAGGGATTGTGACCTCTGCAGAAGTGGGCGTGGCCTCTTAAAAGTGGGTGTGGTCCACTCACAGGTAAATTACTCATACCCAGCAATCTCATGTAACATCTTAGTATCCATACCACCACAAAAACATGAAGAAACAACGAAAATCCCTACCACGAGGAGAGGACAATGAAAAGAGTCCAGAAGCCTCAATAGGTGTTACTCATATAAAGGAGCTCTCTGAGAAAGAATTGAGATATGATGTAATGAAGATCTTCAATGAACTCAAAGAAACAGTGACACAGATATCCAATAAATTAAAGAAGGACATGAAAGAAACAATCGAGAAAATACAGGAAGAAATGAGAGCATAAATTGGAAAGCTACACACAGAAATGTCACGAATAAAGGATTCAGTAGATGAAATAAAAAACTCAGTGTGTACCCTCAATAGTAGAATGGCTACAGCTGAAGACAGAATCAGTGAGCTGGAAGATGAGCTGTACGAAGCCTACAGGCAGCACCAAACAGTAGCAGAAGACCTCAAAATAGCTCTAGAGCGAATCAGTGTCTTGGGGGATGATTCCAAGAGGAACTACATTAGAATCATTGGAGTACCAGAAGGTCAGGGAAACAATCCCAATGAAAAAGCCACAGTTAAAGAAATCATTGCTGAAAAGTTCCCAGAGATGGATAATGCAGGCATCCAGATTCAAGGAGCCCGAATGGTGCCAGCTAAAAGAGACCCTAACAAAAACACTCCAACACATATCATAGTTAGAATGATGGATGCCATGGATAGAGACACAATACTACAAGCAGAAAGATCAAAGAAGGAAATCACATACAAAGGAGCACCCCTTAGATTCACAGAGGACCTAGCAGAGGAAATTCTCCAAGCCTGAAGGCAATGGTGGGATATAGTGAAAATATTCATTGAAATGAATGCTTCACCAAGAATACTTTATCCAGCTAAGCTATCACCCAAACTTGAAGGAACAGTACACTATTTTCTGGATAAACAACAGCTCAGGAACTTCATAGACTCAAAACCAAACCTAAAAGAAGGGCTAAAGGGGCTCCTGTAAGACAAGACAAACCCCTACAAGCACAACAAACCCTTACAGAAAGATGACACAAAACCCCTTAACAATAATCTTTCTCAATGTCCATGGGCTAAATTCACCAATTAAGAGACACAGAGTGGCCAGATAGATTCAGAGAGAGAACCCAACATTCTGCTGCCTACAAGAAACACATCTGAACAATCAGAACAAACACAGACTCAAAGTCAAAGGATGGAAAACAACCCTGGATGCAACCTCCTCAAAAAAGCTGGAGTGGCCTTACTAATATAGGACAACATAGATTTCAGGTTGAAAAAGATTAGAAGGGACAGTGAAGACCATTTTTTATTAATCAAGGGATATGTAAAGTAGGAAGAAATCCCACTTCTAAATGTATACGAACCCAATGAGGACCCGCCAAATACCTACAAGAACTGCTAACAGACCTTAAGAAGGACATTGCGAGCAACACAATAGTAGCTGGAGACTTCAACACCGCATTATCACTCCTGGAGAGATCAAGTATATTAAAACTCAGCAAGGAAATAATGACTCTGAAGGAAGAAATGGAAGATAGAGGGCGAATAGATCTATTCAGGACTTTATATCCCTCCCCAAAAAGAACACATATTATTTTCCAATGCACATGGAACATTTTCCAGAATAGACTGTGCGCTTGGCCACAAAGCATACCACAACAGAATCAGGAAGATAGACATTGTATCAAGTACAATGATATGTCTGAGAAGTCAGACCACGATGATCTGAAGATAGAAGTTAATCATGTACAGATGCAGAAAACCAAATCAAACACCTGGAAATTAAACAACTCAATGTTGAACAACGTGTGGGTCAGGAAAGAAATCAAGGAAGAAATCAAAAGATAACTGGAAACAAATGAGAATGAAGACACAAGCTACCAGAACCTATGGGACGCAGCAAAATCCATGTAAAGGGAAAAATTTAAAACTCTGTAAGCATTTCTTGAGAAGGAGGAAAGGGCCCACATAAACAACTTGACTTCACAGCTCAAGATCTTAGAAAAGGACCAACAAAAGGAGCCCAAACCAGGCAGAAGGAAAGAGATAATAAAATTTAGAGTAGAAATCAACAACATGGAAACCCAAAAGACAATCCAAAAGATCAATGAAACCAAGAGCTGGTTCTTTGAGAAAATAAACAAGATAGATAAACCACTTGCAAGACTCACAAAGAAAGAGAGAGAGAGAGAGAGAGAACCCTAACAAACCGAATCAGAAGTGAGAAGGGGGATATCAAACAGAAACCAAAGAAATTCAAAAGATCATCAGAGACTAGTTTGAAAGTCTGTATGCCACGAAACAAGAGAACCTAGAAGAAGTGGATAAATTCCTAGATTCCTGTAATCACCCAAGGCTGAATCAAAAAGATCTAGAATACTTGAAAAGCCCAATTAATATCAAGGAAACTGAAACTGTAATCAAAAGTCTTCCCCAAAACAAAAGCCCGGGTCCAGATGGATTCACTAGCAAATTTTTCCAAACATTTAAAGAGGACCTAT
This sequence comes from Sorex fumeus, assembly GCF_029834395.1. NCBI lineage: Eukaryota > Metazoa > Chordata > Mammalia > Eulipotyphla > Soricidae > Sorex > Sorex fumeus. The sequence continues at coordinate 7,748,433 of NW_026606322.1, read as the reverse complement.
TGCCAATTCTTCTCAAGCTTTTCCACGAAATTGAAGAAGCAGAAACTCTCCCAAACAGTTTCTATGAAGCCCATATGTCTCTAATACCAAAAGGAAACAAAGACACCACAAGAAAAGAAAACTACAGGCCAATGTCCCTGATGAACATGGATACGAAGATTCTCAACAAAATACTAGCAAATGGAATTCAATAACTCATCAAAAAGATCATACACCATGACCAAGTGGGATTCATCCCGGGGATGCAAGGCTGGTTTAACATTTGGAAATCAATTAACATAATCCATCATATCAACAAAAGAAAAGATAAGAACCATATGATCATATCAATAGATGCAGAGAAAGCATTTGACAAGATCCAGCACCTGTTTATGAGGAAAACCCTCACCAAAATGGGCATAGAAGGAACTTTTCTCAATATAGTTAAAGCCATCTACCACAAGCCTATGGCAAGCATCATCCGCAATGGGGAAAAACTAAGAGCCTTGCCTCTAAGATCTGGGATGAGACAAGGATGCCCACTCTCTCTACTGCTGTTCAATATACTACTGGAAGTAATTGCAATAGTGGTTAGGCAAGAAAAAGATATTAAGGACATTCAGATAAGAAAGGAAGAAACCAAGCTCTCACTTTGCAGATGATATGATATTATACTTAGATTACCCTAAAGCCCCTACCAAGAAACTCCTAGAAACAATAGACTTGTATAGTAAAGTTACAGGCTACAAAATCAATACCCAAAAGTTCGCGGCTTTCCTGTATGCAAATAATGAGAGAAAAGAAAGTGACATGAAAAAAAAATGTGTTCACAATTGTGCCCCAGAACATCAAGTACCTAGCAATCAGCTTAACTAAGGATGTAAAAGACCTGTACAAAGAAAACTACAAAACGCTACTTCAGGAAATAAAAGAGGACATGAGGAAATGGAAAGATATCCCTTGCTCATGGATCAGGAGAATTAACATTGTCAAAATGGCAATACTTCCCAAAGCATTGTACAAATTCTCTGTGATCCCTATAACAATACCCATGACATTCTTCAAAGAAATGGAGCAAACACTTTTGAAATTCATATGGAACAATAAGCCCCCACGAATAGCTAAAGCAATTCTTGGGAAAAAGAAAATGGGAGGAATCAACCTTCCCAACCTCAAACTCTACTACAAAGCAGTAATAATAAAACAGCATGGTAGTGGAACAAAGGCAGAGCCACAGACCAATGGAACAGGGTTGAGTATTCTGAAACACACAAAATATATGATCAGCTAATCTTTGATAAGGGAGCAAGAAATGTGAAGTGGATCAAGGAAAGCCTCTTTAACAAATTCTGCTGGCAAAACTGGACAGCTACATTCAAAAAAACTGGGCTCGGATCTCTACCTAACACCATGTACAAAAGTAAGATCAAAATGAATTAAAGACCTCAACATCAGTCCTGAATCCATTAGGTACATTGAAGAGAAGGTTGGCAAAACCCTCCATGACATTGAAGATAATGGTATCTTCAAAGATGACACGCCACTAGCCAATCAAGTGAAAACAGACATAGAAAAATGGGACTATTTTAAACTAAGAAGATTCTGCACCTCAAAAGAAACAGTGACCAAAATACAAAGACAGTCTAGATTATAGTAAAGTATATTTGCCCAATACCCATCCGATAAGAGGTTGATATCAAGGATATACAAAGCACTGGTTGAACTCCACAAGAAAATATCCAACCCCATCAAAAAATGGGGCGATGAAATGAACAGAAACTTTCTCAAAGAAGAAATCTGAATGGATAAAAAGAACATGAGAAAATGCTGTACATCACTTATCATCAGGGAGATGCAGATCAAAACATCAATAAGATATCATCTCACACCACAGAGACTGGCCTACATCCAAAAGAACAAAAGCAACTGGCACGGATGTGACGAGAAAGGGACCCTCCTTCACTGCTGGTGGGAATGCCAACTGTTTCAGTCCTTTGGGAAAGCAGTATTGACAATTCACAAAAAGTTAGAAATTGATCTCCCATTTGACCCAGCAATAGCACTCCTGGGAATATATCCCGGAGAGGCAAAAAATTATAGGCAAAATGACATCTGCACTTCTATGTTCATCGCTGCACTGTTCACAACAGCCAAAATTTGGAAAAATCCCGAGTTCCCGAGAACAGATGACTGGTTAAAGAATCTTTGGTACATCTACACAATGGAATACTATGCAGCTATTAGAAAAGATGAAGTCATGAAATTTACATACAAGTGGTTCTACATGGAAAGTATCTTGCCTCGTGAAATGAGTCAGAAAGAGAGGGACAGACATAGAAATACTGCACTCATCTGGGGAATATAAAGTAACAGAGTGGGAGCTGAACACCTAAGAATAGTAGAGATAAGTAACAGGAGGTCTGCTCCATGGCTTTGAAGTCATCAGCACATGCTGGGGGAAAAGGCAGCTCAGATAGAGAAGAGAACAGCAAGTAAATGTTGTTTGGAGAACTCGTTCAGGATGTTCGACGCGTGCTGAAAGTAGACTATAGGCCAAACACGATGGCTACTCAATACCTCTATTGAAAACTATAACACCCTAAAGGAAAGAGAGAGCAAAAGGGAATACCCTGCCACAGAGGTGGGGTGGGAGGGGGACGGCTGGGGGTGGGGGAGGGCTACTGGGATCATTGGTGGTGGAGAATGGGCACTGGTGGAGGGATGGGTACTCGATCACTGTAAAACTGAAACCCAAGCATGAAAGTTTGTAAGTCTACAACTGTACCTCATGGTGTTTCACTAATAATAATTAAAAAGAGATAGTGGCAAATTATAGGAGAAAATCAGCTCAGATACAGGGTTTTATTAATAGTATCCCTACTAAGTAAACTCTATCTTTTGAAGATCAGATTCAGAGTAACAGAAAACAAGTCTCATTTCAATATACAGGTGAGAAAATTAAAAGGTGAGGTAGAAAAATAAGAGAATTGGTCAGATAAAAGCAAATGTGAAGAAAAAAGTAAAAAATATTTGAGATAGGTTATCTCCTTACCAGCTTTCCTGTTAGAGACTTGGGTTTAAAGCAGTAAGTGGTTGAAAAATTGCTATCAGGGAACATGAAGGATTAAGATGCTGCCAACAACATGTGATTTTGCAATTAAGAAGAAACTGGTGGCAGCCAAATTTAATTGAAAGCAAAAGATGCTACAATGCAAGGGGATAAAACCCTGTAGTTTTAGATATGTTGCACCAAAAGTAAAAGAAATCCATTTTTTGGTGGAAAAAGACAGTGTGAAACAAATAAATGTCAGTAAGATAGAATTTTGCAGAGGACTGAGCATAGAAAAATTAGAATAGAGAATAGAGAAATCAGAAAAGGTAAAAGAATATCAATACATGAAAGTTAAATAAATATTTAAAAAGTAGAAAAAAGTGGGGCCAGAGAAATAAATAGTACAGCAGCGTTTGCTTGCATTCAGCCAACCTGGGTTTGATCCCCAGCATCCTATATGGTCCCCCAAGCATCACCAGGAGTAATTCCTGAGTGCAGAGTCAGGAGTAACCCCTGAGCATCTCTGGGTGTGACCCAAAACCAAAAAAAAAAAAAAGGTAGGAAAAAAGCACATACACATAGATGAAGATGGACGAAAGGAAAGATTAGGGCAGTTGGTTTTCTGAGAATTCCTATATAAATCCTAGAATAATGTTTATTTTGTATGATGCTTAGTGGGGGGGGGGTAGTTTGCAAAGAGAGAGAGAAAACTAAAAAAAATTCTGATGATCAGGCAGAAGAAAATCAGAAGTCTAAAATATTGTGTGACTTATAATTATGAAAAGAATGAGAAAGTCTTGTTATATTTATTCCAGAACACTTTACAGAATTAAAGTAAGATACAGCCATTTCCTAGTAGAAGAAAGAATTTGGCTGTTAATAGAAAGTATGACTTTGATGGTTCTATGATTCTCTGTAGAATCACCCTTGGCATCAGGAATATAAACAGAAATTAGATAGTGGTTATTATCCTGATTAGAAGATTGGGACATAATTTTTTGATTTAACCTTGGAGTGAGATTCCAAAGAAGATTATCAATTCTCTATTCCCTAAAATTTCCAAGAATAGAATCAACAATGAGGTTTCTTTGAGTACTGTGATTCCATGAATAATAATTTTGATCACTACACATATCTCTCTTCTAAATAAGGAAATAACAGAGATTATTCCTTCTAATCATTAAGCATTTTACATTAGGGCAAATGCTAATCTCTGCAAACAAAAGGTGCTTAATAAATGATTACTAAATAATTCTAAATGCAGGTAGTCTTTTGGAGTGATTTGAAATAACTTCAGTTAGTATTAAAACTTTTTGGCCTAAAGAGATTTTTTCATCATTATATTTATTTCACTAATTTCTTAAACATACTGTGAAGTTAAATTTACATACTATTGGGGTCCAAAACTTTTACTTCTACTTCAAGTGAGATTTAGTACTTGTCATTCATTGCCCTGAGACTAAATTGGTCATATAAAGTAAAGGCCCTCCCGTTGATCGTCGATTTGCTCGAGCGGGCCCAGCAACGTCTCCATTGGAGACTTTGTTGTTACTGTGTCTGGCATATCGAATACTCTCGGTAGCTTGCCGGGCTCTCCGAGAGGGGCAGAGGAATCGAACTCGGGTCAGCCATGTTGTCCGCTTGTAAGGCGAACGCCCTACCCACTGTGCTATCGCTCCAGCCCTTAACAGGGACTTAAGTTTCCCTTAACTTTCCCTTACCAGGGACTCCCAAGAATTTATCCTAGAATGAAAGAGACTTTGATAGACATTTTTAAAAAAGGTGTTATATATTTACAGATACTTAATCCTTTATCAACTTATTTCCCACTAGACAAATAATCACACCATTTAAACAATAAATTAGTCACTTGGATGCCTGAGCAATAACTCAGCAGGTAGGGTGTTTGCCTTGCATGCGGCTGACCCGGGTTCTATTCCCAGCATCCCATATGGTCCCCCGAGCACCCCTAGGGGTAATTCCTGAGTGTAGAGCCAGGAGTAACCCCTGTGCATCGCCGAGTGTGACCCCAAAAAAGCAAAAAAAAATTAGTCATTTGGTATTTCATAATAATACTAAAAAGTAGACTGATGTTATTCCTTTATTAAATTTAGTTTTCAAAATATTTCTGTAGTTTGGAAAATTTTTACAGTTCTCTGAATTTGTAGACAGATAGTATTTTGCAATTTTTCTAAAGCATTTTTGAGTTTTTAAAAAATAAAACTAAGCCCTACTGATCCTGAGCTTGGAATTTGCCTCTTAGAGTAGAAAAAAAAAATCTAAATTTTACTTTGAGACTGTAAAGAGTAAGGAATATTTTCCTATTAATTGTTACATATATTCCATTTAATCTTTCTTTCATAAAAACATAATGGAAAACATTTTCCAATTAATTTTTATTTATATTCCCTTTAGCATTTCTCTTATAAAAAAGAAAATGGAAAATACTAGGATACAACAAGTTGACTGAACCATTTTAGAACGCTTGATATATCGAAAAATTATCGAGACCTTTTAGTTACTATACTATCTGTAGCATGTCTTTTGAGGTTAACCTACCTCTGTTCCCAATCGAAAGGAGACCTTGGTCCTTGTGACTTCAGAAAGGACAGGCCCCATAGTCTCGCTGTGCTTCCCTTTTATCCCTAATCTGAATCATCTCACTCACCTCCTAAGGGCACGTATCTCTTGCTGTTCTCTGTTGCATGAAGTGGCCTTTATGTTTCAGAAAATTTAAAGGTCATTTTCCTTTCTTTGAAAGCTCACTACATTTCAGTTACTTATAGTGTCAGTTTCAGTAAAAGAAAACAGAGAGGTGAATTGTTATTTCGCTAGTGATAATCAGAGCTTTGGGAAGTACCTCTGAGAGCTGTTTTCAACCCTGGGTCACAATGCCTGTGTCCAAAGTCCAAATTCCCTCCCCATTTAAATTCTATCATCTGCAATTCAATAGTAGTTTGGTATTCCTCCCAGGTGATGAATGCTGCTTCCTAGCACAAGGCTTCAAACCTTAAAAATAAAACCAAAACAAAACAGAAAAAAGGAAGAGAACTCTGTAATGTAAATTTACGAATACTAGGATAGTACTAAAAGATTCTGCTTTCCAAAGATGAACTCTTAGAAAGATATTGGGAAATTTGTAGCCACTATTGGTTTAAAATAATTTTTTTCAGATGGACCATTAATAATGCATTAAATTGAGCCTTTTGCGCCCTGCCACAGAGGCAGGGTGAGATGGGAGGGATGGTGGTGGGAGGGATATTATCCATGGTGGTGGAAAATGGGCACTGGTGGAGGGATGGGTGTTTGATCATTGTATAATTGAAACCCAAGCACAAAAAATTGTAAATCTACAACTGTACCTCACGGTGTTTCACTAAAAATACAAAAAAAAAAAAAAAAGAAAAGGATGACAAATGATCCATGTAAAAATATCTATTCCATTCTGGTAATATATAAAGAAAAAAAGCAATTAAAAATGAGGAAAAAACGAAAAAAAAATTGAGCCTTTTGCAATAACTAGAAAGCAACAGGAATTATGCCTTTACATATTATTTTTTTGTTTGTAAGAGCGTCTATTTTTTTTTACCGGATCAATATTAAAAAATGTATCATTTCTCTCTTTGCCGCATCTACTGCAAGGATGAAGACCATCCTCTGCAAATAGACTGTGGATATTTCCGAGAATGTGGACTTCTCCCTCAAGGGACGCAGGGTCATAGTGAAGGGCCCCGAGGCAGCCTGCGGAGGTGGGGGAACCGAAAGAAACTGACTACGGTCTGCATCATCTGCAGTCAAGTGCAGAATATGATCAAGGGGGTCACGCTGGACTTCCGCTACTAGGTCTGTGTATGCCCATTTCCCTATTAACGTAGTTATTCAGGAGAATGGGTCACTTGTTGAAATCCGAAATTTCCTCGGTGAAAAATATATCCGCAGGATTCCTATGAGGTCAGGTGTTGCTTGTTCTGTCTCTCACGCCCAGAAAAATGAGTTGATTCTTGAAGGAAATGACATTGAACTTGTATCAAACTCAGCTGCTTTGATTCAGCAAGCCACAACAGTCAAAAACAAGGATATCCAAAAGTTTTTGGATGGTTATCTGTGTTTCTGAAAAAGGAACTGTACAGCAGGCTGATGAATAAGATCTAAGTTTTCTGCCTTACAGAAAGCAGAATATACAGGATGATAAGTCACACCTATTTGTGATAATGAGAAACAATAAAACTGCATGACTACCATCTTTAAAAAAAAGTATCATTTCTAAATAAGCAAAGTTTATTTTCTAGGACTGTTAACAACTTTGTGGAAATTCACTACAATGCATTTTATGATGCATTTGTACTTGAATGCTGCTTTCTGTTCATATTTTGACATCAGCTGCTTAGTGATTATATGAAATAAATACTGATTGGGTGGTATCTACTTGTCATGAATTCTGACTGGCCTGTTGCTTAGGAGTCTGAAGGTTTACTTCCTGTACTGTTTTGTACTTTGTTCTGTTTCTTCCCGTTTCCTCTTGAAGTCCTTCTTTCTGAGAACACGATTCAACGACAGAAATCTCAAACCTGCACATCAGAGTTCTAAGCAAGAGCCCTTATTTTTCTCCCAACCTCCAACTATAGAATCTCAGTTATGAAAATAACAATTTTATGGTACTTTTTTTTATCAGAATACTCAATTACACAAGGAAATCAGTTACATATATAACTATAGCAGTCTAATTACCTATAATTAGAGTTTGATGGTAAAGCTATTTCTATAAAAAATAGAAAAATATGGATTGAAAGTTCGAAGTGTAACCATTGTAACTATTGTATGCTCTTAGTTTACTTGTTCAGAAAAGAAAGACAACTTGAAGACGTCAATACTTTCAAGTTTCGTTCGTCTGGGAAAGCAGAGGGATAAAACTTAATCACTCGCAATTAGATTTGTAATGAAGGAGGCATTCCTAGGCATCCATTGACTGTTATTGATGCGCAAGAGGCAATATTTCTGTGCATCTAGTGGTTGTGCAAGGGTGAGGATGCATAAGGAAGAAGACACCTGTGGATAAAAGGTAGGAATGTGAAGTAATTATGAGTAGTTACCAGAAATATACTCCTGTGCAAGGAAGTATGTTTACCAAATTATCTAATTCCTTATTTTAAAAGCCAAACTTTAAAATTCTTCTAATGCTTATTATTGGATCACACTGATGTTGAATTTTGCCTAAGAGATATTTATTTGAATATTTATTTATCCATCTGTCTGTCCATCCATTTATCTATTTATCCATTAATTCATTTGTTTTAATGTAAACAATTGTAAAAATCCTCCAAATAACTTAATAGAAGCTCAGACATGTACATGGGGTTCTCAGTATCTCAAATCACCATTTCACCATTTTTTAAAATATTTTTTGACTAGTTTGCTAATTTTTAAAACTGTTCCCCTTTCCCTCTTTTTTTTTTTTTTTTTTTTTGCTTTTTGGGTCATACCTGGCGATGCACAGGGTTTACTCCTGATTCATGCACTCAGGATTTACTCCTAGTGGTGCTCAAGGGACCATATGGGATGCTGGGAATCGAACCCAGGTCAGCCACATTCAAGGCATACCTGCTGCACTATCACTCCGACCCCTTTTTCTCTTTTTTGATAATTCATTGTTTTTGCTCTTCTTTCACACTCCAAGTCACCATTCTCCATTCTCTAACTCTCCCATAGCCAGCCATGCTGACTAGAGACAGTAAAATTCAAGTTTCTCTTTTGGATCAATGGTGAATTTAATTTTGTATGTATTTGAATTTAAGTTTGTCAAATATAAAAATTAGCAGCATGGGTCTAAACCTGAGTACAGAGATTATTTGGACCGAAGTTAAGCTTTTGATAGAGTATGAATTAGAAGTGAATAAATGGGATCTTCTGAGGAGAATAGGTACAATTAGAAGAATCTGGTATTTTCATCTATTCTACAATTTCTTACCTTCATTGAGCTTATTGAGTTTACTGGGATGAGAGAATTAGGTGACTTAGCTTTATGGTGAATATAAAATATCTGATCACTGTAAATTCATTCTTATATTCTTTTATGTATTCAATTAATATTTGGGTAAAGTCAGGAAACCTTAGGTAATGTGAGGGGTGTTTGTAAAATAAAAAGTTATCTGAGTTATTGCTTTAGTTTCATAAGTTTCCAGCTATTGTGAATCAATGTATGAGTAGCATGGGGAGTAAATGAGATACAGACTGGGACATAGACTAGTCAAATACAAGCACATAAAGGAAAGCAAGAGAAAGAAAAAGAACATTGTCTTGACAGCACCAAAGCCAAATAATTTTCACTAATGAACTGGTATACTTTATGGAGTTAGCATAAGTAAGTAAAAGTAAAGGCCCTCCCGTTGATCATCGATTTGCTCGAGCGGGCCCAGTAACGTCTCCATTGGAGACTTTGTTGTTACTGTGTCTGGCATATCAAATACTCTCGGTAGCTTGCTGGGCTCTCCGAGAGGGGCAGAGGAATCGAACTCGGGTCGGCCATGTTGGCTGCGTGCAAGGCAGACGCCCTACCCGCTGTGCTATCGCTCCAGCCCCAACATGGAGTCAGCATACAAGAAAAAATTAGTAAAATATAGAACTTTTTGTGCTCATCATTTTTGACTTATTTTATTAATTTTCACTTTCACTTTTGCTGATATAATATTGGTATTATGGAATTGATATCATGGAATTTTATAGTTTTAGCTTTCCTCCTTATGGGGACCTCACAAACAGTGTCTAGAAAGTACTGGGACCCACAGGTGATTCTTATGCCATCAGGCTAATGGTCCAATGCAAGAGCACAGGATGGTGCTGGGAACCTCCAAAGCCAGAACCACCAGTAATTGGGGGCCTCAGGGTTGTATCTAGTAATTAGGGAACTGGGAATCAAACCACAGTTGGGCACTCACTAGGTATAGTCTTGACCGTTGTACCATCTTTCAGCCCTTAACTTCACACATTTATAAGCCTGTATTATATCATTCACCAGCCTACTACTGAAGTTTCAGTGCCATCTCACCAGAAACTACTTGCCCCCCATCCACTTTTCACTTGCCCTTAAATAACCACTATCTTTCTCACAGGAAGTAGATGATACTCTGTGTGTGTGTGTGTGTGTGTGTGTGTGTGTGTGTGTATGTGTGTGTGTGTGTGTGTGTGTTTGGCAAGTTCATTTGATATATCCACAGTTCACACATGAATCAAGTCATCTAATAAATATTTCACTTTCTAATGCATTTCACTTTGTGATAAGGATGTGCTCACCAGAACACTAACTTTTCATGTATGTGACTCTGGGTCCTACTTCTGGCCCTGTCAAAGTATGCAGTCTAAATCACTTGTCTGGTTAAAAATATTGCATCAGTGCCAAGAGCTGCATTTTCTGTAATAAGACCTACAAAATGTGGAAACAAGGCAATTATACAGTGGGCAAATCCCTGTGCCAGAAGTGATCCCTGAGTACAGAGTCAGGAGTTAACTCTGAGCACTGACTGGTGTGGCACTTCCCACCCCCCAAATTGACAAAATGTCATAGTTGCCTAGTGGTTAATTTCTGAAAAAACTTAAAGTTTGCTGACTATTTGAGAAATAGCTATATGATGCATGCTATAAAATAGCAAGACATCTGCTACAACGACCAACTCCCTTAACATGTAAGGTACTAATGAGATAGCAGATTGAAAAGACGTCTAGAAAGCTTAGTGTTTGCTACTGTTGGCAGCCCGTGTTAACTAGCATTTAAGATGACCACCAATCATACACTTGTTATGATATTTAGTCCAATCACTCAAGGGTTGGTTGATTTATCCAAGAACCATACAGTGAGAACAATAGTATTTCTCTTCAGAATTAGAATATAAAAGAATCTGGCTGAAGCTTTGCAAAGCTCTCTTTACCTTTTGTTCTGTCTCTATTTTGGAACACATTTTGGGAAGTTATGTCATGAGTAGCATACTAGAAATACTTATTAGAGAAAAACTGAAGTTTCCATACAAATAACTGGAGGAGTCAGCCTTCAGGCCAGGTTAATTTTCAATTCTAGCCTCCACAGTGTGCTGGCTGCAATCTGATAAAATGCTGGAGAACACAGTGCAACTACTCACAAAATCTCAATACAGAGAAAGTATGAGGCAAGTGTTTGCCATTTTCAGCTGGTATTTTGAGTCAATTTGTTACTCAGCAATATATTACTAATACAGCTAAATTTTAAAAAAGATAGTCAAATGAGAGACTAAGTAAGTTGTAAGCAGAAATAAAAGAAAATGAAGTCCAGAAATCTGGAAATTCAAAGGGTCAGAAAATATAAATCATTCTTGATATTAAATTAGGAGAGAGACTTTAAATTACTCTAAATATCAAAGGGCCAACAGAGCCTCTTATTTGCTAAAAGAGGCTTACAAGAAAAACAATTAAGAGTGGGGAACAGCGTAGCTTGCTGAGGTTCATATTGAACTTTCATTGTTAGAAGGTGGCTGTCAAGCTCAGATTGGAAATGGGGTAAAACATGTTGAAGCACTAGAATCTTTAAAGAACAATGAGCCTGGTAGGTGGCAGTGCGTGCTTCTAACTAGCAGCATGTTGATCAGAAGTTTATTAAGATACTGAGAGAGACATGAGTTCAGACTGAAAGTTTGCAAAATATATGGAACAAGTCTTTCTTTCTTTCTTTCTTTCTTTCTTTCTTTCTTTCTTTCTTTCTTTCTTTCTTTCTTTTTCTTTCTTTCTTTCTTTTTCTTTCTTTCTCTCTTTCTTTCTTCTTTCTCTTTCTTTCTTTCTTTCTTTCTTTCTTTCTTTCTTTCTTTCTTTCTTTCTTTCTCTCTCTCTCTCTCTCTCTTTCTTTCTTTCTTTCTTTCTTTCTTTCTTTCTTTCTCTCTTTCTCTCTTTCTCTCTTTCTCTCTTATTTTTTGCTTTTTGGGTCACACCCGGTGATGCTCAGGGGCTACTCCTGCCTCTGCAGTCAGGAATGACTCCTGGAGGTGCTCGGGGGAACCATATGGGCTGCTGGGAATAGAACCCGAGTCAACCCCATGCAAGGCAAATGCCCAACCTGCTGTGCTATCACTCCAACCCCGAAACAAATAGTTCTTAAATTTGTTTGTGACACATGCTGAAGAATTTTATTGTAGATTAATGTGTATGTATATGTGTGTATATATATACACAAATATAATATATATGGAGAAAGTGAGAGAGAGAGAGAGAGAGAGAGAGAGAGAGAGAGAGAGAGAGAGACCATATGACCAGAAATGGAGGTGTTAAAGTTACTTTAAAATGCATATTCTAGGGGCTGTAGCAATAGCACAGTGATTAGGGCATTTGCCTTGCATGCAGCCGACCCTGGTATAATTCCCAGCATCCCACATGGTCCCCTGAGCACTGCCAGGAGTCATTCCTGAGTGCAGAGTCAGGAGTGGCCCCTATGCATCGCCGGGTGTGACCCAAAAAGAAAAAAATGCATATTCTAAATTCCCACTTTAAATGTCTTCAAGAAAATGGCCAATGATAGAGCCTCCTCAATTTCCATTGTTGCAGTCTGTGGATGGAGAGCAAGGTAGACAAGAAAAAGAAAAACAGTAAAGTTTCAACAAATATCAGGTTGGGGGATTTTAGAGTCCTCTAGACTCCAAAATCAATATGTATATCTCCAATTACAATATCCTATATCCTAGTGTAGAATTTAATACAATTTTCCATCCATGTTCCATCATTGTGTTAGGTGCATATGTTTTGGGGGAGGTTAGGAGACCCGCAACTTATATTTATAATGTTCTTTTTTGTAGGATTAGGAGGTACATTATATCTGGTCCTGAGGGCTATGGTTGTGCATTTTGGTAAGACTATTTTATAGGATGTTGCAGGACTATCTCCAAGAGGAGAAGATGATACTGATGATTCTTTCCTGGAGGAGAAGACGATATTCCAAGTGAACACAGAATTGTTTGACTTAGAGCTGGAAGGACTTATGGCAGCAGAGAAAATGATATTTTCATTTTATTACAAAACTGTTTGTGATTGGGTTTCAGTTGTTCAATGTTCCAACACTCATCCCTTCACCAGTGTACATTTTTATACCAGGTTCCCTCCTACCACCCCCCATCCCCCCACCCCCAACCTCCTCCTGCCTTTATGACAGGAACTTTTCTTCTTTTGAAAGTACAGACGATTATTTTTGTCTTCCTTCGTTGTGGCAGCCTAGGTCGACCTTGAGATTTTGTCGGCCTCTCCTTTCTCATCCTTCTCAGTGCTGCCATGTCGGTGAAGCCTTCAGGGTCAGGTGAATGAGACCAGTTGTAGTTACTGGTTTTGGCATATCGAATACACAACGGATAGCTTGCCAGGCTCTTTCATGTGGGCGGAATACTCTCGGTAGCTTGCCAGTCTTTCCGAGAGGGATAGAGGCTTTTGGGGCGACCTCTAATTGCCCTCGTACGTGTTACCATACTTGGACCCTATCAAATATGGTATGGCAATTCCGGAAGATGGGTATTTAGTGTCTTATGCGCGGGTCCGGAAATCGTCCTGGAGTGTGGCGGTAGCTGGGTAGTGGAGGTAGTGTTGGTAGTGGAGGTCTGCCAGTGGGGTATTTATCTGGTCCCGGTAGGGGTAGGGTGAGTCTTCTGTGTGCAATCCGATCCTTGGGTCTCTAGTGGTTGGTAGGAGCAGACAAGGCAGGGTAGGGTGGGGCTCCTGATTAGAATCCCTTTGTCACCTGTGGTTGGTGGGAGCAAGCAGAGTATCTCTCTCCCTGGGTCCGTTGAGCCTGGAGTCCAAGGCCTCAGAGAGTTCCACTTATCTTGTTCTGTGGGTGTCCAGTTGTGCGTGAGTCTCGGCCGGAGCTGCCACGCGGGTCCGGAAAGCGTCCTGGAGTGTGGTGGCGGCTGGGTAGTGGAGGTAGTGTCTTCTTGTTCTCTCTCTATCCTTTTGTACATTATGATTTGCAATACAGGTACTAAGAAGTCATCGTGTTTGCTCAGAGAGCTCAGTATTTTTATTGGGAAGGTACAGGTGGAGTAGCTTTTTTACTGTGGCAGCTTTGGGGTATGGATGTGATTGCCAGGGCTTACAGAAGTACTGGGGGTGTGGAGAAGTAGCCCATCCCAAATCTGAGAAAATCTAGAGAGTTCAGTCACAAAAACTGCATGCCCAAATTTTCAGCAGGTTAATATCTAAGTGTGGTCTCTCCTGGGATGGTGGATTCCGGCTGGAATATGGTGGTCATTTTATTTTGTATAATATAGGAAGGGCTGGAGCGATAGCACAGTGGGTAGGGCTTTGCCTTGCATGCAGCTGACCCAGGTTCGATTCTTCCGCCCCTCTCGGAGAACCCAGCATGCTACCGAGAGTATCTCGTCTACCCAGCAAAGACTGGCAAGCTACCCTTGACGTATTCAGTATGCCAAGAACAGTAACAACAAGTCTCAAGATGAAGATATTATGGTGCCTGCTTGAGCAAATCGATAAACACAGAGGACAGTGCTACAGTGCTGTAATGTAGGAGTACTGCTGTTTATTCAGCCTGCTGGCAAGACAAACACCGTACCTGCTGTGCTACTCCCCAGCCCCTAAGGTATTCTTAATAATGATTAGTTGTGGGTGAATATAGCACCAACACTTTAGACAAGACATACTCTTAAGAATTAGCGAGCTATAAATTTAAATATATATTGCCTTCTTTATGAGTTTCTAATATTTTCTTCATTTTTACTAGTAAAAGAGCACTTTAAATTATCAACATGATTGATACATTGCAAGCTTGAATTGCTCTGTATACCATCAGTTGAATTACAAAAAAAAAAATTAGATACCTTTACTTATTTTCATCCATCCTATTCATTTTATTCTCTTTTAATTTTTGTTATGACATTTAAAGGATGTATTTAAAATACAATTAGAAATCTTTCACCCTTCAGGATATTTTGATTTGCTTTTTCTTTCTATTGTCCCTTTTTTCCAAATAAAATGACAGTATTTCTCTAAATGAGAGAAATACTGACATATCAAACACTGGCAATTTATTTTTTAAAGGGCATTCAATTTTCACACTAAATGAGTTGTTCTGAGGCTATGAGTATAGTTCAAATTATGTGGTAAGTAGAAATGAAGTAGGTGAAGAAAATGTGGAGGGAGAGAAAAAAGGCGGGAGTGGTGGGGACAGTGAATAGCTTACGGTCTCCGTGAGTCATAGAGATTCCTATACTTATTGGGCTTACCACCACTATTCATTAAAAATATCACTCAGGGGCCAGACAGATAATATAATAGCACTTGTCTTTCACTTGGAATACCCAGGCTTTATCGCCAGCATCCCATACAATTCCCTGAGCACTAACAGGAGTGAGTCCTGAGTGCAGAACCAGGAGTGATCCCTGAGCACTGCCAGGTGTGACTCAAGAGAAATATACATAATTCAATGCCCCACTGGAAATCTACATTTTTGTAAAAAATTTTATTAAATAGCTGTGATTTACAAAGTTACTAATAGTCGCATTTTAGGCATATAATACTTCAACACCAATCTCTTCACTTGTGTCAACTTTCCTCCACCAGTGCTCACAGATTCCCTACCCTTCTGACTCCCACTTCACCCCAACCAGTTGACTCCACCCCAACCAGTTAGTTTCAGTAGTTGCTGCTTTGAAAATCTACTTTCTTTAACAAATAGTAAGTGTACCCCAGGGTTGGAGCGATAGCACAGCGGTAGGGTGTTTGCCTTACAAGCGGCCAACATGGCCGACCCGAGTTCGATTCCTCCGCCCCTCTCAGAGAGCCTGGCAAGCTACCGAGAGTATCTCGCCCACACGGCAGAGCCTGGCAAGCTCCCCGTGCTGTATTCAATATGCCAAACAGTAACAAGTCTCATGATGGAGACGTTACTGGGCCCGCTCGAGCAAATCGATGAACAACGGGAGGACTGTGACCATGAAGTGTACCCCAATTGCACTGAAGCCCCCACCCCCAGCCTCCTAGATCATTATAGTGTTCTTCTGGTAGTGATTATCTGTTTTAGAAAATACTTCTTAACTGCTCATAAACAAAACAATTGTCATAGCATTTCTAATGAATTTTTTTCAAGGAGACAGCAACCAATTTGAAGATAAGGTACAACTCTGTGTTATTCTTATTGTTGACAACTCAAGAAAATTTTACAAGTGTTGTATATATTTTAAAGAGGAAACCATTGTCTTTCTGACCATGTACTTAGGTTGCAGCATTATTTTCTTCAATGTTTAAAAATGGAATAAACTGGGTGGGACCTCCTTTCATCATCCTGTTTTTCAGTCATTACTATAAGTAATGATAAATGAATTAGATGTAGTAGAGAGAATGACTTAGACCAAGTTAGTATGAATCAGAAGAAATTCAAGATCATTTTAATGACATCTGGTACTTAACACATATGATCCAAAAGGCATTTTCATGTCTGATGTAAATTCAGAGTATAGATTGTATGGAATGGACATTCAGAGTCTTCACGGCAGCCTGGAGAGATTGAACTGAGTATTGAGAGGGCACACAACAACGTTTGCAAGCAAAGCAAGAGAATCCGGTTTCTAAGCTGCCTCCATATGGTTAAGAGTGGTTTGAAAAACACTCCTTCATTGATTCCTCCTTGAAAGGTAATCTAGTCAGTGAGATAAAAATCTTCTTGCACTTGTGTCTTATTTGTCATAATTATGCATCTTTAGGGTTTCGTAATGACCAATTTAATCATTTTGCCGTTTAGAAGGCTATAACAGCCAATCATGATAATAGGTTTGGTATTTGGTAGGAATCATTTAACGCCCAAGAGCCCTTACTCGGAGCCTCTTGATACTACTTCAACTTGACAAGCAGCTTCTGATTAGCACACGTTGCAAAACCTTTGGTAAAGCGCTTATTTCTTTTAAGTAAACTCTGTGACCTAGTAGTAGGCGGGTTAGATTGCAAGCAAGGTCATCAAGTGAAAGAAGATTTCTCCAAAATGCTTATTCTATTTCTAGTCATTTATTTTAAAAACCTAAACATACCAAGCAGCTTCTATTTTCTCATGAGTTCTAAATGTTCTAACTGGCTGCTGATAACGAACTGAACTTTCCAGAAAAAGCACAGTCACTGTCATTAAGTGACATTGGAGAAGTCAAAAATTATATTCAACTAAACTTACTATTTTCCTATCGAGTGAAATTTTTCAATAACTTGTCACAATTATATGAGAAATAACACAAAATCCTAGGACATTGGTTCTGAATATTTAATGGGCATAAGAATAACCAATGGAGTAGGGTTTAAATGGAAGTCATGAGGTTTATCCTTAGAGGTTATTATTGTTGTTTTTATTTGTCTTGGTGGTCCCAGAAAAATACATTTAACAAGCCACCAGTAACATTTATAAAAGTGGCCTTGGACCAAATTTTGAGAAATAGTATAGAAGGCCAATTACTGGTAGATTGTTTGTTATAGGTAAAAACATCTCAGCATTTTATCTAAGTGCACTGATAAAATGGTTCCACTTTTTTCCCTGCTATGCCTCCATTTTGACTAAATTAATCACTTTTCTAAAGTATTTTGTAAATGCATGTTTGAGTGCATTTATTTCTTGGAAAAAAAAAAGTTTAAAAAATAACAGAGCTTGTTTTTTTGTATAGCATGATTTTTAAAATGACAAGAGATTAGACTTTGGAAAGCTTTGCCAAGGTCATAACTCTCAGTATAAAGATTGGTTTGAACTTGAAGTGTATGTTCAGTTACCATCTATGGCACATAGTATATTTCAGTTATTTAACCCTTTCCATTCTCAGTATCCTACTCTGAAAATAGGGCTAGTGATATAAATCTTATGTTTCTCCACACAATTAATCATACATGCATACACATGTGTGTATATATATACTCACATTAATAATGTATATTTATATGTATATATATATGAAAATACTAAATGTCCAGTTATATTATATTATGAGTGCAATCAATGAGCTAGAGGAAAATATCGATATCAAAAGTATGCTAATATATCTAGGAAAAAGAAAATGTGGCTTCTAGTCACTCCAAGTTTTTCTTATAGGTGGGCTAAAAATTAACAGTGAGTCAGAAAAGAGATGTGTCACTTAAAGACAGACTGAAATCTTGGAGCAATGCTGTGGGATGCATTGCAAGTGGCTGAGAAATTCTGAGGTTGACTCTAGCCCAGTAATCCCTTTGCAATCTCAGATGGAAGGAATAAGGCAATGCTGTTCTCATATCATCTGAATCTGTCTTTTTTCCTCACCCGTATCTGCTATTTCATATGCTACATTTGTTCCCCTTAGTATACCCAGTGGGGTTTTTTTTTGCATTTTTTGTTATTATTTATTTATTAATTGAATCACCGTGAGAACAATTACAAAGCTTTCAGGTTTAAATCTTGGTCATACAATGATCAAACACCCATCCCTCTATCAGTGCACATTTTCCACCACCAAGGACCCCATTATGCCCCCCATTCCACCCCTTCCCCTGCCTATGAGGCAGATGATTTCCACTTAACTCTCTCTCTACTTTGATTACATTCATTATTTTGACAAAAGATGCACCATTATTATTTGGAATTTTCTCCCAACAATTAGACCTGCTGAAAAGGCATTGTTAGATAATTTGTTTTCTATTGCAGATTATGAAGAGTGTATAAAAATTTTGGATTTCTGGTATTTTACTAATTAAGTCTGGAGGGATTTCTACAAAAAGCCCCTGGTTTCTCAGATTGGTTTGTGTGCCTCTGGGATTATGGTCATTCCAGAGTCAGAGAGCCGCTCATGGGGGGCAACTTGTGGTCTTGGCAGGGTGGGAGGGATGGGCTTGCCCCCCCCCGCCCATCCCATGAGGCTGTGAGAGGTGCCCCATCATCGCCAACACATACCTGGCTGTTCAATAGTTTCTGAGGCAGTGACCACCATGCCATGGGGGCGGGGAGGGGGGCGGAAGGGAGAAACACCCTTTCCCACCAGGTGGGGCATGGCTACGTAGCTTAATGCACAGTCCAGACACATTTCTGCCAAAAGCACTGGGTTCCCAAATTGGCTTGTGTGCCTCTGGGATCATGGTCGTTCCGGAGCCAGAGAGCCCCTTGTGGGGGACTGCTCGTGGTCCCCCAGCATCTTTTTATTTTAAACAAAGGTCATAAGAATAAGTCAAAGAATAATTGCCTTTTTTCTGCTATTCTACCATTAGGAATTTTGTTATTTTCTCTGTTGTTATAGTACGTCGAAAAGAAATATACCACATGCATTTTACGGACATGCAAAGAGCATTAGATAAAACGTAATATTTCATGTTTCTTTTTCCAAGATTAGATGTGCTCAACATCCAGTTCCAACTTTGTGCTAGCATCAGTCTTGCATCTTTGAGAGGCATCTAAGCCCTAATTTGCAATGATAGCCATGGTTAGTGAGGGCCAAAGGGCACTTAGGTGTGATGTCGTGTAATGATGTACAGAATTTCTCTATTTTGGGGCGGCGGGGGGGCGGTCAATATATTTTCCTGCTGCTATGGTTATTGGTCTTCTTTCTTTATAGTTATAAAGACACATTTGGGTTCCTAAAACATACTAAGATATTCAAGGTGACTTCATCCTTCTTTTATCAGATAGAAATCAGCATGCAAGTCAGATAAATATCAGGGTAGACTTGGTCACTGGAAACTTTGGAGATGACTCTCCTCATGTAATACACTGTCACTGTCCTCCCATTGTTCACTGATTTGCTCAAGCAGGCCTAGTAAAGTCTCCATTGTGACAATTGTTGCTGTGTTTGGCATATCAAATATGTCACGGGGAGCTTGCCAGGCTTTGCTGGGCGGGCAAGATACTCTAGGTTGCTTGCCCGGCTCTCCAAGAGGGGCGGAGGAATAGAACTTGGGTTGTCCATGTTGGCTGCGTGCAAGGCAAACACCCTACCCACTGTGCTATCGCCCCAGCCCATGTAATAAAAATTAAAAAAAAAATTCTGTCACTGTCACTCTCCTGTTGTTCATCGATTTGCTTGAGCGGGCCCAGTAATGTCTCCATCATGAGTCTTGTTGTTACTGTGTTTGGCATATCGAATATGACACGGGTAGCTTGCCAGGCTTCTCCATGCGGGCGAGATACTCTGAGTAGCTTGCCAGGCTCTCTGAGAGGGGCAGAGGAATCGAACCCGGCTTGGCTGGGCAGGCTGTGTGCAAGTCAAATGCTCTACTGCTGTGCTATCACTCCAGACCAAAAAATAAAATTCATTTTGTGAAATATTTTCATCATCTTATATGAAATTGTTTCATTTTCTGCATTGATGGCCTGTCTTTGTGGAGATCTGGGACATAGTACACAAAAAGAAATAAAGGGTAAGAGTGCAATAGATTGAAATAGAAGTAAATTTACAACATGTCAAATCTGTCTTGTGGTGGATAATTAAGAAATATTCATGACATGACTACTCATAAATGCATCTGTTGCCTGAATTAATGCTATATGCAGCTTTATGACAGTGACCTCTCTTGGGGTTCTGGTTCTTCAGTAACATAATTTTGAGAACTTGGGAGTCCCCTTTTTACTTTCTTACAAATACGGTGGCAATTTTTTCAGGAATTTTCTTCCAGTTTCTAAAACTCAGGATAGTGAGCAGATATATGGCCTCAAAACTATTCCTTCCTCACAATATCATTACTGTAAAGAGGGAATAATTTTACATTTTTATTCAATAGCACCAAGAAAAAGCGAACAGGGCATGGACATAGGTGACTAGTCAGGGGTGTCTGTTTTACATATGCTGCAACCAGGTTTGAACTTGGCACACACTGCTCCCTTAACACTGCCTGACGCCACCCTGGAAGGCTCTGTTATCACCAGACCTTAGTTCCTCTGTGTCCTCAGTATTTCATATTGCCCAACCAGCCTGGTTGGCCAAATATCCCCTGAAAGCCCCTGTCCTCCGCCCCACAGGAAAAGTGAAAATATACTTAAAAAATATTCTCTCCCCTACCCTAATTTTCCAGTGACGCAGCTTAGATAAATAAAATAAATTTGAACTTGGCCCTATTGTAAAATTTACCACACCCTTTTGGCAGCCTTGAAAATATTAGGTAAAAAATATTTTGCTTTTGATTCCAAATGTTTAGATGGAGATGTAAGAGATTTAGTGTTGTGTATAGGAATCAATTCTTTTAAACTTCTGAGTGTATTTCATGGGTTCAGGTAATTTTAATGATTATGGAACCAATGTTCCTCTGCTATTCTGTTGAAAGTCATTCATAATATATCTCTTTTCTAATTTATACTTCATGCTTATTTTATTATATTTTTATACTTGCTTTATTAAATAATGACTACTTTTCATTATATAGTTTCCCTCCCCACCCAGAGCAGAGCCCCAGCAGCTGAAGACCTCCAGAACCAGCCACAGCCATGCTTAAGACCACGTCCACCGGCTCGGATGAGCCTCACGCATGAGGCAACCTGCAGAGGAACCCAGGTGTGTGGACCCTGGGTCTGAGATCTCCAAGGCTGCTCGGATCGGGACTGGGCCTCCTCCACCCAGATTCTCCATCTTCCAGTAGCTAAGTGTTACACCCACCAACTGCCCCCCAGCTCCATGTAATCCCATCAACTTCCACCAAGACCCAGAAACTATAAAACCAAGTTCCCGGAAGCGCACAGACTGTCTAGTTCTTGCTCTCGGAGAACCCGGCATACTACCAAGAGACTCCTGCCCGCAAGGCAGGGTCTGGCAAGCTCCCTGTGGGGTATTCGATATGCCAAAACCCAGTAACAATGATGGGTCTCATTCCCTGACCCTGAAAGAGCCTCCAATGTGGCACTTGCTAAAATCTCAGGGCTAGGATGAATGGAGACGTTACTGGTGCCTGCTTGAGGAAATTGATGAACAGTGACAGTGATATTTTTTTAAACTTTGGCTCTGAAAAATCCTTGGTCTTCTCCAAGGGTAGTATTTAAAAAATAATTAAAGGCATGGGAGATAGTGCAGCAGGTAGGGGGATTGCCTTGTGCATGGCCCACCCGGGTTCAATCCTCAGCATCCTAAATAATCTTCTGAGCTCACCAGGAGTGATTCCTGTGTGCAGAGCTGGAAGTAATCCCTGAGCACCACCGGGTGCGGTTCAACATCAATTAAGGAATCAATCAATCAATGAGTAAAATGAATATTTCCTCCTGTACCTTTCCCCTTTTTCATTTTTTGTCACTTTTATGCAATATTTTTTCTTTTTGTTTTTTGGGCAACATTTTATGATGTTTAGGTGTTACTCCTGACTCTGAACCAGAAATTACTCCTGGTAGTGCTCTAGGAACCATATGAGATGCCGGGGGATTGAAGCTGGTTTGCCTGCATGCAAGACAAGTGCCTTATGCAGTACACTGCTAAATCCACTGCAAAATTTTTCACTCTCATGAACTAATCTGGGTGAAAGTACCAGTTTATCTCAAGAAAGACATAGTATAGCAAAGAAAATGGAGTTAGATCACATGAGCACATACTTTTAGAAAAATCACTGATATTATGTTTCACTGTTGAGCTTGATTAGGGAATAAAAAATTAACAATTTATATTAGTTTTCATATAATAGAAGCTTTAAGAATGATTTATTTTGCTTTCTTTCTCTCCCAGACTTGTCATTTGAACCAGTCTTCAGAAATTACCAGTAGTAGCTAGCACTGTGAATGAGCAAGACCTCCAGGGTAATGACTTTTTGGATGTCAGTCAGGATCACAGGTCCTCAGAATTTTCATTCTTTATGGTGGTGAAGTTTTATAAAAATTAGCTCTAAGGCCTGTGAAACTAAGATGGAATTCCTTGAGTTTACTGTCAAGGAATATGTGGAATGACTAAAGAGAGAATAGAAGGAGCTCTAAACTACAACCACCAAACTCAAAAATGTGCCTGTCAAGGAGGCTGACTTTGGGGGAGGGCGGGGGAGGATGGAGGAACATGGGGAGAGTGGTAGAGAGGAGTGGAGTTCTCCCCTCACTGGTGGTTGGTATGATGCTGGAGCACTTACACCTAAAACTCAACTATGAATACCTTTATAAAACATAGTGCCATATATGAAATTAAATAAATGAATAAATAAATAATGAATGAATAAATAAGAATTGCATGCTGAGGCCAGAGTGGCAGTATAGTGGGTAAGACATTTGCCTTGCATGCAGATGACCCAGTTTTTATCCTTGGCACCCCATTTGGTCCCCTGAGCACAGGCAGGAGTGATCCCTGACTGCAGAGCTAGGAGTATGCCCTGAGCATCACAGGGTGAGGCTCCAAAAACAAACAAATAAACAAAAGGATTGTATGCTGATTATATGTAATTCAGTCAGAAAGGGAAGCATTGCTCAATAGGATAAAAGCCACCCCTCCTCTTTCCATTCAACTTTAAGCTTGTCAACTTTCCTGACATAAATTGATAAATGAAAAACAGTAAAAAAATAAGCCTCTCCTCAAGGTGATATTATTTTCTGTGATTCCATTATTTCTGTCAGTAACCAGGTATTTAAATACACAGCTGATTGATAACATGCTTTTTTTCAGAACATTCATATTTTTCTCCAAAAATTTCCTGTTCATGATGGAGGATGGTATTGATCCCAGAAAGGGGGTGATGTTTTTTTTTAACTTTCCTTTATATATTGTTCAGTTCCTATTTCAGTTCTTGGTATAAGATAGAGGCTACACAGGGAATATTTGTTGATGATGGTTGTTGATTTTTCAAACAAGAGAAAACATTCTTAGCATCTTATTAAGAAACACCAAACCAGGCTGAAGCAAAAGTACAGTGACTAGGTCTTGCACATGGCTAACCAGGGTTCAATCCCACCACTCTGTATGGTTCCCTGAGCCCTACCAGTTGTGATCCCCGAGAGGGCAGTCAGGACCAATCCTTAAATACTACTGGGTGTGACCAAAAATTCAAAAAAATAAAAGAGAGACACCAAACTCCTTCTTTTGTTTAATGCTTTCATTGTTAGAGATGTAAAGGAACTACATATATTTCAAGAGTACTCATTAGGAACTCTGGCTGGAGCAATAGCAGAGTGGGTAGGGCATTTGCCTTGCACATGACCGACCCGGGTTCTATTCCTCCATTCCTCTCTTGGAGAGCCTGGCAAGTTACCGAGAATATCCCACCCGCACAGCAGACCCTGGCAAGCTCTCGTGAGTGGTGTATTCGATATACCAAAATCAGTAACAAGTCTCACAATGGAGACGTTACTGGTGCCTGCTCAAACAAATTGATGAACAATGGGAGGACAGTGCTACAGTGATATATATATATATATAGTTGAATATCTACATATATACTTATATATTAAATATATATACTTTTTTTAACCCAAGCACATTTATAACTACCAACGTTTTGCCATGTTATGGAAGTGGGGTGACTGAATGAAAATGAAAAAAGGTATTTATTTATTTATTTATTTATATTAGTGAAACACCATGAGGCACAGTTGTAGACTTATAAATTTTTGTGCTTGGGTTTCGATTATACAACGATCAAATATACTTCCCTCCACCAGTGCCCATTTTCCACTACCATGGATCTCAGTAACCCTCCCACTCCCATCTCCCCGTTCCACCCTGCCTCTGTGGCAGGGCATTCCCTTTTGTTCTCTCTCTCCTTTTGGATGTTGTGGTCTGCAAAAGAGGCATTGAGTGGCAATCATGTTCAGTCCATAGTCTACTTTCAACATGCATCTCCCATCCTGGGAGGATCCTCCAAATACCCTTTATTTGGTGCTCCCTTCTCTATCTGAGCTGCCCTTTCCCCTAGAATGCCCGGCTGGCATCTAAGCCATGAAATAATCCTTCTGGTCCTGATCTTGGCTATTCTTGGTTATTAATCTCCTATTTTGTTACTTTATGTCCCCCAGATGAATGCAATCTTTTTATGTCTATTCCTCTCTTTCTGACTCATTTCGCTTAGCATGATACTTTCCATGTTGTACCACTTGTATGTAAATTTCATGACTTCATCTTTTCTAACAGCTACATAATACTCCATTATGTAGATGGACCAAAGTTTCTTTAACCAGTCATCTGTTCTTGGGCACTCAGTTTTTCTTCCAGATTCTGGCAATTGTAAAGAGAGCTGCAATGAACAAACAAGTGCAGATGTCACTTCGACTATACATTTTTGCCTCTCTGGGATATAGTCCCAGGAGTGGTATTGCTGGGACGGCTACATGCAAAAAATGGGCTCAGAACTCTGCCTAACACCATGTACAAAAGTATGATCAAAATGGATTAAAGACCTCAACATCAGACCGGAAACCATAAGGTACATTGACGACAAAGTTGGTAAAACCCTCCATGACGTTGAAGCTAATGGTATCTTCAAAGATGTCACGCCACTGGTCGAGCAAGTGAAAACAGAGATAGATAAATGGGATTATCTTAAACTAAGAAGCTTCTGCACCTCCAAAGAAACAGTGACCAAAATACAAAGACAGTCTACAGAATGGGAAAGGATATTCGCCGAATACACATCTGACAAGGGGTTGATATCAAGGATATATAAAGTACTGGTTGAACTCCACAAGAAGAAAACATACAACCCCATAAAAAAATGGGGCAATGAAATGAACAGAAACTTTCTCAAAGAGGAAATCTGAATGGCAAAAAGGCACATGAGAGAATGCTCTGCATCACTAATCATCAGGGAGATGTAGATCAAAACCACAATGAGATACCATCTCACACCTCAGAGACTGGCCCATATCCAAAAGAACAAAAGCAACCTATGCTGGCGCGGATGTGGCGAGAAAGGGACCCTCCTTCACTGCTGGTGGGAATGCCGACTGGTTCAGCCCTTTTGGAAAATAGTATGGACGATTCTCAAAAAATTAGAAATTGAGCTCCCATTTAACCCAGCAAGGTATTTATTTTTCACTTGATTTTTACATGCTAGTAATAGGACAGAAAAGTCACGTGAAACTGAAATTGAGAAAAGCAATCAACATTAGAATTATCACCAATGTCAATCTAAGATCAAATTTTCCCATAAAACTGGTACAAGTGTATTAGAAATTGGTGTTTAAATTTGTATTTTTTAGGAAGCATCAGTGATTTGTATCTAGGGACATAGAAATTATCATTAGAGAAGACTTCGCTTGAGACACAATATATTAACAATAAGAATTCTAGATTGAATAATAGCTGAGTTTCATTGATTATGAGAACCAAACAACACTAAAACATTGCTGTAGAATATGTTAGAATTTAAACAAAATATTTTTTTCAGAACAAACTTTGCAAGCAACATAAAATTCATCACCTGGGATATGGTAAAGTGGATTCATAATGAATTAGAAACTATTTTCAAAGAATTAAAGAAAAGCTGTAGACTAGACACCTAGAAGGAAATACAATTTTAAAATTTACTGATTATGGTGGGTAGGGCGTTTGCCTTGCAAGCGGCTAACATGGCCGACCCGAGTTCTAGTCTTCCGCCCCTCTCAGAGAGCCCGGCAAGCTACAGAGAGTATCTCGCCTGCAAGGCAAAAGCCTGGCATGCTACCCGTGACATATTTGATATGCCAAACTCAGTAACAATTGTCACAATGGAGATGTTACTGGGCCCGCTAAAGAAAATCAATGAACAACAGGAGGACAGTCACAGTGACAGTGACTGATTATGGCCAGATACTCAGATAAAAATCCTAGCAGGTATCACTGTATCATTGTCATCCTGTTATTTGTCGATTTACTCAAGTGGGTACCAGTAATGTCTCTATTCGTCCCAGCCCTGAAATTTTAGCAGCCTCTCCTTACTCATCTTTCCCAATGATTGGAGGCTCTTTCAGGTCAGGGGAACGCGACCTATTATCGTTACTATTTTTTGGCATATTGAATATGCCACAGGGAGCTTGCCAGGCTCTGCCTGTGTGGGGAGGATACCCTCTGTAGCTTGCTGGGGTCTCTGAGAGGTATCTTTTTTTTTAACCCAATCAATCTATTTAATCTATCTATCTCTATCTATCTCTATCTCTATCTCTATCTCTATCTCTATCTATCTGTCGCAAGTTTTAAAAAAAAACATTTAATTTGTGTGATTTTTTATTTATTTTAGTTTTGATTTTTGGGTCACACCCAGTAATGCTCAGGGGTTCTCCTGGTTCGGCATTCGGGAATTACTACTGGCAATGCTCAGGGACCATATAGGATGCTGGGGATCAAACCCCAATCAGCTGATTGCAAGGCAAATGCCCTACCTATTGTACTATTACTTTTAACTTTGTGTGTGTGTATGTGTGAGTGTGTGTTTTAAGTGGTGAAGTCTATGAAGCAATGCCAAGGAAGTTGAGGGGCCCCACAATACAATTCTCAGCCGCTCTTGTCAGTTCTCCTCCGCCCCTCTCGGAGAGCCCGGCAAGCTACCGAGAGTATTCGATATGCCAGACACAGTAACAACAAAGTCTCCAGTGGAGACGTTACTGGGCCCGCTCGAGCAAATCGACGATCAATGGGAGGGCCTTTACCTTTACCTTTACCTTGTCAGTTCAATGCTAAAGACCCAAGAATGCGGTGCTCAGGGCCAGCGACCACCATGACCATCATAACAATGTTCCTGCAACCATGATATGTCACAGATTGAACTAGGGAAGGGAATATGAGTGGCTTATATCTCACCCTGTACCTTATCACCAAATCCTCAAGATGCTTCATTACTACATGTTATAAATATTTAAATTGAAGAATATTATATGAAGAATGAGTTCTGCTTCTGAATTGATATATGCAGACAATCCCCTCTCCTCCACAGTTTTAATTTCAAGGTAAGATTTTAGGGAATTCATGGTTTGTTTATACTTCTGTATCATGAATTTTAAGATCATTAACTTATTTTCACACTTTAACAACAACAAAAAAAAACAACTAAAGATAATATCACGATTAAAAACAGGAATATAAGTTCAAGATGGGGAATAGATGGCTCATTAGCTTCGTGGATGAAATCATTCACAAGCTTTTGAATTGACTGTGATATCTTAGCCACCAGGGTTTTACTTTGGGCAATTTTTATTTTTTAAATCCTGACAATTTTTAAAAATTCTCACTGAATTCATATTTTCTGAATGTTAAAAATCATATTTTTTTTCTTATTATTTATTAATTTCTCATGCTGTTACTGATATCTCAGGAAATTCTGTTTTATCTCTTGCCCTCATGATTCCTTACATTTTCAAGAAAAACAAACCAATCCTATTCAACGTGAAGCTAGGTCTGGATTGGGTTCTTATCAGTCATGCTTATAATATTCCTTTATATTTCCTACCCAAAGAGAGAATTCTTGGCCTTTTCCCAACAGAAAAGAGAAGTGAGTCTCTGGCAAAATATGCATGCAAGTTAATCGGTGAGACCCTTCCTGGGAGTCAGGAGATAGCCCAGAAAAGCCCTAGAAATAAATCTCCAAAAGACTATGATGCTGTGGAATCTTCCCAGGTAGACAGGTCTGTGCTGAAAATTCTGGCACTTCCTGGAATGCGGGATTCCCCTTTCTGTCAGAAGTCACAGCACCTCAAATGCACAGTCAACACTCTTGGACAGAGAAATGGTCCAGCTCCATAACTATACTTCATCAAGTTGCCTGCCAAGCCATCAAATCTTTTCAGATTCAAAGCTCTTGGATTGTATCATGTGGCCGCAGAGTTGGCTGTGCCAAACTTCCAAATTTCATAGTGCTATTACCCTGTAGGATCATGACAAATCTAAGGGGAAAGTTGTGCAGAAGACCACCAAGTACAAATAACATAGAAGGCTCAACATGCACCAAACAGCTCAGTTAAACCTCAAGGACATCAGTAACATCATTGTCGTATAACAATTTGTGATATCACAATGATCACAAACTGACTTCTTTTGATATAAATTTTGATAATTCCATTTGCCTCAGTATTGTAACAAGCGTTTGAAGTAGCTTTGTTTGTGCCGGCTAAGGAGGCTTTGTGGTAGGTAGGAAACTGAGGACATTGGGGGAGAGCAGGTCACATTGGTGGTGGGGTTGGTGTTGAAACATTGAATGCCTAAAACAGCTCCAATATGAACAATTTGGTAAATAATTGTGTTGTAATAAAAAGAAACACTTCTCAATTTCTCCTTTATCATAATTGGATGTTGGTGCATAGACAACGAAGATAGAAACTGCCAGCAGTGGCAGTGAGCCACATCTATTCAAATGTAAACGTCTGATTCGGGTTGTTAGGCATTCGAATGAATCAATGCTCATGGCCAAGTTTGTGTTGACAAGGACACCAAAATTGAGAAGTTCTACAAGGAGCTGGAGAAGTTCTATAAAGAAGACCACACCTTCTACAAGATCATTGTGGGTGATTTTAATGCCAAGATAGGACCGAGAAGATCGGCTGAAGAACTTCGCATCGGGACACATGGCCTAGAATGGAACTAACAGGGTGAGAGACTGTCTGAGTTCATCATGTCGACCAAGACCATCCATGGTAACTCAAGATTCCAGAAGGCCGAATCTTAACGCTGGACATGGCAGTCTCCCAGTGGACAATTCCACAACGAAATAGACCACATCGTATTCAATCGACGGTTTTGCCTGACCGAATACCGATGTCGCTGTTGTCCCAAAATTCCAAATGGGATTGGACCACCGTCACCTTCGTGCAAAATTCTACTTCACAGAGCAGGGAGAAAGGGCTGCAAAGTTTAAAAAGAGAACTTCCAGAACGACCACCAACTGGGAACTCTTTGGCACTATTGTGGCAACATGGCAAGATGCCATTGTTGACAACATTGACGAAGAATACGATTGACTGGTTCAGCATCTCCATGAATGTGCGAGGAACGCCAAGAGAGAGATAGCCAAAAAAAAAACGCCTGTCTTCAAAAACTCTTGAGCTTATTAGCCAACGTGGTTTGGCGCATGCCTCAGGCAACCGCAAGCTAACGTCCGAGCTCGCAAAGCAGTGCAGAGATGCGATCAAGGAAGACCTCAAAGAGAGAAGAGCAGAAGTGCTGGTAGATGCGGCAGAAGCCGGGAAAAGTATTCGTAACGCCCGCCAGTCCTTCGCCAACTACAAGACCAAGATGACTGCCCTCCAATGTCCTGATGGATCCATCACATCTTTCAGAAGGGCAATGGAGAAGATTATCCATGACTTCTACTCAAATCTCTTCGATAGCCATGTCCACCTGACGACATACAAAATTCCACAGGATGGATATGTCGTTCCCAATGTTCTCCCTTCTGAAATCCGACACGCCATTTCATCAGTAAAGAAACAAACAGCACCTGGCCCAGACAAGGTCAGACCTGACCACCTGAAGAACCTGCCGTAGGTACTCATCAATACGCTGGCTTGGCTCTTCAAACGCTACCTGTCTGAATGCAAGGTTCCGTCCCAATGGAAAACCAGCAGGAGTGTACTACTGTACAAGAAGGGAGACATCCATGACATTGGCAACTATAGCCCGATCTGCCTATTGTCTGTCATCTACAAGTTCTTCACTCGAGTCATCCTGAATAGGATTGGCAGAACACTAGAAGAAGGACAACCATGCGAGCAAGCCGGGTTCCACAAAGGATTCAGCACCATCGACCATATCCACGCGATAACCAATCTCATTGAGATTTCTTGGGAGTTCAAGATGCCGCTCAGTCTAACATTCGTTGATTTAAAGAAAGCCTTTGATTCTGTTGAGAAGGAAGCGGTCATTGAAGTCCTAGCCAATCAGGGCATTCAAACTCAATACATCAAGATCCTCTGTGAGCTGTATTATGGATTCACTACCAGGATCTCACCATTCTACAAAGAAGTAATCATTGATGTCAAGAGAGGGGTTCAGCAGGGTGATACCATTTCACCGAAACTCTTCAGTGCCATACTCGAGAACATCATGCGACGACTGGAATGGGAAGAAATGGGAGTGAAGATAGATGGTCGGCAACTACACCACGTTTGCTTTGCTGGTGATGTTGTTTTAATAACACCAAACATTAGCCAAGTGGCACAAATGCTGCCTGACTTTGACCGTGAGCGTGGAAAGGTCGGACTACAGCTCAATCTTATGAAGACAATGTTTATGAGAAACAGTCTCGTTCCTGACGCCCCATTCACTCGCAACGGAATGACCATCTCTGAATGCAACAGCTATGTGTACCTAGGTCCAGAAGTCAACATGACAAATGACCCAGTACCCGAGTTGCGCAGAAGGAAGAGAGCGGTTTGGAATGCCTTCAAGAGCGTCGAAGAAATAGCTAAGAGGACAAAGAACCTCTGGCTCTGGGCACATCTCTTTGATTCCACTGTTCTTCCTGCATTAACATGCGCCTCAGAGACCTGGGCCCTACGCAAACAGGATGAGAACGCTATTTGGGTCTCCCAAAGAGGAATTGAAAGAGTTATGCTTGGAATATCACGTTTCACTCAAATGAGAGAAAGAATCCGGAGTTCTGACCTCCGTTGATGATAAAGAATCAGGGACGCCGCTGTCTCGTTTGCCAAGGTGTCAAAATCAGATGGCTGGTCACCTAATGAGATTTAGAAATGACCGCTGGACTAGAGCTGTTACCGACTGGATTCCACAAGATGTCAAAAGACTGCGTGGCTGCCCACCTACCAGATGGTCAGACTTCTTCATCAAGATCATGAACGATCGGTTTGAGGCTCTTCGTGTTCCTAGAGTGAACAGACACCACTGGGCTACACTAGCACGCGACAGGGACAAATGGAGACGTTACTGGCGCCCGCTCAAGCAAATCGACGATTAACGGGAAGTCAAGTGATCAAGTGAAAAATAAACACATTCAATACACTGGAGTAATAGTGTATTGGTAAATTTGTGAGACTGCTTAGACTAATACACTTTATTTATCTTAAATAAATATTCATTTATTTATTTATCCAGTAGAGTAAGATGGTTTTCATTCATTTGTTAAGTAATTCGAAGCGTATTTTTGAGCAGATACTATGCCTTGGGTATCCTTCTAGGGCAGAGAATTATCATCTAGACTATATCAGTGAGTAAATGGTCAAAGTGAATATTATCATGAGACTTACATCATACTCTAAGGCTACAGATTTTTAAATATTCACAAATATGAAATGATAAACTTGAAAATTATGAACACTGTTACAAGTAAATAAATGTATAGTCAAATATATGCTATTTGACTGAAGGTGATTAAGGACAGATGTCCTTAGGATTCTGTTCTTATCCTGAGGCCATTAATAAAGAGGGGTGTGTGTATATGTGTGTGTGTGCATGTGTGCGGTGGGTGGGGATGTCTCTGAAATAGTCTAAAATGCAGGAAATATGGCAAGTGCTAACTCGGTCATTCATAAAATTCCTATCAATCTTCAGTAATAGAAAGCAGCCAAAGCAGAATTTCCTAATAGCAGAACAATTAATATTTTAAGCTAACAAATTCTTTGTTTTGTGGGGGCTTTCATAGTGCTTGCATGATTTCTGTATCATTGGTTTCTGTATATTTTATGCTGGTTATAGGCAGTCATATGTAACAACTTAATATGTTTCCTGCCATGTACAAATGTTTATTGGTTTGGTGATAGGGGAGTGATGACCCCAAGATGAGAAACACTAGGCTAGAATTAATTAGAGCAAAAAATGATAGAAGAGCCTTAATGAGAGTGGCTAAATTACTCAGGATCATAATAATCCTAATATTTAACTTCATATTATAGAACTCAATGGAGACTTCTGATAAGGGTTAGGTGAGAATTCTGATGTGAATTGTATTTCCAAAAGTGGACTCTGAAGTCTACGTGAAGAATGGAGAGTGAAAATCAGAATCTGCCACTAAAAAAGTAGTCTCTCAGAGAGGCAAAGGCATTGAAATAGCACTTAGGGACTTGAGCGATAATACAACCAGCAGGCGACTTGACTTGCACAGGGTGGACCTAGGCTTGGTCCACAGTACCACATATTGTCACCCAAGCTATGCCAGAAGTTATCCCTGAGTGCAGAGCCAGGAGCAATCCCTGAACACCACCAAGTGTCAATCCCTAAACACCACCAAGTGTGACCCAAACAAAAAGTGGAACAGAGAAATAGTACAGTGGGTAAGGCATTTGCACAAATGGGAGTAATAGTGTATTGGTAAATTTGTGAGTATCATTTCATATTTGTGAATGATGAGCTGGAAGGGAAAGAAGGATAAGAAAGGTGATTCAAATTCGCATTTGCCTTACACACAACTGACTGGTTAGATGCCTGGCATTGCTTATGGTCCCTGAGCCCATCAGAAGTGCTCCCTGAGTGCAGAGTTTGAAGTAATCTCTGAGCACCACCAGGTGTTTTTCAACAAAACAAATAAAAAAAACAGTATTTAGCAGCAAGGAAAGTGAGAAGACACTGGACTAGCAATATGCTGCTCAAATTTTTTGTTGGAGAAGGGGCAAATTTGTTTATTGCAGCTTAAAATGGAATAGCATTGACTGAGACTTAGAGCTACCATCCTAAGACTCACCCCAAATAAGCTCAAATTTATTTTATCATCTTATTCTATTAAGATGATTGCTGTGGGTGTAAATGGTTTAAGAAATGAGTTTGAAGCTAGCTTTTCCTTTTATTTCTAAGAAAGTTGATGCTTGAAGAAGAAGAAAGATCTCAACAAATCTATGATGGATGAGTCATGGAACAGAACTGGTTCCCAGATACTTGGCTTCTGGTCCTAGACTTTCTAGAGCTTTGCTAGGGACTCCTGTTAGTCCTTCCTCAGTCAGAAAGTTTTATAACAAGTTTGTTACTTAATTCTCATAGGACAAACGCAGAGGGAGAGAGAGAGAGCGAGTCACCCTTCAAAAAAATAAGAGATTGAAATTTCTCCAGGTAGGAAGAATGAAAGACCCATGGCATTGATTTAAAGCAAAAAATAAAAAAAATAAATAAATAAAGCGTTTAAAAACCAATTACCAAGCTGTGTTTCTGCTGCTCTCAGAGCTTCCGTATTTTTCCCTGCTTAGAGTGTTAACACTGCAAATACAAAATAAATCCTTTGAAAAGTGACGCGAGGGTTGGGGAGTGGGCTATAATGATGAGACTTTGAGATCGGCCCCCACTAGGAGACCTGTTCAGCTGCATATTCAATGACAGGAATCTTCCAGATCACCAGCAGCAGGATTTGCAACATGAACCACATTTCTTTTCCCTCTGTATACAAAGATATTGGAAAACTGTGAGTGTGTGTTCCCCTGGTCTTTATCAAGCTCTTCTCTGACCAGCCCAGACTTGCTGCTTTCACATCCCCTAGGGAAATGGACCATTTGTCCAAATTCTCTTCTCCCAGAAACCTCAAGTGCAAATAGCTACTGTCCTCGCTGGCAGCTCCAGCGGAGCTAATGCACTGTGCTTATCCCAATATGTGGGCGCCGTCATATCATAAATTAGAGCGTCCGCTTTGGAGGATGAGCTGGAGGGGAAAGAAGGATAAGAAAGGTGATTCAAATTCTCAAGTCTGCCTTTCATTTGACAAGATACCAATCTTTCTCTCTCTCCCTCTCTAAGCCTGCTCAGGCAGCCCGGCCTCCTTGAAAGCCTGGGAGTGATTTGGTGAGCCACTCTGCTGAGGGGGTTTTTCCAATTTTCTGAAGTTATCGAGTTTATAAAGGGCATATAAACCAACTGCTGTATGAGCACAGTGGTTGGTGAACGGGGAGATGGCCAGAGGCTCACACAAGAAGGAGGATAAAGCTGATTGCCTTTTTAGGACTGGATGTGAAACCGTTCTTCTCTGCAGGGGGCCAGTCCCATTGCACACAGCTTCTGTCACTGCACAGCTGTCATCTGCCATTAGCAGGTTCATGACAGGCACATGTGAAGTGAGTTCCTCAGTGCTTCTCCCTAGCAGTCAGAGCTGGGCAGTGATGTGGCATGTGTGTGTGTGTGTGTGTGTGTGTGTGTGTGTGTGTGTGTGTAGAGAAGATGACGGGGCATATACTTATAAGAGACAAGGGAAAAAGGAGAGATTAAATGCATTCTGAACACAGAGTGTCTTGAGATAGAAGGGCAAGGTTGAGTTAGATAATTCAATTTTGTTATTTGGGACATTGGGTGAGTCAATTTATGCCTCTGTTCTTCATTTTCGTTATCCACCAACTGAGAGCGACAGGCACTTAGGATTTATAGAAACATTAATGCCACACTCTGTGCTAGATCACATTGTAGAGATCATGCTAATTTTCACCGTCACTTGATGAGATGGAAACTATTACCACCTTTTCTTTCACTAGCTTGAAAATCTGAGATTTGAAGAGGACATACATTTTACATTTTCTCCAAAACCTCCAGAGAATGGGTAGAGAAAGCCAAAATTGCATCCCAAGTCATTCTGGAGTACTATGAATTAGCCCTATATGTCCTTAACACGGAAGACCCTCCTTAACATGTGTCTGACAGCCGAAACAAAAACAGATCTAAAAGCACATGAGATGCTGAAATCTGGATTCACACAAGTTCTGCTATATAAAAAAAATCAACATAAACATGAGAACATGTATAAATCTGGTTCCAGTCTACAAAGTCTAGATATCACATACGGAGAAAAAGAGTAGGGAAGTATACTGTAGCTCTTCCGAGTATATTTTATTAATTGTTGAGGAGAGAAACAATGTATCAGTGTAGCAAGTTCATAAACAGGGGTTCAAGGACATCCCATATGCTTACCACATGAGAATAAAGCAAAACATCTGCTTACCTAGCCCCTGATCTAGTAGAGGCCCTGGGTAGCAAGTAAAAATATTAGCATTTTAATAGCATTTAAAAGGAACCATGAAACCTCCTTCATTTTTCATTCGATTTTCTTCCAGGAAATTTCAGGACAAATAACAACATGAGAAAATTTTTATTCTAAAAGAGTTATTCAGTATTCCCAAAGATGGAGCTTAACAGACTTAATGTAGGCACTGAATCATAGTAAATAATGATGGCTTCTCTAGTGCTCATCACCTGAAAAAGTTAATGCGAGTGAGTGCTTCTGTACTTCAATAGTACAATGATAATTGATGTTCCTAACAATTACCCTGAGGCAAAGCAAGTTTTTGAAGTGCTTTGTTGATCATTACAGAAAGAAAACTTCTTTGAGAATAATTTTGTACTATATTTTGTCTTAGTACAACTTTTTCATATCAGCAGTAATAAAATAATTGACGATACCAATGATCAGGTTAGCTTCATTCCTCACTATGTCCATGAAAGGATAATACTGCATTAAATAGTCTTTGAGTTTTAGGTCATACTCAGTGGAGTTCAAGATCCACTCCCAGCTCAGTTCTTGGGGTTGATTCCAACAAGATTAAAGGAAATATGCAGTGCCAGGGATTGAACCTGGCCCTCCTGCATGCAAAGTATGTACCCTATGTCCCTGAGCTATTTCTCTGGGGCCAAGTATTAGGAGATGTTTAGACTACGCCTAGAAATGCTTAGTGTTTACTCCTGACTCTGATCAGGTATCACTCCTGGCGATGCTTGAAGAACCATATGCACTATCGAAAATTGAACCCAGATTGGTCATATTCAAGAAAAATATCTTATCTTTTGTTCTGCTCTCTGACCCATCCCCAATGTATGTTTTGTTGCCTTTTGTTTGTTTTTGGGTCACATTCAACAGTGCTCAGGATGTACTTTTGACTCAGGGATAACTGCTGGCGGAACTCAGGGAACTATATGGGGTCCCTCAAATAAAACCCAGGCAAGGCAGGGGCCTTATGTGCTGTACTACTGCTCTGGCCTGCCTAATATGTGTGTGTGTGTGTGTGTGTGTGTGTGTGTGTGTGTGTGTCTGTGTGTATGTGTGCTTTAAATTCCAGAAGCTGTATTCAAATCTTTATAAATACGTGTCTGGCTATGAATAAAACAAAGGGGTCACTCCTTGTATTACTTTACTTTTACTGCTACAACAAACTGCCACAAAATTCACGCCTTCAAGTAATAAACCATTTATAGCCCAGAATGTGGGAATTACAAAATAAGACTCAGTTTGCTTTGAAGCAAGTGTTAGAGAGCTGCATTCCTTGGTAGGCGCTAGGGGAGGATCTGTTTCCCTGCTTCTTCAAGTTTCTAGAAGCTGCCTGTTGTCCTTGGCTTGTAGCATCCTCCTCTAGTTTTAGACCATAGTGTATCATGCCCAATAGCACTTATTATAATTCTCACTTTGAATCATTTTTCCTTTCTCATGCAAACCTACCCACTTTCCTCTGATAAAGGATCACTTTGTGATCACTCTCAATCCAAATTAACAGCCTAATATAATCAATTCTACAATGCCCTGCTTTACAGATAAGGTCACTGTCACCATCCTCCCATTGTTCATCAATTTTGCTTGAGCAGGCCCAATAACTTTGTGAGACTTTTTACTGTGTTTGGCATATCGAATATGTCACGGGTAGTTTGCCAGACTTTGCCATGTGGGCGAGATACTCTTGGTAGCTTGCCAGGCTCTCCGAGAGGGGCAGAGGAATCGAACTCGGATTGGCCATGTTGGCTGCGTGCCAGGCAAATGCCCTTCCCACTTTGCTATCGCTTCAGATCAACAGATAAGGTAACATAGCTAAATATTCTGTACATTAGAATGTAGATAACTTAGAAGAGCAGCATGAATAGGTTTACTGCAGTTCTTGTTAATGATAAATGTTCCATTATAATTATGTATTCTATATTTTTTCTTTGACTTTGAACTTTTGAGGTCTTTTTCTAAATGTGATAGGCAGGGAGATTCTAAAATTAAAATTTCCAAACCCTCTAGGATTAAAGAAAGCAGATTCATAGAGAATC
Source organism: Sorex fumeus (assembly GCF_029834395.1). Lineage (NCBI taxonomy): Eukaryota > Metazoa > Chordata > Mammalia > Eulipotyphla > Soricidae > Sorex > Sorex fumeus. The sequence goes on along the minus strand of NW_026606322.1, from coordinate 7,710,618 downwards.
TTATTAGAAATTAATAGATAATATTTGGTCTCAGTTAGCAAGAAGGGGCAAAGCTGGTAGCTGCCAACTATACCATAACTGCCCTACCAAAGATGGGGTCTACTTTAAATTTTGTTTCTTGGATGATTTAAATGTTAATACAATTAAGAATTGAAGCATAAGAGAAAGATAGAAAATAAAGGGAATATTTTCATGGTGCCAGAGTGTGACTTACATAGGGGATTAGGAATAGAAATGAAAGGGCAGAAAGCCAGACTGAAAGAAATTTTGGATGCCATCAAACAGACCTTTTGAAACTGCAGGTTTGGCTATCTGCCCAGTTGCACCATGCTTGCTACATCCCTTTGTATATTGCTGGAGGAATAGGAAATCATCCCTTAAAATTCCTGTGCATCCAGAGAATAAGGGAAAGTCATGACTAAGGTTATATGAGATGCTAGCCAGGACAGTGGAGGTTACAGCTGTATGGATAAAATATTCAGATTGGAATGAAGTTCACAGTGGTCAAATCAGATGGGCTTCTGTGTCTCTGTAGTCAAATGTCCTCTCTACTAACATTTTTGCCCTAAAACCATTTGCTACTCGCTTCTGAATTATGTTGAATATTTCTTTCTTTTTTAAATGGATATTTAATAAGACTTGATATTTGCAAACTCATTTGGATTAAAATAAGACACCTGATAGAACTATTAAGAATAATGCATAATGGAACACGATCTATCATTTCACTGTTTGAGTCCCATTAATATATAGAAAAAATCCCCTATAAATAAAGCACTGAAGGGAATGAAAGATGCATACTTATTAACATTTGCTGTGAATTATATGTTTTTATTACATATAAATGATCTAAATTTGGATTGGTATCATTGCACACAGACCATACCTGTTTTTATCAGCAATTTTAATGGATAAATCATTTCAATGATGTTTATTAAGAGCTTAACAGGTCAGATACTCTGGGAAATATGTTGTGAATGTAATTTCTTTAATAATCACGACCATAAAGAAGAAGTCATACCACCCTACCTTTTTGTGGATCATTATATATCTGGAGGAAGTTATTTAGTCATGGTCACCCAATTGACAATTGCATCTAAAATTCAGGTACTTCAACTTCCTAATTTTATTTGCCTTGTTACATTTATTTTATCTATGAAGACCTTTGTTTTTCATAGGTAAATTTAGAGAACTGTTTGTGCCAAATTGAGAATAAAAATTCACTCCTATTACTTAATATAAAAGGCAATATCTAATTAGATTTTATTTATTTAATTTGAGTATGGCAGTACATAAAGCTTCCGACACTTTGTGTTTCAAAGTGTGCATTTGTTCTACTGAAATATAATTGTTCCCTTTTTTCTCTGAATATAATATTATAAAGGACTAAACACTGAACTTCAAAAACATATGTCCAAATATTAACTCCAGAACTAGTGAATATAAATTTATTTAGAAAAATGGTCTTTACAGAGGTAATTAAATGTAAGACGTTTAGGATGAACTCATTCTGAATTTAGGGTCCAACTGAAATTCAATGTCTGGTGTTATTATAAAATAAAACAAAAAATAATTTTAGAGACTGAAACACAGAGAGTTACCAGAATATGTCATAAGAAAACAATGGAAAGATTGGAAATATGAAGCTACTAGTCAAGGAATGCCAGTCACCAAAAGCTGGAAGAAGCCAGGAAGGATGCTCTGCTATATATTTCAAAGCGAATTTTGGTTTTGAAATTCTGGCCTCCCAAAGAGCAAGCATATATATGTGTGTGTGCATGCATGTGTAATTGACTCTCTTGAACAGCCAAGAAGAAGAAAAAGTCATATAGAGTCCTTATTAAATTTTGAATACTCTATTTTGTCCTTGATCAAACCCAGAAATGTCTCATGGCTATGCTCTTGACTCAATTCTTAATCCATGGATAATTTCCTGTAGAACTCTTGGGGATGATTTCTAAGAATCTTCCAGGCAGGTTAACTACAAAGATTCATCCCCAGCAAAGCGTGAACACTAGAAAACATATGGGGAAAATAGACAGTAGCCTAGCATGCTCACTGAGTAAAAACTGTATCTCTGAAAAGAAAAACAACATCAGTGGTTCCTCAACAGCATCCTTAGTGACACCATGATGAGGCTGTTCAATGAGTTCAAAAAAACAATAGAACAGTTAGTGAGTAAAACACAAGAAAGTATGAGTCAAAATGAAAAAAATATCAATCAGCAATGACAGAATTGAATAACATGGCAGATGAAATAAAAAATAATAATCAAAGGAAACTCAGACACAGCAGAATAATGGAAGTTGAGAGAAAAATCGAGGAACTTCAAAATGAGAAGGAAGAAACTGCTAGGAAACAGCAGAAAGTGGAGATAGTCTTAAAAGAAATAAACAGCATAACAAAGAATTATGAAATGAATTAAGGAAGAACAACATAAGCATATTGGAGTTTCTCAAGAACAAGAATGTAAATGTGATGGGTAAACAATACTTAAAGAAATCATCAATAAAAACTTTACAGAGTTGAGAATTATAGGCAACAAAATCCAAGAAGCCCAAAGGATTCTACTGAAATAGACCCAATTAGGAAAACTCCCAGATTCATTATTCCAAATTGCCAAATCCAAAAATAAAGACAGAATATTGAAAGCAGCAAGATCAAAATAGAATTTATGTATAAGGGAGAGCCCATAAGATGTACAGCAGATCTATCAAATAATTCCAGAATCGAAGAGAAAATGGAAGGATATTATACAAAAACTCATGAAATGAACACCTCACCAAGAATACTCTATCCAGCTAGACTATCATTCAGATTTGAAGGAAATACATAGTGTTTCAAAGACAATCAACAGCTTAAGGAATTCATAATCTTGAAACCAGTTTTTCAAGAATTGTTAAAAGAACTCTTTCAAAGGACAGGAGGAAGGTCCCCTCATGGCATTCACTCATTGCATATAGTTGTCCTTTACTAGATTAAAAAAGATGAAGAATATATATCAATTAATCATTGCAAATTGCTTGATTTATTTTCAGATAATTCTACTAGCAATTCTTTTACAATTTATTAAGCCAAGTGATACAAAATAATTCTTTTAACTGCCTGTCAAGGGGTCAGGCTCAGGTGTGGGAGAGAAGCTGGGGATATTGGTGGAGGGAAGGGGACATTTGTTGTGGGATTGGTGTTGAGACAGTGTATCCCTGAGATGACGATTATTATAAATAACTATTATGGACAACTTTGTAAACCATGGTGTCTCAATAAAAATATTAAAAAACAAAATAATGTTAAAAAAAGTGAGTTATAGAGAGGTGATTCTAAATCTGTGGACACCAGGGAACCTGCATCCCATTCCCAATACCTGAAGGTTGACTTCCTAAGATCTCCACTCTGTCCTTGACTCAATGAAAGAGAGCAGCTGAACTAAGATTTACTATGGCACTTGGAGTCACCAGTGGCCTCAGATTGAAAAAAATATATATATAACCAAACTATATAATTACTATGTGGGATCTCTGACTCACCTCTCACACCCCGGGATGGGCTGAGTTGGCACACAAAAGTACTCTAAACGCAAAGACACTAGCAATCTACCCCTTGCCCTGCAAACAGAGGAAACTATTGGATAGTTTTTGGAAGCTCAAATCTCCTTCCATAAAACACAAAAATATACAAAGTAATTCAGTCACATCAACATCGTCAACATTGTCATGAAGAGTTAAGAATAAGGACGGCACTCATTTGTGGAATATAAAGTAAGATAATGGGAGACTAACAGTCAAGGATAGTAGGGATAAGGGCCAGGAGGATTTCTCCATGGCTTGGAAGCCGCCCTCACATGCCGGGGGGAAAGACAGCTGAGATAGAGATGGGACCATCAAGCAAAGGATGCTTGGAAGCCTTGCTCGGGATGGAGGATGTGTGCTGAAAGTAGACTATAGACCAAACGTGATGGCCACATATTACCTGAATTGCAAAGGGAGAAAGAAAGAGAGTAAAAGGGAATATGCCCGCCACACAGGCAGGGGAGTGGTGGGGTGGGGATGGTGGGAGGGATACTGGAACATTGGTGGTGGAAAATGGGCACTGGTGGAAGGGTGGGTACTCGACTATTGTATGACTGAAATGTAATCACGAAGATGTGAAGTCTGTAATTCTATGTCACAGTATTTCATTAAAAAATTAAAAAAAAGAGTTCAGAATAAACCTTTAGACTTTGAACAGCAATATTCTCAATGTTAAGTATCTGAAAAAATATCATAAGAACAGAGAATAAATAAGCATGAACAAACTGATGGAAAATTTAACACATTTTGTAGAAATAAAATAAGAATAAGAATTCATGTAAGATACAGTAGGAAGCTTGGGATCATTAGAAACTGAAACTGAAATCAGTGAATTTAAAGGTCGACAACTCCATAGATAAAGAAGTGATGATAGAAAACATATTAAGAAAAAACAAGGAGTGCTAAGTGATATTAGTGATAACACCAGGAAGAGAAAACTCAGAACCATACAAATTCCTAAAGGAGTGGAAATAAGAAAAGGGGGAAATTGGCTAGTTGAATCGATAATAGTTAAGAAATTCCCTAGTCTGAAGAGGTTCTGGAGTCCCAATAAGTAAAAGTAAGTATAAGTAAGTAAAAGTATAATTAAACTCAAAGAGAACAACACAAAACCCCACCATAATCAAAAGGACAAGAATAAATAACAGTGATGTACTACTTAATATAGCAAGATATAACTGTGCACTCATATATTTTGGGTAAATTCATTAGATTCACATCATTTTCTGCAATAAACTGTAAGAAGAGAATGGAAGGATGTGTTCAAAGTACTAAGAAAAAAGAGTCTCCGAATAAGAATTCCCTACCCTCTAATGTTACCACTTGGACTTGAAGAAAATAATAACAAACTTTCTCAAATAAACAACAGTTGAAACAATTTGTTGCATTTAATTCCTCTTTTCTAGAGATATTGAATGCTCTCATATAAAAAAAAAATCAACCAGGCATAATATTAAGAAGGAGACAAAAGTCCTAAGTGATGAATTTAAGTATTGGGAATAGAAATATACAGGACCCTCTTTCACAATAAGCCAATTGCACACTGTTCCCTAGCACAAATGGAACATTCTACTTGTTAAACTATATGCCAGGCACAATTTGAGTGTCCATAAAGGCATCAAAGTAGAAAACATATCATGTATCTTTTCAGATCACAGTGTCATAAAGGCAAAAGTTGTTTTTAAAAAAAGCCAGTCACTGTGACTGTCACTGTCCTCCCGTTGTTCATAGATTTGCTCGATCGGGCCCAGTAACGTCTCCATTATGACACTTGTACTTTGTTTGGCATAAGGAATATGTCACAGGTAGCTTGCTAGGCTTTACCGTGCGGGCAAGGTACTCTAGGTAGCTTGCCGGGTTCTCCGAGAAGGGCGGAGAAATCAAACCTGGGTCGGCCCAGTTGGCTGCATGCTAGGCAAACACCCTACCGGCTGTGTTAAAGCCAGTAAAGCAATAAAATCTGGAAACTGAACATTTTTTAAACAAACAAATATCTATGGGAAAATCAAAGCTGAAAAAAAATTCCTTGAAACAAATGAGAATGAATTTACAGCTATCAGAAAATATGGGAGCCAGAGAGAACAGTGGGTAGGGCACTTGCCTTAAATGCAGCTGGCACAGATTTGAACCCAGCATCCCATATGGTCCCCTGAATACTGCCAGGTGTAATTAATGAATGCAGATCCAGGAGTAAGCCCTGAGTATTGCCAGGTATGGGCCCAAAACTCCCACCTCCACTACACCCCCCCCCTCAAAAAAAATACAGACAGAGACAGAAGATACACAACAAAATTGGTATTAAGGGAGAAGTTTATAGGAATACACACTTACATCAGGAAAGAAGAAAAAAAATCAAAAGCCAAACTCGGCTTGAGAAACTAGAAAAAAACAAATAAATCACTTAGTAAGTGATTCAAATCAGAACTAGTTTTATTTTTGTTTGTGCAAAAGAACAAGAAAATTGGCTCCACAACTAAATTTGAAAATATGCCAAACCACTGAAGAATCACAAATGTATCCATCTCAGGATTAAGAAGTCTGTGGCCTTAAGATGTCTGGGAATGGGGGAGAGCCAACTTCCTTCCCTTCCTCAAGGCCCACCATGCCCTACCCACACTCTTCATCCTTCAGCATATCAATGGCCCAGCTCCACAACTGAACTTTTTCAAGCTGCAAAAACACCATATTGCCCCAGCACCACACCTCCTCGAGCACATGGCTGCATGTGTGGTCAGGCGACACCTCCAAATTTTACAGTACTGAGAGCCCAGTAGGATCACACCAAATTTGATGTGAAAGTTGTGTAGAGGCCTACCAAGATCAATGGGTAAAAACAGGAGGAACAACTAACATCAATTAGCTTACCAGATCAAATCAGAAGGAAGTAGAAAACCTGACCCAATTAACCATGAGTCATAAAACTGAAACAGTAATCACACATCTTACCAAGAATATAAGGCAAGGTTGAGATGAGTTCCATTAATGAGCTCAACCAAAACTTCAAAGAATAATTATTATCTACTCTGCTTAAGCTCTTCCCAAAAATATGGAGAAAATATGGGGATCTCTCCTAATTGGTTCTATAAAGCCAATATTATCTGACTATCACAAAAAAATATATATTACCGAAAAATAAAATTTTGGATTCGTATTTCCAATGAACATCACGTTAAGGTTATTAAAAATGTTAAGAAACAAAATAAAGCAATTTATAAAATTCTACTATGTGGAATTCACTTCAGGGATAGAAGAATGGCTTAATATATGCAAATAAATTAATGTAATAAACCATACTGAAAGGAAGATAAAAATCATACTGTCACACTAGTAGATATAGAGACAGTGACAAGATTCAATATTCATTCATGATTAAAAAAAACCCCTCAACAATATCAGGATGGAAGATAAGTACCTTGAGAAACTAATTTCCAAACATAAAAAAAAAGTCAAAGCCAATATCATACGCAATGGTGAAACACTAAAAGCCATCCTTTTAAAATCAGGAACATATTTGTCTCCATTCTCCGCCATTAATCAATACAGTTTTGGAAATTCTCAAAACAGCAAGCAGGCAAGAAGAAATTAGGGTAAAAGAGAAAATACAGATGTTAAAGGCATCTGCCTGTCATGCAGCTGACTCCAATTTGAATCTGCTCCGCGTGGAACCCCAAATATTATTGCTCTCAGCCCTGGAAGCCTCTAAGCACTGCAAGTAGTTCAGGTAATCCCCTAAACCACAAATCTGGGGATAATGTGAACATTGTATTATTTGGCTCTTGTATTTGAACTGTCAGCCAATTTGGCCAAGAATTACCAGGAGGAATCCCCAAGCCTTCAGATCTATGTTTTGGAGACACCTGCCCAATAAAAAAGATGTAAAAGACATTTGAATTAGAAAATAAGTAAAAATACCATCAGTCCTGGATGACATGACAATATACACAGAAAACTTTAGAGACTCCACTAACAGTTTTGGGAAAATAAACAAATAGATTAAAGTAGAAAGCTTTAAAATCAAAATGTTTATATTTTTTACATGCAAACAATGCCTAGAAATGAAGTGAATAAGATGGATCCATTTTAAATAGTTCTAAAAAATTCAAATTCCCAGGTATCAACTTAGCAAAAGATATGTGGCACTTACACATCAGTATGTATGAGTATTTAAAGAAACAGAAGATACAAATTAGTAGAAAAATATTACATGCTCACATATTAGAAGAATTATCACTGCTAAAATGATCATCCTACCTGAAACATTGTAAATATTCAATACAATTCTTTCAAGGACTTAAAACCAATGATACAGATTTTGCGTGAAAGCACAATACTTCCTGAAAAATTAGAGCATTTCTGAGAGAAAGGAGAGAAAATAAAACATCCACTAATTTTATTTTATTTTTAAATTTTAATTTAATTTAATTTTTTTGATGAATCACCGTGAGGTACAGTTACAGACTTATAAACTTTTGTGCTTACGTTTCAATCATACAACGATCAAGTATCCATCCCTCCACCAGTGCCCATTCTCCACCACCAATGGTCCCAGCATTCCACCTCATCCCCCTACCCCAACCTCTGTGGCAGGTGCATTCCCTTACTCTCTCTCTCTCTCTCTCTCTCTCTCTCTCTCTCTCTCTCTCTCTCTCTCTCCTTTTGGGTGTTGCGGTTTGAAATACAGGTATTAAGTGGGCATCATGTTCCGTCAATAGTCTACTTTCAGCACACATCTCCCATCTCAAGCAGGTCCTCCAAGAATCCTTTACTTGGTGGTCCCTTCTCTATCTGAGCTGCCTTTTCCCCCAGCATGTGCCAGCTTCCAAGGTGTGGAGAAATCCTCCTGATCCTTATCTCTACTATTCTAACTATTACATCCACTAATTTTAAATCAAATTACAAAGCCACCAACTGCCCCGGCGCTGTGTAATCCCATCAATGGCCAAGACCCAGAGACTATAAAACCCTGCTCCAGGAAGAGAACAGCACAGTCTCTTGCCTCCACACCTGGCTGTCCTCAACAGGGCCCCTTGGAGGAGGGTGGGTTGAGTTTTCCTCCCCACCCCAAGCAGAGCCCAGAGAGCTGAAGACCTCCGGTTCCAGCCACAGCCATGCTTAAGACCACTCTCCACACTTTCGGACGAGACTCACACATGAAGGAACTGGCAGAGGAACCCAGGTGTGCGGGACCCACGGTATAGATCTCCAAGACTGCTTGGATTGGGACTGGGGCCTCCTCCACCCAGATTCCCCATCATCCAGTATGTAGTTGTTACACCCACCAACTGCTCCCAGCACCGTGTAATCCCATCAACGGCCAAGACCCAGAGACTATAAAACCCTGCTTCCGGAAGCGTGCGACCGTAACATCTTATTATCTAGTTCTTACCCTGGAGAACCTGGCAGGCTATCAAAAGTATTCTGACCACACGCAGAGTCTGGCAAACTCCCCGTGGCGTATTCAATATATCAAAAACCAGTAACAATGATGGGTCTCATTCTCCTGACCCTGAAAGAGTCTCGAATGTGGCACTTTTTAAAATCTAAGGGCTAAGACGAAGGAGCCATTACTGGGGCCTGCTCGAGGCAATCGATGAACAACAGGATGACAGTGATACAATGACACAAAGCCATAGCAATTAAAATGGTGTGGTAGTACTGGTATACTAAATACAGATTCTCAGATCTGTGGAATATAATTGATAGTGTAGAAAAAAGATAGATGAATCTTGAGTTCAGGCAGTGTCATGAAATCAGACACTTAATGCTACAGAATGCATTGTATTTTCCCAAAACATATGTATAGGTACTCACTCACAAAGTGATGTATTTAGAGTTGAGAACGCTGGAAGATAGATTTAAATGAGATCAAGTTCACAATTGCACCTGAATTGTGAACATCTAGCTTTCAGAGCTGTGAAGAAAAAAAATAATATGTTTGTATTGAAGGTAGTGCTCTAGGGATTCCGGGAAGGGCAAACTCCTGGTGATCAGTGAGCGGTCCCGTGGTTTAGTGGAACAAACTTACAGCCTACCATATGAGTTAGCTCACCAGTACAAATCTCTAGTTTTTTAAGGCCTTCAGACTGCTACTATATTATTGTTTACCAAGTTGACTAATCCACTGTAGTTACATTAAAAAAAAAGAACATAGTGGATCTATTTAATTATTCTAAAAAACTGTACTTACAAATGTCAGAATAGCTACAGCAAGAATAGTTACTAATACTATGTTGCTAGAAAATAAAGTATTTCTTCCTGTGTTTTCTTCAAGAAACAAGTTGGATATGTCTGTCCTCTCTCATAAGTCTCCTTAAGCTGTCTAGATTCTAGTTACCTGAAGAATTATCTACTGCTGTATTTTTATAAGCAACCCTAAATTATAAGCAGCCAAATCCTCAATACCTTAAGATTTATTCAGAATGACTCTTGAACTATGATGAAATCCTGGAATAAAAATCAGAAAATTATATTAAAGCAACAGAGTAGTGTAACTTAAGTTTCAGGTATGTGTCATTAAAAGTCAACATTGCATGTCAATATGTTCAGCACTAAAAATCCAAATTTATTTCTCAGAATACAGTTAATTCAATTTACCTAGCCTCTTTTCCCTGCTCACGAATTGGCACTGCTGTGTAAATTTTAATTTTTGTTTCATTTACTTCATCTACTAGTTTGGTTTCTGTTCATCCCACAAGTGAGTAAAGAAATTTTATTTTTATTTTTTGAATTAAATGCACTCTTGGTATTGATATAATAAAATTTGAATACATGTTCTCATTACTTTGTTTTTATTTATCATTTTGGAAATGGTAAGTTCTTACATAATCACCATATCACTGTAACACTGTCATCCCGTTGTTTGTTAATTCACTCGAGCGGTTGTCAGTAATGTCTCTATTCGTCCCAGTCCTGAGATTTTAGCAGCCTCTCCTTACTCATCTTTAACAATGATTGGAGACTCTTTCAGGGTGAGGGGAGTGGGACCTGTTACAGTTACTGGTTTTGGCATATAGAATACACCACAGGGAGCTTGCCAGGCTCTGCCTGTGCAGGCAGGATACTCTCAGTAGCTACCGGGCAATCTGAGAGGCATATATATATATATATATATATATATATATATATATATATATAATTTGTTGCCTGCTGTCTGAACCCCATCAAATATGGTGTGGTAATTATTGAAAATGTGTAGGGAGTGTCTTATGATATGTCCAGGAATATGTTCAATCATATGTGAGGTTCGGCCTGAGCGTCTGGAAAGAAGCCTGGAGCGTGGCAGTGGTTGGGGAGTGGAGGTTGGCTGCCAGGGCTGGGTCCCCTGGTGGGGAGGTGGGGAGGGCTCTTGTCTGCCTCCCTTTAGGGCGCCCTGAGTGGAAACAGCCTGGTGCAGAGTCCCATGGCATGGTTATGGGGGCCTCATTTTATACTCCTCTCTGGGAGGAGCAGCCTTGAGTACTGGAAGGTGGCTGATGAGGAGATTATCTGGTGCTGGCAGGAGGTGGCTTATGGGTGTGATCCCTGGGTCCCCAGAGACTGGGGGAAGCAGGCAGAGTATATCTGCTCCCGGGTCCATTGAGTCCAGAGTCCAAGGTTACAAAGTTCTGCATTACCTGGGTTCTATGGGACTTCACTTCTTTGTGAGTATTGGCCCACATGGTCCAGAAAGCGCGGCCTGGAGCATGGTGGCTTACAAAATATAAAACATTTTTTTTTGCACTATGAAGAGTAACTTGCTAACCATTTCCCAGCTGCCTTTCAAATCTCGTGTTCCCTGATCTGGATCAATCTTCCCAGAGTCTAAGCAGAACAAAGCCTCAGTGACTCAGCCAAAAAAATTATTCTTAAAAGACTGATGTCATTCAAAAACTGACATTTCAGTTCTTATTACTAGAATACCTTAAAGAATTAGATCTGATTTGCATTGATATTTGCCAACTGAATTATTAAAGTTTTTTTTCATTCTTTTCTCTTCCATTCATCAGATATTAACACTTCAGTCAACATCAGAGAGTCACAATTTAACAATCATGTGACTTTACCAAGTCTTCCAGGCTTTTGAATTGTTGACCAGCTTGTAAAAAATACCTGATGTGATCTATAAAATAAAGGTAGGTGTCAACACATCAAGGAAGTGGTAAGATTTTTGTACAGGATTATGTCTTTTACAAATCTTTCTTAAGTGATACACGGCTAATTTAACCGGCATCTCTTGTGGGAAGTGTGCCCCATTTGAATTACCTACTGGGGTTTTTCTGTTTTATATAATTAATTGCAGCCTCCATGCACTGGAAAATTTGAATTGAATATGCCAAAAGAAGAATGAGGATTTCATGAATGTATGCACATTTTAAGTAATGTTGACCTCAAATATCATCAGAAAATGAAAAAGAGAAAGTGGGAATTTCTTTGTAATCGATACTTCAAAATCTCTTCACTGAAATAAATAAAATTATAACCAAAATTGTGATGTACATCAATAGTGTTCAGCAGACATATGAAATCTTATGGATCTAGTATTACATAGAAACCAGCATTTTTATTTTTGTGCTGGGTAATATAGTTCTGTGTTTGGTAAAAAAAAAAGCAAATTATGTTTCAAAAAGATTTATTTTCTTTAGTGGAGAATGCTCTAACTTTGTAGTGCATCAGAATCACTTGTAGGGCTTACTAAACTAGACATTGTTGGGTCTCACATTTAGAATTTATAATTCATATAGGTTGAGTGTGGGGTAGACTGGAGCAATAGCACAGTGGGTAGGGTGTTTGCCTTGCACGTGGCCAACCTGGCCAACCCGGGTTTGATTCCTCTGCCCCTCTCAGAGAGCCTGGCAAGCTACCGAGAGGATCTCACCCGCACGGCAAAGCCTGGCAAGCTACCGGCGACATATTTGATATGGAAAACACAGTAACAAGTGTCACAGTGGAGACATTACTGGGCCCGCTGGAGCAAACTGGTGAATAATGGGAGGACAGTGACAGTGACAGTAGTGTGGGGTACTGTTACAAATCTGTAGTGAGGCTGATGTTGCTGGTTTGGAGTTCACTTTCATACAATGCTTTAGAAAAGAGGTTCCTGAACTTATTTTTCCTACTCCTTTGTCTTTAGAAAACGATTTAGTCTGTGTTCCCTGAAAATCTATATTCTTTAAGGAAACAAACATAAAGCAGCCTCCAATTTCATCCAAAGCTGGGACTACCCATTGGGTCATACCAGCACACTACCACACTGCAGGTATCGTCAACTTTGGTAAGCACTGCTTGTACAGTCTCCAGAGACTGAAGTTTTATTGCTGATTTTAGTCAAACATGTCCTTGATCATCTTGCAAGCCCTTTTTCTCTATTGACCACTCTAATTTAAGTCTATGTTTTGTTTTGAAAAAACTAATATTATAGTAACAAAAAGAGAATTTAAAAGTGGTTTATCATTATCATTTCATGCTCATTAATCTCATTTGAAACAGTCACTGGAATTATACATAAGCAGGTATTATATTATCAATAGTTTATAGAGAGAGAATTTAAAGATATTACCTCACATCCCTCAAGAGTAAATGGTATGGAGCTGAGACCAGGACCTAAGTCTTCTGACTCTAAATTCTCCATTTGTGTAGCAAGTCTTATGGCTCATCGATAGAGAACATGCTTCACTTATTCCCAGCATTAAAAAAAAATGTATTCCTTCGACCACTTTATTCTTCTTCTTAATACCTTATATTTGTTTAGAACTTTACATTTTCAAGCTACTTTCATGCTCATTATCTTATTTCATCCCTCAAAGCAACAGAGTGAGGCAGGCAGGGCACATATTATTGTCTACACTTTGCAGATAAAGCCATTATAAAAGATGATGAGAAAAGTGGCTACTGTCATTCAGACATTATTTGTTCTTAGACTAGGCTACATTTTTGCTGCAATATTTAGCAGCAGCACCTCCATATAGTTGATAAAGCATCAGATGCTCTCCTTTCCAACTGATAAATATGCAGTTGAAAACCCAGTCCCATTCCTAAGCTATTTTACTACTTACTCTATTCTTGGTACAAGTGCACTGAAGAAAGGTTTTGGGAATAAAATTTAAGATTACAGTATGTAGGAAAGTGAGGGGAAACTTCTTCAATTTTTATACCTTAAATATGAAGGAAACAACTTTCTCTGCAAAAAAATCTTGTCTGTGTTTCAGGACTTTTCACAGTTTCATGTGTATAAAAACAACTTGGGGATTGTAATTAAATGCATATTCTGATTCAATGGATTTCTAGAATGGGAACAATATCTTGCATTTCTAAAAAGCTCCAAGGTGATGATAATTTTGTTATAATGATGGGGAAATCTTGATAGACAAGGATCAATCAATTTCTCAAAATCATAATTATTCTCATTATTCTCTGAACCATCTATGGATCTCTAGGGTAGAACGGAAATTAAAATATGAAATACTGTAACAGCATTTGATGAATATTATATACATTATGAGATATTATGTAGGTGTTTTTTTGTGCTAAAATACTTAGACTATTTTTCAACCTATCTTGATGTCAACATATAGGATGATGCCTATAACATGTAACTCATTTACTAGCCATGCCTAGCTTTACCTGGGTTCTGTTAGGAAGATTCCAGAGGGATTCCAGCAAATGGAAGATGACTAAAGACATTAGATTTTTCTTTTCACGTCTTACTAAGTGAAGTATAGGCCTAGAGAAGGGAACAGGAAGCCAGATGAGCAATGCCTGCACAGGCAGAAGGTAAATGAAATCACTTGCTATACCTCTGGGACACTCAAAGTTTATGAGACAGAGGGGTCTGTGACTCAGAGAACAGCCAATATAAAGAAAAAAAGCTTTTTCAGAAGAGCCAGGATACTCTGGGGTGCAGGATCCACTCTGGCAACCACAGATATCAGCCGGCCAGAAGTAGTGAGGAGGGAGATGCTCTCTAATGCTGTGGTGACTAAGGTCATTGAACAGATCCCAAGGTTACTATTGTGACTCCCTACCAAAGAGAGAGCTGACAACTAGCCGTTGATGCCCGTGGGCATGCAGCTGGAGCCCTAGCAGGAGAAGCAGTGTGGATCTTTCAGACAACTGAGTGGCTTGCCTCTACTTGTGGACTCCAAGAGAGGCTCCACTCTGCCACTGTACTTGGCTCCTGCATAACCTGGCTTTATCCATTCCCTGGGGCAGGGGCTGGATTAGTTTCACCTACCAACCTTCTTGCCTCTAGTCAGAATTTGAAGCACTTTTCACCCTAAGCCACAAGTCCCCTTGTGTGTCTCCAGAATATCTAAAAAGGTCACAGGGGAGGGGCTGGCAAGATAGCACAGAGGGTAGGGCATTTGCGTCAAGGCGAGTTTGATTCCCAGCATCCCGTAAGGTTCCCCCCAGCACATCCAGGAGTGATTCCTGAGTGCAGAGCCAGGAGTGATTCCCCTGTGCATTGCTGGGTGTGATTCCAAAAAGGAAAAAAAAAAAAAAAACAAGCAAAGAAAAACCCACAAAGAACAAACAAACAAAAAAAGGTCATGGGTTAAAATCACATACATGGTGGATTATATATGGGACAACCACTAGGACTGGAAGGAAGAACTAGGAAGGGAAAAAATTGGAAGAGGGTCGTGGTCAAGAAAAAAATTGGAAATCCCAATGCTTGCAGAGAGATAACTGATAACTTAAGAGTTATCTGGAAAAGAACAGATTGGACTTTTTCTATAGGAAAGGGAAGTTACCGAGTTCAATCATTTCAGTTCGTACTCTAGTGGCCTCTTAGCTTCCTGAATACACAGGTCTGCTGCCTGCCTGGCTGAGCTGGCAGAGGATCTGTAAGTGTCTAAATGGTGTCAGCATGCAAAGCAACAAACTCCACAGTGTCCTGGCTTAACTTCTTTGTAATGCAGGTGCGCTAACACCATTTTGGACAGTGGAAATCCCGGATGTGGTGTCTTAGGATACAGTCTGCAAATCTAAGTTCTACAGGAAGCAGTCAGGGAAAACTGGGCTCAACTTAACACCCTGTAGTTAAGGTGAAATTTAAAAAGAAAACCTAGCAAACAAGAACTTGTCATGAATAAATGAGCATGATAAAAACTCAGGGCATTCAAATGTAAAGGTACTGAGTCCTCTACTTGACAGAATTTAAAGCAATAGTTGTAAAAATGTTAAATAAAATCAGAATAATAATGGAAAAATGATGGGATTTATTACAACGCCAGAGAAATTATTAAACATTGTTAAATGAAAAAAAATACAGACTATAAAAATACATTAGCGGGAGAAGGGCCACATGGAGGGCGGGATCCACAGCTCCCAGAGGAAAAAAAAAAAAACAGGTTCCAAAAAGAGTCGAGATCATCGGGAAGTCCCAGATGGGGTAGGTACCATATCCCACCTCCCCCAGATGGAACCCCGGTGACCAGAAGCCTCTACAAGCACAGCTCGAGTATGCGGGAACTAGGACTTTTCCTCAAAAGTGCCGGGACTACAGCTCCCAGGTAACCTCTGATTCCGGAAGTCACGCCCACAGCCCGCCCCCCAGCGCCACCTTTACAGCATACAGCTGAAGAGAAGGGCCACATGGAGGGCAGGATCCACAGCTCCCAGAGGAAAAAAAAAACAGGTTCCAAAAAGAGCCGAGATCATCGGGAAGTCCCAGATGGGGTAGGTACCGCATCCCGCCTCCCCCAGATGGAACCCCGGTGACCAGAAGCCTCTACAAGCACAGCTCGAGTATGCGGGAACTAGGACTTTTTCTCAAAAACCACGCGGCCGCATAAGCGGCCGCGCAACATCTCTCTATATACAAAGTGATCAATGGGAAGTAAACCACCCAACGTTTCTCCCTGAAAATCAGAGTTAAGTTTGGAGCACGGCCACAGCCCCAGAAACACAAGGACTTAATGCAGAACCCAGCAGCTTGGAGCAGAAAAGTGAACGGACTATGCGTTAATCCAGGCCATCATGTCTGCCCAGAGGGGAAAGGGTGTTGTCCCATTCGCCCTCTCTTCTCTGGAAAGAAGGATGGCGGCCGCATGGGAGCCTTGTGGACAGCAGGTATGAGCTGGGGGTGTGGGGGCAACTAAAACCTCATGGGAAGGGGGGCGTTCCGGTCCGTCCTTCACGCCCTACCGAGGTCACCAGTTGCCCCCCGCGAGCGGCTCTCCAGCACGGCCACGGCCCCAGAAGCACAAGGACTTAATGCAGAACCCGGCAGCTTGGAGCAGAAAAGTGAACGGACTATGCGTTAATCCAGGCCATCAGGTCTGTCCGGAGGGGAAAGGGTGTTGCTCCATTCGCCCTCTCCTCTCTGGAAAGAAAGATGGCGGCCGCATGGGAGCCTTGTGGACAGCAGGTATGAGCAGGGGGTGTGGGGGTGACTAAAACCTCATGGGAAGTGGGGCGTTTCGGTCTGCCCTTCACACCCTACCGAGGCCACCAGTTGCCCCCCATGAGCGGCTCTCCGGCACAGCCACAACTCCAGAGCACAGAAACCAATTTCATAACTGTCTGACTTTCAGTAGAAATACTTCCAGGGTCAATAAGTAAAATAGCAGAAATCCAAAACCAACATTTAATTCTTGAACCCAGCTGTAGAAAGCAAATCACTTCACAATGCTTTTTCAGCATGTCTGATTTGGGGGGAGGGTAAACTCTAAATAATAGTGGTGAATCTTTTATTGAAACAATGAATCTAATCAAAGCAGATAGAGTGTTAACTAGAATTCATCTGCCTCACAGGGACTGGGAGGGGTGGGGGGTGGGGTTTTATTGGGGTTCTTCATGGTAAAAAATAAGTATTGGTAAAGGGAAATGTGTTTGATATTTGCATGACTGAGACCTAAACCTGAAAGCTTCGTAACCTTTCGCACAGTGATTCAATAAATAAATTAAAAAAAAGTTTTTTCGTGGAAGGGACCAATAAGAGGTAGGGTGATAATGATTGGTTAATAAAATGATAGAGAGCATGGAATGTCAAACTGGAATATAAGAGTATGGAACACAGATGAAAGAATCCTAGGTAACATCTAAGACTATTGAACTGCTATCCAACATAACATGAGTTTTCTACGGACCTATTCAATTTTGAAGCTAGGACTAAGAAGTGAAAAGGTGAAAGCTGAAAACAGGAGTAAGTGGGATGTCTAAGATATTTACTGAGCAATCAACCACTTCAAATACATAGATTAGAAGAGGAAATTCTTGACTGATGGGTCATGTTACTAAGCTTTGATAACTTTTGCCCTATCCACCCAAATTTTACACTTCAGTTTTGTTTCCCTCCAACTGTTACCCCCCCTCGAGCGGGCCCAGTAACGTCTCCATTGGATACTTTGTTGTTACTGTGTCTGGCATATCGAATACTCTCAGTAGCTTGCCAGGCTCTCCGAGAGGGGCGGAGGAATCGAACTTGGGTCGGCCATGTTGGCCCCGTGTAAGGCGAACGCCCTACCCGCTGTGCTATCGCTCCAGCCCAGTACCCAGTAATCTATTTGGCAATCTATTCAGCCATCCTTGGGGACTCGCCCCAAACTTTCCCTTGGGCTATCTATGCAATGCCAGCTAAATTATGTTCTAAGGCAGTGAGTCCTCCTTTGGGTGGCACTCTTGTTCTGCTGAGCCCTAGCCCTGCCAGTTTGAGATATTCGATCAGTGACTAGATTGGATTGGATCAGATTGGATTGGGTTGAATTGGATTAAGTTGAAAGGAATCGAATGGAATTCGTTTCCTCCATTACTTGTAAACACAAATCCACTCTTCTACCTCTTTCCTGTCTTTGAAATTCCCCAAACCACTAATAAACAGCTACTTTAAAATTAATAGCAAATATTTAGTGAAACTCTCAACCATGGGAGCTAGTATAACTAACTCACTGCACATGTGAAGCACTTGCAAACTCCTGTTTCTTCTGACTTCGTTATCCCAAGGAAGAATACCAAACCCCAATATATTGACAGTCACCTAGCGTTCCAATTCTGTTCCCTGGCGTAGTGGGATTGCTGGAGGAAGGAGTTAGCCAGACAAAATTTAGTACTCTTCCATATAAAACTCCGAGAAAAATAAAGCAGCACCCCATGCCCTTTATTAAATCCTATCCCCCCTCCCCCAAAAATATATTAGCGGATCCAGAGAGATAACACAATATTTTAGTATATGGTCTCCTGAGAACTTCTAAGGAATGAACACTGAGCACAGAGCCAGGAGTAGGCCTGAATACCACCAGATGTGACTTAAGACAATATAAATTTTTTAAAATAAAATGTAATAGTCAAGTTAAAAAATACAGATAGAAAAAAAAGAGTTGTTAGAAGAAATGGGTTGAAAGTGTGGTTGTGGAGTTACCCAATCTGAGCAACAGGAAAAAAGAAATGTAAAATATAAGAACAATAAATAAGTTCTATATTCAGAAAATAAATTCTTACATTATAGAGATCTCAGAGAGAAGATAAGAAGAAAGGGGCAAAAAATATTTTTTGAAGAAATGGTACCCCAAGAGTGAACCCATTTTGGGAAAGGAATTAAACATTTAAATACTATTCAAAGATTTCCAAACAAAATGAAAACAAGCAGACATCCAGCAAAACATATTATGATAAAAGAATTAATCATTCTAGATTTTTAAAAAATATTATAAACAATAGAAATAGATAAATCTATATTTATCTATTACAAAGAATCCCTTAAGAGGTTATATGCTAACTTTTCCACAGAAACCACTCAAAACAAAAGAGAACGACACACAATATTCAAAGCCTTCAAATAAAGGACTTTAAAACAATAGTATACTATTCTATCATACTAGAATTTGTGATAGGTGGAAAACTAAAGGTTTACAGAAAAAATAAACCAATTCATCACTATCAAGTCAGTCTTCAAGAAAAATTAAGAGGTCTGGTAAATATAAAAAGACCTCACATCTTCAAGTAGAAAAATATTAAAACTATACAAAAACAGGGTCTGTGGGGTGGGGATACAATGGCTAAGTTGTGGCCCACTGAGATGACTGTGACATTAATTCAGTGAATAGGCCACACACATGAAATTTAAATAGAAATCTAGGGCAATCTGAAACAAAGAGGAAGGAAAACTTTAAGAAACTGAGGCGAGAACTTAAACATAGCATGAGAAGATGAGCATAGAGTATAAGAGCTCATAAAAATAAATTATAAGTGACAATAAATCCTAAAACTTCAGTAATTATCTCAAATGTTAATGATTTGAATTTACCAACTAAAGGGCATAGGTGGCGGAATAAATAAAAAAGTAAAACTCAAATTTTTGCTGGTTACAGGAAATGCTGGAGCGATAGCACAGCGGGTAGGGCGTTCGCCTTACAAGTGGCCAACATGGCCGACCCGAGTTCGATTCCTCCGCCCCTCTCGGAGAGCCCGGCAAGCTACCGAGAGTATTCGATATGCCAGACACAGTAACAACAAAGTCTCCAATGGAGACGTTACTGGGCCCGCTCGAGCAAATCAATGATCAACGGGAGGGCCTTTACCTTTTACCTTACATTTACAGGAAATGCATTATAGAGTTTACTATAAACATCGACTCTAAATTGAAGGGTGTGTGAGGGGATTCCTATAAGGAAATGGTAACTCACTAAAGGCAAGGACCAGAGGGATAGTTCACTGGGCTAGAGTGTATGCTTTGCATTCAGGAGACCCTGGTTCAATCTCCAGCTATACCTGACCTGTAAGTACTGCCAAGAGCAGCTCCTGACCCCACTGTGTGTGACCCCCAAATGCAGTGGTCTTTAGGCCTCTGACACTGCACAAGCATCCCTTCACTCGACATTGTCATATGAGAACCTCACAACTAACAAAAAAAGAGAGGTGCAACCATAAGATAACTTAATTTCCTTTTTAAAAAAGGCATTAAGAAATAGGGACAGGTTTATAAAATGATTAAAGGGTTCAAACAAGAAGATTTCATTTCATTTTCTCTTGTTTGCTTTTGCTCTTTTTGTACCACACCCCATCATGCTAAGGGTTTAGGCCTTGTTCTGCACTCAGGAATCACTCCTGATAGTGCACCGGGAACTATATGGGATTGACATGGATCAAACACCAGTTGGCTACATGCAGGTCAGTTACCTTACATACTGTACTATTGCGCTGCCCCCGAAGATTTCATTTCTAGGTGAGGTGAGTTCGGCAACATCTAGCTCTGTGCTTATTCCTGGTGCTTTGCTTAGGAATTGTCCCTGGCTTGGATCAGGACCCATTTATCATGCTGGGGATCCAACAGTGGTTGACCATGTGAAATCTTGCCTCTTAACCCCTGTGCTGTTTCTCCAGTCCCAAGATTAATCATTTATTAATAAATATTTAATTAAGAAGGAATACTAAAATATATTAAGCAAATAGATATTAAGAATATAGTGACGGAGTCACAGTCTATCAGGTAAGGCCCTTGGCTAACATTTGCCAACTCAGATTCCATCCCAGGCACCATATATGATATCCTAAGTGCCAACAGGAGTTTTCCCTAAACACAGAGTCAGGAGTAATTACTGAGTAATAACCAGGTGTTCCCACCAAGACAAAAAAAAGTCTAGTGATGACAATATAATAATAATGACAAATTATAGCATGATTTACAACTATGGATGTCAGCAAAACCAAACATTGAATAAGAAAATAAAAAACACAAATGATGAGGTAGAACAAAGGGGATTAATAGATATTTATGAAATGCTTCACTCCCAAACAGTAGGATTTACATTCTTTTCAAATGGCATACAGAACTTCTCAAAAAGAGAACATATGCTGGGACACTAAACAAGCGCCAATAAACTTGTGAAGATTGAAATCATAGCAGGTTCTTTTTCTGACCACAATTCTATAAAATTAGAACTAAACCACAAGAAGAATTTATAAAAACCTCAAACATGTGGAGACTAAACAACATGTTTCTCAGGAACCACTGAATCAACGAAGAAATTAGAGAATAAATTAAAAAGTACCTGATGACAAAGAAAAATTAAAACACAAGCTATCAGAACCAAAGAGAGAGCAAAATGGTGCTAAAGAAATTTAATAATGATAAGCACTGATAAATAAATAAGAAAAATAAAAAATACAACTCTTAAAGCAAACAGGCAGAGAACAACAGATAAAACCAGAAATTAATTGCCAAAACAATAAAAGTTAGGGTATAAATGAAGCACTGGAGCACTGTCCTCCCATTGTTCATCGATTTGCTGGAGCAGGCACCAGTAAGTTCTCCAATATGAGACTTGTTGTTACTGTTTTATATCGAATACACCACGGGGAGCTTGCCAGGCTCCGTGCGGGCGGGATACTCACGGTACCTTGCCAGGCTCTCCAAGAGGGATGGAGGAATTCAACCTGGGTAGGCCGCATGCAAGGCAAACACCCTACCCGCTGTGCTATAACTCCAGCCAAATGAATGAAATAGAGATAAAAATTATTAAAAAAAACAATAAAAATAAGTGCCAGTTATTTTAAAAATAAATAAAACTGATAAACTTTTAAGAAGACTCATAATGAAGAAATACACTAACAAAAAGAAATAAAAGAATAGAAAGCTCCACCTTTCTCTGAGAAATGCCGGAGAAATATTAAAAATTATGAGACTATTATGAATATCTAATAAACATATTTTATAGCCTCAAATAAATGGCTAATATATTTATATAAATACAGATTGCCAGAACTAAAATAAGAATTTTAATTATATACATAATATTATTATAGTATGAATCATAGGATGTTTTAACAATCATGGCACTGCATTAGAGATTCCTTTTTCAGGTTGACTCATTCTGTGAAGTGTTTGCTGTTGCCAAAATCAAGTCGAGCCTGAACCCTTGCCTCCTCAAATATAAATTTTTAAATGATTTTCACCAGATTCAGAAAATGCAGTTGACACTTCACTTCTTCAGATAAGGGTTGATTTTATATGTTTAAAATATATGTGATACAGTAAAAGAAAAATCTATAAATTATGAAGAGTATTGTTAAAGTTCAAACTGCAAGTACATTTTAACATCTGGCGTTTACCTAGAATAAGTAATTCATATGTTTATTCAATAAATATTTACCAAGCATTTCCTCTGTTCTAGGTACTATATGGGATTTACTCTCTTCTACAGTTAGAGCAAGCAGATGTATACTTTCATGAAGAAAATAGTTAGAAATTTGACAAATACTTGATACAATAATTGAGGCCAGAAGCTGTGAAAAGGGAAAAAAAAAACAATTACTAATAAGTGATTCATAAAGCGAATTTCAACAAATCTTATGTAATGTGAAGGTTCCAGAACTTTTTCTGTAGACAATGATAATGATAAAAGTCAGGTAAAAATGAGCAGTACAGGGTTGGAGAGATAGTTTAGCAGGTATGGTGCTTGTCATGCAAGCAACTGACGAGTTCAAAACAGCAATTCCATAGTTCCCTGAGCACTTCTAGAAGTACTTCTTCAGCCAGGAGTTATACCTGAGTATTTCCAGGTGAACCACCACCCCAACAATATGGATCAGTATAGGGTCAGAATGGGGAGGGTGCTTGTCTTGCACATAATGCACAGTTTTGTTCCGATCACCTATTTCGTTGATGGATTTTATCATAAATGGATGTTGGATTTTGTCCAAAGCTTCCTCTATCTTCAAGTTCATATGATTTCTACCTGCCCCATTAGGCTACTATGGCTTGCTGTTGTGTCCTTTAGTTCTTTCAGTTCATTTTGGATGGAATCTGTCATCCTCTGAATCAGTTCCTTGAGTTGGTTGAAATTCTCATCTGGCAATTGCTTAATTTCATTGGCAAGTGCTTGCGTAATTTTGATTGCCAGTGTAGTAAGCGTTTACTTCAGGTCCTCATTGACTAGGCTCGAGAGTTTTAATGGGCTTGAGGATTTGCCTGGGTTTCTATCTCTGTCTGAAACAGCAGCAGGCTTCCTTAGTTTCCCCATTGTTCCTTGAGTTTTATATGGGTTAATGTTCGCAGTTTAGATTCCCAGTTACTTGAGAACTGATTTGTTCACTTATTTATACAAGAGGGCTACTGATTATATCTCTGCTTTTCAGATTTTTTTTTCCCCTTTAGCGCTTTTGATCTAGTGACTCCATTTAGCTGAGTGAGATATGTTACTGTATAAGGTCAGTAAAGTATGGTTATCACAGACACTGGCTTCAATATGAAGAGTGTGTTCAGTAATAATCTTATGCCGATGTGAGTGCATCCATCCAAAGGTCTCGGGTACATGGTATTCTCTCTGGAGCCTGACTATGGGGAGCAGAGGGACAGAGTCCCATTGCCCCAAAGCATACCCTTGGAGGGCATAATTTTTTTTTTATCTGACTTTTTTTTCCCTTTATTTTATTTTATTTTATTTTTACAGTTGTAGATTTACAATTTTTTGTGCTTTGGTTTCAATTATACAATGATCAGATACCTATCCCTCCACCAGTGCCCATTTTCCACCACCATGGATAATATCCCTCCCACCCCCATCCCCCCATCCCCCCTGTCTCTGTGGCAGGGCAATCCCCTGTGTTCTCTCTCTCCTTTTGGGTGTTGTGGTCTGCAAAAGAGGCATTGAGTGGCAAACATGTTCAGTCCATAGTCTACTTTCGACATGCATCTCTGGAGGGCATAATTTTATTATTTTAATTTGTCGATTTTTTGTTACTGGGTAGTGCTTGTTTTTGAACATTGAAGGTCATTTTTAGTATCGTAGAACTTATTACCTTAAGCAACAGTTTCATAAAAACAAAAAGAAAGGGAGGAAGAAAGGAGGATCTCAAGTGGGTATGCTGAGATAAAGATAAAATATTAACACCAGTCTCATTACAGAACCTTTTGTTGTTGTCTTTGTATTGGAATAAACTAAAGCTGGTTAATGATGACATTGAGATAGTTTTTAATTCATCAATATTCCCCCAACTTACCATTATAAGGAATCTCTTTTATATCATTTTGGAGACCTCCCATGACTTAATGTTTGACAATATAGAATCAGTTACTGTGCTATTTCCAGAAATTTTAAGATTGGTCATCAGAAATCATGTGTTTAAATTCTGTAGTATTGTTTTTCTTTCTTTTTCGTTTCTTTGTTTTTGTCTTGGGCCACACCAACTGCGATCAAAGCTTACTACCTACTCTGAGTTCAGAGGTCACTCCTGGTGGTGCTCAGGGGACAATATGTTTTTCTGAGTATTGAAGCCAATTTGTCTGTCTGCATGCAAGGTGAATGCCTTACCTGTTGTTGCCCTAGAATCTTAATTTTTGGAATAATCCATTTTTCTTTTTATTGAATCACTATGAGATTGATCATTACAACTTTGTTCACGATTGCATTTCAGTCATGCAATGTTCCAACACCCATCCCTTCACTAGTGAAATATTTCAGCACAGTGTCCCCAGTTTCCCTCCCAAACCTTCAAGTTACCCCCAATCCCAGTCTGCTTCTATGGCAGGCACCTCTCTTCTCTCTCTGTCTTTCTCATTATTTCTCTCAATTTAGGCATTATGGGTTGCAATACATGCTGAAAAATTATAAATGACCCAAATTTCTTATTGGCAATATTACCAAAAATGAAGTATACACATACTTGACTTGTACATAACAGAAAATATGCATGAGAAAATATGTTTTTTAACTAACTTTATGATATTAACATACAAGTAACTACTATACTGGGGAAGGATATTTCTAGGTATATACTACGACGGAATCTTTAAAACCAATGTCTATGGAAGTAAAAAGGAAATACAGCAAGCAATATTTTTCCTTATATTTTTTGTTTATTGAAAAAATAGAAAACTAGAATATTAAAAAGTAAAGAGAAATAATGTGTGCTAGAAATGAGCTTTAAATATTAAAAAGAAACCCAGCATAACTAAACACTAACATTACAGCTTCACATAAAGATACTTGCCTGAATTCTTAAATACACTATTATATATGTCTTTTTCTATTCCTGGAATATTCTTTCCTTCCCTATTTTCTTGGCAAGGTCCCATTCATCCTTGAGCTCTCCATATAAGCTCCCCTCAGGGGCACTTTGCTGGCTTTGCAGATTTCACTATATGGCCCTGTTTTATTATTTTATTGAATGCTATAATTTTCCTTCATACTGTATAAATCCAATTAAGTGATTATTCATGCAATTATTAGTTTAATGCCCTGCTTTCTTGGTGAACTATAAGCTTCATTTGTTCAGGGACCATGTCTGTACTTGCTCTTTATTCTGTCCTTTTAAAGGGTGAGCACTCTATAATTTTTTTTTTTTGCCAAGTAAAGAAATTGCGAGATGGAGATAAGATTGATCTGAATATAGTTCTGTGCTTATAGATAGTATGTTTTAAAACCAATATGAGTAAGACATCAATGTGCAAAGATAGCACAAACTATATTTTTCTTGTGTTGTAAAGAATATAATGGAAACAGTGAAATACAAATAGAACATAAAGCAATGAATAGAGCAAATATAGTAATAATTTTTGTTAATATCACCACTCTGTGGTCAATAATCTTTACCTGCAAAGTACACAGGTATGTTTCTTTCATAAACATATAAAGTGATGATGGTTTTACAGAATGTTTTGGAAGGTCCACAAAGAAAATCCCAGGGAAAGAAAGTAATAAAACTTACAACATAAATTATATATTTTCTGTGTGAAATGTGACATCATCTCATTATAATATGATCACGAATAGTGGTTACTCACAGAATGAATGGCTGGAATCCAACTTGAAGTGACACCTTTATTTTAACACTATATATTTCTCCCAGACACATGCGGAGAAAGCTTAGGATAAACACATTAATAAATGGATGAGTTATAAAATTAGAAGTAGGAAAGACATGTCTCTATTACAAATGGAGTTCAAGAGTACTAGCAAGCAAGAAATCAAAGTTGGAAATTAATTAAGACAATCTGCGAACAAGTGATTAAAACCAAAAACCCAATGAGAAATGCGGTTTCACGATCCTTCAAGTTTTCTTAACTCGTCTTAGCACAATGTTTTCCCATATACTAAATATTTCTAAGTAAGATGTCTAAAATCTGCTGATGTCAAATTTGTTTCATGAGTTGGACAAGATAATTGAACAGAACCTGCTAAGCTGTCTTCAGTCGCAAGCGCTAAATCCTTGGTGTGTCTTTTGCAGTATTCAGGTATAGAAAGTTACCAAGGCTGTAAAATATTTTTGTAAAAATCAAATGCATTAAAACGTTCTCTGTAACTCTGAGCAATCCTGACACCGCAGGATTCGCACTCGATAAAGGGATTTGCTTTGGAATACAAGGAGAATGATTTAGAATAACAGTTAAATGAAGATAGGAGCAGCATTGACCACTGAAGGAGATAAAACTGCCTATAGGAAAGTCAGGTGATGGTACAATTGACCTCTAGACTTACAAAATTGCTGGATAGCAATAGGTTGTCCTTCCTCCTCCTGCAGGGAGCTTAGGTTTATTGAGGCACTCCCACAACAGTGCTCCTGAGACACACCTAATTCTATCAGGCACTAATAATCCCATATTGCTTTTTTCTTTCCTTTATGCCACTTGCATGGTTTAGCAATGTCCTTTTTGTATAGACACTGGAAGACAGTTCATTCTATGCTTTGTAACATGGGACTTAAAAAGGCCCTCCTGTTGATCATCGATTTGCTCGAGCAGGCCCAGTAACGTCTCCATTGGAGACTTTGTTGTTACTGTGTTTGGCATATCGAATACGTCACGAGGAACTTGCCAGGCTCTGCCGTGCGGGCGAGATACTCTCGGTAGCTTGCCAGGCTCTCCGAGAGGGGCAGAGGAATCGAACTCAGGTCAGCCATGTTGGCTGGGTGCAAGGTAAACGCCCTACCGCTGTGCTATCGCTCCAGCTCCATGGGACTTAATGGACTCCAAACTGATATTTACTCTGGGGCATCCATATTTACTTGACTTACGTCTTAGTTGCCCTTAGTTCCTAGCACTTCAAAAGCAGAGTCCTGATGAAGGGACTGATTGGACCCAGGGCAAGCTATAAGCTACTCTGGCATTGAAAGGGGACAAACTAATTATCATAAGTAAAATAAGTTAAGACCATGGTCATGGAACAAACTCTGTCATGACCCAAAAAAGAAGAAACTGAATAAGGACCATGCCTGGGTTAGGAATGACTAACTTGGCCTGAGGACTGTGGTCTGGAATATATAATGAGATATCCCAGGAAGACCCAATCTTTAAGCTTAATATATCTCTAACTGTGTTCATACAAAATGACTAGAAATATTATAAGAAGTAAATTTCTATGATTGTTTAAATGGATTGCTAGCTGAGGAAAGGAGAAAGCAATATACCCTAGATGGAATCCCACCCTCGAGTACATGTCCCTCGTAATCTGGAGTCCTGAACTCTCAGATGAGATTTTTACCCTTGAGTTAATCTTCTAGGATTTCCCCTGAAGGAGTGGCTTTACACTGCTTGTTGTTTTTTTTTTTTCCCTTTATTTTATTTTTTTTTTTAAAGTTGTAGATTTACAATTTTTTGTGCTTTGGTTTCAATTATACAATGATCAGATACCCATCCCTCCACCAGTGCCCATTTTCCACCACCATGGATAATATCCCTCCCACCCCCATACCCCCATCCCCCCTGTCTCTGTGGCAGGGCAATCCCCTGTGTTCTCTCTCTCCTTTTGGGTGTTGTGGTCTGCAAAAGAGGCATTGAGTGGCAAACATGTTCAGTCCATAGTCTACTTTCGACATGCATCTCCCCTCCTGGGAGGATCCTCCAAACATCCTTTATTTGGTGCTCCCTTCTCTATCTAAACAGCCCTTTCCTCTAGGATACCCGGCTGGCCTCTAAGTTATGGAGTAATCCTCCTGGTGCTGATTGCTTGTTGTTATGACAATGTTTAACCCCACCTATGTGTACCCCACCCTTCATGATTTCTATATAATTATGCTGTAAGGAGAAAGAGGGAACAAGGAGAGGACTTTGAGGGCTACAAGAAGACTACGTTGATGGAACTATGATGACTGGGAGACCAAAACCAAAACTACGGCTATGATTATGATACAAGGGAGAGGTCAGACTATGCTGGGGAGGAGAGAGAAATTTCCTACTACCAACCAGCCCTGGGCCCTGTTTCTCTGTTCCCAGGTGCTTCGTCCATCCATCTCCTTGATCTGGCCGCCCAACACCCACTCGTGCCCATGCTTTCTCTTGGAAACTCACTTGAACGTATAACTTAATTAAGGTAGAAAATAGGTCACCTTTAATGAAAACATATGTCACACATCATTTTAGCTACATAGAACAACTGAAAAGGAGAAAAATGAAAGAAATCAGAAATATAAGAAAGGAAAACCTAGGTACAAAAAGATAATACAGGGTTGGGTGCTTGCCCTGCATGCAGCCAACCTGGGTTCCATCCCTGACACTGCATATTACCCTTCAAGTACTTCCAGGAGTGATCCCTGAGCACTGAGCCAGAACAAATAAGTCCTGAGCACAGCAAGTATGCTCACACAACCCCTACCACCCCTCAAGTAAAAAGGGGGAAAAAAGAAAGGCATCAATGGCTTCTGCAAGATAGGTGGGTATTTTGATTTTGTATCAATCAATGAAAGATTCACCGCTCCTCCAATTTCCCTCTTTAAAAACATTTGCTGGTGATTTTAAATGTCAAAATGAAGAGAAAATAAAATGATCCAACTAAAAATAAATGAAAAAGAACCGAGGGAAAGGTAATAAATATTCTTTATTTTCTAAAAATATATCTTACACCCTTTTCCTTCCCCCTGCCATGCCTTCAAATGACAAGTAATCAGGTACCTGTGAATCTTCCTGGCATCTTTCCCCTTTCGGGCTCTACGGCCCTGTGGGGTCGAGCTAATTACAGGTACATTTCCTCTGTAAGGCAGTCACACTCTGTCCTGTTGAAGGTACAATTAATAATTGAACAAAGCCAGCTTGGCTTTTTCTTTTTTTTTTTCCCCTTCTCTTGGCTAAGGGTTGCAGTCAGCTTTGCTGTCACATAGGGAACGAATTCTCTTCTTTGGGCATATTTAAGAAAGGATTCATGTTAGAGGTTGAAAGGAATCATCTCCCATTTCCAAATTTTGAAAGAGAGGGAGAAAAACTCACAACCCATCTCCCCCCAAAAGTCTCGTTTTCTTTATAGAACAGAGAAAATCAGATTTTTCTCTCCTGTTATCAGAAATATGATTATGATCAGGTGGCTATTTAGGTCAGATGTAAAAGAGATGAAAGTGTAGTCTTGGGAATTAATACCCATTGTAAGAAAGAATTGGAGTCAGTCTTTGAGTCTGTGAATGCAGCAGGGAGCTAGTTTTGCCTTTACCAGAATAGAATTTGACCCACAGAGAGATACTAGAGGATTATAGGAGAATAAAGTTCTTTCCCTTGAGGTGTCTTTGGTATTGTGATGAAGGATGCCGCTAAATCCCAAGGGGATATCTAGGTCCTGAGTCCCAAGCAATGAACCTTGGGACTCTGGTGCCCCAACCAAACTCTGGTTCAGAGATCTCTAAACTTTTCTGTTAACGGTCAGCTAGAAAATATTTTAATAAGCCATCTCTATTACTTTGTTTTTTTGGGGGGGTCACACCGGCGGTGTTTAGGGGTTGCTCCTGGTTCTACACTCAGGAATTACTCCTGGCAGTGCTCAGGGGATGATATGGGATGCTGGGAATCGAACCCAGGTCGGCCGCATGCAAGGCAAACGCCCTACTCGCTGTGCTATTACTCCAGCCCCTCTCTATTACTTTAGACTGCTGTTTTAGACCCAAAACAGTCTTCGACAATATTTAAATGAATTATTATAACTGTACTTTAATTAAACTTTATTTATGGACACTGAAATTTGAATGTTCAACATGTGTGGCATATTATCAAAGTAATTTTACAATTTGAAAGCAACTCTTATCATGTAGGCAATATGAATCGGGACAGAATGAATTTTGCACACACATGTAGTATGATTGTACACCTGTGGTTTGATTATAAAACTGATTCCCAGCTGATCTGGCAATAAATAGGATTGTTTCTCTGAGTGCACATGAGAGCTGCTTTTTCTCAAGAGGATATGCTCTCACTTCTCTTTCATAACCATAAGTTACAACATGTTTATTCAGGATTTAAATCAGACGTACATTAAAATTAGAAAGTTTATTAGTTAACCAAGCAGATCTAAACTCTTACCTAAGCATGGAGAAGCTCTAAACTAAGTATCTCAGAAATGTTTAGAACTTAAATTATAAAATAAAATGTATCTTGGGGTTCATAAGAATAATATCATTATTTTCTTAAACACAAATAAAAATTCTACTATTTTCCAGTAAACATAAAGATATTTGTCTTTTCAATTAATGCTGATAATTTACTGATTATAACTTGAATATAACTTATATTTTTCTATCTTCTGTTCTTTTATCTAGTACTTGTACAAATAGAATTATTATAAACTATATTTCATATAGACATTTAAATTATTACAAAATAACTTAAAGACATTAAAAAAGATGAGATGAAGTTATTATAGTTTGCTTAAATTCTATTTTATAAAGGTACAGTTATGCATGATTTTTATATTTTTTATGTAATGGTTAAACATTTGGTTCTGTTTTCTAATGTCAGTATATTAATTATGTCATATACAAGTCATATGTATAACATATAAAATTACTTATTTAATTCATTAAAAAGAAAATTTAGAAGAGAATAGAGAATTGGAAAACCAATTCCTCAAATGACCATTTCAAAAGGATACTAATGAAATTAAAATCTCAAAAACTTTATTGCAATAAATGTAATGACTTTAGATGATCTCTGATAAAATCTTAAATATGTTTCAATAACTTTTATACTAAACAGTCATTCAGTAAATGCAAATCTATTTGAGTCAAGAGTAAGTGGTGTGGGAATGAAGAATACTATAATTCCATGTAATCTTTGGCGGTTTAATTTAATTAAAGAGAATTGTGTATGATATCTAGAGTTCACACTTTAGACAATCCTCCATAAATTTTTTCTTATGTGATGTAAAAAATGGGGCTGATAGGAAATGAGTTTGAGGTTGATCTTCAAAGTGCCTCTGTATTACATTATATATTACCAGTGAATGACAAAGCAATACGTATTAATCATAAGCCTGCTTTGGAGTGAAATTTGAAGAAATACACCTTTAATAAGTAAAGTTGCTTAAATAAGAGACAAGTTCATGAGTGAAGAGATATAGCAGGTAAGGTACTTGTCCTGTACTCAGCCAGCTGGATTCAATTTCTGGCACACATCCCCTGAGCCTCAGGAGTGAGCAAGAAGTGATCCCTAAGTGCACAGCCAGAAGTAAGCCTTAACCATTGTCAAGTGTGGCCCAAAAACCAGAGATACAGAAAGAGAGAGAGAGAGAGAGAGAGAGAGAGAGAGAGAGAGAGAGAGAGAGAAAGAGACAGACAGACAAACAGAGACAGAGAGAATTCCATAGGTGGACCAAATTTCAACTGAAAAATTAATTTGAGACTAATATAAAACAAAACCCATATTTTCGCCCCACCAAATATAGAGATTTTTAAAAATACTATAAGTAAATAATACCCCAATCTTTTAAGTATAACTCTGTGTATTCATGCATATTTGGCTATACGTATTTTCATTGTACACATACCAAAATGTATATTTTTTACAAAACTTCTGGAAGTATAAAACAAAAAAAATATCTTATGTAAAGAAGTTAAGAGTTGGAGACTACCCAAAATCAATGATATCTTGAAAGAATAACTAGTATAGAAATATCTTTCTAAAAAATGTTTTATTAAAAAATATAAGGTTAATTATCCACAAATATAGTGTCATTTGTGGAAAAAGTTACTGCATGTTTAAAAAAACTACAGAGCAGTGAAGAATATATGAAGTATATATCATTCCAAAATAATTGGTGGGATATTTAAATGAAGCTTTAAAAGAAACAGGGTATTGAACATGACTGTTAGAATGACGTAAGTAGGTAGGTAGGGGAAAGAGGGGATTCAGAAGACATTCCTGGGAAATTATTTTCTGGCTTTTACTGATCTAGTTTCAATAATAGGCTCTAATGACTTCATATACTTTAGTCTATAACACCTTTACATTGTTAATTACTAAGAGCAAGATATCAGGATTCACAACTTTCTATTATTCCCGATTGTTCACAAAGTGCTACATAGAATATTAGTTTGTACTAGGTATTAGAAGACTAATAATTAAAGACAATGATAAACAAAAGATATACAAAGAACTACATAAACTACACCATGAAAACATTGCTCCTAGACAATTAAGCTTCAAACAAAAATGCATTTTAGACATAGTATTAGTCTTTTGTTACTTTGGAGAGTTGTTCTAATGAGAAGTAAATAAAATCTGTATCTGTAGTTAGTACACAGAATTTATAGAGATAGACACACAAAAAACGACTAGGCGAATCCTAAATTAATCCTCTATCGCCATTAGCATTTTAATAATAAGCTATAAACTTGACTTTAGGATTCAGTGAAATATCAATAGCCGAGGACATGTTTGTAAAACTGCGTGTATCCTGCGACTGCAGGTTGCTTACCAGTCGGTGTAAGGTGTCTCCAGGTGATAACAGGCTCAGGACGGCCATTTGCCATGCAGACCAGGGTCACGTTGCTGCCCTCATTCACAGTGACATCCGAGGAGATGTTAGAGATCTTTGGTGGAACTGGAAAGACAAAACAAGTAGAATGTGTAATAATATCAGTACAAGGAAATGTGTTCCATTGGTGTAGATAAAGCTCCCTGAGGCATATTTGATATGCCAAAAACGGAAGCAACAAGTCTCACAATGGAGACGTTAATGGTGCCTGCTTGAGCAAATCGATGAACAATGGGAGGACAGTGCTACAGTGGTACAATGGTGTAGGTAAGTATAGCACTGTTCTCCTGTTGTTCATCGATTTGCTTGAGCGGGCCCAGTAACGTCTTCATTGTGAGACTTATTACTGTGCTTGGCATATCCAATATGTCATGGGTAGCTTGCCAGGCTTTGCTGGGCGGGCAAGATACTCTTGGTAGCTTGCCGGGCTCTCCGAGAGGGGCAGAGGAATCGAACCCATCACGGGCAGGCCAGCCGGGTGCAGGGCAAACACCCTACCACTGTGCTATCACTCCAGCCCTGAAGGTAAGTATAAGTGGAAATTTTGAGTTAAGTGCTTTTACGACTTAAGTGACTTGAAATCTTGTGCTAAGAGCCAAGCTCCCTTGTAACTTCCTTTAAAATTCAGAAACCAGATGAAAGGTGTGGGTGTTACAATAGCCCCTGATGCCACAGAGTGTGACTGAAACATGTCTCCCAGCCTCTCCCACAAATAAAGAAAAACATGAGTTTCACTACAAGGTGTGAATTGCCTCCTTATGACCCAGTGTTGTAAAAACACAAAAGGGGCCAAAGAGATAGTACAGTGGATAAGGCACTCGCCTTGCACATGGCCAACGGGGGTTCAATCCCCAGCATCCCATGTAGGCGCTAATGCAAGATCAGGAAAGAGTCCTAAGTTCAGAGCCAAAAGTAACCCCTGAGCATCTCTGGGTGTGGCCCCATCCAAAAAATGAACACAGGGTCGTATACAGAAAATATCGTAGTTGTCTTTTATTAGAACGGGTCTAATTTGGATATTAAAGAGTACAGACCACTTATAGATATTAAAAACAAACATTTATTTGTCACAGTGCTGTCTACATTATTTCCTTTCGCTTGTGTAATGTGTATGTATCTTTTCCCCAAATAACAGGAAATGAAAAGCAATAATCTAGTATGACTTGTTTTCGTTTCGCTATTAACATACCCAGTAAGGTAGTCAAGGAGGTAGTTTATGGGTCAGGGGTGCATGTAAGGCCCCTCGTTTGACATCTGGTACTGAATGACCTTCCCCATTCTAAACACGCCCCTGATATAGTCTAGGTCATCTCTGAGCACTATACGGATGAGTCTGGGGGCGACCAGCATGGCTAGGCCTAAGAGACACACCGCATCACTGTGCCCTAGCATTGAAGACTGGTTGGCTGAATGTTGCTAGGGGGAAGCCCCCAATTTCCGTCCACTCTTGCCTAAGACAAATAAATCCATTATATATATGGTTGTAATTCCTCAATAAATATATCTGGTAAAACATTAAAGCAATTATTTATTTTTTTTATTAGTACCTTTTAATCTAGCCATATATAGAATCTCTTGGTTAACCTACAATAGCATGCTTCTAAATATCATCTTGGTGTGTGACAGAAATGATGTACTCTATAGTTTATAAACTGAATGAATGAAACTATTTCATAGTGTTGTAGACATTATATTAAAATATTATGTATTCATTTACATTATAAAATATCTATAAAATATACAGTTCTTTATACTTGTTATTTATATATATATTTATCAAAAGTATAATCACTTAATCTTAAAAAAAATTAAAAGTATACATTATAAAAAAAATTAAAAGTATACATTATAAAATATTATTAGTTCTAGCAACACCACCACCATTAGCAATTGTGGCTAACCTAACACTTACCCTTGTAAGACCCTATGCATAAGACAATATGAGAATGATCTCAATACCCCTTAGTGTAAGGATATTATATACTAACTTGGTACACTGAGATATAGATAGGTCTAGATGAAAAGAAAATATATTTGAATCTAGGCTGACTCCAATGCACATGTCCTGAAGCACTACTTCAAAGAAACTTAATATTTACAATCCAGGATACCAGATGGTTGAAAATGATGGAAATTACTTTTTGGTGATGTGAGAAATGAGTCCCCAGGGGCTAGCTGTATTGTTGTCTGGCTTCCTTCATTAGTGTTCTGGATGGCAACGTAAGATTTCATATTGGTAGGCTTAAGTGGGAAGTGAATTACTTACAAACTTCATCATCATGGAAGTTATACACTGATTAAAAGAGCAGAATTTTTTGTTTTGTTGCAATTTTTCTTCCTTATTTTTATGATTTTCAGTTGCTTATGTTATTCCTGAGAAAGGATGTCAGCAAGTGGGAAGATGACAAGAGAGCATGAAGGAATCCAAAAAGAAAAGGTTCTGAATTTTTAGATTTGTCTAGGGACTCTGTAGCATGTATCTGTTTGGATATGCTGATGGTGCTTGGGCAACTTACCAGGATAGAGTATCAGGATGATTCCTATTATGTGTACAATTCCCTACATAATACTAACTGATAAGACCTCTTGGTTGGAACCATTGAATCCGAATTAAACTCAGTGGTTGGTATTCACAACGTTGACTCCCACTAATTAGCCACTTCTTTGTAGAGTTAATAATATCTTTCTGATCTTCACGGTTAAGGATTATTTTCATGTCTCATACTCAAATTTGCAATATAGTCTTCCAGTTTTTAAGAATGAAGACATTAAAGCTTATACTCATTTTATAAGTAAGAACTTGAAGTACAAGAAGGAACAATGTTTTGTTAAGGGCAAGTCTATAAGAAATATGGCAAAGTTTAGAATGCAGTGATCATGTTGTTTATTTATTCTTTCATTTAATGTTCACCGTTTCTAACATCCTTCTGAGAATACATATATCCCAAACATCTAAAAATAAATAAAACTTTTCCAAATGGCAGAAAAAAATCTCCAGTGGTCAAGTTCCCAGAAAATTGTTACCTATGATAAAATTTTTTCATATTACTGATTTTTATAAGAGGATATATAGAAATGACTTTGCTTTTAAATGGCATGAATAATAAACCCCTTGTTCAATGTTATATAGACAGTGTAAAACTGAAAATAAAATATACAGTAATTGATTTCAGGGATGATTTATTCACCAAACCATATTGTTTCTCTTCATCAAGAACAATATACTGAAATCAAAGGTCTCAAATGATGGAGATACAGAAAGTGTGCTGAACAATTAAAAATTTAATCATGTTGCTATTGTAACCCACCTTCTTATGATTCATTAAATCAGAATATGCATAACCGTCAGAATCTATTTTTCCTTATGTGAGTATTATGTGAGTATTCTGTAACCTGATTAGTCTTGTGAGTATTGTATAACGTGATTAGTCTCATTGCCTGTAAAATAAATTCAGGTACCACAGAGCTAGGACATAAGACTTGGATGTGACAGGTGCTAGTTCAATTAGTTCAATGTCTGGTACCACATAGTCCTTCAGTATTGCTGGGACATCCCTAGAGCCCCCTGAGCACCTTGAGATTGGCCCTGGTAATACAGCACCATAGGGCCTGGGTAGCATTTAGACTGCCCTTAGGCCCAGTTGACTGAAAATTACTGAAAAGATCCATAAGGTACTCTGGGTATCAGGTGGGGAGACCCCTCAGAAAACAATATTAATAAATTATAACTTAATTGAATAAAACCCAATTCAATATGGCTTCATACATTACCTATGACCGGCCTTTCTTTGGTCAAATAGTTTATGCATTCTATATGTTTCATCATGCATTCAGATAAAATTACTTTTGGTTCTAAATTTACTCCGTGATTTTTAATATTCTATACATTTCCCTTTTTTACCTTACTGTTTTTATTTATATATAAATTATATATTTACATTCATATTTATTTTATCGTTTTTATTTCTATATGCATTATTTATATAAACTTGATTTATATTTTTCACTTAGGCACTATGATTTACAAAGCTGTTAATAGAATTTCAGGTATGCAAATATAAATTTAAACACCATATACATTATATATAGTATATTTAAAATCTAAAGTCTATTAGGGCCCTCCCATTGATCATCGATTTGCTCGAGCGGGCCCAGTAACGTCTCCATTGGAGACTTTGTTGTTACTGTGTCTGGCATATCGAATACTCTCGGTAGCTTGCCGGGCTCTCTGAGAGGGGCGGAGGAATCGAACTCGGGTCAGCCATGTTGGCCGCTTGTAAGGCAAACGCCCTACCCGCTGTGCTATCGCTCCAGCCCAAAGTCTATTATAGATTTATAATTTAAATATGTCTATATATATATTTAGAGTTTAGTTTTTTAAAATTTTATATTAGGGAAGGTGGGCCATACTAAATGTACTCATGGCACTGTAGGGTTGAATCCTGGTAGTGCTCAGGGAACCATCTATGGTTCCAGGAATTAAATGTCATTTGATCACATGCATAACAAGTGTCTTACCAGCTCTAACACTGTATATTTCAGCTCTCCATGTGATTATCCCGTTCACTCTTTTATGTTTCAGCTTGTCAAATTGTATTCACATTTTTTCCTGGGAAACTGTTTTGTCATCCTCTACCTTCTTCTACTAGCTTCCAACATTATATGAAAAAAATACTCATCCTATTTTTTCACACTAACATTGAGATTTCTCTACACTAGTCTTGAATCATAATTTTTGTATTACTTGTTTATGCCCATCACAAAACTAGAGAGGACATTTTTTGATCCCTGCGTCATAAAGAGCTTGCTATTTGGAATATTATAGGTTTTCAATGACTATATTTAAAAAAAGGATACTTCTTAGCTATTTTTTTCTGAGTTTAAGAAGTTATCTCATTGAATATTTATCAGAATGAAGAATGACTTAAATTTAAATTAAATTTAATTTAATCTGAAACACATTACCAATATTTGTTTAACTACTCCTTTTATCATCTATTTCAATATAAGCTCCTTTGACTCAATGAAGAAAGTTAAACAGGGGGAATACAATTATATTTTTCAGGGCTATAGAAAAGTATTACAAATTCAAAGCCCACCACTTTCTCAGTTAAGAACTTTTCTGTCTTGACTTCTAGTTATCTTTTCTGTAAGAGCCACTTGTGGGCACACACATGTTAGTGTGTAGAGTTTAATAAGTCTGACTTTCCTGTAGTAACTGATGAAGCTCATATTCATCATTATTAATAATATTAAGCACAATTCAAAGATTTTATTCTATCACATCTTAAAATATCACATCTTAAAATCTTTTAAAATATTTAGGAAGTAAATATATATATATATATATATATGTACTCATTATCACTGTCATTTTATAGATTTGGACACAGGGAACAAAAATAGGTACAAGTTACAAAGCCAATGATTAACAGAGTTCAGACCAATATCTTCCTTATTTCCTTAATATGAGTTATTTTGGGCTGGAGTGATAGCACAGTGGTAGGGCGTTTGCCTTGCGCGCAGCCAGCCCGGCCAACCCAGGTTCGATTCCTCCACCCCTCTCAGAAGCCTGGCAAGCTACAGAGAGTGTTCAATATTCCAAACACAGTAACAAGAAGTCTCACAATGGAGACATTACTGGGCCTGCTCGAGCAAATCGATAAACAACGGGAGGACAGACAGTGACAGTGAGTTATTCTCAACATTGCAATAACAATGGACTAGTGGAACATAAGTATTTCACAGTTCTCTGAGGTAGAAATTAGATGTATAATTTATGATAACACTGTCCTCCCGTTGTTCATTGATTTGCTCGAGTGGGTCCAGTAACGTCTCCATTTTGAGACTTGTTGTTACTGTGTTTGGAATATTGAATACATCACAGGTAGCTTGCCAGGTTTTGCTGTGCGGGCAAGATACTCTCGGTAGCTTGTCGGGCTCCCCGAAAGGGGCAGAGGAATCGAACCTGGCTCAGTCAGGCTGGCTACACGCAAGGCAAATGCCCTCTGGCTGTGCTATCACTCCCGCCCAATTTATGATAGTATTTTGTAATTATGTTTCAAAATCTCAGATGAAAGTGACGCTAATTTATTTTTTATTATTATTATTTTTAATATCTCACAAGCTGTGCAGAGGACCCCAGGGCCACTTGTAGTGATATTTGCCCAGGTCAGTCATGGCCTAACAGTACAAGGGCCACCATAGTTTTCACATGCTG
Organism: Sorex fumeus; assembly: GCF_029834395.1. Taxonomy (NCBI): domain Eukaryota; kingdom Metazoa; phylum Chordata; class Mammalia; order Eulipotyphla; family Soricidae; genus Sorex; species Sorex fumeus. The sequence goes on along the minus strand of NW_026606322.1, from coordinate 7,671,187 downwards.
GGCATATCCTACAGCACGCTCTCTAGCCCCTAAAATGAACATTTTATCCAGACATACAAAGTGTTAATGGCTATATCGTTTTTGCAGACCAGCAGATAATTTCTGTGACTAGTGTCAGTCGATTGATGAATGGTTGAAACCTCTGCTTGATAACATTCATACTTTGCAAAAGTTGTTCCAAATACTATTTTTGGTTCTCAGCAAGGGTGAGTATTTAAGAAATGCTGTTTAGCATGTGACTTTATTTGCTTCATTAAAAATAAGTTGTTTATATCTCTGTAATGTAGCTTTATGTTCAATTCTTGGGTCACCACAGTGCCCTGAATAGTCTTTGTTTTTGTTTTTTCCTGGAGTATTCCCTAACAATTATAATTCACAGTATATCAGTGTGATTTATTACATTTTTCTAAGTGTAATCCATGAATTATTTATTTTATGTTTTCAACCTATTCAATTTCAGTGATCTCTCCAATTTGTCTGGGTTATTTTGTTTCCCTTTATAATTAATGAGAGGTCCTTATTCCATAGGGAATGGACTTTTTAGACTCATGTTTTCAGCAATTCCCCCAATTTCTTCTCTTATTTCTAATTTTGTTTATGGCCAGTTTGTCTTTCAGAAGATTTAATTTTGTTGTTAGTTGTCCTTTTATGGTATCTTACTCTGACTCAGTGCATATCTCCACTTATGAAATTAGTTAAATATTTAAGTATTTAAATATTTATTTAAATACATATATTTACATATAAAAACATATATGTACCCATTTAATTTAGATCTATTGATCTGAAGTGTTTTAACTTCTCAAAAAAATGTTTTAACTTCTCAAAAAAAATAAAATCTTTGAATTGTGCTTAATATTATTAATAATGAGATGACATTCATCTATTGGACTCTTTAAACATTTAACATTTATTTAGAGTTGAGCTGTAACGTGCTTTTTTGCTTAACAACTTTAAATTAATGGCTCTGATACGATTTTTGATAATAAAAATGTATATATCATTTTGCTTTTCAGAATTACCCTGGAAAAACTATCAACATTGCTAGAGAAATCTTTCTGGAAGCATATAAATATAATTTTTGCTTTTCATGTCAAGTAATCTTAACAAAATATTTTAAAATGTCATTCATGTTTTCAGGCCCAATCTTTTATTATGTTTTATCAATTCCAAAATTATTTGCTTATCTGATGTACTTAAACTAAAAACATTCAGTGAAAACATCCTTTCAGAACATTTTCAAGATTAATTATCATGGGAATCTACAGTGTCAGTTGATAAAAATAATTAGAAATGAATATTGTACACCAGATAGTTCTAACTTTATAGTCTAAATTAATAGATTCAATTATTTCATTGAAATGGACATAAACTAATGGTGTTAAAATGGACATTATGTATTTTTAGCATACATTGAATGGCAGTTTCTCAAATGATGCTTACAAATATATGTATGTCATCAGTTGGGTAATAGTTGGCACTAAATAAAGTGATGGCACAGTTTGTCTCTGTCACACATGTTTTTTTGTCCTGCCTCATAATTTTTTGTAATTTATTTATATACTTCCTTTACCAAGTCTCCAGGATCTGTCATTACTTTTGTGGGCCTAGAGCTTGTTGCATGTATTTGTAGTTATAATTTTTTCTCATTCTATTTGACATGAGAGAGCTTGTTTGGAAGTTCTAGCCGGGGAATGCAGCTACTCGTATATCCTCCATCGAAGACCTATCCATCTCTATTCAGGGAAGGCCGTCCACTTACACTGAGCAGGCAACTTTGGTCAGGACGCACATGCAGTGGTGAGGGAGGAAAGCGACACCCACCTAGCCAGCCAGATCAATTGCAGCGGGTAGAGCATTTTCCCTGCACCTGGGTTTGATTCTTCCATCCCTCTCAGAGAGCCCAGCAAGCTGCCAAGAGTATCCCTCCCACACGGCAGAGCCTGGCAAGCTCCCTGAGGCACATTCATATTTCAAAAACTGTAACAACAAGTCTCACAATGGAGACGTTACTGGTTCCCGCTCAAGCAAATCGATGAACAATAGGAGAACAGTGCTACAGTGGTACGGTGCTATTAGGCATAAAACTTGCATTATATAAGTTTGAGTAAAAGTAGACCTTCAGGTAGCATCTGGAACATAAGTGGAATGTTTTGTTTGTTCAAATGATGAAATATTCTTTTGATAAGACATTTTGCCCTGTCATTGGGAAAATCATATTTCACCCTACAACTTTTGATTTGTTGGAACTCTCAGTAAATTGCCTCTTTTCCTTGGCTAAGGAGTGGTCATATGACTTCAATTCAGACTCATCCTGCCACCCCAGTAATTGGTTTTTAAAAATATGGTGAAGATAGAAGGAAGTTTATTCAACATGTGGTATGTTACATTATTGGTCCTACCTTTCAATCCATTTCATTATCTATTTTCTATGTAATGCACAAACTCTCCTCATAGCGTGGCATGCATTTTTCCAACCCTAGACCATATTATTTATTTTGTTCAAATATTAGCACAAAGTACACAAGCTGAGTCTTGTAACCTGTCAAATTGAGCTCAACTGGTCCAACCGAGCCTGTTGGTCTCAGGAGGACTGTGAACGATGGCAAATAAGATTGCCAAACAAAAACACAGATTATCCAGTTAAATAGAAACTGTAAAATAAAAAATAGATTTTTAGTATAATTCTTTTCCAAATTATGCGATAGCACAGTGGTAAGGTGTTTGCCTTGCACGCAGCCTGTCCAGCCAAGCCAGGTTTGATTCCTCCGCCCCTCTCAGAGAGCCCGACAAGCTACGGAGAGTATCTCACCCTCACAGCAAAGCCTGGCAAGCTACCCGTGGTGTATTCAATATGCCGAACACAGTAACAACAAGTCTCAAAATGGAGAAGTTACTGGGCCTGCTCAAGCAAATTGATGAACAATGGGAGGACAGTGCTACAGTGCTCTGTTCCAAATATTGCACGGATTATATGTATATGAAATACTTGATACTTAAATTTCAAACTCAACAAGTAAAGATTTTATAATCTTCCTTAATGAATTTGATGACCTTCAGAGAAATTCACCTTTTTTAAGTACATCCTTGATCTGCTGATATTCAGGCATATTAAAAATAAGAAATTGTGAGCTTCCATGGAAAAAGTGCGGAAGCACATTTGATGCCAGCATTTGGTGGCTGAGAGCCATCTCCCCAGGCCGGATGACATGACTGTGGCAGCTGATGAAGGGCGGGGGAAATGCAGAAACTGGAACTGGCCCAGTGCTATCAGTTTATTTCTTTCTCCTCCCTAGCGTAGTCTGATCTCTCCGTGCACAGTGCAGTCATAGTTGTAATTTTGGTAGTAGTCCCAGTCATCATAGTTCCATCATCCTAGTTTCCTTGTAGACCTTAAAGTCCTCTCTTTCATTATATCTTCTTCCTTGTCTCATTGTAGTCTCATCGTCCTCTACTCCCAGTCATTGTCATCATCTAATCCTTCTAGTCCTCAAAGTCCCAAAGTTCCAAAGTCTCAGTTCTCATCCTCTTTCTAGGCATTAACTTTCTAGTCTTCTCTTACCCTTTAAAGCACAATTATATTGAAATCATGAAGGGTGGGTATATACAAAGGTGGGGTTGAACATTGTCATAACAACCAACAGATCTAAAGCCACTTCTTCAGGGGGAGTTCTAGGAGATTAACTCAAGGATAAAAATCTCATTTGAGGGTTCAGGGCTACATGCTACTAGGAGATCCACTCAAGGGCAGGATTCCATCCAGGGTGTATTGTTTTCTCCTTTCCTCAGCTAGTAATCCATTTAAACAATCATAGTAAATTTACTTGTAATATTTCTAGTTGTTTTGTATGAACACAGTAAGAGATATATTAAGCTTAAAGGTTGGCTCTTCTTGAGGACATCTCACTATACATTCCAGGCCACAATCCTCAGGCCAGTTTAGTCTTTCCTAATCCCAGCAGGGTCCTGATCCAGTTACTTCTTTTTTGAGTCATGACAGAGTTTGTTCCATGACCATGCTCTTAATTTATTATACTTATGGTGATGAGCTTGTCTCCTTTCATTGCCAGGGTAGCTTACATCTTGCCCTGGGTCTATACAGTTTCTTTGGTGGGACCCTACTTTTGAAGTGCTAGGAACTAAGGGCAACTGAGCTTTAAATCAAGCAAATAAAGATGCCCAGGGGTAAATATTATTTTGGAGTCCATTAACTTCCATGTTACAAAGCATAGCATGAAGTCTCTTCCTGTGTCTATACAAAAAGGATTTTGCCAAACCATGCAAAGGAAAGAGAAAAGCAAGGTAGGGTTATTAGTGCTAGATGGAATTGGGCGTATCTCAGGGGCACTGTTGTGGGAGTGTCTCAGTAAACCTAAGCTCCTTGCAGGAGGGGCAAGGACAACCCAATGTTATCCAACAAACAATGATTTTTTTTTTCTGTTCTTCAATTTTTTAAAAAAAATTTTAAATTTTTATTAGTGAGACACCATGAGGTACAGTTGTAGACTTACAAATTTTTGTGCTTGGGTTTCAATTATACAATGATCAAACACCCATCCCTCCACCAGTGCCCATTTCTCACCACCACTGATCCCAGTATCCCTCCCACCCCCCATACCCCCATCCCACCCTGCCTCTGTGGCAGGGCATTCCCTTTTGTTCTCTCTCTCCTTTTGGGTGTTGTGGTTTGCAAAAGAGGCAACGGGTGACTATCATGTTTGGTCTATAGTCTACTTTCAGCATGCATCTCCCATCCTGGGAGCATCCTCCCAACACCCTTTATTTGGTGTTCCCTTCTCTATCTGAGCTGCCTTTACCCCTAGCATGTGTGGCTGACCTCTAAGCCAAGTTCTTTAATTTTGAAATAGTTTGTTCAGCAATGAGAATTACCTAATATATATCACAAAAAGACATCCACAAGAAAATATTTCTTTTTCACTAGTGTCTACAACTCACATCCCTAGGTATCCTTGACTTCCAAACTTTCCAAGGCAATCCCTATTTTTTTGTTTTTCCTTTAATTCTGTAAGATAGTTCATATAGTTCATATTATCATGTTCCAATGATATCTTCTTCCATATCTTATAATAATTCACCTCATTTTGTTTATATAAAATTAGCAAGTCAACTCCTGTTTCCTTAAAACAAATAATTATGAATATTTTAAACTGGGAAATATTGATAATAATAAGCATAAAATATAAAAAATGATCAATTCCATTTATCTCTACATAGCCACATAACTGTGTTTACTAGCGGTAGGGCGTTCGCCTTACAAGCGGCCAACATGGCCGACCCGAGTTCGATTCCTCCGCCCCTCTCGGAGAGCCCGGCAAGCTACCAAGAGTATTCGATATGCCAAACACAGTAACAACAAAGTCTCCAATGGAGACGTTACTGGGCCCGCTCGAGCAAATCGACGATCAATGGGAGGGCCTTTACCTTTACCTTTTTACTGTATACTTAGTATTGGTTTTTATCAGTCCGTATACATTGCTTTAAAAATCATCCCAAGTTTGAAAGTTCATGTAATTCTGTCTACAAATGTTTCAGTGTATTTAACTTTGATCACTACCTGACCAGCCTATATACCAGCAAAATGATGAATGACAGGGAAAGGGAAAAAATGGTCATTTGGCCGATTTCCCTAACCTCAAATAATGCCTAATTTTATGTGTACCCAGTTCTAAATGGTATTCCAAATGGTAAAAATTTTAAGATATTGGTCATATTATTTATGACTCTCTTGAAGTTATAATGAGAAACATGTTTTAGTATATGATTGATGGAGTTGGGGGCACTAAACCAACTTCCTGACCTTCCTGATTTCTGACTTGTTTTTCTTTGAGGAGAAGGGCATGGCTAGAGAAATGTAAGATTTTATATGTGTAACAGATGTGGAAGAGTATGGTGCATCTATACTCTTCCACAATTGGGATAAGGTATCTTCAGGATATTACTTGAGCAGTACTTCAATTTACTAAGCACGATATAAGACTTCAACAGTAAGAATGAAAATATAGAATATAGCACATAAATGCCTTGTTGTGAAACATCAAATATCCATCTAGACTGGCATTTTCCTTCTGAAAATGCCACTGAAGCATTCTTTGCTGCATGATGTGGTCGTTTCCAGGATGGATGACAAGGTTGAAGAATGGAGTATAGTGTGCTATAATGAGAGCCAAGCAATTTTGATCCTATTCCATCATTAGCTCTCAAGGAAACCACATATGTTCTGATATTTGATTCTGAATTTCTGTCATCAGGTACCTAGTGCTTAAAGAATTTTGAATACACAAATGGACAAATTAATGATAAATTATTTAAATCTCTTTGAATCTTTGTTTTCTTGTCTCTAAATTAGAAATAACATAAACAGTTAAAATTACAAGATTGCAGTTAGTATAAAATAAGATTAAGCTTATGAACTTATTCTGTTAGCTATAAGAGGTTCTGTTATTTATTGCTTGCTGAAACTAGTTAATAAAGCAATGCTGGCTTAACTTCACATAAGACAACATGATAAAATAATTCATGCACTTATATGCCTAATAGCCATCCAGATATTTCTGTGCAGACAACATTATTGCCAAGAGGTCTAGGTAATTAATCCAATTCCCAATTAATCATTAACATTGACATTAATAATACATACCCCAAAGATATTTATTGTGCTTGTACATTAATGGGCAGAGTTATACCAATATGCTTAGCACTTCAGCCAATGTCTAGATAATATAGTTCTATAATGAAAAGTTGCGGAATGATGTGAGATCATGGAAGTATAAATGAAATAAATTTTACTAAAACTTTTAAAGCTTAACTTTTGTCCTACCAAACAACGTCGGTGGCAGCAACAACAGCTGTCAACAACAGTACCTCTTCAAAGAAAATTTTGTCAACATTATACAACCTGCAATGTTTTGAATAAAAAGTAAACCTGGTGTTTTGGGTCTGCCATTTGATGCTGTGAGGGTGTAGATCTTTCAGGAGAACAACTAGTAGTAATAATTTCTTTTTCACTAACAATAGTTTCCACTGCCATTAAACTAAAGTTAAAGCAAATGACAAGCCTCTCAAAGATGTATGACACAGACACAGAATGACCTCTCTCATAGGTGGGATACAATGGAACATAAGAGTGGACTAACAAATACCCAAAGAGAATGGAAACAAAGAGCATGAGAAGTGGTATTCAATAGGACACAGAACACTCAAGGGGACTGGGGGATAAAACAGTAGAGAGCGATGCCTATGGAGGAGGGAAATGTGCAACCAGGAGGAGGTGCTGAACGGTGGTAAATTGTTAAATATGGGCCCCTATCGGCAACAGTACTGTAAACCTCAATGCAAAAATTTATGTATTACAGAAGAGGAGGAGGGGAGCAGGGGAGTGGGGTTGAGGACATTGGTAGAGGGCAGTGGACAGGTGTTGAAACATGTATGCCTGAAGCCTAATTATGCTGAAGGGATAGGTACCGGAACATTGTTATGCCTGAAGCCTAATTATGAATAACTCTGTAATCTCAGTGACTAAATAAAAACCAAACAAAACCAAAAGCAATGTATAGCAAAAAGGAACATATCTTCCTTTAATCAGTCAGAAACAGTTTCTGAATTGAACAGGTAGTTTCAAGTTAGTTGTCTCCTTCACCATAGTCCTCTGAGATACTACTAGCATTTTACTACGTTGGCCGAAGGTATAAACTTGGTAAGATATACTCTTTGGGGCCCCTGGGCCCTCCATTATCACATTTGCAAGTGTTCCTAGGAGTTCTCACCACTATACTAGGTGGTCAGATTTATTCTCAAACTATCCCTAAAGACTTACCCAGAAAGCAGTCACCATCAAAGGGGAAGGTTAAATTGTGTCAGGCTGCTCTAAATAATCCACAAACAGTAGCCGTGGGACACAGGAGCTATAAACTCACCCTATACCTTTCAGAGGTAGCTATATACTTAGGGTAATGCATATATGGCAAGAACATTTGCATCTGAGTAGCCACTCTACCTACAAGGAAGACATTAAGATGAACTCTTTTCTACATTTCTTAACTGTTTATAATCACCTAACAAACTATGTGGAGTGATTTTCAAAGGGGACAAATTACTCAAGTACCAACATTTGCATTCATAGCCAGTTAAGGATGTCCATTTTTGCCACTTCAGCAAGAGGTGTGCTCTGTGTGGTATCAAATGGCTGTTCTCTCGTACGGGTCATTGACTTGCTAAAGAAGAACAAATGCAATGATCTTGACAGCTTACTGAGGCTGCAGTTACTCAGCAAGTCAGCAGCTTCTTTAAAACATCATATTCCAGACCCTTATTCCAGCTGTTTGGATATTTGTTTTTACTAACCTGGGAACATTTCCAAAGACCGATTTTGATCAGTAGATGGAAAAAGTGAATCTGCTAATTTTCCTTTACATAGGCAAAATAGCTTTCTCCTTTCTGGTAGTGACAGAAGAGATGTTAGATACTGTCCAGAGAGAGCAGATGGTTTTGTTATTTGGCAGAAATAGGAGAATTGGGCAAAGAGGAGCTCAAACATATCAGGCAACCGAGGGAAGGTGGCAGATAGCAACCTGCAAGGCCTGAATGGCATCCTGAGACTCTATTAGAGAAGAAGAATACTCTAAGAAATACTGTATATACTCCACGAGATAAATATATGTATAAAACACACACATACACACATATATTTATAGATAGATAGATAGATATGTGCTTTACAGAGATTATAAAACCCAGCTCCCGGAAGAGAACAGCGCAGAATCTCCTGCCCCCGCTCCTGGCTGTCCTCGCCGGGGCCCCTTGGAGGGGAGCGGGTTGAGTTCTTCTCTCCGCCCCAACCAGGGCTCCAGCAGCCGAAGACCTCCAGGACCAGCCACCACCATGCTGAGACCACTCTCCGCACACATGAAGGCACTGGCAGAGGGACAAAGCCACGGGGGTTCTGGGGCCGAGATGTCCAAGCCTACTCGGACTGGGGCTGGGCATCCTCCACCCAGATCCTCCAAATTCCAGTAGGCGGGGGTCACACCCACCAACTGGCCCCCTGGCACCGTGGAATCCCATCAGCGGCCAAGACTCAGAGACTATAAAACCCAGCTCCCGGAAGCGCGCGGCTGCATTTGCGGCTGCGCGACAACATCTTACCATCTCATTCCTACTTTGGACAAACTGGCAGGCTACCGAATGTAACCTGCACACACGGCAGAGCCTGGCAAACTCCCTGTGGCCAAATACCAATAATAATGATGAGTCTCATTCTCCTAACTCTGAAAGAGCCTTGAATATGGCACTTTTTAAAACAAAAATCTCGGGGCTAGGACGAAGAGACGTTACTGGGGCCTGCTCGAGGCAATCGACAAATAACAGGATGGTTGTGATTGTGATTGTGATGCTTTCGTGTTAAAGGGAGTGGCTGACCACAAATCTTTGAATAGAGCCTGTATTATTGAAAATGTTTAAAAATCTACTTTTAATTTTAAAATATATTGTTAAATATATAAAATAAAAATACATCATTAAGATATATGAATATACAAATGTTTGCAAATATATAAATATTTTATGTATACATGTACTTATATATGCTGACATTATTGTATTACTTTTTACAATAGGAATAAAATGTTGAGATGTTGAAAGGATTGGTCACATTGGTATAGCTCTGTTGGTATGTAAATATTTATCACATCATCATCATATTCAATATATATTTTATGACTGCTTTGTCATTTTAAAATTTAGTCCTAAATGAAATCATGTTCTTCAGAGCTTCAAAATACCTTATTAACAATCTAAATGTGCAATTTTTATGTATTCCATTATTTTCACTAAGGAAATTAATGTGAAGAAAAGTACATATTTATGAATGGGCTGTCTAGAAAAAAATTAATAAGACTTTTTAAAAAAATATAAAATATTTTAAATCAGAGAACTGTAGATATAAAGTAGATATTTTAAGTATCTAGACCTTATATATGTATGCATATAGCATATGTAATTATACACAGTCTATAAACGTGGATAGCACATGTAAGTATATATATATTTGCTCATTATATACATAAGATTATAAAGTATAAAGAACCTTCAGAGACAAATCTATTATAGTTATTATATTTTAGAATGAGAAATGGAGAAATAGAATGATGGGTAAGGTATTTGCCTTGCATGCAGCTGACCCAGGTTTGGTCCCTGACACCACATAAACCCTTGGGGATTGATCTATATGCAGAGACAGATGTGGTCAAACCCTTGGGGATTGATCTATATGCAGAGACAGATGTGGTCCCCAAATGAAAACAAGTAAACAAAAAAAAGTACTAACAAAAACATGTTTCAAACCTACAACACATAAAAACACAGTAAAAGGCATGGCCAGAGGAGAGGAGGTTATAAAACTACAACGATTTTGACCTAAATCAGTCAGTTTTCATTATTTTTTACCAGAAATACCATTAAGAAGTCATGAAAATAATAAACATCCCTTGCTTCTTGTTAAACCTGTTACTTCATTTTATTTTGGGAATGAGAAATATGCAGAAATAGTTGTGGTACTTATTAGAATCTCTTAGACTTAGTGATTTCATGCCCACATTACTGGTCTAAATTTTCTATCATTTTGCAGTTGCTTAAGACATATAGTTTTCTTTGCATGTAGTGAAGAAGGTATATATTTATGTATATATATATATATATATATATATATATATATATATGTATATAGGCTTTTTGGGTCACACCCAGCGATGCTCAGGGGTTACTCCTGGCTCGGCACTCAGGAATTACTCCTAGCGGTGCTCAGGGAACCATATTGGATGCTAGGAATTGAACCCGGGTCGGCCGCGTGCAAGGCAAATGCCCTACCCGCTGTGCTATTTCTCCAGCCCCAAGAAGGTATATTCTAGTATAAACCTACTAACGAGAAGTAAAGCATGCCTCGAATACGATAAAAATAATAAAAGTTGTTTCCTGTCATTGCTTAAAGGTCAGAAAATAGAATATTTAAACATAGAATAAGATTGACAGGAGGATTTTAGAATTTTCTATGCCATACTTCTGTTTAAAGTTTACTTGCCATAAACAATTATGAACAAAATAAGAAATATTCACATTATTTCCTCCGAAGCATCTGCCATTGTGAATAAATTAGTTTATGCCAATTATATTTTTTTAAAAATCAAATATAATGGTAGAAAATAAATTGTTATATATAACTAGGAAGAATAAAATACTTTGTGTAATCCTAAGTAGTCTTGAAATTTTCACACAGGTAAGAGTGTAGTACTTGCGGGTGTGGGAAAACATACAAAAACTCTAGTTGATAAATATGATTTAGCTCTCTCCATTTTTTTCATAATTTTATTTATTTATTTATTTTTCTTCTTATATTTATTTATTGAATCACTGTGGAAAAAGTTACTAAGCTTTCAGGTTCAAGACTCGGTCATGCAATGATCAAACACCTTTCCCTTCACCAGTACTCATTTTTCACCACCAAGAACCCCAATATACCCCCCTCCCACCCCTCCCAATGCCTGTGAGGCAGATGATTTCCACTTAACTCTTCTCTACATTGATTTCGTTCATTATTTCGACAAAATTCTAAACATTATTGTTTAGAATTTCCCCCCCAACAACCAGAATTGCTGAAAAGGCATTGTGAAATACTCTGTTTTCTATAGCTGGTTATGAGAATCATATAATCTTGCGTGGCTGCAATAGAAGCCTTGTGATTTGGGATTTCTGCAAAGTAGCTCTATCCATTTTATCTGCACTTGTCCTCCACTAGGAAATGAACATGGAATAATGAAAAATATATATACATGCAAGCAGCAAGGTAAGAAGAAATAACAAAACAACAACAGCAAATACCAATAATAGTATCTTAGGTGATATAACATTAGATAATTTACAAAATACTGGTATACATACCTTGTCTTACTTCAATCATATTCTACCCATGTGATAGCATTAATAAAACTATTACTACTCTTTCCCATACATATATGATGGATAACTGAGGCTTATGGAAGTTCGTTTTTTTTAACCAAGTTCAAAAAGCTAGCAAATAAAATATTTAATTTATAACTAGCTCTTCTGAATGTGTCAAGATGACCCAGGAATGCTTTGATATTTTATTCACTAGCACATTTTTAAGAACATACTTGGCCTACCAGCCCCTTTTCAGAAAAAAATATTATCCAACATCCCCTGGAAATATACTGTCTTTAAGCAAATACAGAGAGTCAATTAATTACATCCTAGGTTCCTGCAACCCCCCCTCTGATTGCTCCAACCCCATTCCATCACCGCCCTATTAAATAGATGATGTTACCCACTTTGGAAAGCACTAATGAAGGCTGTGGAAGTTTGGTCTATTGATGTTAGTTTTATCTGCATTATTTAGTTTGGTTATTAAATTCAATTAATATTATAATATGGATGCATTGGGCTTTATGTTTTTGAGAATTTCCTAATGTGCTTTTAATATTCATATCTGTAATCTGAAAAACTTCCACAATTTTAGAATGAAAATTAGAGATATCCTCACGGGCCTTATTCACTACCTGTATCACACTTCTGCTCCCTCAGTTTGGCCAATGCCAAATAAAATCAATGCCATTTCTTTTCAGCCTTTTAGAATGCAAGATTGTGAGTGAGGACAGCCTGGTAGTAGATGTGTGCCGTCCCTGCTGCCACAGTGAATCCAGATTGGGTTGAGGTTCTCATTAATCTTGAGCTAAATGTGAAGTCAGACATGGAGGCACCTTGGGTCCCACCTGTTTGTTCAGAGCCCTGGGCATGTTATGGAGAAAATGTCGAAGCTTTTCTCTTCTCTTGCTTCTACACCCCACCGTGATGTTTTATTCAAACCTCCATGTCCTAAGGAAACAAACGCTGCCTATCAAAATCTCCCCTACTTGGCTCCCAGTCTCACACATAAACATGCACGACACCTGTGTTTGGAAGGGCTGATCAATTCTCACAAAAAGCAGTCTCCCAGTAGCATGCTGTGTGGCTGGAGCACTCTGGCAAATGATTTTTGAGGCAGTATGACCCTCCATGATTTTATTTGTCTCTATCTCACAATGCTTATGTTTATTTAACTCTATGTGTCCACTGAACTTACCTTCCAACAAGGGATGCTTTTAACTAGGAGTGGAATTTGGAGTTCATAAAGAGAAAAACTAAAACTCTGGAAAACAGGGCCAGGTGGGATGCAGTTATGAGTGAGAATGGGTGAGAATTAGCAGCCCTTTCAGGTGCGCAGTAGAAAAACTCACTGCTCTAAATTTCTCTTACCTTCGCAGACAGTGAGCTGGGAGCTTATGCACACAGGGCTAAGGAAATGCACTGAAGGTTCTTCAGAGAATCTGTGGAAACTATGAGGCTTAGAGGAGAAACGAAGCAGATCCCATAGGCCCTGTCTAGGTTTATGCTTGCTACCAGCACACAAGGTCAATCAGCAATAAGAAAGGGAAAGTCTCTTGGTTATGAAGATGGACGTAACTGGCCTGGCCCATGCTCTGGTTTCCCAGCATTCAACTGAAGGTAGCAATGTGATGGTTACTTGTCATTAATAAATTACACACCACAGTTAAGCAATTATTGGGCTTCTTGTATTTTTTATCTTTTCCAAATAGCTCCAGATGGTTGAAGAAACCAGATTGGTGGCCCCAGGAGGAATTTTATTTTTATTTCCCCTTTGAATCACACTGACAGTACTCAGGGCTTGCTCCTAGCTCTGTGCTTGGGTACATTCCTGGTGGTGCCCATGGGACCATATAGAAGTCCAGGGATTAACCTGGTTGGCCACATTTACAGCAAGTCTTTTGACACTCATGTGCTATCTCTCTTTCTCCACCACTGGATTAAAAATAATTTTACTGAGTTATCGCACCAGAGTTTATAATGGTATTAATATTTGTGTTCCTGGCAAACAATATTATGAATTACATACACTAGTATTCTTAATTATCAGCATTATATCTCTTGATGTTTAATATTCAAGGTAAGGGCTTCCGAGATTACTCCCTCCCTATCCACCCAACAAGCCTCAGGCAAGTCATTTTTTATCCAGAAAAATGACTTGGTCACTGATCTTTGATATCCATGATTCAGACAAACTAATGTCTGCCACAACAGCATGAAAAAAGTGCCACAGTGATGTGGCCACTCATTAAAAGAATGTTAAGAGGGTGAACAAATAGCTTACTAAATCTTCAACACTAAGTGTAAAATTATATGGAAACAATATTCCGGGCTACATGTGATTACTTTGCTCTCTTAGCCTTTTGCTAATGCTTTTTTCCCATTAATTATACAACCATCACATTTCTCTGATGGTTAAAATATCCCACGAGTCTCAAGTCCAAAATGTTCACTTTCAGATATTTGTGCTGTCTCTAATAATTAGAGATTATAAGAAAAAGATATCAACATCTTTTCATGTCCTGTAAATTAAAAGTATAATTTAGACTGGTTAAAGATTAAGTTTAAGGAAAGTCTTTGACATTTATATATTTCAACATACATATGCCTCAATATTCGTGGATACTAATGCATATACACATATATATTTATACAATATTACCAGAGAAATATAAAAGAATGCAAATTCAATTTATTAACTTTTCATGAAGCTCATTAGGCTACGGTGGCTCCTCAGGGAGTTTTGGGAGTCAGATCAGGTTTCAGCTATAAGCCAGCTGGTATCATTCATTTAAAAGCAAACAGTAAGTGAGCAAGATTCTAATCACTAAATCTAATTACAAAGTAGAGTAAATTGTTATAAATGTTTTTGAAGTGTCTTAAAACATTGTAAAAAAGAAAAATTATCAACCAAACAGAAAATATGCTGTTCTGTGGTTGATAGAATCTTTTAGGATTAGAATATGCACACGTGTAAGTAGAAGTATTTCTGACACTTGAATCTTGTACTCATACATTAAAAACGCTATAACCTTCCTCTCTCATTCAATCAGATGTTAAACCATTCAACCCAGAGCTTGCTTTAGTGTTTTGGCTCTAATGGGAAAATTAGGAACTTTTCTCTAATTCTAAACTCAAAGGAATCTGAACTTATTCCATAAAAAATGGCAAAAATTAGTCAAGGGAGAAAAGGGCATGGGAAAATGAAAGAGAAATATTTTATATGGATAGTGCATTCTGTTGTAGGTCAATCCTTTTCTAATTAATATCCTTTATTAAAACAATTCAGATACCAAGCTACCTCCACATAACAACTTTCAATTTAAGATTAAGGCACTATTTTGATCTGACTTTTGTACATGGTGTTAGGTAGAGATCTGAGCCCATTTTTTTGCAAGTAGCTGTCCAGTTTCGCCAGCACAATTTATTAAAGAGGCTTTCCTTGCTCCACTTCACATTTCTTGCTCCCTTATCAAAGATTAGATGATCATATATTTGGGGGGGGGGAGATGTCAGTATATTTAACCCTGTTCTATTGATCTGCAGCTCTGCCTTTCTTCCATTACCATGCTGTTTTAATTATTACTGCTTTGTAGTAGAGTTTGAGGTAAGAGAGGTTGATTCTTCCGATTTTCTTTTCCCCAAGAATTGCTTTAGCTATCCATGGGGACATATTGTTCCATGTGAATTTCAAGGGTGTTTGCTCCATTTCTTTGAAGAATGTCATGGGTATCCTTATAGGGATCTCATTAAATTTGTACAATGCTTTGGGGAATATTTCCATTTTGACAATGTTAATTCTCCTGATCCATGAGCAGGGTATTTCTTTCCATTTCCTTGCGTCTTCCTTTATTTCCTCAAGAAGTGCTTTGTAGTTTTCTTTGCACAAGTTCTTTGCCTCCTTAGTTAAGTGAATTCCGAGGTACTTGATTTTCTGAGGCACAATTGTGAATAAGATTGCTTTTTTCATGTCACTTTCTTCTCCCTCATTATTTGTGTATAGGAAAGCCACAGACTTTTGGGTATTGATTTTATAGCTTACAACTTTACTATACAAGTCTATTGTTTCTAGGAGTTTCTTGGTAGAGGCTTTAGGGTTCTCTAAGTATAGTATCATATCATCTGCAAATAGAGTGATTTCTTCCTTTCCTATCTGAATAACCTTAGTATCTTTTTCTTGCCTAACCACTATTGCAAGTATTTCCAGTATTAAATTGAACACAAGTAGAGAGAGTGGATTAAAGACCTCAACATTAGACCAGAATCTGTAATGTACATTGAAGACAAGATTGGAAAAACCTTCCACGACATTGAAGCTAACGATTTCTTTAATAATGACACGCCACTGGCCAAGCAAGTGAAAACAGAAATAGACAAATGGGAGTATCTTTATTTCGGAGGCGGGGGTCACACCTGCCGATGTTCAGAAGTTACTCCTGGCTCTGTACTCAGGAATTATCCCTGGCGGTGCTCAGGGGACCATATGGGATGCTGGGAATCAAACCTGGGTTGGCCACGTGCAAAGCAAATGCCCTCCCCGCTGTGCTATCGCTCCAGCCCCAAATGGTCTTAGTTTAGACCTTAAACTAAGAAGCATCTGCACCTCAAAAGAAACAGTAACCAAAATACAAAGACAGTCTACAGAATGGGAAAGGATATTCACCCAATACCCATATGATAAGGTGTTGATATCAAGGATATACAAGGCACAGGTTGAACTCCACAAGAAGAAAACATCCAACCCAATCAAGAAATGGGGTGATGAAATGAACAGAAAATTTCCCAAAGAAGAAATCTGAATGGCTAAAAGTAACATGAGAAAATGCTATACATCACTAATCATCAGGGAGATGCAGATCAAAACAACAATGAGATATCATCTCACACCACAGAAACTGGCCCACATCCAAAAGAGCAAAGGAATCGGTGTTGGTGTGGATGTGGGGAGAAAGGGACTCTCCTTCACTGTTGGTAGGAATGCCGACTGGTTCAGCCCTTTTGGAAAACTGTATGGAAAATTCTCAAAAAATTAGAACTTGAGCTCCCATTTGACCCAGCAATACCACTCCTGGGAATATATCCCGGAGAGACAAAAAAATATAGTAAAAATAAAATCTTCACTTGTGTGTTCATTGCTGTACTGTTCACAATAGCCAAAATCTGGAATAAAAATGAGTGCTCAAGAACAGATGACAGGTTAAAAAAAACTTTGGTATATCTACACAATGGAATATTATGCAGCTGTTAGAAAAGATGAAGTCATGAAATTTGCATATAAGTGGATCAACATGGAAAGTATAATGTTAAGTGAAATGAGTTAGAAAGAGAGGGACAGGCATAGAAAGATTGCACTCATCTGTGGAATATAAAGTAACAGAATGGGAGACTAATATGCGAGAGTAGTAGAGATAAGGACTAGGAGGTCTGTTTCACCACTTGGAAACAGAACTCACAGGCTCTGGGAAATGGCAGCTTAAATATAGAGGGGAACACCAAGTAAAGGATGTTGGGAGGACTCATTCCGGTTGAAAGATGTGTGCCGAAAGCAGACTATAGACCGAACACGATGGGCGCTCAATACCTTTATTGCAGACCACAACACCCAAAAGGAGAGAGAGAATAAAAGGGAATACCCTGCCACTGAGGCAGGGTGAGGTGGTGGGGGATGGGGTGAGGGTGGTGGGAGGAATGTTGGGAACATTGGTGGGGGTGAATGGGCACTGGTGGAGAAATGGGTAAACAATCATTGTATGACTGTAATGCAAACATGAAATTTTGTAAGTTTGTGACTGTATCTCATGGTGATTCACTAATAAAAAATAAAGAAATTTAAAAAAAAGATTAAGGCACTAATGTTAAACCTTGGCTTCCAAACTCACTGTCTGCCTGAGCAATTCTTAGATTAGTTATGTTCTGTATGATCAGGTCATTTTGAACTCAATCCTTTGGTCCATTGGATTACCCAGAGATGAATGTCTGTGCTGTTGTTATTCAGAGAGCTTTTAGAATGGTATTCCCAATTTATAGTACATTATGCCTTTAAAGGTCATGGGAAAGATCGTATCTATGTGTTTCTCTACATTTTTCAAGTTCCTCTTGTTAGGTTGGGACTAAATAACAAACTTAAGGCTAATAGAATGTTGAGAAAAGTGAGGAATATACCATATCCATGTATAGTCGAGAAAATAAAAACTAAGAACAAAACCAAATCTGTTCATGTCATCACTCAAGCTCTGTCATGACTTCTATGGAGACATGTGACTCGGATGGAACTGATTCTAACTCTGGATTGGGGGCCGCCTGACCTGAATTGAACTTCATGAGCAAGAAATAAGCCTTGAGAGTTCAGCAATATCTGCTGCGGTAGCTAATGTTAATTACTCATATCAAAACATCATTAAGAAGAGCAAGCTATACAATTTTATTTATAAGTGTACTGGCCTAAAGTTGGAAACGGGATATGATGCTCTTTCAAGGTCCTTCGTATTTCATGATTGATGTTGAATGAAAATCCTCTTCTTATTTAGTGGAGTCATTGGTTGCTATTGCTAATCATTATGCAATAAATCTTCTGATCTTCACATATATTTCTTTCTAAAAATCTGACCAATGATAGTGTCTTATAGCCTGATATTAGCCATCATGGGTAAAAGTTTGGGGAAGAGGGTCCAAACTACTGCAGTGCATGCTTGGTATGTAAGAAAAATCCCTTGTGTTACCTAGTACCCAGAACCACTGAGTGTGGCACCTGGGGTCTGGGGGGGGGTAGTTGTGTGGGATGAGTCTTATATTTTATTTATTGTTTTTCTTTTTGGTCACATCTTGCAATGCTCAGGGGTTATTCCTGTCTCTACCCTCAGAAATTACCCTTGGTGGTGTTCAGAGACCTATATGGGATTTGCTGGGGATCACACCTAGGTGGGCATCGTGCAAGGGAAACACCCTACCTATTGTACTATCACTCTGGCCCCAGCTGTGTGGGAGTCTTACCTCTGCACTATAGTGTGAATGCACGGTAGAGACAGGAATTAAGGATTTTATTTAATTATATGCCTCATTTTGTCTTTTTCATTGATTAGAAGTGTTCAATCCACACATCTACCTTTCACTATAGGCTTTTTTTTTTTTATTAATGGAAGTGCCTGCTACTTAAACATTTGGAACTCTCTTTTCTTTGCTGGGGAAGTGGGTCAGGCACAGCCAACACTGCTCAGGGCTTACTCCTGACTCTGTGCTCAGGGATAGCTGCTCCCAGGGCCTCAGAAGACTATATTGTCTGGGATCAAACTTGAGTCTCTCATATGCAAGGCAAGCACCCTACCTACTATGCAATCTTTGCAGCCCATATTTAACATTTTTGAATTTTATAATTTTATATAAAATACATGATATAAAACAAACACTTTGTAAAAGCTAAGCAAAGTTAATAAAACTGATATTATCTGACTTAGAAGAATTGGGATTTTCCATCATAAGAATCAGAACTTCTATTCATAATTTATATGGATAATGAAACTATACCTATAGTTGGTGCTTTTAGAAACAGCCTGAAGAATCACTGCTCTAAAATACTTATTTTATACTCCAGGCACTATAATCAAGTTTCTTTTTCTTTTATTTGTGCTAGCTAGTAAATAGCACAGCTGCCTGAAAATACCTGAGTCTTGAGTAATATTTTTGGCTTTCCCTCTGTCTTGGTATTTTTTCTACCTGAAGCCTCTCCCCTCGCCCCTCAGCAAGCAAAATTATTTAAGGAAACTGTTATATAATCAGTGCAAGGATTCAGGTACAACTGGATTTGCTTCCCTTAAGTATAAAAGCAACCTTTGTCAAAACAAATAAGATTTCTAATATGGACTGAGTCAATCTTCAGCATCCCATAGTTAGTTCTATATTTGGCATTCTGCAGATTTCATTATTACACAATCATTTCTACATAAGAAAACCATAAAGGATCTTCATGAAGCATATTTCTAGTGCAGGAATTATTTTAAAGATCAGCCAGGGAGAATTTCAGGATAATAGTGAGAAGAACATACTGAAAATGTGTGGCTGAATAGAAAATAAGATCTGACCCACATAAGTAAACAGAGTTCTCTAAAAGCAGCCCATTCACTAAACACAAGACTTCAGGAGACCTAGATTCTGAGCCCTGGCTGATTCCCAGGAGGGCTCCTTCAGGCCACAAAAATCTTTCCATACCGTAGAGTCTTTGTCTCTAAAAATAACACATGCCAATTTTCTGGATTCCAGGATGAAGAAAAGAATTCACTAAATCATTTGGAGAAAGTACATCCTTTAAATTGATGTCACTTCTATGAAAATAACAAAAAAAATGTGTCCTAATAGAATAAGTATTTTTACTCTAAAAGAGAGTATAATGTGTAATTATGCTTAATCTGTTTTGTTTTTCTTTTTCAGAAAGTATAAAAAGAAGATAAAATTAGGTCAGGATTGTCTAGTAACATGGTTTTATGTGGCATTTGTGAAATGGCTCATGACTTGTGGTTATATTTGGCATAGCACATGCTAAACATTAATTAAAGATTTAGGGATTAACCTTTAGAGCGTTCATGTCAGCCAATAATGTGCAAATCGAAAGATTGGATCCAACTTGAGTAGTATTAATTTACTTCACTAAGAAGTAAGTTATTATTTACTTATTTGAGGGAGTGAATATTGGGGCCACACCCACTGGTGCTCAGGGTTTACCCCCAGACCTTTGTCTGGGACTAACTAATGGCAGTGCCTGGGAGTGGAATGGGAGAAAGTCAGGTGTATGGGGACTTTGAGTATGAGTCACTTTACCACCTGCACTATTTCTCTGGCCATAAGATGAGACTTTTACACATCAATCAGGAAGTATCTTTGAGTTGGTTCACCTACCCTCATAGCTATTCTTCCCTGGACTCCTGAAGATGGGGGGGGTCAAGAATCAAAGTTTTGGGGTGACAAAGACTCTAAACAAAGGAAAATCACAGAAATGTCTGAAAACATACAAGGGTCGGATCATGCCATTTAATAGATGCTTACAGAGTAAATTTAATAGCTTTGCATGAAAGTTTGAGGCCAGGCACTAGGTAAGTTTACAATTTCAATTACTCAACTTTGTTGACTGTTTAATTGTGGGGAATTTATTTAGTTTTTCTTCGACTGTTTCCTTATTCACAGACTGAAAATTTTAACCAAGGCTGTAGAGTTTTCAAATACTACATGTGGTGATTAATGCACATGCATTATTTTACTTAACCTGATTCTTGGACCATAGTTAAGTGCTTTATAACAAATGAGAATAATTAATCAAAGTAATATGTTTTAAATTTTTAAGGCCACTTGATTGGGATCTCAGGGACACGTGGTTTAAATATTTTCTCTGGGGTACTAATATATAGAGAGATACATAGATCTTAATATATATAAATTTATATATGTGTGCATATATATCCTTTCATTGTGTGCAATAGCACAGTGGGTAGGGCATCTGCCTTGCACGCGGCCAACCCGGATTCTATTCCTCTGTCCCTCTCATATTCAATATGCCAAAAACAGTAACAACAAGTCTCACAATGAAGACGTTACTAGTCCCCACTCGACAAATGGATGAACAATGGAAGGACAGTGCTACAGTGCTCTATATCCCTTCAATGTGAACCTCAATTTAATCCCAGCCTCTGTGGTCCCCTGAGTATCTCTAGGCATGGTTTTGGGAGTCCATCACCAAAACCATGATCAGAACACCAGAGTGGTCTGATCATCTCCATTACTGAAGAGTTCATGCAATAAATCATATTCTTAGGCTTTTGCATTGAACCTCTGGCACCGAATTGTCTGAGGAGGCAGGGAGACCTCCTGGGCATTTCTAGGGAGACCACCTTCCATTCCCCAATGTAAACACACAAATGATAAATAAATATGTATTTTTTTCTGAAACAAATTGGAATAAATGAAGGAAATGACAGGCAAGAATTATCTCTGAAGAATACACATTTGGGACATAAAAGAGATCTGCAGCTTCTGTTTCTGTGTTATCGCTGGAACAGAGATTAAAGCATATATTTTTTCAATAATGTGAGACTTTGAATTTTTTTCACTTTTAACATCCCTTGATTTCATACAAGTTTAAGTCCAGATTCATTTTTGAGATGTATACTACAATTCCTTGGACTGGATCTATAGCACAGTGGGTGGGACACTTGTCTTGCATGTGACCTACGGGAGTTCAATTCCTCCATCCCTCTTGGAGAGCTTGGCAAGCTACTGAGAGTATCCTGCTGTCACTGCAGAGCCTGGCAAGCTCCCGGTGACGTATTTAATGTGCCCAAAACAGTAACAACAAGTCTCACAATGAAGACGTTACTGGTGCTCGCTCCAACAAATCGATTAACAATGGGAGGACAGTGCTATAGTCTATAAAATTCCATAACACTTCCTCTTCTTATTAAGGCCTATTGATTTTTTAGACCTAAAAAAAAGAGAACTAAAAATTAGAGAAGTTTGCAAGAACATCATAGTGGAAATATGGCCAGACTCTTGCCATTTTCTCCATATCATAAAATTAATAACTAAAATCTTTCCTGATATCAAGTAAAAATTATAGCTTATTGGGAAACCACAAGTGAATTAATTTCTCTTGTGAAATTAAGATTCCAACCTGAAGGCAGCATTAAAATTTTCACATAAATTTATTTCAGGTTTGTGTGTGCACATGTTGGGGGAGCAGAGTTTAAAGAAGTCCCAAGGCCTTTCTTTCTTAAATTGTATGAAACAGACTATATTTAAACATCAAGATGTGTTTTCAGGGAAATAGAGGGAGAGAGAATTAAAAGCCTCAAACTGAAGCATTTTTTTAAGACTGAGAAACGTAAGCCATTGTGAAAGCTCAACAATACATGTTAAAATAATTAATCTTTTAGAATTGATTGAACTGAATGTTTTAAAATAAGAAATGTATAGTTGTCATTCTGAATTTTTTTTCTGGAATGATTTCTCCCACCACTTTAGGAAATTAAAAAATAGTTACTTGATGGTCATTGGTTATCAAACGTTTCTGCATATGGAAAGGAATGTTTCAGGTCTGAGGGCCCCATTGCCACATTTAATTTTCAAAGGAAGCTTTTCTCAAAAGTTCTTATTTTCTTAAAATGTTATTTCACACCAAAAGCATTGCTTTTAGAGTAGGGTGTATCTCCCTTGGTGGCTAGGCTTCAGTGCCTACATATTATGTATATGCCATTCACTTTCCTCAAGAGCTAGAAAATTTCCAGTAGCATTGCATTGAGCGTGGAGAAAGAAACTTTACTCATTTTATGAATATATTGTCTCAGCTTATTTCCATGCAATGAGTAGGAGAGAAGGTGGGGGCAAAACGTGTCTACCCAGGCCTCAATCAAGCAGGCCTTCTGGTTTGGGCATCACAAAAAGAGGCATGGGAAAACCTTTGAGAGTTTGGAGCCTGCTGCGTGAGAGAGATAAAAGTAGAAATAGAAAATTGGCTGTGCTGCGAATGGCAGGTGCATTTGTTCACTGGAGGCAAGTTGGCAATTTACTTTTCAATGACCAGCCTGCTTCGCTAAGGTTCACCTTTCAGAGTCTTCCCTTTCGCCCTCAACTTACATCATCAAAGCCCTGCCTCCTCTGGAGTCCCTACACTCCAGGTGCCAGTGACTCTTTCCCTTGTGTCTGTTTGGAAGCATTTTCCTGCTCCCCTTCTCTGCTGATAGGGAAGAGGAATCGAAAAGAAGAAAATGGAAAACTTGCTGAAGCTGGCACAGCAGAACAACACAGTCAAAGAGAAAGCAAATGTGTGTTATGTTCGGAGGGTTTTGTCCTACCTATGTAAACACCAACAGAAGGGAGGGAACTCTCTGGCAAAACACTGATTCTGTGCTCATGCCAACATTTCTACAGATAGCAGAGGATTCAAAGCCTTTGTTTGACTGCCAGGATGGGACTTATGAGATGAGACGTAGGTCAGAGGAGAATGGAGAAGCTGATGAGAGCAATCTGTCTTCACTGAAAGAAGAAGGAAGGAAGTGACAGTTGCTCAACTCCCTGCCTCAGATAAGCAAGGAGAAATAGACGGCTTTCAGGTACAGCTCATCGAGACAGAGATTCAGTCACCTTCTCTTCCATCAAAAACACACATAACCTTGAAACGTACATGGCACACATGCCAGGGCTTGCTTACTTGGGTAGTTACTGTTGTTCTAGTTCTTTGACTTTCAATCTCTATCATCAAATGTCTTAGCAATTCCTCAAAAAAGGAAGACAGTGCTCAAACAATGATAATACCAGAACAGCACCAATAATAATTTTTAAAATCAACTCCTTTGGTGGTGATAGAAAAGATCATGGTAAGATACCCTATAAGAACTTCATTTAAGTGCCTCTAAACTATCTGGAGCAAACTAGGACAAAAAGGTCTAATGTTTATTCTTGTTCCAAAAAAGGAAAATTGATCTTGTACTACTAGGGTGTGTAAAACATCAGTGATTTCAGCACGGCATGATTGTCTGGTAATAAGTATCAACTTACCAGATATGCCTGATCCAGAATTACCTAAAATGTAATGAAACACCCCAAATCATGTCTCTCTATGAAGTATAACTCCTCTGCTAGGTAAGTAAGTATGACTTATATTCAAAATTCATTTTGTTTCTATACAAATGACTATATATATTTTGTTCAACGAAGAGAGAAGGAATATAGGTTATATGCTCCACTTGTTAAATGACATTGATCATGTCTTAGAGATGTATATTAAAAAGAGTAAGCATGGGGCCAGAGAAATTGTATAGGCATAAAGGCATTTGCTTGCATGTAGCTGACTCTGGTTTGATTCCCAGCACTGCATATAGTCTCCTGAGTTTCTCAGGAATGATCTCTGAGCACAGAGCCAGGAATAAGCACTGAGCAAAGCTGAATGTGGCTAAAAATAAAACAAAGAGAACTAAAAAGAAAAAAAGAATAACTACTAGATATCTCTGTATAATTAATGCTGTATACCACATACCCCTCAGTGCAGACCCATTCTCCCCCTAAAAAACCCAAAACACCCAACAAAACTCCCAAACTTCTCAGTACTGTGAACATATATACTTAGTCCCTGAGATATCACTTTCTCTTAATTCAACAAAAAGAAGTCACACTTATGCTTTAGAAAACCCAGATATAAATATATATCTTCATTGTGAGACTTGTTGTTACTGTTTTTGGCATATCAAATACGTCATAGGTAGCTTGCCAAGCTTTACCGTGCGGGCAGAATACTCTCGGTAACTTGCCAGGCTTTCCGGGGGGTGGGAATCGAACCCAGGTCAGCTGCATGAAAGGCAAACGCCCTACCCACTATGCTATCACTCTGATATATATATATATATACATATATATATGCATACATATATATATATAGTGAAAGGAACTCTTCTATCTATACTTTTTCTAACCATTCCGAAATATGAGCAACTCATTCCAATTCAAGAGGATCTTTTCTGTTTTCATTTTGAAAAGATTTGCAGGAATACTATAAAGTACTTAACATTTACTGAGTTGTTAATGAGGATATAACAAATATACATATATGTGTATGTGTATATGTGTGTATTCGTTGAATCTTCTTTGTCACTCTAGAATAGATACCCTTTGCATTTTATTATATTTCAAAAAGATTTTCATGTTACAGATAAAGAAAGTTTTAGTTGGCTAGCCTATGTTAGATTTTCAGGTCTGCTGCATTCTGTCTTAAGCCCCTAGACTCTCAACCTCTTCTATAAATTCCCTGTCAGCCTCTCTCTTGAGTACCTTATCAATGAACAGATCTGAATTAATTAAATAGACTGCACGCTTGCTTGCTTTCTCACCTCTGGATGTATCTCTTCAAAAGACACAAACTTGGTAGCAAAGGATGACCTTATGGAATGAAAAGGAGAACCCTCTGTCAGAGTTGTATAAAGAGTTATGTTCCCCTATTAGAAGCACCAGAAGTATAATTATCCATTTGATATACTTGGAAATTTTACAACTTTCTATATATCTTTATAGAGCAGGAGTTCTCAACCTTGCATTACAAGATAAACCACTTTTTTTTGGAAACCTGGGAGTTGCCCCGTAAGTAAATAAATTCATTTATTTACAAAATACTAAGCAACATCTCTGACTACTTTTCACTGAGAAAAACAGGTAATTTCTTCTCCATATGTCTCTCTCCATGAATTATAACAACCAACAAGTCTTTATTATTGTCAAATATTCCCCAAATCTATTCAGCTCCTACCATGTTTCTTCCCTTTCTCATAAGTAACTGCTTTTACAGAATAAGAAAGGAAAATGATTACCAGGTAAAGGTAGATGGCTTGACAAATTCCTTTCAAATGCACTTTGTAAGCATAATCATGGGAAGCTAAACCCTAAAATTAATTACTCTTGTATCTCAAGAGTGAAATTAATTATTGTATCAGGATCTTTTTAAAAGTCATGTTCTTAAACAACATGAATTTTATTCCTTGATATGTTGGGTCACTAGCAAAAAAGTGACAAAGGATGGCTTCACCTGTTAATATTTTTTTCCTTTTTGAGTCATACCCTGCAATGCACAGGGGTTACTTACTCTTGGCTCATGCACTCAGAAATTACTCCTGGCGGTACTCAGGGTACCATATGGCATGCTGGGAATCAAACCCAGGTTGGCCACGTGCAAGGCAAATGTCCTACCAGCTGTGCTATCGCCCCAGCCCCTAATATTCTTATTAATTATTTATTTGGGGGTTTGGGACCACACCTGGCAATGCTCAAGACTTATTCCTGGCCCTGTGCTCAGGAGTCACTCTTGGTGGGCATAGGGGAACACACGGTGTGCTGGGTTTGGAAGCTGGTTTGAACACATGCAAGGCAAAAGACCATACCCACTGTACTATCTCTCAAGACCCATCTCATTATTTTTTAATGTATTATATTCAAGATTTTATGTTCACAATGGTGCCTGCATTTATGATCATGTTACACAGTCACCTGACCTCAGCATGACCAAAGTGTCCAATTACCCATAACTTTGTGTCTCCTCTGGCCTCCTACAATTTAACCCATTATTATTTTTTTCACAAGTTTTGCTTTTTTTGGTGGAGTGGTCACACCTGGCAGTGCTCAGGGCTTACTCCTGGATCTGTGCCCAGAGATCACTATTGGCAGGGTTCACGGGACCACACGTGGTGCTATGGGACCAACCCAGGTAAACCACATGCAAGATACGCAACCCCTTTGTATTATTACTCTGACCTCTGATTTTAACTTTTTAAACATCTACCCCTCTTTGCTTTATCCATTAAAAAATAATTAAAGGGGCTGGAGCGATAGTACAACACTTAGGACATTTGCCTGGCTCGATGCTGCTCCGGGTTCAATTCCCAGCTTCCCATATGGTTCCCCCAGCCCCGAGCACTGACAGGAGTAATTCCTGAGTGCAGAGCCAGGAATAACCTCTGTGCATCACCAGGTATTACCAAAAAATTAAAAATGAAAAAACATAATTAAAAACCTTCTGGGCTAAATGGTCAGTACAGTGATTAAGGCAGTTGCCTTGCTAGCAGCTAAGCACAGTTTCATCCCTGTCACGGTATGGTCCCTGAGCTACTGCGAGGGGCCACTGAGCAGAGTTGGTAGAAAACCCTCCAAGAATCACCACATGTATGTCCCTCTCCCTCTCCTCAAATCCTACTAATCAAGGTTATTGCTAAAGGTTCTGATACAAGCAGTTCTTTCATCCAGTATGCAAATCTTGAGGGTTCAGGCAGACCAATCTTAACCATTAAAGTCTGTTTTATGCCAGCCAATAGACATGAAAAGTTTGCTTCCGATTCTTTACTAAGGTTAAGGATGAGTTATGCTGCTATCTAGCTATCTCAGAACAGGTGTCCCTGACACTCAAGGCAACAAAATAGCATTTCCTGGGCATTGAAGCAGACTCACAGTGTGAAATACTACCCAACAAAACTCATCAGAAATTCGGCTAAGCCAACTGCCGCTATGCAATGTAGACCTGCCACTATCACCTGGCCTGTGAGCAAATGGTATTGCATTAATGGAAGGAAGGTGAAAAAAAGCTCTCTATTTTCCTTAATGAGTTGCAGCTTATGCTTTTATTGGTTCCTTTACTTCTATGACCACATCGTTTATTAATTAAGGCAGAAAGAACAATGTCATTCCCGTCTCAATTCAGTACCACATATAGACACTTTGATACATGGATAGACTAGACTAGTGGGGAATGGGAGGCAATGTCCAGGGTTGGATACCTGGCAATACGTTGTGTACTGAGAGAAATATGTCTCTACATCATGTACAGAAGGCAATGGGAATAATAATATGTAAATCAATGTACCAAAATTTCTGAAAGCTCAGCATTATTTCTCTTTGCCCAAAGATTTCACCTCGCTTTATTAGCTATTCTAACAACCCTGCTTTTTTGGTCGTTGTTTGTGTAATTCTTGTTTCCTCCCATTTAGCACATAGAAAAAAGCATTAGTAACACTCTTGGTTTTAAATGAACCCTATTAATATTCGCCTCTGCAAGGGACTCTGGGATAATTTTGATAAATGTGACCATGAAGCCGATCTGACAGAGCCGAGTGTGATGTTTGTGTGTTCATGGGGAACGTTTCATGAGCAAAATGGGGACAGATTAAGACTGAAATCTGGCAGAGATCTATTTCTGAGTTCAAGCTAGCAGCTGAATGTAGAAAGGCAATATATCCAGAACAAAACAAAACATGAAACAAAAGCCAAACAAAATAAGCAAACTTTATAAAGACAAATCAAAACTCCACCAGGTCCTGATCAATCCAAATCCCTAGCTCTCATAGACCCAGTTGGCCAACCCAGAAATCAGCACAGGAGGGGAATGAGAACAAATCTGGAAATAAATAGAGAGTCTCAGAAACCAGGCTACAATTTACTATCTTTCCCCTTGGCACTGAAAGTTGCCCCCTGAAAGACTAGAATTCCTGTGGTGGTGATTACATTTCCAGCTTGGAAGAATGGAAGGAAAAAATCCAACACTGCCATTGTGTAAAAGCTTTATACCAAGTCTCCAGCATTCTTGGTAATGGGATCATTCCATATGCACAGGTTGCAGCAAATGGCCTCACAAGGGTTGCCAACTTTAAAATGGAATACAGAGAAAAATGGTGTGATATTGAAAAATTACAGGCACTACAAAAACAACGATTAATGATGCTTAAAGGTCTTATAGTCCAAACAGAGATGAAGTTCAAAACATGGACGGAGAAAAGATGAGAGTGAAAAAAATAAACTTTTCCCCATAATTCCTTCTAAATATTGCTCTTTTTCACTGGGTATGTTCCAAAGTCTTAAATGAACAAGTTTTGGTTAGTATGAAACTCTTCATAATCCATGCACTTCCATATATATATATATATATATATATATATATACAAAAAAGTTAAATACAGTAAAGAGACTAATAATATTTAATAGTAAAATAGAAAATGTGTAGTAATATATCACAATAAAAGCAATGGAACTCAATATCTTTCGAAGTATATTATTGTATAGGGACCAGAGAGGTAGTGAAGGGGTTAAGAAACTTGCCCTGGGGGCCAGAGGGATAGTACAGTGGGTAAGGCATTTGCCTTGCACGTGCTCAGTCCAGGTTTGATCCCCAGCATCCCATATGGTCCCCCAAGAACAACCCGGAGTAATTCCTGAGTGCAGAGTCAGAATTAATCCCTGAGCATCGCTTGGTGTGACCCAAAAAGCAAAGAAAAAAAAAGAAACTTGCCTTGCGCGTGTCTGACTGTTTCCATTTTGAGTTCCAGTACCACACAATCTTCTAACCCTCACTGGGTACAGTTAGGGAAGTTTCCTGAGCACCACCAGTGGTAGCTTAGGTTAGTTGCGGTGACCCAAGGGGAGCACTGTCAGGGTGACCCAGGAAATTCCTGACATCACAAGGTCTTACTACAGAACTGAGGGATTCTGAGCGTCCTCAGAATTGCATGGGAGAAAAAATCCTAGTGTATATAATATTGTATATAAAATCCTACTTTATATAAATCTTTATACAAATTTTAATGTACAAATAGGGTATTTTCAGATTGTGACAAACTATGAATAATTGGCTGAGTCTCCTGCCT
Source organism: Sorex fumeus (assembly GCF_029834395.1). Taxonomy (NCBI): domain Eukaryota; kingdom Metazoa; phylum Chordata; class Mammalia; order Eulipotyphla; family Soricidae; genus Sorex; species Sorex fumeus. Next base: position 7,641,092 of record NW_026606322.1, on the reverse strand, counting down.
AGAAGGTGGTGGGTTGAGTTTCCCTCCCCACCCTGAGCAGAGTCCCGCAGCTCCAGAACCAGCTACAGTCACGCTTAAGACCAATCTCCACACGTTCGGACGAGCCTCACACATGAAGGAAATGGCAGAGGAACCCAGACAAGTGGGGCCCAGGGCTGAGATCTCCAAGCCTGATTGGATCAGGATTGGGCCTCCTCCACCCAGATCCCCCATCTTCTAGTTGATAGGCGTTTCACCCACCTTCTGCCCCCGGCGCCATGTTATCCCATCAACGGCCAAGACCCAGGGACTATAAAACCCAGCTCCCAGAAACGTGTGCCCACATTTGTGGCTGCACAACCTCTTATATCTAGTTCTCACTCTTGGAGAACACGGCATGCTACCGAGTGTATCCTGCCCGCAAGGCAGAGTCTGGCAAGCTCCCTGTGGCATATTCGATATGCCAAAACCCAGTAACAATGATGGGTCTCATTCCCCTGACCATGAAGGAGCCTCCAATATGGCACTTGTTAAAATCTCAGGGCTAGGACGAATCATGACGTTACTGGTGCCTGCTCGAGGAAATCGATGAACACCTGGATGACAGTGATACAGTGACAATGATGAATAATTGAAATCACAAAAATCATAAACACATAAAATGAATCATATTTTTATATTCATTTTAATTTTGACTCTTGGAAATCAGTACTTTCTTAAAGCTTGACACACATTCACTACCATGGTAGGTCTTTGAAAAGACATTGATAGAAAACAAGAAGAAATGACTACCATAGTAGGTCTTTGAAAAGACTTTGGTAGAAAACAAGAAGAAACGAGAATGAAAATATTAATTATATAATAAATAAGTAATATATAAATATATATACATATATGCATATATGTATATATGTACACATAGTTAACTCAGCAGTGCTTAGGACTTACTACTCATTTCATTCTGCACACAGGGATCACTACTGGTAGTGCTCAGAGGAACACATGAATCGCTAGGGGATAAAATCTGGCTCAGCCACATGCAAAGTAAACTCCCTACTCACTGTATTTTCTCTCTGGATTCTGGAGATATTTTAGATATTTAGATATTTTAGAAAGAAATGGAAAACCCTGGAAAAGATAACTAAATGACTAAAAGTAAAGCAAACAAAACAAAACAAAAACAACAACAACAACAACAAAAAAACCCAAACTCAAACAGCTCAGAAATCTAGTGAATAAAAAAAATTAAACAACAACAACAACAACTATGGATTCTTTACACTCAAAAATTCTTTTTTCCTGAAAGGAATATTGGAAAAGTGGAAGATTACATTACTGTCATTTACTGAGCATATACTTTAATAGTATACCTTATTCTAGAAGCATTTTATTTAATTCCCACAATCTCCTTGAGATGTAGATAATGTTATCCTCACATTTCATGTAATTAGACTAAGACTTAGAGGGATTAACCATGCTGTAAAGTAAATGGCACCATCATATTAGGTACAAACTTGTGCTCAAGTTTCGGGCTCCCCCAAAGCCCCAGCATCTATATCTTTGATGCCTGCATCACTTCAGGGCACAGGTTCTCTTTTTTTTTTTCTCTGCTAACTTATGCTCTTAATGATTGGACTCTTGTATTAGGAGATGAAAAATAGAAATATCCTTCAAATGGGCTCTGTCATATAAGCATCAGTCTTTCTCTAGAGAGTTGCAACAACATTTCTCAGAATTGAAAGTGCACACCAAAGCAGTTTATTTGGAGCTGACATGGCTTTTAGCATGAACAGCATCGCCTTTGGGGTGGGTATAGTCCTCCTGTTCTTAGCTTAGTTGCTGGAGTCTGCACCTGGTAACGTGAATCCATCTGGTGGTCCAATCAGAACCCATTAGACACTCAGGTTGACTGCCTGGAAGTAGAAAATATGGAGCAGTGAAGCTCGGTTTGGACTACATGATTTCACCTTTGGAAAAAAAGAAACAGGGAAAAAAAAAATACAAAACAGCCTCTCCAGCCTACGGAGCAATTGTTTCTGCACAGCAACTCTGGTCTAATTGATTTGGACACCATGGCTAATTTTCCCTCAGACATCTGTTAGCACACATTAGTGGATGTCGTTAGGTAGGGAGGCACAGATTAGATGGGGAGCAGAGCTCAAAGGCCCTGGTTTGGGAGACTGGAGCAGACGGAGGAATGACAACAGACAGAATTTGCCAAAACCTCAGCTACATCGGAAACTTCTGCTGCAGCAACCTTGAAAGGAAATGCTAATGGCTGGCAAAGCACGGCAGTTGTGTGTGTAATAGTCTGATTCTTTCATGAATTTGCCCAAAGTGTTTCCTGAATTTCAAGGGCAGGACAAGGGTGCTCCAGACCTGAAAAGAGCCAAAACACACAAGGAATAAATACAAGCACAGTCAATGCCTCATCACTCCTCTCTCCTATTGTCATTCAATCTTATATTTCAAACATTAGCATGCAGCTTCAATTCTGGATCTCACTTATACATACACCAGTCAGGCAAGTTGATAAAGTACTGGAAGAACCAATGATGGTCAAATCATCTTCATTGCAAAGGGCTGGGAAAAGCAACCTATTCTGTTACTTTTTTCTTTTGTAACTTTTCTCAAATACTTAAATGAAATCATAATAATCACAATACAGTTCCCTTCCTTTAATGGGAATGTTTTACAAATAAGTTAGCCAGAAAAAATTCATCTGATAATCTTCCATGAATTTGTCTATAGTAACAACTACACTTCCAATTAATGCACTTAAAAATTATGAACATTTTCAGAAACAGTTCAAATATTGTGTATTACAAAGAGCTGAAGAAAAACAAAATTACATCAGTCTAAAACAGAAAGTAGTAGATGGCTTTAATTATGTTGAGGAAGGTCCCCTCTATACCCATTTTGGCTAGGGTTTTCATCATAAAGGGGTGCTGGATCTTATCAAATGCTTTCTCTGCATCTATTGATATGATCATATGCTTTTTATCTTTTCTTTTGTTGATATGGTGGATTATGTTGATTGATTTCCGAATGTTAAACCATCCTTGCATCCCTGGGATGAATCCTACTTGGTCATGGTGTATGATCTTTTTGATGAGTAGTTGGATTCTATTTGCTAGTAGTTTGTTGAGGATCTTTGCATCTGTGTTCATCAGGGATATCGGCCTGTAATTCTCTTTCTTTGTGGTATCTCTGTCTGCTTTTGGTATCAGTGTGATATTTGCTTCATAGAAACTGTTCGGAAGTGTTTTTGATATTTCAATTTCGTGGAAAAGCTTAAAGAGCATCGGGAGTAAGTCCTCTTTAAAGATTTGGAAGAATTCACTAGTGAATCCATCCGGGCCAGGACTTTTGTGCTTGGGGAGACTTTTTATTACCATTTCAATTTCCTTGATGGTGATAGGTCTGTTCAGGTATTCCAGGTCTTCTTGGTTCAGCCTTGGGAGTCTGTAGGAGTCTAGGAATTTATCCATTTCCTCGAGGTTTAAGAGAGCACCAAATAAAGGATGTTTGGAGGATCCTCCCAGGAGGGGAGATGCATGTCGAAAGTAGACTATGGACTGAACATGTTTGCCACTCAATGCCTCTTTTGCAGACCACAACACCCAAACAGAGAGAGAGAACACAGGGGATTGCCCTGCCACAGAGACAGGGGGGATGGGGGGATGGGGGTGGGAGGGATATTATCCATGGTGGTGGAAAATGGGCACTGGTGGAGGGATGGGTATCTGATCATTGTATGATTGAAACCAAAGCACAAAAAATTGTAAATCTACAACTTAAAAAAAAAAATAAAATAAAGGGAAAAAAAACAGAAAGTATTGATATACAGTTGGTGATTTTGACTCCATCTTTCCCTTATTGATCCTGATATTCTTCATAAAATATATCTCTACAGTTTCACTGTCTCCCTAAATCCTTACTTACCCTTATCTACCTGCAAGGTACAGTCAATAACCTTTGGCAGGTTATTCAAAGCCTATTTTAGGGTGTTAATTGATTATTTCATCTTCTTCTTGTCACATTCCTTCCCATGATACTTTTACACTATTTAATACACACTGTTATTTCCTGAACATCTAGGCAACTTAATAAGTTGGTGTCTCTTTCCTCTGTTCCTTATGAGAACCTGAACAGCTGTCTGTGATCACTGCTTCAAAGTGCTATTTCATGTGTCCTCCTCATTGAATCTTTAGACTTCAGAGAAAAAGGTCTTCCCCTTTCTGTGTGCCTGAGAGCTTACTCTTAAATGTTTGCTTTTTGGGGCACACCAGGTAGTGCTCAGAGCTTACTCTTGGTTGTGTACTCAGGAATTGCTTCTGACTGATTCAAGGGATGATACTTGGTGCTAGGGATCAAACCCGGGTTTATCACACAGCACTATTTTTTGGTTCTATCTTACCCTTCTTTCTCAACTATTTAACCCTTGATAGCAGGGCTATATTATAATTCATCTTTGAATTTCTACAGTATGGAACAGTGCATGGCATATGGAAGGTTCTTAATAAGTATCTCATCAAGGAGTGAATCTACGAATAAACTTTGCCCTGAATATAACTTCTTTGTAGCAGATGGTGGGTTGCTTCATTGACAGAAAAGAGAACCAATGATAGAAATTGTGAATGACCAGTTATCTATCATTTGGTAGAACTGAAAAATATATTCATTTTGAAAATTGTCATTAAATCTACTTGTCATTCTTTGCATAATGATAAAAAAACAATATCAACACAATCTTCTGGTGTATCTTAAGATGGAATACTTTATGCAGTGTAGTTCTAATGATTACTTTATGGTAAACAATATCTTAAAAATGAATAATTAAATTACCAAGGTAATGCATAAGGTACTCACAAAAGCAAATCTTGGAATAGTATGACATAGGTTTAAAGTATTAATTAGGCCCATCATGTAGCTATAGTCACATGACATATTGTGAGTAGCTCAAATCAATATAAACCTAACAATCTTTCTTATAAAAAGTTTTTTCTTCCATACTACATTCTTGTTAAGAGAGGGGAGAATCAAATTGAAATATTCACTGAGAAAGTGAATGACTCTGCCAAGTCATTTATGTTATTTTAAATAAAATATTATCATCCTCACTTAAGAGGTCAGATATTGAGTGTGTTGTTGTATTGTGTTTACGGGTGTGTTTAGGCTGTTCCCAGAGATACTGCTCTAACTTATTCCTAGACTGTGCTCAGGCATCACTTCTCCTGCTGCTCAGAAAAGCGTATGTAGTGCCAGGGATTAAACCAGGGTTGGCTATATGTAAGAAAAGCACATTACCCCCTATACTGGCTTTCCAGCCCCAGAGACAACGTTTTAATGAAATAATTCATCCCAATATAAACTTACACTCCCAAATACAAAACCGATACTCTGCTATCAACACTACAACTCCTTTTCAGTTTTGTTGTTGTTTGACCATTTTAATATAAGACAAAATAAAACACATGTCAGAGAAGACAAAGGAAATAAAAGTAAAAAGGGCTGAACCACTTCTGAAATGGAAGAGGTGTAAAGCACTCCAGCAATGGATCAGGCAAAATGCACTGCTATAACTCTGTGGGAACACCGCTGCTATAGTTCAGTTGAGCACAGTACCTCCTCTTGGTTCACTCTTAGATGATGACTAAGAGACGAAAAATAGAGTGTTTTCCTTCAGAGGATTGCAGCACCCTACTCAAGCTTGAAGTCAGGGTGTCCATCTGTCCTAGCTTTAATGAGATTGATCAAGCTTTGCTATCTCTGCTTTCTGCCAAGCAGAATCAGAAGGCATCAGTGCTTGTAATTTGGGAGCAGTTTTTGGCTACCTAAGTGGCTGTTAGTTGAATTTATGGACTGTAAAGCTCAATTTGGGGCCAGCCTGTAGCAAAACTCGGAAGCAGGCAGTTCATCTTCACCACTTTCTTAAGTGTTCCATTCTTCCCAGTGACCATTAGTCGAGAAAGAAAGTATTTGAAGCTTCCCAGTAATTTATAGCAAGGTATTGGTGGCACTGACTCTCTTTTCCATTTTCTCTTGAGAGAAAGCTATCTGCCTTTTAAACTTTCTCATAAAATCGGTGACTGTTGAGTATTTGCAGCAGAAGTTACAACTGGGTGATTACTTATCAATCACATTCACTGATTGTTTATAAAACTCTTGTTGTATTTTCTCCTTATTGGCTGATTGGATATGAGGGCTTCTAGATTCCTCATATGTTTTCTAGTTCTCATCTATTTGGGGGGCTGGGATGGGGTAAGGGTAGGGACACACCGTGCTATGCTCAGAGCTTATTCCTGGCTCTTCCTGAGGGATTATTTATGACAAGCTTGAGGGACTACATAGGTTGTCAGGGATCTAACCTTGGTTGACTGCATGCAAAGCAAGGTCCATACCGGATGTACTATCTCTCATGCTACAATTCTTATCTTCCTGGATTAGTTATTTTCAGAAGAAAGATAATTCTGTATGCATTAAAATCCATTTTAATATCAATTACTGAGCTTCAGAAATCAGATAACAATTCAAGTTTTCTTTTTTGTATTTCTATGGCATGTCTATTTTAATAAAAATCAATTAACAAAATAGCTATCCGAATAGAATGATTTTTAATATTTGAGAAAAAAAGTCAAAAGTATCTACTTTATTCCCTACCCAATAGAGAATAAATGTTTCTTAAAAGAAAGATAAAATGCAGTCCAGAAATCATTAATTTTTTGCTGGATAACTTGCATTTATGCATTGCCTCCTATCCAAGTTCTCTCTTTCTCTGTGGCCTGGAAGGCTGGCTGTATGAATTATGTCAATTGCATCTTTACCTCTGGCATCCAGTGGGGATCAGCCTGTAGGGCATTGCTGAAGATTTGAAGGACAGGACAGAATAGTGTTTAGATATTTATTGTCCTGGATCCTACTCCACAGTGTTTCATTGGGTTGGCTTTAGTTTCCCACCTAGCATCCAGCTCCCGCAGAGAGTGTATCCATACAGCTCTCTATTTTCTGGATTCTATCGATGGCTTCTTATCATCACCTTCTGCAGACAGAGGTGCTAATAATTTACTGAAATGATTAGTCCCAGAAACCTTCATTTCCTGTGTTTTCTTAATCTACCTTTTCTTGCCCAAACATTAAAAACAAACAAACAAACAAAAACCCAACTGGATATTCTACTAAATTCCTTTGAAATTTTCCAGTTTGAGTGTGCCACCCAATTTCTACAGGATTTCCAAGTGACAAATACCTAGAATTCAGATAATATCTTTATTTCAAAGCCTGTATATGATCCTGCGGGAAATTAAAAAAATAGACCCACTAAGTCATAGGGTGAAAATTGGACAATTCTGCTCAAAAAAGGACCAGAAAGCCAAATGAATTTTCTATGCCAGATCCTGACCATTATAATGTAGTTCACATTCACCCACTAAAGCACGCTTCCCAGCCAAGGTTTTAATAACAAAATAAAAGGCTTGGAGTCAGTTTTGCTCTCCCCAGGCCAAGGGAATATTTCCCAGTTACTTCTAAATGACTTCTTTTTCATAAGATCCAAAATATGAGTTGCTATAAAAACCTGTCACTTTTCCAACAGTCACAAATGCATTTGTATCAGCAATGTGATCAATTACATCTCGTGAAAGATAAATGGAGTCCTTCTAAGGCAGAGCACACTGGAGTTCAAAGTTCCAACATGGATTCCATCAGTGATTTCAGACATTATGAGAAAGTATGAAAACATTAAATAGTAATGAGGAACATTTGAAACCATACAAGTAAATCTTCTGCTTTGTCTTCAGCAGAAATTTTGTAGAATAGCAGTGAGGGATACATTCGCCAGCTTCATTTTCCCCTTCAAAGGTATGGAATATGCATTTTTATTAAAAAAAGGAGTCCTAGCACCTGGCACTATCTATGGACTGTGAGTCATCAAGGCTAGCCCAGGCGCAGCAAGGTGAATGACAGTGACCTCCCTTGTCAGGTTTTAGTCTCCTATATGTTTGGCACACAAAAAATGAGGGTTTAAAATAGCTTTCCTGCAGGTTCCATGTGACTCATCACTGGACCAAGACAGCATAAAAGGGCTGATTAGAGAGAAAAAAAGAGGAGGATCTTCTCCTGAGATGACTTCCAAAAGCTGCTTCTTACAGCACAAATCTCTCATTGAAATGGCAGAACTCGCTGGAAAAGGCATTGGCCTTTTTCCCTTTCAAATCACAGGAGTTTGCATGGGAATTCTTTTTTCTTTTCCTTTCCTTTTTTGTTTTTTTTTTTAAATGAGGATCACTTTCCTGCTCCAACAATGTTTACTTGGAGGAAGAAATGAAAACTCAGAGGAAATTCACTTTTGTAGACTCACACTGGCTTTCAACATGGAACCTAACTTCTCCATCACAGTTGTGAGAACGAGCTGATTGACCAACTGGATGTTCCAAAAAGTCACGATGACAGGGATTACTCTTCTATTTTGAGCATCCAAGTAGAACAAGAGGAAACTCGTGCATGCCAGAATAACCAGTTCAGAGGGTCAGGCAGGAACTGATGGCTAACGCAGTGCAGTGGGCCTGGAGAAGGGTGTGATTCAATTTTCCTCTCCAGAAGGACTAATTGCTCCCTGGGAGAATACAATTGAAACAGCTGCCAACCTATCACCAACTTCAGAGGTTCCTTGCACCCATTTATCCTTTCAATGTTGAACAAAGCACAGAAAGACAGGAACTTTTAAGATGTGAAGTGTGAGAAAGTAGAGGAAGTTGCATTTTTCTTTTTTTTTAATATAGTAGGAAGAGGTGTCATGGCTAAAAAATTGCCTGACTGATTAGCGATGAAAATACTTTAGAGATTTGATAGGGGATCAAGGATGGATACTTTATGAGGTTCATAGCTTACGACTTTGGGTAAAATTTGTACAATGTTCTATGCATGAAACCCTATTATAGAAAGCATTGTAAACTTGCAAAGCATGGTGACTTTAAAAAAGAACGTGAAGGTAATGTAGGAGGGAAACAGACACTGGAGTGGAGGGTGTTGTATTCATGAAATCCTATCACTGTGGTATTGAAATACATGGTGCCTCAAATAAATTATTTTAATTAATAAAAATATTGAAGACAGAATATGAAGATTTAGCGTGTGAGAGATAGTCCAGGTATTTAGGTGCTTTTTTTGCATATGGTAAGCCCTCGAAAAAAAATTCTGTATGCATATGAAAAATACATGGAGGACAGATGAGGGGAAACAAAGCAAAAGAAGGAAAAGAAGAGGTGTAATGTGAAAAGAGGATGAGGAGGAGGGACATAGAGACAGAGAAATAGAAAAACAACTAAAAATATAACAAGAAAAAATAGTAAAGATTCTGTATGTGACTTGTTTTATTTTCCTCGATCATCTTGGTTGTAGTGTTCACATAGAAAGTACTTATTCTATTGTATGTACTCACATATGAAATAAAATTTTTTGTAAATACATATGAATAACATATTTCTATATAAATAAAATGTATGTGTGGGGGGCCACAGTTGGCAGTTCTCAGGGCTTACACCTGGCTCTGTTCTAAGGAATTAACTCCTGAAAGTACTGTGGGAATTATATGGGGTGCCAAGGGTTGAACTCAGGTCAGCTAGGTGGCAGGAAAACACCCTGCTCTCTGTATTAACTATCCAGTCCCTGTTTATTTTTATAGGGACCTCATCCAGTGGTGTTGGGTCACAGGTGGGCATGTGGCATGGGGACTCAACTCAGGCCCTCATGCACTCCACCACTTGAGCAGGCTCCTTAACCCATAAAATTCATTATTTTAAATTCATTGTTTAAATATATGAAGATGGTATGGCATCAAGCAAAGATAATCTGGAGCAAAATACAACTCTAGTATTAACCTCCCCTTAAGAAGAAATTATTCACTGGCGAGTACTAGTTACCACACATTTGGGTTTCATTAACCAGAAAAACACTTTCTTCAGAGAGGGCCAGGCTCATGCATTCTGGTAGCAAACAAGCCAGTATGATGTTCAAGGGGGTCGTGCACTGCCAGACCTATTTCACATCTCATTGCTTAGCTGAATGGGATCTGATTGCATATGCTCCTCAGTCTCTCTATCCTGGTGGAGAGAATCAACCCGTTTCGAAGCAAAGCCTAGTTTCATTAAAGGAAGTAAAGTGGACTGTAGAGAGAAGAGACTGGAAATGTGATCGGGATAAATATCTCTATTTCCAAGTAAACCTGGCTCAGATTTAGTGGCGAGGAAAGGAGAAGAGTCCCCCAAAACCCTGTGCCACTGACCAACACCTGTTGATTACTCTCTCAAAGTGAAACAAACAAACAAACAAAACAAAACCTTAATTCACAGCTTCAAGTACCAATCTCCATATTATATTTGAAGACTATAGATTCTAAGTCTTGGTTGTCAACCCAAACTGTGTTATATAGGCAAATCTCAATTTAATTATGTCATATTTATTGGGTTCATAGTTCAAGGTACTGTGGAGAAAGCAGGCAAATGACACATGGATTCCCCTACCTTCCAGAGAAGGACAGAGGAAAACAGATCCAAACCCATGAAATGGTGTCACTATTTAACAGAGCCCACAAAGTAAAGGAGATGTCAGAAAGAAGGGATCACAGATAGAAGCTGGGAAAGTCTCTAAGGATACAAGCATTTAAGATGAGCAAGAATGCAATATTTAACAGGGTGAAAAAGAAATTTGTATGTGCAAAACTGTGCAAGATTTTAAAGTAAATGCTTTTCAGGGAATGGCAAGTACGTTGAAGTGACTGGCATGGAAAAATGGCCATATTACATTAAAAGTTAATGGAATAAAAGACATGGGGCTGGAGCCATAACAAAGTGGTAGGGTGTTTGCCTTGCATGCAGCCAGCCTGGCTGACCCGGGTTTGATTCCTCCACCCCTCTCGGAGAGCCTGGCAAGTTACCAAGAGTATCTTGCCCGCACGGCAAAGCCTGGCAAGCTACCTGTGATGTATTCGATATGCCAAACACAGTAACAACAAGTCTCACAATGGAGATGTTACTGGGCCCGCTGGAGCAATAAAAGACATGATTAGAATGTAAGATTATAGGATATTCATGGGAAAGAAAGATTGGAGGATCTTGATGGGAAGGATGGAGATTCGTGGGAAAGAAGGAGTCAGGGCAAGTGAAATAGTTAAATTGGTAAGTGATGCTCAATTATAGTTCATTAGCACAGCGGTGGGGCGTTTGTCTTGCCCACAGCCAGCCCTGCTGGCCGGGTTCAATTCCTCTCTGGGAGAGCCCGGCAAACGACCGAGAGTATCTCACCCGCACGGCAGAGCCTGGCAAGCTACCCGTGACTTATTCAATACGCCAAACACAGTAACAACAAGCCTCAAAATGGAGATGTTACTGGGCCTGCTCAATCAAATCGATGAATAACGGGAAGAGAGTGTTTGTTTGTTGGTTTGTTTGTTTGTTTGTTTCCAGAAAAAAAATTCTGTAGAAGAAAGAGGCAAGTCCACAGCCACTGCCATTCTGGCTGACCCTCTGGCTCTTCACTACTGATTCACAATCAAATCTCTGAGGAATAACCAAGCCAAGAAACTAAACTAAAACTAAACTGGTCTCCCCACAGCTGAAAACTCTGGGGATCCTGAGGAAGCCAACAGACTGAGTAGTACCCCCCTGAATCCCTGATAGCTGCACCCACACTCCACCACAGAAGCCAGGAAAGGGCTCAACTCCTCCAATTTACTAATATTCTTTGCAATAACACCAAATGGAAAAGTTTCAGTTACCTCAGTGCTCAGGCAGAAAACTCAGGAGTCTCTGAGGGGGTGGGGGGCAACCTCCCTCCAATCCCTGTACTTCTGGAAGTGCTGGCAGTCACACCCAATTTTCATAGCTGCCATCACAGTAATTCATTGGCCTAGACCATAGATCCTGAAGTCTCTGGACTTCATTATGTGGCTGAGAGACACCTCCTCACTCCTTAATACTGAAATTTCAGTAGGTGCACATCAAATTAGATGGGAGAGTAACATAGAATCCAACTAAACTCAGCAAACAGAAACAATAAAGCAAAGACTCAGCCAGCAACAAACAGCTTTGTATATCTCTAGACAAGGGCTTAATAATCCCATGATGAGCCATAACAATTTTCACATAAAAATTGATTTTAGACTTATTGACTTTAATACTGAAGCTTTGATAGTCAGTTTCAACTCTAGAATTGTATCAACAGTGTAGCTTTTGTCTACATTAAAATATCAATGGATTTTTAAAAAGATGCAAGATGATTTTCAACAGTAGTTCAAATAAGGATTTAGAGAATTGAAAATTAGATAAATATATTTTCTTTCACTAGACAAACACTAAATATTTTATTCTGGACAGTGTACTAGTTTTCTGTGGCTTCCCAATAAATTGCTAAGCATGATAACTTGAAAGAAAGAATAATGCTATACATGTAATGTTATACATTACAGTTCGAGGTCAGAATCTAAAATAGGTCTCACAAGCCTAAAATCAAGGTTTTTGGCAATATTGTGATCATTCTGGAACCTCAAGGAAAGAGTTTCACGCTCCTACCATTTTTTAATAGATACCTGCATTTCTGGGCTCCTGGTTCCCTTCTATTTTCAACTATAATATGGCTATAATATCAACAAATTTCTCTTTGACTTTGCCAGTCTGCTTTCCCTCTCACAGCTCCTTCACTCACTTTTCTAATAAATCTGATTATATTTTGATTGACTCAGATAATTTGGGATAACCTTCTCATTTAAAATGCCTAATCACAGTTGCCAGAGAGATAGTACATAGATTAACTTTGTACCTCACATGCAATTGACCCTAGTTTGATCCTCAGCAATGCATATGGTTCCCTGAGCACCACCAGGAGTGATCTCTGAAAAGAGAGCTAGGAATAACCCTTGAACAGTACTGGGTAAAGCCCAAACCACTAGGTAGGCCCATCCCAAATATGGTGTTAATCACGAAGTTCTTTATTTTATTCACCTAAAATAGCATACCACAAATTCCGAGGGCTAGCATGTGAAATGTCTTCGGAATGGGGACATTATTCTGCCCATCACAGACATATTTAGTACAGTATATACAGTGAAAAGGTGAGAGTGGAATGTGTCACTCTAAGTATGGTCTCCTAAAGAAATGTCCTAGATTCTAGCCAGTAAAAATGGACTTATTTATAGACTCTCATAGTTGAATCAAAATAGTTCAGGAGAAGAGAAAGTCAATTAGGACATTGCTGCTCACCTACATATTCAAACTATTGTTGTAGTTACACTTCTGATCCACAGAGAATAAAGGTTTAATAATAATAATAGAAAACATCACATTTGCTTATTTCCAAGAGAAAATTAAAAGTAATAACTTAAAATTACTTAAAATATTTGGAAAAGAGATTTTTTTCGGTTTTTGACTGCAAAATTAATGATAAGGACTTTGAAATTATTGTTGTATTTGCTAAGATGTTGTAGTATTGAAGATCACAGAACAATAGCGACCTTCATTAAGGGTACTCTTTCTCTAGGGCTTAAGATAAAGTAAAGTAAATAAAGGCCCTCCCGTTGATCGTCGATTTGCTCGAGCGGGCCCAGTAATGTCTCCATTGGAGACTTTGTTGTTACTGTGTCTGGCATATTGAATACTCTCGGTAGCTTGCCGGGCTCTCCGAGAGGGGCAGAGGAATCGAACTCGGGTCGGCCATGTTGGCTGCGTGCAAGGCAAATGCCCTACCCGCTGTGCTATCGCTCCAAAACTATTTCTTTCACTATGTTTTATTTTCCATAGTCCAGATATGTGAATATATGTTCTGAAATGTAAGTGAGATAATATAAGGATTTAGCTCTACCTCTGTGATTCTGAGAAATACTTTATTTGTCCCCAACTTTCTCTATGAATAAGACCATATTAATAAAGATAATCATAGTTTATTGTTTCCTTTGTTCTACAGAAGTATCTAAAATGACTCTAGGTGTGTTGTAGAGATATTGTGAAATAAAGTATGTGAAATCCTATAAATAAAATTAGAAGGCAATGGAAGCTACTGCTCATTCATTGACCACACAGTATAATATATAACTATATCATACCAGGCACTATAATAGTGATGTAGTGAAAATCATGTTGTTTGAAGCTAAGACTGGGTGAGAGTCAGCTGAAAACAAGTACAGTAGTTTGTGATCAGAACCATAAAAATGACAGCAAAACTGTGTGTTCACCCACTTTATCTGAAGAGTTCAAGAGAATTAATTAAAATAAATTGAATAAACAAATTGATTTGAGAATTTTAAAATGATATGAATATGCACTTTCTAAAGTTGAAGTTAAAGGTAAGGTTCTTCAGTTTTAGAAAAATATTGATGTAACTCACATAGAATGAATAAATAAAAATGTCTGCATTTAGCAAAGTCTATACCTCATTTGTAATCTATTAACATGGAGTAGGGCTCTCCTTTTTGAAAATTGTTTGTTGAGGTACTATGATTTATAAAACTAGTAGCTAAATTAAGGTGTGCTTAATTTCAACATCACACCCATCACCAGTGTATCCGTCTTTCTCCCCAAAGGCCCCGAAGTCCCCTTCCTTTCAACTCTTCCACCTTCCACACACTAAGTTGTGTAGAACAATTCTCCTATTGTGTTTCAATTGGCCCTACATTGCTACACTGCAGTGTGTGGTAAGTCTGACATAGGATAGGGAACATTCCGCTTCAGGTGTAAGAGTCTCGATCTCAGTGTAAATCATGTTTCTCTGCCCTACTCACCACAGGATGTGATCCAGGGCTAGTTATATCTGGCATTATTTAAATGTGTGTACAAGGAGTGCATAGAAATAAAAGTGCTCTTAAAATCACATATATAGTTAATCTTCTTAATATGCTCATCAAGATATATTTTTTTAGCTAAGTCTGCAAAGCCAATAGCAGTTCTGAAATTCTACCTGTTTTTACATTATCATTATTTTCAAATTTATTATTTCAGTTGAAATATAGTCAGATTATAACTAAGAAAAAGATGATAAAGTGCTTTTCCATTTTCCACAGATCTTTTAGTTTAAAAAATTATTAAGGGAGCAGTTAATTTTAGAGGTTCTTCTTTTATGAAATTCATATTTTCCACTTCATGACTTAAGAGAAAATTATTAAATATGAATTCTTACTCTGATATTGATTTTATAGCACAGCGGGTAGGGCGTTCGCCTTACAAGCGGCCAACATGGCCGACCCGAGTTCGATTCCTCCGCCCCTCTCGGAGAGCCCGGCAAGCTACCGAGAGTATTCGATATGCCAGACACAGTAACAACAAAGTCTCCAATGGAGACGTTACTGGGCCCGCTCGAGCAAATCGACGATCAACGGGAGGGCCTTTACCTTTACCTTTACCAGTTATAAAATATTCACTTATAAAACACTATAAGAATATCAATTTGGGTGGTAATATTATATAAAATAGCAATTAAATGTTTTGCATATCACCATGTTTAAAATACCTGCTGGATAGAAAGATGTCCTTAATATTTTTTTGGTTTGCAATACTATTAATAATGTTTTTTTATGAACATAATTCCAACACCACACCATCACCAGTATACCTGTCTCCCTTCCCCAAGGAACACAGTCCCCCATCTCTCACCCTTTTAACTCAATTGTGTGGGTCAGTTCCCTATTATGTTCCCTTTGAGTCTCTGTTGCAATCTTGCTAGGCATCTTTGAGCCCACATATAGGAAAGTTCATTCTGTATATGTTCCTTTCTTCTGACTCAGCTTGATATCTTCTAGCTCCATTCACACTGCTTAAACTGGCACGTTTTCTTAGAGCTGCACAGTATTCAATTGTGTATATATAACACATTGTCTTGATCCATTCATCGATTGTTGGGCATTTGGGTTATTTCCATATCTTGGTTATTGTACTAAGTGTTGCTCTGAATATAGGTGTGTATATTTTGAATTAACATGCTTGTGTTTTAGGGATGGATTCCAAGAAGTAGTATTTCTGAGCCAAATATGAGGTTTTCTTCTCTATATTTTTTGAGTTATCTCTATATTTCTTATCACAGGTGTTGAATCAGATTATAGTCCCACCAACAGTGGGTGAGGTTCCTTTCTCACCACAATTCCACCAATATTGGCTATATCAGATTTTTTGATATGTGCCATTTTCACAGGTTGAGATGGTAAGGTCAGAATAATTGTCATTAAGGTATATATTTCTTAAATTGAGATTGGAACAAATTGAATCATACAGATTCCTGCCCATCCTATTCTCTGACATAACATACTTGTTGAAAAAATTGGACTATAGTGAAATTTGGCATATAAATAAACAAGTTCATTTAGAACTATGATCCATAGCTAAAAATACTATTTTCACAGATAGGTATATTCAAACCAGACATATCATAATTATTATTGTAAAAAAGCAGAGAGAAAAACATATTATACAAAGGCAGAAAAACATATGGGAGAGGTCAAGTCTCAGTTAGTTCTCTGAGAATAAATGTTATTTTGATAATGCTAACTTTTGAAAGATAATCCTGTAAAATATTATTTTATCTATTCTCTCCCCACTTTTCATATTTTCCTTATTTTGTCAATGGCTTTTTTATTTTATTTTATTTTTTTATTAAGGAAACACCATGATGTACAGTTGTTGACCTTACAAGTTTTTGTACTTGGGTTTCAGTTATACAATGATCAAGTACCCGTCCCTGCACCAGTGCCCATTCTCCACCACCAATGATCCCAGTAACCCTCCCACCTCTCCCATCCCCCTATCCCATTTCGAATCTGTGGCAGGGCATTCCCTTTTGTTCTCTCTCTCCTTTTGGTTGCTGAGGTTTGCAAAAGAGGCACTGAGTGGCTATCATGTTCAGTCTATAGTCTACTTTCAGCATGCATCTCCCATCCTGGGAGGATCCTCCCAACACCTTTTACTTGGTGTTCCCTTCTCTGTCTGAGCTGCCCTTTCCCACTAGCATCTGAGGTTGGCCTTCAAGTCATGGAGTGAACCTCCTGTAACTTATCTCGACTATTCTTGTATGTTTGTCTCCTATTTTGTTACTTTATATTCCCCAGATGAATGCAATCTTTCTATGTCTGTCCCTCTCTTTCCGACTCATTTCACTTAGCATGATACTTTCCATGTAGTACCATCTGTATGTAAATTTCATAACTTCATCTTTTCTAACAGCTGCATAGTACTCCATTGTATAAGGTAAAGGTAAAGGTAAAGGCCCTCCCATTGATCGTCGATTTGCTCGAGCGGGCCCAGTAACGTCTCCATTGGAGACTTTGTTGTTACTGTGTCTGGCATATCGAATACTCTCGGTAGCTTGCCGGGCTCTCCGAGAGGGGCGGAGGAATCGAACTCGGGTCGGCCATGTTGGCTGCTTGTAAGGCGAATGCCCTACCCACTGTGCTATCGCTCCAGCCCATTATATAGATGTACCAAAATTTCTTTAACCAGTCATCTGTTCTCAGGCACTCGGGTTTTTTTTTTTTCCAAATTTTGGCTATTGTGAACAGTGCAGCAATGAACATAGAAGTACAGATGTCATTTCGGCTATACTTTTTTGCCTCTCCAGGATATATTCCCAGGAATGGTATTGCTGGATCAAATGGGAGCTCAATTTCTAATTTTTGAGAATCGTCCATACTGTTTTACAAAAGGGATAGACTAGTCGGCATTCTCAATACCTTCTTTAGCACTAAAGATTCCAAGAACTTACTACAGTCCTTTGCCATACTGTTACTTGAAAAAATTTAAATAATAAATGTATATATATATACATATATATATATATTTATATATCATGATCACGACCATCCTGTTGTTCGTCGATTGCCTCGAGCAGGCCCCAGTAACATCTCCTTCGTACTAGCCCTGAGATTTTTTTTTTTTAAAGTGCCATATTCAAGGCTCTTTCAGGGTTAGGAGAATGAGACCCATCATTGTTACTGGTATTTGGCATATTGGGTACACCACGGGGAGTTTGCCAGACTCTGCCGTGTGGGCAGGTTACATTCAGTAGCCTGCCAGTTTGTCCAAAGTAGGAATGAGGTGATAAGATGTCGCGAGGCCGCATGCGACCGCGCGCGCTTCCGGGAGCTGAGTGTGATAATCTCTGGATCCTCGCCGTTGTTGGGGTTACATGGCAGTTGGTGGGTGTAACTGTCTAGCTACTGGCAGGAGCAGTCCCAAACTGTGCAGGCTTGGAGATCTCAGCCCCGGGTCTCACACACCTGGGTTCCTCTGCCAGTTCTTTTATGCGTGAGGCTCATCCAAGTGTGTGGAGCGTGGTCCCCGCATGGCCTTGGCTGGGGCCCGGAGGTCTTCAGCTGTTGGGCCCTGGTGGAGACAGTCAGGCACAGAGTAGAAGACTCTGCCTTATATATATATTATATATAAAAGCATTATGGGTATCTCTATGCCATCCACTAAGGGTTTTATTTTAATTTTTTTTTACTTATAGATATGTGGGTTTAACAAACACATTTTTAATCAATAAATATTATGTGCTGAACAGTATGTAAGATGACTTTTGTTAGCAGTGGTGGTATATTTCAATGTAATGTTTTGTTAAAGATAAACTTTGAATATAGTAAAATTGAGCTACCAAGAGATCTAGGTACAGTCTCTACAAGGTTACCACATGGCATTTATACTGAAGTTCCATCTTGACCACAGCACTTGTGGAGACCACTTTTGGAGATATTTTTCAATGTAAGTCAAGATCTGGAGTGATAGCACAGCGGTAGGGCATTTTCCTTACAAACGGCCAACATGGCCGACCCGAGTTTGATTCCTCTGCCCCTCTCGGAGAGCCCGGCAAGCTACCGAGAGTATCTCGCCTGCACGGCAGAGCCTGGCAAGCTCCCTGTGACATATTCCATATGCCAGACACAGTAACAACAAGTCTCATGATGGAGATGTTACTGGACCCGCTCGAGCAAATTGATGAACAACGGGAGGACCATGGACCGTGGAAGTCAAGATCCATTGACATTATTTGTAGGTGTGGCTGACTGACTGGTTCCTAAGGTTCCTCACTTTAAACATTGCTTATTGACACTCTAACCAATACAGCGACAATGAAACAGATAAGATATGCAAATCAATAAACCAGATACCACATTACAAATACATGACTTTAATAATAACTAGAGGATGGGATTTTAGTTATATATACTTCTGTGATTTATCTTTGAAAGACAAAGATGTCTTTCACATTTTAATTATATGTTATATGTTGATTGATTTGTTTTTATGCTCAGTTGATATGCCTGAAACCGGGTCAGTGGATTTTTTTTTTATTAGTTTAGATGTCTGAAGTAAGAGGGCTGTATGGAGAGGAAAAGAAGGAAGAAGAGAAATCTAGGAGAGATTATTAGAAAGATATGAGTTTGTTCTCTGCAGTGTCACCTTTTCCATTGTATGTTTAAGACAAGTTGAGAATAACAGTCACATACAAGAATCCATAGGCAGGAGGTAGAGAAAGAGTTGGAATATTTGTGATATCATGAACTTAGGAATCTAATCATACCTGAAATTAAAACAACTCTGCTTTTTCTAGATACATGAAACATACCGTTCTTACTACTTAAATTATTTTTACATTTATGTTTTGTGATTGATTTTTTTCACCATAAAAATTAAAATATTATGATGTGCTTAGAACATATACATACATATATAACCACACATATAACTGTACAGGTAAACAAAACAAAATTGGTTTAAAATATGTATCTTTTTCTGGAAAAGAAGATATTCAGTTTATGTAAAGCATTTACACTTTTCTTGTCATGTGTAAACACAGGTGTTTGAAAACAAATGGCATTTATTCTGGCAAGGCTTTAATGGGATGATATGGTACAGTGGGAGAAAAAATGTCTGCTTAGGAATAGAAAGGAAAGAGTATGATGAATTCTTTTCAGTGAATATAGTTGTTTTCTTTTGTCAAATTATAGAAGAAATGAAGGTTGTTCTCTTTTGCAAGCTGTTTAAGGAGGTTTGAGTTCTAGTTTCAAATCTGCCACAAACTAGTTTTTTTTTATTAAGTTTCTTCTTTATAAAATAAGGGGCATAAAACTGTTGGACTTTTTAATAATTTTGGATTTTAATACTTTTTGAAATTTAATCTTCAAATTAAACTATCAGAAATGATTAACCTTTTAGGAAATAACCATCTTCTATAATTTCTTTTATATCATACAAAGCTATCTGAATGAAGGTCACATTTGAATACTCAATTTTTACCTTTGTGAGGAATGTTCTATTAAGTTGACAAAGAAACTTTGGAAGTTGAAAGTTTCTTATACTCATAATCAGAACACTTAAATGATATATAAGGGTGAATCCAATTAATGTCACTGACACATAAAAATAAACTAAGAAACCAAAAAATGACAGTAAATACCATTGACTTGTTTTTCTAAAATATATACCAAACTGTTTTCTTCTTAGCCATTAGGAAAGAGCTATAACACTGTAGCATTGTCCTCCGGTTGTTCATCGATTTGCTGGAGCGGGCATCAGTAATGTCTCCATTGTGAGACTTGTTGTTACTGTTTTTGGCATACAAATACCCCACGGGGAGCATTCTAGGCTCTGCCGTGTGAACAGGATACTCTCGGTAGCTTGCTAGGCTCTCTGAGAGGGACAGAAGAATCGAACCTGGGTCAGTTGCATGCAAGGCAAATGCCCTACCCACTGTGCTATCGCTCCAGCCCAAGAAAGGACGGAAGGAAAATAAATAACATTTATAAACTATTAAAATGTTTTTATTTATTGTTTATAAATGGTATTTACTCATCATTTTCAATAAAAATTGACTAAGTTATAAAAAATATGACCTCTCTATCCTGAACACAAAGACAAATAACTGGATTACATAAAGTGCTAGAATACGATAGCTATATAGCCAAGAACATGAGTTTAAACAAAAATGCAGCTATAAATTTAAGAGTCCAAAGGTTAAATTTCTCTTTGTGATTAAGACTAGAGTTCATTTAGTTCTTGGCCAGGTGAAATTTCAAATGATTTATATTCTACACAAACATCTTATTTTCTTTTTGGTGGAATGAAACAGTAACTTATTTTTATTATAAGATGTTTATATTCTAACAAAGCTAAATCATAAAAGTCTTAAAAGTTTTGAGAAGATTAAAAGTAAGGAAAATACAATTAGGACAATATCTATTCCTTAAGTTCTGCTTGCTTGTATTCCTCTTGATAATTTGTTTATCAAAGTGGAAAGCTGAGAGAGTAGAATGTTAGTTTCTGATATTTTGTGGATTAAAGAATTATCACCTTTGTTCTATTTTTATAAAGTATTATTTGTTTTCTTCCAGAATTTCCTACTTAAAATATTATAACTGACTTGGGAAAATGCATAACATAATTCTTTCAAAGTTTTCAATCAATGGGTTTTTTTTTTTACCAGTTAAAGATGTCTTTTCTATATATGAGTTTTGCTTCAATACTCAATTGGGACAATCTAAAATTTTGTTCATGCAAACAGCTTTACAGAATATTTGTAATCTGTAATTAAGTTTTTTGGTTTCCTTCAGTCAAATTGGTTGTATACATGAACTTTAGACAATAATAAATTTCCTACATCATCTATGATAAAACATCCTTATTTTGACATGTACATGTTTGTTTGTGTGAATCAGCAGGAAGATCAATGAAAGAAACTTTACTAATTTATATAAAGCATATAATATGTCTGTCAAAAGAATGGCTGACTTTCTTCCTGTTTCTCCCTAACGCTGTGTCTTCTGCTCCTCCCAGGTCAGACATTATTTGAACCCGGGACTTTGGTTTCCCTGCATACACACCCCAGGCTTCCTCTAGACCCTGGGTCCCCCAATATCCCTGAGACTCTTCCTGTTCTTCCACAACGCTGTGCCGGATCTTCTGGTCTTCTGCTCCTCCCAGGTTGTACATCCCACGCACAACAGGTAATTGTAGAGGGCATGGCATCTGCAGAAGTGGGTGTTACCTCTGCAAAAGTGGGCATGGTCTAATTTTAGGCGGCAGGTAATTCATTCATATCCAACAATCACGTGTGACATCTCAGTCTTCATATCACCACACCAACATGAAGAAACAACGCAAATCCCTCCCACAACAAGAGGATGATGAGAAAAGCCCAGAAGCCTCATTAGGTGTTATTCACTTAAGGGAGCTCTCTGAGAAAGAATTCGGATATAAATTAATGAAGACATTCAATGAATTTAATGAAACAGTGAGACAGATATCCAGTAAATTAAAGGAGGATATGAAAGAAACAATCAACAAAATATAGGAAGAAATGAGAGCAGAAATCGGAAAGTTATGCATAGAAATGTCACGAATAAAAGATTCCGTAGATGAAATAAAAAAGTCAGTGTGTGCCCTCAACAGTAGAATGGCTACAGCTGAATACAGGATCAGTGAGCTGGAAGATGAGCTGCACGAAGCCTACAGGCAACAACAAACAATGGCAAGAGACCTCAAAATAGCTCTAGAGCGAATAAGCATACTAGGGGATGATTCCAGAGGAACAACATTAAATCATTGGAGCACCAGAAGGTCAGGGAAATAGTCCCAGTGAAAAAGCCACAGTTAAAGAAATCATCACTGAAAAGTTTCCAGAGGTGGACAATACAGGCATCCAGATTCAAGGAGTCCGTAGGGTGCCAGCTAAAAGAGACCCTAACAAAAACACTTGAAGACATATCATAGTTAGAATGATGGATTCCACAGATAGAGATACAATACTACAAGCAGCAAGGTCAAAGAAGCAAATCACATACAAAAAAGAACCGCTTATATTCACAGCAGACCTATCAGAGGAAACGCTCCAATTCCAATGGCAATGGTGGGATATATAATACTCACTTCACCAAATGAACGCTTCACCAAGAATACTTTATTAGGCTAAACTCTCACCCAAATGGTACACTATTTTTCTGGATAAACAACAGCTCAGGAACTTCGTAGACTCAAAACCAAACCTAAAAGAAGGGCTAAAGGGGCTCCTGTAAGACAAGACAATCCCCTACAAGCACAATAAACCCTTACAGAAAGATGACACAAAACCCCTTAACAATAATCTCTCTCAAGGTCAATGGTCTAAATTCACCAATTAAGAGATACAGAGTGGGTCAGGAAAGAAGTCAAGGAAGACATCAAAAGATACCTGGAAACAAATGAAACAAATGAAAATGAACACACGAGTTACCAGAACCTATGGACAGCTAAAACCTTGTTAATGGGAAAATTCATAGCTCTGCAAGCATTTCTCAGGAAGGAAGAAAGGGTCCACATAAGCAACTTGACTTCATAGCTCAAGATCTTAGAAAAGGACCAACAAAAGGAGCCCAAACCAGGCAGGAGAAAAGAGATAATAAAAGTTAGAGCAGAAATCAGTAATATGGAAACCCAAAAAACAATCAGAAAGGACAATGAAACCAAGAGCTGGTTCTTTGAGAAAATAAACAATATAAATAAACCACTTGCAAGACTCACAAAGAAACAGAGAGAGAATCCTAATAAACTGAATCAGAAATGAGAAGGGGAATATCACAACAGAAACCAAAAAAATTAGAAAGATCATCAGAGACTACTTTGAATCTCTTTATGCCACAAAACAAGAGAACCTAGAAGAAATGGATAAATTCCTGGATTCCTAAAATCTCCCCAGGCTGAATCAAGAAGCTCTGGAATACCTGAATAGTCCTATTAATATCAAGAAAATTGAAACTGTAATCAAAGTCTTCCCAAAAACAAAAGCCCAGGTGCAGATGGATTCACTAGCAAATTTTTCAAAACATTTAAAAAGGACCTATTGCCAGTTCTTCTCGAGCTTTTCCAGGAATTTGAAGAAGCAGACTCTCCCAAACAAGTTCTGTGAAGCTCCTATCTCTCTAATACCAAAAGGAAACAAAGACACAAGAAAAGAAAACTACAGACCAATATCTCTGATGAACATGAATGCAAAGATTCTCAACAAAATACTAGCAAATAGAATTCAATGACTCATCAAAAAGATCATACACCATGGCCAAATGAGACTCATCCCAGCCAAGCAAGGTTGGTTTAACATTTGGAAATTAATCAGCATAACCCATCATATGAACAAAAGAAAAGATAAAACCATGTGATCATATCAATAGACGCAGAGAAAGCATTTTACAAGATTCACCATCTTTGAATGATGAAAGCCCTTACCAAAATGTGTATTGAAGGGACTTCTTCAATATAGTTAAAGCCATCTACCACAAGCCTACAGCAAGCATCATCCTCAATGGGGAAAAACTGAGAGCCTTCCCTCTAAGATCAGGGACGAGACAAGGATGCCCACTCTCTCCACGGCTGTTCAATATAGTACTTGCAATAGTGATTAGGCAAGAAAACGATATTAAGGGCATTCAGGTAGGAAAGAAAGAAATCAAGCTCTCACTATTCACAGATGATATTATACTATAATTAGAGAACCCTAAAACCTCTAGCAAGAAACTCCTAGAAACAATAGACTTTTCTAGTAAAATTGCAGGCTATAAAATCAGTAACCAAAAGTCCATGGCTTTCCTATACCCAAATAATGAGAGAGAAGAAAGTGACATAAAAAAAAATCCCGTTTACAATTGTGCCCCCCAAAAATCACCTACCTAGGAATCAGCTAAACTAAAGATGTAAAAGACATGTACAAAGAAAATTACAAAACGCTATCTCAGGAAATAAAAGAGGAATTGAAAAGGCATTCCCTGCTCTTGGATCTGGAAAATTAACATTATCAAAATGGCAATACTCCTCAAAGCATTGAACAAATTGAATGAGATCCCTATAACAATACCTATGACATTCTTCAAAGAAATAGAGCAAACACTCCTGAAATTCGTATGGAACTATAAGCTCCCACAATTAGCTAAAGCAATTCTTGGGAAAAGAAATTGGAGGAATCAACCTCCCCAACCTCAAACTCTACTACAAAGCAGTAATAATTAAAACAGCATGGCAATGGAACAAAGGTAGAGCTGCACACCAATGGAATAGAGCTGAATATACTGACATCTCCCCCCAAACATATGATCATCTAATCTTTGATCAGGGAGTAAGACATGTGAATTGGAGCAAAGAAAGCCTCTTTACCAAAGTGTGCTCACAAACCTGTACAGCTACATGCAAAAAATGGGCTCAGATATCTACCTAACACAATGTACAAAAGTAAGATCAAAAAGCATTAAAGACCTCAACATCAGTTCGGAATCCACAAAGAACATTGAAAACAAGGTTGGCAAAACCCTCTACAGCATTGAAGCTAATGGTATCTTCAAAGATAACATGCCACTGGCCAAAGAAATGAAAACAGAGATAGACAATTGGGACTATCTTAAACTAAGAAGCTTCTGCACCTTAGAAGAAACAGTGACCAAAATACAAAGACAGTCTACAGAATAGGAAAGGATATTTGCCCAACACACATCCAACAAGGGGTTGATATCATGGTTATACAAAGCACTGGTTGAACTCCACAAGAAGAAAACATTCAACCCCATCAAAAAATGGGGCAATGAAATGAACAGAAACTTTCTCAAAGAAGAAATCGAAATGGCAAAAAGGCACATGAGAAAATTTTCTACATTACTAATCATCAGGGAGATGCAGATCAAAACCACAATGAGAAATAATCTCACACCACAGAGACTGGTCCACATCCAAAAGTACAAAAGCAACTGGTGTTGGTGCGGATGGGATGAGAAAGTGACTCTCCTTCACTGCTGGTGGGAATGCTGAATGGTTCAGCCCTTTTGGAAAACAGTATGGACGATTCTCAAAAAATTAGAAATTTAGCTCCCACTTGACCCAGCAATGCCACTTCTGGGAATATATCCTGGAGAGGCAAAAATGTATATTCAAAATGACATCTGCACTTCTATGTTCATTGCTGTACTGTTTACAATAGCCAAAATTTGGAAAAAAAAAACTGAGTGCCCGAGAACAGAAGACTCGTTAAAGAAATGTTGGCATATCTACACAATGGAGTACTATGCAGCTGTTAGAAAATATTCAATCACTGTCCTCCCATTGTTCATCCATTTGCTTGAGCAGGCCCTGTAAGGTCTTCATCGTGAGACTTTGTTGTTACTGTGTTTGGCATATCTAATACATCACCATCACGGGCAGCTTGCCGGCTTTGCTGTGCGGGTGAGATACTCTTGGTAGCTTGCCGGGCTCTCTGACAGGGGCGAACGAATAGTACTCCAGTTGGCCATGTTGGTTGCATGCAAGGCAAACACCCTACCCGCTGTGCTATCGCTCGAGCCCTAGAAAATATTAAGTCATGAAATTTACATACAAGTAGTACTACATGGAAAGTTTCATGCTAAGCGAAATGAGTCATAAAGAGATGGAAAGACATAGAAAGACTGCACTCATCTAGGGAAAATAAAGTTCCAGAATGGGAGTTGAACATCCAAGAATAGTTGAGATAAATACCAGGAAGTCTGCTCCATGGCTTGAAAGCTGGCAGCACATGCTGAGGGATGCAGCTCAGGTAGAGAAGGGAACACCAAGTAAAGAATGTTTGGAGGAGTCGCTCAGTATGCGAGACGTATACTGAAAGTAGACTATAGAACGAACACAATGGTCACTCAATACCTCTCTTGCAAACTACAATACCCTGAAGGATAGAGTGAGCAAAAGGGAATGTCCTGCCAGAGAGGCAGGGTGGGGTGTGGGGGATGGGGTGTGGGGGTGGGAGGGCTACTAGGATTATTGGTAGTAGGGATTGGGCACTGGTGGAGAGATGGGAGATAAATAATTGTATAAGTGAAACCCAAGCACGAAAGTTTGTAAGTCCTCAACTGTACCTGATGGTGTTTCACTAATAAAAAAAAAAAGAAAAAGAAAAGAATGGCTGGCTTGCCACAATCATTTGGATACTTCCTGGATTCCCTTGTTTCCTATCTGAAGTTAGTCTTTTTATGACTTTCTGCATTTGATTTATATAGGAAAATAATACCCATTGGTAAAAATGTAGCCAATAATTATTTGCTATAACAAATTTGGAAAAAAATGTATTTTAATTGGATTTTCCCTCTACTCTCTTTTTCTTTTTACTTCACACCTCTTGTTTTTATCATCATGACTCTTTTTCTTATGACCCTTTTCTTTTGCTTTATTTCCAGAAAATAGTTCACTCTTTTTTAACTAGAAAAAAATGTGATAAGAGAAGAATGAAATCTTATTGTGAATTTATTTATAATCCTTATTCTCATGTCAAAATATATGGTAGAAAAACATACAAATAATTCAAATATTTTTTTAAAAGGATATTTAAGTAGTTAGTGAAGGCTGACTATCTAACACAAGTTGAATGTTAGTAAAAAAGTTAGTTTAAACTCTGAGGGATCAAAGGGCCTGAGTGACAGTATAGTCGGTAAGGCACTTGCTTTGAACACAGCCAACTGGGTTGAATCCCTGGTACTCCGCATGGTCTCTGATCTCACAAGAAGTGACCTCTGGTTGCAGAGATAGGAGTAATCTTTGAGAATTGCTGATTCAGCAAAAATAAACCTCATCCAAATCATAGGAATTAATTATCTAAAATATAGGAATTTCTTCAGCCATTAGACAAAATTGTTATTCTTAAACATTCAGAGTTGATAATGTCACTGTCACTGTTCATTGATTTACTTGAGCAGGTGCCAGTAACGTCTCCATTTGTCCCAGCCCTGATATTTTAGCAGCCTTTCCTTACTCATCTTTCCCAACACTGCTGTATTGGAGGCTCTTTCAGGGTCAGGGGAATGAGACCTGTTATTGTTACTGTTTTTGGCATATTGAATACACCAGGGGTAGCTTGCCAGGCTCTGCTATTATCAGAGTTGATGATATGCACTCAAATGAATAATAAGATAAAACAGAAATTTCTATCATTTTAAGCTCTTTTAAGCTACTGCTATTCTAGTAGACAGGAAACACAGGTTATATGAAACTATTTAGATATAAGGAAGTGTAACTTAGAATAGATTAGAGGGACCGAAGAGGTAGTATCATAGGTGGGGCATTTGCCATTTATGTGACTGACTTGGGTTCAATACTCAGCCCTCTCATCTAGTGATCTCTGAACACAGAGCCAGGAGTAAGCCCAGAGCACTTCTAGATGTGTCTCCCAAACAAACAAAAATAGAATCAGAAACTCTAGAGGACTTACATATTTAATACACTGTCATATTCGAATTATTGATATTTATTGTATTCTCACAAGCACTTTTTAATATTAATATTTTGTAAATGTGTAAAAAGCTCTTATTCAGTATACAGCTAGCAAATGGCAGAGTCAGGATTTGAATTAGACTCCCTTCGTTCCAAAGCCCAGACTCTTATGAATAAAAAAATCATGCATGTTTTAAATTTTAATTTAAAATGAAAACTTCAAAGTCACTATAATACATTCCTTAGTGTCTTTCCTGAATAGAGTTGAGGTTGAAGCTTGCTAGCCTGCCAGTGCCTGGCTTTAATTTCTTTTATATGTGCACATGTTTATACAATATAGTCCAAAACATTTTCCTAGAGGCAGAGTTAGTTGGTGGCTGTAGAAAAGTTAAAAGTTTCCTTCATTTCTTGGGACTGGAGCAATAGCACAGCGGGTAGGGCGTTTGCCTTGCATGCAGCCGATCTGGGTTCGATTTTCGGCATCCCATATGGTCCCCCAAGCACCGCCAGAAGTAATTCCTGAGTGCATGAACCAGGAGTAACTCCTGTGCATCGCTGGGTGTGACCCAAAAAGAAAAAAAAAAGTTTCCTTCATTTCCTTCATAGCTTAGTATGGAAAATTTTATTTCACCCAATGAAAATTATGACAAACATCCAACAAAATCTAGTGCTCCTTATATCTCACCTTTGTTAGCATGCACAACTTAAAGCTGTATCTAAAATATCTATTTTATCTTTACATCAACTTATTTACAGGATGTTTTCTCTTTTAGAAACTGAGTCCCATAAAGTGATAGTTTTTTTCTGTGTGTATTTTTCATCTTTTACATTCACTTCTCTATCCTAGCATCTAGAAGATGCTAGATAATCATTTACTGAGGGTATTAATTTTTTTTTCTTTTTAGGTCGCACCCGGTGATGCTCATGGGGTTATTCCTGGCTTTGCACTCAGGAATCACTCCTGGTGGTGCTCAGGGGACCATATGGGATGCTGGGAATCAAACCCAAGTCGGCCGTGTGCAAGGCAAACACCCTACCTGCTGTGCTATTGCTCAGCCCCTAATTTTTACTAATTAAATGCTCCCTGTAAAGGTTGAAGGAAATCAAGATAAAATTTCTATTTTCATGTTTAATTTAAATTATTATTCTTGAAAAATGATCCTTATGCTACATAATCATATTGACCCACAACTCGTACAGTACTTTCTTCCAAAGAGGAAACACAGACTAAAAATTTTTAGTCTTTATGCCTAAGAGAGCTTCTAGCTTATCTTTCTTTTATTAAAAAAAAGCACATTTATAAACCACTTTAAAATGAAAAAAAATACAAGTAAATGTAAGACAATGAGAGAATTTACTTCATTATTTCCTTTTTACTACTGTTCTTCCTCATAAAATTTTCATTGGATCTTCAACATGCTTTGTATATGATTGGTGCTAAATATATTTATGAATTAAACATTTTGTAGTCAACAATAAAAGAGTAGCATGTGAACCACAAAAAATACATTTGAGTTAAAAATATAAGAGCAAGATATCAAGATTGTTTATCACTGCCAAAATTCAACCCCTCCATGTGTAAGGCCCTGCATTCAATACATGGCACCAGGAAAAAACAAAAAGAATATGTAAAACTATTCAAGGTTTGTTATATACAAACATATTTCTTATCTAAGTGATTCTTTCCATTTATTTTTGTTTTTCCCCAAATTCAAATGATAGAATTACAGAATCATTTACTCTACAAAATCCTCCATATGATGAAAACTTTGTGTAACTAGTTTTCTTTTGTAGAAGGCAATGATGAATAACACTAATATTAAAAGTTAACTTATTATACATATAGGAAACAACACACAAGTGATATATAGACCCATAGATCTGGATTCTACACAAAAATATTTATCATCTATAAATTTCAAATATAATTCAGACTTATTGATCTATGAGATTTTCATTACTAATTTTGAAAAATGTTGGCTTGCATCTCTTAAAGTGATTCTTCTATTTTATTCTCTCTCTCAGTTCCTTTTGTGATTTTATAATTTCATAGTCTTGCACAAGCGTAAAATGCTGTTACATGACTTTCAATTCTATATTTTCTATGTTTGTTTATTTCTTTTTACCCTCATATTTAAACACCACAATTTACAAAGTTGTTCGAGTGATAGCACGGTGGGTAGGACATTTGCCTTACACCCTGCAGACTGGGCCAACCCTTGTTTGATTCCTCCGCCCCCCCCCCCCCCCCCCCCCGAGAGCCTGGCAAGCTACCGAGAGTATCTCGCCCGCACGGCAGAGTCTGGCAAGCTCCCTGTGACGTATTCGATATGCCAAACACAGTAACAACAAAGTCTCCAATGGAGACGTTACTGGGCCTGCTCGAACAAATCGATGATCAACGGGAGGGCCTTTACTTTACTTTACTTTTGTATGGACGCAGCAAGAGATACCATGGAGGCTTGTAGGGCAGCTCTCCTGGGAACATCTTGCCACAGACTCAGACTACAGTGCTTAGGCCAGATTAATCATTCCTAACCCTCGCAGGGTCCAAATCTAGTTACTACTTTTTGAATCATGGCAGAATTTGTTCATGACCAAGCTATTAATTTATAGTAAGATGTTACTTATAGATGTTACTTATAGTAAGATGTTACTTATAGTAAGATAAGTAAGATATAAGATGTTACTTAGAGTAAGATGTTACTTATAGTAACTTAACTCATGGTAAACAAGTCTTTTCTGATATGTCTAAACTTTCTGGTAGTGTTGAGTCTATTTATAATAAAACAATATCTTATATTGACAAATTATAGGTTTTGCATGTATTACAATATTCTTCCCTTGCCAAAATTTTGCTTATTAGCATATACTCAATTAAATGTGATTAATATGTCTCCTCAATCCTCTTATTTCTTCCTCAAGCTTCTGTTACGTACATTTTAAATCTTAATCGATATATTATGTTTCATACCATTTGGTTTTTTCAATGTTTCACTAACCATCTGGGATTCATCTAGGTGATTTACTTTAAGTTACTTTGATTTTCTAATTCCTTAATTCTCCTGCTGTTTCTAACACAGAACTTTGCTTTCCAGCAATATTGTTTAATGTAGCTGTTCTTTTCTCATGATGTCATTTTTATTTAATGTAGAGCTTGTTTAAAAGTTCACGCACATTAATTTTAAACTTATTTTATTTTTGTCATAAACATTTATTGAATCAATAAAGAAAGGAAACACTATAAATTTGTCATATAATCAGCACTTCTTCATATGTAATTTTTCTATATATTGATTTCTACAATATATTTAATAGCATCAATATTTCTTATGAGCTTCAAATAACTTAAATTTGTGAAAACATATTGAATGAAAATGATCACCTGCAAAAAATAAGTCATAAGTTAAAAATAGTTCTATAGAGTAGTTTTCTGCTAATTTTTGTTAAAGGTATATGATAATTTTATTCATGAATGTATTTTTGATATACATTTGAATGACCATTTTTAAAATGTGGTAATTCTGAGTCCAACATATCTTCAGTTAAAAATTATTTTTGAGTTTGCACATAGGAAAAATGAGTTCTCATTAAAATTCAACTCGCAGATCTAGGAATTATTCAGAACTGCTCTTATGCCAATTCCATAGAAAGGGAAAAACAATTACTTTCCAAATCCAGTTTTCATAGTGATATCTGTTTTCTGGCTCCTAGCTTTAAGTGTGAAAAACAATTCCAGCAACTCCACTCTGCTTAGTTTAGTTAAAGCTCTTGCTTTCGATGAAAAACTATTGTACTTAGCTTAACCTGTTTTTATCTAACTGTGATTTTTTTGCTTCTATGAGATTACCTTGTTAAATAGATGTTCAAGCATATTATTTTCTGATGAATTACTTGGATTAACTTGATACATTATATCATATCTACATCTAATAAACAAATTATAGGGATAAATTATTCCTTGACAATGCTCACAAATAGTACGAATGTCATTTTTATATTTTAAAAAAGGAGATAGAAAGGGATAATGCTAAGGATGGTTTAATACTTATATTACAAGTTTTAAAAAAGTTGATAGTAGTAGTATACAATCATGAATATTATTACTGTGTGTATGTCTGTGAAACAAGGTAAAGGTAAAAAGGTAAAGGCCCTCCCGTTGATCGTCGATTTGCTCGAGCAGGCCCAGTAACGTCTCCATTGGAGACTTTGTTGTTACTGTGTCTGGCATATCGAATACTCTCGGTAGCTTGCCGGGCTCTCCGAGAGGGGCGGAGGAATCGAACTCGGGTCGGCCATGTTGGCCGCCTGTAAGGCGAACGCCCTACCCGCTGTGCTATCGCTCCAGCCATGTCTGTGAAGCAAAATCATTTTTATTGAACAAGACTTAGATTGGCTTTCTCATGAAGGAGTGCTCTCTCTTGAATACACATGTAGCTTCCTTATCTCCCTGTTTCTTTGTTTGCATATTTCCACTCCGGAGAAACCTGTGTTCTCTCTTGAGCACATTTCTTGTCTTTCTTCTCACATCTTTCGAGGCGACTTTGTAGGCAAATTCAAGAAAAACTACCTTGCTATACTTAAAAAAAAGCTTAGAAAGATGTGAAAAGAGAGAGAGATAGAATGAGAGAGGAAGACAGAGAAAGACAGAGGGAGGGATGGAGGAAGGGAGAGAGATAAGGAGAGAGAGAAAGGACATGTTCAAGAGAGAACACCATCTTTTTCAGAGTAGAAAAAGTAAGCCAAGAAACAGAAAATCAAGCAAGTGAGCCGCATGTACAAGAGAAAACATGGACTTGAAGAGCAAACCCCAAATGAATTTGTTTGATGTTTTGTTTTAGGGTAGGGGAACACCTACCAGTGCTTAGGGCTTATTCCACAGGTATATCTGGCAATGCTCGGAAAACCAAAAGGAGTACCTGGAATCAAACCGGAATTGGCCATGTGGAAGGCAAGCATCCTGTCCACTATACTATAGCTGGCCATAATTAACTTTTCTTAATACAAGGATCGTAAAGTGGAGTTTATTCTGTTGTTGGTGCATATAAGAGTGGATATGAATTTATTATATGAATAATATATGAAATTATTACATCTAGTAATTTTACATTGTCAGTAGACCTAATTTTAGCTACTTTCGTGGCAGCTTACTTATACTTGGTTAGAGTTATAGGACAGAAAGGCTGGTCACGAACAATAGCAGGACCTGCTTATGAGATAGGGTTTGGTATGCCTGAATTTCCCTAGACACGCTTCATTTCTTTAACTGACTAAGAAGCTTCCTGCAGCATAACCCTTTATTAATCATCACCAGATCCCGGAGGGAGAACAGTGCAGTCTCCTGCCCCCACGCCTGGCTGTTGCTCGCCGTGGCCCCTTGGAGGGAGCGGGTTGAGCTTTCCTCCCCGCCCCGACCAGGTCTCCGGCAGCCAACGACCTCCAGGACCAGACACCACCATGCTGAGACCACTCTCCGCACACCTGAAGGTACCGGCAGAGGGACAAAGCCACGTGGGTTCCGGGGCCGAGATCTCCAAGCCTACTCGGATTGGAGTCGAGCATCCTCCACCCAGATCCTCCAAATTCCAGTAGGCGGGGGTCACACCCACCACCTGGTCCCCTGGCACCGTGTAATCCCATCAGCGGCCAAGACTCAGAGAATATAAAAACCAGATCCTGGAACCGCGCGGCCGCAAAGGCGGCCATGCGACATTTTATTATGACATCTCATTCCTACTTTGACAAACTGGCAGGCTCCCGAATGTAACCTGCCCACATGGCAGAGTCTGGCAAACTCCCTGTGTCGTACCCAATATGCCAAATACCAGTAACAATGATGGGTCTCATTCTCCTAAAGAGCCTTGAATATAATCTCAGGGCTAGGATGAAGGAGATGTTACTGGGGCCTGCTCGAGGCAATCGATGAATAACAGGATGATCTGTGATCTGATCTGAATCATCACTGAGTTTTGGTCAGAATGTTCTATATCCTGTTTTGTACTAGGGCAACTGTTGTCTTTGCATCATGAAATTGTAACCGATAAAAGCTAATCACTTGAGTCTGGGTGACTTGCCTGGTGGGCCAGTGTAGACTTCAAATCTTTATGCAGATGTCTTTTGTTAAGAGTTATCTTATCACCTGCAGGTTTGGTCAAGTCCTGTCAGGGATCCAGGACTAGACAAACCTCATTCAAAGAGTGAAACTTATGTAAGAGACATAAGGATCTGCCTTGGTAATTCTGACACAAGACAAAGTATTCAGGCTTGTGTTTCTTAATGGGACAGAAGCCACAGCAGTTAAAAAGCACATGACCAAACTGTTTATAAGGACAAACAGAGCAAAAGTAAGGGATGGACAACTTGAGGATAGGTTAAATATAGACATGCTTTATAGCCGTTTGTCCCCTGAGAAAGAAACTTTGGTTTGAGGTTGTAAAAAGAAGGAGGTTTTTCAATCACCACCTCCTGACCTAACTGCATCCAGCCTTTGCCTCATAGAAAAGAAGGAAAGATAGCCTGGGAGTAGTTTATTTTCCCAGGAAAATCAGTAGTTAACACTTACCCTGGAAAAAAAAATCTGATGGTATCAAGCAGCTGTTTTCCATGGCTTTTAGGTAAGCCAGAGACAAGAATTTCTCACTGACACTAATAACCACTTTTACTGCCATTCAAATAAAAGTTTAACCTACCCCAAGCCACCACCATTGATCTACCTGCTTCTACCTAATTCCCCCTAGGAAATTCTAGTAAGCTAAGAAAGAAATATATAGGTCTTTCACCTCTTTTATTACGTTGATTCCTAGGTACTTGACTTCCAGGGGCACAATTGTGAATGAGTTTTTGAAATATCTTTTTTGTTTCATTATTTGCATATATAAAAGTCATGAATTTTTGCAATGCATGTGAATTTTGTAGGTTGCCACTTTACATTACAAAATTGTTTCTAGGAGCATTTTTAAAATAGCATCTTTAGGGTTTTCAAAGTGGAGTATCATGTTATCTCAAATAGTGAGAGTTCATATTCATTTTCAATTGGTTGCCTTTGATATCTTTCTTGCCTAATTGCTATGGCAAGGGAGTCTAATAGTATATTGAATACTAGTGGTGAGAGTAAAATCCCTTGCATTGTACCAGATCTTAGAAGGAAGACTTCAAGGATTTTCCCCATTAAGTACAATGTTGGCCATGGGCTTTTTGATAATTTGCTTTAACCATGTTGAGGAAAGTTCCTGCAACTCCCATTTGATTGAGGATTTTATCATGAATGGGTGCTGGATCTTGTTAAATTTGTTCTCTAAATCTATTAATATGATCATTTAATTTAGTCAAAGGAAACTATGAAACAATATTGAATGAAATAAGAGAATATACAAGGAAATACAAACACATTCTCTGTTGGATTAACATTTTGAAAATGGCAATATTGCCCAATGTATTGTATAGAGAATGCAGTACCTGTAAAAATACCAATGACACTTTTTAAAAATAGATCAGATTCTGCTGAAATTTATATAGAATAATAACATCCCCCCACTCTCTCAGCCAAAGTAATCCTAGAATAAAGAAAAGTAGGAGGCTTCTTATTCCCCAACTTCAAACTGTACTATAAAGCTATTGTCACTTAAAAAAGAAGGATACTAGAATAAGGACAGACTTTCAGATCAATAGAATAGAAATGAGAACACAGGTATGTGGAAAGTTGATCTTCAGTAAAGGAACAAAAAGCATTAAATGGAGCAAGGAAAGCCTTTTTGACAAATGGTACTGGGTAAACTTGTCAGTCACATGCAAAAAACAAAATGAATTCAGGTCTCTTTATACCATTCACAAAAGTCAAATCTAAATGGATTAAAGAACTCAATTCCAGACCTGAATTCATAAGTTAGGAATACTGAGAGAATCATAGGCGTGGCACTCCATAACATTGAAGCTAAAGGCACCGTTAATGGTTCAATGTCACTGACGAAGCAAACAGAATCAACGATGAATAAATGGGATTAGGTCAAATTAAGTTGCTTTTGCACCATAATAAAAAGACGCCCCACAGATTGGAGAAAACTATTTGTTCGCTACTCATCTGATAGAGGGCTGATATCCAAGATACACAAAGCGCTGGTAGTATATTACAAGAGGAAAAAATCAAGAATGAGGTAATGGGGGTGAGAGCCATAGTGCAGCAGGGAGAGTGTTTGCCTTGCATGCAGCACCTCAATTCACTCCTGGCACCACATCTGGTCCTCCATGTCCTGTCAGGAATGATCCCTGAGCACACAGCCAGGAGTTAGCCATAAGCACTGACAGGTTCAACTTCAAAACAACAACAACAACACAAAACTGGGGTAAAGTGATAAACAGAAAATTCCCCTAAGAAGACAGACAAATGGCCAGAAGGCATTGGAAGAAATGCTCAGCCTGACTAATCATCAGGGAAGTGCAAATCTGTAAAACAACAAGATATCACCTCATGCCAGAGACTGGCTCACATCAGAAATAATCAGCGCTGGGGTGGATATGGAGAAAGGAGACCTTCATTCACTTCTGGTGAAAATATTGGTTGGCTCAGCCTTTGGGCAAAGCAATATGGATATCTCTTGAAAATCTAGAAATGAGCCTCCACATGACCACTGATTCCTCTTCTTGGTATCTACCTCAAAGGACAAAAGAGAAAATTAAAATCCCATTTAGAAAAGACATTTGCACTTCTATGTTCATTGCAACACTATTCATAATACCCGGAATCTGGATCCCAAGTGTCCATGAACAGATGAATGTTCTATACCATAAGGAAACTATGGTACATGTACACAATGGACTAGCACTTGACTGTAAGAAAAGATAAAATCGTGTAATTTGCTGCTCCGTGGATAGATCTGGAGAGTATTATGGAGGGGGACAGACGCAGAAGGAACTTCTCATACGCAGAACATAACCAAAACATAGTAGAGGGATAATAAAGGCCAAGAGACAAAATAAATCAGTAGGATGCAGATCACAGGAGATCTACATCTAAACCATAGTGCATGATAGTTTTTTTTTTAAGTGCCTGGTATAGAGATGGGGGTTGGGGAAGAGTTGGAAAGGAAGGAAACTGGTGACAATAGTGGAAGAAACTTCACACTGGCAATGTTATAATATAATTGGTATTGGAATATTGTATTGCTGAAACTCAAGCATGAATAATTTTGTAAATCATGGTGCCTTCAGAGAGAGAGAGAGACAGAAAGAGACAAAGAAAGGAAGAGAGAAAGAAAGAATGAATGAAGAAAGAAAGAAAGAAAGAAAGAGAAAAATACAGAAACAAAAGAAAGAATGAAAGAAAGGGAGATAAAAAGAAAGATAACGAAGGAACACAGAAAAACACAAAGACAGAAAAGAAAGAAAGGCATATAGACAGACAGCAAGGAAGGAAGGAAGGAAGGAAGGAAGGAAGGAAGGAAGGAAGGAAGGAGGGAGGAAGGCTAACAGAGATATCAATGGAAGGAAGGAAGGAAGGAAGGAAGGAAGGAAGGAAGGAAGGAAGGAAGGAAGGAAGGAAGGAAGGAGGGAGGAAGGCTAACAGAGATATCAATGGAAGGAAGGAAGGAAGGAAGGAAGGAAGGAAGGAAGGAAGGAAGGAAGGAAGGAAGGAAGAAAAAGAAGGAAGAAAGATCACCTCCCTCAGGTCATGGAAGTGCGGGGCTAAATTTGGTAATGTTTACAATTACAAAACAGGTTTACAACTATTTTGTTACAGCACAACCAGCCAGCCTGGTACCAACAGAGCTGATTCTTGACTTGTTTCCATTAAAATAGACTGGGGGCAGAATCTGCTGTATGAGCTGAGAAACACTGGATCAATCCCAAATGGCTGCAGGGGTAACCTTCCCCTGCGCATAGTCCTCTCTTCCTCAGCCCTAGAGTAGTGTCCGTCATCTGAGATTAATGGGTCAAAGAGACAGCAATCTGATTCATGAACTTGGTGTATGTGGTTTTGTAGGCACTGTGTGTGGTAACTTTTAGTATCTGTGTGTAGGTTCTGAGGTATTAAAATCAAGTTAAAAGCTATAGATGTTTTATGAATAAAAATAAAATAACAGTATCAGGAAGACATACAGTGGTGGAGGAATGGGGTTTGGAACACTGTATGACTGAAACCTAATTATGAACAGCTTGGTAAGGGACTATCTTATATGGGCCCTCGTGTTGATCGTCGATTTGCTCGAGCGGGCCCAGTAACGTCTCCATTGGAGACTTTGTTGTTACTGTGTCTGGCATATCGAATACTCTCGGTAGCTTGCCGGGCTCTCTGAGGGGGCGGAGGAATCGAACTCGGGTCGGCCATGTTGGCCACTTGTAAGGCGAATGCCCTACCGCTGTGCTATCGCTCCAGCCCATCTCATATGATTCAATTTAATTTTTTTTAAAAAAAAACAGTACCAGGAAGATGGAAAATGTATTTACGGTAAAAATCAATTTTAAAAAATGTTAAGAGTTCTTTACCAAGATAAAACTGGCTATTCTAAATGGGGAAAAGAGACAAAACAAAAGGTTATTTTTTTTAAATAAAGAAATACTTGACCTTTAAGTTAAACTAAACTTAGACTATTTATAACTTTTCCCTTTCCTCTAAATAGTATATTTTTGGTTGCCGTTTTTCAAGATAAAAATTTAAAGTCGTACATATGACATCGTTTGACCATATGAGCTGCATATATAGCTGAATATAACAAAACTTCTAACACGTTTTTTAGTTTTGGTAAAAGCTCCGTGAAAATTGGAAGGGTTTGTGGAAAACCTGACTCTAGAATTGTTGACAAATAACTGAAAGTTGTGTATGAGAGAAGAGTCACTTAATCACTTAATCACTTAACTTCCTGTTAGTCGTCGATTTGCTCGAGCGGGCGCCAGTAACGTCTCCATTTGTCCCTGTCGCGTGCTAGTGTAGCCCAATGGCATCTCTTCGCTCCGGGAACATGGAGGGCCTCAAACCGATCGTTCATGACCTTGACAAAGAAGTCTGACCATCTGGTAGGTGGGCGGCCACGCGGTCTCTTGACATCCCGTGGAATCCAATCAGTAACAGCTCTAGTCCAACGGTCGTCTTTAAATCTCATTACGTGACCAGCCCATCTGATTTTCGACACCTTGGCAAATGAGACAGCGTCCCTGATCCTTGATCGTCGACGGATGTCAGAACTCCGGATTCGTTCTCTCATTTGAGTGAAACGTGATATTCCAAGCATAGCTCTTTCTATTCTTCTTTGGGAGACCTGAATGGCGTTCTCATCTTGTTTGCGTAGGGCCCAGGTCTCTGAGGCATATGTTAATGCAGGAAGAACAGTGGAATCAAACAGATGTGCCCGGAGCCGGAGGTTCTTCGTCCTCTTAGCTATTTCTTCGACGTTCTTGAAGGCGTTCCAAGCCGCTCTCTTCCTCCTGCAGCTCGGGTGCCAGGTCATTTGTCATGTTGACCTCTCGACCTAGGTACACATAGCTGTGGCATTCGGAGATGGTCGTTCCATTGAGAGCGAATGGGGCGTCAGGAACAAGGCTGTTTCTCATAAACATTGTCTTCGTAAGATTCAGCTGTAGTCCTACCTTTCCACACTCACGGTCAAAGTCGGCCAGCATTTGTGCCACTTGGCTGATGTTTGGTGTTATGAAAACAATGTCATCAGCAAAGCGGAGGTGGTGTAGTTGCCGACCATCTATCTTCACTCCCATTCCTTCCCATTCCAGTCGTCGCATGATGTTCTCGAGGGTGGCACTGAAGAGTTTTGGTGAAATGGTATCACCCTGCCGCACCCCTCTCTTGACATCAACGATCACTTCTTTGTAGAATGGTGAGATCCTGGAGGATCTCACGGAGGATCCTGATGTATTGGGCTTGAATGCCCTGATTAGCTAGGGCTTCAATGACCGCTTCCGTCTCAACAGAATCAAAGGCCTTCTTTAAATCAATGAACGTTAAGCAGAGCGGCATCTTGAACTCCCGAGAAACCTCAATGAGCTTGGTTACCGTGTGGATATGGTCGATGGTGCTGAATTCTTTGCGGAACCCGGCTTGCTCGCATGGTTGTCCTTCATCTAGTGTTCTGCCAATCCTATTCAGGATGACTCGAGTGAACAGCTTGTAGATGACAGACAATAGGCAGATCGGGCGATAGTTGCCAATGTCATGGATGTCTCCCTTCTTGAATAGTAGTACGGTCCAACTACAACTACAACTGGTCTCATGAGAGAAGAGTAAAGTTTAAAATGATTTGGTTCGGGACTATGTGTTTTCTGTTTAGGAAACTCAAGAAACTTTAATTCTTTAAACTGTTACCTACGGCAATGTGGTAGACTGCATCTTGTTATAAGTAAAACATTTCTCGCTCCTAGGTGTATTTTGCATGGGTTTTCTTTTTCCTCCTTTTTCCATGGCAATGCCTTGCTTGAATATATATACAAGATGGCAGACTATATTTTGTCTTTTTAATACATAATTTTGGAGTCAATTGCCTCAAAAATAATACCATTGAAGGTGGATGCTGATGGAAAATAATTTCTACCAAAAAGGGGGCGAAATGACGTGAGACTCATTTATTAGTAAAGGAACAGCCAGCAGATCACACTGCAAAATCATGCAGTAGTCCCTGGAGTTTTCTCTTGTACTGATTCTTCAAAATGCACAGAAGTTGGACTTCATGATCTGCATGTGTCAACGCAGTCACCAGGACCACAGGACCCCTTGAACCTGATTTATAGTCACCAGCTATGACTCCATCTAATTGGGTTTCAATATAGATATGAAACATTATTTTCTCAATATCCCCCTGGCTATCACTGACTGAAAATTTTCCTTTAATACCACTTCCCCCACAGCCATTAGCAATGCTGAACCTATCTAAGTGTTTAAAAACTGGAATTTTTTTTTCCCAAGGAATTATTCAAGAGCCACCCTGCTGATATCCCATGTATCACCCTCAGGCTACACAGGAAACTAAAGGCAATACTCAGACTTCTGAACCCCAGGATCAGGCCCCCCATTAAACAACCTATTTACCCTAACACTACTCTTGAAAACCAAAAACAAGGGGAAGAGGGATCCTCTCCCTTTGATCCATATTTTACGCTTTAGATACTTACACGTTAATTTTTTAAATTCCCTTTTAGAAATATTTAGTGAATAGTTTAGTGGTGGAAGGTGAGGGTATGTGACCACAGAGAAAGAACTCAAAACCTCACTTCACACATATTAGGTATGTTTTCTAATACTTGAACTGTCTCCCTGGCCCCAGATATTTTTGGAAATAATTAAATATAACATGGAAAACTATGAATCTTTCAAAACCATAGTCTTGCCTCAATAATGTAATTATTTTAATGAACTTTGATTTGCCAAATTATTTTCATTAAATACTGAAAGATTTATGAGCATCAAGAAAGTGATTTTTTATCTGTACAAATTTTCCTCCTTGTTTTATGCATTAATGGATATATATTACCAGCTCAATTACACACTTTATTTTGTGATTTTTGTGTTAGTTAGATTTTTTCTTAATATCAAGTTACCAAAGATAACATATTGAATTCGTGATAAATTTTTTTTCTGCAAGATACTATAGTCTTCATCTCTTTAAAAATAACCCATTTTTGTCATTTATTAGAATTGTAGTCTAAAATAATTTTAAATTAAATCCTAGAAATAATTTCTAGAGTGTAATCTCTTTCATTTATTGTCATAAGCATTTGGCATTGCAATAAAAGATAAATGTAAAAAGGCAGCAAAGAAAAGCTCAGATCTGTATAATGTTTTAAAAGTGGATGATACTTATATAAACAAAATACCTAATATTAATGGAATATGTTAAAACTTTATATTTTCTCTCAATGTATTCATATCCACACACAGAAATAGGAATGTTACTTTGACATTAATCTTTACAGAAAAGGAAACTCAGTCACAAACAGTAACACGATTTGCACCAAATCAAACAACCAGAATGAGTCAGACAAATATAATTTGTATATGCTCACATTAGAATGCTATTTTCAAACCATTATATATGAAATATTTTTGGCTAAATTTGAGATTTGGCTAGTTCATATTCTAATATTCTAAATGACAGTTTCAATGAAATAAAGTAAAACTTTTTACTATGCATAAGCTAATTTTTCAGAAATTACTAATGTATATGAACAGGATTCAATGGGAACACTTAAAATATGACATTTGTCCTAAAGAATATCTACTGCGTATAGGTCAATAGAATTTCATTTGGAGTTTGAGTCCACAATGGATTCTGTGAACAGCTGTTTGCCTGAACTATTTGATTAGTATGCATAAAGAAGAAACAAACTGTGCAGGTCAAGTCAAATAAGAGAAGAAATGATCATTAATAACAATTATGTTCCTATAGCTTTTATGATTTTTATTATTTCATAAGATAGTAATAGCACAAAAGTATCTACTACTTAAGACCATATATTCAGTTCTGCTTAATGCATAACAATATTTGTAATAAAGAGCGGGTAGGGCATTTGTCTTGCATGTGTCTGACCAGGGTTCGATTCCTCCGCCCCTCTTGGAGAGCCCGGCAAGCTACCGAGAGTATCCCTCCCGCATGTCAAAGCCTGACAAGCTACCTGTGACATATTCGATATGCCAGAAACAGTAGCAACAAATCTCACAATGGAGACATTACTGGTGCCTGCTTCAACAAACTGATGAACAACAGGAGGATAGTGCATTGATAGTGCATAATACAATTTGTTTCTGCAGCTATCTAGGCAATCAAATTGTTATTCTAGTAACCCACAATGTAGTGGTAGGTAGTATTTGGAATAAGTGATTCCTTGATATCATATTACCCTCACTTTGAGCACCTTTAGCTTGAACTAATTTTCTTATTATAATTAAGTCATTTATCTGTTAGAGTCGTTAAATGTGAATAATAATTCACAGTAGGACAAGCACATAGAGCACAAATCCAGCAAAAATGTTGTCTAAGCAATATCTATAGATGGTGGTTTCTCAGACAACTCATATTAAACATTTTGAAGAGAACTGCTCATGCTATATTCTTTAAAATCCTTCTTTGTGCCAAGGAAGCAATATTTTGGAGAAATAACCAAATAAACAAAAATGACTTCTGACACCAGACAGATTGGATGTTGAATCATGTCTCTGCGACCTATCAGTCAAATCTTGTGAATTCGACATCTTTGATCTTTTCTGTCTCCATTATCTCATTTGTAAGGAGGCTGTCCACATTTCTTCTGGAAAGTTTGTGAGTTTTCTATAGATAGTGGTTGTGAACGGTATATCTAATAGATTTGTGGAAAAGGAGAAGTACATAATCATGCCATACTCTGCAATTCTACTGAGAAAATGCTTAGAGGATATCATTGGTTAACCCTTATTGATTTCATGGCAATTTTTTTTCCTGCAAGATACTCTTTAAAAATAGCCCATTTTTGTCATTTATTAGAATTGTAGTTTGAATATCTAATCTATTTCTTGCAGATATTACTGTTTTAAAGACATTTCCTATGAAAACATTCTAC
Organism: Sorex fumeus; assembly: GCF_029834395.1. Taxonomy (NCBI): domain Eukaryota; kingdom Metazoa; phylum Chordata; class Mammalia; order Eulipotyphla; family Soricidae; genus Sorex; species Sorex fumeus. Next base: position 7,597,368 of record NW_026606322.1, on the reverse strand, counting down.
TTCCGTTTATCTGATCCACCAGTTGAAATATTATGCTCAACATTTTCACCTTTTGATCTTAAGAAATGTTCTGTTTCACAAGATTAAAGGCATTCATTTCAATTACATTTAAAATTATTTATTTGTTATCCACCCTAATATGTATCATTATAATCACTCATCCTTTCTGTTCACAAAATAACTTAATTCCTATATATTTGTCCTCTGTTTTATCCAAATGTTATTTCCTTTGAGCGTTGCATTATTTCTTTCGAAATTTTCTCCTATTTTTTTTCACTTCAATAAGCATTTTACATCTGATATTTCAAGCAACTGTGGAAGTCCTACCTATTCTGTGGGCCCTGGAAATTATTATTTAGAAAGATGATCTAGCTGAGTTTATTATCTGCCTCAGTAGCACCATTGTTGCTTTGTAAGTCCTCCCAAACTTAAGAAAAAAGCATCACGAATTCCCTTTAATATATAAATTTTTCAATCTCTCCTCTGGCTTCAACTCTACTAAATATATTCCTTTAATGTCTTCCTTTCTATCAGTATATTATGTCTTAATATTTGAGCTTGTACCCTCCGAGAGAGCATATAATGTCCCTGCTGCAAATGGCAGCTCATGCAGAGAGATGCTTCAAAAATATTTCTAAAGTTGATAAAGAGGGATATGAGCAAAAATGCAGCATTATTTAATAACCTGCAAAACACAAAACTTTAAAATTCAAATTTTCCCCAAATCAAATCTACCATCCTGTGCCCAGAGGCACTCAAGAAAGCAAGCCTGTAAAGCTACACACTGCTGCGAATGCAGACCTCATACAGCAGCAGAGGTATATAAATATGCAAATCATAGATGTATACGCAGACACAGCCTTCCAATGGAGAGCACCAGCTGTCATAGGCAGAAAATTACTCTGAGGACTTGGCATTGGAGAAATGGCAAATACCCTCTGGTTGTAGCTGTCCCATCAATCATGGGCCATTTGGCTAGGCTACGTTCCTGAACATGTTTTCGCCCCCTTTTAATTTAGTTTAACTCAAGGAACATTTTAAGGTGATGAAATAAGGACTATAAATGTGTGATCTGCATAATACTAGGGAGTTTACTGTTCTGTGATTATATTTTTTACTGTATTTTACCATTAAAGCTCTTCATTTTCTTTTATACCACACCAAAGAAAACACACTATAAATGTCAAGTCAATGCTTTATTTCTCTGTATTATAAACGGTTAGAAAGTATTCTTCTGAGATATAGATGATGGGCAATATTCAGCTAAGTTTGTTTTTAAATATTTTTCAGAGACTATTAAAGATTGGCCCAGAAAACTCTAATTTTTTTTTCTTCTTGAGTCACACCTGGCGATCCACAGGGTTTACTCCTGGCTCTGCACTCAGGAATTACTCCTGGTGGTGTCAGAGGACCATATGGGATGCTGGTATTCGAACCCGGGTCTGCCACGTGCAAGGCAAACACCCTACCTGCTGTGCTATTGCTCCAGCCCCGAAAACTCTAAAATTTTGAGATATAAAGATTTAAGTTAACTAGTGACTAAATGGAAGTAGAATGGGAAGAAAGATGAAAATATAAAGTGAACACTAACAAACAAGTGGTACTCCTAGAGTTTACGGAAAATTCTGGCTAATGGGGGAATAAGAAATTCACTCCTCCATAGAGAACAAAGTATGGCTTTCAACTGTAGAGGCAGACTAAGAAGTAAATATGTCATTGATTTTAAATAGCAGTATTATCTAGCAGAGAGCAGATCAATGACAGTTGCATAAGTTTTCAGGTGCTTCAGGATATTGAAGAACAATCCCATTTCCCCCCTCCATAAACCATTCCATCCAGAAGAGTAATTTAAAATGTGCCATAAATCATTATCTGTTCAGCAACCAATCAGTTATTTAGGAAAGTTTTATCTACCCTTATTCTTTTGCCTTGAAACCATCTGAGATGTTATCTTGTTGTTAACTCATAGATCGTGTAGTTTTTCTGAGTGATTATTTGTAAGAATAATACGTTTTCTTTCAGATTTAATTTTTTTTATCATAATCCATACCAGAAGGGAAAGCTGATATTTTTCATTGTAAAGCTTAAATATCTCAACAAATATTAGTTGGGTAATGTTCATTACACTGTTGTAAAGAAGCTGATGAGATTTAGTGCTGTTTCACAGATAGAACAGAGGACAGATTATTACAAAGATATGCTTCTTACATATACAAGTAAGATGGGGAAGAATTAAAATGAATATAGACTAAGATTTTCTTTTCATTTCAACATTCTCTATGTGATTCTATCTCTGTAGATAGAATGTTATGGGTCAATGTTAGGGCTCTGTGAATTTGGATGTTACTATCACAAAGTTACACCATTAACACATTACCATTTTTTTTCTGAGCTTTCGAAGTTTTGAACTTCTCTGTAGTTTCAAAGGGAAACTAGACACAATGTGAGCACGCTGAGAAGACTATAGACTATATATAGAAGACTATATATAGACTATATTATACTACTAGAGAAGACAAGAGTTGCATTCAAATAGCCATTATTATGAAGTAGAATGTGACATATGTTTAGAATTAGATAAAGCAGATCTAGTATTAGAAAAGAAAGAGCTTGTTTGTAGATGTTAAGATCAAATAATCTAGAAGAGATACTCTACATAGTATGTAGGGTGATCTTTAAGCCTCAATGTGATATTATTAATTAAAATTTTCAATCAACAAAAACATGTGGAAACACAACTAAAGAAATGCAAATCACACTTAGTGTTGTGGCACAGTATTGGGGCAATCATTGTAGCCTGTTGTGCAAGATCAGGTGAGCACCACAGCTAGAAACTGCAAGCATCATAGCTAGGCACATGTGCAGAGCCTGATCATTGCACAACATCAGTGACAATGATGGCAGGAAGAGGGCATATTTGTTTTTTAAACCTTCAATTGGTTTCCTTCAACTTTGGAATAGCCAAACAGAAAACCAACAACAAACATTCCAGCAAGGTTCTGTGTACCTTTGTAATGTCTTCTTGTTTCCCATCTCTTCTTATTTGTCTTGCTACAATTAATTGTTAACCACTCTAATTATTTTATGACATTCCCTTTTACTCCATACCTAGACAACATGACTTTCACAATTTGGGGAAAATTTTGATATTTCATGATACACAGAATGCATATAGTATGATTTGTAATATTACGGGGGCATATCACTCAGACTGATCTGTATGCTGAGGTATAGTTTTGAAATAAAAATGTTAGTATGTAAGATATGTTTTATGAATACCTGGAAGTAATATTCAGGATAGTTTAGAATACAAAAAAAGTGGGGGTAAACTGTATCACTTGAATAGACCATGAGAAAGAGGAAACAGTGGTAGGGTGTTTGCCTTGCATGCAGCCAGCCTGGCTGAACCAAGTTCGATTCCTCTGCCCCTCTTGGAGAGTCTGGCAAGATACTGAGGGTATTCAATATGTCAATATATTGGAGAGTGTAAGAAAATATGATGCAGGCTGCAGATTTAGGTGACTTGCATGCATGGATCCTGGTTTGTTCTCCAGCACTGTATAGTCCTCTGAACACTGCCAGCAGCACCCCACACACAAAGAGACAGAAAAATTCCCTGAGCACTTCTAGGTATGGCCCCCAAATCAAAAAAGAATGCATCATAAAAACGCGTGACATTGACTGACTAGAAGAGATAGATGGGGATGAAAAAGTTAAAAAATAACCCTTCTTTGAAAGAAATCAATTATACCTTTATCAGAAATAAAGGAAATTCTAAGGAAAGTAATGGAATATATTGGAAATAATGATTAATATTGATGAGCGTAATAAATATAAAAATGCTTACGAGGTCTACTTGACTCGAATTCCCTCCCTCAAAAAAAAAAAACCAAGGTTGGCAACAGAGACTAGGATTAAAATTATATTGACATTGCATTAAAAATGAGGTCATCAATAGAATTAAAAAAAAGAAGCCAGTGCAGTTCTGATGAGACACAAAGAAATATGAAGATAATATTAAAATGATCTCAAGCGGAGACAGTTATGAGACATAAAATACAAGAGAAAGGCATTATTTCTGGAATTGAGGGAAAAACATTGCAAGGAAAATTAAATTGTAGTGTGTCTAGATAGAATAGTCAGTTTATATCACGGTCCTCCCGTTGCTCATGGATTTGCTCGAGCGGGCTCAGTAACGTCTCCATCATGAGACTTGTTACTGTGTTTGGCATATCGAATACATCACGGGTAACTTGCCAGGCTCAGAATAGTCAGTAGTGTGGCTAAATAGAAATAAGAAAGGATGCTCTGAAATTACTGATTATTTCATTGGGGAGAGTGCAGTGAAAAGTTCTAGACACAATATAAATGTAAGCCTAGGAAGAACTGGGATCTTGCCAAATCAGCCAGTGATAGATGAAGAGATATCCAGAAAACATGACAATTCAGCGAAAGTTAGCATGCCATTATAGAATATTCAATAAAATGTTTGAAATTACAATCATAGCAAGGTACATGAAGAAAGATATCACGACAAGGCTCTAGAACAGTCAGAAGAATAGATCAATGATTTTTGGTACTAAGAAAGTGTCTAGTGATAAACCACAGCATGTGCTCCAGTTTGGGAGGCACCAGTGAAACATCCAGAAAATACTAACAGGTGTTTTAGTTTAGTTGAACTTAGAATATTGCTTTGTTTTGAAACAAAAATGAGATTCAATCTGATCAATTATTTACTCTATATTTTTTGATTGAAGGAATTTGATCACCCACGAAAACTCTTTTTGTTCTTCCTCCCCAAGATTGTGTAATGTGTGCTCAGTGCTATTTTATCACATATCTTTTAGAAAGAATTGTTCTATAACACCCCTTAATTAAGCCCTAATTATTCAAGAATAAGTGATTTTATGAATTTGCTTTTAACTATGAGAAAAAGAACAAATGAAAATCCTTTAGCATGAGGAAATAATGAAGGATTGAAAAATAATGAAGGTATGTCACTAAAGAAAAATTACGTTCTCTGGAAATTTTTCTGAAACTCCATTCTTTTAAAAATAATGAGTTCATTTGTTTAACAAGTTTAATCAATTCTACTGATATTGTAATCACAAAGTTTTAAAATTAAATAATATAAAGTTTATCACTGGAAACATTAAAATTTTTGTAAAAATACAGCATCAGAGAGATAATGCATCAGGTAAGGTGCTTGCCTTGCAAGTGGTTGACCCAAGTTCAAAGTTTTAATCACCAACACCCCATATGGTCCTCCTGCACCATCAAAGCCAGGAGTAAGTCCTGAGAACAGGTTTAGTGTGTTTCCCACAACCAAAATAAAATTTACTGTAACAGATATTCTGTTAGAGTTCATCTACTTTACTTCAATGATATATGAGTCCATAAAATGTCTCTCTGTATTCATTATATCTTCCAAAATTGAAATCTTAGCTTATGACTTTTTGTAACCTGCCATTTCACTTACCCATATATTTCAAATATTTTTATCATGTAATGATGTTCTATAAGCATGATAACAAGATTTGATTGCAAAACTGTTTTTATCTTAATGAATACATCTCTGGAAGTTTTGTAAAGAAAAAGAACTATTATAACTTAAGACATCACTGGATATTCTGCACAATCATGCCAAACATCATGTGAGAAGCACATGATCTCTGGGAAATTTGGATGGGAGATACCACAATTTTCACCATTGCCAAAATGGCCCAGACTCAGGCTTTGATAAAATATCAGTGAAACAAACATTCACTATTAAACTAAATGGCATAGGAACAAACATTACCTGAACAGATTATCTTTGGTCAAATGATTCTTTTGTCAAAAACAGGCCACACCCTGCAGTGTTCAAGAATTACTCCTGGTTCTGCACTCAGGGATCACATCTGGTGTTGCTTGGGGGAGCACAAGGGTGTGGGGGTAATCAAACCCCGAGAGGCAATGTGCAAGGCAGCCTCCCCCACCACTCCGCTGTGGTGTACTAAAGTTTCAGCCCCTTATTAGTAATTCTTAGTCTTGGGAAGGTGCGTTGGAATTTCAAGAACAGGATCTTGTGTTCACGTTCTACTTCTCAGGGCATCTGGATCTTGTTTCTGCTTTTGCATGGAGTAATGATGCCTGCATTCAACAAACTGAACTGAGCATAATTGCTAAACACAGGGAAAAGTTTGAATGTGAGGCAGCCACTCCAATGTCTATTATAATAGTTCTCACACAGTTAATCAAATTGCTCCTACTCGTTCTATATTCTGCATGTTTTCAATATTTACCACTATTTATATAAAAAAGTAATTTGGTTATGATCAGTTTATACCAAAAATACATGGGAATATTTTTTAAAAAGATTTGTTAAGTGCAACGACTGAGCCAATTGATACAAATATATTTTTAAATCTTGACGGACATCCACCCAGCAGTTTCCACTAATTTACACTCTCAACAGGGAGGTATGTAAGTGTCAGTTTTCCCACTGACTTGCAATAAAAGTAGTCATATTTTGTTAACCCCTTCCCAGTAGATTGTTTTAACAAATATCATTTCTGTTTACTTTGCAATTCTTTGACATTACAGAGGTTTCAATAGTTTACTCTATTCGATGATTCAATGAGTCCTCCTGTAAAATGATGATTTATACCATTCATCAAATTTTGATTATAATTCCTATTTTGAGCCATTTATTTTGAAAAATATTTATATTCTAATAGTATTGTTGACATGACTCATACTTTATTTCAAATTACCTTATTTGAATGTTGCACTTTTATATATGAAAAGACACATTTATTCAACTTTTCTTAACATTTACAACGGTTTGATGTCAAGGAAGCCTTCCACACTCTCTTTGTATTATTTGTTTTTGGAAGACACATGGGCGTACTCAGAGCTTACTCTGAGTTCTATATTCAGAGGTAACTCCTGACAGGACTGGGGACCAAATGCAATGCTGGGAATTGAACCAGGGTCAGCTGCATGCAAGGCAACGCATTACTCTTACTCTCCAGTCTTCTTCCACAATCACTGAAATGTTCATTTACTAATGACTTTTCAAAGCTTTTCTATTTCTTTTCTACTATTAAATCTTTAAGAGACTCATATTACATTTGATAGATAGTTATTTAGTATAAAGGTGATTTTATTTCTTTTTAATTATTTAAAGTCATCCATTAGAATCATATTTTCTTAATATCTATAAGTAAATCCTTATTTGTATCCTAATTAAATGTGACATATTTTTTAGATTCATTTGGTGATTTTAAACAAAACATAATTTGGATTATTTTATCTTTAAGAATATCTAACAATCTAACAGAAGAAATATTATGGACCCAATAAAATAATTTTAAAATGTGCTAACTATCTCCATCCATGATTTGTTCAATTTAGTATGATTTCAATTAAAAATAGCTTAAGCAAATTTTAGAGATATGATTTTTAAAAGTATCTGTCTTTGGGAAAAATTTTTATCTTTATATTATTTTTTCAAATATATATGGAAAATGATTTGTATATCTAGATTTGTACTTTATGTATACTTATAAACACATGATTTAATTAATCCCACGACTTTAGAATTTATACTCTTACAGATTTTCCACATGTATGCTATTGTTTTTTCTTGTCTCTAAATGATTTTTCTACTGTTTATTTTACTTTTCATCCAACCTGAAGAGAACACTGAGGACAGGGGAAACTTAGTTTTCAAATTTCAATGAATTAAAAATAACTTGTAATGTAGACCGGGCATAGTCCTGCCATGTAACAGATGTCAATTGAATTTAGAAAATACTATCACCTCCAAATTCTTAATCACAGTCAAAATTCTATGCGTAAGGTATTAAAATACTTATGGCATAATGAATTAACATTTGACTTTAACTGCACTCTTATTACTAACATTCCTTCTTTCATAAATTCTGAATTTTTCCATCAAGCCAATTATTAGTAATTAAATGATTTTGTCTTTTCTTTTCTCTTATTGTTGTCATTTTCAAAAGGATGAAAGCATAGGATAGAATGTGTATAGATATAAATTTTTATTTTACTATTAAAGAAAGGGCTGGAGTGATAGCACAGCAGTAGGGTGTTTGACTTGCATGCAGTCAAATCGAGCCGGGTTCGATTCCTCCGCCCCTCTTGGAGAGCCTGGCAAGCTACTGAGAGTATCTCGCCCACACAGCAAAGCCTGGCAAGCTCCCAGTGCTGTCTCCGTGACGTATTTGATATGCCAAACATAGTAACAACAGTCTCACCATGGAGATATTACTGTGCCCACTCGAGCAAATCAATGAACAACGGGAGGATAGTGCTACAGTGCTATTTAAAAAATGGGCTCCAAATTCATGTATAGAATTTGGAGATAGTAATTCATTGCCGGTGGATACACCTGATTTAGATGAAACTAAATCAAGTCATTCCTATAGAGGACATATTAAATTAAAACTGCATGAAGTAATATTCTTAATCTTATAGTTTCAAAGTTTCAGCTTTTCCCATTATATTTGCTATCTCAGTGCTAATGCTGATGGTCATTTTGGCCTATTAAGAGCCAATCAATGGGTATTGCATAAGGAATTAAAGTAAAGAGTAGAATAATTACAAGTCAGCAAGTAAAATAATTAGCAATATTCTGAAAATCAATAGAATTATCTCTAATATCAAATCTCACTAAACTAGATTTGATATTCTTTATTAGACCACGTTAAAAATGTAGAACGCTCTAGGCTAAATTCAAATTATAGTAGTGGTGAAACTTTTGTATGAAAGTTTTTAGGCAATGTTAAATTATTGAAAAAATAATTACTGTAACAGGATGTCCATTAGGAAATGAAAAGAAGAGAAATGAAAGTAGAAGGAGAACAAAAGAATTAGTGAACAAAGAAAAGAAAAAGTAGGAGAGAGATTAAAAAAACAACTACTTGGAATTCTGGACAAGAGAATTTGGTAACGATTAACAATATTTAATAGGACATAAAACATTTCTAGAATGAAACACTAGTAACAATAATCTCTATACTAGCATTCATAAAATATGCTGTTCTATAGCATCAAGTTTTCAATTATTAAACTTAATGAGAATCTACAGATATTACAATTTTAACATAATATGGATATTCTAGTGGTAATGAGATACAGGAAATGTGGCTTTTTAAATATGTGTATTTAAACATGTTTGGTCTTATACAAAGTCACACTTTTACACTATTCTATAATTATATTGGTTTAATTAAAGTAATTATGCACGATATTTCTTTGCAAGTAATGAATAGATTCTTACATTCCATGTGTGTCACATAAGTAAAAGTGTTACAAAACAATTCTAAGACTATTTAAAATTATAGTAAAATTTAATTATTTATTTAGAAGTACCTTTGCAAAATTCCAAAGCATTTTAAAAAATATCCAATTAGGGTGGCTGAAAAGAGAGTATAGTGTATAGGACTCTTGTCTTGAACACAGCCAACCTGGGTTTGATGTATCCTGGCACCCTATGTAGTCCCCATAGTCTTGACAGCCGTTATCTCTGAGCACAGACCCCAGAGTAAGCCCTAAATACAGTCATATATGGCCCTCCCACAATATCTCCAATTGTATAACATGCAAATTGGTCCATTTCTGAAACAGCTTAGACTATTATAAAAGATAACAAGCTATTAAATAGAAAAATGATCATTCTACTATGATACTGGTCTCATGTGATAAATAAATTGAAAATGAAATTAATTTTATATAGCATGGCAAACATGATATGTAAAAATAACAGTCACATTTTTGAAATATTGTAATGTCAAGATTTCTTTTGTTTTGACATACAGTTGAAGATTCATAATGTTAGAGTTTTAAAAATATCTTTGTAGCTTTTTTGCAATGAATTTTCATCCAGAACACAGGTGTCGTGAAAACCACAGCAAAATGCAGGCCAAAACGGGAAAGGAAAAGACTCACATTAACATCATCATCATCAGATCTGTAGACTCCGACAAGTCCATCACACTGACCACATTTAAAATGTGGCAGCATGGGCAAGAGAACCGTAGAGAAATCTGAGAAGGAGGACATGAAGAAGGAAAAGGTTTCCTTCAAGTACACTTGGGTCTGGATAAGCTGAATGCTGAACATGAACATGGTACCACCATCGATATCTCTCCGGGGAATTTTGAGACCAGCCAAGTACTCTGTGACCTTTACTGATGCTCCAGGACACAGAAAATGCATCAAAAACTTAACTGCAATCACCTCTCAGGCTCACTGTGCTGTCCTGATTGTTGCTTCTATGGGTGGTTGAGGCTGGTATCAACCAAGATTGGGCAGGTCTGTGAGCATGTTCCTCTGGTTCACACAGTGGGTGTGAAACAATTAATTTTTGGTATTTACAGAACCGATACCACTGACTGACTGACCTATCATCAGAAGAGATATGGGGACATTGTTAAGGAAGTCAGCATCCACATTAATAACACTGGTTACAAGCCTGACATAGTAGCATTTGTGCGAATTCTGGTAGGGACAAGGACAATGTGCTGGAGTCAATTGCCAACATGCTATGGCTCAAGGTAAGGGAAGAAACCTGCAACGATGGTAGTGCCAGTGGAATCATACTGTAAATCTCTGGGTTGCATCCTGACACCCGCTGTCCGACTGACAAAATCCTGTGCCTGCCCGTCGACAATATGTACAAGATCAGTGGTATTGGGACTGTCCCTGTGAGCCAAGTTGAGATTGGTGTTCTTAAACATACCATGTTTGCTTCAGTCAATGTTACAACTCAAGTCTATGTTGTTGAAATTCCCCCTGAGGTTCTTAGTGAAGCTCATCCTGGAGACAAAGTTTGATTCAATGTCAAGAGCATGACTATTAAAGCTGTTTGTCAGGACAATGTGTCTGGTGACAGTTAAAATGACCCTCCTGTGTAAGCAGCAGGTTTCACAGCTCAGGTGATCCCAAACCATCCAAGTCACTCCAGGGATGGATATGCTCCAGGACTGGATTGTCACACAGCCATTGCTCTCAAGTTTGCTGAGCTGAATAAGAAGATTAATTGTCATTCTGGGGGAAATCTGGGAAGTGGCCCCATGTTCTTGAAATTTGGAGACACTGCCATAGTTGGTATGGTGCCTGGCAAGCCCGTGTGTGTTGGGAGCTTCACTGACTACCCTCCTCTGGGTCATTATCCTGTTCACTATATGAGGCAAACCATTGTTGTAGGTGTCATCAGAGCAGTGGACAAGAAGGCAACTGGGGTTGGCCAGTGGCCAAGTCTGCCCAGAAGGTTTATAAGGCCAATGAATATTATCTCAGAACCTGCCTCCCCAATTCTTATTCAGGGGTGGAAAATGGTCTCAGAACTATTAGTCTCAATTGCATCTTCAAGTTTAATAGTAAATGAAAATGGTTAATGATAACAACGCATCACAAAGTCAGCAGAAAGAAAGAAAAACATTTTATGGAGCATTTGTGTGTGTGTATGTATGTATGTATGTATGTATGTATGTGTGTATGTATGTTTGTGAGAGTGTAAGTGTGGCAGTTCAACTTATTACTTTTAAAAATTAGTACTTTTTAATGAAAACAACTTGAACAAATATCTATCATAAAATTTTGAAACCCATTTACACAAATATCAATGAGAAAAATAGTATTAAAGTCCACTATGTAAAGAACATGTTAAGTCGCTGACTTTGATGAGTAGAGAAGGTCATTTTATATTTTATACTTTTCTACTGTGACTTTACTTGAGTTTTAGATACAATTTGATGTCATGCTGCACAGAACTGTTCAGGCAGGAAGCAATAAATCTTTCTCAGTGATTTCTTAGGTCTCTAGAATTGTAGTTCTTGGTTTTGTCAAGTGTATCTGAATCATCTGCAGAACGTTAAATACATGCATATTTTGGTCACATTCCTCAGGATTCTGATTCACATTCTGAGAGTGGTTCTTAGGTACCTGCATTTGACAAGTATAATAAACCAAAATGTTTACTTTGTTGCAGATTGTGGAAGGATCACATAAAGAGTGACCCAAATGCCTTCATCTGCAGCATGAGCAGAAAGATCAGAAATAAAGGAGTAAACGTTGGAGAAGAAATAAATATCTTATTCAAAAGAACACTGGAGTATCATATATTACTGATGCTAAGAACGGCTTCTCACTCTCTCCTCTCCACGTGCCTTACCTCTGTTGATGCTATTTTTTAATTATAAGGGGTCACAGATATGTGGGCTGGTGCTTGCATTTATTTATTTATTTATTTCTATTTTTGCTTTTTGGGTCATACCCAGCAATGCACAGGGGTTACTCTTGGCTCATGCATTTAGAATTACTCCTGGTAGTGCACAGGGGACCCTATGGGTTGCTGGGAATTGAACCTGGATTGGCCACATGCAAGGCAAAAGCCCTATCCACTGGGTGTTTGCATTTATAATTGTGGAGTTATTCGGGTTACACCCTATATTTGTGGGGCTCACATAGCAGACAGGAATGGTCTGTAGATTATACATTCTCTTGTACATAGTACCTGGGGTCCTAGATAACAGGTTCATGGCTTTATGCTTTGAAGCTACTGAGCTAAGCCCTGGGCCCCGAGGAGGAGAATTTCTTAATTTCTTGATCCAAACGTCTTTATTGATTTGTGTACATGCTAAAGCAAATCTTGGAGCTGTATACCTCATGAAACAGGTGTCTGGAGATATCAGTTAGTCAAACATTGAGTTTAGTGAACCATGCAGCATATTTTGTATTCAATGACCTTCTTGATTAGACAAAATGACTATTTTCTTCACATAAATAAACACCAAAATAAGAGTGAAATTACCGGAGATGCTGAAGAGTCACTATTATGAAGGAAAAATAAAGGGGACAGAGAAGGAGAGAAGGGATAAAAGTGAACTGTGGGTTGGAGCAATAGCACAGCAGGTAGGGTGTTTGCTTTGCACATGGCCGACATGGATGACCTGAGTTCGATTCCTCTGCCCCTCTCAGAGAACCCAGCAAACTATCAAGAGTATAGCAAACCTGGCAAGCTACCCATGAAATATTTGATATGCCAAACACAGTAACAAGTCTTAAAATGTTACTGGGTCCGCTCGAGCAAATTGATGAACAATGGGAGGACAGTGACAGTGACAGTGTGAAGGTACAGATATTTAGAGATTTAAAAAGTTGAGATTTTTAAAGTTCAGAGAATTGTTTATGTCCACACATATTTTTTTCATTTTTGATACCTTATCATGGTGTTTTGTAAGCAAGGAGAAGATTTGCTTTTTGCAGGACTCAACTAAGCAAGAAGCTTTGGAGGGCAGCACAAGTTAAGATCGATCTCTCTGTTCACTGTGTAGTACTTACTGAACGTTATTCCAGAAAAAGCAGAAACATACTATAGGAGATATGGAACTTGTCATGTGTGTGGTACCGTGTTTTGATCCCTAGTACTGCATATTCTCTGAGCACTATCAAGGCTTGCTCTTAAGTATAGAGCCAGGAGTAATTCCTGATTACCGCCTTGTGGACGCAAAGCTCCTCTAACTTCCCCTCCTCTAACCCGCAAGTGAGTAGTTTTAGAAGTATTAGGGGATGAAACCTTTGAAATTTAGTGAAATTATGCAGGATTATCTCCCCAATTGTTTTATAGGTATACCATTCTTTCAAAGTAGTGATTCTCAGAGGGTCCCCCCAAGGCAGCAATATTACCTAGAAATGTATAAGAACCTACTCCACACTACTTAATCAGAAATTCTGGTGAATTTGCACCAACCTAACAATATTTAATAGAACCTTTATATGTTTGGTGCGGATATGATTTTTATTTTCTTCTCAAACACCTTTAATAAATAAAATTAAGAACTAAAAAGTTACACTGGTCTTAGAAACCTATTAGAATCCTGCACAATTAAAGCTAGGGCCTTTAGAGATAGAACAGCAGGTAAGGACCTCCATACAGCCTCCTGGGGTTCAATCCCTGGCACCATATATGATTCCCTAAGAACCACCTGGAGGGATTCCTGAGTGTAGAACCAGTATAAAGCCCTAAGCAGAGTATGGTATAGCCCAATTTCCCATTCTCTCCAAGAAGAAGAAAAATAAGGAGGAGGAGGAGGAAGAGGTGGAGGAGGAGAAGGAGAAGGAGAAGAAGGAGGAGAAGGAAGAGGAGGAGGAGGAAGAAGAAGAAGGAGAAGAAGAAGGAGAAGAAGAAGAAGAAGAAGAAGAAGAAGAAGAAGAAGAAGAAGAAGAAGAAGAAGAAGAAGAAGAAGAAGAAGAAGAAGAAGAAAAACAAAAACAACAAGAAGAAGAACTCAAAAATCAAAAGTGAAGAAACAGAACGGAGCAAAATAAATTGGAAGGATGCCAAATAAAATCTAGCAATGCCTACAACAAATGTAACAGGTAATTAATGTACTTGGTAGAATCTGGGCAACATTACCAGGAGAAAAGTGACACTATTCGAGCAAATACTGTAGAGACACTGGAGAATTCTCATCATCACCATCATTATCATGTATTACATGAGAAAACATGATCTTCAGATATTAGGCTATGGATGTACAGTATCATCTAATTTAATACTCTCAATAGATTTATCAGGAATTACATTTTAATTCGCCTATTTGAAATATAAAAAAAACAGGTTCTTGGAGCAATTTTGTGCTTTTTATAAAAGTGTATTTAACTAGCACTGCACTGTAGCACTGTCCTCCCATTGTTCATCGATTAGCTCAAGCGGGCCCAATAATGTCTCCATTGTGAGACTTGTTGTTACTGTGTTTAGCATATTGAATACATCATGGGTAGCTTGCCAGGTTTTGCCGTGTGGGCGAGATACTCTCGGTAGTTTGCCTGGCTCTCTGAGAGGAGTGGAGGAATCGAACCCGGCTCAGCCAGGTCAGGTATTTAACTAATAAGAAGGAAAACTGAGATTCGAATGATTCAATATGACTGCAAAGCCCATCTTTTTTTTTTTTTTTTTTTGTAACTGAATCACCCTGAGATAGAGTATTTCAGAGCTGTTCATGATTGGGTTTCAGTCATACAGTGTTCCAATACCAATTCCTCCACCAGTGTAATTTCCCAGCACCAATGTCCCCAGTTTCCCTCCCACACCATCCAAGCCACCCACCAGCCCTGCCTGCCTCTATGGCAGGCACCTATCTTCTCGATCTCTCTCTTTCTCTCTCTCATTTTAAGCACTATGGTTTGCAATACAATGCTGAAAGGTTATCATGCATATTCCTTTGCCTACTTTCAACACTCAGTTCTTGTTCAGAACGATCAGTCCATGAATGTTCTTGTGATGGACTCTCCTCTATGCTACCTACACTCAGTCTCCAACACCATTGTGTAATTTCCAACCATTGACCAAAAATGCAGTATAAAACTAATATACAAGGCCAGGGAAAACAGGCCAGGAGGGCAAAGCCCACCTTGTTAACTAGTATTTGTTAGCAATATTTCATAGGATCATTAAACTATGATGCTGTCAACATTGTGAAAGAAAACATAGTATTTATTAAATGACTTCATAAGTTTGCTTTGCAGATATCACAGGTCGTGAGCAAGGTATAATTTTAAAAGCTCAAGGACCCCTTAAATTTTTCAGAAAGGCACTATGGTATTAGTGAAGAAAATGATGCCAACCATATCAAGGAAAAGACTCATTTTGGTTTTCAAAGCAAAAAAAATTGGATTTTGTTACCCATTTTCTCTTTCATGTCAACATATTTAATAATAAATATAATAGTATTTTGTGTAAAACACAGAAATTTTATTCCTAACTCATGTTATTACACATCAAGAACTCTTAGGCATGTGCTTCATTATCTCTAAACTTTAAGGTTGTTATAATTAAAATATGGCTATTAAAATTTACTTATTATCATAAAAATAGAAAATAAATAGAAGATGACAGTTTTTTCCATGGCTTAATGTCCTATTTCACTTGTATTTTTATGGCACAGAGGTGCACTCAGTATATTTTGCCCTAGTTCCAGCACCTATCTATACACACATTAATATAAAAAATGAGAAGAGACTTTGGACACTAGGAGTATAGTGCTCATGTTTAAATATAAATCTAAGAGTTCTTAATTTTATAACAAAATTGTTCTATACTACGTAAAAGCATTTCATACTTTATTTCTGGTCTAGCTTACTGAATTCTTTGCATAACTTGAACACATCACCAAAAATTAATATTTCTTCATTTTGAATATAGAGCTATGGATATTTTCTTGATGTGGCATATTATATCTTTCCTAGTGGCATAAAATACTGTAAACGTACTAAAATTATGAAGGATTCATATATAATGTTGATTGTTATATAAAATGTTTTAATAGGCATTAATTAAGTTAATTTTTCCCACTCCGTTTTTCATTGAATAAAGAACTACTTTTGTTTTGAGGGACATGCGTGCACACATTTTTAATATAAATGTGTATATGATTGCATTTTGTGAAATGTGTGTGTACTAGTATCCTAAAGTGGATGTGTATACAAGTGTTTTACTTATATGTATTTGGATGGAGCTGGGAAATTAGCTTATTAGCATATTAATACATTTCTATGTTTACCCACATAAATGGAGATCCGAGCACTATTTTTCTCTTATTATAAAATTCATGTACTCTACTACACCAAAAGAAAATCACTTTATGCTTTGACTATGATAGGAACTTTGCAAGTCAGTAGGCATGCTTTTTACAAGCAATAAAATGAAGCTGTCAGCCATTGCAAATGGACCGAGATAGAGGTCACATGACTGAACCACCCCCTGCACCAGGCAGTCTCTGATGTATTTCACTCCAGTTTCAATCTATTAATCAGAGAAGTTGGAAGAGCAATAATTTAAATGCTGCAATAATCAATTCCATAACACATTAATAGAAGCTACAGTCAAACTTTGCCACACCACTGGCTGCCTTGGAATCTTGACAGAAAGCTTAGGGCCATGCCTAATTTGCATTAAATTTACATAAAATTGTAAATCAAGAATACATGAACACAGCCCTAATATTTGTTAGTGCTTAGATCTTCCCTGATAAATGCATTGAAACTGCTGGTGGTTTGACTTCGCTTGCAATAAAATTGTGCAACTGATCAGCTTTGTTCTCATTCTGCAATTATGGGAAAAGGGACCCAAGAGAGCAATAGTTTGGGGGCATGTGTCTGCCATTTAAGATTTTCATCCAATAAAACCATGACTCAGAGGTGCCCGTGGAAACCCCAATATAAAAGCAGATTGTCCCCAATAACTTTGCAGATCATTGTCATTGAGTTTTCTCACAACTAACTTGTCATCATATAAAGAAGCAAACTAAAAAGAACGCTGATGAGCTGAAAAGATGTCAAGTTTCTAAAAATTTAATTTTTCCTAAATATTTACTGTTATAAAATATAATTACTAATAGTCTTTAGACAAGAGAATATTTAAAAAAAACTTCAGCAAAACATATAGTAACTTATCAGTTTGACAAAGTGAAAGTGAAATGGTGTAAGCGCTTTGTGTGTTCCTATGTCCCTATACAAAATTATTTCAACAGCTCTAATATATTTTTGTACCAGGACACTAGTTCATACTGGAAAGATTTCTCTGTATTCTCCTTATTCATTTCATCTTATCATTTTAAAAGGAAACAAACACCCAACAACAATTTAAAATTGTTGGTTTTCTCCAGAAAGGATTGTGTTCATATTTTATACATCTTTTAATTGTTATATGAATCCCACGTCTTTTTTTACTGCTCATCCACACACCCTCTTCTTACCTTGCACAATCAAGTAAACTTGAGAGGTCTTGGGTTCATGCTGTGTCTGAACGGAACAAGTATAGGAACCCTCATCATAGACATCCACTTTCTGGATTCGAAGGCTGTATTCCAGAGAATGACGTTTCTCCAGCTCAACCCGGGGATCCAGAGACCATTTGTCATGACCAGCAAAGATGATGCCAGAACGGTTCAACCAGGCAACCTTTGAGTTCTTGTCCTCCACAATGCACCTGAAGAGGAAAATAATAACATTAGAGCCTTAGCTTACCTTTACCTGCATTAATTCTTAACATGATTGGATTCAACACCAATCAAGAAAAAAATATGCCTGATGAAACAAGACTAAAATATTCCTTACACTGAGTCCAAACTTTGAGTCACTATATTTCATTTAAGATATAATTTTCATCCAATATGCTAATATCTTTATAATCTATTCAATTTGTCAATAAGTTACCAGTATTACTTATATGAAAAATAAAGTTGAATGTGAATTGACTTTCCACTGGATTATCTTTTTATCTAGAAAGAAGTATTTGCACAGAGCTCTATCTGTTCAAGTAATTTTGAGAATGAGATGCTTGATAACATGGCACATATGTTCAGTTCTGAACTGTAATTATTATTTCATAGATACGAAAACCTGAGTCATGGCAGATTCAAGTTATATTCCACCAGTGTAAGCATTAGAGTAGATCTCAAAATCTATATCTCATCCTTACAAGTCTTCCACTCCGAGGAGCTATCAGTGTGTGAGCAGGTCAAAGGTAAGTGGATAAATGTTGTGGCAAAGAAATTAAAGCTCGTAATATCTTGCCTAATTCTCGACCCAGCTGCTGAGGATAGTAGGGGTATCAGTGTGGGAGATAGTGTACTAATGAATTTAATATTTATGGGAAATAAAGGAACCAATTCTGTAGTACTTATTCTCAGGAAAGAAAAGGCACATGTTCATTTAAATGACTACTTATTTAAAAAAAAAACACTTAAAAGGGTCATATTCTGAAACTTGAAAAAGGAGGCAAAGAACTTAGTTATTAGTGGAGAACTAAAAAGTCCCTGGTAAGTGCAAAATTTCTCCTCAATTTTACCAAGAATCTGGAAATTGAAAAATCAAGCTAAACAAAAACTTTCTGCATGCCTTTGGCAAAATTATATGTGTTCTACAAGGAAATTGTCCCAGACCCTGCTCACAGCTGCAGAGCCAGCTGTTCAGACCCCTGGGGCATGAGGAATGGACAGAGAAGCCAGGACCGTGACAGTGGAACAATTCAGACACTGTACTCCCTTGTAATATTAAATGGAGTCAAATCCAGGTTTTCTCTCCAGACAGAACAGAAAGGCATAGATTCCACACCTATACAGAGACAAGAATTTGATGCATAGCCCACAGTCTACCTACTGGAGTGTAGCAGTTAATAAGAGGTCAACTCATAGCCATCCAACGATGAAGAAAAAGTCTCTTCAATAAAGAGTACCTATCTATAGTGTAGAGTACATTTCAATACCATGATCTTAGCTGGATTATACATTTTGGTATTAGAAATTATTTGGCTAGCTAGGTATTTTATGTACAGGTATTTTATTTTCATGAATTTTCATTAATACATGCAGTTAATTTATTTACTATATCCACTGTGCTGGAACAATAGTACAGCGGGTAGGGTGTTTGCCTTGCATGTGACCTACACGGCTGACCAGAGTTCAATTCTTCTACCCCTCTCCGAGAGCCTGGCAAGCTACTGAGAATATCTCGCCCGCACGGCAAAGCCTGGCAAACAACCCGTGATTTATTCGATATGCCAAACACAGTAACAAGTCTCACAATGTTACTGAGCCCACTCAAGCAAATTGATGGACAACGGGAGAACAGTGACAATGACAGTCACACTCTCCATTATCTCTAAGACTCATATCTGGAGCCAAAGAGATAGTATAAGGGTAAAAGAACTTGCCTTGTATACGGCAAACCCTGGTTCAATACCTAGCTCCACACATGGTCCTTGAGTACCACCAAGGGTCATCCCTTGGCTCAGAGCCAGAAGTAGCTTCTGGACACTGTTGGACGCACACCACTGCCACCAAAGAAAGTTTCATTTCTCGTGTACTAAGATTGTTGCTATCTTCTAGATCAAAGGAAAACTTGTTGAATATTGTTCAAAGGGATGGAGCACATACTTTTTCGTGTGTGAAAGTCCCAGATTTGATTCCCTCAGTGCATACATTTTCTCTAGAATGCCACTAGGAGTGACTGCCAAACACAGAGCTAGGAGTAAATTGAGCAAAGTCATACTTTTTCCTCACAGACCAAAGCAAACAAGGAAAACAAAAAATTTTAATGAATGCAAATTTACTTTTTTTTCTGTCACACCAGGAATGGAAATTTATCTGTGTAAACGAGGCAAAAAGACATGCTGCATTATAAAATATATGAGCTTAGTAGGTTAATATTTTGAAAAACAAAATATGACTAACATAATTATAACATGCATTTAGATACCTTCCTATATCAACATGTTGTAAAATAGACACACAGTAAATGCCTCTTGTGAAGTAACAGTTTTACTAATACAAGACACAAAGTTACCTATGTTGTACTGTACTCTTTCATCATTCTAAGACCATAGTCACTCTCACTGTCACTGTCCTCCAGTTGTTCATCAATTTGCTTGAGCAGGCCCAGTAACATTGTGAGACTTGTTACTATGTTTGGCATATGGAATACATCACAGGTAGCTTGCCAGGCTTTGCCATGTGGGGGAGATACTCTTGGTAGCTTGCAGTGATGTCAGAGAGAGGCGGAGGAATCGAACTCAGATTGGCCATGTTGGCCACATGCAAAGCAAATGCCCTACCCTCTGTGCTATCACTCCAGTCCAAGTCTATAGTATCCACAGATACTTTGAAAACTTTTGGGGGACATTTGGGAAAATGAACTATTATTCGTTATCACCCAGTGTAGATGTCTAAATTGGGGTATTAAGATCTTTCAAGACATATTTGAATATTTCCCCATATGTCACACAGATTATTATTACAAAGTATTCTCTGAGAATGTGCATATCTATCTTACCAAAAGAACTAATTGACAACTTCAGTAAAATGGCCAAATCCACAAAATACATCCACTGAAGCAATATATTATATGGGAAATTGTCTATGAAAATTCATATAACATCTTATTATTTATATAATATCACATCCATATTTGTTTTCCAAATTATCACTTAAATAAGTGAAAAGTATCATCACATACATTATACTTTTTATCAACACAGTAGAGTTAGCTAACTCCGAGTACCAGAGCAAAATTAGCATTTTTAAAAAGGAAAACACTTTCAAAAACATAAAATTAAAAAAAATAGAGTTTTTAGTTCCAAAGAAATTTCACTGATATTTATATACTGTAAAATAATCTCGCTGTAGCTGTAGCACTATGGCACTGTTCTCTCGTTATTTATCCATTTGCTCGAGCAGGTACCAGTAACGTCTCCATTGTGAGACTTGTTACTGGTTTTGGCATATCAAATACATCATGGGTAGCTTGCCAGGCTTTGCAGTGCAGTCGGGATACTCTTGGTAGTTTGCTGAGCTCTCCGAGAGGGGCAGAGGAATCAAACCCGAGTCAGCCACAAGCAAGGAACATGCCCTACCTGCTGTGCTATCACTCCAGCCCATATCAAATATATCAAAATGAAAGATGAGTAAAAAGATTTGAAATTTCAGAACAAATTGATATTTAGAAAAATGAAAATATTTATTTAGGTCTTTACATTTTGTGTGTGTGTGTGTGTGTGTGTGTGTGTGTGTGTGTGTGTGTGTGTGTGAGGGTAACAGACAAGAAATGCTCAGGTCCTACTCCTTGCTCTCTACTTAGGAATGACTCCTGGGAGGGTTCAAGGGCCTATATGAGATGTGGATCAAACCTAGGTCATCCGTGCAAAGCAAGTGCCTTATCCTCTATAGTACCTCTTTGTCTCACTCCTCCATCAAGTACTTTAAACTCTGAGATGCGCATGTAAATAGAATCTAAAAATAAGTTCACACATATCTAGTCAACTAATCTATTGAAAAATGATCAATATTATAGAACAATGTCCTCAAGAGACAGTGTTTTTCAATAAATCATAGTGGGAAAACAGGACAGAAATATTCAAAAAATATAATTTTATATTTATATCTCATCTTCCATCATGTAAACACACTCACAAATCTCTAAATGAATTCAGGAACTGCATGTAAATCTGTAACCCATTTTAAGTAAATAAAACAAAAATACTAAAATTTATATGGAACAAAAACAAAAGATCTTAAATAATTCATGCAATCTGAAGAAAAATGAAATGGATTTATTAAACTACAGCACTTCAAACTTTGTTACATACTGGTAGTAATTAAAAGAGTATTATATTTGGAAGAAAAAGACTAATATGTGTATAAGACAAAGGAGTCATGATAAAATCATAGAAAAAAACAATGTCTTCAACAAAAGCTGTAGGGGAAACTGGACAGATGTATGCAAAAGAGTAAAACTGGATAGCTCTGAAATTTGTACACAAAAACAATTCAAATGGATTAAAGACCTAATGGCAAAAACCCAAACAATAAAACTCATAGAATAAAATTTAGATGATGTCAATGTTGGAGATATATTTGGGGACTCAACCTCATAACAAGACAAATTAAAGATAAATGAGATTACATGAAATCTCAAAGCTTCTATAAAGCCTCTTCTTTTTATATTCAACAGAATAAAAAATTCTATAAATATAATTTAGAATAAACATTTCTAAAATATAAAAATATTTGCAGACTTTATATCCACTAA
Organism: Sorex fumeus; assembly: GCF_029834395.1. NCBI lineage: Eukaryota > Metazoa > Chordata > Mammalia > Eulipotyphla > Soricidae > Sorex > Sorex fumeus. Next base: position 7,574,769 of record NW_026606322.1, on the reverse strand, counting down.
GGGTTTTATAAATAAAGTTTTATAAATAAAATATGCAATTGAAGAGAAAAATAAATTGAATAGTCTAATTTAAAAATGAGCAGATCTTAACACGAGTTTTCAAATAGAATATTTTTAATGAACAGTAGGCTCACAAAAAGTACTCATTGTCATTCATAATTAAGACAATGAATATTAAACCAGAATGAGATATTATTTTATATATGAGAAAAGTTTATCTATAAAAATGTCTTGGGGTACAAGTAGGACATTGTGTCAGGCAATTGCCTTGCATGTGTCCAGCCCAGGTTTGAATTCCAGCAATCCATGTAGTTCCCCAAGCCCCACTAGAAGCGATCTCTGAGCACGGAGTCAGAAGAAAGCCCTGTGCAATACCTGGCATGGTCTAAAAATCAGAAAATGAATAACAATTGGAATAACTGTGTGACTGGGTATCTCACATTGATTCAATTTTAAAATTAAAAACTGGAATAACATTAAAATGAAAATTTTCTAGGAAAATATACAGATGACTTGTAGGTGCATGTAAGGATGCTCAATATTACTAACATCAGGAAAATGCAAATTAAAAATACAGTTAAATATCACTTTACATCTGATAGAGTGACTATCGACAAAATGATAAAAAATAAGGAATGTTGGCAAGAGTATGGAGAAACAGGAATCTTTGTGAGATGATGATGGAAATAAAGATAGATGTAGCCAGGAAAATAGTATAGAAAACAGTACGGAAGTTTGTCAAAGAATTAAAAGCTGGGTAGGGCCTATGGCTCAAGTGGTTGAGCACGTGGCTTACATGTGTAAGGCTCTGAGTTTTCTGTCACCACATAGCACTATGAGAACAACCCACAGAGCACCACCAGGAGACCCCTGGCCACCCACCCCAAAGCATTACTGGTCCTAGCACCAAAGGCCAGGTCCAGCTTGTCTCAGAGGTGGGCTAGCGATGATATGAATTTTTTTAAAAAAAAATTGAAATAGAACTAATGCATGATTCATAAATTATACAGGACTATTTTCCTAAAGAAATTAAAAACATTATTGGAAGAGATATCTATAGACTTGTGGGTTACATTATTTGCAATGTATAAGGTATGCGATCAATCTAAGATGTGAGCAAATATATATCATGATATATTTATAAAACAAATATTATTTAACCATAAAAGTGTGAAATAGGGACCATAGAGGTGATGCAGGAGGAAAGCCACTTGCCTGGCATGTAGCCAACTCAGTTTCAATCCTCAGCTTCACATAGCACTGCTGCGAGTGATTCCTACACCAAGAGCTAGGAGTAAGCCCCTAGCACGTGAGCACAGCTGGGTATGTTCCTTGTTCCTTCACCAACAACACCCCCCACAACCCCTATGAATGAATAAATAAATAAAGGTATGAAATCTTGTCATTTTGTGTAACAGGGATTGACATTAAGGGCATTATGCAAAGTGAAATAACTTACTATAGCACTTAGAAGTGTACGACAAGTGAGCATATCATGACACTCACCATAACCAAGCCGCCGGACCCTGCGCCAGGCTGTTTCACTCTGGGCACCCCAGAGGAAGGCAATTGAGACTACTCCCCACCCCAAGGGACCCAGTCTGGCAGCGGAAAAAACCCAGAACTCAACCCCTGCCATGCTCACAGCTGCAAACATTCAGTGGAGCTTCACCCAAGAATTAACCTATTTCTGGACCAAGAGGCCAAGAACACCTCATAGGACACACCCTATCCATATTCCAAGAGTAATGCACCACGTTTGATGTGGTTCAAAGTAGAAAGCAGCCAATCTTAGAGGGAATTTTTTTACATTGTATACACACACACACACACACACACACACACACACACACACACAGGCTCACCCTTAGTGATCTCTTATAGAAGGGTTTAATGGTCCCTGAGTGAAATACAACTATCTTTACACTCTTTCCTCTAAGAATACTTTTTTGAAGCATTTTCAGTGGTTTCTCATAACAAATAATACAAAATATATTATTTTGGTTCTGCTTTGGGGCAATGATTGGGGCTTGGGCTGGAAACATCAGAAATATGATGGTGGGAAGGTGTAATGGTAGTGGGATTGGTTTTGAATACTAAATGTAATCATATATTGTGAGCTACTTTATAAAATAAAAAAAATTTAAAAATTGAACGACAGACACAATCAAACAAACATAAAACAAACCAAGTTCCTAAACACAGAAATCAGATTGCTAGACATGGAGTGTGAAGAGTGGATGAAATGCATGAAGGTGATCTTAAGACACAAACTTCTAGTTATAAAATAAATAAATCCTGAAGATGTAACATACAGTGTAGAGACTATAATAAACAGTATGGTAACGAACATTTGAACATTGATAAGGGAACAGATCTTAACATTTTTCAGCCTAAGAAAAAAAGTATGTAACAATGTATGGTGACAAATATTAACTAGACTTATCATGGATCATTTGGCAATAGATAAATATCATATGCTGAACAAATAAAAGTTTAATGTTAATTAGGCATAAGTAAAATAAATATTTTAAAATAAAATAAAATAAAAGATGGTCAAAACAAAACAATAATCTCAATCTCTAGAACTTAAAATTTTAAATTGAAAGTAACTTTTCGCAGAGGATGGTCTTAGTGTACCTAGACTTTTGTGAATGAGAAAATGCTGATTAAACGCAGATCTATGTTAACAGCACAGACTGAGTAAACCATGAACTTGCTTCAAAAAAGAAAATGGTTTAATCTATGCATTAGGCATGCCTACATATGTGGAAGTTTTATGCCATGCCATCGTACTGTGATAATAATGAACTATCCCCCACTCAAAATGTTGCTTCACTCTTGCTTCAAACTGGGTTCTTAGTGATTTTTACCTACAGAATCGGCCTTTGGTAAAGCAGGAAAAGGGGAAACAGATGCATATTTAAAGATCTATGTTATAGAGCCAGAGAGATAGCTCATTGAACTGGACCCATGCTTTGCGTACAATAGGTGTGAGTTTGATTTCCTGCACTACCTGGTCCTCTAGGCTGTATCTCCCACAAAATTCTGGCCCTAAGCATCAACAGATGAGGCCCCAACACCAAACCAAAACATATCTGACAAAATCTAAGTTACATGCTAATTTAACGTGTAGACTGATTTCTACAGAACTCTTGAGATTACAAACTGTCTGCAACAGAATGTGGCAAACAATTCTAGGATTTAGAAGAACTGTTCCTAAAAGAGATTGTTTCCTTGCTAAAAGGAGAGAAACAGAGGAAGTCCCACTACTTTTCTGGCAGGCAGCTGAGGACATAGAGACAAAATGCAGAGTGCCACTAATCTTTCATTAGGATGCCCTCCTTTTCCTTGGGCATGACATCATCCCACTCCACATTGCATTAGCATTATTTGTACGTATCTTTCTTCATAAACCATGTAATGACAATGACCCCTCCAAAATTAACCTAGGGAACCCTCATAATGTCTAGAGGCATAAATACACTCTATGTACAGTAGACACTTACTGAAATGTGAATTAAACTAATTTTCATTTCAACAAATTGCTACAAGGCTAATAACACAATATTTGTTAATTATCTACAAGACATAGGTAAATGATAATTATTTTCAACGCTAAGGAAATAATTAGTAACAAATATAGAGCAAAAATGTGAAGAGAGTTATTGAACGTGGCATTAACGTTAAAGTGAAGGAAGTTAAAAAAAAGATTCAGTTTTCACTGTGAAGAAAGATTAGCACTGGGAACAAAATAAGCTCTATCACATGTAAAGAACTGAGAAAAAAATATACAAAAATACAAAATGAACATTTTATGGGTTTCGCAATTTAACCACAAACTCGCAAATATCAGTAGGATTACTAACTTTAACTATGAACCCATAGTAAATAAAATAAGCTAACCTATAATAGGAATGACAGCCAAACCAATTTTTATCTTCCCTGCTCAGTATATCTGAATCTATAAAACTGTCACAAAAAATCAATGCATACATAAAAATCTCAAGAATTCAAACTCTGCGAACACTTTACACCAACTACATTATGCATACTCATCCAAAAAGGTACACCAGCAATTCTACCCAAACTGTGTAAGTCTGGGGATTGTGATTCTTAAATGATGAATGTAATTGAAGGCAAAAAAGAAAGGCTAAATCTGTTTTGTATCAATAGTTCACTTAGTCTCATATTTATGGACAGTGATATCAGTTCTCCACATATGCCAGATATTAAGTCTATTCAGTTGTTTCTAAACATATTTAATAAGCATTACTAACCACTAAAAATAAACTTACTATCCAACTTAGCATTAGAATTTATCTACAAGTTCTTGTACAACTCAATTGTATATTACAAAATCTATTCCCTGATAAAAATGACTGCATTTTATTTAATCTGTTTTCTTCTTTCATACTTTAAAAATAAATAATAAGGTAAGAAGGCAGTAAAACTGAATGGCTAAGGAGATATTTTGTAAGTTAAAAAAGCAGTTAGATGAGTGTTTCTCTAGGGGAAATTTTTGTTTCTTGATGATATAACTCAAAGTAGACCCTAATACTTAGCTTAAATATCTGGAAACATGGTACAAACACCTAGAGTACAATGGAAGTTTTTTAATAAGCATATGATTTTATAATTTATAGGCATTTAGCTTTACTAGTAGAGTTTTTGAATCAAATGTCCAGTTAATGATATACTATACCGAAACTTAGCACTGCTTTGGTTATAAGTTAGTAGTTAATGTATTGAACCCTTTAAATTGTTTTATTTCTGTGCTATAACTACATAGCAACCAAAATCTATGTATTGTTGATGGTCAATGAAAAAAGCTATAATTTGGTTGCTTCTTTATTGAATATTGAGTAAATCCCTTACTTATTATTTTATATTTATTTCCTTGATAAAAATAGGTAAGATAAGGATTAAACAAACATAAGGAGATTATTATATTTCATTCACAAAAATATTTTAATAAACCTTGATTTAGTTAGGTTTTCGATTCTCCATCTTTGATGAGGTATGGAGTGATTCAAGATATGGGGGGTAAGGAACTCTTCATTCTTTAATTTTAATGCCATTTTCCTTGTAGTCTTAACCCCAAATGTAAAACCCTTGGTGAAACAACAAAACTATCAAAGGATTATTTCTATTACAAGAAAAGAGACTTGGTTTTGCGAGACTTCTATTCCCAGAATTAAAGTGGGAATCAGGAAAAGTACTGAGCAGATTATGGAATATCTGAGTCATTTGAATCCAAAATTCTTAATCTTACATTACATTATTTTAAGTACAATAAGAAGAAATAATGTGTTTATAGACACCTTTTTCAAAGAAATTATTAGACTATTTTAAAATCAAATTCAAGAAATTTAGAATTATCAATAACTTTGGATCATCCATGCTTCGCTAATACATTTTAAACTCATAAAGAAAACCTTGGGGATTCGCTGCTGACCCTCAGTGCTCCTGCTGGTGTTGCCTACAAGAGATTTTGCTTTCTAACTACCTTGCTCCAACACCAACACTCCGACAGGGTGGTTTCTGGTGTGACCTCTCCCTGATTTAGGGACTGTATTTTCTAGTTTTTGTGCATGTCTTCTCTGGATCTTGATCTTTTTGAGCTAGAAATTCATCTTACTTTGGTGTTGGTTTATTTTTCTAAATGTATGTTGAAATTGAATCTAACTCACTGCATGGTCTACAGGGAGGGATCATCTCCCCTCACTCTAGTTCATTTTTGATCATTTACATGCAAGTATTCACCTGCACTCATGCACATGCAACGCAACAAGGTAAATATGACTGTACGAGAGAGGTTAAAAACTCAGCAAAAGTGAAAACACAGGAAAGAAAATAATGTGAATCTATTACTGGTCACAACAATTCAGGAATTTTTACACTGCTGGTGAAGTGTTGGGGTTAAGGACACACTGTTCAGTTCCTAAATATTATTCATTGATTTTAGCTTGACCTTTAGCAAAATTACTAATAGAATACAGATATGTCTAAGAATAGAGCCTTTCTGAACCTTGGCTTTATTCTAAAGTCAAGCAGGGCTAATGATAATTGCCACAATATCTTAGAACTACTTTTAAATAGTTATGACTGAAGATATATACAGTGAGTAGGGTGCTTGCCTTGCATGAGGTCATTCTGGAATCTCATATGTCCCCAGAGCACCACCAGGGCTAATCCCTGAGTACAGAGTCAGGAGTAGATTCTGAGGATTGTCAGATGTGGCCCCCAAACAAAACAAAACAAAAACAAAACAAGTAGTTCAATGAATCAGATGAGGTGATGTAAAATGGGAAAATTTAGTATAATATAAAACAATATCTTTGTTTATACTAATGTTCTGATGGCATATTTTTTGGATAAACAAGAAATAGTTATAAAAGATGCTAATGTAGGAAAACATTTAGATTTCCAAAAGTCACATTCAAAAAGCTTCTCTCTTGGTGGACAGCAGGTTTGAGCCGGGGGCGGCAGGGGCCTCATGGGAAGGGGAGCGTTCTGGGCCGTCCTTCACGCCCGACCGAGGTCACCAGCTGCCCCCCACGAGCGGCTCTCCGGCACGGCCACGACTCCAGAGGACAGAGACAAATCTCTTAACTATCTAACTTTTAATAGAAATACTTCCAGGGTTAATAAGTAAAACAGCAGAAATCCAAAACTGCGGAGCTGCTAATGCGGCCGCGTGACATCATTTTATTCTTAAACCCAGCTGTAGAAAGCAAATCATTTCACAACGCTGTTTCAGCATATCTGATGGGGGTGGGGGGAGTCGTAAACTCTAAACAATAATTGTGCATCTTCTATCGAAACAATGTATTTAGTCAAAGTAGATAGAGTATTAACTAGAACTCATCTGCCTCACAGGAATTGGGAGGGGTGGGAGGTGGGGTTCTATTGGGGTTCGCGGTTAAAAATAAGTATTGGTAAAGGGAGAGGTGTTTGGTACTTACATGACTGAGACCTAAACCCGAAAGCTCTGTAACTTTTCCCACAGTGATTCAATAAAGAAATAAATTATTAAAAAAAAACAAAAACAAAAACAAAAAAAAGCTTCTCTCTTGAGATATCACGATACCCTGTACACTTGTATCACAACCCAGACTCCCGAGTGCATTATGTATTTTTTTAATTCCCAACATGCATGAGTTCTTTGCAAATGATATTTTGACAAAGAACCCTATCCTTCACTGGATTTGCTATCTATTTTTATAATGGTTTATTGCCTATAAGAGCAGGAACGAATCCTCAGTGGTAAATTGTAAATGGTGTTTCTGAGATAGTGTGTCATCAATGAAGTAATGAAAACTCCTCTTAAAACTTGTGTCTTTAGTCTCTTCTTTTTCCTTTTCTCTTCTTCTCCTCCTCCTCTTCTTCATCCTCATCCTTCAATTAGTCTTCCTCCTCTTCCTCCTCTCCTACTCTCCTCCTCCTCATTATTATTATTACTATTAAGCCACACACTGTCAATCATTATATAAGTGTATTAGAACACACACGTACATATGTGTACGAGTGATTTAACTGATGCTATATTTTCAGATACTTCAATTCTGGCAAGAAAAGTTATGGTGAGATTACAATTGAAGTGTAGATGTTATATTAATAGTGCAGTAGTTATACACAGATGATACAGCAAAGAAAGGTACCATGGTGGGTGTGGTTATAGTTTCAGCAGCCTGTTTTGTATTCTAGTTCTATTCCTTACTTCCTCTGTGATGTTCTTGGGACAACTGACTAACCTCTCTGTGCTTGGGTTTTCTCACCTTTAAAATGAAGATTATAATCATATCTATTACAAAGCTATCTGCAATGCTTAAGTGGGTCAATTTTATAACATAAGTGCATGACCTTAAATGTGCCACCTATTACTGAAGCTCTGTAAAGCTGTTTTTAGAACAGAAATAAGTGATGTCGCAGATGATTATTAGATGTGCTAATATATTTAGCGTAAGCTTTTGAAGAAGCAGAAACTTTTGCTTGCATCCCCTTTTGTAATTTTAATCATGAACATTCTCTCTATAGATATCCTATTGTTGGGCTATATCTGGAGACAATGTTGTTTAATTCAATCATTTACTTGCTAAAGACAATCTTAGGAAAATATACTTTTAGCGCATAGGTTCTGTTTCTTCTTGTTACCTCTCAGATCCATCTAGTCTTCCCTGGGTCTCCTAAAGCTCATAAATATTAAGTGGAAAACAGGATGACACATAGCAGTTATGGTGCAACAGTCTAAATTCAGTCCTCAGTGCCATTTCTGGGATGCTTAAAAGGAGTATTGTCATACCTGTGCATAAACACTCCAGCTTCACGTCTCACTGATTCTGATCAGATCTAGTGAAGAAGCCAGATATTGCTCTCTTTCCAGCATAGCCAGAACAAAGGACAGCAACTGGTCCATGCAGTATTTTGTGATATACTAAGACTTACTTGTCAGACTCTGGTTCCTCCTGGATTAGATGAAGCATGTTCTGTGCTCTATGAAATCTCAGCTTGAAAGAACAGGATTTTTCCTTCTGCATTTCAATGCACAAATTTTATTCTCGCTCACTGAAATAGCAAGTATCTACAAGCTTCTGTATCATGTGAAAAACAGATTCTTCTCTTTCCTCCCAACTTTGTTGAGTGAGGATGATGAATATATTGCTCCCCACCAATTCTTGCTATAAGACTCTACTCTCTGTAGAACATTGCTCTCATTTAGAAGGGGAAAATATACCTATAGTTGTAACTTTGAGAAAGTGAAATTTGTCTTAGTTCTGGCTCAGATTTCTAGTTAAAAATTTGACTCACTATGCAATTAAAAATGATTCTAGAGCTATTTAAAAAATTACCTTCAGAGTAATTACAAAGTAAATATCTAAAGTATGCTAAGTTTTAGAAAGAAAAACTGCTTTGCACCATGTAGGATTTACTCCTTATCTTACTCCAGCAGTAAGGAGAAATAAAAGTACTTACAATAAATTAAAATGCATTTAGAAGGAACAGTCTGTTCTATAAGGAAAGGCATTAAAGCCAGAAGATTATTTTCCGTGAGTTTCACTTGAAAACACAACCACTTATAGTCTTATCCTATGCAGTATTATGTAAATGTTATCATTAGAGCAGAACCATGCTCTAAAATATGAATCACCACTACATGAATTTAGATACAATTCTAAGACAAATTATAGCATACATGATATAACAAAGTTAACATATAGTAAGTATGCAGATAAATAAAAGAAAAAACTAATGAGATTGTCAGAATTAACATTTTTAAAGCATTCTGTTTGCCTAGTTTCTCTTCACTGTTAGGGGTAGAAGCGAAATAAAAGTAGCGAAATAAAAAGAACAAAGGAAGAGTTCATTTCCAGTTTAATTTATAGTTTGTGTATACAGATAAAATAGACTAGAGGTGCTACAAATGGATGCAACATTTATTATCAAACAGATCCATTTTAGGTGAAGGAAACGTAATTGTGTCCTCCCCCTGTTGACAAGAAGCCAATAGATCATCTGTGAATGTGTCTAATCACAAGAACGGTTCTTACACGGAGACACAATCGTGGAAAAATTTCTGACTACCAGGTTTGCTTCCCCATAACCCACTTTCCACTCCACTTCAATTTCTTGTATTTCCTATGAGTAAAATTATTTTTCCACAGCAATTTCTTCTAAAAGACCATGATACAAGGAGCTATTCATCTTTGTGTGATAGCCTATATTTGCAAATTTCTTTCTTTTTTCTCCCCATCGTTCCCTCCCTTCCCTTACCTAAACCTATCTTTGAAAGTCTCTCTGTCTTGATGAGATAAAAAAAATCAGGACATGAAAGAGACTTGGAATCAGGGATCAAAAATGGCTTCAGAAGTTAGAAGGAGAATGAAAGCGGGAGCAGATGAGTGGGGAAATGAAAACCTATCTGGGAGAGCTCTTGTGAAGTCAGTCTATTCAAACTGAAAAATGATACCTGTGATTAGGATCCCCAATCTACATAGAGCATTCATCCTGAAAGGTCAAAGGAGGTGAGAGGAAGTAACTGTTGTCCGGACTCGGGAGAGATTGGAAGTCAAAGACCATCACTTCTTGTACTACATCACCACACAAGTTATCTACAGAATGTCACAGTCAGCCTGAGCTAGAGAGAGAGCCACAAGTACTAGAAGGTGAAGGTCATACTCAGTTCTAGCAAGAGTTCTGTGATCAAAAGCACCATCTCTTTAGCCTGAAAGCTTTGTATTGTACCTTCTCACCCTGTCTGTCAGGGGACATTCTAGCTTTGAGTTCTGAGATAGAGGAGCTCTGTTTTTCACAACCACTTTCAAGGTATAGCCATTGAATTACAAGACAAACAGAGAGGGTAAAAGCTAAATCCTACTGGAGATTTGTCTGGTAAATTTTGAAATTGCTCAACAACTTCTTTATCACTTATCATTTTCAGCCAAGACCTTCTGAAAAGAAATTCTTCCAAATTTTGTTTTTTGTTTTGTTTTGGGGTCACCCCCAACAGTGCTCAGAGCTTGCTCCTTGCTCTGCATTCAGGGATCACTCCTGGTGGTGCTCAAAGGACCAGAGAACAATGCTGTGTATTAAACCCAGGTCAACCATGTGTAAGGCGAGCAAGCACCTTATGCACTGTACTGACATTTTAGCCCTAAAGTGTCTTTATGTGCTCTGGAACATAGCCTGTGTATATTATTTTTAATTATGTTTAATGTTTATATTTACAACAATGTTGGCATGAATAGTCAACATCATGTTACCTAATTAGTGTCCACTCTCCCCAACATGAGAGAGACAATTTCAACTGTCTTTACCAAGACTTGTTTTGAAAGTAAAGTCAATAGATTCATCTTTAGTACCTGTTATATTTAATCTCTTTTTTTGCTTTCAATTTCATTCACTACCAATTCTTCATTTTCATGTCTTCCTTCTAACTCTCTCACCATTTCATATATTTTATCATTAACTCTTCTTTCTCCAGTCGCACCTCAAATATTATTTTTCACCAGGACCATGCTTTTCTTTTCTCGTGCCTTCACGGAGCAGGGTTCATTTATCTCCTTTGAACTTTGGGCTTTAATCAGAACTTCATCAGATTCAAGGAAACTTATTTTACACATGTTCCCCTCCTGATTTACCAGTATCTGTTAATAGAAGAATCATAATCCAAGCATGAACCCTAGTTTAGCTATCGTCATTTCCTTCCTCTCCCTCATGTCATTTATGTAATCAAATGTGATTTTACTTTTTTTCCTCCTGAGATTGATTGACTCATTGAGTTGAAAGGATTTCCTTATCATCTGGAAACTGTTGTCAGTTTCCAATTGTTGTTCTAACCTTCTAACCACTGTTCCTGCTTCTAATATCACATCCTTTATGGTTCCTATACTTTAACATCCCTAACCTAGAACTACATCATTATACTTTACATATAACTATATTTTTTTACTTTAATACCCCTTACCTATATATTTTATATAAAAGGAAGATACATGAAACAGATAAGGTAATCTTCTTGATTAAATTTATGTGGTCTTCTTATTTGTGAATTTCCAAATAGATAAATACAATATATTTCATGTCAACTTAACTTTTCAGCCTGACCCTACCATTAATGCAACCTCTCTTCCATGACTTTTATTTTTTGTTCAGAGTCCGATCTTATTTTTCTGTTTTTACATAAGTATCTATTGGAATTTTTTTGTTCATATGGCAAACTTTTTCTTTCTACATAAGAGAGAAAAGGATCTCAGAAGCATCCTTCTTGTGAAATATTCTTCAATTTTCTACTTAAATTTTTTGCTCTGCTTCTTCTTCAATTTTTTGTTTTCTCTGCCTTCATAACTTTTTAAAGAATAATGCTTGTGCATATGTCCTCAATCTGTAGATCTCTGTTGCCTCATAAAGTGCCTGACACATAAAATCACTCAATAATTGTTCAGTGGATGAATGAATATATCAAGAACATTTCTCTTCTCATTTCACATTCTTTGAGATGTTTCCTTCCTAATACAATCTTCATGGTGGAAGAATCTTACTATTCTTAGTGGCTTTGAAAGAAATATGTGGCAGGGCAAAATCATTTTGTCTTCTCTAAAATAGCCACTTCATTTTGATTCACTTGTTATATTTCCTGCACCTCTTTGCCTGAGACAAATGGCAATATCTTCTCAATGACATGGCTATGGTAAACTATAATAGATGTATAAAAATATTTTTTAAAATAAAATGTTTATTGAAAACTAATACAAAGAATTTCTAAAAATATACTTTATAGTAAGGTATTTTCTAATAAAATAATGTCTGGTAGATTTGAATACAATATTTTCATCATCTTATTGGTGTGTCATGCCTTAAATGTTCATTTTTATGAATCCATATGAGTACTATAATTCATATTTAGACACCACATCGAGGATTATTCACTTTTAGCACTTTTTTAAAAAATTATGGAAGGTCTATAACTAAGTCATATGTGATAATCTAAATGTCCATTCTCTAGAAATTTAGAATAGTTTGACCTCATAGTTTTTTTTCTTAATTTTGGAGTTTTCCATAGCGTTGCTAGGAGGCTGGTGTGTGACTCCCTGAGATATGTCTGGCTATGTGGGCCAGTACACTGACACTGTTATGATGATACTATGATACTAGAATTCAGTGACTTCAGGGTCACTGTGACCACACTGTTACAGTTCAGTGGGGCTATTGTCCTCTAGCTGTCAAAAATGAAAGCAAAAGTATAAAGACACGGACAAAGCAGTAGAAACTTTAATTGAGAAATGGAAAAGAAGGTAGGGAAGTTCAGACATGGTTTATCTTTTAGCAGGAAGCCTAGGGGAGAGAAAAAAGGACAAAGGTGAATTCAGATATATCCTCAAGAGAAAATGTGGCTTCTCCAGAGCAGTGAGAAGCAGTCACATGCCAATAGATTATGAAAGCACACAACTAAAGAGGGGAGACATGGGTGACATGTGTGCATTCAACATGTGCTCAGACAGTAGGAGCACTGGCAACTGATACCAGAGGCTTGGACACACAGGAGTTCTTCTTCCTCTGACAAATTATTTTATACGGTTTACTCAAACTGCCCTTGTCCCCTACTAAGTCTTTTGCCAGAGTGACTTCTAAGAGGGAGTTCTGGGGGCAGTCAGTGGTCTTCTTTTAATATCCTTTGCGTGGCCTTTGTTTCAGCAACTTCTCCTCCCAGAGGGTCCAGGAGAGGGTCCATGTTCTCTCTGGGAGACGTGGAATTCTGCAGTTCAGTGAACTTCCTGGCTCCTGAGATGAGTCCTTTGTGTCAAAGACCTCTAAGCTTTCAGACCCTGCATTGCTGGGGCTACTCTATCTTCCTGCCTCTAATTTTGGGAATGATTCAATTTTTCTTGCCTCATTCTTTGTATCGAGAATCTGAAGTAATCTAAGTAAATAACTCATTTCTTTGTTTTATATTTCTTTAGTTTTATAAGACACTGGGATTTATGAAGTTGTGCACAACGGTTATTTCCAGCATTCAGTGTCCCAACATCAATCCAATGGATGCAGCACGAGTGAAAAGGTGGAGCACCAGGTCAATTTAGTTGATAACTTTAAATCTTGCCCGTCAGACATGGAGCCGATCGAAATAGATAATGGGATGGCTGGGAATGGGAGATGGCAACAGATGGAACAGAAACCCCCAGCCCAGCCCAGCCCTCCTCCCTCCCTCATTCTTTCTCTCTTTTTCTCTCTACTCTCTCTCTCTCTCTCTCTCTCTCTCTCTCTCTCTCTCTCTCTCTCTCTCCATATATCCAGGCAGACTACAGGATCAGGCAGGGCTTATGTTGTGAACCCGTAGACAGATGATCTATTTATATATCTAGGAAGGACTTAGAAGTCCAGGGGTAGAAAATGAGCACAAGAGTCCCACCTATGTGGAACATGATGGTGTCTGGGACAGCTTGGGTGACATCTGGGGAAAGCCTACTGACATAATTTCAGACCAGGATAGCATACACTGGACAAAGAGCATTACAGGAACAAGACCCTGGTTATTGTACAATGGAGGCTGGTAGTCAGTGGCAGATGGAAAATAGAGGTTGTAGACGGGACAAGGCAGAGCTGGACCAGATGAGATATATCGCACACAGAAAGAACAGCACTGGATATTTGGGAGGGAACTGATGCATCTATTTGAATTGTACAAGAAACTCTAACTTTTTAATCTGCTGAATTTTGTAGCAACTCTTTCATAAAATTCTCAAGAACCTGCCAATACAGAAAAAAAAAATCCGCTTTCATGGTTACTACTAGCACAAGTTTGACTTCTCTTCCACAAATGTTCTCAAGGTCCCTCTTACCTTTCAGTCTACTCCCTTGGCAAGCACCTAAAAATGAGCATATTTATGTTTTCTCCTGTGTTCTTAGGTAATAGTAGCACTGTGGCACTGTCCTCCCGTTGTTCATTGATTTGCTCGAGCGGGCACCAGTAACGTCTCCATTATGAGACTTGTTACTGTTTTTGGCATATCAAGTATGCCAGGCTCTGGTGTGGGTGGGATACTCTCAGTAGCTTTCCAGTGAGTTGCTTAATTTCTGTGAACATTATTCTATCTAGCAAGACTTTATACCGTATTGCATGATGCTTCCCATTAAAATTGCACCTTTGCTGGATTATAAAATTAAGAAAATTAGAGTCCCTAATTCCCCTGTTCTAAAAACATCAGTATAAAAAAGAATTGAGTACATAAAAATCCTGCGTCTTCAATAAAACACTCAGTAACCATGAAGGCATTTTCAAATATCTGCTATCCAATGGATTGCTCTACCTTTACATAAGAGCTGAGTCATAGAATAATGAAATCGGGAATAATAAAAATAATAATAATCAAAAAAATCTATCTGTAACAATGCCTAAGTTAGAGCATAAGAGTGCAAAGAAAGTTTGTTCATCAAGTGCATTTTCTGGATTAGTTTAAATTGATTTGTTTCCAAATAGCTAAATTCTACATAAGACCTCTATGGCCCTCTATAGAACCCAGTATGAGAACTGGCCAGTGAGTCTAGTATCTTCAAATTCCATTGACAGTTTTCTCTTACAAATTGTCCCTAATCACTGTTTTAGTAGTAACATAATGGTAAGGAAAAATAAATCAAGATCAAAAGATACATATTCAATGTAAAATAACTCAGCCAGTTAGCCTCAAGCAACAAATAAGTGCTGAACATTCTCTATTGTGTAGTAAATAGAGTGCTTTTGGGAGGCTACTGTTAGACGCAAATCAGCCTAAGGCAATGCTAATTTTTTTCCCCAATGCTCAACAATAAAATCAAACCAAGCTTGCTTAATATTATTCTTCCATGCGACTTACTCAGTCTTGGACAATCCTTTACAAAAACTAACACTGTTTTATGTTGAAGATTGGAAGAGATTAATAACACTGCATCACTTCTAAACATTTTCTATTATATTTTACCTAAATCTTTTATTTTTAAAGAACATGAAAGTCCACCTATTAAATTTCACACAACTAAGTGAAAATAATATTTATTACAGCAGGACCGTTGGCAGACTACAGACAATGAGCTAACACAGTCTACCGACACTTCTTAACATGGAAAACACTATGAACTCTTTTGTGTTACTCCATCATACTAACCCCATCTCCCTATGTTTCCATTTGGTGCTGTTGGGTGGGAGGTCATGCCAAAAGGAAATGCAAAAGATACTTTAGCTCTAACTGCTCTCTCAGTGTGATGTGATGGAAAGCTAATGAGGATATACTGTAGGCCACAATCATTCCCGACTTAGCAAATAGACATTTATTGCCCTCTTCTTGAAATATACCTAGGGTCTAGCAGGAACATAACACTAGAATTGTAATTTGGGTGTCCCAGGAGTTTTCATAGCCAACTTCATGGTTATAAATTGAGCAGGGTATGTTTTTTACAGCAGACATAGAAGATACGGATGGAATGGGCCTGCAGAAGGCTCCTAAAACGATGCCTCGCTTAATTACCATATCTAAAATTCCTGCCAGCTGAGCCCATTCCTGCTAGTCTAATCAGCTATGCTGTCCTGCTAAGATAATCAGCTATGCCAGCCGATTCCCGAGACAGGTCCCACTTTTGCTCCATTCTCATGCTCAATTCCCAAAATTGCTCTTGCCACTCTTTTCCCAAGATGGGCTCAAATTATTTTATCTGCATCTCACTCCCTACTCATGATTGGTTCAGAACCTTAAATAAATCATTTCCTTCTAAGAATTGGTTCTATATCCCCTGTTCACCCACTCCCCAGAAGTAACTAAACTAGAAAGCAGAAACACCTCACGTAACAGCCCAATGACACACAGTTAAGGAATCCCCAAGTCTGTGCTAAGTGGATCTCTCTCTCTCTCTCTCTCTCTTTCTCTCTCTCTCTCTCTTTCTACTGTGTGAGTCTGAATAGTGTACTGTCTTTTAGTAAAGTAACTTTGATCTCACCTCAACCATCTTGCTTTTCTGGCAAACTCTTTTTTATTTTTATTTTTTTAAGGTTTTAGGCCATACCTGGAGGTGCTCAAGGGGAATTCTCAAGGATTTCCCCTTCCAAATTTGGGGTATCATAAACAGTGCTGGAGACCAAAGCCAAGTCAGCCACATACAAAACAACATACTACCTACTGTAATATCTCTCCGCCCCCTTACCTGATAAATTCTATTACCATCCCATAACTGAGAACCAGCGAGACGCAGATTTAAACTGTTCTCTCGTCAACAGAGACATGTATTTTATGAAAGACTTTTGAAAATTTGACCCAAATGCAGTTAGCATGTTAAAGGAATTTTTAAAGTTTTGGGAAAGGGAAAGATCATTTCAGTTTGCTAAGAATTTTTCTTTTTCTTTTTCTCACAGCTGATCATATACAATGAAAGATTAAGCAAAACCATTGCCATCCAGTTCATTCCAACCTTATTCCTGTCGCATTAGGAATATGATGTGACAGAACAACCACAAAGACCTCCCTGCTTCTCATATGTTGTGCTTACTTCTCATATGTTGTACTGTTGAGTACATGCTCAACACAATAAAAACTGTTGTGGAATGGGAAGTAGACCGCTGTATATCCAAGCAACCCTGACAAATGGTTGCATAGGTAGTAAATGCCTTCTTTTGATCGATAAGAAGTTTTATTCCCTCTGGCTCCTGCCTAACAGAAGAAAATTCCTGACACTTATGGCTTTATGAATTTTCAGGGAGCAAATTCTTCATTTTATCAATGCTATTTCAGTGTTGATTTATCTAGAATAATTAAGCTTGTTTAAAGTCACTTAATAAAAGTTGATTTCAAAATGTTCCTACTTTGAATCTTGAAACTATAATATACTGTGTGAAAGTAAATGTTCTTAAAGTGATACAGTTGATTTCCCCTTTCTCCTTTTTTGAATTTGTTCCCTCCCAACCCACAATAAAAATTTTGTGTAGTACATTATTTGCACAGATTTGCAGGACTGTTTCATTTCTGTTTCATTAGTTCTACTAATTTATCAATTAATGTCAGTAATGACATTTAACTCCCTTTTCACTACTCACCTGATAAGGATTTTCTCATGAAAAAGATTCATGGACTAGCTGCTTTAAAATGTATTTTCAGCAAGGCCGAGGTGTTCTCTGTAAGGGATGTCAGTGCACCATCAAGGTAACTCCTGCAACAAGTTGGCAGTATGTGAAAGCCCCACCGCGTCTGCTAACTAGCACTGAATTTTCAGAGGCAAAGATAGGGAGATGAATAGAAGGGTTTAGATAACATAAGACAACTTCTCCAGTATGTGAAAGATAATTACTCAGTGGGATTTATTTGGACAGCGGCCATGTGCTCTTGATGAGGCCTGCTTTCTTGCTGGGAAAAGACTTCCCAGCAGGATAATAAAACAGAAAGTTGCATTCTAACCTGGAACACTGAATACTGATGACAGAGAAGTTGAAACTCTACAAATGCTTATAACACAGGAGTTAAAAATTAGAACATGGGGCTGGAGGGATAGCACAGAGGGTAGGGTGTTTGCCTTGCCCGTGGCTGACCCGGGTTCGAATCCCAGCATCCCATATGGTCCCCTGAGAACCGCCAGGAGTGCTTCCTGAGTGCAGAGCGAATAGGATAGCCTTGAACAATGTGGACCCTGGGATCACAGGTGATTAAAACTGATTGCCATTTTGATGGCATTCTATAACTATGTGTGCCTTAAAAAGGTGCAGGAATTAAATGTGTACTGGAAGAGAATATGGGAGAGAGAGTAATGAAAAAAAGATCCATCCTGACCATACTAAAACAGTTTCCCTTACAACAAAGAAGTTTGTGGGAATATGCATGAATATTTAAATAACTATGAAAGCAAAGATAATCAAAGAAATAGAGATTAAGAGGGCTTGTAGCATGAAAATATCATTCATTTAGTGTCTAAAATTTTCAATTCCTTTCCAATCATTTAATATTTTAAAAGATAGATATTTTAACCATAGCTCATGATGTTTTAGTGTTTCCAGAAACTTGAAACCCAGTTTAGGGAGTTTACATTTTTTTAAAAAAAATGATCTAGATAAATCTACAAGACTGATTTGGAAACTTCTGGGGATTGCTAAAACTAGAGAAGAAAGGTAGGAGAGAGTTTGATTTGAAAAGATAATTACTAAAGAAAGAAAATAATCTATTTATTTAGAAAATCTTTAAAGTCCCTTGGCTAAGGTGAGGCTGGTCATCTCTGACATCACTAGATGTATCCCAGAACAGGAGGCAGAGCCCTCTCTTTTAGTGAGGTCATAGCCCCTCCATGCTGACCTGCACCACAACTCTTGTTATACAGGCCTATAACAGATCTGCTAGCAAATTACACACAATGCTTTCTGTCATTCAGTGAAGATGGGCTCAGAAGAAAGAGAGCAACTGCAAATCTAATCCCTAAGATTCTTTCAAGGGTTTAACTACAAAGATTTTTAGCTATAAACACCCCCAGCACAGAAAGAATACTAGAAAATTAATGGGGAAACACGTACCAGTGGAAGTACTTGTAGAAGTTCAAAGAACAAAAACAATGTCACCAAGGGCACAAACAATAACATTTAGCTCAGTGAATCCTCAGATAATGACTTTAGTGACACCATGACGAGGATGTTCAATGAGCTCAAAGAAATGATGGCACAGGTAGTCTGAAAAAATACAAGAAAGTATAAGCATTGAAGTGAGAAAACTACTACAGTTAGAAATAAGAGAACGGAGGAACATGGTAGGTATATATATATTTTTTAAAAAAGAACTCAATAGGAGCTCTAAATAGCAGAGCAATAGCAGCTCAGCAAAAGTTCAAGAAGCTCCAAGATGAGGAGAAAACTACTAGGAAACAAAAGAAGGTAGAAAATAATCTGAAAATAAATGAACAGCATCACTTGATCACTTGATCACTTGACAACCCATTACTCATCGATTTGCTAGAGCGGAAGCCAGTATTGGCTCCATTCAAACCTGTTGCGTGTTAGTATAGTCCAATGGCGTCTGCTCGTTCTAGGAACACGAAGAGCCTCAATCTGATCATTCACATTGAGGAAGAAGTCTGATCAACTTGTAAGTGGGCGGCCATGCGATCCATTGACGTCCTGTGGAATACAGTCAGTAATGGCTTTAGTCCAGCGGTTGTCTACAAATCTCATTATGTGTCCAGCCCATCTGATTTTTGACGCCTTGGCAAACAAGACAGCATCTCTAATTCTTGATCATTGACAGAGGTCAGAACTCCAGATTCTTTCCCTCATTTGAGTGAAGCGTGATACTCCAAGCATAGCTCTTTCGATTCCTCTTTGGGAGACCCAGTGTTCTCATCCTGTATTCATAGGGCCCAGGTCTCTGAGGCGTATGTTAATGCAGGAAGAACAGAAGAGTTGAAGAGATGTGCCCAGAAACAGAGGTTCTTCATCCTCCTAGCTATTTCTTTAACACTCTTGAAGGTGTTCTAAATCGCTCTCTTCCTCCTGTGCAACTTAGGTAATGAGGTCATTTGTCATGTTGACTTCTCGACCTAGGCACACATAAAGGTTGCATTAGGAGATGTTCGTCCCACTGAGAGTGAATGGAACATCAGGAACGAGACTGTTTCTCATAAACATTGTCTTCATGAGATTCAGCTGTAGTCCGACCTTTCCACATGCATGATTGAAGTCGGCCAGCATTTGTGACGCTTGGCTAATAAGGTAAAGGCCCTCCCGTTGATCGTCGATTTGCTCGAGCGGGCCCAGTAACGTCTCCATTGGAGACTTTGTTGTTACTGTGTCTGGCATATCGAATACTCTCGGTAGCTTGCCAGGCTCTCCGAGAGGGGCAGAGGAATCGAACTCGGGTCGGCCATGTTGGCCGCTTGTAAGGCGAACGCCCTACCCGCTGTGCTATGTTTGGTGTTATTAGAACAATGTCATCAGTGAAGCAGAGGTGGTGTAGTTGCCAACTGCCTATCTTCACTCCCATTCCTTCCCATTCCGGTCATCACATAATGTTCTCCAGGGTGGCACTAAAGAATTTTGATGAAATAGTAGAACCCTGCCGAACCCTGTTCTTGACATGGATGATCACTTCCTTGTCGAATGGTGAGATCTTAGTAGTGAATTCATAATACAGCTCATGAAGGATCCTTATGTATTGAGCTTGAACGCCCTGTTTGGCTAGAGATTTGATGACTGCTTCCATCTCAACAGAATCAAAGGCTTTCTTTAAATAAATGAATGTTACACGGAGCGGCATCTTGAAATCCCGAGAAACTTCAGTGAGCTTAGTTATCATGTAGATATGGTTGATCATGCCGAATCCTTTTTAGAAGGATTTTTTGCATGAAGGAGACGGTGGTCCGATCCCATTTGGAATTTTGGGATAACAGCGACATTGGTCAGGGAAAACCATCAATTAAATATCATGTGGTCAGTTTTGTTGTGGAACCGTCAACTGGGAGACTCCCATGTCCAACATTTAGATTTGGCCTTCTGGAATTGTGAGTTACCATGAATGGTCTTGGTCGACATGATGAACTCAGTCTCTCACCCTATTCATTCCATTCTAGGCCAAGGGTCCTGATGTGGAGTTCTTTGGCTGATGTTCTCGATCTTATCTTGGTATTAAAATCACCAATAGTGATCTTGTAGAGGGTGTGGTCTTCTTTATAGAACTTCTTCAGCTCCATGTAGAACTTCTCAATTTCTCCTTCATTGTAATTGACTGTCTTTGTGTAGACAATGAAGATAGAAACTGCCAGCAGTGAGCCACATCTGTTCAAGTGTAATCATCTGATTTGGGTTGTTAGGCATTCAACGCTAATGACCAAGTTCGTGTTGTCAAGGACACCGACACCACCAACACCTCTTTTGTCGCATGTTCTGAGGAACAGTTCTTCTCCAGAGTTGAAAACGGCGTGATGTGATTGATGCCTTCTCATCTCAGTCAGACCAATGATGCTGTACTTGATCTTTTGCGCTTGTACCATCAGATCCTTGATGGATGCATCTGATGCCAGTGTACGTGCATTTAAAGTACAGACAGTCATTTTTGCCTTACTTAGTTTTTGCAGCCTAGTTTGGCCTTGAGATTTTATCAGCCTCTCCTTCTTCATCCTTCTTAATGCTGCCGTATTGGTTGCTCTTTCAGGGTCAGGGGAATGAGACCCATTGTATTTACTGGTTTTGGCATATAGAATACACCATTGATAGCTTGCCTGGGTCTGCCGTGTGGGTGGGATATTCTCGGTAGCTTGCCAGGCTCTCTGAGAGGGATAGAAGCTCTTAGGGCGGCCTCTAATAGCACTTGCAGGTGTTCCCATGGTTCAAACCATATTTGAACACTATCAAATAGGGTGCAGTAATCTTGTATTATGTGTCTTATGATGTGTCACATGACCGCAAAGCGGCTGCGCAGTCTGGAAAGTGTCCTGGAGTGTTGGCGGCAGCTGGGTAGTGCAGGTAGTGGAGGTCAATGACCAGCATACCAGAGAACTATTGGATAGTTCAAGAATAATAATGTAAGAATCATCAGACTTTGAAGAATAGGAAGACAAATTTGATGAAGATATAACAGCTAAATAATTATTAAGAATTTCCCACAGTTGAGGAATACAAACACCAAGATCTAGGGACTTGAAAGGTTCCAACAATAATAGACTCAACCAGGAAAATTCCAAGACATGTTGAATTCAAAATAAAAAAATACAAAGATATAGGCGGACTGCTGAAAGCACAAAGATCAAAAAAAGAAAATTACATACAAAGGAAAGCCTATAAGATTTATAATAAATTTGTCGAATGAGTCTCTCTGAGCCAGAGAGAATAGAGGAATATGTACAAAGACTCTATGAAATGAATACTCATGAAGAATATTCTATATGGGTAGATATCACATAGATTTTAAGGATAACACAGAGCTTCATGGACAGGAAACACCATAGGAAATTTATAGCCATAAAACCATCTCTGCAAAAAATATTAAATAGCTTCTTTAAGGAACAGGACAAACTTTCCAACATGTGACACTGAGTATGGGTCTCACTCATGTTGCATAACGCATAACGCTGTCCTCTACTAGTATGAGAGGTGTATTTAGTCCTAGCTTGCTAAGGGATTTTATACATTTTCAGTAATAAACTGTTTCACTTTTATTGATTGTTGTATGTGTGATCAGAGATGTTCATTGAAATCTTTTACTTAATAATGCAGGTAGTTAAGGAGTATCCGCAATATAATATTTTCTGATATAAAACCAGTATTCCCTTTCTTAGGATAAAACACCTTGTGCTATTATAGGCCTTTTCATATTTTCATATTAAAACATTTTTAATTCTCTTCTCTCCTCCTAAATTTTATATTTGTATGTTTTGCCTATTTAATGGAAAATAAAATATATTAGCAGATATATTAAGAGAAGTTTTATTGATGACAGTGAAGATATAATACCTCAATAAGATTAAAATATAAAATAAAATTTAGTATATATTTAATGTTTAATTAAATATATTTTATATGTCATAGTTGAAAATTACATAAGTGAAAATAAGAAATATACTATGCTTAATTAAATTATTTAAATTTTTTCACACAGGTTAAAATCATACAGCAATCAATCACCACAAATTGACTCTTACTAATTTACTTTCTGATAGTTCTATTTTTTATTTCTCTAAGTTTTGTTGGAGCAAGTAATGTGAAATAAATTTGTTATATGTCAGTCAAGGTGTGGGTGGGAACACTGCTGAGAGAAAGGAACATTGGTAGTGGGACTATTGATGGAATATTGCATGCCTGAAACAATTCTATTATGAAGAACTTTATAAATCAAGGTGTCTTAATAAAATTGAGAGAAAAAGAAATCTCTTGACTAACCCACACCAAAAAGCCTTCAACAAAATCTATATCTGTATTTTTTTTCTTATAACCTAGGAGGCCATTTCAAAAATAGGAAGTCACAATCTATTGGTTTTACCAATAGCTATTTCATGTGATTAATCAATAGAGTCAAACAGTTGTCATGAAGCTAGACTGAAAAATTTAAATTTTGTGTTTCAGTAATGTATTTTAAAAAATATATAACCCTGATAATTCTGCATATATTTGTAATATGGGGAGGAGATCTTGAAAAATTCCTAAATATAAATAAATTCAGAGTCTGAAATTCCAGTGTTCAGATTTTAAATTGCAATAATGTCACCAGGAAGATGAAGGAAAAGATGATAGTATGTATGACAGATAAATAAGTGAAACATGAGCAGGTGAGGCAGAGAACGATACACAAACAAATTCAGTATGAGAAACAATAAGGACCTAAAGAGTCAATAAAGTTATACTGCAACCATTAGAGGATCATATTTATAAAGAAAGAATCCAGTACCAGGGCCCTGGGATGTGGCTCAGGAGAGGAACTTCTGCTTGTAGGCTTGAGGATATTTGTAATTAAAAGGCTCTGCCAGCATCCACAGTTCAAGTGCAGTTCCCTTGGTCTTGGTCTATGCAGTTCCCTTGGTCTATGGAGATTCCTTTCTCCACAAGCAAGCGTGTGCAAGTACTGCAACAACCAAGCATGCAACCTGCACTGCAGCCAAAGAGAACATGATGATGCAACCAAGTGCTCCAGTACCACAACCACTCGATTATGTGATGCCTGGCCATCACAAGAGTCACACTAAAAGAAACAGAAATGGGAAAAAGCTGAGAGGAAAATCAAAAGGAATTTTAGAATAGATATTTAGAATGACTTTACTTTTATAGTAGAAGATAGTGAATCAAGAAATAATAGCTGAATGTGAGAAGATTGTTCGCAGTTTCCCTTTAATCTCATATTCTGATTATCCCCTTTGTAAAAGAATACATTTGAAGTGTCTGTAAATGGCATGATACTGAAGGTGATCAGGACAGGCCTCCACACCATACACAGGGTTAGTCTACTCAGTAGGCTTAATGCTGGCAGTAGATTATTTTTTACAGGAGCTTTTCAAGATGTTTGAGAACCCTGATTTACCTCTGTGGATTCTGAGCTCCATATTCCTGTAGGTTGTCAAGGCTATACCTGTAAGGTTAGTGGGCATACAGAGACAGGGTCAACCTCAGGGACTCACATGCAAGGTATACATTCCATCTTTTTCAGTTCTCTCCCTGATCCTCCATACTGATTATTTTGTACTGAAGTCAGTAGAGGTCCTAGAATCTTTTTTTAAGAAAAGCACTTGACTTAATCCTAATAGTTGAAGTAATCAACATTCTTTTGAGTGTTTATTAGAAAAAATTGGTATATTATCCATTTGTAGGGTTTTCTGTAGAGAGGTCTTTCCTTTCTGAGACATCTTACTTATTTGCAGAATAAACATTGTCATTAATTTCTCATCATCTGAGCACCTCGCCTTCTCCCCTTAGTTCCACAGATTTACCCCATTCCTTAGAAGAGGATTTAAACCATATTTCCCTTCACTGAGATCATAATCCTCATAATCTTTTAGATTCACTTGTCCATGTCATTCAGTTGATGATTTTCTTCTGCCAACTGACTCCAAAATTGATGCAAATAGTTTTCTATGTTCTCACAGTGGATCAGTATAGAAATTTAAAAGCATATTACTGTTAAGTTTCATGATCATAATTATGATTATAAAGTTTTACTTACTGATAGGGCTGGAGCGATAGCATAACAGTAGGACGTTTGCCTTACAAGTGGCCAACATGGCCAACCTGAGTTTGATTCCTCCGCCCTTCTCGGAGAGTCCGGCAAGCTACCGAGAGTATCTTGCCCGCATGGCAGAGCCTGGCAAGCCACCCGTGATGTATTCAATATGCCAAACACAGTAACAACAAGTCTCATGATGGAGATGTTACTGGGCCCGCTCGAGCAAATCAATGAACAATGTGAGGACCATGACTTACTGATAAACTAACACAACAGTTTTGTTTTTGTGTCAGCAGGGTGTAGAATCTCTATATTTTATTATGTTTTCCTTTTTTCTTTATGTTCCTTGGTTAAGAGTCTAGTACCATTGCTTTTAGTAACTGGAGTTACTTTGTGCTGCATAAAACATTCAGTAGTGACAAAAATACATAGATAAAAACAATACAAATATTAGGAATGCTGATCTCCAGTTATTATATTTAAAATATTTATAATCAAGCTCAAATATAAATGATATTGAAATCGTTTTTCATTCATGCTTTATAGATTTATCCTTTTAGAAATTTATTTCTGAATTCTGCCTTAAAAATGATTATATTAAAAAAGATTATATTAAACTAGCTATGCCCATTAATCATTGACTAATTTAATTTTGTTATCAATAACCCTAAAAGGAATTCCCTTACAAGAGTAATCCTCACTTTTATTTATTTAAAATAGAAATAACTCTGTGTATTAACATCAGGTATGAGTCCGGACTGTAGACTTTCATATTAACGCACTCTGCTTTATAAATTTCTATGGAATTAAGGGAGTTTTTTCCCTAAACTGGCAATCATGCTTCCCCATTAGCACATCTAATGTACAGAAGGTCCTAGACTGGATCCTTCATTGATACAATGCCCTATTCCCAAAGTTTATTTGTCACCCTTAGTGTGCGATTTTGAATTTGATATAGTGTAATTGGCAAAAGCAGATAGGGGTAGTTCAAATTCAGCTTCAGAACATATGATCTAGAAACGTTTAAGCGAAGCATTTCGACTCTTATGTAGGTTTAGTTCTTCATGTGATAGTTTGTGCTAAACTTTATAATCTCATGCAAGCACCTCAGAAGTTTACTGGACATATGGGAACAATCAATATTTCTTATGCACAATTGTTGCTAAAGCTAATACATATTAGCCATTATTATGGTGGCTGGGAAAAATTAAATGATAAAGAGTGGAATGTGAGTCTTTAAAAAATTAAGCAAATGGGTCACACTTACAAGATAAGATGGGCAGTAAGGATACCAAAAACATGCACTCTAAAGAAAATATTGTTTGGAATAGTATTAAATGTTGAACTTATAAATGGGAAAAAAGGAAATATTAGAAAGAACAAGTAAAAAATGTTGAAGTTTGTCTAATAATCAGTTCCTGGAAATGAAAGAAAATCCCCCACTTTAAGTGTAGAGAGGTAGGGCAGGGATTTAAGGCTCTTGCTTTGCATGGTGCCAATCCCAGTTCCATTTCAGATAATGTTATATGGTTTCCAAGCACCACCAGGAGTGATCCCGAAGTACAAAACCAGGAGTAAACCCTAAATACAGCCATATGTGGCCTAGAACAATACCCAGCCCCTCCCCCAAATTAAAGCTCCAACTGAAAATCCCTTTCTATGATCCATAGAATACCTAACTCTAAAGATCATCACCAGGGTCTACACATATTATGGACACTTATTCCCCTCATCTCATGGCTTCTCCAGGACTCTGATGGCTCCCTACCCCATTCAAAACCCACGCATATTTTTTTCTAATTACTGTTACCTTGATGATATAATTTCTGTCATAGTCTAGTGCCATTTCATCCTAGCATGTAGCACTGAGATCTCCAGGCTAGGTTACCCTTTGGAAGCGTGAGCTGGAAGTCCTACCCAGACTCATCCTGTATAGAACATGGGATGGCAGGAATAAGGCAGAAAGGAAATTTTTAATTCCTCTCTGGGTGTGAGTCACTATCATCATTTTGCAAAGTATGTATGTTCCAGAAATTCATTTTTTTCTGGTGCCTTAGGGGCTACTATTAGAAAAACCACAGATTCTTAGGAATAATAAAATCCTGAGATGTAATAAAGTCAGACACTTAAGAAAACAGTGATGCGGTTTTCTGTATTTGCATATTTTGTAAAAAATAATAATTCTGTTTTTATAAAATACTAACCGTAATACTCATGATATTTACAATCTTGTGATACACACTGAAATTACTGAATGTGAACTCTACAGGTATATTTCAGACTCCAGTGGTCTGCATAAGCTTTGGAACATTCTTCCATGAGGTTCATAAAGTTAGAAATTGGGCATTCTTTGTCTATTCAGTTTAGCTATTATGTCAGCAGGGTGCAGAGTCCCTAAATTTTATTGTGTTTTCCTTTTGTTTTATGCCACTGGTTTAACAGTCTAGTATCATTGCTTTTAGTATCTAGAATAACTTGCAAATGTAGATGTTTTTCAATAGTACTTTATGAAGTGGAAGGAATTGGCTTGCTTATTATCCATCTCTTTAAAATTGTTTGCAGATTTTCAACATTTTTGGCAACACTTTAAATGGAATTTTTAGTCTACCTCAGATTTTATGAACCAATGACATATGAACTACGTGGTTTGAATTTGGGGGAAATACTTTTTCTTGAAATACCAAATTATCTGTTACTTTTATTGAGACAAAATAAAGAGAGAAACCAGAAGGAGTTCCAATGGTCAAGGGCAAAAACCATAATTTATTAATCAAAATATCTGAGCCAGCCATGCTCAAATTGATCTATGTGTTATTACTTTTCATTTTCACAATAATTATTTAAGACAGACTCTTTGGTTGTCCCCATATTGTAGCAGAGTTAAATGAGTCTCAGATAAGCCAATTACATTGCTTAAGGAATCTTAACTAGCAACTGAAACTGAGAATGGATTCTAGTCCATTTTAGACTTCCTTCTGCAGCTATTCCAGGGTCATAATCCTGTTATTTGTCATTGCTTATGTTCTGGGTTCAGTCTTCTATATTCTTATTTTGGAGGACTCATCTCTAGTAACTTCCTGGTTGAGATGTGTAAAAAATGTATGGCATATTAATTTATAAAAATAACATTAATTTATATATTATATAATTATATAATATATAATTTATACAATTTCTAATTAATTTATATAATATATAATAATTTATATATGCCCATTAATAAAATATGAGAGTAAAACAAAATTCACTCTTGGTTAGAAAATGTTTTCCTCCAAGTTTTTAAAGATATTCGAGTTGAACTCTAAAGCCCATTTTAACTCTAGAGAAGCCCCAAATTACTTTCTTTTCTGATTGTTTCAATGTTGCTTTTAATTTATTTTTTCCTGTATGTTATTGGTTTAATGTTCTAAAGTTTTCAGGAGAAAAATCTTGGGTGGATAAACTTCATTGTTTTTCTACTTCTTTTTCAATTTAGAAACATGTTAAGTTTATAGAGGGTTCCTTCCTTCCTTCCTTCCTTCCTTCCTTCCTTCCTTCCTTCCTTCCTTCCTTCTTTCCTTTCTACATAGCAAGTTTCTTGGTAAGTAAAGGGAAGAGTAAGGGGAGGTAAGTGAAAATATGTGCGCAAGCATGAACATAGACTTGTCCAAATTGAGAATGCCAATGCGCATCCCAGCATTTAAGGATGAAGGGCACATCACAAGAGGGAGATGCTGATTGCATGTGTGTGGGGAGACATGTTCAAGCAGCATGGTTACTGGTAACACATGAGCGACAGTTCTGGGAGTTTTTCCCAAAATGATTTCACTGGCAATATCCTCCATTCCTTTGCCACACTTTAATTTTTTATAATGACTCATTTCAGCTGCTAGTCTTCCTGGTTGGTCAACCAATATGGCTTGAGAAGCATGGAATAAGTTCACCAACACCACAAACAAAGTGCTCATACATACA
The DNA here is from genome assembly GCF_029834395.1 of Sorex fumeus. Classification (NCBI taxonomy): domain Eukaryota; kingdom Metazoa; phylum Chordata; class Mammalia; order Eulipotyphla; family Soricidae; genus Sorex; species Sorex fumeus. Next base: position 7,545,682 of record NW_026606322.1, on the reverse strand, counting down.
GATACACACACACACAATCACAATCACATAGTTAGGTCCTGGGAAAATTTCTGAATCTTGCAATGTATAAAATTACTAAAATAATAAAATTAAAAATAATAAAAATAATATTAGTAGTAGTAAATGAATTATTATTAGTAGTATAATATTATTATTAGTAGTAGTAGTAGTATAATAAAATTACTGCGCTTATTTTATCTGTGAAAATTCATATTTTCTAATGGCACATAAGGTAATCAGAATGTCAGGTTTCTGAGTACTAATAAGGAAAATTTATGCCTAAATTATTGGTAAAATAAAATGACTGTGGATTGATTTAAGAGATTAATTTTGTGTGGGAGAACTTTTGACTTGGACTTCATTACAAAAGATTTGGCTATACTGCTAGAGTACAGCATTTTCCCATTATCTCTCTGATTAAGTTTTGTTCTCGTGGCATGGTGATATCCCAAGCAATGCTCAGTGTCCTCCATCCACTCTGGCAATTTTCAGTCAACCTGACCTTTCCATTGAATGCGTGGGCCTACTACTGTCTAGATCTCTTGGTGAAGAGGGTGGGGAAAGTGGGTAGCAGTGCTGAGCAGAGTAGTTATCAGCAGGGTCCAAAACTGTAACTGGTGACCTCCAGGACCCTGTTGTACCAGAGATCAAACCACATATAATGCAACCATGAACTCTCTCTCCATCTCCAATTTGCTTATTCTTTTTTTTAAATAAGGTATTTTTAGAAGAGATTAGATTCACAAAACGATTGCAATAATAATACAGGCAGTACAGTACAAGAAATCTGTACCTAAGTACTGAAGTCTGAGTTATACACTATGTCTAGCCTATCTGAATATTGTACAGAAGAGATTTGTTTTTTTCTTCCATTTATTTGTGTTCAATCTCTTATTAATATCGGTATGGACTCATAGATAATTCATATTATGGTATTCCCTTTTATAAAATATATTTCGTTTGAATGAGTTATATTCCTTAGGAAAGAATTGTAAAATATTCTGAATTATGAGAAAAATCTGATTGCAAATATTCCAGAGTCTCAGGGAGGAAATTAAGACCGGATTTGGGGCTTTAATATTTAGTATGGAAATGGCATATACCTTGGCCATCAACTGTAATAGATATCCCCTAGGACAGACATCATGTTTTACTTTCTTTAGAGAATGAGCTTAATTTATTCTACCTAGTGTAGTTGAGCGATAGCACAGCAGGTAGGGTGTTTGCCTTGCATGTAACCAACATGGTTGCCCCGAGTTCGATTCCTCCATCCTTCTCGGAGATCCTGGAAAGCTACCGAGAGTATCTTGCCCAGATGGCAAAGCCTGGCAAGCTACCTGTGACGACGTATTGTATATGCCAAAAACAGTAACAACAAGTTTCACAATTTTGTTGTGAGACGTTACTGGTGCCCGCTCAAGCAAATTGATGAACAACGGGAGGACAGTGCTACAGTGTAGTTAAGAAGAGTCAGTCAGGGACGTGGAAAGAAAAAGGGATGTAGAGATTTAACAAACTTTTAAGCCAATTCTTAAGCAGTTTGTGGGAAGAATTGGTGTGGTTCTCGGCTCTCCACATGGTGAGTTTAAGCTTTAGTCTTTTCATGTCTGCTAAGTCAGTTCCATTCAATCCATCTGCTTTACTGCAGCTTCCAAAATTGCTTTTGCTGTGCTTGCCTGTTTCGTTCTCCCCATCTCCTTTTGTATGTTTATCTTTAGAAAAAATTTTTTTCCTTTACAGCAGGTTTAGTAGAGTTTAGGGAGAACAAAATCCTATGTGTGCTCAACATGGTATCTTTTCACAGATTTGCTCAAGATTAGACTTAACTTTGGGCTGGAGCGATAGCACAGCGGGTAGGGCGTTCGCCTTACAAGCGGCCAACATGGCCGACCCGAGTTCGATTCCTCCGCCCCTCTCGGAGAGCCCGGCAAGCTACCGAGAGTATTCGATATGCCAGACACAGTAACAACAAAGTCTCCAATGGAGACGTTACTGGGCCCGCTCGAGCAAATCGACGATCAACGGGAGGGCCTTTACCTTTACCTTTACCTTAGACTTAACTTCATGTGACCAGCGAGAGGATCTATCTGGTTCCTCCTGGTATTCCCATCACCCACACATGCTTCTGATAAAGAGTAGAAAGTACAAAATAATTGAATCCTTTAACATAAATTTAAAAACAGGAAGCAGCCTCAGAATTCAAAAATGAATATAAATCCAAGTTTGTTTTGGGGCTAGAACGATAGCATAGCAGGTAGGGCATTTGCCTCGCATAGGGCTGAACTGGGTTCGATTCCTCCGCCCCTCTCGGAGATCCTGGCAAGCTACCAAGAGTATCTCGCCCACACGGCAGAGCCTGGCAAGCTACCCATGATGTATCCGATATGCCAAACACAATAATAACAAAGTCTCCAATGGAGACATTACTGGGCCCGCTCGAGCAAATCGATGAACAACGGGAGGACAGTGACAGTGACAGTGTTGGCAAAGCCTGGTAAGCTACCTGTGATGTATTTGATATGCCAAAAACAATAACAACAAGTCTCACAATTTGTTGTGAGACGTTACTGGTGCCCGCTCAAGCAAATCGATGAACAATGGGAGGACAGTGCTACAGTGTGTTTGTTTTGATGCTATACCCAATTATGCTTAGGAATTATTCACAGCTCTACATTCAGGGGTCACTCCTGGAAAAGATGGTACTGTGAATCCAACTAGTATCAGCTGCATATAAGGCAAGTGCTTTTATCTCTGTGCTATCTCTCAAGTCTTGTTAATGATTACCCTGTTAACGATTACCATTACACTAAATCCCACTCCTATAAAAATGTTCGTGGTTTTTTGTCCCATTTTTAACATTTAAAATGGATGTTTTTATTCATAATATCACACAAATCAATGGTCAAATATGTTGATCATCTTTTTCAAAGCTGGTTTTAATTTGTTCAGTCTGGATGAGGCTAATTCTCAGGTATTTAAATAAACACAGATTTGTACAAGACTATGTAGTAATAGATTATAGTATTTATATAATTCCAACAGTTTATTTCTACTTCAGCATCCATGTAACAGTTTTGCCAATGTAAAGTGAGAGGACAATGTGTTTTATTGAAAAATAGACTATATCTGTGTCTATTTGTTTATGGAATATGTATGAACATATATAAAAACATATGTATGTTCAAGTGAAAATGGAACCTATAAATAGCCATGAGAATTTTATCTGTGGAGAAATAGTTGTAGTTAGGAATTATTAAATGGCTACATGCCTATTTATATTATAATTTAAATGAGACTGATGAAAGAAAATTAATATTTTTATGCATGCAAGTTATGTTTACTAAAAGAGGCCAACAAATAAAGGAAATTGTAAATAATCAGTGTGGAGATGAGGAGGTACGAGGTAAGACTCTTGACTTGTATGTGGCATGTGGTTCAAATCCCAGGCTCCATATATGATTTCCTGACTATAAGCAAGAGTTAATTTCTGAGCACTGACTTAGAAAAGTGTCTGATCGCCCTTTGGGCTATGCAACCGAAAAAAAGAATACTCAAAATTTCAATAAAATATCACCTCATATATGTGAGACTGGTCTATGTCTAATAGTTTGGAAACAAATATTGGTGAAGAGGTGAAGAAAACAGCTTTCATATCCATTTGTAGGAATGCACGTTAGTGCAAACATAATATACAATGATTTGAAGAATCTTTAAAAATATAAAGATGGAAATTCAATATAATCCAGCAGTATCCCCCTGAGATGTCTCTTAAAGATGTGAAAACCCTAAATTAGAAAACGAAAATTTCACCACTGTGTTCATTAAAATATTAATACAATAGCCAAAACATGGAATCAAACTAAATGTTTAGCAACAGATAATAGGATAAAGAATTTATGATAGACATATTCAATGGAATACTATGCTGCCACTAAAAGGAAAAATATGAAGCCGCATTTGATGATACAAAGCTTGCAATTTCATGTGGTTGTCATAAGAGACTTAAGTAAGGGCATAGAACGTAATTATTGGATATTAGATTCCTAGGTTCAATAAGAATTATTAAAGCAAATGAGCTGGCAGGAAACAACTGAATTAAATTCTGGATTCGGGGGAAAAATAAAGTATTCACTAGAGGGAATGAGCAGGAAAAAGGAATAAGAAGAGGGTTCAATTGTGGTGGTGTGAACGACCCTGGAATTATCAGTAGAGGGAGCTCTGACAATCACACACTCATATGCATGAAGCCAGCCTCCCTCCACCCCTGAAAAAGTCTATAATATAAACCACTGATAAGTTGATTAAAGAAGTAAAAATAAAATAATTCATGATGCAATAATGGTATATGTAAAAAAGAAGAAAAAAGATATCTTAAGGTTTAGATAAAAATATATGCTTTGGCTTCTACACACTAATGATAGGAATGTCATAAATATGACCTTGGACAGTCAGCACAAAATGGATAAGCACACAATTATTTAATAGGTCACTTTAGCTAAAAAAGCAATCTATTTAGTTTCCTTTACAAACAGAAGACCATGTATCATTGCTTGCAAAATTGTCAAGGACACTAGAGCAATAGTTTTCTGAAGCAACCTGAATAATATAAAGACATTTAGATATAAACTTATGTGCTCATGATGGAGAGATAAAAAGATGTGAACATCTTTTAGGAGTTCATCACCGTATGAAGCGTCTAAAAATTCAAATAAGATATGTTATTATATAAGAACAAGGTATGCTGGTAGCCCCAGATTAAGAAGTGAATATAAAAATGATGAAGAGGGTGGAATGGTTTATGAAACAGGAAGAGAAGCATTTCCAAATAAATGTATATTACACACTGCTAACATTTCCAGCAATGCAAGGTCGTCATCTAAGTAGCCTCTATATTATGGTCAGTAAAAGAAGAAGCAAATAATAAAAGAAAATAAATGAAAAATGAGGCATCAGGAACGAAATGAGGGAGTGTGGGAAGGAAATGTGAAGAGGCAGGGGAGGGATAGGCAGCACAGGAACTGGTTGGGGTGAGGGAGAAAGAGTGACAGAGAGCACGAGGGAGAGATAATTTGTGCAATTAAGGAGTTATGGAAATAAACACGTAGAACCCTGTCATTATGAGCCTCAAGTAGAAATCAGGAGAGATGCGTGGAGATAATATATTAACCCAGTAACTTTTTGAAATATGTCAGGTTACATACTTCTGGAATGCCAATAGAGGGACATCAGCAAAACAAGGTTCAAAACACGTTAATACAGAATTTTAGAGAGTAGTAGACTAGAAAGTTAGTCTTTAACCAGCTTTGGTTTCCAATACCTGATACATTTTCATTAGGGCTATTTAAATCTACTTAAAATTTAAATATACACAAGTGCAGCACAGCATTGTTGACAGTATCATAGATCTTGCAGAGCTTTTCTTACTCCTTAAATTTAAAAATAAACTAAATTTGATGGATGCATTAGGCTATCATTATAACTTGAGGTTGGGAGCCATTTAGATATTTACCTAACTCCTTTATTTTAATTCTATGCTTATCTTCTGACCTCTGATTACAGACTATCGATGTTCATGTGGATGACAGACTCCATGAAGCCCATTACGGGAACCTCAGGTTAAGAACACTCTGGCGAAGGGCAAAGTGATGGTCTAAAGTCATAAAGGTTACAACATCTTGTTTGTTTTTTATCCCAATCACGTTTCATTTGTGTGCACTTTTCTCATTACTTGAACTTACTGATCTTTCAGTGTACCCTTTCACCCAATAATAGTTGCTTACTGTAAAACTTAAAACTGAAATGCTGCATTCTTGCTTAGCATTGAGACCTCAGGGAGCATTAGATAAGTATTTTATCAATGTACAAACTGTGGGCTTTGCTATAAGCCTGCAACCTTTCTGACTATCTCAGTAAACTGAACACAAACTTCACTTGTCATGAAAACTTGTTTATTCTTGGGTCAGTTGCAATGCACAGGGGTTACTCTTGGCTCTGCACTCAGGATTTACTACTCCTGGAGGTGTTCAGGGGACAAGATGGGATGCTGGGAATTGAACCCAGGTCGGCCGCGTGCAAGGCAAACGCCCTCCCCCCTGTTCTATTGCTCCAGACCCTATTTTTTCCCCTTTTTCTTTTCTATTTTATAAAAACCTTTTCTCTAGAGGGTATTTGCTCAACCAAGTAAATTTATTTATTTATTTATTTATTTTTAATTTTTTATTAGTGAAACACCATGAGGTACAGTTGTATACATACAGATTTTGTGCTTGGGTTTCAGTTATACAGTGATCGAGTACCCATCCCTCCACCAGTGCCCATTCTCCACCACCACTAATCCCAGTATCCCTACCACCTCCCATCCCCCCAATCGCACCCTGCTTCTGTGGCAGGGCATTCCTTTTTTGTTCACTCTCTCCTTTGGGGTGCTGTGCTTTGCAAATTTGATACTTGATTGTTATTTTCACAAGGTTGAGAACCTCTGAAAGGAAAGCCAGAGTGAAATAATGAAAAGTGTATTTCCTAGGACCGGTCTTCCTGAACTTGGACCTGGCCCCACCACTTACTATTTCACGACCTTGAATGAATTCCTTATATTAACAGTTATGTAATCTGTAAGTGGGCATGATAATTTTTCCAACCTCAGGGTATTGTTGGTAGGAAGATTCATTGAGATAATATTTGCATTATGTGCAAAAGAATTTTCGGCACCATGTAATCATCTCATTTAATATGGACTACTATTTTTAGCTTCTAGAAAATTTGGTAAATAATGAACTTTACTGAACTTGCAAGTATCAAATTATTTGCCATAGGATAGAATTGGAAATAGTGGGGGATGATTATTAAATAACATTACTTAAATTACTTAAATTAAATAGAATTGTATTTGTCATTAAGATGAAGCTAATAGTAATATATTTAGTAGCCTGATAAAATATTCATGATGTTCTGCTAATGAATAAAATAAATATACTCTATAGTGAAACCCATCGATACGTACACACAGACATATGAACTAAAGCTCTCACAGAGAGAAAAAACCATCACTATACATGTCAAAAAAATTTTTAGTCACTTCCTCAAATTTATTGAATTTATGTATCACACCTTTTGATTGAATGACTGTTAGTTTGAACTAATCTCCAATAAAACAAAATAAAATCCAACTGTGCAAAGGAAAACTGAGCATTCTTGAGAAAATACATGAAAACTACCTGTTTCCCACTAGTTAATTATTATCATAGTTAATTTTTTTATTTGTCTTATGTGCTAAATCACTATATTTCATATTTTATTGAATTTCTAAATAAATTTCATTTATTTAGCTCTTTTAATTTTGCAGTGCAAGTCCTATTAATTTTTATTTTCCAGAACACAGTGGCAGACTATTTATTTATATTTTTTAACCCCTGTCTTTTCTACTGTAACTAATCTCTGGGTAAAAATACATGCTCTAATGTTTAGAAACATTTCCATGACTTAAAAAGCAGTGTGCTTCTTTTATAATAATTACTAAAAAGAGGTGTTGGAGGCGTCGGTGTCCTTGTCAACACAAACTTGGCCAAGAGCATTGATTCATTTGAATGCCTAACAACCCGAATCGGACGTTTACATTTGAATAGATGTGGCTCACTGCCTGCAGTTTCTATCTTCGTTGTCTACGCACCAACATCTCATTATGATGAAAGAGAAATCGAGAAGTTCTACATGGAGCTAGAGAAGTTCTATAAAGAAGACCACACCTTCTACAAGATCATTGTGGGTGATTTTAATGCCAAGATAGGACCGAGAAGATCAGCTGAAGAACTTCACATCGGAACCCATGGCCTAGAATGGAACGAACAGGGTGAGAGACTGTCTGAGTTCATCATGTCGACCAAGACCATTCATGGTAACTCACAGTTCCAGAAGGCAGAATCTAAACGATGGACATGGGAGTCTCCCGGTGGACGATTCCACAACGAAATAGACCACATCATATTCAATCGACGGTTTTGCCTGACTGATGTCGCTGTTGTCCCAAAATTTCGAACGGGATCGGACCACCGTCTCCTTCGTGCAAAATTCTACTTCACAGAGCGGGGAGAAAGGGCTGCAAAGTTCAAAAAGAGAACTCCCAGAACGACCACCAACTGGGAACTCTTTGGTACTATTGCGGAAACATGGGAAGATGCCATTGTTGACAACATTGACGAGGAATACGATCGACTGGTTCAGCACCTCCATGAATGTGCGAGGAACGCTAAGAGAGAGATAGCCACAAAAAGTCGCCTATCTTCGAAAACTCTTGAGCTAATTCGCCAGCGTGGTTTGGCGCATGCCTCAGGCAACCGCAAGCTAACGTCCGAGCTTGCAAAGCAGTGCAGAGATGCGATCAAGGAAGACCTCAAAGAGAGAAGAGCAGAAGTACTGGTAGATGCGGCAGAAGCCGGGAAAAGTATTCGTAACGCCCGCCTGTCCTTCGCCAACTATAAGACCAAGATGACTGCCCTCCGACGTCCTGATGGATCCATCACATCCTCCAGAACGGCAATGGAGAAGATTATCCATGACTTCTACTCAAATCTCTTCGATAGCCATGTCCACTTGCCGACATACCAAATTCCACAGGATGGGTATGTCGTTCCCAACGTTCTCCCTTCTGAAATCCGACACGCCATTTCGTCAGTAAAGAAGCAAACAGCACCCGGCCCAGACAAGGTCAGACCTGAACACCTGAAGAACCTGCCGTCAGTACTCATCAATACACTGGCTCGGCTCTTCACTCGCTACCTGTCTGAATGCAAGGTTCCATCTCAATGGAAAACCAGCAGGACCGTACTACTGTTCAAGAAGGGAGACATCCATGACATTGGCAACTATCGCCTGATCTGCCTATTGTCTGTCATCTACAAGTTGTTCACTCGAGTCATCCTGAATAGGATTGGCAGAACACTAGATGAAGGACAACCATGTGAGCAAGCAGGGTTCCGCAAAGGATTCAGCACCATCGACCATATCCACACGATAACCAAACTCATTGAGGTTTCTCGGGAGTTCAAGATGCCGCTCTGCTTAACGTTCATTGATTTAAAGAAGGCCTTTGATTCTGTTGAGACGGAAGCGGTCATTGAAGCCCTAGCCAATCAGGGCATTCAAGCCCAATACATCAGGATCCTCCGTGAGCTGTATTGCGGATTCACTACCAGGATCTCACCATTCTACAAAGAAGTGATCGTTGATGTCAAGAGAGGGGTGCGGCAGGGTGATACCATTTCACCGAAACTCTTCAGTGCCACCCTCGAGAACATCATGCGACGACTGGAATGGGAAGGAATGGGAGTGAAGATAGATGGTCGGCAACTACACCACCTCCGCTTTGCTGATGACATTGTTTTAATAACACCAAACATCAGCCAAGCGGCACAAATGCTGGCCGACTTTGACCGTGAGTGTGGAAAGGTAGGACTACAGCTGAATCTTACGAAGACAATGTTTATGAGAAACAGCCTTGTTCCTGACGCCCCATTCGCTCTCAATGGAACGACCATCTCCGAATGCAACAGCTATGTGTACCTAGGCCGAGAGGTCAACATGACAAATGACCTGGCACCCGAGCTGCGCAGGAGGAAGAGAGCGGCTTGGAACGCCTTCAAGAACGTCGAAGAAATAGCTAAGAGGACGAAGAACCTCCGGCTCCGGGCACATCTCTTTGATTCCACTGTTCTTCCTGCATTAACATATGCCTCAGAGACCTGGGCCCTACGCAAACAAGATGAGAACGCCATTCAGGTCTCCCAAAGAAGAATAGAAAGAGCTATGCTTGGAATATCACGTTTCACTCAAATGAGAGAACGAATCCGGAGTTCTGACATCCGTCGACGATCAAGGATCAGGGACGCTGTCTCATTTGCCAAGGTGTCGAAAATCAGATGGGCTGGTCACGTAATGAGATTTAAAGACGACCGTTGGACTAGAGCTGTTACTGATTGGATTCCACGGGATGTCAAGAGACCGCGTGGCCGCCCACCTACCAGATGGTCAGACTTCTTTGTCAAGGTCATGAAAGATCGGTTTGAGGCCCTCCATGTTCCCGGAGCGAAGAGATGCCATTGGGCTACACTAGCACGCGACAGGGACAAATGGAGACGTTACTGGCGCCCGCTCGAGCAAATCGACGACTAATGGGAAGTTAAGTGATTAAGTGATTAAAAAATTGTGAGCAAACTGTAAATAAATGACACAACTACAATGTGTTTAATAGACACAAAACATGTCACTTCATCACAAAAATTATCAAGATCAAATTTAACCTAAGGAAGTTCATGGACTCCATTAAATCTCACATTCATTCATATTCATAGTATCAAGTGTTAACTTGGAACACACTGAGATGTTTTAGCCATAGGAAATATAGAGGAGCTGTGCCCTGGTATTTCCTATTTCAAATTCTAGTGCACTTAAAGACCTTTGCACAGATAACCTTATCATAATAAAAGGTGTATAAGAAGCAATGATAAAAGTCTCTGCACTTAGGAGAAAGACTGATATTGACTTGGAATTTGAAGAAGAAAACCATTTTACTTTCCAGGCAGAAGAAATCAAAGTAGATAACTTTATTTGTTTATTTGAAGGTCCTTACTCGATAACACTCACACCTTACTCCTGGTTCTGTACCCATGGATCACCTCTGGCAGTATTCCAGTTCTCAGAGGAATATATATATATATATATATATATATATATATATATATGTAAAGGTAAGGTAAAGGCCCTCCCGTTGATCGTCGATTTGCTCGAGCGGGCCCAGTAACGTCTCCATTGGAGACTTGGTTGTTACTGTATCTGGCATATCGAATACTCTCGGTAGCTTGCCGGGCTCTCCGAGAGGGGCGGAGGAATCGAACTCGGGTCGGCCATGTTGGCCGCGTGTAAGGCGAACGCCCTACCCGCTGTGCTATCGCTCCAGCCCTATATATATATATATATATATATATATATATATATATACATATATATATACAGGCACACATACATGTATGTGTATGTATATATACATCTATACATATGCATATGCATATTATATATATGTATATATATATTTGTGAGTTTCTGGGGATCAAACTGACATCAATGTGAAGGCACATGCCTTTATTCCTGTATTGTATCTTGAACCCCTATCACTTGTTTTTCTAAAATATTACAAATTTTCTCATAATAAAATCCATAATAAGCAAATAGCAGAAAATAAATAGTACTTCATAAGGTTTTCTCTGTCACTTATATAAATATAGAATCAAAGATAGAGTGAACTACTCTCTGTTTTTATTCAAATTATTTTGTCTCAGTAAGAAATTTGGAAAAATGGTCATGGCTTTCCCCTTTTCACAGGTTATAGCTAAAGTAGATATAGTTTGCCTCAGAGATATAGTTTATTCTCTGCATATAAACTTAACTCGTAGATCTTTTAAAATGCATATGGAAAGAAATAACAAGAAAATCTGAGGCTTTTCAACTTTGGTGATTTTTCTAACAATAGGCAAAGTCTTAGCACATGTGCATTATTATGATGTGGGATAAAGTTAGAAGGTTAATGACACTTATTAATTTATCATGGAATTTGAAGAAGAAAACCATTTTGCTTTTAAATGCTGCAATTAACATCTCTCCTTTATCGCTTTCATTAAAACTATCACAAATTAAAAGTGCTATCTAGACTAAATTTTTAATTTAAATGAGTAAGTATATAGAGATAGTAAATCTGATATGCTTTATATTAAAGAAATAAAATCACTGTCTTTCCTAAATCTTTATTAGCATGGGAAGTATTAGGCTTACACAACTTCATTTTTCGCATAGGAAATATTAGTCAGGCTTACACAATTTCATCTTGGAATATGTTCTAAATATTTGGATTTGATGCTATGTGATAGTTTTGCATGCAGCAGTTGAGATTAGATTACTTAAGTTATTTGGGTGACTTATAATTTTAAGTATTTGGTGAAGAGATGAACAGACACTTCCCCAAAGAAGACATAAGGATGGCCAACAGGCATATGAAAAGTGCTTATCATCACTGGCAATTAGAAAAATGCAAATCTAAACAATGAGATACCATCTCGCACGCATAAAATTAACACATACATAAAAATCTGCAACCACTTTTGGTGGGAATGTCTTCTTGATTCAACCTCTATAGGAAGCATTGTGGATATTTCTTTAAAAAAAAAAGGAATAGTGTTCTATATGAACGATCTAGCAATATCACTTCTTGGCATCTGTCACAAAAATATTAACTTGAAAAGATATATGAACACCTATCTTCGTTGCTGCACTTATTATAATAGCTAAGATATAGAAACAAACCAAATGCCCAACTACAGGTGAATGGATCAAGAAGTCGTGGTATACATACACAATGGAATACTATACAGCTCTAAGAAAGTATAAAGTCATGTAATTTGCAGCATCATGGATGGAACTAGAGGATATTATACTGAGTGAAGTCAGTTAGAAGGAAAGATAAATATTCTGAATTATCCCAGTCATATGTGATATTTTGCGCTACACAGCATGGTAGCAGCAAAGATCCGAAGGCAACATACTGAGAGAAATGATCCATGCAATTGACTTGCGTGGTAGATAGGTTGAGGGAGGGAGGTTAAGGCCTTTTCAGGAAGAAGATGGGAACATAGCGACAGGTATGATACTTGAATTCTGTCCATGAAAAACCATGCTTAATAGCTTTTGTACACCAAAAATAATAAAACAAAACATTTTAAAGCATGCTAATCTAATGCTTAATTTGACTAACAAAAATTAGAAAAATTACTTTTGTAATATATTAAATATTATCTTTGTAACTGAATTTAATCCTTCAATTTTTTTCTTATGTATTTGTACTTTATATGATTTAGTTAGAATATTTTATAATTTACACTCACTATTACCCAGGTAGCTCAATCTTGAGTCTATGTTTATAGATCTGTTAGTTGATTTAATATATAATGTTTACAATACAATTGATAATATTTTCTTCATGACCTCTTTTCTATTGTTTTTCAATATTTTAATAAAAATTTACAAACATGCAAATTAATATTGTATATTTTTTAAATATCAGTAACATTTATATTTCATTTTAAAAGACTTCCCATAAAAACATAAAGCATGATTTGGAAACATAAAACCTTCTTTAAGCACTGAAGAAATAGAACTGTGTATCAACATTTCATTTGCCTCACTTACCACCAAGACAAGATTTAGACGGGAAAAAAAAGTGTCTATAAATTCAACAACCATAAGAATATATATTTATTGCAATATCTTCCTTACTATTATCAGATCTCTAAAAAAAGCAAACACAAAAGTGTTGATGTAATTAGCACTCTACATTTATGCAATGTATAAATAACATTGTAGAAAATTTGGGTGGAGAAAGATCCACAGAGAATGTAAATGTCTACTCACTTAAAGATTTTTGATTTCAATAGGTCTCTCATTCCCATTACCAAATACATCACTGCTTCGCACTCATGAACATTATCTGAGTACTCCAAAGTATTCTAGATTGTTCCAGATTTATAATATTGCATTATATTCCTGTCATAAACCAATTTAGTCTTCAGGAAATAATATAGTGTATTATTTAGATATTTAGGCAATTTAAGTTAATTAAGATATAAATAATGTTAATATTTGACTTATTTATTTCTAACTGTATTTATACACTTAAATTATAAATTATAATTATGCACACTTTTTGGTCAAGAGAGATTTTAGAACTCAAAATGAAAATGTGTGAAAGGAAAGGGAATATTTTCTAGTGAACTTTAAAACTGTTGAATGCCCACATAGCTGGGATTCAATTAAAGAAATGAAAATGTTAATAACATTTATATAACTCTGAAAACATGTAGGAGGTCACGGATATTACTCTAAAAAGAAATAGAATTGGGGTAATAAATACATGGAAGTTGTACTAAAATAGTCAACTAACACATGTAAGGGGTTATTGTTTTACTTTGAAAATTTCACTCCCAATTTTGCTAATTTTATTGGGGAAAAATCAGATTACAGTAACTGGAAGAATGCTGATATATGGAGTTTTGAAGAAAAGATCAAGAAAGAAAAATCTCTCCTTGCAGCACCTGAGTATCATTTTATCCCAAGCACCTCTGGATTAGTTGATTTATAATCCTGTTCTTTTCTTTCCACTTGAATATAGAGAATGGGTTCTCATCTAAGGGGCAAGACAATAACAAACTCATTTCCATATCTAAAGTCAGCTCTGAAATATCACCAAGTAATAAAGATTTCACAAGAACAAAACTGGAAACTTTTTGCTTTTATATGCTTTTACCACCAATACCAAGAGACAGCATCTTCGGGAATATTCTGATTACTTTCCTTTTCTATTTTTTTTTCCTTTCATAGTTATGTATTTTTTATTTTCATTTTTAGTTTTTTTTTTTGTTTTGGGGTCACACCTGGCAATGCACAGGAGTTACTCCTGGCTCTGCACTCAGGAGTTACTCCTGGCGGGGCTTAGGGGACCATATGGGATGCTGGGAATCAAACCTGGGTTGGCCGCGTGCAAGGCAAACGCCCTACCCGCTGTGCTATCTCTCTAGTCCCATTATAGTTATGTATTTTTTAAAAGTTTTTCTTTTACTGCTTTTTTTTAAGTGTTTCTTCATTTTTCAGTTATCTTTCCTTGTGAGACTTCTTGTTACTGTGTTTGGCATATTGAATACTCTCGGTAGCTTGCCAGGCTCTCCGAGGGGAGCAGGGCTGGAGTGATAGCACAGCGGTAGGGCGTTTGCCTTGCATGCAGCCAACATGGCCCACCTGAGTTCGATTCCTCCGCCCCTCTCGGAGAGCCCGGCAAGCTACCGAGTGTATCTCGCCCGCACGGCAGAGCCTGGCAAGCTCCCCGTGATGTATTCGATATGCCAAACACAGTAACAACAAAGTCTCCAATGGAGACGTTACTGGGCCCGCTCGAGCAAATCAATGATCAACAGGAGGGCCTTTACTTTACTTTTACTTTATCTTTCTTTAGTGTCTATTTTCTTTTCTTGAGATCCTTCTATCCTGGTAAATATTTTCATTCAGGGGCAGTCTCATCTTCACTCTTGACTGTCTTGACTCTCTTTGTGTTTTTGCTATCCACCTTTTTCTTTTACTTTCCTCAAATGAACTATCCTAAACCTAATATGAATTGGTTTCCCACAAAATGATTGTGCATTTTTGGTACTCTATTTCAGTTGGAAAAACAAAGAAACAGAGGAAAATTTTGTATACTATTTCCTACGAGTTTTGCTCTGAATTAACTTTCAATCAACTACTCACAATAGACTATAAATAAAGGCAGTTCAGTAACAAGAAAAAAGAAAATATTATTGAAAAAGTACAATTGGTAGTGCATGTTCAGCAACAATGAGAAAAATGATTTATTGTTAGAAACCGAAAAAGAAAATGTAGTGATGATTAGGGAATTATGAAATGTGTATGCACGTGGGTTCATTTCTTTTGCAAGGTACATGATACTCCTCACACACCAAGAAATATATACCTACAGAAAAAATACGTATAATAAAAACTGGTGTTCTTTATGTTTGCTTGTTTGTTTTTAGTTAATTTTTTTCTACAGACATAAACTTTCATGATTACATTTCAGTCATACAATGTTCCAGTAGGCGGGGGTCACACCCACCAACTGGCCCCCTGGCGCCATGTAATCCCATCAACGGCCAAGACTCAGAGACTATAAAAACCAGCTCCCGGAACCGCACGGCTGCGAATCGCGCGACATCTTATTATGACATCTTATTATCTCATTCCTACTTTGGACAAACTGGCAGGCTACCGAATGTAGCCTGCCCACACGGCAGAGTCTGGCAAACTCCCCGTGGCGTACCCAATATGCCAAATACCAGTAACAATGATGGGTCTCATTCACCTAAAAAGCCTTGAATATAATCTCAGGGCTAGGATGAAGGAGACGTTACTGGGGCCTGCTCGAGGCAATCGACAATTAACAGGATGATTTGTGATTTGTGTGAATGTTCGAGTACCCATCCCCCACTAATGCCTATTCCCCACCACCAATGTTCTTGAATCTGTACCTACATGCTTCCGTATTTTATTTCTATTTGCAGACTGATCTATTATGCAGATCACAAAAATGAATAAAATGCATGTTGCATGGATTGAAAGATTGAGAAAGTGAGATAAGCATTGCTTTGAACTTTGAGTATATCATTATTAGGTTTTTAAACTTTGGTCTACCTGAAAAGAAAATTCACGGGAAATACAAAAGAGGCTTACATGACGTCTGGATGTATATATTGTTTGACGGTATAGAAATGCAACTTGAATCTCAGTTGAATTAATATGAATATCATGAACCTGGCTAACAGACTCAACACTACTGGTGATACTTGAGCACATAAGGAGGTATGAATACCAGAAGATAAGGTCCCTATCAGAAATAAACCTTTTCAATAGGGCATGCTCCAAATTATCAATTCCTCTGGCCAAATTTCTATCGAAATTAAATCAGGGGTGGTTCTAGATATAATAAACGATAGAACAATGGATAATGTCCTGCATTTATATTTGTTAAATATCTTAATCCAGGTTGCTGGGTAGCTGCAGATATGAACAGAATTTTGTTCTCTCCCTTAAGAGGTGGAAAATTTAGCTGCAATGATGAGGAAATTCTCAAATTCTATTTCTTATCCTTGAGATTTATCAAAATATTAACTCTTTCTTTGAGAAAATATAACATATTCTGTGAAATAGAAATCTAAAATTGAAATTGCTTTTTTTTTAGATCTTAATTGATCACTTGATCACTTGACATCCCATTACTCATCCATTTGCTTGAGTGGGCACCATAACGTCTCCATTTGTCCCTATCTCGTGCTAGTATAGCCCAATGGTGTCTGCTCGTTCTAGGAATACGAAGAGCCTCAAACAAATTATTCAGGGTCTTGACAAAGAATTCTGATCATCTCGTAGGTGGGCAGCCGTGCAATCTTTTGACTTTCCGTGGAATCCAGATGGTAATGGTTCTAGTCCAGCAGTTGTCTTCAAATCTCATTACATGTCCAGCCTATCTGATTTTTGATGACTCGGCAAATGAAACAACATCCCTGATTCTTGATCTTTGATGGAGGTCGGAACTCTGGATTCTTTCTCTTGCTTGAATGAAGCATGATACTCCAAGCACAGCTCTTTTGATTCCTCTTTGGGAGATCCAAAAAGCGTTCTCATCCAATTTTCGTAGGGCCCAGGTCTCTGAGGCATATGTTAATACAGGAAGAACAGTGGAATCGAGGAGATGTGCCCAGAACTGGAGGTTCTTCGTTCTCTTAGCTATTTCTTCGATGCTCTCGAAGATATTCCAAGCTGCTCTTTTCCTTCTGTGCAACTTAGGTGGTAGATGATTCATCATGTTGACTTCTCGACCTAGGTACACATAACTGTTGCATTAGATGTTTGTTCCGTTGAGAGCGAATGAAATGTAGGGAACGAGGGAACAACATAAACATTGTCTTTGTGAGATTCAGCTGTAGTTCGACCTTTCCACACTCACAGTCGAAGTCGGCCAGCATTTGTGTCGCTTGGCTAATGTTTGGTGTTATTAGAATGATGTCATCAATGAAGTGGAGGTGATAGAGTTGCCGACCGTCTATCTTCACTCCCATTCCTTCCCATTCCAGTCATCACATGATGTCTCCAGGGTGGCACTGAAGAGTTTCAGTGAAATAGTATCACCCTGCCAAACCCCTCAATACATCAGGATCCTCCGTGAGCTGTATTACGGATTCACTATCAGGATCTCACCATTCTACAAGGAAGTGATCATCCATGTCAAGAGAGGGATTCAGCAGATATTAATCAGTTCTGGAAAATTTCTCAGGTATACGGATACAAGTTCTGCCATTTATTTATCATAAATAACTCAAATGGTATAGCAGTCATCTCAAATAATATTAACTGGCAGAAGAAAGAATAGAAAAAGAAGAGAAACACATGTTCAGATAAATACTATCAGAACCATTTGCATGTCTTAAGTAATTTTCAAGAGATGTGCAAGTTCACAAGTATAAAAATACTCACTTCAGAAAAGTTGAGAAAGAAAATTCCTTTGAATATACTTTCTCTCAATGTGGAAACTCCTGTCTCTAGAAAGTTTTCAATCTGAGAAGCAAATATTTTCAGTATGTTTTAATGCTTTTTGCTGCTTCAAAAGGCAAAAGCACAGGAAATTTTGTCTTCTTATAATGGAGAAAAACATTTATATATTTCTATTTCTACCCAATAGATGGGCTGGAGTGATAGAACAGCAGGTAGGGCGTTTGTCTTGCATGTGGCCAACCCAGGTTGATTCCTCTGTCCCTCTCAGAGAGCCCAGCAAGCTACCGAGAGTATCCCGTCCACACAGCAGAGCCTGACAAGCTCCCCGAGGTGTATTCGATATGCCAAAAACAGTAACAACAAGTCTCACAATGGAAATGTTACTGGTGCCCGCTTGAGCTAATTGATGAACAATGGGATGACAGTGCTATGGACAGTGTTACAGTGCTACCAGATAGATGAATAAAGTTAATTTTAAACAGTATATATTTTTCTATAACTATTGTTTTGAAAGATAATTTCATACATATTCAAAGTTTTAGTGTCAATTGTTCAACAAATTCCTCAAATCTAAGATGCATCTTCATTATCACAAATTGATTCTGGCTTTTGGAGTACTTTTATTGGTGTGAATTAGTTTTTTAATTTTATTTTTATCTTTTCTTCTGTTTTGTCAACACCCAGCTATACTCAGGGCTTATTCGCGACTCTTTATTCAGGAATCTCCTGTGGTGGAGCTCAGGGATCATATGTTGGTGTTGTAGATTAAATCCTGGCCTGTCTAATGGAAGGCAAGAGACCTAACCACCCTCCAATCACTCTAATTCCATAATTTAGTTTTGATTTAAGTCTCTGCTGTGACAGTTGCCAAATTGTAACATTCATTCAATCATTTGATAACCAGGTGCAGATTACTTTCAATTTCAGGTAGTACCCCAAATTTGATGTAAATGAGGAGTAATGTTATTAAAATTGTCCTGACAATGACATGGGCAATAGTGGGAAAAAATTCATATTGATTGAAAAACAATAATAAGATTTCTGTTTATGGAAATTTATTTGTTTCTCCTGTGGAAACAATGAAAGCACTCAGAGACAGTGACCAATTTTACAATACTGTATAGATATCGTGTCTGGAATCCAACACCATGCGTCCACCTCCAGAAGCAACCCTTCTCCATTAAATAATGTTTCTAGTAGAGTTTTTTATTCACTTCACATTTCAGTGAACACACAGATTCCCACCAGGACTCTGGGTGAGAGGCTAACTGGGTTGGTTTATGTTATTCACTCTCAGAACAAATTCTCACAATCAACTCTTCCATAATTGCATCATGGTCTGTATCGTGTGATAGAAAGAACGTAGTTTAGGACCTAGCAATTCAACTGCGCAAGGAACACAACGCTTCAATGTTACAGAGAAAGGTATCCTTTTAGTGATCATTTTGGTCCTAAGTGTGGTCTTTTCCATTACTAAGCTGAATAAGTCATTCCTCTCACTGACTGATAAGGAAACTTATAGAAAAGATCCATTGCTCTTTTTCAAATTTTATCAGGAAATAATATTAAACAAATAATAATGCAAAGCAGAAAAAGAAGGACCATTTTAATTCTCACATTCATGTGACCTCTGCAGAGAAAAAGAACACTGAACCAATGTGTCACTAATGTTTTTGTTCAGTGCCATGTCACTTGAGTGAGCTAAAAACCTTTCAGCAATGTGACAAAATTCTTGGACATTTGTCAAAAACAAATGTTCAAACTACTGACAAATATGAAAAAACAAATGTATTGGATTTTATAAGTTCATAGATAGGCATGGAACCAAAAGTGTGCATAAAATTATGTCCTGAATTTATATTCTACACATAATATCCCTTGAAAAGCTAAACAAAATGTGAATTTACAGGGTCTTGATATATGGCAATGAAATGTTAATGAGAAATGATTTGGTGTTACAGAGGATTGTCAGATAATAGATCAGGTATGCAATATAATTAGAATACTGAACTTTTCTTTTGTATACACAACAGCTTGGGCAAAGCTCTGGGTAAATCTTGAACATAAGCATAGAACTTCATTGTACTTCATAGAACATCCTCAGGCCAAAAATAGACAAATAGGAGAAGATCTGATTAAATATTTGCTCAGAAAAAATCCTCTGGTAATATACTGCCAATTTTCTAACTTGGGTAAATAGCATCCTCTTCTCCCAAGGTAAGTAGGTCTCTCTTATATTAGATTTTATTTACGGAGAGGAACTCTGACTACAAAACACACAGCAGTTATGTCAAGGGTATGCCCCTCCTTATCTCAAAACATAGACAGTGTGACCTTTGGCAAGGACACAGTAGAAAATCACTTTCCCCTAAAGGAACCAGGACTCCCTTCCATATAATCTTGCTAGCATGATGTGGTGTAATGAAGCAAGTCTGCTTCCAGTGCCTGTAGCACAAATTGTCTCATTTGGCTTGGTCATTGAAAGGACAAATGCCAGTTGTGCACACATGAGCTTATGCAAGGTTTTCATGGAAATGTGGCTTCTTTTCCTAAAGAGTGTTGGAGATGCATCCAGTTTTGCAGGAAATGGTTGTCTCTCTGAGGTCAGCCCAGTGCATAGTAAAGCCTTAAGAGACTTCTATGTGTTTTCTGTGTGTTCATAGAAAGGTGATCAGGGAGTTCTCACATCAGTGATTGACAGCATTAATTGTCACTGAATTTCGAATTCTAAATCTTAAAACAGCATCCCAATATTATTTTATTAGAGTCCAAACAAAAAATATAAAGCTGTCCCAAACATATCAGAATACTCAGTAGTTTAAAGGAAAATATTTGAAGGTTACAAGTTATATTGGTAACTATGCTAAAAAATATATGGTACAACAACTTAGGTTGACTAATTTATATATATATTATGTATAATATAGGGCTGGAGCGATAGCACAGCAGGTAGGGCGTTCGCCTTACAAGCGGCCAACACGGCCGACCCGAGTTCGATTCCTCCGCCCCTCTCGGAGAGCCCGGCAAGCTACCGAGAGTATTCGATATGCCAGACACAGTAACAACAAAGTCTCCAATGGAGATGTTACTGGGCCCGCTCGAGCAAATTGACGATCAACGGGAGGGCCTTTACCTTTACCTTACCTTTACCTTATATATATTATATATAAGTATAATATTTTATATATATATATAGCACTGTTAGCACTGTCCTCCTGTTTTTTCATGGATTTGCTCGAGTGGGCACCAGTAACATCTTCATTGTGAGACTTCTTGTTACTGTTTTTGGTATATTAAATACACCACAGGGAGCTTGCCAGGTGGGATACTCTCTACTATCAGTAGCTTGCCGGGTCCGGGTTCGTTTCTTCTGTCCCTCTCGGAGAGCCCAGCAAGGTACCGAGAGTATCTCAGCCGCACGGCAAACACTGGCAAGCTACCCGTGACTTATCTGATATGCCAAAAACGGTAACAACTAGTCTCACAATTTGTTGTGAGATGGTACTAGTAACCGCTCAAGCTTATCAATGAACAACGTGAGGGTAGTGCTACATATATAAATTAAGTTTCAAAAATTCTTTTTTTTTTTGCTTTTGGGGCTACATCCAATGATACTAAGGGGCTACTCCTGGCTCTACACTCAGGAATCACTCCTAGCAGTGCTCGGGGGACCATATGGAATGTCAGGGATTGAACCTGGGTTGGCTGTATTCAAGGTAAATGCCATACCCACTGTACTATCACTCCAGCCCTAGGTTCAAAAATTGTTACATCTATTTATTTGTCTTTTTAAATATGTATTTAAAAATATATTTATTGTATATTTGGAAAAATAGTAGGTATTTAATATGAAAGCATGTTGGCATTTTAAAGATTAGTTCTCAGAACTGGGAGGAGAGACACTTGTATATTTATCTATATACCATTTAGTGAACATATGAAATAATTTAAATAATTGTCTTTTTTGATGACAATAATAAAATTTTAAATAATCCATAATTATTTTAACTCTCTATTTCTCTTTTAAAACATTATTTTATATAAACTACATGAAGTATATTTTTAATATAAAGTCATAGATTCTTCTTTGTAGAAAAATAACTACGTACTTAACTATAGGATAGCATTGGTTTATCCTTTCTGCCTTGCCACATGGAGCTTAAGTTTATTGGGTTACTCCCATCACAGTGCCCCCATTCCTCTGTGTTTATTTGAAACCTCTTTCTTTGTGGTCTGTTAACTTGTAAATATTGCTTTTCTTTTCTCCTTAAGTCCTTTGCATAGTTAATTCAGAGTGATGTCCTTTATGTATAGGCACAGAAAGACAGTTAATGCAGTGCTTTTGTAACTTGGGAGTTAACATTATAGCAATGTCCTCCTATTGTTCATCAATTTGCTTGAGTGGGCCCAGTAAAGTTTCCATTGTGAAACTTCTTGTTACTATGTTTAGCATATATAATATGTCACAGGTAGCTTGCCAGGCTTTGCCGTGAACTTGGAAATTCATTGACTCCAAATGATATTCACTCCTGGGCATCTGTTCTCTTGACTTAAGCCTCAGTTGCCCTTAATTCCTAGCACCCCAAAAGCAGAGTTTCAACGAGGTACTGGATGGACCCAGGGCAAACTGAGCTATCCTGGCATTGAAATGGGACTGGCCAAAGCGCCACAATATTTAAGTATAAGTTAAGAGCATGGTCATAGACAAATTCTGTCATGATCCAAACAGTAATAACTGGAGTAGGACCCTGCTAGGGTTAGGAAAGATTAATCTGGCCTCAGCACTGTAGTCTGAGATCGATAGCAAGATGTCCCTAGGAGAGCAATCCCAATAAGCCCAATGTATCTCTTACTATGTCCATGCAAAATAACTAATATAAAGAAGTAGAATGAAGATGTTAATTAAGTTACTGGACTGAAAAAAGAGAAAACCCCCTAGGTGGTATTTTCACCCTTGAGCCTGATCTGTGATCAGGTAGGGTTTTTGATATATTGATTATGCTACCTAGTTGGGGTGTGGTGTCTACTACCAATGTGGGGAGTTGGTGGGAGACCAGAGAAAGACTAGGGCACCAAGATGGAGCGTGGAGAGACTAGCCCGGGCGACAGAGGGAGAAGAACGTAGGGGAAGAATGCAGGAGCAGGCATGTGGAGAGACGAGACAAGCAGCTTGGAAACAGAGCACAGAGAGATGAGCAGAAGAGACAGGAGGAGACAGGAATGAGGGTCAGTGTGAGACTAGAAGGGGTTGCTTAGTGAGACTGAAACAGGCAGATGAGGAGAATAGAATAAATGGCAACTAATCACCAACCAGCCTGGTGGCCTCGTTTCCTCATTCATCCACCCATGGCATCTGCCGTCCGGGTAGGGGGAGCGGCAGGAGACCACTGAAGGTAGGTGGTGAGGGAGAGAGAGAGCCTCGGGGTTTTCCCTAGCTGCCTGGAGACTACACACAGAACTGCCTACGTAGAAATTCTAAACATACTTTTGTGTATAGATCTTTTCCTTCCAGCTCTATTCCTCTTGTCCATAAACCTCTTTCCCTTTCAAATCCTTGCAGTTCTTCCAATCAATCATACTCATCTGAACATGTAGTGTTCTTCAGTCACTCTGGTTTCATTCATTTTACCAAAGGACCCATTTAAAGATCCTTTCACCTCTCCACATTTGCACATTGATTGAGACCCACCTGCTGACTGCAGAGATAATGCAAAGGGCTAGGTCAAGCAGTGTGTCTATTATAGTTCAGACCTACAGATAAGACCCAATCAGGGCAATGTAGAATTAGATAGTTCTGGATTTTTATTGACTTCTGGGAACAGAGAATTGAGTTTCCGAACTGGATTGCCCAGAGGTAACAGGGTCAAAGTAAGGGGCTGCTATAGCATTGAAAAGCATGAGGAAAGAAACAAATGTAGCAAAATTAAGGAAGTGGTAAATTCATTGGCCTATTAAATAGTGTTTCTTAACCAATGTAAAACCAATAAACTCCCTCATTTCTTACTTAACCAATGTCCTACCCTGCAAATTATGCTAAACGTGGGCTGAAGAGATAGTCAATGTATTAAGGCATCTGCACATGGTTGATCAGGGTTTAATCTCCATCATTGCATATGTTCTCCTAAGCATACCCTGGAGTGATCTGTATAGTCTTACAAGCAGTACCGGAAATGACCACAGAGTACAGTGGCAAAAGTAAGTCCTGAGGATAGCAGGGTATGGTCTTCAACCACAAAAATATTTATGACAAAAATGCAAATGGAGACTGAGTCTCATACCAGTAGCTCTACAATTTCAAATCCAAGAATCCCTTAAAACTTCTGCCTGTTCAAACATCCTAATCTAATTCTCTGCAGCTCACCGAAAGTTGTTGACAGAGTAATTCATTGAAGAAAATAGTACAAATTCCTCAGCGTTAGTGTTCTTTGAGAACTTGAAACACAGTGTTTTTAATCTTGTAGCACATATATTCCCCATAGGTCACATGGCAGCTGTGATATGCTTCAGTTGCTATTATTGGGCAGTAAGAACAGAATGGAGAGAATCCAAGATCGAGTTGCCTTTACTTCAGTGCTTTGTACCTGGTGGATTATTTGCAATAATCTGCAGTGCTTTATATCACACAGGCCATATTTCCTGTGATATAAGAGCAATAGCACAGCGGTAGGGTGTTTGCCTTGCGTGCAGCCGGCCCGGCCAAGCTGGGTTCAATTCCCCCGCCCCTCTCCAAGAGCCCAGCAAGCTACCGAGAGTACCTCGCCTGCACAGCGAACCATGGCAATCTCTCTGTGATGTATTCAATATGCCAAACACAGTAACAACAAGTCTCACGATGGAGACATGTTACTGGTCCCGCTCGAGCAAATCGATGAATAATGGGAGGACCATGACCGTGACCGTAATAAGGACAACAAGAAGGTGAACATAGAAGGGAAAAAGAAATACTTTTCCCCAAACATAATGTATTTTTCATAAACTTCTTGGGCTAAAAAGCACTCAGCTTTTTATTTTTTTAGCTATTGTTTGTTTGGGGGCGACATCCGGTGGCACTAAGGATTTACTCCTATCTTTGCACTCAGAAATCACTCCTGGCATTCTTGGAGGACCATAATGGGTACCTGGGACCAAAGCAAGTTGGGCTGTTTGCAAGGTGAGCATCCTACTGGCGGGCCCCAGAAGAAAACAAAACATTTCTTTTTGTTTTTGTTCTGGACCTGAGGAAAAAAATAATCCATGTAATTTTGTTTCACTACAAATGTCTCTCTTTCTTGCTCTCCCCTTTTTTCCTATTGTTCTCTCCTTTACATTTCTAATCTTTTATTCTCCTTACTATAACAGTAATAAGAAACAAATGCAATTAATAAATCATTGATAATCTAGAAAGATTAATGAATTATCTCATAGTTTATTCAAAACTTATTCTATATTCACTCGTGAATTACTCAGTAATATTGACCTGAGAAGAACTTTTAAACCATCCTGTAAATCTCTTTTAGATTTCTTCAAGTCCTATCACCTCTAGCTTTATATTAGTAGAAATATGGAATAGGTAAGGAGTTAGTAAAACAAAATTATATTTTGACCAAACGTGGTTTCTCTGACCACTTAATCAAAGTTTCCTGACACTGTCAAACCTCTTCTGACTACTCAAATGATGCCCAAGGTGTACATAACTAAATATTTTAGGAATTTATATTTTAATAATCAATACTTGCTCTTTTATACATGAAGCTGTAGGAAGTACAGAACTATACTAAATAAATTGAAGTTCATCTTTAATTATGTAGTCTGAGACTTTTCACATCTGGTTTAAATTCAATGAGTCTTAGCTTCTACATTTAAATTTAAGATAGCAATACACCTACATAATTAATTCATTCAACACATATATTTTGGCACCTGACTACGGTTTTGTGACACACTTTGATTAAAGTAGTAAAAAAGCTAATGCAATGAGGTTTATATTTCACTGATTAATGTATTGAATGAATTTAACTAATTTAAGTAAGGCCATAGCATAGTGCTTATCATGTGGTAGTATATAACAAATGGTATTATTCAAGGTGCATTCTATTTCCCAACTACATCATGTCCTCCTCTTTTGTTTCTGTCACTAATTTCTCCAAACTCCTTAGAAATTTTGGGAAAAAGTTAAGTAGAATAATGAAAACACTAAATAGAAAAAATAGGTTTTGGAATAAGCCAAATTATCATCTAAATATATGGAGGATTTCCTTGAATCAATTATTGGTGTGGTTTTGGCACAAAATGATTAAGACAGGGACTAATATTTCATTATAACAGGGTATTTTCTAAGATTTTAGGTCATCCTAGAGTCCTTTTTAGAAAACTATTTTTTATAAAATAATCAGCAATTATATTTGTAAAATACATTATTCTATGTATAGACTATACTTAAATATGTATATATGCATACTATATATACATATGTGTATACATGTGTGTATATATAAATACATATGTGTATGTATATATACATCCTTCCTTTTCTCCATTGCTACTCTCCTATAATTTTCTATTGTCCTAATATAAGCTCATTTCATCTTGCTTTCTCCCAAACAGAATTACCTTTAGAAAGGGAAATCACACTATCTTCACAAGCTCTACAAATCTCTAATGCTTTTTTCAGTGTATTTTATAATAATACTCCAACTCTCATCACGATATAGAAAGCCATCATGTAATTTTGTCTCTGACTCTCAACTCAAAAGCTGCCAAAACAGTCTTCATGTTCTTCCGAATCATTTGTTTGTTTGTTCGTTTTGGCCTCAGAATCTTTGCATTTTATGTCTCGTTTGTTAAAAATACTACTCACCCTGCCCTTCTCTATTTGCCTTGCTTACACTTTCCTAGCTTAAAATCTCTTGTTTCAAGCAGTAATAATTAAAACAGCATGGTACTGGAACAAAGGCAGAACTGCAGACCAATGGAACAGGGTTGAAAACACTGACATCTCCCCTCAATCATATGCTCATCTAATCTTTGATAAAGGTGCAAGTAATGTGAAGTGGAGTAAGGAAAGCCTCTTTAATAAATTGTGTTGGCATCACTGGACGGCTACATGCAAAAAATTGGGCTCAGAACTCTGCCTAACACCATGTACAAAAGTAAGATCAAAATGGATTAAAGACCTCAACATCAGACCAGAAACCATAAGGTACATTGAAGATAAAGTTGGCAAACCCCTCCATGACATTGAAGCTAATGGTATCTTCAAAGATGCCACGCCACTGGCCGAGCAAGTGAAAACAGAGATAGATAAATGGGACTATCTTAAACTAAGAAGCTTCTGCACCTCCAAAGAAACAGTGACCAAAATACAAAGACAGTCTACAGAATGGGAAAGGATATTCACCGAATTCACATCTGACAAGGGGTTGATATCCAGGATATACAAAATACTGGTTAAACTCCACAAGAAGAAAGCATCCAACCCCATCCAAAAATGGGGCAATGAAATGAACAGAAAATTTCTCAAAGAAGAAATCCGAATGGCAAAAAAGCACATGAGAAAATGCTCTACATCATTAATCATCAGGGAGATGCAGATCAAAACCACAATGAGATACCATCTCACACCTCAGAGACTGGCCCACATTCAAAAGAACAAAAGCAACCGATGCTGGCATGGATGTGGCGAGAAAGGGACACTTCTTCACTGTTGGTGGGAATGTCCACTGGTTCAGCCCTTCTGGAAAACAGTATGGACAATTCTCAAAAAATTAGAAATTGAGCTCCCATTTGACCCAGCAATACCACTCCTGGGAATATATCCCAGAGAGGCAAAAATGTATAGTCGAAGTGACATCTGCACTTGTTTGTTCATTGCAGCACTCTTTACAATAGCCAGAAACTGGAAGAAACCTGAATGCCCAAGAACAGATGACTGGTTAAAGAAACTTTGGTACATCTACACAATGGAGTACTATGTAGCTCTTAGAAAAGATGAAGTCATGAAATTTACATACAAGTGGTACAATATGGAAAGTATCATGCTAAGCGAAATGAGTCAGAAAGAGAGGGATAGACATAGAAAGATTGCATTCATCTGGGGGATATAAAGTAACAAAGTATGAGATTAATACCCAAGAATAGCTGAGATCAGCACCAGGAGGATTACTCCATAACTTAGAGGCCAGCCGGGTATCCTAGAGGAAAGGGCAGCTCAGATAGAGAAGGGAGCACCAAATAAAGGATGTTTGAAGGATCCTCCCAGGAGGGGAGATGCATGTCGAAAGTAGACTATGGACTGAACATGTTTGCCACTCAATGCCTCTTTTGCAGACCACAACACCCAAAAGGAGAGAGAGAACACAGGGGATTGCCCTGCCACAGAGACAGGGGGGATGGGGGCATGGGGGTGGGAGGGATATTATCCATGGTGGTGGAAAATGGGCACTGGTGGAGGGATGGGTATCTGATCATTGTATAATTGAAACCAAAGCACAAAAAATTGTAAATCTACAACTTTAAAAAAAATAAAATAAAATAAAGGGAAAAAAAATTTGTAAGTCTAAAAAAAAAAATCTCTTGTTTCTGTGGGACTTATGTTGATCCATAACTTTTCCCCTTCCTCCCATCCGTCCCTTTCATATCACTCCTTGTTATACCCAAGAATATTCATTTTTACTGTAAATTAATTCATTTCTCAATATATCTTTTTTAAAAATTTTATTTGAGACACCATGATGTATAATGCTGTTAGTGGTAGGATTTTACTTATAAAACATTCCAGCACCACACCCTTCCCCTGAGAGTCTGAGTTGCTCCAACATTGTCCCGAAGATGACCCCCATGTCCCCTGACAGGGTAAGTGTCCTTCTGAAAACCATTCTCAGTTTCTGTTGCTTTTGGCATTTGTTGTTTGCTTACTATATTTCTTTTATTTCTATATTTCTTTATGTTATATTTATATTAATATATTTATCTCCCAGATGTAAAGAGGGCAATGTGTATCTGCCCCTCTCCTTTTGAGTACCTTCACTCAGATACTCTCCAGATACATCCAAGTAGCAGCAAATTAAATCGCTTCATATTATTTTTATAGCCAAGTAGTAAACAATCATCCAAATGTATCATATCTTCTGTATCTAATTATTTGTTCTTGGACGAGTGGGTTGTTTCTATAGTTTGACTATTGTGAATGGTGCTGCAGCTGAACACATGAGTGTAAAAGTCTTTCCTGAATAGAGCTACTATGCATTTGGCAAGAAACCAAGAAGTGGAATTTCTGGACCTGAGAAGAGTCCATATTGTTTTTCAAAAAAGGTTGGGCCAGTTAACACTCACTCCAGCAAAAAACAAGGGTCTATTTTCCCCTCCTACGTGCCAACACTTGTTTTATTCCTTTGTGTCATGTGCCAGACTTGCTGGTGTGTAATGATATCTCATTTTGTTGTTTCTATTTAGATTTCTCTGAAGATAAGTGATGGATTTTTTTCATATGCCTTTAATATACCTCACAATTATACCTCAGAAAATCAAATAACTATAAACAAGCTTATTATGAAAGGTGAAAGATTTGTACAAAGAAAACTAAGAAAAACTGCTGAAGGAAATAAAAGAGGATGAGTGGAAACACATCAACTGTTCAAGGACTATAAAGACTCATGCTATCAAAATAACAGTCTTGTCCAAAGCATTATAAAGATTTGATGAAGCACCGATAAAAATACCCAAGACATTTTTAAATACATAGATAAAATTCTGATGAAATTTATATGAGATAATAAAACCCCCAGAATAGCCAAAGCAGTTCTCAGAAAAATAAGATGGGAGCATCTCTTTCACTAACTTCAATCTATACTATAAAGCTGTCATAACCAAAACAGCATGGTATTCAAATAAGGACAGATTTTCAAATCAATGAAATAGAATTGAGAATCCAGATAAAAATCCTCAGGGATATAAATAGTTAATTTAAAAATAAAAAGAGCAAATAATATGAAGTAGAACAAGAAAAGTTTCAAAGTGTGCTGGGAAAATTGGTGGTTGACATGCAAAAGAATGTAAACAAATGAAGAACCCTTTCCTTTTAAAAATATCTAAAAAATGTGATTTAAAAGTTATTGATAGTTGAGTTTTAGGCATATAATGTTCTAGCACCAATTCCACCATGTGTCAATTTCTTCCGTCAATATTACCATGTTTCTTCCTATCCCCCAGCCTCCCACCTGGACAGGCACATTATAAAGTTTGATGGATTTAGCAGCCTTTCTATCACAATGCAAAAAGGTCAAATAAATATAGACTAAGACCTGTTTCAGACCGGAATCTACAATTGTATTGAAGAAAACATAGAAAGAACATTTCATGACATTGAATCCTGAAGTAGCTTTAATGATTCACTGCCAGAAGCAAAGATAAACAAATGAGACTACAATCAAATCCAAAAGCTTCTGCACCACAAAATAAATAAAAGCCTGAATAAAAAAGCAACCCACAGAATAGGAGAAAATATTTGCTCACTACTCATTTGACAAAGAGTTAATATCCAAGATATTTAAAGCACTGCTAGTACTTAAGAAAAAATAAAAAAGACAGTTCCATCAAAAAATTAGAAGAGACGAACAGAAACTTCCCCAAAGAAGTTTTTCCTGGTTCTCAATTTTCATATAAAACCTCTATTGATGAGAGAATTATGACGAATAAAGCACAAAAGGCATGTAGAAAGCACTTAACATACATTACCAAAATGTATGTTCCATTACTCTTCGCAATAATTGGAGATAGGAGCATTATTATATTCATAACAATTTACTGCTACAGTTTGAAGTTATAAAAATTAGAAAAAGTACTTTTATTATGTAAGAATTCAAAGCTCATGAGTGACAGAGGTAGGATTTCATTTCAGTTGGTTGAATTTAACTGTGGAGCACATGCTAAAGTGTGTGCTCTTTGTCTTATGATCATCAAAACTATTGTCTTTCTCGATCAGTCTACAAATGAGACTTTTTAGACCCAACTGGATTAGGAACCTGTCAAAATGAATGATATTAATAGACAACTTTTACTGAGTTTAACATGCACATGGCATTATTTACATTAATTCCAATGATAATCTTAATATGTAAGTATTTTTCCATGTGAAAAAAAAATTAAGCTTAACTAGGGTAGATAGATTTAACCGATTCTTATCTGGCTTCTGACACTGAACTGTTAACTGCTATGGGAGAGCATTTTCCTGACCCAGAGAAAGGAAGTATTATTTGCCAAGTCACAGTTGACAGAAACCACTAGCACAGGCCTGTGTTACAAGCAAGGTGTAGCCCTACTGCATGGCCAGTGCATTTATCTTAACCAAATGACAGATGAATTGTGACTCTAACTGTAGAAACCAGGAATCATTCTCCTGGCTGACCACCAAGTCTCTGACAAGTAGGGAAAAACAACCAGAAGCCTAAGCTTTCATTATTACGTTAGTGGTGCCTCCTTCATTTGTTTTATAAGCAATAAACTGTGCTCTTCCGTTGTTTCAATTAGGAAGCTTCGAATGAGATGGAAGATAATGCATCCCATAATTTCTCACCCTTCTCTGTTCCATGGGCTCAGGCAGAGCCGATTCCAGGGTGGAATTTGCAGTCTCCTGATGGATGAGGCTAATAAAGCTCCTTTATTGTAATATAAATAGCCTTAAAACTGTCCTCCGGAGTCAATATCGGTGCTTGATGGCCTCACACAGGCAAGGTCCTTGTCTTAAGTATCACTAAAGCCTAATGAGTTATGTTTTTGAAAAAGTTTGTCATTGAATTTGGATATTGATTTGTGAAGTTACAAGGTGGCAAAATCCACATTAGTGACATAGATGGAGCAAACAATTTTATAGACACCCACTTCCTTATACAGCTAATATATCAGTGACTTTAATATCCTGCTGGATTATGCGGCTTTGACAAGAAATTGGGATAAGGGAGTAGAGCAAATCACAACATTTATTTAACTAGACCAAGGACTATAACCCAACTCATATTTATTTTTGAAGAGTATAGCTAACATTTTCTAGAAGTTAGAGGGAGTGCTTTCAACCCTCCGTCTTTCAGTCACACACACACATGCATATCCACCCAAACTTGTACAGTCAATCCATATATAGTAATAGGAAACAAAAGATTTTAAGGACCCAAAACTGTTGGTGAGTGGTACTTAGGCGACCACATGTGCTGCCTAGGTTGGAAATGGCATTAACCTTGTGCATGGTTAGCATTGAAACCCTTGCGATAGCTCTCTGACTCTAGAGAAAAACCAAAATGAATGAGATCACTGCATCACTGCATCAGTGTCATCCCATTTTCATTGACTTATTCTAGCGGGCGTCAGTAACATCTCCAATCGTCCCAGCCCTGAGATTTTAGCAGCCTCTCCTTACCCGTGATGTATTCGATATGTCAAACACAGTAACAACAAAGTCTCCAATGGAGATGTTACTGGGCCCGCTCGAACAAATCGATGAACAACGGGAGGACCGTGACCGTGACCGTGACTCCTTACTTGGGGTGCCCCAGAAAGTGGCAGGTTAGAGCCCTCCCCGCCTCAAGGGATCCAGCCCTGGCAGCAGACCTCCACTACCCAACCACCACCACACTCCAGGCCGCTTTCCACATGCTTGAGCTGAGCCTCACGAGTGAGTAAACATATTCCTGGACACATCATAAGCAATTTTCCATAGTGGCCGCACCATATTTGATTGGATTTAGACAGAAGGCAACAAATCATAGAGGGAAATATATATATATTTATATATATATATAAATATATATATATAAAATATATATAAAATATATTTTATATATATATATAATATATATATATAAAATATATATATATATATATATATTTGGAGAGCCCGACAAGCTACAGAGAGTATCCTGCCCACAGGCAGAGCATGGCAAGCTCCCTGTGGCATACTCGATATGCCAGATATGCCAAAAATAGTAGCAATAACGGATCTCATTCCCCTCACCCTGCAAATGCCTCCAATACGTTGGGAAAGACGAGTAAGGAGAGGCTGTTGAATGAGATCAAAGCTCATTAATTAAACTGTAATAGATTAGAAAGCAAAAGTGTTTTTTTTATGCTAGGGATTCCATAGACCAAATATTACAATCTTTATCAACACACTTGTCCTAGATATGTATTTTATTTCTTTAAATATACACACTTAAAGTTTCAAAAGTTTATTTATCTCATGTTTTTTATTGTCTATTTTCTCATTCTGGCACTGTTACCTTAATTTTGCCTCTGGTGTATTTTTTATTGTATACATGTGTGCACATATGTCTTGCCTTCTGTATATGTGTGTGTGCCCCTATATTTGCAGAAATGAGAATAGAAGAAGCTATATATAGTATGATAAAAGTGTCACGAAGTCAAGTGTGAGAATTGTTATGTCAAAACTACCCAGTATGTCAGTATATCACCAAACAATGGAATTATCTAGTCTATTCTAGGTTTTTTATGACTGCTGCAAGAAATTATCACAAGGGGGCAGGAGTGATAGCACAGTGGGTAGGGTGTTTTCCTTGCATGTGGTATACCCAGGTTCGATTCCCAGCATCCCATATGGTCCCTTGAGTACCACCAGGAGTAATTCCTGAGTTCAGAGCCAGGAGTAAGTCCTGTGCACAGCCGGGTATGAACCCCCAACCCCCCAAAAAAGAAATTACCACAGATTTTTGCTGTCTTAAAACCACATTTAACTTCTTACATTTCAGGAAGTCAGTAATACAAAATCAAGGTTCCAGCAAATCATCAAAGGATATCTAGGAGAATTCTTTCTTTCCTTTTTCAGCATCCAATGACAATTAAAAATACTGTTTTTGAAATATATTGCTCTAATCTCTGCTTCTTTCTTCACCAGACCTTTTCCTCTTGTTGTTCCTTATTTTCATTTCTGGCTTTCGTAGAGGCACTCCTCAATGGATATAATCCAAGACAATATGACTTTAAGATTTTGATCTTAAATATATTTTTAAAGATTCTTCTTTAAATTAAGGTTAAATTTTGAGGATATAGGTACATATATATTTTGAAACAGTCTTCATTGTATTTACTTTACCCACTTATAGACTTCCAACTTTATATTAATTAACGGTACCTCTTTTCTGGGCTGGAGCGATAGGACAGCGGTAAGGCGTTTGCCTTGCAAGCGGCCAGCCCGGCTGAGCTGGGTTCGATTCCTCCGCCCCTCTCGGAGAACCCTGCAAGCTACAAGAGTATCTTGCCGGCATGGCAAAGCCTGGAAAACTACCCATGACATATTCAATATGGCAAACACAGTAACAGGAAGTCTCACGAAAGAGACATTACTGAGCCTGCTTGAGCAAATTAATGAACAGCGGGAGAACAGTGTTAGAGTGCTACCTCTTTTCTAAAGTATTTATTTTAAATATAACCACAAATATAAAATCGCCACAAAATGGAAATGAGGAAACTATATGAACAAGCTACTTTTCTGTTTATCTTTCCACTGAGGTTAACTTCACCATATGTATCTCTGAGAAATTATCACTGACTTTCATGTTGGACACAAACACATTTAAACTGATTTTTCATAGCTCTCTTATCTAGTTTATTTTTGAATTATTGACTGATGTTCAAAAGAGTTCTAAGACAAAAAAAAACTTGGTTTTTGGTCTTTTTAAATTTTTTTTGGGGGGGGATTACACCCTGCAGCACTCAGGACTTTCTCCTGGCTCTTTACTCAGGGACCATTCAAGCAGGTTTCAGGGGATCATATGAGGTTCCACAAATTGATCCAGGTTAGTTTTGTCCAAGGTAAACTCTTATTGTTTCTCTGGCCAAAGACAGAAAGAAGTTAAACTTTTAAAAAGAGGTTAAACAACCTGCGTGCCTGACAATAGATGACTGGAAAAAGAAACTGTCCAAACAAAAACATAGTATTCCATTGTGTAGATGTACTTTTTCTTTTTTTTTTTTCTGGAATAGTTTCTTTTTTCTGGGCTGGAGTCATAGCACAGTGGTAGGGCATTTGCCTTGCGCGCAGCCAGCCCAGCCAAGCCAGGTTCAATTCCTCCGCCCCTCTCGGAGAGCCCTGCAAGCTACCGAGAGTATCTTGCCCACACAGCAAAGTCTGGGAGGCTACCCATGACGTATTCAATATGCCAAACACACTAACAAGTCTCAAAATGGAGACGTTACTGGGCCCGCTCGAGCAATACGATGAACAACGAGAGGACACTGTTTTTGTTTGGACAGTTTCTTGAAAAATGAAGTCATGAAATGTACTTATAAATCGATGGACACTGAGAATAACCTGTTGAGTAAAATGCGTCTGAAAGAGAGATAAAGTTATAAAATAAATGCGTTCATTTATGAAATATAAAAAAAAATTAGTATGAGACTAATATCCAAGGCAGAAAAAATTGGGCCAGGAGGACTGGAATGTTTGAAAATTTGCCCTGAGTTTCTCTGTCAGCCAATGTGGACATTTTTCTAGTTTTAGTATTTTGATTATACCCCACAAACTATATCATGAAGATAATAGAAATGAAACGATTGATAAATAGACATAGATATAAGAACATGCATTAGATAATTTTCTAAAAATTTATGTTACTGGGGCTGGAGCGATAGCACAGCAGGTAAGGCGTTTGCCTTGCACGCAGCCAACATGCCGACACAGGTTCGATTCCCAGCATCCCATATGGTCCCCCGAGCACCGCCAGGAGTAATTTCCGAGTGCACGAGCCAGGAGTAACCCCTGAACATCGTCGGGTGTGACCCAAAAAGCAAAAAAAAATTTATGTTACTGTTTCCTCTTCCAAAAGATAAACCATCTTAGCAGTGAGAATAGTGTTTTTTTGTAAGGGCTTTCTCAGAGAAATACACAATGTGACTTGAATTTGGGAAAAAATGATAGGAATGGTATTATGAGTTCTAGGCTGGAACAGATACAATAACAAGTAGGAATGACTTATACAATATAATCAAACATTCAGAGCAAAAAGTGCTTAACTTTTAGAAAATAATAGATACATGTTTTTATCTAATTAAATTTTGTGCATTGTTAAAGGAATGTGCTAGAAAGTAATATCTACAGACAATGAAGTATAAACTTAGGCAATTCTCTCTTTTCATGTTATCTTGATTAAGATGGAGAGCTCATGAACAGGCAGCAGCCAACACAATTTAAATTTCATATTTCTGTGTGAGAAATGCATACGGATGTAACTATAGATGTATCTTCTTAAGTGTGTATGTGTGTGTGTACTAACTAGCAATTATGATTTCTGATTTTCTTTAGATTTAAGGACTGAAAGGAAGCCACAGTAGACAAAATTCACCTAACACATGTTCACAAAATGCATTAATTTTCAAATATAACTATGTATACAGTTACTTTCTCTGTCTTTATATATATATGTTTATATATAATTAAAACCAATTAATCTTTGGTATTAATTATTTATATATACTATATATCATATATATATACTATATATCATATATGTATGTATTTTTAAAACTCATTTGCTAAGAAAGCATTTACTGGCCTTCAATTTTGACCAGTGAGATAATATCAAATAAGTGAAACAAAATTCACATCCTTAACTATTTTTTTCTCAGTCAATAATGAATATCTAAGGACACGACGAAAGACTAGGTTTTAGATATTAGGCAAACATTTCTACAAATTGTTGACTTAAGAATTCTGAGACTAAACTGTTGTCTTTCATCATAAAGGAATAAAATAATTGCTTTGGTTACCATCTCACCATGTCCGAGAAAGCCTAGGTTCTGTCTTCAAAAAGTTAATTTTATTTTCCCTTTCCATCCTCAAGGTAGACACAGTAGTCTAAATATTAGAATTTATTATATTCATTGATCTAATGAGTTTTTTTACAGAAATACAGGTCAAATATTTTCTGAATAATATTGTTAAATTACTTCTCTTCACTAATGTCTCTTTTAAAGTCCTATACAGAAAAATATGTTATTATGTATATAGGTCCCATTTTTAGATCTATAATAATTCTCATGGTTCTTCCATGTGTGAGACTGGGAAAGACAGAGAAAGAAACAACCTGCTACTTCTGTTCTTCCTCCGTCAGCACTCCATGACTCATTTCATTCAGTAGAGTGAAGAAAACATGCATCTAAGAGTTTTTTTTTTAATTGGGCTACATGGTTCATCTAAGGTCTCAACCATACATTTCACAAGCCAGCTACAATGTGCTTTACAATAGAAAATAAACGATTTCATTATTTCAAAATGTGAACATTTTTCACATTTCAGAAGCTTTCAAATAGAAGTCATGAATGGCATAGTTTGGGCAACCATAGGATTCCAGATCACAAGGTTCAATTTCTCATAATGAGAAACGGTCTTAAGTCCTAGGGTTTAAAGTCTTACAGCATGAAACAAAGGAGTTGGTAGTTGGCATTCTAAACTGAATTGGCAAGTGAAGATATGTTGTTGAGTTTCTTAGAGGTTGACTCATTTCTCCTGTTGACACGGACATCTGAAAGCAAAGTGCAATGACTCCAACATACCGCCAGGTGACAGTATTTCTAAAATTAATCTTTGGTTCTTGAGCACCCAGGAATTGTTTTTGTTGACCAGATCATATTTCAGCCGACAGGTGAATGAAAAATCACCTGAATGTTTTAAAACAGTAAGCCAAATCACTAAGTGAGTTTCTTTCCCTAATTATAAATATTTAAATGTGATGAGATAACACATCCTGCTAGTGACAGGTGGTGGAAGTTTAATCTCATGCTGAATAGGCTAGAATGACTGCATCTTCTTTAAAAAAGAAAAGTCGTTAAGCAGCTTGAAAAAACAAATTTGAGCAATACATCTGAAGATAGGGATAACCGAAATTAAACTAGAAAAGGTAAAATATAATTTATAATTGCAATTGTATGGACATAACAGACAGTGATGTTTATAGAGACTAGAATGATAAATGCTCAGTAATGTTATTCAAAAAATATGTATGCTTAAAGGCTTATATTGACTAGTAAAGAACATTTAGGATTCATTTGCTGACATTTTCATAATTTTGAGAAAATGAGACAACATAGAGGGGAAATGTTCAAACTAAGCCATATTGCCTGAGGAATTCTGGTTATTAAAAAATTAAAGAGGAGGTAAAAGAGAGCCAGAAAGAAAAACAATTAGAGGTTTTATCCATAGATTTGGTATTTGATAACTAAAAGTATTTTAGCTTTGTCTGAATGAGAGACTCATAAAAACAAAATCCAGTGGAGCTAAATGAGATAATACACTCTTGCTAGATCTAGGAGCATGTCTTTGACCCAATTTATTTGCTGGTGGCTTAAGTTCCACCAATTTTACAAAACGTTCTCACCAAATTTCAGTATTTAGATGACTGCAATAATACTTTATTTTAAACTACACATAATATTAACATTATTACTTGCAATGCTGTGGTATACATCAAAACCCATAGGTTACAAACAAGATTTTTTTTTACACACCATTCTATTGCTATTTTTTATTCTTATCAAACTGAAGAGAGATGATTAAAAAGAGATGAGAAATAGAGGAATGAGAATAAAGGGGGAAATGCTTTAAAAACATGCACATTAATAAATAACGGTAAAAGATATGCATGGTGGGGGGGTAGAGTGACATACTTTTGTTGTTGTTGTTGTTGCTTTTTGGGTCACACCTAGCGATGCACAGGTGTCACTCCTGGCTCTGCACTCGGGAATTAATCCTGGTGGTGCTCAGGGGACACTATGGGATGCTGGGAACCGAACCCAACTCGGCCATGTGCAAGGCAAACGCCCCACCCGCTGTGCTATTGCTCCAGCCCTGAGAGTGACATACTTTTGATCTCCTACTTAACTATCCCTCTTTCTGTCCTTTATCTACACTATTTCCTCCTATTTTTAACGTTGCTTCTATAGCTTTCTAATTCTTGTTACTGCTTCCCCAAATCCCTTGTTTAATTATAGAACAAAGCAGAAAACAGAATGAGTTCTCAACACTGCTTCATGACTGCAGTAATATCCGTGCCGGGTGGGAGTCATCACGGCAGCATGTGGCCACGCTACGCAATGACAATAAAAAGGGACATTGAGAAGACAAGGACATAGAATATGGATGGGTAAGGAGTATATTGTCTATACAGTCAGTCCGAGTTGATTCCTGACACTCTATGCTGGGTGAAATACTTGGGGGTCTCAGAGCAACATCAAGGTGGCGTGTGTAATTTCTGGCACAGCAAAGCCCAAACAGCACTGCATCCTGTGCCCTTGGTTTGAACTACCAGCCTGGATGGGTAAAAAAAAAATGCAAGGGAGGGTCCCCAGAGCACCACTTGGGAGCAATCCTCCATTAATCATTTTATATCCCATGTCATGCTCCCCAGGAAATCTTTGGAATGGGCTTTGTTTTTTTTTTTTGTTTGTTTGTTTTTCTAAAGCTCTGGGTCTAAAATGTCTTTCCAGATTTGTATAGCTTTTATACAAGGGATACGGTGTTTCTAGACAATTAGTTAGTCAATATGATCTGTCCAAAGGGAGAGAGCATGACGTGGGCATGCCAAGGAGGGCAGAAGTTGACAGAGAAAAGTCACCAGTATTTGCAGTAGCCCAGAACAAGTTTCTCACCCAGAAAGAAAGATGTGAGCTATGTTCACAACAGCTGCAAGTTCTCCAGCCTGAATTCACGAAGGAAGGCATTGCTCAGTCACTACTAGAGTAGGAGGTTAATTAGTTACAACAAGTGGATTTGGGGGGAGTTACATACATGTAGGACAAAAATCTAGGATTTTAATGTATTTCTTGAAGGCACTAAAGTATATTTTACCTCAGAGTATGAAAGAACATGTTTTGCATTTGCCTATAGCAAGTTAGCAGAGGTAAGTGAGAAGTACTTTTCAGGCATGCTTCATTCACATAATCCTGAGAAATATCATTTGCAAGTTCATAAAACTGAATTCCTAAAAAGGAGCTTCTGTCAAATCTCTCATCTGGTTTCGTTGCCTCTGCCACATCCTCAGTAGATGAGCATCTAGCCTCCTTGTATGCATCGCAGAGAAAAGAAGTATGATCACCAGCAATAGGCAACTCTGTGCTCTGAGCAGATAAGACCGCTTTGAGGTTAGGGAGGTAGCTCAAATGTCTAGTGTCTTTGCTATGCATGCGGAGGGTTAGATCAGTAGCACAGCTGAAGTATCTTGGGCACACTAGGTGTGGCCTAAAAACAAGAAAATATGGCTGCTAAACTTTTAGTTTAACACAGAAAGAAATACAACTTGTTCATCCAAATTTTTCATGCATTGATATGAGTTATACATTTTTAACTAATTAAACACAAATTTATTTTTCCCTTTATAATTCCTTTATAAAGGGATCAGGGACGCTGTCTCATTTGCCAAGGTGTCGAAAATCAGATGGGCTGGTCACGTAATGAGATTTAAAGACGACCGCTGGACTAGAGCTGTTACCGACTGGATTCCACGGGATGTCAAAAGACTGCGTGGCCGCCCACCTTCCAGATGGTCAGACTTCTTCGTCAAGATCATGAACGATCGGTTTGAGGCCCTTCATGTTCCTGGAGCGAACAGATGCCATTGGACTACACTAGCACGCAACAGGGACAAATGGAGACGTTACTTGCGCCCGCTCGAGCAAATTGACAACTAAGGGGAAGTTAAGTGATTAAGTGATTAAGTGATAATCCCTTTTGATATTTAAAATTCATGACCCTTTAACATAAAACCCCTTAATCATCTTAGTTATTTTCCTTATAAAATGCATTGTTCTCATCTCTAAACTGGTTAAAATAGGGAATACTTACTTTTTCAATTTTCTCTTGGATTAGTGTGTCATTTGTTATGTTTCTAAAACATTCCATCTTATCTGTCCAAAGTGTTGGCATACATTTACTGATTTGAGGAGGCAGATTTTGGGGCCACAGCCAGTGGTACTCAGGGCTTATTTCTGGTATGTGCTCAGGGTCACCCCTGTGGGTTCAGGGAACTCTATGGAGTGCTCAGGATCAATCACAGGTTGCCTTACCGACTGTACTATCTTTAGTTTTTCATAAATGCAGTGCCTTATCTTTTGGGAGTGTCTACTAAGCAGTGTTTGGGGTGACTGGGAGACACTTCTGGTAAGTCTTAGCCAACTGAGCCCTTCAGTTTATGTGAAGGCCTTAAGATAGGGTCTACTCAGACTTGACAAGGTGGGAACCACCAGGGCTGTCCCAACAATTCTCAAGGGATTCCAGGGTTAACCATAGTGGTGCTGGGGGAATCTTTTAATTAATTAGTCCCTCTTTCTTATTTTTCTTTTAGGTTTATGATTGTTCTTCTATTCCTATCTTATTTAACTAAATAATTCATTGATTTTTATCTAATTTCTTTAAAATATATTTTTTATAGTGCCTGTCAAACTTCCTTCTAAAATCAATTTAATGATACATTAATGTACTTGTTATGTAAGTGTTTTATTGTTCTGTTCTAAATATTCTGAACTTTTCATTATGAATTAAGCTCTGATACATCATACATCACAGGAAGAGAGAGATTCAGCCTGTTTTTATTTTATTAGTACTATTTTCTAGTTTACGGGCCATAACTGACCATACTCATAGCTTACTCCTGGCTCTGCACTCAGGGATTATTATTGGTGAGTTTGGGAGACCATATGGAATGCAGGGATTGAACCCAGGTTTGCCATGTGCAAAGCATGTGCTCTAACTGTTGTACTGTTGCTCTCGATCCATGGTCAGATTTTAATT
The DNA here is from genome assembly GCF_029834395.1 of Sorex fumeus. NCBI lineage: Eukaryota > Metazoa > Chordata > Mammalia > Eulipotyphla > Soricidae > Sorex > Sorex fumeus. The sequence goes on along the minus strand of NW_026606322.1, from coordinate 7,503,792 downwards.
ACTCATTTAAACTTGGAAAAACTCTATTTTTCCCAATTTCTCTGTAAAGGAATATCTATCTACTCATATTTAAGAACCTTAATTATGTAGTTCAAATTCCCTGTACCATCAACTCCTTTTTTTCTTGTCTTTCACACCTATGAGCTGAAGTTGGGCATGTTAAACTGTCCCTGCATGAATAATTATCAATACTTTCAGGCATTCAGTTCAGTTTGTATTCTCTTTTTATTTGGGGAATCCTCTAATTCTTGTCCAAGTGGGACAAAGGTTCAAGACAAGGGTCCGATAATGAAGTGCTGAAACTGCAACTCAAATATATATTCTTTAGAACTTTCATTTGATAACACAATAGTTCAAGTTTATGATATTCAATATGTAATTATCTATTTTGTCACATAGTGCATACACTTGCTTTCATTGTTTGCTTTGGTTCTTAAAGGCTTAACATGCAAAATATATGGACCATATATCTGACCAGACATCAATTGTCATACTCTCTTATCTACTTATATATTACTCAGATTTGGGGATCAAAGGGATAGTACAGTGGGTAGGGTTCTTGCCTGACATGTTGTTGAGCCATGTTGGATCTCCAGAACTGTGTTGGATGCCCGAAGTCCCTGAGCAAAGAACCAGGAGTGAACCCTAAGCACCAGCGAATGTGGTTCCCAAACCAAACACACACAAAAATAAAAACCAGTATTCCTTATATTTGAGTGATCTCCTTCATTGTTTCATCTGAAATTGCCTTTCTTTTGAATTATTTGTTATTTTTAAGTGAACATATTAGTGAATGCTTTTGATGCAATTGACATGAAGTATTATATGTTTGCTCATAATATTTGCTGAATGTTCTTGTTGAATCACACCCAAAAAACTTTCCACATGGATGCCCGTGAATGATTTGAAAGACAGCTTTTATGTCTTCAAGTTTTCTTCAAGTAAAAAGCTAAAGTTCTTCAAAAGAGAAACAAAAATCTCATATCTACTATCCATTTTAAAATGTCACAAGTGCCAAATGGGCAATTTTGAATAAAAATTTTCATTTAAAACTAAGCAATACATAGTTTCTGACTTTGCTTCTTTTTTCCAGTACCATTCATTATATATATATATTTTATTTCAAGACATTATATTGTGATTATAGGTTTTTACAACTTTATCTACCACTAGACTGTGTGGGTCTTAAAGAGGGTGTTAATTGGCATATAATCGATCCTTAATATAATCTTGCTGTTTAGAATTTGCAAAGAATTTTAATATCAAATTACGAAATAACTTATCCAGCGTGCTTGCAACTGAACAATTTGCATGGCAAAATAGGTGAGATATGGCTTAACGGCTATTATTTACAGAAACAAAAGGAGCCTTAGAGATCCGAGTTGAAAAAAAAATGCCCAAAATGAGTCAATAATTTGTTCTCTTTTAGACAAAATGTCTCCTTGAGTTTAGGAATATAAGTTTTGTATTTTCTTTTTATCACCAACACTTGCACATAAATTGGAACAGTAATTATGTGTTGCATGAATGAATGGCAATACTAACAAAAGGGAAGATGTTGACATGATAGTATATATTTCACAAGGAAACACAATCTGACAAGGATAATGAAAGATTCTCAGATACCTACAGAGTTGTCAGATAGAAGATGGATTAGGTATTTTTTGCTGGGATCAAGTGAACAGAATTAAACAAATTTTGTAGAATTTATAGGCATATTAAATTGGAACTAAAAGAAGACGTTTATGGCAATTTTGAATGTAAAAATATGGAGCAGCCTGTTTTTATGGCATTCAAGAGGTTGAAACACTTCTCAGTGGAACTATTGTTGAATGAACAAAAATGAAGAAAGAAAAACAGGGGGAAGGATGATTTTTAAGGATCCTACCACAGTGGAGTCTAATGTTTTGTAATCAAGAAGACAAAGTTGAATCATTATTCTGCTCAATAGTAATACAACCTATGTTTTCCTTTATTTTGATTCCACTTCGTGAGACTATTAAATTAAAATAAAATCAATGTGAAAGTCAAATTTTAATGCATATCCAAATGTTAAACTTAACATATATTCTTAGTATTATTCTTTTTTTTTTGGCCATACCCAACTCAGGGCTTATTACTGACTTTGTGCTCAGGGAACCATATGCTATTCCAGGGATTGAACTCAGGTTGGCTGGGTGCAAGGCAAACACCCTACCCACTGTACCATCTCTCTACCTCCTTAATCTTTTTCTGAGATTTGTACTGTTAAACTAAATTCCAAAAACTTAAAAAAAAATCAAAATTTGAAAAAAAAATCAAAATCACAGGCTCAGCAACACAGAAAACATGAGATCTAAGCTGTAACCACTGGATTTTGTAACGTGCCTGTCAAGGTGGCACGTGGGGCAGGGGACTGGGGCTGCTGGAAGGATGGAAAATAGAAACACTTGTGGAGGGACTAGTGCTGGTGTTGAAATATTATATGCCTAAGACTCAACTTTGAACAAGATTGCACATCTTGATTCTTAGATTAAATTAAAAAATTAAAGAAATTCAAGGATAAAGTGATAGCACATCTGGTAAGGCGTTTACCTTGCATGTGGCCGACCTGGGTTCTATTCCTCTGTCCCTCTCAGAGAGCCTGTCAAGCTCCCTGTGGCATATTCGATATGCCAAAAACAGTAACAACAAGTCTCACAATGGAGATGTTACTGGTACCCACTCGAGCAAATCGATGAACAATGGGAGGACAGTGCTACGGTGCTAAAGAAATTCAAAGTCTACTTTTCAGCTTTCCATATACACAGCTACATTCCTATCATGATCTAATCTGTATATTTTATTAACCAATACATCAAAACATTTACCCCTATAATAAGTTGGGGGTTTTGTTTTTGTTTTGGGGCCCTGCCCTGTGATGCTTGGCAGTTACTCCTGGCCATTCAACCAGGCATTATTCCTGGTGGTGCTTAGGGAATGACTGAGATTGAACCTGGGTCAGAAGCATACAAGGCAAACACCCTAACCACTGTATTATCCCTCTGCCCACCCCTAACCCATAACAAATTTTAAAGAATTCCTTCGAAGGACTTAAGAGATAGTGCAAAGGGCTGAGAAGTTACTTTAAACTTGGGAGGGCCATGTTTGATTCTCAACAACACTTAAGAAATGTCAGGAAGAGCCCCACAGAATTACTGAAAGTGACCCCAAGACAACCAAAAAGGAAAGGAGTTCCCCAGAACTTATTTTACTGCATTAAAATTATATTTTCTCCATTCTGTCATCAATGACATCATAGCATATTTATTTTCTCCAATGTTTTGCTAACGTTTATCAAGGCTAGAAAAAAATTCATTCTTCTAATTCACTGTTTTGTAAGAAGGCCAGAAAAACATTTGAGTTCAGTCTGATACAACTTGATTTTTAGCATGATGCCATAGCTCATAAAGATTGTCACATTCTTTACTCAAGATCAAGTTAGTAGGTTGCTTGCAATAATTTTCATTACTTGCCAAAAGGTTCTGCCTTATATTGATTAGTAGTTCCATTGAGCTATTCTTTCTTATTTTCATTGTTTATTTGGGGGCAACATCAAACAGTGCTGAAGGATTATTCTTTTGGTTCTGCACTCAAACATCACTTCTGGCAGTGCTCAGAGTATCGCATGGGGATGCCAGAGGTCAAACCTAGGTCAATCATGTTCTACAGTCCCATATTTCTTTTATTTTTAACAGGATTACTTGTTCACTTAAGGGACCATAATCTATTATTTTTAATTTTTCAAAAATTCAAAATAATGGGTTTTATTGACCTTACCAAAAGGTAATAGAGCCATGTTTCATATAACACATATATGTTATTGGCATGTTTTAATTAATTCTGCATATTATAGAATTCATCTTTTCCAGTTTGAAAATATTATCTACACACAAAAACATTTGAAAAAATAAAAATAATTACTTCTATTCTTTTCTTTTTCTCTGAGTCTCTTTCTCATTCTTCCCTTAATGTGTTCAGAACTCATGTGTAGAGCCGGAGAGTTAGTTCTGGTATTAAGATGCTTAGCTTGCATTTGGACAGCCCTGGTCCAATCTCTGATATGATATGTGTTCCCCTAGCACTGCCAGGAGTGATATCAATGATAGAGCCAGAAGAAAAACCTTGAGTACCACAGAATGTGGCTCAAAAATGCATAAATTTAAAAAAGCACTTATGATTAATTTTCCTTACATATTCCTCCCACAGTCCATCTAAGTCTAATCTGAAGATTGACAAAACACCCTTAGGCATTGGTAGAGCTTTTACATGTATTTCCCTTCATCATGTCCTAATTTCTGATTATTTTCTTCTACCCAAAAAAAAAATATGCTTCTTCTACTCACGAGAAATGGCATTCAATTTACATTTGCATGCTCAGTGTTAGCTAAAAAAAGAAACATGAGCTAGGAAATAATGTATTGATTACTTATGCACACAAATCAACATTTTATGGAACAATCTTGGATAGGAAACAGAGAATTGCATCCAGATAAAGTCACACAGTGACCTCTGCTCTAGGTTATGGTTTTCTTTGAGATATTATAATGTGGTAAGCAATTAAAAAATTCACCTTGATTCTTTTATATTCGTAGGCAAAAATCTTTTATGTGGTCACAGGACAAAGAACTGTGGTCAGATTACCTTTATCATCACATCAAGTTTCACAGAAAAGGACTGGATATTAGAGGCCTAACTAGAGGGGTGATCCAAGGTCTAGAGCATGTGCTTATCATGCAGGATTCCCAGGTTTGATCTTGGTACTCCATGGTCTCTGAGCACCTTGGGTAGTAGCCCGCCCTTCCCACATCGAGCAAAAACAAAAGCAAACAAAACTGTATCTGTTAGGGCTGCTGCAAACCAGAGTTTAAGAGTAGACAGCGAACAACTCAAAAGTTTGAGGCAGTTTCTAGTTATGTGGAAAATTCATGGATATAAATTTGTCCTATCGAGTTAATGACACCAGAAGATAATGATAAGCCATCTAACATCTTTGTTCTGTGTAATCTCAAAGACTAAATTTACTTGCCTTTTAAAATGCATCTGTCAGAGTCATTTAACATGTGATGGTAAGTAGAAAGGGGACTATTCCAGACTCAGAATAAATGAGTAACTGATACTAGACAATGACTCCCAGTATGTTTCAAAAGAATGTCAGTTTGTGCAGAGCAAAATACAGTTTTAGACAACAGCACCTACTCTCTGCTATCTGTAATCAGAGAAGTCAATAGAGAAAATGGCACAGGCTATGAAAAGACACATTATAATAGAAGGCCCGCTGCTATGCTGAGGCACAGCCACAGAGAAACTGATTGCAAAGATCATCTGTTCAGCCCCTAATGAGCTGTTCTTCGTACTCTGTTCAACCTTGTGCTAGTGACCAATTATATTAGCAGTTTGGGTACATATATTTATGTCTCTAGAGAGTGGGTTTATGTGCAGAACTGTGTTGAATGTATACAATATGCCCCTCTTGTTCTCAAAATGCAGACTCCAGAAGACTCTGCAGGGTGGTTTGGTCTGTGGTGGAAGAACAGGGAAGACGAGAGGAAGAGAAAACAGTAGGTCTTAGGGAGCTGAAAGCAGGGTGGTGTAGAAGAAGCTGTGCACCGACTGTTGTCCTTAACAGGAAATTACAACAAATCCAAAAGGCTCAGCCTGTGACTAAAGAAGCATTTGTTCCTGAACATTAAACCTGACTTGCTCACCAGAAGGATTTTACAGTCTCTTTGACCATGTTGAAAATTCAAGGCTGAAGGAAATCTCTTTCACTCCTGTTTTTGTTGGTCTGCAAAACTGTTTGAGAGATTGAACCTTGAGTATATGTCAACGAGAGCTAATGCACATTTTGCTCCATTTCAATGGGCATTCAGCAAACTTGAGATCTATAAAAATTCTACTAAATTGTTGCCTATTTTCTAGTCTGTGGGGGCTGGGCAGCTCAGCCTTATCTGAGAGGTGCCAGCTGTTGCTATTAAAGACAGCATTCAGTGGTTCATTTATCCGAACGTGTACTGTTACTCTGCAAGATCTCAGGGAAGGAGACTTTGTTAGAATGGTGATGTAGTTCATTTTTGATGGCGGTCTTGAATAAATATAGTTTGTAAAGCGGGGGCCCTCTGGATATCTGGAACATTTATTGCAACACATTACTTCAGCAGCTGAAAGGTACATGAAAATATATATGTCTGCAACCTTACCATTAAGTATTTATATATATGCAAATGCACATATATAATAGAAACAGCAATATATAACTATATTATTTCATATAACTCAGGATCTGTTTGAAAAAGAAACAACAACATTCACTAATCTGATTGCAGTTAACATGTTCAATTGTTAGGTGACTTACAAAATATTGAACTGAACGTACAAAAGTGATTCAAAAGTATATGGACTTCATTAAAGCCAATTAGTTTGTCTTAATTAGTAGATTACACTCCCCTGACTTCTTGAATGTGTTATCATTCCATACTCTAGCTTTTAACGGCAGAATTCTAAGTCTAGTCATCACATTAAATTAAACTAAACCCAAGATATCAAGGCCTAGAGTGTATTTCCATCAACAAATAATTTTTGTACTCAATTACAATAGACTTCAAATTCATAAAGTAGTTCATTATTCTTTACTAGAGTGGGTTCTAGCTATTGTTTTATAATAGAAGCTGACATCAGTACATGATGACATACATATCCATAGAGATTCAACTAAATTAAAAAAAAAGTTTCAAGTATTAGGAGTTTCTTTTTATCTGATCTATTGTGATGGGGGGGGGGGTGGTTGGACCATACCAAGAAGTGCTCAGGGTTTACTATTGGCTCTGTGTTCAGGGAATACTTCTGTGGTGCTTGGGGACCATATGATATACATGGGACTGAACCCTGGTCAGCCATGTGCAAGACTTGGGCCCTGCTCACTGTCCTATTCTAGTCCCCATTGTGATTTTCTTAAACTAAAAATAGATGGTCTCAAGTGAAATGCTTCATGTAATAACTACAATTGCTAATAAGAGTTGAAGAATACTTGTAGCTAATGGCCAAGAACATGAGCTTAAAGGTAAGTGATTTATCAGTCAAGGTGTCAGGTTGGGAGGTGGGAGGAAATTGGAGATCATTGATGGAGGGATGGTGTCACAGGACCATGGGCCAGGAGGTAGAGACACTTTATGTTTGAAACCTTACTGTAGACATACTTGTAAACCAGGATGTCTGTTTTTTAAAGTTTTTTTTCCTAAAGCAGCTAGAATATAACTTAAAATAAAGAACAGTTTTAATTTTACTCAGAAACATTAGTAGAAAGTTTTAAAATATACAAAACAAAAAATAAGAATACAATGGTAAAATAAAAACTAATTTGGAAAGAAGGTAAAACCTGATTAATATGTACAAATTTTAACCATACAATTTTTAAAGAAATGCTTTTATGCCACTTTAACTCATATAAAATAAGAAATCTTTTGCTATAACCTTTCCCAGGTAGTAGTCTAATGGACTAACTAAGGATTGATCCAAGGATTAGTTGAGTCATCAAATAAGGAAGGAATATTTCCACAGACTCCTTTCCATCCTTAACTTTGGAGTTCCTGCTCGCAGCAAAAGTACTTTAAATCTTATTTCAGAATACCTCTTTACACTGAGCAAAAGCAGGACCAGGAGGTGCTTATGTGAAATTTTAATTTATTGGCTTCAAAATTTTATCATTTAATGAAAAAGATAAAAATCACAATAATTTAATTTATAAATGTTGCATTGGAGTATAAAGTATCTATAGTGTGCTAATATGTCACAATGAAAGGCATTTCTTTATCTCAGCTTGAGCTCAGCTGGACAAGACATTAGAAGGGGTTTCCAGAGAAAGAAACACAGTAGTTGAATTTTTGAGACTGTGAAGATGTTAACCCAGTGTGACAAGAATGGTGTCCCTAAGAAAGATAATTATATATATCCAGAGGCCCAGAGACCCTTAGGGACTTAAGGTAATTAGAAAGCACATACAATTCACTCTTACATTAAATATGGATGTTAGAATGCTCTCTCTCTTTTCAAAGCTTTTCTTTAGTACAAGAGATTAATGTGCTTCATCTATGCATGCATTCAATCTTTCATCACAAGATGCTTAAGATGTAGTGAGAGACAAAAATATCTGACTCTAATATGAGCTCAGAGGGATCCTGAGACCTGGCATGTTTAAAAATGTGTCCATGGACACATTTCTGCAACTTGATCAACTCTGCTGATAAGCAGAAGTTAGCCCCAATTTCCTTCATTTGGTGTTATAATGCATTCTAGACAACTCTCTTGACCACGTTCCACCACACACAGACTTTACTCAACACCTGTCTATAGGTATATGAAGAAAAGTACATTGATGTTAAGTGTCTTTTATTTATTTATATTATTGAGGGAACAGCTGGAGCGATAGCACAGCTGTAAGGCGTTTGCCTTGCACACAGCCAACACGGCCGACCCGAGTTTGATTCCCCCGCCCCTCTCGGAGAGCCCGGCAAGCTACCGAGAGTATCTCCCCCGCACGGCAGAGCCTGGCAAGCTCCCCGTGAAGTACTCGATATGCCAGACACAGTAACAACAAAGTCTCCAATGGAGACGTTACTGGGCCCGCTCGAGCAAATCGACGAACAACGGGAGGGCCTTTATCTTTACCTTTACCTTTACCTTTATGGTTTATAATAGGATAATATTTATGCTTTAAGTATATTGTCATTATACCACACCCACCACCAAAGTGCCAGTATCCTTCCACATTGTCTCTACGTCCTTTTATTGCCCCTCCCTACACACATATATAAAATGATGTGCATGTTTGATAAGCTCGGTTCTATTATCAGAGTTTAAGGGTTTGCTGTTATTGGCCTTTTTCTATTCCCTTGTGTAAGATCCCCCCCCACACACACCCTTTCACCTTTCACCTCTCCTTCTTTTTGTTTCTCTCTTTCCCCAACAGGTATTACTGATCACGGTTTATACCTAGTCCTATGCTTAGAGATTGCTCCTGCCGTGGTCTGCAGATCAAGGGGATCATATTTGACAAGGATGAACCCTGAATTGACAACACGCAAGGCAAACATCTTAACCCCATCTCTCTGGTTCTTAAGTCTCTTATTAAGTGAAGCTCTCACAAGAATCTAGTCATAGTAGATCAGAAATTATTTGGGGCAATAGAATATGAATTTAATTAAACCTTTATTCAATGTATTCATTTTTCTTTCGGTTTATCTAACTTTTTTAAAACCCCCTGGCCTTTACAACTATCCATTGTTTCCAGTCTAAGAGAAACTTCAGACTTTGTTCTTTCTTGGCAATCTCCAACATCAGGCCTAAGATACCTCCATGAAAAAGTTATTTTGATTTTATTGTATTTTAAAATAGTAACACATCATGACATTGGTTCTGTGGGTTTATTCTCAGTCTTGAAATTTGCAATATACTCTATGACTAACATAAACACTAATTGAGGCCTTTAATAAGTTCTGACACTAAAATGATTTCCATATATAAATGCTTATTTATGTTCCTCATAATCTTTCTTTAATTTCTCTTCAGTTGCTACCACATACAAAGATTTATACAATAACTTGAAACCTGAAAAACATTCAGGAGATCATCTTTAGAAAATAATTGTGTCACTATAAACACTCAATAAAACCACCTTTAGAGTTTTTTGTTTAAGTGTGACACTGTTCTATTACAACTACTTTGCTGCATTGTTTCTCAGTTGTACCCAGTAGAGTTTGTAGAACCTAGAAGGGCTATTGTTTGGGTTCTCCCTTTTGTTGTTTGGGGCAAGGAAGTGGGGCCAGTCCCAGTTCTGTTCTGTTCATAATTCTCGGGGATCATGCCTGGTGGTTGTCAGGGACTATATGAGTTACTGGGGATCTGTCTGGGGTTTGCTGTGTGTAAGGCAAATGCCTTAGCCCATAACTATCTCTCTAGTGTATCCATTTTCGTTTTCAAATGTAGGAATTTATTGATCAGAAAATAATAGTAACTCTATGTTTCCCAGATGAATGCAAACTTTCTATGTCTGTCCCTCTCTTTCTGTCTCATTTTGCTTAGCATGATACTTTCCGTGTAGTACCACTTGTATGTAAATTTCATGGGGGTGGGAGGGATACTGGAATCAGTGGTGGTGGAAAATGGGCACTGGTGGAAGGATGGGTACTCAATCATTGTATAACTGAAACCCAAGCAAAAAAATTGTAAGTCTACAACTGTACCTCATGGTGTTTCACTAATAAAAATTTTAAAAAAATAGTAATAGCTACATGCCAGACTCATTGTATTAAGCATGTAGATATATATATGGAAAGAAATAATGTGTTCCACATTCTTATACAGATTAAATTCCAATGATGAAAGTTGAAATAACAGAAGATGACCTGAGAAAAAAATCTTTTGGAAATCCAGAAATCAGGTCAAACTTGCATATTTAGTGGCACTGCACTGCCGTCTTATTGTTCATCAATTTGTTCGAGCAGGCACCAGTAATGTCTCCATTGTGAGACTTGTTGTTACTGTTTTTGGCATATCACGTACACCACGGGGAGTTTGCCAGGCTCTGTCTTGCAGGCAGGATACTCTTGTTAGCATGCTGGGCTCTTCGAGAAGAGCGGAGGAATAGGACCAGGTTGGCTGCATGCAAGGCAAATGCCCTACTGGATGTGCTATTGCTCCAGCCCTGCTTATTTAGTAGAATCCAAAAATAGACACAGAGTAAAATCAGCATAAATGAGTAAACACATAACTTGATAATTTAAATATTTAGAAAAGTATCAGCAGACAAGTTAGAACTAAAATTCTGTTCCTAAATCCCATTCAACTTGTTTATGAATTATATGCTATAAGGAAAACAAATAATATCTGTATTTATCAATTGTCAACAGTGATTGATTTTTCATGGTATCATCAATAGTTTTAAATGCTATATCTTATAACTAGGTATAAATAGAGAACTTATCTTGCCTGTGCAAGACTCCCACTTTGAGCCCTGGTATGTCAATAAGGAAATAAGGTGAAATAACATTTCACTTTATTTTAAACTATCATATATATGAAAAAAAATCTTACATTAAGCATTCAAGTGGTCAGGGAAAAATTTTAAACTAAAAAATCAGAACCCTTCCCTTAAAAAATATATAATGTGTATGTTACTTAACTATATATAAAATTATATATAAATATATTATATAAATATACATTGTATGCATGTATATGTGTATATATATATATATTCCAGAGTACATGTGACTACATATATATCACATGTATTCTGGAGTTTGATTTCATGCTCTGTTCAAATTCCTCCAATACTCTCTCTTGTCATCTTTTGGGTACTCCAGACCATTTTAAAATTGCGAAAGGATTTCTCATACTGTACCTATATAACTTAGGTAATGATTCAATCCAACTGTAGGAAAATGAGAGTGATTCCATATTTAGGAGCTCTGCACTGCAGGATTTCTCCTGAATAATGGCTCTAAATTATGCCACATGCTATGGAGGGCTTGCTTTTTCCTAAGAAAAGATGACTTATCAAACTGTGCTATCTCTTTAGTAAATTGACTAGGAAAAGAACTTAACAAGGAGGAAAATAGCTTTGGTGCCAGAAAGGCCACACACATTTTCCAATAATGATTCTAGTGATTAGTGTGGAAAGAATAAGATTAACTTGGAACCCTAACATTTTTCAGAATGGATTACTATGTATTCTCCAAAATTTGGTACAACAATATATATAAAATTCATTTTCTAAAGTTTAACATAGGGTGACAAATTTACATAAAACCAATAGTGGGTGTACTTTAAAACTAAGAACTTTAATAAGTTGTTAGTCCTAATAAGATTCCAAATTCAAAGAAACTTAAAACTGTCCAATTAAAAAAAGAAGCAATTCCATTTGATTATATCTTCCCTCTTTCAGTTTGTGGTTAGAACTGAGAATTCATTATACAAGCCAAAGGGCAACTGACCTATACCTCTAAATTCAACCTTCTGAGATATCTTTCAATGGTTTTAACATGTTGGATTTATCTAAAACCTATATTAAATTAGAACTTATACAGTAGTATATAATTATTTCTCTAGTATTTAGTTAACAAATTTTGGTAGATTTGTTCTGTAGACAAGAGAGGAAAACCAAGATAAAAATCATTAAATCTAGTACCTACAATCAATTAAACTGGTATTTCCAAAACTTTTCTCACCCACTGATGCAGCTTTTCACAGCTACCCCCTTATCATAGGTCAATGACCTAGGATTTTAATGGGTTTTAGCAATGCTCTTGTTTGTCTGTAACCTCAGTTCTTTGCAAGCTTCACCTAATTTCCACTTCCTTCTTTATACTGAGCACATTTTCATTCACCTCTTCTCTTCTTCAAGATCTTGAAACAATTTTCCCTTATTCCTATACATTTTGTTTAATTCCTACACATTTCTTTCCTTATTCTTATGCATTTGGGAAGGCAAATGATGTTTTGAAATTGATAAAATGCCCATTATCAGGACCATCACTGTCACTGTCACTGTCCTCCCATTGTTCATCAATTTGCTCTCTACACAACCGCAGAACTCATAGACTCATCTATTCCATGGAGAAATATGGTAGTTATGATTTACATTTATTTTGAATTATATCTTTACTATAAGTTATCATTCACTTTATTCTCACATTCAGTTCACTAAGATATATATGCATGTATCATATATATGTATGTGTGTATAAATATAACGTCTCCATCATTGTGACACTTGTTACTGTGTTTGGCATATCGAATACATCATGGGTAGCTTGCCAGGCTTTGCTGTGCAGGCAAGATACTTGCAGTAGCTTGCCGGTCTCTCTGAGAGGGCAGAGGAATAGAACCTGGGTCGACCTGCTCAGCCGCTTGCAAGGCAAATGCTCTACCGACTGTGCTATCGCTCCAGCCCATTATCAGGACTACACACAATAATTTATACATAATAAAATTCAGGTTAAGGGTACATTTTTGCATACATCAGTTTAACTCATCACTTCGTAAATTGCTTCTTTTTATTTATCTATTTATTTTGCGTCTCACTTGGCAGTGCTCAGGGCTTCCTCTTAGGTTTGAGCTTAGAGATCACTTCTAATGAGGCTCAGGGGCTTATCTGTGGCACTGGGGATTGAAACTAGGTTGACTAAGTATAAACCAAACCCTCTATCCACTGTACTCTCTGTCCATCCTGAATACCTTCCTCTTAATTGCATTGAAGAACTTGCATCATTTAATCACGCTAAAGAACCTTCCACACAACCGCAGAACTCACAGACTCATCTATTTCATGGAGAAATATGGTAGTTATGATTTACATTTATTTTGAATTATATCTTTAATATAAGTTATCATTCACTTTAGTCTCACATTCAGTTGACTAAGATATATATGCATGTATCATATATATGTATGTGTGTATAAGTGTAAATATATGGAGAAACCATGGAAAGAGAAAGAGAGAAAGCATGAAAGACAGTGAGAAAGAAAAGAAAGGGAGATAAGAGATAGAGGGAGAGAAGAGGGAGACACGGGGGTGGGGGGTCATACCCAGCCTTGTTTGTTAGATTTGGAACCATACTAGATACTGCGTGAAGCTAAGTTTGGACCTGAATATGCAGTGCCCTGAACCCAGCTGGACTGAGGAAGGACCACCAGGTCTAATCCACTGTTTTCTGGAAACCATGAAGTATCAGGTGCATGTTTCACTTTGCTTAAGCAGATCCACTGGCATAATATGTATTTTTCCCCTACCTATGTTTTTTTCTTTACAATGTCTAGAATATTGGCTAAATCACAGGTACATAGTTGATAGATAAATATTTCATGAACATAGAGGTGTGTGCTTATATGTGCATTGTAAATATTTGTATACTAAACATATCCATGAAGTATATACACATAAAATGTTGTGTGCTTGGACATGGCAAAGTAAGCTAAAGTAAAAAATCAAATAAAAGTCCTGAAATTTCCTTCTTTCCTACTTGAAACCAATGAACATCTTCCCATTTGTCTAGTTCCTTTTCCATATATTTCAGTGGAGAAGTTTTGTGTCATGATTATTAGCCACAACTTGTCAGGACAATGTTCAAATATCATCTGGGTCCATGATACTCACAGTAATTGCAAAACCGTTTTCTGTAAAACAGATTAAGAGGCCCTAACTCAGCAAGGATGGAGCCAAGCTCTTCCCTGGTCACTTCTGGAACATGTGGCAGGGCTCTGTAATGTGATGGATAACATATGAAGTGTGGAGTGCTGCCCATATGCTGCTGCAATTTTCCTGTACAGGATGTGCTCTTTGGACTTAATAATGGTGATTTAGGACACTGGTGAAAATTCTAGTTCTCTTTAGGTCTCTTTCAGAGTTTGTAGGCAGGGGGTGGCAAACCTATAATCCCGCACTGCAGGAAAGAAAATGAAAGAAGGGAAAAGAGACCTTGAGGACTGACGCGGATTGAAAATGAGCAGATGGATCTGTACTACCTGCCAAAGTAAAGAACAGATATTGCTGCTGAATGTCAGAAACTTGAGTAAAAGCAAGTAGGAGGTCACAAAAAACCCTCCTAATATAGGTAGGGGTCATAGGAATGAATGCTGGTGATCCCTAGCTAAATAGTTACTGAAATATATATTTGATTTTGTCCTGTGTAGCTAATGGCAAAATCAGCAAAGCAAAACACATCTTATTTGTTTGGATTTTGTTTTGGGTGACAAAATATAACAGTAGCATATATGAAAAGGTGTGAGGCCTGATGTTCAATCTGATAGAGAAATGGTTATTAATTTTTAGTAATTAAGTCAGGATTTATATAGAGAAAATAGTTCAGAGTGCTTTTGTTTCAAAGAATACAAGCAAACTAGAGTTTTTTGTAAAAGCAAATCAGAAGCTGGATGCAACTAAGGGATAAGAAAACTTAGAAGAAATGAAATTTGCAGTATCAAGCATTAGAGACTCTTTTGTGTAATGACTATTAGATGGAGAATCAGGCATATAGTGCATAACCTTAAAAAGCAGCAGGGAACATGTATACGGAGGCTTCAAAAATCAGTTCATTAAAGGCTCTTCATAGTAGTCTGTGATGTCTGAGGAGGTAGCCTCAAGAAAGAGGGTTAAAATGCCTTTCTGGACGGGGAGGTCAATCATAATCCAAATCAATGGTTTTCAAATATACAAGCATCTCTGATTCTCCTGAGGTCTCCCTATCCATGACAAGACTCAAGAAAAGTGACTCTTATGACTAGAGAAACCATTGTACCCAGGGCTAGAAAATCTTGTATGATACAGACATATCGAGCATGATAGTAAAGATTAAAATGCTATCTTTATTCCTAAGACTCTGGTTCTTTCACTGTTTGTATTTTTCTCTTAATAATTAAATAACTGACCAAGGCAGGATGGTATCACTGAAGAGGTGAAAACATTTGGGATTAACGAGGCTTTCAGGAGAATCTTGAGTTTATTCAGGTTCTCATGCTCTGGACTATATTTTCTAGTTGGCGACAAAGTGAAGAGGAGGAGCTTTTTTCTCCTTCCTTTTTAACCAAACCACTTACTAAGTACTCTCTTGACTTCTGATGAAATTACTGTGGGAACCCAAAATGATACACAAGAAAAATATTTTAATGAAGGTGAGGGTATGGAGAGAGGAAGGTAAAGAACCAGGAGGAGAAAGAGGAGAGAAAATAGATACAATCGAGGCAGACATGTTTTTTGTTTTGTTTTGTTTTTTTGCTTTTGGGGTCACACCCGGCGATGCGTGACGTATTCGATATGCCAAACACAGTAACAACAAAGTCTCCAATGGAGACGTTACTGGGCCCGATCAAGCAAATCGATGATCAACGGGAGGGCCTTTACCTTTACCTTTTTACCATGCACTCAGGAATTACTCCTGGCAGTGCTCGGGGGACCATATGGGATGCTGGGAATCGAACCACAGTCGGCTGCGTGCAAGGCATATGCCCTACCCGCTGTGCTATCGCTCCAGCCCCCAAGGCAGACATGTTTTTACTTAAATAAAATACATTTAACATGTTGGTTACTGGAATGTGAATGTACAGGAAAAAAATGTGAAGGAATGGGGCTCAAGCAATAGCACAGCGGGTAGGGCATTTGCCTTGCACGCAGCCAACCCGGGTTCGATTCCCAGCATCCCATTTGGTTCCCTGAGCACTGCCAGGGGTAATTCCTGAGTGCAGAGCCAGGAGTAACCCCTGTGTATTACCAGGGTGTGACCCAAAAAAGTCCAGAAATGAAATGAAGGAAGGAGGAGTAGTAGAGTGGTTAAAGTGCTTGTCTTGCATGAGGCCTGCCTGGCATCCCATATGGTTCCCTGATGTCCCACCAGGAGTAATTCCTAGCACAGAGCCAGGAGTAACCACTGAGCATTCTGAGAGTGGTCCCCCAAATAAAAACAAATATGAAACCATACTCTATGAAGCATTGTCTGATTTCACATTAAATTAGTAATATCTGAAAAGTTGGTTAACAACTAAGACATTCTGTTTTAGTAGGTATTGACAGAACCAACTTTGTGTTTTTACTAAGATAAAGGAACATCTTCAGAGACCAAGTGACCACATGTAGAGAAAGAATGACATATAGCGCTCTCTGATAAGACTTCCTGCAATGTTTAAGCTGCTTTAAATATGTGGTTTCCATAATGGTTGCTCCCAGTCACATACAGTTAGAAGCTGACATGCTACAGAATCCTGGCTTAGAATATACTGTGTTTGGGAGTAAGGAAAATCAATTTCCTTTATACTATAAAAACCATAGTGAGGAAGCAAGAGGTATGTGTCTCGATAAGAATAGGAAAAAAAACATTTTCTTCGGGATTTATTGTCTGGTCAATCCACATTATCAGTACTTTCAGAGTAAATACTTTTATTGCTATCCTAGTCTGTAAAAACTGTGTAATGTCGTATTCATAAGGTGAACTTAATGATTATGTATATTTTACTTTATTTATTTGTTCTTAAAATGACTGAACTTTGAGCAGAAGGTGTACATTTGGGTAATAAGGCATAATTCCACCAGTTATCTTTTTGACTATTCAGCCTGTGGTAGTCTTGGTCAGGTGTATGTCTTGTGTAGGTGTTACAAATGGTTGCATTTAGGGCTTAAAAACTTTCCAAATTCATAGGTGCCTTCCTCCTAGGCAGCCAGTAGGAATGCTGACTGCCAACAAAGTCACAACAGAAAAAGAATGAGATTCCAAGCTACCTTATGGATGAGTAAACAGTCTAAATTAAAAATCATCAGGGTGCAGTATTCATGCACAAAAAAGAGATGAGGCAGCAAATTTTCCTTCAAAAATTAGTTGATTTCCTATGCGAGGCTTAGCAGAGCTGTGAAGACTTTATTATAAGACATTTTCTGAGCAACATTTAGATATAAAAGCTACAAAAGATACACTCACACACACAAATACTCACAATAAAAATAGATGGGGTTTGTCAAGCTAGGGTGGGGAAGGGTGGATTTGGATGCTGGAATGAGAGTGCATAATCATGTCAAAATAATTCACCCCAAGCAGAAAATAAAATAAAAGGGAAGTAGGGCAGAAAGAAAAGAACATTAGTAGACCCGCCTCCTTTGCCCCAGAGACAAAGGTTCTTTCTGAACATTCACATTAGCATTTTGGCATATGAAAATGAATTCTAGGGCTAGTCTATGACAAATAACTGCTCTCTCAACTGAATCTTAGACACCCTCATGTGGTTGGTAATAAGTGCTCTTGCCAGAATTTTTTAGAAGTCTTG
Organism: Sorex fumeus; assembly: GCF_029834395.1. Taxonomy (NCBI): domain Eukaryota; kingdom Metazoa; phylum Chordata; class Mammalia; order Eulipotyphla; family Soricidae; genus Sorex; species Sorex fumeus. Next base: position 7,485,972 of record NW_026606322.1, on the reverse strand, counting down.
TGATTGGCAGTACACAGGTCTTGTATATGGCTGGTTTTGGCAATATTTCATGACCAATATTTCAGCTTGACAAAATTGCTTCATCAGTGAGAGAACCTCCCCACAGAAGTGATTCTGGCCAGAAAACAGGAAAGAATGGATTTAGGAGCCAATTTCTCTAAATATTTCACCAGTGATGTCAAGATATAGTGAGGTCTCAGTATATAAATTCATTCTTTAATATCACCTTTGCAATAAGAGGCTCATCCCCATGACGTATTCAATATGCCAAAAACAGTGGCAACAAGTCTCACAAAGGAGACATTACGGATGCCCATTCGAGCAATTCTATGAACAACGGGAGGACAGTGCTGCAGTGGTACACAACTATCAATAACTTTGATAGTTAACAATCACAGTTCTTTAATTAACTTTAAAAATTATATACAAAGTTATTATTATACGTTGTTATTTTCAGATCATCTCTTTATGGAGTATTTCAGTTTACCACTGTGGGCAAACTTTGTGGGGTCAATTTCTTTGTCACAGTTTTCTAGGAATGACTTCATAGTTCCTATTGCTCAGGTGATATAATAAAACACTGGTTGTTTGAGATGAAAATTCTGTTTTTTTGATAATCCAATCCAGGAACATTTTAATATGCAACTGTGCCCTCGCCACATGATTCTATATAATAGAAAAAGTATATATTTTTCAATCAAAATTAATATAAAATTATATTATCTGAATGTTTGTGTGTGTTACTTTTGCAGTCAGAACTTCAATTTTGTATTTTGGTCTATACGGGCTTTTAATGTACGTGTGTATTCATATACTCTGCTTTATAAAGCAGCAATTGTGATGGAAAACTTGTCTTAATAAATCTCTGTCATCGAGAGAGTCTGGCAACTCTCCTAGACTTGGTTGTCCCTCTTTCACTGTTCCCTGTACAAACCCTTTCATGGTTTCTATGACTTGGCTTCTAGTTTATGTGCCTCACATCTCTGGATTTGTTGCCTACCAGCACTCCAAGGAGAAAAGGATAATTGGAAGTTCCTAAGTCTGTAGGGAAACAGAGAGAAAGCAATTTAAGTGGGGCTGGGGGTGGGGTGGGGGCGAAGGAGGAACATAGGTAAATATACTTAAACAAATATACTAACATGTTTTTACATTTGGAAATTAGAATCACATCTACATATAGGGAAATCTACCTGGAAATATTTCATAGCTGAGGTTTAAGTCGGCTGGTAAAGACTTTTAAGAATAACTGTGTTTATTTTGTATTTTAATTTTGTTGCTGCTTAATTTTTAGCTTGCACTAAAAAATTTTTTGTTATGACCTAAAAATTTTTAAAAGAATATGCTAAATATTTTTACCAATGCTGTGTAATAGTGCTTTTAAACTCAATCACATATAATGCTTCTTAAATTCCCAGAACTATTTTCTTACACAAAAATAAAGTTACAATAACCTTTAAAAAATCAAATTGTTTAACATCCAACAATGTCCTATTAGGATTGATTGAACAGTTGCGCTTCAGCTGTGTGAAATCCTATTCTTTCTCTTTCTCTTTAATTCCTGACTCCAGTTCCTAACAATGATATTGAACAATAAATTAAATAAGAGAAAAATTTTGTATTGGTTTTCTCTTTTTTTTTGAGGGAACTCATCCAGGAGTGCTTCAGTATGAAACATGAATTATTGAGAATTAAACTCAGTGCTTTACCACTTGAGTTGTATCTCTTACCCCGGGATAGAAGGTTTTGAATGAATTATTGAGTGTCAAGAAGATATTTTATTACAATTCAATCTAGCCTCGTTTGAAATTAACATCATGACCTTAATTCAACAAATATCTATGAGTTCCCTTTATGTTCTGGATCTTATTTTCATCATTTTAGATGTAAATACTCACACAATGCATTCCTCTGCAGGAATCCTCTAGTTTACTGAGGGTAATAATTAAGGACTGATACATAGCATGTATATATGGCAATAGGGGAACGTGAAAAAAGCCATCCCTTACTAGTACTGAGGTGTTACAACTTCCTGCAGGAAGAAAGCTAATTCTAACTGCTAATTTCAAATTGGTAGCATCTATCAATCACTGACTACCTAGTGGACTAATCGCAACTTTCTATAAGATTCCACGCATCTGTGATATCCCAGGTATAGTAGATATAAACATTCACTGAATGAAACCTCCTCTTATTGATCAGTTAATATTTTGCCCTAACGTCAAATTAATAATGTCTGCAGAGAGATGATGCTTGGTTGAAATTATTTACACTCAATGTCTAAATCGAGCCTTCCCTCCTCCACCCTTTGTCAGGGGTCAGAGCAGACTTCAGAGGTCTAAGTCTGACTTATCTGTAGTCATCACTGACCTCCCCTCAGCCAGTGCCTAGCTCCACACTATAGTTGTGCTCCATCATTTAAGCTTTCTCTTCTTGAACTAAATCAATAGTTTATGACACGTACAAGGGAAAGCTGTAAATTTAATTTTGTTCCCTGCAGTGCAATTCCTATCTTGTTTGCTGGCAACATAATGAATATGTTTGCTCTGCAGACCCCCCACCCAGTGAAGCAATTGAAAGATGAAGAAGAAATAGCAAAGTATGATTATGTAGATAGACTAACACTGAAATAATCAGAAACTCAGGTAAAGATAAGCAAATACCTATAGACAGATCTCACTAGCTCTAATCCATGCACACTAGTCGAGATGGTAATAAGAAAATCTTGGGATCTCTCTGTGCCTTGGATGAAAGGATAATCCAGAAATGTATCATTGTGCTTATAATTATGAAAGAAATGAAAGCACGGCAGGTTGGCCATACTGGACTTGAGATTTCATAGGCTGCCACCCACCACATGGCCTTATTTCTACGCTGAAAGAGCCAAGATCTTGGCAAAAGAGCTATTACAGAGGACAAGGAGCTTGCCTTGCACACGTCTGATGCTAGTTCAATCCCTGCACTGCATGAAGTTCACAGTCAGCAACAGAAGGCCAGGTTGGTGCAACCCAAGACCTTCCTCCTCAACCCCACCAAAACTCAAGATTCTTATCACTAGCTGGCATAAAATATTGATATATCATCCTATATACATGATAAGCTTCTAGTCATTGAGTTCTCGGCTGCACTCTTACACAATCCAGTCTCTCATGATACTTTAAGTCTTGTTTTATAGTCTCTAGGACTTTTATCTCCTCTCTACCACTAATTTTTTATATTTATTCTTCCCACTAGGTGTAAATTCAGGAGGAAAGGTAAAGATTTTGTCCATTTTATTCATAGTGATCACCTCTGTGAGTATGCTTTATTTTTTATTTGTAATTTCATTGAGTCACAGCATCCAGAATATATAGTCATGGCTACCAAAACAAAGCGAGTGTAAATATTTAAAATCTATATACAAATTCCTTTTATCTAAAGTGACATAACAAAATCTATTCAGCTTGGAATTCAAGTGAGTGTATTGAATATGGCTAAAGGTATGTTACTACATAGCATCGTTTGTACTAAACTAGTTGATACAGAAGTGCACTCCTCATAAGTAACAGAGAAAATCGTGTATAGTTGTGTATGTGTGTGTAAACATTACAATTTGAATTGAGATGAGGGGGAGCCCTGGAAATGATGAAACATTTGTGGCTTTAATGCCTGATCTATATTGCCTGTTTATCCATGATCTATCCACCCACTCACCCATTCCTAGTACCAATCTCTGTCTAAGTGAAATAAATAGGCAATATAAGTATTGACCAATACAGATACATTTTTTGTTACCCTGGAGATGCATTATTTATGCGTGGTTCTCAATACTCTATCACCCTCAAATACACTGTTAAAAAGAGGAAAAGGAAAGCTAGGTGTGTGTGTGTGTGTGTGTGTGTGTGTGTGTGTGTGTGTGTGTGTGACTATTCAAAACCAATTCACTACCAGGGCACATTATTCTGCATGAATCTGTGAAGACCAAAAGCAGAGCAGGAATATAGGCAAAGCTGTCACCAGACTCACTCAGAAATAAAGGGGTGTGTAGAAGAAAGGAACAAATACAAAGTGAGAAGTTAAGGGTAGAGAATAAAAATAAAGGAAAAAGAAAAAAATGAAAAAAAAATGAGACTGTTTGCCCCAACAGTCTTAGTAGGTGGATTTCTTGTAACTAGAATAAGCTGTGTTATTTATTTTGAAGTATTTTGATTTATAACATTTGGGGAAGGGATGAGAAGGACTTGGGTCAAATCTGGACTGCTCAGAGACTATTCCTGGGTCTGGGCTCAGGAGGATCCTTGACAATGCTCAGGTGACCCTACATAGTTCAGGGGATCAAAGAGGGCTTGGCTGCTTTCAAAGCAAGAACCTTACTTCCTTTACTATCTCTTCAACTCTCTTTCAGTATTCTTACAGTGTACTAATATATGTTAATAGATATGTATAACTGTTGTGTTCTCATAAGCATGAGCAATTATCGGAGTTTAGGAACCTAGAGATTTCTGTGGTTAAGTGTGCATGGTGGTCAAGTGAATATGGAAAAAATATTTTCAGCATCTACTGGTAAGGTAGAGATCTTGGCTTTTGTTTGTTTTGTTTTGTTTCCTGTTTCTTCTTCTTCTTTTTTTTATATTTGAGGCCATACCCAGCAGTGCTGAGGTTTACTCCTGACTCTGTGTCCAGGGCACATGCAAGGGAAGCATCTTGTCCTCTATACTATCTCTGCTCCCAGAAGTCTTGACTTTTAATGGGCACCAGTACATTCCTCAGCAAGTTTTTGATGTAGTTATCATTACTTCTAATACCGTTCTAGTACATACACCACTTAGAAATTATGGGAGAGGATTATAAACAGTGCATATCTGCAATACATTTTAGAAATAATTAAAATATGTTTTATGAAAATAAACACGTTGCTCAAACTGTTCCCTTTTCTAAGAACTACAAAGGACCAGACCAGAGTGCCATTGTTTACTTTGCAGATAATAATCGGAGAGTGTTTATTTCTGTAATGCCCACTGTTGCTGTAGAGTATGGAGAAGTATCCCTTAACGGGAGCTCTCTCTATGCCTTGGTAGAGGGAAAACTCAGGGCTGCATTTCTCCCAAATCAAAGGACATTCATTTACATTCGAAACAAAAAAGCAACGCACTATCATTTTAGTGCCAGTTTTGTTCCCATCAATCTACCCGTCACCCATGACTGCCAAGTAGTCCTTTGATAGAAATTCATCCCAGAAATAGAGTGTAAAATTTTGATGAGATTATTTTGATGCTTACAACCTCCCTACCCCCCAAAAGTCATGTGGCAGGGAACATTCTCTTCTGCTTTCCTCTGCATGTGTCTGATCCCTGAGCACTTAACTTAGCCCTGACAAGATTGATTGAAATATTCCCAGCTATGCAATATGTGTTTGCATTGTGGTATGAATTGACAGGTTAGAGAACAGCCCTGATGACCTGAACACTTTTTCCACTGATGCTGAAATCCCACCATTAGTGATTAATGCTAAAGGGAAATCAAGGCATCATTATGGATTTAAACAGACAGTTGTAGTTTCAGTTTCTTAATTCAATTACAAAAAAAAGCATAGTAAAATGTATTTCTAAATACTAAATAAGATTATATTGCTTACTGGCATCTCTTTTTGATATTTTTGGTTTTCAAAATTAAGGAGCCCCCTCATCCCAAACAAAACAGAGAGGAGGCTGATCGAGAAACATCCAAATGTTTGTTTGTTGATCAAATAATTTTTCTCCCTACATTTATGAATTGGCTGGAGCGATAGCACAGCAGATAAGACATTTGCCTTGCATGTGGCCGACCCCAGTTCGATTCCTCCACCTGTCTTGGAGAGCCTGGCAAGCTATCAAGAGTATGTTACCCACACGGCAAAGCCTGGTAAGCTCCCTGTGACATATTCGATATGCCAAACAGAGTAAAAATGAGTCTCACAGTGGAGACTTTACTGGGCCTGCTCAAGCAAATCAATGAACAACGGGAGGACATTTCTACAGTGCTACAGTGCTACATTTATGAATAAGCATATTTGAAAATTAAAATGACCAGAAACACTAACTTTAAATTGCCTTGACCCTCTTTAAATTGCCTTGAGTAGATGGTGGTAGTGAAACAGTTGTTGCTGTTTTCCAGTTTATATTCCAAGAAGAAAACAAAAAAACAAATAAAGACTGAGGTCATAGCTGACTACAGGGATAGAGGTATTCACCTATTTTCTTTATATTTCACTGTCTTCTCCTCCCTGATTCTCATTATAAAGCCTGTAGCTATGCACACTATCCTTTTTTGTAAGATTAAAGTGCAGAACCCAGCAATGCCAAAGGAAGCCATCACTGTTTAGAAGGAAGATCACACAGAAATAAACCTCATTTTTATACATGTATTCTTCATTTTAAAACAGCACTCCCCAAAGGTAACTAATTGGTAAATCTGTTCTACTACTTGTAGAATCAGAAGAATCACTGGTTATTCATTTCAAAAGACTTTAAAAACCTAATTTATTTCTCACCCTACTTATGTTGTTGATTACTGTCAGTAAATTGCTTTAAACTAGACTAACATATTTTTAGTACGTAGCACTTACTACATTTTTAAAATAGATGGGTGTGAGTTTGAGTAAAGTTTGTGCTTCCTGCTATAGGCTATAAACACCAATGCCATTTTTCCTTAGCAAAGACCCAAGAACTACTGATAATTGTTGGATTTAAATTTTGTTTATAAGATCATGATTGTGGAGGTAGCTCTCTTATTAGTGTTTTAATCACTTTCTTTTATTCTTGTGTCTGTGTGAACTATCATAATGTTTACAGTTTTTAAACATCAAAAGTTTTCAAGTTCCTCTTCAATATGGCAATGTTTTTATTTGACTGATCATGTGCTTAAGCATAGCAAAATCTAAGTTTGGAAAAATTTTCTAACCTGCATCAGAACAAGAGTGAGCAAGAGGGGCCAGAGCGATAGCACAGCGGGTAGGGCATTTGCCTTGCAAGAGGCTGACCCGGGTTCAATCCCTGGCATCCCATATGGTCCCCCAAGCACTGCCAGGAGTAATTCCTGAGTGCAGAACCAAGAGCAACCCGTGAGCATAGCTGGGTGTGACCCAAAAAGAAAAGAAAAAGAAAAAGAATGAGTAAGAAAAAGCTGGAGTGAAGCACAGCAGTAGGGTGTTTGCCTCGCACACAGCTAGCCTGGTCGTGCCGGGTTCGATTCCTCCACCCCTCTCAGAGATCCTGGCAAGCTACCGAGAGTATCTCGCCCTCACGGCAAAGCCTGGCAAGTACCCCATGCCGTATTCAATGTGCCAAACACAGTAACAACAAGTCTCAAAAAAATAGAGACATTACTAGGCCCACTCAAGCAAAATCGATGAACAACGGGAAGACAGTGACAGTGACAGAGTAAGAAAGATGCTGAGATGTTAACTATTAATTGCCTTAACCAATATTATATAATCATAAGAGGTCAGTAATTATATATTTCAGTGTAATTGTTTAGAGACATACTATAGATCTTGCAATGCCATTAAGCTGTTGCTGCTCTTTTATTTGATATATAACATATCTATACTTTTATCTAAAAGGTAAAACTTTCTTTGTGTAACAGGCAATAGAGAGAAAGTTTTTATTAGTAAATAAAATTTATGGTTGGAAAGGACAGTGAGATGTGAGCGGTGTTTAAGGACACGCGTTCTGTCATCCAACATGCTGACCTCCACTTTTTACTTGCTATATGACTGTGACAAATTAGTTAATCCCTCTCACCCTAAGTCTGAATTGGGTAATAATTAAACCTATTTTAGGATTTGAGTCTTACATAAGATATGTAACACACTATATGATAAGAAGTGAGATTAACATTCGCTATATTAATAGCTACTTGGATGGTTCTGGCTATGAAAGTAGAGAGAATTCTGACATTGGATTTAGACAACAAGGCTTATTTGTTATCTCACATAACAAGATGTACAGAAGTGGGGCAGGCTCCAAGGTAGCATGCCAGATGGTCGCCCGGGTTTCTCTGTGGTTCCCAGCAATTTCCTTCTATCGGCTTGGGTTTCATTCTTAGGTGCAAGAAAACTGAGAAATTCCCTTTGCTTTGCCAACCCTTAGCTCTTTCGCCAGAACAGTGTCACAAGCAACTATGTGCAGATTGTAACAAAATAGCATAACTTTCAATTTCTGCATTATAGCTCACAGTTTTTTTAGATTTTAGATTTCTTATCTATTTATTATGTGAGGATATCCAGTACCTCTTCATTCGATTTTTCTATTGATTATACAGGTTGACATAAAGCAAGCTTTTAGAACAGCACACAATGAATTTTAATTCGTTTGCTCTCATTTTTGGAGGGTAGGATTGGGTACAGGAATGGACCACACCTTGTAGTGATTAGGGGCTATTTCCAGTTTTATTGCTTACGATGGTTCTCTGGGAACCATTTGATGTCAGGGATTCGGACAAGGTGAGCCACGTGCAATTGTGCAGTGGATAGGGTGCTTGCCTTGCATGCGACCAACCAGGATTCAATCCTCAGCACCTCATATAATTCCCTAGGACACCAAGAGTGATTCCTAAGTGCAGAGCAACGGGTAAGCCCTGAGTATAGAGGCTGAGTCACACTTCAGTATGTCCAGGGCTAACTCCTGACACTACACTCAGCAATTTGTCCTGATGGTTCTTGGGGGACCATATGGAGTGCCAAGAATTCAATCCTGGTTGGCTGGTACAAGCAAACACCCTTCTTACTTTACTGTCTCCCCTAGCTCCTGTAAACAAATAAACAAATAAAAAGACACTTAAAGATAAATGGGGAAAAAAGCACTTAAAGATAAATGAAAATATCATGTCTTTGTCTCTGTGTCTCTCTCTTCCTTCCTTCCTCCCTCATTCAACTCTTCTCTTTCAATTTATAAGGTGTTATTTTATCTGCTACCAAGTATTTCAAAACTCAGAAATAGGATTATTGGGTTTAAAATAAATTTAAGAAGAATTCTTTTATTCAGTTTTGTGAAGAAAATAGTTTACATAAAATTGTAAGGAGAGAAAATGTAAGGGAATAAGAAAGAGAAGTAAATATTTTCATTGAAGGTGAAGATTTTTTATTTAAAGTTTGTTGATGTTCTACCTGTCAGGATAGATTTAAAAAATTAAAAGGGGAGAAATATTTTCTTTTTCTCATCCATTGGAAAAGCAATACCTGGCTTCTCTTACTTCTTTCTCTTTTTCCATCTTTCCTTGTTCTGAAGATACATTTCACACAGGTACACTGTTATCAGACAATATATTTCTTACTCCTTTTGAAAAAGTATCCAGAACTTTGATTAAACAGTTTTGGTTCTCACATTTCCATACTTTTCAATACTGACAGTTTAATTTCCAGGCTCAGAACTTTTCCAAGTCAGAAATGCCAGATTTGTGCATTGTCATAGGTAAAAATCAAAGCAGTCTCATTTTACCCCAAAGCCTGTTTAGTGGCCTTTGGACATCTTTAGTATTATGACTTATAATACCAATATTTCTAATAGCTTATGACTGTAGTATCAGCCACCAGTGAAATTAGTTCTTATAAACTTCACAAGACAACAATAACAAACAACACTGTTATGACTATTGGCAATGCCCCCTTGCTTTTATATGGAGACTCATATTGGAGATGATCACTAAATATCAGACAGATCATATATTTTGGTATTACTTTACCCATATTCTGTATTCAACCATCTTAGGATAAAAACTAATAGCTTCTTAATGTACCACTGGTCTGCAAAGCTCCACATTTACATTTTTTAAGTCTCTTAAAATCTTTAAGGAGATTTTTATAATAATAGTAACTCATAATATCTATGTCTTTTATCTTGCACATTCTTTTGCCTTTAATATAAATTAGTGACATTATTTATATAGAAAACATAACAATTTCCTGAAAAGCAAAAGGGCTAACTTATAAAATTATTGAACCTACAATACATTTATATCTCATGTTTGTTATTTTTTCACTATTACACGCATGAGAATGATCATCTTACAGTGATCATCTGTCTCAAGTAAGACATGTACTTAATCCTAATCATGTAAACTGGCTCTCGGGTGTCTATCATATCATTGAAAAACACTAAAAAATTTCATTGAAAACCATCCATATCCTGTTCATACAATATCCTGTTTTCTATTCTCGTATTTGAAACTGAGTGTGTTATATGAACTTAGATTCAATTAATTTTCATTTTCTAACCTTACTGTTTAAATTTCTATTTTTTGCATTGCATTTTGCATTGGGGCTGGAGTGATAGCACAGCGGTAGGGCATTCGCCTTACACGCGGCCAACATGGCCGACCCAAGTTCGATTCCTCCGCCCCTCTCGGAGAGCCCGGCAAGCTACCGAGAGTATTCGATATGCCAGACACAGTAACGACAAAGTCTCCAATGGAGACGTTACTGGGCCCGCTCGAGCAAATCGACGATCAACGGGAGGGCCTTTACCTTTTACCTTTTTACCTTTGCATTGGCTTATTCCATTTACTAAAAATGACCTAAATTCCAGCATAAGGACTTGAAGAATTTTCCCTCAATAAATAAATTTACCAGTTGAAAAATCCTTTAACTCATGCAGTGGTCCCTTCTCACAACATAACAAGCTAGACGCAAGACATTTGAAATTGTCATTCATTAGTTATTCTTAGGTCTCCCTAATTAGAATATGCTCTGAAAGGCCAAGCCCACATTCACTTATTTTTTGTTTCCAAAACATGAAGAGCAGTGCTCAGAAATCAGGAGTTACTCAAATAATAATTAAGTAGATGAGGTTATATGTCCAATATAAAGAGAAAACATACCTGTGGCAATATATGCACATACTCAAACAGAATTACATAAACTCATCTTAGATACATACTTTGACTGAGAGAAAAAAAAATGGGTCAAATTGGGTACCATAATTATATAAGCAGATACCTTCTCAATATGGCTTGTGATAAAGATATTTATGTGCTGAGAAACAGTAAAGGTTTGGGGTATTTTTCAATGTTATGTTAGGGATATTGTGCTAATGGTTATAGTAAATTCAATGAAAGCACAAATTGAAGGATGTGAAAGCCCAATACCTAAAGGCAAACTTATTTTTCTGTTTATAAAATTGCACCCTTGTGCAATAACAGAGACATAAAAATTAAGATGTAGAAGCTTTGCGATCACCAAGTTTAACTCTTGACACATATATTCCTGATCTAATATCCTTCTAAAAATAGTTTATCACTTTAATAGAGGATAGAATGTGACTCAATAAAACATACAAAATTTCAATCATTTTTATCACCTGTGATATACAGAAATATAACTGGTATTTTTAGATATTTTACTGAGTACTCTATATGTGCAAATGATTGCATTACAAAACATAGGCAATAGAACAATTGACAGAGAAATACATTTTTTTCTCAGTAGATAGATCTAAAGTAAAAACAGATAAGAGAAAAATTAAAGGAAAATCCTAAGTGCAGAACTAGAATAGAAGTAACTGCTCTATAATAAAAATTGGAATACAAAGCAACACTGAAGGCTGAAGAAACATTAGAGGGATTAAGGTACAGTTGACCTTATTTTGATACACAGCTATACATATAGTAAACTGCCAGGATTGACCCTTGAACAAAGAACCAGATGTAAGTCATGGGGACCATTGTGTGGGGTCCAAAATCAAAGAAAACACGGAGTATCTTTGACAAAGACTATTAATAATGCTAAGAAAGATATTCAGTTCTTGATCAGTTCCCAATTTGGCTACTGCTATATTCTTACTTGTCAATTTAAAGGAAAAATATGCCAACAAACTAAACAAGGAAACATATACCAATCAGTCCTTCATTCACATTAAAAGAGACAAATATAAAAATGCAATATAAAGCCAGGAATATGACTCAATGAAAGTCACATGAAACCTGGGATTAATGCCCAGCACTGTAAATCACATCATGAAACCTGGGTTTAATCTCTAGCACCTCCAAAAAAAAAGACACATAAAACTGTTTTGTTGGATCCAAGATTACAGGGGTTGAGCTTTGCCTTGTACACAGATAACCAAGTTTGAACCCTGATATTATATAAGGTGTCCTGACCATTCACAGGAGCAATTCCTGAGCATAAAACAGAGAATAATCACTGAGCATTATGGAGTGTGGCCTAAAACAAAACAAAGCAGAACAAAACAAAATGAATTAAGGAAAAAAGCAACACCAATTAGATAAAGTATGAGTCTGATAAGGCAATTCAGGTTAGAGCTGCCACAACAAAATACTATAGAACTGGTGACTTGTATAGAGCAGAAAACCGTTTCTCATTGTTTTACAGGCATAACTAAAACCAGGGAGACAGCCTGGTGAGATAAATCCCCTCTTTTTGGATGCAAACTTTTCCCTTTATCTTCACAAAGAGGAATAGTCAAGAAAGCCTGTGATAGGCTTCTTTTACAAGTGCATTCACCCTGCTCATGAGAGCCCAGCAATCAGGCCCTTCTCCTTCTCCAAATCTAGGAAGTCTAGCAATCACCAATGTTAATTAGGATTTAAATACATGAATTTTGTTGTGTCGTAAATATTCAGACTATATTTACTTTTTAAAATTAGATATAATTAACTTTCTATCTAGTACATGGCATATAGATGGTCTCATTTAATTTCCAGGGAATTTTGAAACACCTTATAAGGGCAATGCAGATGTAAAAGAAAGGAAAAAACATATTCAGGCTCCATAAGAGACTTTCAGATAAAAATGGGCGTTAAGAAAAATGAGTTTAAAAGGTTTTTATAATTTTAATTAGATTAGTTTTACATCAAGTTTCTATGTTTTTGTATTTATTCCCTAGTATGGCTAATACCATATTTTTAAGCTTTAGAAACTTTGTTGTTACTGTGAATATACTCTTCCGCAGAGTTAAAGTTTACTTTGGAACTCAAGTTATATGAGTTAAGCAAAAGAAAAATTGTCAAAAGTTGCTACTTTCTTCTATAAAACATATCTTGAAAAGTATTTTATAAATGATAGGAGTCCTTGGGACACAAGTTAAGAACCATTTTCTTGAAAGATTCAAGAAGTTATCTTGAAACTTTAAAGTGCAGTATTTGTGTTCTTGTGTTGCAGTTTTGCATGTAACATTGATTGTTAGAAGAACCAAATTCCCCAGATTGATACTTCTGAATTGTAATGTGCCTGAGAGTATTCAGCATAATGAACTTTTGCTTCCAGCATTTCATAAGGGATATGAAGAGCTTGTCCAAAATCAAAGAGAAAATGACTCACTCTGATCCAAATTAATACGAAGACATGTTCTCTAGAGAATATAAACACTCTCCATAAGAAATCTTCCACCAGGAAGGTATGATATAACCCACTTGAGAGTCAATGAATGCAAAATAGTTATGGAAGTTATTACAGTGTAGTCAAAGGGTTTGGTATATATCTTTTCTTGTAAAATAAATACCATGATATTAATATGATGGAGAGAGAGGACGAATTTTAAGAAAATTCCTAACAAAAATAAAACCAATAACTAAAGGATATAAATCCAAAGCAATGTGTTGCGGACTTTATAAAAATTCATCTCACAGAGATAAAAGAGAGGGGGGGAACTTTTGTTTGATTTTCATATGGTCTATAAGAGATTGTTATCAAAATGATTAAGAAGAGTCATCCATTGGATCATCAAAAATCTTTTGAGTATGTAAAATTGTTATCCTCTGAGGCTGGAGAGGTAGTACAGCAGATAAGGTAATTTCCTTGAATGCGCTCTCCCGATATCACAGATGATACTCCCAATGCCCCATTTCTGAACATAGAGCAGGAGTAAATCCTGAGCATTGGCAGGTATAATGCATAAATCACAAAGAAAAGAACAGAAAAAAAGGAAAGAAAATTATATTCTAGTAAATATAGGAGTGATAAATTAATGCAATGTTGTTTTAAACTTGTCAAAGTTCACAATGTAGATGGAGAAAATAGTCTTTGTAAACAGAGCTGCTAGGATATTTTAGTACTGTTATTTCTGCTAAGGTCACATCAATGGAAAATCTTGAAATTCAGAGAGAAGTGTGTAAATTGTATTTTATTTTTAGAGGGTGTAAGGGAGGTCTGGGCTACGCCCAACTCTGCTTAGTGCTTATTACTATGTATGTGCTCAGGGTCACTCCTGGCAGTGATCAGGATCATGTGTAGTACCAGGGATGTAACTGAGGTCAGTTATGAACAAATCATGCATCTTATCCACTTTATAGCTCTGCCACTCCAGAAGTATTCAAATTTTAAACAGAAAAATGAGAATATAGAAATCAACATAAAACATGGTAATATCTTGGCTGGGCTGCAGCTATAGCATAGCAGGTAGAACGTTTGCCTTGCACTCAGCCTACCTTGGTTCAATTCTTCTGTCCCTCTCGGAGAGCCTGGCAAGCTACTGAGAGTATGCCGCCTGGCTAGCTCCCCGTGGCATATTCGATATGCCAAAAACAGTAACAACAATCTCACAATGGAGACATTACTGTGCCTGCTTGACCAAATCAATGAATAACAGGAGGACAGTGCTACAGTGCAAAATCTTGGACAGAGTGATAGTATAGTGGTAGGCGTTTGCCTTGCATGCTAGCAACCTGGGTTCTGTCCCAAACACCACATTTGGCTCATGAGCCTTTCCAGGAGTGATCCCTGAGGACAGAGCCAGGAGAAAGAAGGCTTATCCCCATCCCCCACCTGGAAAACAAAACAAAACAAAAATGGCGATACCTGTCTTAAGTGTAATCATCCTAATATTCCTGTGTCTCTGTGTTTTTAAAGTGTGCTTGCACGAGTTTTTACATGAACACAAATGCATGCTCAGCCCAGAAAAAACAAATTGATTTTTTTTCTCTTGCTACGTTAACTTCCAAAATAGATTAAAAGATTAAATTTCAAAGTACAGAGTTGCACTTTTCAGACAATACTGAAAATTATTTATTGATAAAATCTCCTACATAAAGCTTCTTTACATTTCTTATAGTCTCACTAAATTTTTAAATTTTTCTTTTCCTGAATCAGGGAATCTATAAAATTATATTTTCGTCGTTGTATGGCTTATGAAAGATGTCATAGCTCTGTCTCTAAGAGTTTCAGTTACATGATTTCTACTACAAAAACAACAATAAGAGCTTCTTGAGAGAGTTATTTTCTTCCATTATTAGAATAGTTCTATGATTGCTGTTTCACAGTTTAATATTCTCCAAGAATCTAGCCAAATGGTGAAAGCAAGGACTTCTGGACTCCTTCCTGACTACCTACCTACTTGAGGCTGCTGTCTTAGTATACACAAAGTGCAAAAAAATGTTGCAGACATATCTTAGAAACAGTTTCATCTACTGTCACTTCTTTTCCTTGTTCTTCAGCTCAGCAGGCAAATGCTTAGGAGCAGAGACAACTTGGCTATAAAACTCATACACTCAAACACCGCCATGGGAAACATCCATCCATATTTAATATATACAATTGAAAGATGACTTCCAGAATACACAAAATTATATGTTTTGTTTGTTTAGTTGTGTTTTTTGAGTCACATATAGCAGTGCTCAGGGAATCATATTCATTGCTGGGTATCAAATTAGAGTTAGCCACAAGCAAGTGTTTTAATCCCTGTACTCTATCACTGGATCAAATATACAAAGTATATTTTAAAGTGTCTTTGTGAATTCTCAAGGAGATTCAAATTAATTTTAAAAATTTAAATTAAAAATTAAAGTAGATTCAATTGCTGCCAGATAAAAATTTTGACCTCTCATTGTCTTTATTGATTTTTTTTTATCAGCAGTATGCTTGCACTTAAAAGCAAAAGCACTTTGATCTAAGTACATATAGCATATTCTAATAATATTGTAACAAACATCTTGGGTTCAGATATGGAGTTTTTTTTAGCATATCATTTTTATATGACTAATGACTTTAAGTTTATTACCTACACAGGCAATTTCCAGGACATCAAAGATAATATGAACAATGAAAATTTGTAATATATTTGCTTTGAAGACATATTCCTGGATTAAATAAGCATAGTGCAACTCCCTGGTGGAATTTAAAGCCCACTTGGGGCAAGAAATAGGTTTTGCATCACTAACAGTACAAATTAAGATATGATTAAAACTCTGATTAAGAAAAGTATGAAATTGTGAGGGTGCGTTACCAGAATATGAAGACATTAGTTTTAAAATTCATATTTCTTATACCAGATGTCTCTAATCATGTGTTCTCCAAAGACCCAGAGGGGTTGGGTCAGGGATATGGTATAGTAGGTTGGGTGTAGCCTGCCATGTGTGTGGCAGACCAAGGTTCCATTCCTGGCATCCCATTTGTCCCCAGAGTACCACCAGGAGTAAATTCTGAGTGGAGAGCCAGGACTTACCCTGCATATCATCAGGTGTGGCTTCAAAAATGGCTTCAAAACAAACATAAATAAATAAATTAGAAACTTAGGGAGATAGAAAGAAGTGGAGAAGAAGTAAGAGGGGGCAAGGATCAAGGACATGGGTTTAGAGGAGTAGTATAGCTATTTATACAAATTGCAGAGTCAACAACACTGAAAGTAGGAGATCCAAACCACAACCACCAAACTTAAAAATATGCCTGTCAAGGAAGCAGGCTGGGTGAAAGGGAAACTTCAGACACTAGAGGTGCAAAATTGACACTCTTTGTGGCACTGATGTGGGAACATAGATTGCCTAAAATTCAACTATGAATAACTTTCAAAATTATGGTGTCTCAAGAAAAAAAAAATGGAAAAGATGCTAAGTATTACAAAGGAGCTTAGCACTGTAGCACTGTCCTCCCGTTGTTCATCTATTTGCTCAAACAGGCACCAGTAATGTCTCCATTGCGAGACTTGTTGTTACTGTTTTTGGCATCTCAAATATGTCACGGTAGCTTGCCAGGCTCTGCCAGGCGGGCAGGATACTCTCGGTAGCTTGCCAGGTTCTCTGAGAGGGATGGAGGAATTGAACCCGGGTTGGCCACTTGCAAGGCAAACGCCCTACTGGCTGTGCTATTTCTCAAGCCCAAGCTTAAGTACTATAAAAGATTACAAATGATCCTAAATATTAGAAAAGATCCTAGGTATTAAAAAAGATCCGAAGTATCTAAACTATTTAGATATCTGCTATGGATAAAGAATTGATCATAAAAAAGACGTCTAGTGAGCCAGTATAACAAGAAATTCCTTTCGGCTACAATAAAAGGAAAATAATCACACATTCTTCCTTGGGATGCATCGAGTTACTCGTTCTCATAGTTGAGAAAGTGGAGAAGTAAATACAAGATATGATTCAATTTGATAATCAATAGTTTAATGAGATTGTTCATTGGAATTTACAAAAGTTAGCACAGTGGTAGGGCGTTTGCCTTGCACGAAGCCAGCCCAGTCAAGCGGGGTTTGATTCCTCTGCCCCTCTCAGAGAGGAGAGACTGGCAAGCTACCAAGAGTATTCAATATGCCAAACACAGTAACAAGAAGTCTCACAATGGAGACATTACTGGGCCCGCTCAAGCAAATCGATGAACAACGGGAGGACAGTGACAATGACAATGACAACACTTCATTAGAAAATCATGTCTCTTTTCAATAAGGAAGTTATGCAACCAATATAATTAAATACATATGAATTTTTGATTGTTACTATTAAATATCCCCAAAAGATTTGAAGAGAAAAAAAGTCTTAATGTAGCTTGTGGGTCAGTGAAATTTTCAACAACTATTATTATTAAATAATAATATTTCAACAAATAATAATAGTTATTATTATATTATCTGCCCCGAGCAGAGCCCCAGCAGCTGAGGACCTCTGGAGCCAGCCACAGCCATGCTGGGAACACTCTCCACACGTCCAGATGGGCCTCATGCATGAAAGAACCGGCAGAGGAGCCCAGGCATGCAGGTCCCGGGGCTGAGGTCTCGAGCCTACTTGGATTGGGACTGGGTCTTCTCCACCCAGACCCCCCATCTTCCAGTAGGTAGGCGTCACACCCACCAGCTGCCGACAGCCCCAGGTTGGTCCCATCAATGGCCAAGACACAGAGACTATAAAACCCAGCTCCCAGAAGCGCATTTGCGGCCGCGTGACATCTTATTATCTTTCCTTTGGAGAACCTGGCAGGCTACCAAAAGTATCCTGCCCACACGGCAGAGTCTGGCAAACTTCCCGTGTCGTACTCAATATGCCAAATGCCAGTAACAATGATGGGTCTCATCCTCCTAATCCTGAAAGAGCATTGAAATGGCTCTTTTAAAATCTCAGGGCTAGGACGAAGGAGACATTACTGGTGCCTGCTCGAGACAATCGATGAACAACAGGGTGATTGTGATCGTGATTGTTATTTACTTACAAACTGACTGCATTCTAAGGATAGGTAATTGATTTGATGCATATAACTTCACATCATTGACAGATAGAATCAAACAAAAGAAAGCAAATAAATGTAGGTGAAAATCTGGCTAAAACATACAAATACGTTACATAATTTTCTAATGCATTGTATACGTAAAGACTGTTTACATGGTCTACCATTTTTTGCAGAAGTGTTTGAGTTAGTCTACTTCATTCTACTTCAGTTCTAATTTATCTGCAAAAACTTTGAATGTTGCCCAGTAGTTTAGTTGATTTTATATGACTTTGCGTAATTATTGTTAAACTTTTTTTTATAATTTATTTATTTATTGAATCACTGTGGGAAAAGTTACAGAGCTTTCGGGTTTAGGTCTCAGTCATGTAAATATCAAACACATTTTCCTTTACCAATACTTATTTTTAACCCCGAACCCCAATAGACCCCCACCTCCCCCCACCCCTCCCAATTCTTGTGAGGCAGATGAGTTCTAGTTAATACTCTATCTACTTTGACTAGATAGTTTGTTTCGATAGAAGATGCACAATTATTGTTTAGAGTTTACGACCCACCCCCCACAATCAGATATGCTGAAACAGCGTTGTGAAATGATGTGCTTTCTACAACTTGGTTTAAGAATAAAATGATGTCGCGCGGTTTTGAATTTCTGCTATTTTACTTATTGACCCTGGAAGAATTTCTATTAAAAGTTAGATAGTTAAGAGATTGGTTTCTGTGCCCTGGAGTCGTGGCCGTGCCGGAGAGCCGCTCGTGGGGGGCAGCTGGCGACCTCGGTGGGGCGTGGGGGACGGCCCACAAAGCCCCCCTTCCCATGAGGTCCCCGCCGCTCCCGCCGAGCCCGGCTCAAACCTGCTGTCCACAAGGCTCCCATGCGGCCGCCATCTTTCTAAACATTTTTGACTCCTTCCTTCACTACAGTTGTTTTGAGCAGTAACAAAAAAAGGTTTTCCAATCCAAAGTTAAAGTGGCTATTCAATATTTAATTTCCTAAGTCTCAATGTAATACCTGATGAATATATATTAATAAGTGATTTAAAACTGGAATAGCTTATAAAAATCCTTGATTTAGCATCCTAAGAGAACGTTTACGTTATGTCTATAATGTCTTAGGATACTCATAAGCATCACAATTATTAAAGCATGTCTAACATGCGGACTTGTCAATATTATATTATATTTTCAATATTCTAAAATCTTGTATACATGTATAATAATGCATAAAACTCAGTATTTGCATTAAAACATTCAAAAACATCTTCAAATGTTTTTACTGTGCATTATAGTATTCTGTGGCAGCTAGCTTCATTGTACAATCAGTAAACTTCCAAATTTATAGACTTGTAATGTAAATTTATTTCTTGCCTGTCTATCTTCTTTCCTTAAGAGGCTAAAAAAACAAATCCAACCACAGAATTTCTGAATGAAACTCTCCTGTGTGACTGTGTGAGACACAAACTCTGTATTTATGTTCCTCCAGATGATGGTGTTTTAGCCTAATCAATGGTTACATTTAGAAATCATTTCTATGAAACAGTACAGAAGAAAATATTAAAATAAGATATAAATTTTAATAACAATGAGAATATCTCACTGTGTTTCAGATTGCATGCAAGCTTTAGTCCTTCTTTGTCTAGGTAGGCCTTCACAATAGTACTTGAACTTTCTTTAAATAAAATAGCTATAATATGAGACTAACACCCAAGGACAGTAGAGCCAAAAATATCGCTCCATAGTGGGAAGCCTGTCTTAGGAGCTGGGGGAGAAGGCAGCTGGAATAGACAAGGGATTACTAAGTCAGTGATGGAGGGATCACTCTAGATGGGAGATGTGTGCTGTAAGTAGGTAAAGGATCAAACGTGATGGGCTTTCATTATCTGTATGGCAAACCATAATGCCCATAATTAGAGAGAGTCAGAGGGAATCTGTCTGCCATGGAGGCAGGGGGAGGGATACTGGGGATATTGGTGATGGATAATATATACTGGTGGAGAGATAGGTGTTGGATCATTGTATGAATGAAACTCAAACATGAAAGATTTTTAAATGTAGCTCATGATGATTCAATAAAAATAAACAAATAAATAAAATGGACTGGATATCATTTTCCCAAAGAAATGAGAAGATTTCACTGTGTTTCAGATTCCATGCAAGCTCTAGTCATTCTTTGTCTAGGTAGGCTTTCAAAATAGTACTTGTGGTCAACTCTCTAAGAACATTCATGAAACCTCTGTAGACAATAATTCAGTTAAATACTAGTGTCACAATTTATTCTGAAGATTCTTTTATTTAAATAGATACTTTACAAAGACTTCTGGCTCTGCACCAAGAATTATACCTAGCAGTACTCAGGGGAACATACAGGGTGCTGGGAGTCAAACCTGAGTTGGCCATATGCAAGGTAAATGCCCTACCAGCTGAACTATCACTCTGGCTTCAAAGACTGTAACTTTCATCTTATACTTTCTCTCCCTTCTGCTCATTCACTTTGATGGAGCAATACATATGGAGTCAGTCCAGTGAGGCATTATGTTGTAAGCTGTTTTCTGGAAGAGCCAGACCATAAGAAACTGACAGTTGCTGTCTCAGCCAGTAAGTGTTTGACCCGAACCCCCAACACACACACACACACACACACACACACACACACACACACACACACACAATTACAATGTTCTATTACCTAATCATCAATGACATTATATCACTGTTGCCATTCATTGGATCAAGTCATAGGTACAGGCACATTCAAGGGTAAGGAATTTCACAAGGCTGTGATGTCAACACCCAACAGAAAGGGTCTTTCAAAATCTTTGTGTATGTGTATGTGTGAGTTTGTTTTGAGGTCACACATAACTGCGCTCAGAGCTTAACTCCTCACTCTGCACTCAGGGATCACTCTGCTGGTGCTCCTGGGACCATAGGAGATGTCAGGGCTCAAACCTGGATCAGCCACATGCCAGGCAAATGCCCTACCCACTGTATTATTGCTCTGGATTTGGGAGCCATTTTAGAAACTGCCATCATAGAAAATCTATATGTCAGTCAAGAGACAGTAATGAGCAGTGTGGCACTTGTATGTATTTTACTGTCTGGCTCTCAGTTTTCTTATTTCAAAATGATAGGGTTGGATGGATTCGTCACTAGTGTCCATACTATGTGTGTCTTCTGGAATGATTTACTGCATCTAAGTATAGCGCTGTGAGTATTCTTCATTGTATTTGCTTTTTGGCTTCAAGGAGTCGGATCTTCCTCAAGCAACTGCAGGGAAAAGGGTTGTTTGTAGTTCGCACTCAATTGACGTGGGATTTTACTCCTTTTAGTCTCTTTGACTGGTATGTCATACCATTTTTTGCGTTGCTCTGAGAATCTACACTTTTGCCTTCAGTCTTCTCAATACTTAATTTTTTTCCATTTTTTTCTGCCTTTTTCACTATTTTTATTTGCTATACTCCCTCGTGGCGTGGATCCCACCTCCTGCCATTTCCTATCTTTATCGCTTCATCCCCTGTTGCATCCCATATCTCCCAGTGTGATTCCCGAGAAAGACCATTTCGTTGTTCCAGATCTTTTCAGAACAGGCTTCCTGGAAGGATGGCAAGGAGTAAGTCCTGAGCACTGCTGGGTATGGCATCCTACCGCTACCCCCACTCCCCAAAAAGACACACACAAAGAAAGTTTCAATCTTCTATAACCTAATCACCAGTGACATTGTATCATTGTGGCCATTTAGTAGGATTACGTCATAGGTAGGGCTGGAGGATTAGCACAGTACAATTTCCTACTAGTTGAGATTGTTTTATTGGTTATTTAGTTATCAAAGTAAGAGGTAGAATGAATAAATAACAAAATATATGGTAAAATATGTTTTCATAATTTTGAATCTGCTTCACAATGATAGGAAGAGCTGACATCGAAGGAACGATAGCACAGTGGGTAGGGCGTTTGCCTTGCATGTAGCCGACCTGGGTTCGATTCCTCCATCTCTCTCAGAGAGCCCGGCAAGCTACTGAGAGTATTCTGACTGCACGGCAGAGCCTGGCAAGCTCCCCATGGTATTCGATATGCCAAAAACAGTAACAACAAATCTCACAATGGAGATGTTACTGATGCCTGCTCGAGCAAATCGATGAAAAACAGGATGACAGTGCTATAGTGCTTCTTCAGAAAGAGTCAGATTATCACATCCTAAATTAATTCTTCACTAATAATTCCATTTTATTGACGATTATAAATATTAGAGTTTATACATGTTAGACACTGTAGGATATTAAGAGTCAGACACAAAGACACTTATGGAAATAACACAAAGAAACACTTTGTCCTAAATATTATAATCAATGGAAATGTATGTCAATTAAAACAAGCCATTAAAACATCATGATTATTATGATAGTATGCTATAGGAATGCCTTTACATGGCTCAGGATTTAGAATAGGTCTTTATGCAGGTGTAAAAAAAATGAAGGAGAAAAGTTTAAAAATACAATCTTAGGATATTCATATACATTCCAATTAGTAAATCATGTCTAAAATCAAGATTTGTAAATATTGTATGTAATTTCAATATTATAAAATCTTGAGTTTATTATATCTATTTTTATATGCTCTAGTGATAAGCCCTATTCTTTAAATTTTTGTATCATAGAAACTGGGGTGAGATCTTGTCCATATTCACCATTAATCATAAGTTTAATTGTTGGTCTTTCAATAATATTTGTATCAAATATGTCACCCTTTGATCAGCATCTTCCTTATGCCAGTTTTGCAGTAGGCATGAGGTATACAAGATATTTATAGATAAGTCACTGACTTCTGAGGGAATTTTAACTTGATAAAAAAAGAGAAGAGCATAAATGGTAAATTAAGAGAGGCAAAGGCATCAGGGGAGAGTCTTAAATCAGAGAGAAGATGTGGGCTTTAGACTTTAGAAGTAGGTTTTTTCAACTTCCTGTTATGTGGTTTATATATTATTTAACTTCCAACCAGAATCTTTTAAAAGATTATAAAAGGCAAATATTAGATTTAAAACTGTCCTTTAAATACAATTAGTACAGTAAGAAGAAAAATTTAAATAATAATATTAAAAAATTCATAATCTTAGACATACTTATGTAATTATAACACATCTGTAATGATGAAGAAAATGGGCTTTTGAGGAAGAGGAAATCGTGAAACAATGAGTTGATTGAGTTTCCTGAAAAGAGGATTTTTAATAACATACTAATAGAAATGAAAGCCATGTTTTAAACAAAAAAGGCTTTGAATAAGAGGGGGATCGTTATCAGAGGTACTGTTGATGCCATCTCTGATAGAAGCACAAAGACTGACTTTGAGAAAACATAAGTGGATTTCTATAATGAACTAGAAAGTCTTGGGAAAGCTTGGGCACATCTGAAATGGTCATTATCTTCATCAGCAGCAGCATACTTATGACCTAAATTACCAAATACTGCATACTTCAACTACATTAAACTCCATACACTCATATGATTTGTTTGCACCTATAGTTTAGTTAACAAATATGACAAGTGAGACACAACAAAGTTCAGAAACTTGTCCAAGATCACAGATGTAGTAAGTGGAAAGACAAAATTACCAATGACAGTAATATTCAGGCAGGCAGTTCTAGAAACTGTACTCTTGATCATGATGCTACACTAAATTTCAGAGAAAAGGATATTAAAAAAGTAGTTTTGAGATGTTACATCAACACATGATAAAGATAATTTAATGATTATGAAAACTAGGAAAAAAGTGTAATTCAAAAATAAACCAGACATTTTAGACTAATGTGGGATAGAGGAATATTCTTATTATGTAAAATTTACTTTTTGGTGCAAAGAGTTGAGAAATGAGTTGTAGGTATCTGTAAGGTCATCCATCTAGCTGTAAATATTTAGCAGTGGAAACACTTGGAAATATGGATCTTTGTTTTAAAAAATAGGAGAAAAATAGAAGAGAAGTGAAAGATAGGAATAAAGTGATAAAAATTGATTAGAATTATGGACTATGAATAAACCAATTCAAAAATAGTCTCATAGAGCTGAATCAATACATATGATTCCATCTATATTTTCATGTTATTCCTTCACAAAACCCAGAACACGAGCTCTTACTGTGTATCTCTCTCTCCATCGACCCACCAATTTATCTGTCATTTGTTTATCTATCAGGCACATCTATTTCTATCAAATAGATATTGATATATCACATTTATTGAAGTATTGGGAAAATGTATATAACTTTCATATGCTTTAATTTTTTCACTATCAACACCAAATAGGAAGATTTTCAGAAATATTTCCACTTTAAGCAATTTGTAGCATAATATAAAGGCTGCATACAGGCTGCCAAAACAAAAGCTGCTATCTCCTGGTGATGATGGATGTTTAAAGACTTGTATTATTGCTCATTTGACCTCTTGATATTTCTCATGTATGTCTTTGGAAATTTAAGCCCCACAACAGCAAAAATATAATTGTGAATCAGTAGAAATTTTATTTCAGTTGAGGAAGATGCCAAATAACAAAATATACAAGGGAATTATTTCTACTCTTAGACTGGAGTTCAAACATTCACATTTTCTATCACCAAAAAAATTAATGTTTTTGACTTGATATTATTGTAAATGCCCTCCCGTTGATCATCGATTTGCTCGAGCGGGCCCAGTAACGTCTCCATTGGAGACTTTGTTGCTACTGTGTCTGGCATATCGAATATGTCACGGGTAGCTTGCCAGGCTCTGCCGTGCAGGCGAGATACTCTCGGTAGCTGGCGGGGCTCTCCGAGAGGGGCGGAGGAATCGAACTCGGGTCGGCCATGTTGGCTGCATGCAAGGCAAAAGCCCTACCGCTGTGCTATCGCTCCAGTCCCATATAGAAATCTTCCAGTATGTTGCTTATGTATTTAATATCTACTGCTTCTAAATTAAAAGATTATAAATTTAAAATCTACTGTATAAAATGGAGTTTATTTTCATTTGTACTCCAAAAGTGGGCTTTTAAAATTTCCAAGGATCCCTCATAATGTTGATATATCATGCGCTATTAACAAAGAATATTCTCGAAGCATTTGATCATTAGGAACTTTATTCATGGTCCAACTCAACTTTTCCCAGTTCTAACAAGATTCCTATTCTTTCCAATCTACCTCCATACTGCTGGCTTTATATATTGATTTGAAATTCAGTCTTTCTCAACCTTTTTTTCTGACCACAGCCCACTTTGGGCCTGCTTCCTTACTGTAGTCCCTGTACTATTATTTGGCTATCCGCTCTCATACTGTGGACCTCTATTTATGTGAGTTTTACATGTGCCTTCCTTGGAATATCCTAGGGACCCATGGGGGGGGGCATATGCACCCAGTTAGAGATATATTAAAGTGCGTAAGGCACTTGCTTTCCATGCAGTTAATCCATGATACTCCTGAGCATAAATAACAGAATAGTCTCTGAGCATTGCTGGGTGTTGCCCAACACTTTATCCCCTCCAAAATTGATGACTATTCACTTTCATAGCTCCATTTTGTTACATGGAGGTCAGATGAACAACAGCACAGTTAGGTTGTGTTTAATTTTATTTACCATCTGATAATCCTCAAATTAGATAACTTTATTGCGAGCAAGTTCATATAGTATGAGCAGATAATAATTATACAGCTTCCAAATGCCTTATTTACCTTTGGTTGAGCTCTTACACTTATCTACATTGGGTCTCACCTGCTCTACCACAGACAAATCATAGCTTTTCTCAAAACAGTCTTTCAGTTTATTCCTGGTGAACTTTCATTATACAATTTGGAAAAGCCTAGTGCATATGGAGGAATTTAATTTCCATCATTTGAATTTTTCATAAAATATGTAATGCATACATATTTATGTTGAGTCAGAGGTGTGTGTGTGTGTGTGTGCTATCTTATATTTGATTTATTGTTTTTAAGAAAGTTTCTATTCCATATTAAAATAATTCTTTTAGAATTTCTAGTTTCCCAAGGTTTTAAACCTAAATTCTTTAAATGCAATGACTTTAGAGGATTTCTAGTAGTTTTTCATATATATCACTTCCAGTTGGAGAAATTGTGATTCTTTTTAATACTTTTGTTATAAATGTGACCAGTATGGATGTAAGATCACCCATGATTTGGCATTGTTTCAACTAGTTTCATCAAAATGGAGTTTTAGAGTTACTTAGAGATTTTTCATCTATTTTATTATTATTATTATTATTTTTATTTTTACTATTGCATTTTGGGTTGCATCCGGCGATGCACAGGGGTTACTCCTGGCTCATGAACTCAGAAACTGCTCCTGGTGGTGCTCAGGGTACCATATAGCGATCAATCCCGGGTCGGCCGCATGCAAGGCAAACACCCTAACCACTGTGCAATCGCTCTAGCCCCTATCTATGTTATTATTAAAGTCAGCCAATGCCTCAATAACTCTCTGTTTTTCCTTTTGTTCTTCTAAGTCCTCTAATCATAGATTAGACAATGTAATAATTTCCTAAAGGGTTCTATCCCTTGCTACAGAGGCCCAGTTGAGCTCCAAGGACTCAACTGGAAGCCCAGTTGAACTTTTTAAAGTCCCTCTAAGAACCAGCTACCTGACTAAAAGATACAATTGGTTTTATATCTCTTATGGATGCTCTTATATTGATTTCCTACATGCTTGGTGCTTTTTGGCTGATTTTCCTGTAACTAATTATTTTTCTCTATACTAAGGATGCATTTTTTGTGTTCTTTCCAACAGAGATCCTTTGACTTTGCTGATTATTCAGACGCTTTGTTTTACTTTTACCACTCTTGGTTTGTTTCATCTTCTGAATATATTTATCCTGAATTTCCAGTGAGATATTTTAAACTTTTTCCATGTTTCTTGTGGTTTGACTTTGAGGATTTTTCTCTTTATTATTTTTGTCTATTCCCACATTTTTGGCAAGGTTTTCTCTACTTGAGGAAGGGATGGGTGGGGAATTTTACACATTCTCTTTTCTTTTAAAAGTTTGCAAGTGGTTTTTGTATTTGTTTTAGTTTTTCATCTATATCCATAGTATCAGTACTTCTTCGAATCTAAGCATCATCTTCAGACGTTATGTTTTCATTTGAGTTCTAAACCCCTATTTTAGAAATAACTATCTTTTCCAACCTAGAAATCTTATTTCCTTGTGCCAATTCAAAGACTGCAGGTCTGGCAAACTTTCATATTGCCTTTTCAGTATAGATTCTCTATGTTCCTCCATATTTTAAGGTCAAGCTGATTATTTTAAAGAGATTGACTTGAGTGATTATCCAAGTCATATTTTCTGGTATGAGTATTTCACTTGCAGGGATTCTATAATACAGGATCCTTTGTACTATAGGGTTTTTATTCTGTTTCTGCTTATCCCTCCTCCATAAACAATATTTCAGACCTCTCTTATGCACTTTAGATTCTGAATTCTGTAAGTATTATAATTTATTGGTTATCCCTCTCCTCAACAACCACCTAGTTTAAAAAGCATCTATCACCAGCAATGTTCAACAGCTGTTGAATATAGTGTGGTGCTTTAAAACATTCTAATTATCTTTTGTCATTGTTTAGCAGTAAATGAATGTTCGGGCATTTTTATTCACTGTAGTGGTGGAAGTGCCTTCTAGGAGACAATTATTTCTGGAGACCTTTTGTGCTCTATACACAGTGCTATTTCTCATGGCTGAAAATGGGAAACTTGGGATAAGGAGTGTGAAGGGGTAAAAGGGAGCAGAAAAATCTCTCTTAGTTCCCCCTTTTCAAAAAATGTAATGATTTTCTCCTAGAAAGAAATCAGAGGGTATGAAAAAATGTCTGCCCCTTTAAAAAATGTGAGCTGAGTTTTTTAATGCCAGGCACTTTTATCCTTATAGTTTAAAGGCAAAGAATGAATGAAATGTGGAAAATGAAGGACATATGACAGCATCAAAGAAATGAATCCAGGCCGTAGAGTGTGAGTCTGGCTATGTCAGGACAGGGTGGGTCTTTTTAGGCAGGCCATTAAGGCAATCTGGCTGCCAGATGAAGTCTTTGTGAAAGGGCAGAAAAGATGTATAAAGTCTTTTTTGATGTTTAAAAGAACCTCTCCTTTTTAACTTCCCCCCTCCCTTCTCCTCATCAGCAACCTGTATCTTCAACTAGTGCCATCCACTTGCAAGGCAAACCATCACCATCTGCGGGAGTGTTTTATGCTTTACAGCATTTGGATCCTGGCTTGATCTCTCTCCTACAGGATATGGGAACACTTTTTTTGTGTGTGCTAAGAGAAAATGGTGAATTGCTGGGTAGAATGGTGGAAGCTTGTAGGACAATTTATGAAGCAGTGGTTAATCAGAGTAGAATTAATCAAGTTCTATTTACCTAATCAAGATAAGGATTATTTCTTGAATAGACTTAATTACATCACATTGGCATCATTAGAACATCATGACAAATCCCCTCATTTTATAAAGAGGAAATCGAGCTTCAAGGACTCACAATTAGCCCAGTGAAATTGCAGGACTACATTCCTTTTCGCCACACTCTTGATTCTTAAACCATGTAATCGCTCTCGTTACTTTTAGAAGACCCAAATTACCATCTCTACTTCTTCCTTTTTTCCCTTGGTATTTGGCTCTATCCCTTTATCTGGAGAAGCAATTGACCAATAGCATTTGTATCAACTTTTATACATATATTCTGTACCACTGAGTGTTTTCAAGCCTGTGCACTTGGACATACATAACTGGCTTTACACAGACGAGAAGGCTTGCTACCCCTGAGAGCATGTCTGGTGGCAGAGGGAATAAAGGACAACTTGCGGAGGACTGTAACTGATAATGTACTTACTCTCCGGAACAATAAAAGTGACATAGACAGTTATTCTCTTACGACGACTTTTCCCTTTTTATAGTCATTCCAAATGCATTCACCTTTCTTTGTTCCATTTTTCTTTCTTTTTGGGGGGGCACACCAAGAAGTGCTAAGGCATTACTCCTGGCTGTGCATTCAGGAATTACTTCTGACAGGGCATGGGGGACTTTCTGGGGTGCCAGGGATAGAACCTGGGTCCTTGCTGTGCAAGGCAGATACCCACACCCATTGTTCCAGCTCCATTCTTCTGCTTCCGTATTCCTCTAGGTCTATATAAACTCCTTCGACAGTCCTGCACATTTTCAACATTTGGCATTATATGTAGGTAGTAGCATGCTCATGGAGCTGGATGTTCTAGTGCAATGAATTGTAAGAATGGACTGGCTTAAGAAGAAAGAAAAAAAGAAAAAAAACCTGCTGGATTCAAGTTCTAACTGCCAATATCCCTCTGTGCAGCTTTGAGCAAATTATAGTTGGGAAATCTGGCCCAGAAAGGTGAAGTATAATGAAGAGGTTATATTTCATAACTTTTAAAAATGCTTTTCAGTACCAATTTTCTATAAGAACCAAAGGAAAGTAGCATTTTTGTCCCTCTCTGCCTGCTCCCTAACTCCCACTCTTCTTTCTCAATTACTGTGATCTTTCTATTGCCTCAAAATGTCAACAGTGCATTTTTCAAAGTATCAAGGATGCAGCAGAATATGAAAGCTTTGAATTCTTTCTATTCCTTTCCCTCTTGAGAAAAAAATGTCTCCTCTAGTTATTACACAGTAAGTTAATGAATTAGGAAATTTCTTTCTGACTCATTATCCTTTTTACCCTGCAAATACTTCCCCTTATAACCTTTTCTGCACAGCAAATATGCAAGGCACCCATTTAAAACACATACAAAAATAGTATTAAAAGGCATACTTACCACTGTACACACCTTTTTAGCAAGTATCCTAACATATTTGTTAAAAAGTATTATTTTCCAGTGTATTGACTTTCTCTGCTGATGGCAAAGTCATATCTGCATGTCTTTAAGTGACCTCCCTCTCTTGAACATCACATCTGAACTTTAGTAGTTATTTGCTTTTTTAGGGATCCAGCAATGGGATAAGAAAAGCAAGTGTGAAAAATCTACCACCTCCCACCATGCTCCTGCTTTATTCAGACAGAATCCCCATACACAGCCAACAGCAAATATAAAATCATCTAATGTCTGATTTTATCATAGGAGGATCAAATGATTAGTGGTCTAAAATGATAATTGATAATATCTTTAGGTATAGCTGAGATCTGTATTTTTCCTGGGGTCCCAATGCAAATAATTAATCAATTCACCCCTATATCTTTTCTTTGCCCTGAGAAACTAAGAATTGCAGCGTTTCTCATGATCAACTTATGAAACTCACTCTTTTACCACAATTTCTATTGTCCATTCAGATATTTATGGCACAAGAAACAGTTTCTTTATTTGTTCTTAACTCATTACTGACTCATAGAGAAACACAAAACCCATTTTATTCAAACCTGAAGATTTATTGCTAATCATCATTGAGAATTAGAAAAAAAATTTGCTATTTTTCATGAGTCAACATAATTTATTGATTTTCTACTTTATTCCATACGTGAAAATCAGTTGATGTTTTTCCAAGAGGCTTCCAGTAAAAATAGACAAAACTGAAATACTAAATATGATAGATGAATGAGTAATAGGAAAGTTACAATAAAATGAAGAGTTCCTTTATAATAAAGGGTGAAACTTTCATAATTTTCCAAAATATTTGTAGTCTTCATTATATAAGTATTGATTAATAAATAATTATATTTATTAGTTTCAATTATTCTTAAGCATCTATTACTTGTCAGCCTTATTCTAGGTACAGCAGACTCAATAATGAAGAATATTTACTAATTCCCTTGTTAATAGAGTGAAGAAAGCTAATAATAAATAAGTAAACTTATAGCTTCAGGTCATGATAAATACTGTGAAGAAGAAGAAGATAAAAAAAAATCAATGTGTTGTCAGTGAGATTATAATGAAAACTGAATGAAGTAGAGAGAGTTAAATGAAGGTACAAGGGAATTATCATCCTGGGATTAAATGAAACAATAGCAAAATTTCTGAGCTGAAAATCCGATGTTGACATTTTCAGGATCATGAGAAAGTTCTGACCAGGTGTAGCAGAATTCCCCAGTTGTTCATAATAAGAATAATTTCACCATGTTAAGTGTCAACCGGCTAACACCTTGAATCATTTTCCTGCACTGATTGATTCTCAGAAAACATTCTTCTGAACATTCCCATAGATGCAGAAATAAAGCTCACTTCTCAGACTTTCACAACCAACTTTTTTCTCTCAGAGGAGATCTCCAACAGAGATGAACAGTCATGTGCATTAGACTGGTAATTGCAGTGCCTATAACCTAAATCTGCTTGGGTTCATTTGACAGCTAGTTCCAGAAGACGTTGGCCTTTACAATGGAGAGGACACGAAGGAGCAGAACAGAGAAAGATTATTTCATAGATTAAAAAGTACGTGAAATTAAATGAGTATTAATTGAGGTGAGATTCAAAACTCAAACACAAGGACCTGCTCTGTTCCCATTTAAGCTTAAATGCACAACATGCACACATGTAGAAACAAACACAGATCTATACACATACATGGACGCATCAGGAAACACACACTTGAATAAACCCATTTCCTGGACAGTGCACTTATAATAGGAGTCAGAAATAATTATATATAATACTAAATTAAATATCTACACTTCTAAGTAGCGAGATATTTACCTTCCTTATTCTCTCCTCTTTTTTTCTTAGAGTCAAACTATAGATAAAACCTCCAAGTTATGAATAATTGTAGCCTGCTGAGAAAAGTGATAGAACGCTACACTAAGAAGGATTTATCAACTCCCCCAAATGTGAAGTCAACACTTAAGACTTTTTTATATTATTATTTTTCCCAGCACTAACAATTTCCCAGCTTGTTCCCAGAGGGAGATAAACAAACAGTGTGTACCTGCATTTTAATAAGAATAAAGAAGACTGACTCATTCGCTTTTTACTCACAGGCTTCATATTTCTCAAACCAGAAGAATATAATGAAAAGTTGCATGTGTCATGGGCATTAGAAAACTGCAAGTAAGATTATTTTTTTCTATTGTTGGGGCTAGAGAGATAATATAAGCATCAAGGTACTTGTCTTGCATGCACCCAAACAGGGATCTCTTCCCAGTACCATATATGGTACCTCAAAAAGAGTGATCCTAAAGTAAAGCCTGAACACCACTGGGAATGGTGGGAATGACCCACCACTATAGATAGAGATAGATAGATAGATAGATAGATAGATAGATAGATAGATAGATAGATAGATTGTTTGCGGGGCACACCTGACCTTGCTCAGGGGTTATTCATGGTTCTGCACTCAGGAATCACTTGTGGTGATGCTCGGGGGGCCATATGGGATGCTGGGGATCAAACCTGGGTTGGCCACATGCAAGGCAAGTGCCCTACCAGGGGTACCATTGTTCCAGTCCAATATGTACTATTTTTATGACTGGAGTTTGGGATCAGATACATAACATTTAATAAACAAGACTGAGGCACTCAGATTAATCTTTAAGGTGGTACTGGAAAATGTTAGAAAATGGTGAAGTACCTTTAGATTCCCTGTGAGTTCAAGTTAGATGCTATTTAATTTCAGAACCTTCACAGGAGAAAAACAGAGGAGAAAAACACAGGAGAAAAACAGAAAAACCAAGAAACACTGGCCATTTTTTTCTTCAATATGAGCTACATGAAAACAGATTAAGTCTGGAATTGAAAGATAACTTTTTCGATGGCAAATTATTTTATCGGAATGTAGTGCATATTAAAATACTGGTTTTCAAATTGTAGTCTGCATAAGAAACACTCGTAGTGGTTGTTAAAAATGCAAATCCCTGACTATGTTTGTAATAAGAATCTGAAATTTTGGAGCTGTAAATAGAACAGTAGATTGGGCATTTTTTTGAACATGGCTGACTTGGGTTCAATCTCCAGTACCCCATATGTTTTGCCAAGTTACCAGGAGTGATCCCTGAGGGTAGAACCAGGATGTAGCTCAAAAAATAAAAAAATACATATATATTCATTTTAATAAGTAAACATGTGAGGACTTAAATGAAGTAGTCTAAGTGGCACACACTAAAAAAAATCTCAAAAGTCTTCTTTTCCTTTTTTTAAGAAAGTAATCTGTGAATGCCAGAAATTAAATAAAATACATATTATATGACAGTACATTTTTCTTTAGATTCCTAAATGTGTCTGCAAACCATCAAAAAAGGAGCTGTGTCCCCTTAAATTTGAAAAAAGAAATGTGTATTTCATTTAAGTTAATGCTGTTCAGGTGTAAAAAAATTTTTTAAATTTCTTTTGTATAACATAGAAAGAACATGAGGAAATTATGCAAAGCAAAAGAAGTCAAAAAAAGTCGAGTATTGAATTATTTCACTTAAATGCACAACATATAAAAGTAAACTGATGAACAGACAAGGTAAAATAAATAAATAAACCAGTAAATATAATAACCAAGATAATCAGTTTTTCGTTTGTAAAGCAGAAAGAAGTCCTTTTAAATATCTGAATCACTGTGAGGAAAATGACTTAAAATTGTTCAAAATATTAGGTTACAGTAAGACATTCTTTTCATATCAAAAACAGTGTGGTTTCTGTGCCTTAACGATTGATTGTCAAATCCCATGAGAAAAGAAGACATTATACTTGATCTTAATGCCATAATTCATGAGCCTAAAGAAAACTCTGAGACTTTCTGAGTGAGAAATAGTTTGAGAAACACTTACTATGGTGATGACATAGGAGTAGATACAGCCGTTGGATATATTTTTACAAAATGGAACAAGGATAGGCATATGGGAAAATATCAGAATCATACGTCAACCCCCCACCCTCCATCCATCCACCCTCCATCTTTTTAACCACTTGTCCAACCATCCTCAACACTGTTTTGCTTTTCTATTGATCCTCAAATTTTGCCAATTTCAGTAAACCTTTCCTTTCCATTTCTTCTCTCTGCCTGATACTTAATTTTTTAAATTACAGTTTAGATGATAGGGTTACATTAGTTTTAATGTTTCCGGTGTTGATGTACAATGTTACTGCCCAATTCTGCCACTGGGGTGTTCATGACCTCCCTTCTCCTCTCCATGTCCACTATGGTCTAGTGGTCCTTCCTTCCCACTCCTGTTCATTATCAGTTTGTTCACTTTTGACTTTGGTATATACTGTTATTCTCTTAACTTGATCACTTGATCACGTGACATCCCGTTACTCATCAATTTGCTTGAGTGGGCGCTGGTAACGTCTCCATTCATCCCTGTAGTGTGCTAGCGTAGCCCAATAGCATCTGCTTGTTCTAGGAATGCGAAGATCCTCAAATTGATTGTTCAGGGTCTTGATGACGATGTCTGAGCATCATGTAGGTGGACGGCCATGTGATCTTTTGACATCCGGTGGACTCCAGTCGGTAATGGCTCTAGTCCAGCGGTCATCTCCAAATCGCATTACGTGTCCAGCCCATCTGATTTTCAATGCCTTGGCAAATGAGACAGCGTCCCTGATTCTTGATCGTCGACGGATGTCGGAACTCCGGATTCTTTCTCTCATTTGAGTGAAGCATAATACTCCAAGCATAGCTCTTTCGATTCCTCTTTGGGAGGCCTGAATAGCATTCTCATCCTGTTTTCATAGGGCCCAGGTCTTTGAGGCGTATGTTAATGCAGGAAGAACAGTGGAATTGAACAGGTGTGCCCAGAGCTGGAGGTTCTTCGTCCTCTTAGCTATTTCTTCGACACTCTTGAAGGCGTTCCAAGCCACTCTCTTCCACCTGTGCAACTCAGGTGACAGGTCATTCGCCATGTTGACTTCTTGACCTAGGTACACATAACTGTTGCATTTGGAGATGCTCATTCCGTTGAGAGTGAATGGAATGTCAGGAACGAGACCGTTTCTCATAAACATTGCCTTTTGTGAGATTCAGCTGTAGTCCGACCTTTCCACACTCATGGTCAAAGTCGGCCAGCATCTGTGCCACTTGGCTAATGTTTGACTTCTCTTAACAACTCCCATGAATTCAAAATACTACACTCATGTCTCCCTGTTATTTGCTATCAACAGATTAATTCCGCTCTCTCCCCTCCTAAGCTGGCATTCTCATGTCTTTCTGAGACTTTCTCTTACTCAATTTCACTGTTTCTCTTTCCCAATGATGAAGGGGAGGCAGAAGTGACAGTGATGTGTCTTTGTGTTTGTTCGTAAATCCTACGTTCTTCAATATTTTCAAAAATGAAAATATTGAACAGTAAAGATGCTCATACTCAGAGAGTAGCACTGTCCTCCTGTTGTTCATCGATTTGCTAGAGCAGGCACCAGTAACATCTCCATTGTGAGACTTGTTGTTACTGTATTTGGCATATCAAATACATCACAGGTCTCTCCCCAGGCTTTGCCCTGTGGGCAAGATACTCTCCGTAGCTTGCCGGGCTCTCCAAGAGGGGCAGGAATCAAATCCAGTTCAGCTGGGCCAGCTGCATGCAAGGCAAATGCCTTATGTTGTGCTATCACTTCAGCCCAGAGAGTAGGAAAGTTTATTAGAAAGTAGCAAAGAAAAAAAAAGAAAAAAGAAAGAAGAAAAAAAGCAAAAAAAGGAGCTCCCCAAGTACGGTGGAACTTGGTTAGTATAGGACTAAGTTAACTATGGCTCTTTCTGTGAAATTTTTATAGGAAAACCAGGTCTTTGTGTGACAGAGAATACAGGGAATGACAGGGTGGTCCTCTGGTTTGTCTTTCTGGTTACTTGCCTTGGGTATTTGTTCATTATTTTAGTCTTGTTACTCCTAGTTCCTGAACAGAAGAATATGGTCCTGGAAACCCAGGTTATGTTAAAGGGAGGAGGGCTTTGGGGATGGGGTGTGGTCAATCGATGGGGAGAAATGCAAACACTGGTGAGGGGGATTTGTGGGGTCCTCTCTTGTTGGCAAGGGGAAACTGAGGCTTCTTCTTTCCCTAATATGCTGTTGGTGTTAGGACCCGCTTAGTGGGAGAACTGCCGTGACAGGCTCTGAGTAACTTAGGCCTCTTCCAGAAACAAGAAAAGTAGAAACTCCAGATGTTTTTGTCAAAGATTGCATCCCCGGAATATGATTAGGTCTCTGGAATGTAACTGTCAGGAGGTGGACTAGATGTTGTGGGCCAAAACAACAACAACAAAAAATATATGTGTACTCCATAACTAATAAAAATTTGCTGAGTAATGTTAACTTGCCCAAAATGAAATTATAAGAACTTGCTGAACCTAGTGCTTTCGGGGTCCTTGTGGAAACCCGCTGCACCGGGTGGCAACTTGAACCCCAGCTAGCTAGAACAATAAACCTCGCTATATGATTTGCATTATCAGCTCTGTTCTTTGTCCTTGAGGGGTGGTTGACTGTGACTCTAACATTAGAAGAATTAGAGCAAATGACTTGAAATGTGAAGGCACATAGAATGTTGTCCTTAAGTGATATTTAGAAAGATAGAAAATTAATATTGGGGACTAGGTGAACAAACAGGAAGGAAGGCTGGGGTGCATACCCATTTTCTACCTCCTCCCTCAAAGAACAACTGGCTATGAAAACTCTTTACAAGGACAATGATTACCAATACTTAAGACTCAACTATGTAAAAGTTGATAGTTAGGCATTTAACCAACGCATGTTGCTCTCATTTTCTGTTCCAGGTTCTAAATAACAAATACAGCAAAACTTGGAGGATAGTTGGACTCTCAGTTCAAAAGGCTCTTAACCCCCCAACCCACCCCTTCAGCCCCTGCTCTTATTTATGTTTTTTTTCTTTTTGGGTCACACCTGGTGTTGCACAGGTGTTACTCCTGATTCTGCACTCAGGAATTACTCCTGGGGGTGCTCAGTGAACCATATGGGATGCTGGGAATAGAACCCAGGTTGGCCGCGTACAAGACGCCCTACCCACTGTGCTATTGCTCCAACCCTATGTCTCCTTTCTTAATTGTCACTGTGTCTCTGCTTCAGTCCTGTTCAGTTGGGACTAGTCTCTGGCAAATTAAAAAAAAAAGAAGAAAATTAAAAAAAAAAACCTAGAATAAAGTGGATGGATCTGGATCAGTAAATAAAGGGAAACGAAGAGAATTCCTGCCACCCTGTACTCAGAACTTTTTTGCTGCAATGTTAATTATTCTTAGTGCTTTGGGAGCCTCTCTGCCATACTATTAACCAATGCAAATGTTGGAACTGATGGTCTCTTAGAACCTTTTCCTTGTTGGAATGCTGGCTGATGCACAGGATCATTCAAGCCAGAAATTAGATTTCTTTATTTTATTTATTTATTTATTTATTTATTTTGCTTTTTGGGTCAAACCCAGCGATCCTCAGAAATTACTCCTGGCTCTGCACTCAGGAATCACTCCTGGCGGCGCTCGGGGGACCATATGGGATGCTGAGAATCGAACCTGTGTCTGTTGGGTGAAAGGCAAACGTCCTACCCGCTGTGCTATTGCTTCAGCCCCCCAAATTGGATTTCTAAGTCCACTTTCTTTTAACTGGTAAATAAAATTGTACTACACAAGTAACCAAAGTGTCTCTACTACCTGAAAGGTAATAGCTAACTTTTGTAGTGATATGCCAACCTCTTTGACATGACAGAACAACCTCTGGCAGATGGTTGGTTTCTTTGTGCAGTTATAAACAAAGATTAAGATTATGTTAATGTTCTTTTTCACCCCCTTTTCCTTCAGTACTTGGGGATCAATTCCAGTTCTCTAACATAAAATGGAACTAACTCTGGTTCATATTAAGCACAAGCTATAGACACCAAAAAACTTGACCAGAAGAATGTTGAAAAATATATTTAAACCTCCTTGACCCTCAGATCACACCATTCAACTAAATCAAACTCAAAGACTAAATGAAGAAAATGAAACCTGAAAGGAAAATAATGAAACTATGAATGAAATAATGGAGCTATACCCTCATTAGAAATCAAAATGCTACATACACCATTTTTGTAACTACTTTAACCCCTTTTTCTAGATTCACTTTTTTTTAGTGGCACATGGTGTTCTATTCATAGCCAAATCATGCTGAGTTCCACAAAGAAACATGAGTTCAAGTTTTTGTAGCCACATTCAATTTACAGTTAGAATTGGTCTTTCCCAAATCTTACCAGTTTCTTCAGGTCCCCTTCTGCAGGAGAGAAATAAGTCAGCTTTAGAAAAGTAGCACAGTAGGAAGAGGGCCGAGGTGAGAGGAAAGAGGTGGGACATGATGCTAGCTTTTATGGAAAGAAGATGAGTCTATTTAAACCCTAGATTTATGGATCTGCACACTGTCTACTGCATATGGCCAGCATATGAGACTTGAGCCTACAATGCAGAGTCAGGCCAGGAACAATATACACTTCAGAAGAGATATTCAGAGGAAAGTCATTCTCTCTTGCAATACTTCCTTTATCAGGTACCACACTCACTAGACATAAATTCAGCATGTATTTGAAGCTGCTTAAAGGCCCTTTCTCCCTTATATCTACATCTTGCCTTATGTGCAAATACGTCATATTTAAGGCACCATTTGGAACCACATTAATGAGGCATTTTTTTGTTCCTATAAATCAGAAACAAATGTTTTGGGGGGAGGGGACTTCTAAAAGAGGAAGCCTCAGTTTACCCTTGCCAGATGCTGTGAGCAGTTCTGGTTTTTGCTTGTCCGTCCTTCATTTCTGACCTCCTAGTAATTCCTGGACTTTTCTGATAAACAGGAAGTTTACAGTTGTCCATCATAAAATACTGCCCCAGAGCTTAGGCTCACAGGGAGACTAAGATACCAAACAATACCTCAGGCAGGTGGCCAAAAAGAATCAGACCGGCAAGACCAGCCTATCAATTCCTTTCATTCTCTTTAATACTTGTTAATTGATAAGAAATGCAAAGAACCTTTTAAAAGGCCTTTACGCAAAACTTTTACTTTTAACTTAGTCCTTATACTAAGTTCCTCCAAACTGTGAAGCATAGGGGTTATTCCTGGCTCTACACTCAGGAATTACTTCTAGCAGTGTTCAGGGAACCATATGGGGTGCTGTAACTCGAACCCAGGTCAACCGTGTGCAAGGCAAACACCCTACCTGCAGTGTTATTGCTTCAGCCCCAAACTTTCGCCAATTTTTCTATAAAGGTTTTCTCTGCTTCTGATCAACTTAGACACAGAGAGTTTTTTGGCCTCCAGCTTTTACGGTCCAATTAAATATATCTTTGTTCAAATACATTTTTAAACTTAATTTGTTTCAGTTTATCTTTTAACACTCCAGGAACAATTCTTTTTTTTTCCCTTCTCCTTCCAAATCCCTGTGGAGCTGACAGGAACATAGCTCATCTACATGTTATACATGTGCTGAGTTCATTCATTTTAGAAGTATTAGCAGAAAACTTTAGATTTTAGCGTGAGAGAGAAAAAAATGTTTCAGTATATTCATCACCAGCTTGGTCACCATTATTGTGACCATATCTTATCATAAATTCTGTCTTTTAGCTCTGGCGAACCTGCTTCTTTCTGGCATCTCCTAGCTGATGCTGATCTGTTGTTGGCTGCTGTGTCTCTCACTGACTTGGCAATTGCATCACCTGTATAACATTTATTTTATTGAATTTGCTTCAAGTCTGTTTAAATACTTTAATTTATCTATGTTTCTTTGAGCGTACTTCCTTTGAGTTGACCACATTTTCATTCAAAGTTTCTTTTATTAAAATATATTTAATAGTTCTCATTATATCATTTTTCATATCACTATGAATATAACACACATATCATTAAATATCCAATAAATGCAATACATCTATATCACTAAAAAGTTTTTTTCCAAAATTTATTCTAAATTAGTATTATATAAATCAACATCAGAATGTAATATATCATATACAGAGATACTTTAATTATTAGAAAGGTAATTCAAATGCAATATCATATAGCAGTATTCATTTTTGGAAAGATAGATGTCCCAAACAAATTAATAGTTGGATATGAAGAGTCAGTAAGTCCCCTAAGCACAAATACATGTATAGTTATAACCCAAAAATTGTAAACTAAAATAAATCAATTAAAATATGTTCAAAGTAATATATGTTTAAAAAACATATATAAACAAACTTTTAAAAGCAGTCATAAAGATTACATAAAAACAGTTTTATAGTCTAATTATGTTAGTATTATTTAGGCTATTTCCCAGCGTTATTTTCCACTGTTTTGATCCCTTCCTAAACTGACATTCACTGGTGGGTAGGACTTAGAATATAAATTAAAAAGGCAAACACAGGACTAGAGAGATAATACGGGAGTTTAGGTGCTTGCCTTGGACACAGCCGAGCTAGGCTTAATCTTTATTGTCACATATGGATGCCTGATCACACTCAGAAGTGATTCCTAAGCGCAGAGACAGGAGTAAGCTCCGAATATGACTTGTGTGAACGTCCCTCCCCTCACCTCACCCTTGCAAAATAACAACAGCAACAACAAAATAATAGAAAACAAACATGATATTTCATTGACATCAGATTTTGAGTCACTTTCCTAGACTAGAAAACATAATGCTATTTTTCATTAGGAACCATTGAGCCATTAATAATTTGGCAGTTGGGGAAAAACCGACATTTTGAAAATACAAATCCTCCTCTATCTCAACTATTTCTCTCGTCTATTTCTTTCTTTTATCAGAAGTGAGTTTCCTCACACCATCATTTTCTCTTCAAGTTTCTCAAAACTTGTGGAGATCTTTAGCTTACTATACCTAGGACTTCGAAGACTAGTAGGGAATATTCAAGAGATTAAACAATGTTGCTAACTCCATTTTATTATAGCTACTTGAATAACTTCTGGCTCAAATCTATGTAAATATTTAATTGTATCAATTATCTAATTCATCTCATTATCCACAGAATCTTCTACAGTGTCCAACTATCATTATTTGTTAACATGAATTGAATTGTAAATATTTCCATTAAACCATCCAAAGAGCCCAGTATGCAGTTGCTAATAATAGAGATATTGATTCTATTTCTTCTCAACACCTTATTTTATTCTCAGGAACTCTTAATTCTGCTATATTTTATAGAATAAAATTTTAATATTCTGTGAAAATTATCTGAGGGAATTCAAGGTAAAAACAGCAGGAATGTTACACTTAGAAATCAGTTTTAAAGTGTATTCAAAACACAAAGTTGGTACCATATATATTATTTATGTATGATTTTTTATAGGATATAACAGTCCCTGCCCCCCTTTAATACAGAATGCTACAGTTCTACTTGTCCTGTATTTCCAGGACGGATTTGGGCCAGATGCAAAAGAACTACATGAATGCAGACTCTAGATAAGGAATTTATAGCTTTGTCCTTGTCACTCCTTCCAAATGCCTCACCTCCAACACTCGAATCCAGCTGCTTCAAGATGCAGACAACATCATTTTTTAAGTACAGTGCCAGGCAATCGTGGTTTACAAACTAGTATGAAGTATACAAACTCACCTTACTCAGCTAGATCTGCTAAGTTCCAACTCTACAGACTCAGCACGTTAAGTTAAAGATTGCTTAAAATACAGTGCCAACTCTTCAAAGCCTTCTCTATATCACTTTGTAGGCAGGGCAGCAGATTTTCTATCTCCAGCATCATTATTGTTCTCTTTCCTCTCTGTAAAATCTTATTCCTCTATTCCAATATTAAAGTATTTCTGAATACTCAAAATAATGTGCATCTATGGTTCTTTAGAAGAACACTAAAAAACTGAATCAGGAAAATCCTAATTCTTTTTCAGATCATTAGCGGGCATCTACTGAGTTCTAGTATAAGATTCAGTTCTTGTTCTCAAGGAGATATAGTATGGTGTGCAAACATATGAATGACCACCATTATTACATATCGACAATTGAATACACATAAGGTAGATAGAAAGATGTGAAAAGTAACCTAAATTTGTAAGAGAAGGAGGAATATTCTTGCACAAAAAAGGAACACTAAAACCTCAGAAGGTGATGGACAGAATGACTTGTCTAGATAATCAACAACTATCTGGTGCCAGAAAGAGCAATATTAAAATAAATGAATGAAGAAAAATGATGATGAAGTGCAAGTATCAGAAAAAAATAGAAAAAAATGTGCAGGCTGTCGTTTGCTAGCATTTCTGTGAGTTTAAATTCAGGGAGATCAGATGAGGGCTTGTCAGTATAATAAGATACATATGATGAAGAGTTTGGCTATAGGGCTAAAGAAGGAGAAAATGGATTTGATGTTCCTTGAAAGTAGAATCTGAAGTTAGTGACCAATATGTCATGTAGATTAAAGAAGAAGAATGAAAATCTCAAAGTGCCTCCATATCTTCAAATTTCACCAACTGAATGCCATCATTTATTATTAGCTGAAATTTAATACTCTCACTCCAAAGAACAATTCAGGTGTGGGATAGTAGGGGTGCCATTTAGGTGGATAATTTGGTGAGTTTCCACCAGAAAATTAGCATTCTAATGAAATTTTTTTAATTAGATAGTCAAAGTTTAATACAAAATTAGTAGTATTGGGATGTATGCTGTCAATGTCTTCCAAAAGCTAAATCTATAGAAAGCATGCAGTTGAGTAGAGAAGCCAAAGCCGGAAATCGGGGCAATATATACTTTCATGGTTGACTTACTCTTATAAACTAAAAAATTAGCTCCGTTTACACTTCCTTCTGGATACTAACCCTGAAGCTCAGTCTTATAACTTACTTTTGCTCTCTCTTTGCTTCTCATCATCAATTTTACACTGGTGTTGCATTTAAGTTTTTTTTTATTACTTTAAATAATTTTCATTTTATCCATATTGATGGAAAATTTCCTTAAAGCTGGTACTTCTCTTTCACAATGTTGTAGTCTCAAAATTAATCACAGTTGTAGAACAGAGTAGAAGTCTAATGCATGCCCACAGAATAAATAAATGAGAATAAATAATGAATGAATACATAAAATAACAAGCTGTTATGGAAAATAATCAGAGAGATAAATGGAAGTCAAAGTTTTGAGAAAACTAATAGTGTAAGGTGTTCTAAAACATTTAAGTAGAATGATATGGGGCAGACTCAGTTAGATTGGCAAATAATATTTAATTTGATGTTTCATTTTTATTTTTTAAATAAACATGTTTCAGGGAGGAGAATTCATAGTATAGCTATTTTATGAGTTTGTAGAAGAGAGAAAAGGATTACAGTAAATATTGACTTTACTCAGAGAAATTTAGGGAATTAAGGGAAAGTGAGAATATAAATTATAAGTGTTGATGTGGGTGACAGATATTTTATTTTTGTAAGTGGGCTTATTAAAAAGTAATAAAATTTTATCTGCAATAGAAATTGAAAATAGATTGATAGATAGTCAGTAACAATATCACAATAGAATAATCAAAATGGGGAAATAACACATTATAATTTTACTGCCCACAGACTCACGTATCCTATCTCTTCCTTCTCTCCCTCTGCCTCTCTGTTCTCTCTTTTTCTCTCTTTCTGCTTCTGTCTCTTTTTCTCACACATACAATAAATGCATAGCATGTATTTTCTAACCATCTGTTGATTCAAAACGAGAGACTAAGCTGTTAAATGATAAATGTCAGGAAGGGGTAGGGAAATCGAT
This sequence comes from Sorex fumeus, assembly GCF_029834395.1. Classification (NCBI taxonomy): domain Eukaryota; kingdom Metazoa; phylum Chordata; class Mammalia; order Eulipotyphla; family Soricidae; genus Sorex; species Sorex fumeus. Next base: position 7,442,006 of record NW_026606322.1, on the reverse strand, counting down.
CCAGAGGCTGATATGAACACTGCATGCTGGAGGTTTCGGTTGGATCTCTTGGACCACAGAGTACCCCAGGATCTACCAGAGGTGATGGCCAAGGACGCAGGCTCATATAGTCCCTGAGAACAACTGGGTTTGGCACAAATTCTCCCTCAATTTTTTTTCAAGAAATAAGTGCAGGCTAGGCAGGAAATAAAGCTGCTATATTCTACTGACAATCAAATATTCCTGAGAAGCTCCAGATATAATACTAATATAAGGAATATTCATAATCATACATTAATTGATTAATTAATTTTTGATCTGGGGGCCATACTCTGCTATGCTCAGACTTAGCCCTGGGCCTGTTCTCAAGGACCACTGCTGGAAGACTTGGTGGACTCTATGGGGTGCCGGGGATCAAACTTGGGCTGGCAATGTACACACAATACTCCAATCCACATTGGGAATTCAGTAAAGAAAAATAAAAATAAAAAATAAATTTTTTATAAAAATAAAAAATTAACCACATGTGGCAAACTGTACGAGAATATTATAATGTGATATGTTCAAGTTAAGGACTGAAACATCTGGGTATTGTTCCCCTAAGTATTGAAATGTGGACTATGCCATTTTTGATTAAGAATCTGATACATCAGATCTGGTTTCCTAATGATCATGAATTGTTTGGAGGAAGATGCAGACGACAAGTCTCATCTACTATGCAATTCTATTTGCTGAAGACAAAGTTCAGCCCTCTGGTCTTGCTTTCCTCTAGCTAACAGACAATCAGCTCATGACCCTGAAATAAGGAGCCTCGATTTGCCCTTGCAGCTCCTGCAAGAAGCTCTGTGTTAGCTGTCTCAATTCCAAATTTTAAACATTCTTGCAAAATCCTGAGGAAAGAAAGTTAGCAATTTTCCAAGACGATGAATTCTGCCCCAGAGCTAAGCTCACTGGAGACTAAGAGGTAACGGATAATATTTAAGGTGAATGGTCAAATAGATAACTCCAAAGCCCTAAGCCAGGCAGACCACGCTATAGGAGCCTTGTGTTCTCTGTAACATTCTTGTCACTTTATACGTTACACAAATATCCAGTTTTCTTTAAGACCCCCTTGCCCCTGCCCCCAAGTGAGTCATAGTTAACCTATTCCTTTACCAATTCCCTGAATATTGTCCTCCATTTCCCACATAGATTGTATTCCTTTCTCTTCTACTTTCCAATTAGTTGCTCAATATTTTCATGATTAAAAGGCAGGGACCATACTTTCTTCTAGAGGAACTCACAGACCATGGATGAACACAGAGACCCTACACTACTGCTCTAGCATCAACCCCACGCAGAAGACAAACCTCCAGTGGTTTCACATGCTACATGACGAGAATTCACCCAGTCCCCTTTCAAATCCTGCCAGAGGGCTGATTTGATTCTGTTCCTCCTGCAGTGGTGAATTCAACAGGTTGAAACTACATCTTTTGAAACGCATTCATTGTTCTAAATTTTCCACCCACTAATGGCATGGAATGACCCTTTGTTCTCTCTGAAGAGACCAAAGAAAAGCAAGACAATCAGCAGCTCAGCTCAGGTGAGCCTGGAGCTGCAGTGTTTTCCCTTTTCTTGTTCCTCTTCTGTTTGTCGGTAAATACGCATCCAAGCTCTTCTCTGCAAAATTCAGTCCAAGTTCCCACCACCTTGTCAAACTCTTCAAGGGAAACATTATTGCCTTAATTGCCTAAACTCAATTTGCATAATACGGAGTTCTGACAGCCACAAAAACAGGGATGCAAAAAGGAGATTAACAAGTGAGGGTGCACGCTCAGCCAAGCCTGTGCAGTCTGGAAAACAGGAGCAGAGAAGAATTCATCGGATGGGTGGGCTCGCTGCTTCCTCTGCTCCCCACCCCTCCCCACTGCACCTCCTACTCTCCAACCCACCTTCGAGTTTGTTTGTTTTCCATTTGCATTCATTGGCTCAGAGTATGTGCCTTGACTGTTAATTGTCATTCCCAGCAGAGCCTCCTTCAGGGCCTAGTAGAGCACTGGCAGCGGCAGACAGCCCGGATCTAAAAGCAGTCTTGCCTCTGTGCAACAAACTCACTCAAACATTCAAAATATTAACACTGCGAAGGCAGGCAAGCGCTGTTTCTTCCTTAGACTGGGGTAAAGTCATTTAGTAAAATTAGATTAATTTCTCTCTGCCTTATTCATCATCAGCTCTCTGTGATTTCCATCAGGACCCCCCTTGGTACAGCTGCCTCAGCCCCTAATCCCGGGTCAGAACTCTGTGCTCTTCTCCTTGCGGAGCACTTTGATGCCCTCCTGTTGCCTACAGGTTAATAGACCCCTTAAAATGACTTGTAATCAAGAAGCAGTCACCCCAAATTACTTTTGCGAACAAAAAGTGTTCTATCTACTGAGGCTCTTGCCCCAGAGATACAGAAATGAAAGCCAGTTTCACTTAATTCATCTAAGCAAAGGAAGTTAAAGTACCATGGGCTTGGCATGAGTCCCTTCCCCAGACCTTTGCCAGACCACACAGATGATACTTTCCTGACAAACGAATGTGAGGCGTTTCTTAAGCAACTATGTAGACCAATGGACTTTGTGCCACCCAGTGTGCTAGCTTTTGTCTTTAGTCTTTAATTACTTACTATTCAGTACCACAAATCCATCATTTAATAACCCTTCTAACTACCCCTTTAGTGAATGATTCAGTGAATTTTTTCACTGATATTACCTGACCAGTTAATAAACTCACCTCCTCTCCGGAGGATTGCGGTACATTCTTTGACATGAGAATCCTATTATCTCTAGCCTCTATCACTTTTTTACACATCTCTTCAGCTAAGACTACCCATGTCCCATTCATTTATCTTTTTCTTTAAACTCACTTCTGCCAATGAGCGCTAGCACAGTGGGTAGGGCATTTGCTTTGCATGCGGCTGACCTGGGTTCAATTCCTCTGTCGCTCTCAGAGAGCCCTGCAAGCTACCAAGAGTATCTTGCCCACATGACAGAGCCTGGCAAGCTCTTTGTGACAAATTTGATATGCCAAAAACAGTAACAACAAGTCTCACAATGGAGACATTACTGGTGCCCACTCGAGCAAATCAATGAACAATGGGAGGACAGTGCTACAGTGCTACGTTCCTGCCAGTATGGAATAGTAGCTTCAAGAGTTTCTGTTCTAGAAAGACTTTAATACAGTCAAGTAGATTCCTCTCAATACTTGCTTCTCTGATCCTCTATACTAGAAGTCATCATCTTTACACCCCTATTCTTTGTCCACAAGCACAACTAAAGATTCCTGAGAAGTAAAGAAATATGTCTTTTCTCTGTTGATAAAGCATACCAACAGAGTTGATTTTTTTATATTGATGGTGTAGCTGACTACCTATCTAAAGTATGTCATCATTCAAAAACACAGAAATCCTTGTATTTTGTGTGGATAATCAATTTTTTGAAAATGAATGAAAGCTCCACTCCTTTTCATGCTCATAGCTTTTCATTTTCTTGTCTTGCTCCACAGGCTATGAAGTTTTCAGAGTTAGACCATGATATTGAGTATAACTCTTACTGATTCTCAAAGCAATAATTAACTTTATTATTAGGCAAGTTACTAGGTATATTACGAGGTATAAACCCTATAAATATATTGGTTTATACCTAGTTGGGAGGACTGGAGTCACTCTCAGCAACGCTTGGGCACAAAGGACAGTGCTGACTGAGTCTGGTGACATGAATGGGTATCCAGAATGGCATCCAGCATGTGTGTTTTTGGGCCACAGGTACCCAGGGTAGAACCAAGGTCTCATACATGTAAGAAACTGCACAAACTCTATTTTCTTCATATTTTCAGTAAATTTCTTTTGTGAGATTAGAAACACAAATAAAGCATATGGTTGGAGAGCTAGTACAGGATACATCAGGTAAGGCACTTGCTTTACACATAGCTGAACCCAGGTTTGATACTTGGTACTGCATGTAGTTCCCCAGTAATCTGCGAAGAGTCATTCTTTTTTTTTCTTTTTGGGTCACACCTGGTGATGCTCAGATGTTATTCCTGCCTTTGCACTCAGGATCACTCCTGGCAGTGCTCAGGGGATCATATGAGATCCTGGGAATCGAACCCAGGTCAGCCTCATGCAAGGCAAATGCCCTACCTGCTGTGCTATTGCTCCAGCTCTGCAGGGAGTGATTCTTGAGTACTGACCCAGGAGTGAGCCCTGGATCACAGCCATATGTGAGCCAAAGAAACAAAATGTCTCCTAATTTACCAAATGGTTATTATGAATGAGTATAGATTTTATGAATGTTCTTTTCTTAATTTTTTTCAGTACATACCCTCATCAATTTTATTATATTTTAAAAGTACATTTGTTATTATTTTCCCCATTATATAGTTTTCCTAATGTGTTCACATATATATGATGGTTCAAGCAAGTAAGTTAACTGAGATGGCTTTTGCATGTTTGTTATTACAGTCTATGCAGGTGTTCATATATGGAAAGAAAGAGGTGGCTTTGATTTTGATTTTGGGGAACTAAAAAGAGTTAGTCCAGAACATGATGGGTCATTTTCTGGCTTGCCTTGCTTGTAGCTGGCCTTGAATAGATCCCTAGCTCTTCACATGATTAAGCACCCAGGAGTAACCCCTGAGCAGAGGCCAGGGGTTACCCCCTGCACAAGCTAAGCGTTACCCCAAATAAACAAAATCCATATCAAATACAAAAAAAAGCCAAGAAAAGCAACAGTGGAGATCAAAGGAAAGCAAATAATAAACTATGAATCACTACTTAGTCTGTAGAATTAAACTAAATATAAAGGGTTTTTTAATGTTATTTTTGATGGTTTCCAGAAATTTGGATTTGTCTTTTGTGCCCCATGTTTTGATTGTTTGTGAAAATTATTAAGGAAACATAAAAATGTACCAACCAATAATAGAGAACATATCCAATGATGAATAAATGAAAAGGTAGAGACAAACAATTTTTAAAAAGTGGTAACTGATATTGTAACAAATTAGATTGATTTTAGACTTTGCCAAACCTCCACAGGGTAAAATTGAGAATAAGTTATTTAAAATAAGAACATTAAGAACATCTAAAAGGAAAAAATCAGGAGAACTGATGAATTTTTTATAGCTTAACCCTGGTAGAAGGTTTATATGTGTTTATATTATATTATGATATATTATATACACATATATGATTGATTCTTAGCTGTCTGAGGTATAAAAATAAAACTTAATAGAACTAATAGATTTTGCAAAGTAATATGCGATTTTGGGTGAGCATTTGTCACAAGGGAAGAAGGCAGTATGAATTATTGCTTAATGAGGATACTATGGTATCTCAGCCTACTTTTCAGATGTAAACAAATGTAAGGAATGAGCAGGGGCAAGGTCACAGTAAGTATTAAAGTGTGTGTCAGTATTCTAACTATAGTTCCTCACATATAATTGAAGAGAGAAGTCAGGTTACAAGTGAGTTCTGATTGGGAAGACTATGAGAATAATTCTAAGGAAGGAGGTTTTTACCTAATCCAGTGACACAGGATTTTATTGCTTGACACAGTTTGTTGAGCAGCCATGAGGCAATTCACAGTCTAGTACTTCAGGAAAATAATGAACCGTGTGTGCTGTGATATCAAATAAATGAAAGTTGGAATTGAGAGAATGCTTATGATCAGCCAATTGGAAAGATGCACAAAGTTCAGTTCTAGGTGCAAAATGATTTACAGTGACGAGATAGCTATTCTCTGAACAAACATTAAAGATGCTAAAGGTGAACATTTTCTTTCACTTTCAACAATATCATAAAATTTCCTAACAGAGATCAGAATAACAGGAAAAGTCCATTTAATGGCATAAAGCCGGAAGTAATTACTTATTTATATAGAATGATATAAATTTAAACATATCAACTCTGTGATTTTAGTTTTACTAATTATTGTGACAAGGAAGAAATTTAATTGACAGAATCTTCTTCAGACTCAAAACAAAATAAAAAGTTTATAGGAGTCAAATGAACATCAAATGTACCGCAAGTATTTATTTAACGCTTAATACCAACTAAATATTAAAAACAGATAAATCAAGAGAACACATTTTAGAAATGGTTTAAGAAAAGTGCAAGTTTCTTGAAGAATTTTTCTGTTTTTCAGTGGGTAAATCTGTTTTACAAGAAGGTATTGGATTGGGGAGCAGGAGGGGGAAGGATATTTGACATATTTCACTCATTAAGCACAGTGTTCTGATGCTTGTCTGCATTAATGTAAATATTTTGATTTAGGAATTCTTTTATTATACTTTAGTCAGTGAGGTCACAGTTACATTAATTTCATGGTATTGATGTATAAAGTTGATGCATCTACTACCAAAGGACCCACCACCCTCCACCAATGTCCTTCTAGTCTCAAGTGAAAAGCACATGAAAAGTTTCAGTAATGTTAGACAGTTTGATCACTTTGTAATTTGTATTCTTTAACTATACTCAAAAATTCTGAAGGTTCACTATGACTGAATCTCTTTTGGGAAGATTTATTGGTATGTTGTGTAAGGAAGACAACACATAAATTATTCATAAAGTAAAGGTTAGAAAATTTTTTATTTGATTTGGGTCAAACCCAGCAATGTTCAGTACTTACTTCTGGTTTTGTGGTTTGCATTATTCTTGGTGCTACTTGAGGTCTAGATGAGATGCTGGGGACCAAACCTGGGACAACCAGGTACAAGACAAGTGCCCTCCTTGCTGTACTAAGGCCTAAGATTCCAAATTAAAAAATAAATTAAAATTTAATGAAATTAATACCAAATAATGATTTGAAATAAGGGTTCTTTCTGAAAGGCATTATCAACTAATGTATAATTCTAGAGTAAGCATGTGCCTTTATATATATATGTATATATATATATATATATGAATTTAAATATATAAAGGAGCCAGCCAGGGGAAAACATGACAGAGATATCTCTAATCAGTAAAAAGAATAAAGAAGAGGAGAAATACTGAATCTCAAAGACTGTGACCAAATGGTTTTAAAAGACTTACAAAGGAGGGAGTGCACTAAAAGAAATAGTTTCTCTAAGTAGTACTAACAGAGTTAAAAAGTTAAACTTTGGTTTATCTTTACTTAAACATTCTCCTGTTAACATAATAAAGTTTTTGGTAAAAATTCAGTATCTACAGGGCACCTAAACCCCTTTGAGGAATGACTAAAAACATAGGAAATTATCTGATTGATTTAAAAAAAAAAACTTACACAACTTGGGCTGAAGAGATATTACAGTGTGTAGGGCACTTCCCCTGCACATAATCAACCAGATTCAATACTGAGCAACAACTATGATTCCCCAAGCCCAAGTAGGAGTGACTCCTGAGCTCAGAGGCAGGAGTAATCCCTGAATAACCCATTGTGCAAAGATCACACACACACACATACACACACACACACACACACACACACAAATTACAAAACTTGCTTTCATAAAAAGAAGGAACATTGAATGAGCCTATAAACAACCAGGTAGATTAAGAGCTGGGCTGAATACTACAGCCTTCTAGAATGGGGTCAGATAGAATCGCTCTCTTCAGAATCAGCCCAAGCTACCACAGAGTATCTCCTCTGACATACAAATGTCTTATATTGTCATTCTTGGAACATGCAGCTTCAAACAGGCCACCCACCACCTTCTCCAAATTTCACAGTACTGGAGCGATAGCACAGCGGTAGGGCGTTTGCCTTGCACACAGCCAACATGGGCGACCCGAGCTCGATTCCTCCGCCCCTCTCGGAGAGCCCGGCAAGCTACCGAGAGTATCTCGCCCGCACGGCAGAGCCTGGCAAGCTCCCCGTGATGTGTTCGATATGCCAGACACAGTAACAGCAAAGTCTCCAATGGAGACGTTACTGGGCCCGCTCGAGCAAATCGACGATCAACGGGAGGGCCTTTACCTTTACCTTTACCTAACAGTCCATTAGGAGTAGAGCAAATTTGATGGAAAATTTACATAGAAGTCTACTAACTTGCATGAGTGAAAATAGTAACAACCAGCACCAACAAGTTTGGTAAATTCTCAGACATTGCTATTCATAAAACCATTGTGAGATATAACAATATTCACAAATTGAGTTTTATAGCTGCATTTTCTGATAATTCCATTTTCCATTTTCTTGTAACAAGCAATATGAAGTAAATTTGTGTCTCCTAAATTGGAAGGTTGAGAGATAGAGGGAAACTTGGATGTTGGTAGAAGGAAAGTCACAATAATCGTGGGGTTAGTGTTGGAATATTGTATACATGAAACAACAGTGATATGAACAATCCTGTAAATCATGGTGATGTAATATTTTTTTAAAAAGAGGAAAATTATAAACGTATTTAAATTCAAGTAAATAATAGCTTCAGTTTTTCTGGCAGCCACGAAAGACTTTCTAACTTTTATTTGTCTTTTCCTCTATTCTCCAATATTACCTTGTCCTTTATTACTCAAGGATGACTATTCCCAGCTTTCAGTTATATGCAAGCATGGCACTAAATTATATATATATATATATATTATATATAATGTGAATGATATTCACTTGTGTAAGTTGATATTTTTATTATTTGTTAGGTTGGGGTTAAACTCTGATTTTGTGCTCAGGGATCTCTTCTGGCAGTACTTGGGGAATCATACATGATGTCTGAAATCAAACCTAAGTTAGTTACACACAAGGCAAGGCCTCTGTCAACAGTACCATCTAGCCAGCCTAGTGAATACTTTCAAATATTGAATATGCTCTATCTTGACATTGTTTCATTGTTTACAGGGGACTACCTATGGTAATGAGGCAATAAAATAAACAAAAAAAAAACCACTTGATTTTTGGAAGGTATAGGTCAAGTACTGATATTGTAAATCTGTTCTTATTGAAATAGCTTAGCTAAATTCAATTTTTAAATTAAAAAATTAAATAATATTGTTCTGGGGCTGGAGATATAGTACAGTAGGTAGGTCATTTACATTGCACTTGGCCAACCTGGGTTCGATCCCTGGCATACAATAACACCTGCTGAGGCCTGCCAAGACTGATCCCTGAATGCAGAGCCAGAAGTAAGCCCTGAGCACTGCTAGGTGGGGTCCCAAAATGAAAAAAAAAGTAAATAAATAATATCGCTTTATAAGAATGTAGTTACATTTTAGGTGGGTATGCTACTGCCTCATGTCTATAACCAAAATATTGATATTCATTTGCCTCAATCCATTGACTGCATTAATTCTATTCCTGTTACCTGTTTGCTAACTTCATGGTCAAAATCTGGTTTCTCAGCCTCTTTCATGACTTTGTTTTATTATATCCATGTGTAAGTGAAATCATTTTATATATATTTGTCTTTCCTCTATTAACATATTTCACTTAGTATGCTGTTTTTCAATTACATATGTGTTTTAGTTAAAAATAAAAGAATATCTATTTTTTCTTACCTACATATATACATACATATACATACAACTTATAAAACTTCTTTACTCATCTGTCATTAAGCTTTTGTATTATTGCTTCCTACACTGTGGATATTGTGAAAGTTATTGTAATAAAGATGACATCAAAGACAGGTAGAGCAGCAGTGCTGGTAGATGTGGCAGAAGCCAGGAAAAGCATTTGTAATGCCCACCTGTCCTTCACCAACTACAAGACCAAGATGACTGACCTCCGACATCCTGATGGATCTATCATATCTTCCAGAAGGTCAATGGAGAAGATTATTCATGACTTCTACTCAGATCTCTTTAATAGCCATGTCCACTTGTCCACATATCAAATTCCGCACGATGGATACGTCATTCCCAATGTTCTCCCTTCTGAAATTCGACACGTCATTTTGTCGGTAAAGAAACGAAGGTCAGACCTGAGAAGAACCTGCCGGCAGTACTCATCAATACACTGGCTCGGCTCTCCACACACTACCTGTCTGAATGCAAGTTTCCGTCCCTATGGAAAACCAGAAGGACTGTACTACTGTATAAGAAGGGAGACATCCATGCCATTGGCAACTATCGCCCGATCTGCCTATTGTCTGGCATCTACAAGTTGTTCACTCGAGTCATCCTAAATAGGATTGGCAGAACACTAGATGAAGGACAACCATACGAGCAAGCCAGGTTCTGCAAAGGATTCAGCACCATCGACCATATCCACACGATAACCAAGCTCATTGAGGTTTCTCAGGAGTTCAAGATGCTCTGTCTAATGTTCATTGATTTAAAGAAGGCCTTTGATTCTGTTGAGATGGAAGCAGACATTGAAGCCCTAGTCAATCAGGGCATTCAAGCTCAATACATCAGGATCCTCAATGAGCTCTATTACAGATTCACTACCAGGATCTCACCATTCTACAAAGAAGTAATCATCGATGTCAAGAGAGGGGTTCGGCAGGGTGATACCATTTCACCTAAACTCTTCAGTGCCACCCTCGAGAACATCATGCAATGACTGGAATGTGAAGGAATGGGAGTGAAGATAGATTGATCGGCAACTACACCACCTCCGCTTTGCTGATGACATCGTTCTAATAACACCAAACATTAGCCAAGCAGCACAAATGCTAACCCGACTTCGATCATGAGTGTGGAAAGGTCAGAATACAATTGAATCTCACAAAGACAATGTTCATGAGAAACAATCTTGTTCCTGATGTTCCATTCACTCTCAACGGAACCACCATCTCTGAATGCAACAGTTATATATACCTAGGTCGAGAAATCAACATGATGAATGACCTGGCACCTGAGTTATGCAGAAGGAAGAGAGCGGCTTGGAATGCCTTCAAGAGCGTTGAAGAAATAACTAAGAGGACAAAGAAGCTCCAGCTACGAGCACATCTCTTCTATTCCACTGTTCTTCCTGCATTAAATATGCCTCAGAAACCTGGGCCCTACGCAAACAGGATGAGAACGCTATTCGGGTCTCTCAAAGGGGAATCGAAAGAGCTATGCTTGGATTATCATGCATCACTCAGATGAGAGATAGACTCCGGAGTTCTGATCTCCATCAACGCTCAAGAATCAGGGACACTGTCTCATTTACCAAGGCATCAAAAATCATATGGGTTGGACACGTAATGAGGTTTAGAGACAACCGCTGGACGAGAGCCATTACCGACTGGATTCCATGGGATGTCAAAAGATTGCGTGGACGCCCACCTAGAAGATGGTCAGACTTCTTCGTCAAGACCCTGAATGATTGGTTTGAGGCTCTGCATGTTCCTCGAATGAGCAGATGCCATTGGGCTACGCTAGCACGCAACAGGGATAATGGAGACATTACTGGCATTTGCTCAGGTAAATCGATGAGCAACGAGGTAGCAAGTGATCAAGTGATTGTAATAAGCATATACTTACAAATATTTTTTTGAATTAGTTTTTTTCCTTTTGTTTGGATATATGGCTAAGGAGTGGAATTTCTGAATCACATCTTTAGTTTCATTTTTAATTGTTTTAAACTATCCATATTGTTTTCCTCAAAGGTTGATCCAGGGACTAGAGTGATACTACAGAGTGTATTGGACACTCTGTATTATAGACACACTGGCCCTGTGCAGTGTGCCCTATATGCTTTACCTGTGCATGGATGAAATGTTTTCAACTCTGGCATCCTATATGGTCCCCCATGGATTGCTAGGAGTACTTCCTGAATGCAGACCCAGGATACCCCTGAGCTTTGCTGTGAGTGGCCTCAAGAGCAAAACAAAACAAAATAAAAAGGTTGAATCAATTTACATTTTCATAAGAAAAAAATAATAAAGGATTCTTTTTCTCCATTCTCTCCACCAGCATTAATTTATATAGGATATTCTTACTGGTGTGATGTAATGTCTCACTAGAAATTTGGTTTTCATTTCCCTGATAGTCCGTGGAAATAAATAGTTTTCCATGAGTTTGTAGCCAACATGACCTACTTCTGATTTGTTACATGAGGGAGAAATGACCTTCTGTTGCACTTATTGATTTAGTTGTTAGTTTGGTTGCAAGTTTCCTTTTTTCTTTTTCTAAATTTTTATTAAAGAGCCATGATTTACAAAGACACAGAAGGTTGCGTTTTAGTCATACAATAATTCAATACCAATGTCTCCACCAGAGTCAACTACCCTTTACCAGTGTTACCAAATTCCCTCCTCATTCCAACCCCTACCACATGCCCAGTTGACTTGACAGGCACATTACAAAGTTTCAGGTTGTAGATTTTCTTACTTAAACATTTGTGATAGACTCTTATCATACACTCCAATTACGTTGTGAGGAATAAAATAAGTTAGCTTAATTATAGAAGATTAATTGAGTTGACTTCGAGGGAGGTCATGAACACACATCAGCCAGGAATATGTGTGGTATATAATGATAAACCATGGTAGATAGGTACTAATGAGTTAATTAAAGTAAAAAGAAAGTTCACAGAGAAAGTTAAATAGAAAAACCAAGATGTGTTTTAGTAGATGAATGAATTGTATTATATTCAGACAAAAAAAAATTATTCACCACTAAGGAAGATAAGTGATAAAGCCAATAAAATATATTTAGTAATTTACCAATATATTACTAAGTGAGGGTTGGAGTGGCAGCGTTCGCCTTGCACGTGGCCCACCCAGGTTCGATTCCTCCTCCCCTCTCGGAGAGCCCAGCATGCTACCAAGTGTAATATACCTGCATGGCAGAGCCTGGCAAGCTACCCGTGACATATTTAATATGCCAAACACAGTAACAAGTCTCACAATGGAGATGTTACTGGGCCTGCTTGAGCAAATCGATAAACATCGAGAGGACAGTGCTGCTGGAATGATGGTGATGCTGGAATGGGGATAGAAAAGAAAAGTAACATTTAATGTCCCAGTTTTGATACTAGACATTTGCAACAGTAAATATTATTAGGAATTTACCTTTTCAGGGAGGAAACTGAATTATTATTTAAAACCAATTTATTCTTCTATATTCTGTATGAGACATTATGGACATAGGAAAATCAGGAAACGAGGAAACAATGTGAACGATTTTTGTCATAATTTAATGCCTTGAATGAAAAGGACAGGAGAGAGTAAAAGAAACTAAGAAAAATTAGCAGGCATAGTATTGAATTGAATGCGAATAGTAAAATGCAAAAAAGTGACTTCACTGAAATAACTATAGTTTAAACAAGTGATGCAGAAAAGAGTGTTGAGGAGGAGGTATTAAAAAGAGGTGGGATTTTTTCAGTTCTGTTGAAATGTTCACAACTTGTTTCTATCTTGATTGGGAAAGGAGAGGAATACACTACTTTGGAAATAGATCATTTTTAGATGCAAAATGGGACAGGGAGAGAAACACTGTTCTTATGCACTGTTCAGAACCATGATGGAGGAAGAACAGATGGTTTGGTGGTTAAGATAAGCACTTAAAGTGAGGCTGTTCTCCTAAGCTTATTCCAAACAACCGAGTTTCTTGAATCTGAAATATGACATTGGAAATATCACAGTCAGGAAGCTTTCAAACGAAATTTTTGGCACTTCCTGAGGCAGTAGTATTCTCCAAAGACTATTTTAATTAAGACTCAGGAGATTAATTCTCACTGCTGGTGAATGTTGTGGTATAAGCCCACACCTTCCACTGAACAGATAAATTCATGCAGGTAATTGAGCCAAAACACTTGAATATCAACTCTTAAGAATTTATGACTGTTTTTATTCTCAAGATTACAGAGACTCATGGAATCAGACTTAAAAAAGCAAGAGATAACCTTTAAAAAATTAAAATAACTAAAGAAAGCATTTATTTTACAGAAACTGAACTGGAATATATCATAAAATATATCTGGCTTCAAATTTTAAACTTTAAAAATAATAGATTTGTACCAAAATTACTGTTTTGATCTCTGGTTCAGTGATTTGTTTATAAATCTACATATTATTGAACCCAGTACTTCAAAATTAATTACATGGCATGTTCTGCATAAATATTGAGGCATAGTTTCCACACTCAGAAGTTTATAGTTTAGTGGGGGAATTATATTTTTTGTTGCAGACTTTTCTTCATTTGGTTCAGAAAACTGCCACGTGTCAGGCACTTTGCTAAACATCACACACTCTATTTGTTAATTATTTCACACAAACATTCTGTGGAGATACTAAGATTTCAAGTTACACTAAGAAAACTACTGTGTTGTGGGAGAGGAGGGGAGACGGAACAAAATTCTGATGAGTTTTTAACCCAGAATGCAATTCACAATTTTGTTCACAGAATTTGGGAAACACTATAATTCTTATAGTGGTCCAGGTACTAGGACATCTCACTATAAAATTGGGCCCCTTGCCATATCTAGTCTTAAACACTTTAGTGAAAAGCCTGACAATGTAAGAAATAGCAAAAGATATAGGTTGTATGGGCCTAGATTTCAAGTTTGGAAACAAGTGTAAGGACTTAGAGGAAGCAAGAACAAGAATGAAATCTTGCCCTCCATAAATTCACCCAACAGGAGCAATAGGGACTCCTAGATAGTGAGAAAAGACTAACAGAAGAAAATATTAAAAAGAAAAAAGATTCAAGTTAGTGGCATCATAAATCACAGAAGGAGACAATGTGGATAAATTCAATATACTACTCATGGAATACAAAAGATTGCAGCAGGTATTTATCAAATGATATCCATTTCATTCAACCTCAGAAAGAAACAATGTAGACCAAGTGCTAATATACTTCTCATGGAGTACAAAAGATTGTGAAAGATTTTATTCAAATTACTGGAGATTTTAATCAGATTTGTTTGCGCTGGAGCGATAGCACAGCAGGTAGGGCATTTGCCTTGCATGCAGCTGACCTGGGTTCGATTCCTCTGCCCCGTCAGACGGCCCGGCATGCTACTGAGAGTATGGTGCCCACTCGAGCAAATCTATGAACAACAGGAGGGTAGTGCTACAGTGCTACAGTGCTTGTTTTATTTATTTTAATATTTTTACTGAGGTAACATTGGTTTAGAACACCACATATAGGTTTTAGAAGTACCAATTCACACCATGTGAAATTTATGTAACCACACTACACCCACCATCTAAGTACCAATATCACCCACTATCCCATTAATAGTCTTCCACTGAATCACCTTCATGCTGTGCTCCTCCCTACCTCACCCCCTCTGTTAGTTTCATATATATATATGAATATATATATGTATGTATACATATGTATACACTAAGAAAATTACTGGGTTGTTTAGCTTCAGTTATGCAGTAAGAATCTAAGGGTTTATTTTGTTTCATTATTACCTTTGCTTTTGATTTGTCTAATTATATTTCCCATGTGAATAAAATCAAGGGGTGTTTTGTTTTTCTTCCTCAGCCTGATTTCATTTAATTTAATCCTTTTTAGTTTCATCTTTTTTACCGTATGAGCGGTACTCCACTGAATTAGCATACCACAACTTTGCCTAATAATCTACCTTGTGTTCTTTGGTTATTTCTGTTCTGGCTATTTTAAATTGTGTGTATTGGAGACAGGAATACATTTTTATATTCACATTATCCTTTTTTTTATATCCTTGAGATATCTTCTTAGGAGGAAAGTCGCTGAATCATATAGTATATCTGTTTTGAGTATTTTGAGAAAACCTTATGTATTTAACATAGAGTCTACCGGAATTTATAAATCCACAAAAAATGAATGGGAATTCTTTTTATAACCACATTATCAACCACATTGTTTTGTTTTCTCGCCCTACTCACAGGTGTTAGGTGATATCTCATCACAGTCTTGATCTGAACTTCCAGATCCCCTCAGCAAAGTCTAGAGCTCTTCTCTGTGCTCAGCAGTACTCCCTAGATAATCTCCAGACACGTATCTCCAAATGGGAATGTCTCACCAGACTTCAGCTTTTAAAATTTATTTTGGGGAGCTAATAGTCTGTGATTAGATCACTGAGTGTCTAATTAAAAAATAACTATACATGCAATACATTTTAATATAATGTATGGCCATTTTGTATTGACATTTCTAGTTGCATATACATATTTAATTTTAATATGCATATGTAAGCATCCCAGTCTACTGAATGCAAGCTATTGAGAATATCTTTCCTACATGGTGGAGCCTGGCAAGCTACCCTAGGGGTATTCAATATGCCAAAAAGAGTAACAATAATGGGCCTCAATCCCCTGACCCTGAAAGAGCCTCCAATATGGCAGCATTGGGAAGAATGAGTAAGGAGAGGCTGCTAAAATCTCAGGTTTGGGATGAATGGAGACATTACTGGAGCCCGTTTGAGCAAATCTATGAACAATAGGACAACAGGTGATACAGGTGGTATGTAAGAATCAATGGAAAAGGAACAATCATAATGGACTAAGGAGACTGAGATTACAACAAAAAGCTAAGTAGTCGTTCCTGGGTTCCCAACAAACAATGGGTATGACGTCTCTATAATAATTTTAAAATTTTAAGTATTTACAAGTCATTAATGGAAAAGTAATATTAGAATAAAGATATCAAATGCTACAGCTAGTGCCCCACCCTGCAAATCTAGGGATAGTGTTTAGAATAGTTAAGTATCTATCTGTTGGATACTGTCTTTGTACTTTTACTCTGCAAAAGTTTGATAAGTGCATCCTTTTGTGTTGAAAAAAAAAACATTCCACTTTAAAAGAAAGAGAAGCTAAAAGTGAAAATGAACCATAGAAAATAATTTATCAGTCATTGGGAAAGAGAGTATTGGGATTTGGGCATATTTTATACTACCAAGCATCAGAGAAGGTGGACAGCTTGAGACACCAAATTTTTATTTCTATAAAGTGTCAGGATTTGTTGTTATGGAACAGACATTAATGATTCTTGGGCATCATCCTTTAGGAGTTTCAGGATTTGTATTTATCAAAGTGGAACAGAGGAATGAGATGAGGGAATTGGGGACCACTTATCTAGTGTCATAATCAAGCACAGTGGATAGGAAAACAATTCAAACGTGAACAGGATAAGAAGTATTCTGTAGTCAAAAGTGTGTGTTTAACAATATTCAGGGAGAATGGTTCTGGTGTTGTCCCTGAGACTAGGGAAAACAGAAACATTAGGGGACTAGATAGATAGTAGAGAAGTAAGGTGCTTCTTTTGCATGTGGCCCACCTAGGTGCAATTCCTGGTTTCGTATATGCCATATGCTATATATGTAATATATACCTATACCCTATATGCTCCCCAAGCACTATCAGAGGTTAGAGCCAGGAATAAACCCTAAGCACTGTAGAATGTGGACCAAAAAGGAAAGGTAAGTAAAAAAATGTTAAAACATCAAGATCACTTGATCACTTGACTTCCCGTTAATCGTCGATTTGCTCGAGTGGGTGCCAGTAACGCCACCATTTGTCCTTGTCCCGTGCTACTGTAGCCCAATGGCGTCTGTTTGCTCTAGGAACATGAAGAGCCTCAAACCTATCATTCATGATCTTGATGAAGAGGTCTGGTTGGTCTTGGTCAACATGATGAACTCAGACAGTCTCCCACCCTGTTCATTCCATTCTAGGCCATGGGTCCTGATGTGAAGTTCTTCAACAGATCTTCTCGGTCCTATCTTGGCATTAAAATCACCCACAATGATCTTGTAGAAGTTGTGGTCTTCTTTATAGAACTTCTCCAGCTCCATGTAAAACTTCTCGATTTCTCCTTCATGATAATTAGATGTTGATGCATAGACAACGAAGATAGAAACTGCAGGCAGTGAGCCACATCTATTCAAATGTAAATGTCCGATTCTGGTTGTTAGGCATTTGAATGAATCAATGGCCATGGCCAAGTTTGTGTTGACAAGGACACCGATGCCTCCGACACCTCTTTTATCGCATGTTCCGAGGAACAATTCTTCTCCAGTGTCAAAAATGGCATGATGAGATTGGTGCCTTCTTGTCTCGATCAGACCAATGATGTCGTACTTGATCTTTCACGCTTGTACCATCGGGTCCTAGATGGATGCAGCTTATGCTAGTGTATGTGCATTGAAAGCACAGACGATCATTTTTGTCTTCCTTCATTGTGTCAGACTAGTTTGGCCTTGAGATTTTATCGGCCTCTCCTTTCTCACCCTTCTCAATGCTGTCATATTGGTGAAGTCTTCAGGGTCAGGGCAATGAGACCCATTGTAATTACTGGTTTTGGCATATCGAATACACAATGGATAGTTTGTGAGGCTCTGCTGTGTGGGCGGAAAACTCTCAGTAGCTTGCCAGGCTTTCAGAGAGGGATAGAGGCTTTTGGGGTGACCTCTAATCGCCCTTGTAGGTGTTACCATATTTGAACCCTATCAAATATGGTACGGCAATTCCGGAAGATGGGTATTTAGTGTCTTATAATGTGTCCCGCCGCCTCAAAGTGGCCACGTGGGTACTGGAAAGCGTCCTGGAGTGTGGCGGCGGCTGGGTAGCAGAGGTAGTGTCAGTGGTGGAGGTCTGCCAGTGAGGTATTTATCTGGTCCCGGTAGGGGTAGGGTGGGTCTTCTGTGTGCAATCCAATCCCTGGGTCTCTGGCGGTTGGTGGAAGCAGACAGGGCAGGGTAGGGTGGGGCTCCTGATTTTAATCCCTTCGTCACCTGTGGTTGGTGGGAGCAAGCAGAGAATCTCTGCCCCTGGGTCCATTGAGCCTGGACTCCAAGGTCTCAGAGTTCCACTTATCTTGTTCTGTGGGGTTTCAGTCATGCGTGAGTCTTGGCCAGAGTGGCTGTGCGGGTCCAGAAAGCATCCTGGAGTGTGGCGGCAGCTAGGTAGTGGAGGTAGTGTCAAAATCAATTTGAATATTTATTCTAATATAAAACTTACTTGTTTATACATATTTCCCCATGGCATATTTGATATGCCAAAAACAGCAGCAAGTCTTATAATGTAGATGTTACTGGTGCCCGCTCGAGCAAACTGATGAACAAAGGAATGACAGTGCTACAGTGCTACATACATATTTCCTCATTTCATCTCATAATGAAAATTTAATTATTCCATTTTATAAATAAGAAAGTTACGACTTAGCAAGTTAAACAAATTGCTCAGTTGTACACGTCAGATAAACTGAAGGAGATGGCTGTGAGGCCGAGAACAGAAGGGTTCCAAATTTTTCTTTTCTCTCCATTTTTGCTTCTCACAAACTTCCTTCCTAGCAAATGGGATAACTTAGCCATCTCACCTGTTGAAGCCTCCTAAATTTTCCTGTCAAATGAAGTCATTCAATGGTACTGGGGGTTTCTCTGTGCATTGTGCATGTTTTTGTTGTAGGTGTGAGAGGTGCATGATGTAAATGACGGCATAATCTTACTCTGAACTTTGTGGAAAGTAACGCTGGCAGATCAATCCTGATTAAGGCATCAGGAAAGGTCCTGGTTGTCTCACCTTCAACATATCCACTGTGACTAAAGAAAAGCCAAGGAATATATTTGACTTTGCAGGAATGGTTTGAAAACCTCTTGTGTAACCTTCTCGGATTCTAGGGTCTGTGCAGGTGTGTGGTGTGTGTACACGTGTGCACACACCTGGGTGTAGGCAGGGGCTTCTCAAAATGGCATCGTAGTCAGTTTTACAGTGTCAGAATTAATTCAAGAGCTTATTACTATGTATCTCTTAGGAGCTGGATCTGAAGAACCAAGATCCTCAGATTCACTCATTGGATTCACCTCCATCAGTTGGAAATATAGTTGCTTCTCTTTCTGGGAGCTGGGAGAAATAATTA
Organism: Sorex fumeus; assembly: GCF_029834395.1. NCBI lineage: Eukaryota > Metazoa > Chordata > Mammalia > Eulipotyphla > Soricidae > Sorex > Sorex fumeus. Next base: position 7,422,331 of record NW_026606322.1, on the reverse strand, counting down.
TAATGATGAAGTATACATAGTCACTTATAGGTCTGTTTCCAGTTCCAACTCTATGATCTGTTATTTTTGGATTCTCGACACTCTGGACATTACTCCTCACTTCAGAAACCAGGTTGGTCCTTAAAACTACTTGAAAGAGTGACATGCTACGATGTTATGCCTAGTTTATGACTTCAAAAGAACAACTAGATATGTACTTTTTATTCCCATAGTATTGCATCCTACGGGATGACAGTCACCTGCCAGGGAGAAAATTACTTTTTAATAACTACTTATTTGATGCTCCTTTAAATTTCTTAAGTACTCTCCTCAGGGCATAAACACATGTCGGTAATCTAATTTTTTCTGTGTGAGGTAAGAAAAAGCTAAAATTTTAAATTTTCCATTCTGATTCTGGAGTTAGAACTTTAGATCTAGATGTGAACTCTCTAGACTAAGAATCTCTATTAAAGGGATTTATGGTGGGAACAGTCGAAACTTGGGAACAGGAGAAGAAGGAGAAGAACATCCATTGTGCATCAATAGATAGAAGAAAAGGGAGGAATTTGCCAGACATAAATAAGCAAATAAAAAATATAGTTTGGGGGAGGAAAGTGGTGTACAACACCAGGAGATTTCTCCTGACTTTTATTTAGGAATTACTCCTGTGATACTGGTTGGACCATATGGGTGCCTGAGTTCAAATCTGGGCTTGCTATATGGAAAGCAAGAACCCTATTGGTGTACTGTCTCTCTGAACCAATGCAATCTTTAATTGCTTACTCTTTTTTTTAACCTTTTAATGTTTTTTTTTTTTACTAGACTTTGTGGTCTTTTCACAAAATTCTTCATTCCAAAATTCCCAAACTAATAGAAATAAACCCAATACAAGATGAAGGGTACCATTAAACCCCAAATAATTGAAAATTAGTTAATAAATAAGCATTGTACAAGCTGAAAGTTGCAGGTATTAAACAACTTAGTAGCACTATAATATATATAACACTGGATAACTAGTAAAAATTCTCAAATCAGAACGCATTTGTGATAATATTCAACAAAAGTCAAAAACAATTCTATTCATGTTTTTATCACTTATGAATTCTTACAGAATAGCAGAAACTATTTAACTTAATCAAAATAATTTCATTCAATCTGTAATATCAAAAATTAAAACTGATCTAAATGTCAAAACATGAATAATAATCTAGCATGACCTATCAATATATTAAAAGATTATGAAGTCATTTAACATTAGAAAATATGTAAAAATCACTGAAATATTTAGGAATCATCTTAAGTAGTAAAACTAAATAAAAATCACAAAATAATATGCATAGAAGTTTCTCAAACCATTTAAAATATGAGTATATGAACAGATGAATGGTGAGTACTGTGTATGAATTTATTCAATGTTATTATAATATCTTTCTCTTATTTGTTCTATTTGTTGAGCAATAAAAAAGGAGCCTGTGTCTCTAATTATGCTTTGTGTGAAAGTCATAACCTTGAACTCCATGATGGCTTCTTAAGATTCAAGGTGATAAGTTCCACAGTGGAACCCCCTGTGGTCTCACCCTTTGTGAATAACAAGTGCAATGAACATTGTTTAGTTCTTTGGAAACTTCCGGTACTTCCAGAACTCTAATTCTTATACTAAGGGAATATTTACAAGTGATTCCTTTGGTGATTTCATAATTTTTCATTTTCAAACTTTTCCCTCAGTCTCTTTCTAATAAACTTTCATTAAAAAATGCTTCCTGAAATCTCATGCTGTAGTACTACCTGTGGGTATGATGCACCATGTGAGGATGTCAAATTTAATTAGATTGTGCTCTCTGTTACTTAATGATTCAAGTAGGCTTACAAGTACAAGATCATAACCTCCCTACTCCCCACTAGGCTGAAGAGTTAGTTATTTCAAAGGACAACTATTCATGTTATGTAACCATAATTATTTTAAACCATATCCAAAAAAATAATAAAAAATATCGGCACTCAATTAAACCCTTTACCTGAGGAAACACAAGCATCTTACAAGATTTCTTTTTCTAGTCATAAAACATCCAAGAAGCAGGGAAAAGATAATAAAAATCATACTCTGAAGAACTCCTAAAAACAAGTGTAGACTCATTTTAGATTCTTTTTGTCATGAAACATGTAAGCTCACTAGCAGATTCCAATAGAAAGTGATAAAAGGATATAAAATTCAGAACTGGATAACACAGAGACATTTGATTATGAAAGATAAATCTATATCCTTAATATATTTTGTGGGCCCCCATATATTTTTTTCTACTGAATTATTTTTGTAGCCCTTCCTTTTTATAGGTCTTCATTGATTATACTCATACCTATAAGCCTGCAATCCATAAAATTGGATATGCCAGACACAGTAACAACAAAGTCTCCAATGGAGACGTTACTGGGCCTGCTCGAGCATAAAATAACATATGAATAAAATCCTAAGAATTGCATAAACAGCTGTGTCAAATCATGAGTCAAAAAGGTACAGAGAACACAGAAGTTCACCTGATGTCTTGTTCCTTGACATCCCATATGAAATACTTTGTCTTTCATCCCATTTGAAGACCGAGCTTGTGAAGTCACGTCATTCTGTGGGAGTGTTACCACCCCCCCTTAAGTATCTGAATCTTTCTTTTGTGTACTTCTGGACATATTGGACTTAGTCAGAATTGCTAACCTAATAAGAATTTTATATTAATTTATATGTATCAAATAAATATTCAAGACAGAATATTATAGATCTTCAAACAATGGATGAGAAGTAGTTTTCAGAATGAGTTATTTGAAATGCTTTATCTAACGAACACACTTTAATACGATTTAAACAAACCATCTGTAAAGTCGTTATTTTTAGAAACATGAGAGAAAATTTAAATATGGATTAAGTGGAAGATTCAATAGTAGTGTCCCACAAGATATATTTACCCTATACTTCTAATTCTAATACTTGTGAATGTGATATCATCTCCAAACAGGTTCTCTATCAATGTAGCAAGCTATAAATCTCAAGCTAGATCATTCACATTTTCTGGTGTCCGTGTATCCTTACATGAGAATCATAGACAAAAACAAACAAACAAACAAACAGAACCAGACATAAAATTGACAAGCACATTTTTAGGAAGAAGAAGGGATTGAAACTATGCTGCCATAAATCAACAGATGCCTGAGGATATCTGGAGCTTGAAAAAGTTAAAAGATTCTCCTGTAAAACTTTTTTAAAAAAGTAAATTTAGAGACACAAGAAGCAAAGTAGGGCAAAATTCCATGGTTTAAATTACTTTGTTTATAATAATTTGCTGAAGCATATTTAGGAAATTCTTTAGTAAATGTAATCAAGAAATTTTTACTGTTTTCTCTATACGTAATAATATTAGGGCTGTATAGAAAATGCAGTTTTTTGAAATAAAAACTATTATTTAGGGGTGCAATATCATGATACCTTAGTTGATTTCAAAATACATCAGCAAATATAGATATGACAAAGTGATAATTTTATACTGAATGGTACAATTCTGTCATTTCCTGCATTTTTGAAAAATAAATAATTTCGGCCTCTTATGCCTAAAAATAAATTTAAGCTGTCTTTTATTATTACGTTGGGTTGTCTGAAATAACAGTTCTCCAAATAAACACTTCATTTTATAAATAATCTACCAATGTATAAAATAAAACTCCTAATCTTCATGATTTTATCTCCTACACCTTATAAAATGCTTATTATATTTTTACTCAACTATATTCTTTGCATCTACCAGTACAATACTGAAAATCAAATTGAGTGCTCTTCAGGCTACTGTTCTAATTTTTTCCCTTTGATTAAAGTGACTTATAGAGCTAACTAAGTATGTACAGATTTATCCTAGATCTAGCTCAAATATCCCATAAAACTGCACGCACTGCTTTGTCGAACAGTATGCAAAAATCTCCACACTCCCTCCATCATGCTACTCCACACCAACTAGACCAATAATCATTCTCCTGCTTCATGGTTAAATCCCTCCTCAGAAGGTAGTCTGTCTTCCCAGTTTCTGAAAGAAATGTTTGTCTCCCAAGGAGGAAAATCAAAAGGGATCAAATTTTGAAAAATAGCCATTTACTTCACTTCTGCCACAAGGTAATCTCAACAAATGAAAATTTTTTTTAGACAATCTTTGGTTCTGTTGTATTCCATTGCCAATCTTTGCTCACAGGTCAGAATAACTCATTTGCTCTATTTTACCTTCAGGATCAGTCCTCACAATTGCTTCTCAGTGATGCTATTCCTTGTCATATAGGCCTTAACTTTGATCAATAGAATATCAATCAAGACCCCAATAGCACTGTAGCACTGTCCTCCCATTGTTCATCAATTTGCTTGAGTGTGCACCAGTAATGTTTCACAACAAATTGTGAGACTTGTTACTGCTTTTGGCATATTGAATATGTCACGGGGAGCTTGCCAGACTTTGCCATGTGGGCACTGATACTCTCGGTAGCTTGCCAGGCTCTCCGAGAGGGGTGGAGGAATCAAACCCAGATCAGCCGTGTGCAAGGCAAATGCCCTACCTGCTGTGCTATTGCTCCAGCCCAAGACCCCAATAATGTGGGAAAATTTCTTATCGAGAATAAATGACATCTGGAATTGAATGATCTTCATAGCTTTGAAGCCTGATATCCTTGAAGAATTAAATATGAGGTGATTAAATATATTCAAGGGCTGTTCTCACTTTTTAGTATAATATTGATAAATCATATATGGATTCCAAGAGATGAAGGTTTATATTATTATAATATCGTATGTAGAATTATATACTTTAACATTATTATTATAGGAAAACTAATCATCCTGGCTCTTCTGCATGAATTATACAGCTCATCCCACCTCCACCCTACAAATGCAGCAACTAAATTGTATGTGTCAGCCCTTTCTTCTTCTATTGTACCATAAAGATTTAAGTGATGGATATTTACTTTTAATAAACATGCATCAGGGTTTTATTCTGTTTTCTTTTTCTTTCACTAACACCAATGAATTAAAGGGTTCTCTTTGAAAGTGAGTTTTGGATTTGTCTCCCTTAGCTTCTTTCAACAAAGATCTAATAATCATCTAAGTCCCAAATTATTTGCTTAGTATTTATAAAATGACTTTATCTTACCAACATTTTATAATATTAATTGTGCGCATGCTTATAAATTATACCTATGTAACTTCACTCAGATGACTTTTCACATAAGAAGAACCCTTTTATATTTCTGATCTCTAATCAACCCTGACACACTGTCTTACCTAACCACTCAGTCTAAAGAACATCTTCCAGCACAGGAGTATTTTTTCATATAGTGTTTGTTGTTCAAATGTATTTCACTCACTTGTATCCAAGATCTATGTATATTTTCTTTAGCAAAAGCACACACACATATATATATAATTTATGTATAATACTTATAATATAAAAGTATTATATAATATATAAGTAAAATACATACTGTCACTGTCACTGTCCTCCTGTTATTCATCGATTTGCTCGAGTTGGCCCAGTAACATTGTGAGACTTATTCTTACTGTGTTTGGCATATCAAATATGTCACGGATAGCTTGCTAGGCTATCCCCCCATCCCACCCTGCCTCTGTGGCAGGGCGTTCCCTTTTGTTCTCTCTCTCCTTTTGGGTGTTGTGGTTTGCAACTGGTGACAATTTTTATATTGAGGTGAGAGGCTCACTTTTGTCTACTAAGTTACATATATTAGAAGCAAGTTTATTCATATTTTAAATAGTTATAATTTTCAACCATGTAATTTTTTTCTATCATCACAACAGCTGTACACATCAAAAACTGTCTTGTCAAAATCCAGTCAAATTTATATGGTCCAAAGGAAGCAGAAGATTATGCAAGGAAATAGTTATTTAAACGAATTATTGTATGTTTGTACATAGTGAACACAAGCTTCCTTTGCTAGGAAAGATAGAGAAACAGAAGTATAAACAAAACTCAAGATGCAATTAGAGAGTCACAACTCAGAAAGTTTCTAAAGGTACATAATATTATTCCTCTTAGTCTTTCAAAGCTATTGTTTAAAAGCTCTAAAAAGTATATTTAGGCTACATCTTTCCTATACTCTTCTAAGCTCTTCTTGAAGAGCTTGCGTAGTGTTAGATAAAAAGCTTCTCCTTAAGCCTCCTATGATAGTGTTTGGTGAAAAATCACCATTGTCAAGGGTGAGAGAGATATTAATCATTTCAAAAGGAAAACATTGAGGGAAATACATTTCAATGTACAACTAAATCATCACTATTATTGGAATAGTCACAACTTAAATATTGCAGTCAGACAGACCTAGAACAGAATTTAGATATCACCCCTCCTAATCAGTTCACTATGGGCATCAAATCTGATTGTCTGAGTCTCACTTTACTTATAAGGTAAATATAGGTAATAATAGTGTCTATCTGCTGTGATGGTTAAAGGTGGCTAAAATTGATTGGTACAATAATGTAAAGGTAAAGGTAAAGGCCCTCCCGTTGATCGTCGATTTGCTCGAGCGGGCCCAGTAACGTCTCCATTGAAGACTTTGTTGTTACTGTGTCTGGCATATCGAATACTCTCGGTAGCTTGCCGGGCTCTCCGAGAGGGGCGGAGGAATCGAACTCGGGTCGGCCATGTTGGCCGCGTGTAAGGCGAACGCCCTACCCGCTGTGCTATCGCTCCAGCCCTAACAATAATGTAGTGTGTATGTAATGGAATAAATATTCTTTCTAGATAGCTATAGTTAATAATGTACCTACTGTTATTGCTACTATTCTCATCCATATTGTTATGGCGATATGGTAATATTATTCTTGTTAAACATGAGCATAATCTGGCAAAAAAATGAAACTCCTTCCAGCTTTTGAAAATTGTTAAGTAAATCAAAATTAATTGCCAAGAGAAAGTCTAGACTCTCAAAAGAATACTAATAGTAATCCCCCTTTCTCATAAAGTAAGTGGGAAACTTTCATACAAGCAAATAATTTAGCTGTTATTTTTTCATTTGTTTATCTTTGGGCCACACTTGAATGTACTGAGATTACCCTAGCTCTGTCCTAACTCTGTCCTCAGTGATCACTCTTGGACTGGCTCCAGAAAACCTTATATGGTGCAGAGGAGTGTGTCCGGGTCACTATTGCAAGGCAAGCTCCCGATCCACCTATCCACTGTACTCTGTCTCTCTCTCTCTCTGAAACTCCATCTCTGTCTCTCCATCTCTGTCTCTCTGTCTCTCTGTTCCTATCTCTGCATCTGTCTCTCTCTATCTCACTCTCTCTCTCTCTCTGTCTTTCTATCTCCCGCCCTCTATTCAATCTCTTATCTGGTATTTCTCATAGACTCTTTCAAAGAGTAGCTTAAGGAACCACTTAAGTGGCTTACTAGGGATGGACCAACACTGCCACATTGCTCTAAAGTTAAGTGAACCTGTTTAATTAAAAAGTGGTAAAATATTTCCCAAATTAAAACCCAAGAAAGTATCACACTTTCTAAATATTTGAATAAATTCAGCAGCTAATTTTATCCATTTTTTTTTCTTGGTAGTTTGTAAGCTTTCTCAGGAAGACCTCAAAAAAGAAAGAAACCAAATGTTCTGTTGAAAATTTTTCTTAGAAATATTCAGTTTTATTCTAGCTAATTAAGGTACAGCAGCATTTACCTTTTCTTACCTACTCAAATTAGTTTCAACTAGTTATGTAAGGAAAACAAAAGGAAGTCTAGGCGTCATAATATATTCTCAGAGTAGTTTTAAATTAAATCTAAATTCAGATCATTGTTAATTTCTCAAAGTTAAAATTAACTGAAAATCCCTGCTTATTTTAAATTCTGATAAAGTAGAGATAAATTTTCTATATGAATACCAATAACTATAGGTAATTACAATATACAAAGTGCACATTCCAAAAATTTCATTTATTATTCAGTTTTTTGGAACTTGCAATACATTTTTACATAAAGGCACTTTTATAATTTATTTCAAAATTTGCTCTTATGACTACAAATGCTTCTTTTACATAAAATCACTGGAAATTTTTTATAACTACAGAAATCAACAAAAATAATTTAAATATGACAGCACACAACAACAAAGAAGAAAACCGACTGGAGGGCCCCACAGATCCTGGAGAATGCTCCGGGCCCCAAACAGAGCCAATATCATCAGGAGTCCCAGATGGAGTAGGTGCTGCCATCCCGCCTTCTCCAGATGGAATCCCGGTGAACATGAGCTTCTACAAGCATGGCTCTGGCATGTAGGTACCAGGACATTTTTTCCAAACTGCAATGGGGCCGCCCCGGCTTCCAGGCAACCTCTGATTCTGGAAGTCATGCCCACAACTCGCCTCCCAGCGCCATCTTACAGCACACAGCAACAAAGAAGAAAACCGGCTGGAGGGCCCCACAGCTCCCGGATAATGCTCCTGACCCCAAACAGAGCTGATACCACTGGGAGGTCCCAGATGGTGTAGGTGCTGCCATCCTACCTTCTCCAGATGGAATCCCAGTGACCATGAGCTTCTACAAGCATGGCTCTGGCATGTGGGTACCAGGACATATAGAAAGTGATCAATGGAAAGTAAATCATCCAACATTTCTCCCTGAAAATCAGGCTTGACTCTTTTGCAAACCACAACACCCAAAAGGAGAGAGAGAAGAATGGGGAATGTCCTGCCACAGAGGCAGGGTGGGACGGGGGGATGGGGGGTGGGAGGGATACTGGGATCCGTGGTGGTGGGAAGTGGGCACTGGTGGAGGGATGGGCCTTTTATCATTGTATAATTGAAACCCAAGCACAAAATTTGTAAGTCTACAACTGTACCTCATGGTGTCTCACTAATAAAAATTTTAAAAAAATTAAATATACTATTTCAATAATACAGTGTAAAATAAAACAATAAATAATGTCGTTGTTGTTATTCTGGGGCCACATCTTAATGGTGCTTACGGGTTTGTTTCTGGCTCTGCTCGGAGATCACTCCTGGCAGTACTCAGGGGAAAATATGCAGTGCGAGGACTTAAACTTGTGGGCTGCACGTCAGACAGGAACACAGAACATGAACTCCTTTACTATCTCTATGTCCCTAACTTACTTTTGTAATGGAGTGAGAAGGACTGAGAATGTGTCTTTAGGATAGAACACATGCCTAATCCATACTAGGCCCTTAATTTGCATGAAAGGCATGTTTCTCTGAGCATTGAGGGGTAGTCCTGTTATCCTTCAGTTTTAAAAGGTTCTAACACAGGGCAAGAGCTGAGCAATAAACCATTTAGACATAATTCTAGGCCAGCATCACCTGATATGGCTTGCAGACCCACAAGCTTTCAGATGTGGACCTTATTTAAAAATAAAAGGGAGTATTTGAAATTATTTGAAATCCTGTGCACTGAAAAAAAAAATGGTATATTTCAAGAGAGGTCTGGAGCGATAGCACAGTGGTAAGGCGTTTGCCTTGCACGCAGCCAACATGGCCGACTCGAGTTCAATTCCTCCACCCCTCTCGGAGAGCCCGGCAAGCTACTGAGAGTATCTCGCCCGCACGGCGGAGTCTGGCAAGCTCCCCGTGATGTATTCAATATGCCAAACACAGTGACAACAAGTCTCACGATGCAGACGTTACTGGGCCCGCTCGAGAAAATCGACGAACAACGGGAGGGCTGTGATCTGTGACCGTGATCCATGATATTTCAAGAGGACAGAGTGGTCATACATCTTTGGTAGAATTTCCAAGATTTAAAGGCATATTTGAGGTCTTCAAACATTATTAGATCAGGTTCTCTTCTTTATAGATTATTTTGATTCTCATAGATAATAAAAGTAGGTTTTCATTTATAGGTAAGCACTATGTTATTGAATGAAAAAATGTAACAGAGATAAAACATAATTGGATAGGAAAATAATAACAGAAGCTAATCAAAAATTGGGAGATGAAATTTCTAAGTGTGTATCTGACAGGAGTTAATATACAAATAAACAGAGAACTCAGAACTCCCCAGTGACAAAACAATCATTTGAGCAAGGATTGCAGCAGGGGCCAGAAATACCTGGACAAACATGAAAAAATGTTGACTATCAATATGCGATAGCACAGCGGGTAGGGCGTTCGCCTTACAAGTGGCCAACATGGCCGACCCGAGTTCGATTCCTCCGCCCCTCTCGGAGAGGCCGGCAAGCTTCCGAGAGTATTCGATATGCCAGACACAGTAACAACAAAGTCTCCAATGGAGACGTTACTGGGCCCGCTCGAGCAAATCGACGATCAAAGGGAGGGCCTTTACCTTTACCTTTACCTTATCAATATGCGAATCAAAATCATAATATCATTCAATATCTGTGAGAATGATCTATGCCAGAAGGATTTTGTAAACATTGTAATAAATATATGGAGGAAAAGGAACTCTGGGGGCTGGGGAGATAGCTCAATGGGCTAAGTACAGGTTTGCCTATGGGAGAACCAGGTTTAAACTCTACAACCACATGGTCCCCAAGCATTGCTGAGAGAAATTCCCATGCAAAGGGAGATTCCTGAGTATTACACTGTGTGTCCACTAAGCCGGAACACACAAACTACACACACACACACACACACACACACACCACCACCACTACCACCACCACCACCACCACCACCAAATTAGTAACTCCAGTATACTATTGGTTTAATTCACCTTAGTGTAACTGCTTCTTATGGGAAATGGTATGAATATTTTCTTAAGAAATAAAAATGGTTTCAACTTTTCTTATGACCACATGGGTGGATCTGGAAAGCATCAGGGATGAGTGATGTTAGTCCGAGAAAAAGGAGAGACAGATCTATCTCTTTCATATTTGGCATGCAAAGAAACCATAATAGGGGGAATAAAATGTCCAGTGGCAATAAAACCAAAGAGCATAAGAACTGGTTTTCAATAGAAAGTTTCTCACTGACGGGACCAGGAAAATCACCATGTGATTTGGGTGGAGTAAAGTGGTCGCTGTAGAGGGGAACGGAATCCTGAAAGGATGTGTAAAGTGCTTACCATTGAGGCAGGGTGTGATGAGAACTGGGGATAATGGTAGAGGGAAGTGACACTGGTGAAGGAATTGGTGTTGGATGTCGTGTGTCTGAAACTCAATCATAACCATCTTGGCAACTTGGTAATTTATGGTGATTCAATAAGAATGTTAGAGCAATGGTACTGCAGAGAGGGCACCTGACGACCTGCTACTATATGGCCGTACCAGGCAACTTGGGTTTGATCCCAGCACCTCAAATGTTTCCCGTAGGCTGCCAGCAGTGCCCTTGTGCACAGAGAGCACAGAGGCAAGAGGAATTCCTGAGCACTGCCACGTTTGGACCCCAAATCAAAATATAAAGAATCGAATGAAAATGTAAATTCTACATCATTTTTATTTAATACCACCCTGGACCTTCAAAAAGAGGAACATGAAAACATTCAAAAGAAACTTCACATTTTTGTTTTTATATAGTAGCATCATTCACAGTAGTTCAAATGTAAAGTCAACCTAAATAGTCAACTGACAAAGAAATCCAATTAATGTGGTAGTAATAGCACTTTGCCACTCAAAGAGATTAAATCATGCCTTTTAAGATAAAATATATTAAACTCAGGTAACTGTGCTAAGGGAAACGAATAATAAATTCAAAGAAAATTCTATATATATTGCATTTTTTCACTAATACGAATTACTAGAGCAAATAGACAATTAACAACAAAGCTATCTTCTTAGACTCAGTGAAACCTCTGGTGGTTTCCAAAGGGATATGGGGAGGGTATTGGCTAGGGAAATTGAGAAGTTGGTCCATTTGTGTTGTTAAAGTGTTGACAGTAACATGATAGAAGTCTGAAGCTCATACTCTGAGATTACTCTTATAAACAAATTATAAATCACTTTTTAACAAAATAAACAAAGATAACAAAATTATAAGGTTATTGTGGGTAGGGTTAGAAGAAGTTCTAAATCAGTCTATAGAAATGAGTGGAAATAAAGAAGTTTGCCTAACAGGAAATTATTAAACCGTATGTAGGGAATGATAAATGTACAGGATTACATATAATCCTTTGACGAAAGATTAAGAAAGAGTCAGGAATAAGTAAGGCCCTCTTGTTTTATGTCTTTATAGAGGCAAAGGGATGTTTCTTCATGACATTTTGGTTGCCAAATAGATAATGGATACAAGTTATAAGAAAGCTATTTTTTGCCAGTGGAAGACTCTCTTCTTATTTACTTTTTGGTACATCTTAATGTTGGGTGAAAAAAAAATGTCTTTATCAAGTTAACTGTAAATCTTCTAATTTTAGACACACTTGGCATTAATAAATCTTCTCTGACCACACACTAGGTATATACTAGGTATTGAGTTTTAGCTTTTTAGTTAATTACGATAACAAGAATAGAGAGATAGTGAAAAGAAAATTATAGTCATGCTGTAATGTTGGATTTCTAAGGTTCCCCTCTGATATTAGATACAGTAAGAAGTCAAATTCTCTATGAATAACTTTTTTCTTGTAATGCACTAGTGCTGTCCTTAATCTGCAGGCTATGTCACCTTCAATTAAACGGTGACTCAATCAGTGTGAAGACAGTTTTCATATTGTTAACATAGAAAGGTTTCTCCTTTGTGGCTTAAGTCTTTTCCAGCTGTTAAGATGTTCACCAATTGCTGCCTCAGCTCCTTGGAACCCACTCGGCTTCCGTGCACTGATGCATTTACTGTACTAGTAATTAATGCCTTTAGCTTTGTAATTAAAAAAAATTCTTTTTTGCCTTTATACTCAGGGTGATAATGCTGCAAGTAAAAATTAATTAAAACGAGATGAATTGCCTTCAGTTAAACGAAATGGAAAGAGAAAGGGGAGGATAAAGGGAGGAGGAACCTGCGGAAGAGTTTGTAGCCTTATTAATGAAGCAAACTGAGGAGGTTGGGCTCGAAATTTTCTCCTGATTCTTTTTCCTTTGCGTTACAGTCTGGGTTAATGGAGCACAAAACTGTCTGTTGGTGAGAGAATAGAAAAAAGTTTCACTTTTCCTTGATTTGGTTCCGGGTCACTATGAAGACCACAAACACGATCACCCATGTTTGTTCAAGCCCCCCTTCATTTTTCTCTTATGAGTTTGTTTGAAGTAATGGGCTGTGAAATTGGCTTTTGTATTATTATTAATTAGAACTGATGTCTGATTTTTTTAACACCTCATGCAGTAAATAGGTCTGGTTCTGTTTTACGGGACAAAGTTCTGACAAATCGTATCACTGGCTATAACACTGCTTCACTGAGAAAATCTGACTGCTTTCCATCAAGAACCATTGCAGTGATAAAAATCGAGTGCTTCATATCTCACTTTCAGCACTTATAGAATTGAGCCCCCAACTTCTGTTTGAGCAACACAGCTTCTTTTAAATTAGCACAAAGATCCACAGTTCTGTTTCATCAAGGAAAAACCATCAATTAATTGATAGATATGCTAAGTGAAGTCATAGGATTATATTAGGATTATATTTCACAATTAAGAGATTGCAGAGCAAGTGAAAGACAATCTTTCTCATCAAAGATTTTCTACATTCACTTGCAAAATAAAGGTAAAGTTATAAAAAACACATAGATATGCAATGATCAAGTGCCCATCCCTCCACCAGTGCCCGTCATCCATCCCCACTTGATCATTGCATAACTGAAACCCAAGCACAAAATTTGTAAGCCTATAACTGTACCTCATGGTTTTTCACTAATAAAAAAAGAAAAAAATAATAATAATAAAATTAAAAAAAGAAATTAATAGAGAAGAAAAATAGAACAGAAAAATTCAAAACCTAATGATATCGTAAATGTTAATAGTGAATTGGGGTATATAGCTTTAAAAAGTATTATCACTTTAAAATAAAGAACAAGGGTCTATGGAAAAATAAAAAAATAAAAAACACATAGAGGCTGATAAGTAAAAACAAAAGGTCCTGATGTACTGAGTTAAGGGAGAGGAACTGAGATCTGGCTAATTTACCAACGGTTTCTTGAGAGATAAACAAAAGGAGAGAAGTAGAAAAAAATAAATAGAAAGGGAAATTAAGTGCAATTTAGAACACACACTTTCTATATATTCCAGTCATGATTTAAAAAGAGAAAAATATCAGCAGGTAAATGATAGTGATATTTCTATAGTATTAGAGAAATCTCTAGAACAGTTTTGCAATCGAAAAATTTCTGGAAGACTCTTCGTTCTGTTTGTTACACAATGCGACACTTTAAAAGTCTTGCCGTGTAACTAATACGTCTTTTTAGAAATTTTAGCCAGAGATAATTTTTCTACAGTACATAAATGAGAAGCATTATGCGCATCATCTTTGAAAGTTAAGTCTTGGTGTATGAGCTAACAAGCACATACTAAAAGTGGTACACACTGAAACCACAGTTCTTTCTATTACCTACAAGTACAAGTGCTAAGAAATCTTCAGTTGATCTCTTACAAGTTCTAAAGATAGTCCTTCAAATTCTGGACGTACCATGTTTCAGGCCATTTCACAAGCAGCTCTGGGTAATAGCTTTCCAAGAGATTGGTAAGAAGTGTGATCATATGATTTTCTTCTCCATCTGCTTGGAGCCCCACAGATAGTAAAAATTAGATTCCATAGATTTAAGAACTAAGCTGATATCCTCTTCGTGAAACCATCTGTATTGGTTCATGGAGATTTTGTAAAAAGGCCTTTTGACCAAAGATGACTAGAGAAAAACGCTCATTTGGTCCATTCAAGATCAAGATAGAAAGCCTGCTGACAATCTATTGAGTATTTCAGAAGCTGCTCAGATACGTTAGAAAGGTGTGGTGTTGGTCACAAAGCATCTGTAATTTGTCAGTGAGGAAAATCATCCACAGGTTCAGTTTGTTCAGCCTAAAAAATGATTTGAGGAGTCTTTTTTCCCCAAGCAGCAGGATAGATCTGCTGCCTGAGACAGGGTAGCCCCTGAGTCTCAAATGAGCATAGCTCTTAAAAATAAAGTATAGAGAGAAATATAGAGAAGGAACTGTGAGGTTAAATGATCCTACCTGCATGCTGATGGGCTTCTGAGCAGCTGCTGAACTTCTTAGACTTGGACAAGACTTTTTCTGAAGGAAAACCCTTGTGTTACATTAGTAAAAAATTAATAAGCAAAGGGAATTTATCTCCACACCTTCCTACCTCATCTGCCCTTATGATGCCCAAAAATGGAGTTTGATGGAGTTACCACGCATTGACAAAACTAAAGCACATGTAGAATTCCTTTCCAAATATCCCTACTCTTAACTTAGATCCTTATGAAAAGGAAATAGCCATTAAGAACATCTGAGACCTTGCAAGAAAGAAAACCGCAGTTTTAGTAAAGACATGACTGACTGAGGGCAAGAATGATAGTCCACAGTGTTAAGCCCCTGCCTTGTACACAGAGGCCAGGATCGATTCATGCCACCGCTTATGGTACCCCAAGCACCACCAGAAATGATTCCTGAGCACAGATTTGGGAGTCAGTCCTGAACTTTACCAGATGTGCCCCGCTCCCCCAAATGATAAACTTAAATTACATTATGAAATAAAGAAGGAAGAAATGAAGGGGGGAGGGCGAACAATAGTACAGGGGGCAGGGCACTTGCTTTGCACGTGGCTGACCAAGGTTTGATCCCTCGCATCCCTAATGGTCCTCCAAGCACTGCTAGGAGTAATTCCTGAGTGCAGAGCCAGGGGTAACCCCTGAGCATTGCTGGGTATGACCAAAAAAGAAAAAAAAAGAAGAAAAACTGAGGATACGTGTGAGTGATTAGGATTAGGGGAGGGTAAGGTAAAGGTAAAGGCCCTCCCGTTGATCGTCGATTTGCTCGAGCGGGCCCAGTAACGTCTCCATTGGAGACTTTGTTGTTACTGTGTCTGGCATATCCAATACTCTCAGTAGCTTGCCGGGCTCTCCGAGAGGGGCGGAGGAATCGAACTCGGGTTGGCCATGTTGGCTGCTTGTAAGGCGTACGCCCTACCCGCTGTGCTAGTAGGTCAGAATAAAAATGAGAGGAAATGACTAGTTTGAAGTGATAGCCAGTGACTTCTCAGAGTCTACAATGCAATTCAATAGTCACAAGTTGCACTTGATTCTCCACTACGATTTCCAGAAGGCATAGCAACATGCTCTGTGAGCAGCAAGAAAATTCTCCTGCTGACTGGTTCATAGATTCCTCTTGAAGTGCCGGACTTGCAATCTGGTTCAAGTGAAGAAATGCTGACTGGCAGCTGGCACCTACAGAACTCCTGGCTCAACTGCGTTCAGGCTTGGCTCTTCGAAACAAATACAGACAGAGCACAGACCTTGGAGTTGGCTGCATGAGACACAACCGGTGCTGACGCACACTTTTCCTGCCATAATTCACTGTTCTGTGCTGTATGTAGACAGGCTTTTCTCAGTCCCTCTCTTCCCCTCCCCTTCCCTCCCCTCCCCTCCCCTTCCCTCCCCTCCCTTTTCCTCTTCTACCTTTTCCTTCCATTCCCTTCCTTGCTCTTCTTTTTTCCCTATATGTCTGGGATCCTCGCACAGCAGAGCCTGGCAAGCTACCTGTGGCATATTTGATATGCAAGAAAAACAATAACAACAAGTCTTACAATGGAGATGTTACTGGTGCCTGCTCAAGCAAATCAATGAACAAGGGGAGGACAGTGCTCAGTGCTTATATCTAGGATTACAGATCTCATGATGTAGAGAGTATAGGCTCCTGATTTTGAAAAGGCAGATAATTGTCAAAAGAGAAACATAGTAAAAAAGTATTGTTGTCAATTTCTTTCTTCTACCCATTTGTTTATTTGCATAAGGAGCCCTACTGCACCAAAATATCATTTCCTAATTTCAATTCAACCATAAAGTTATCATCCAACAAAATCATTTCTAGTAGAATATTACTTAAAAAAATTTTTGTGTCTTAACATGAACAAAAACATTGTATTTTCTATAAAAAAGTCTTTTCTTCCATACTCTAAAGCTTTAATTCTCTGCTCTTGAATTGAGTATATTAATCTTAATTCTCTTGATAGTGAAAATGAGAAGCAGATATTTTATAAAAATTTTAAAATTCATCTTCAGTTCTGATGTACAGCTCATACACAGAAATTAATTCATGAAATATAAGGGGTGTTTGGGGTATTTTAGATGATGATGCTTTTAAAAACATATGTAGTCCCATTTAATATTTTAAAGGCTGTGATAAACCTTGTTAAAAATCTTTGAAATCATCATTCACCAAATATATTTACATTAAATACACATTTTTATGTAACACAATTATTTTTCTAAAGAACAAATGTTAAAAGAGATTTGATTTAGAACATGTTCTTATAATAATGCAAAGAGAACAGACAGACACTTAAGTAGATTAAAAGTCACATTTTAATTTTTTCTATGAAAATGTATTCTTTTCAACTTTAAAATCATATATTCACATTAATGAGTGCTAAGAAAGACAGAGATGAAAGAAGAAAAGATTGGATGGAGGCTGTGAGGAAGGGTTGCCATAGAGATACAAAGAGAGATAAGTTTTCCTTAGTCACTAGTAATTTAATCTCCAATCTTTGTATGTAATAGCAAAAGTTATAGGTTCTCAGTGAAGGAAAAGAAAAAGTTGTTTTAATACTTATATACCACATACCACAGTTGTTAAAAGTACATCTCAGGTATAATTTCAGAAGGTCTTCCAGAAATAAATATTCTATAAAACATTTTTTTCTCTAAAGATATCAGGGTGGACTGGAGCGATAATGCAGCGGGTAGGGCATTTGCCTTGCAAACATCCAACATGGCCAACCCGAGTTCGATTCCTCCATCCCTCTCGGAGAGCCCGGCAAGCTACCGAGAGTATTTCGCTCGCATGGCAAAGACTGGCAAGCTACCCGTGATGTATTCAATATGCCAAACACAGTAACAAGTGTCACAACGGAAACATTACTGGGCCTGATCAAGCAAATCGATGAAAAACGGTAGGACAGTGACAGTGACAGTGACAGTAAAAGATATCAGGATATACACAAGAAACGGACTTTCTAAGTAGAAAATAAAATATATATATATATGCCTTTATAATTCTTGTTATTTCTACTTTCTGTTCTTTTATTTCTATTAAATAAAGAACTAAAGGATACATATTGCCAGAATCATGTTTAATTTAGATATTTTGATGGGATTTACACTAAAATAAATTTACTTTAGAGATTTTGGATCTCAGTTCCAAGCTCTTACATATGATTTGACATATGTGGAAATACTCAGTAGTGAGAGAATAATTGTTCAGTAAAAGTATGTGGTGTTTTGACACCCAAGGACAGTAGACTCAAGGGCCAGGAATATTGCTCCATGGTTGAATGCCTGCCTCATGAGCTGGGGGAGAAGGCAGCTGAAATAGAGAAGGGATCACTAAGTCAATGATGGTTGGAGGGATCATTCGGGATGGGAGATGTGTGCTGAAAGTAGGTAAAGTACCAAACATGATCGCCTCTCGGTATTTGTATTGAAAACCACGATGCCCAAAAGTAGAGAGAGTATGAGGGAAATTGTCTAAAGTAAAGGCAGGGGGAAGGTTTGTGATGGAGCTGGGGATACTGGGGACTTTGGTAGTGGAAGATGTGCACTGGTGGAGGGATGGGTGTTCAATCATTGTATGACTGGAACTCAAACATGAAACCTTCTTTGAATTTGTCTTAAACTTTATGTCATGGTGAATGAACAACATCAACATTTTTTTTAAAAGAATGAAGAAAAAAATGCTATTGTGTCTATACATAAACTGGGGCTGGAGCGATAGCACAGCAATAGCACATCAGGTAGGGCACTTGCCTTGCACGCAGCTGACCCGGGATGACCCGGGTTCGATTCCTCTGCTCCTCTCGGAGAGCCCAGCAAGCTACCGAGAGTATCGCGCCCACATGGCAAAGGCTGGCAAGCTAACTGTGACTATTCGATATGCCAAAAAACAGTTAACAAGTCTCACAGTGGAGATGTTACTAGTATCCGCCCAAGCAAATCAATAAGCAACAGGAGGACAGTGCTACAGTGTTACAGTGCTAAATAACCTGATGGTATCCACTCTATGTTAATTATGATTTAAAAAAGTTAAGATGGGCTAAAGACTTCTTAGACTGAGTGCATACTTTGTATAGGGGAGGCCTGATTTCTATTCCTGGCAACACGTTGTCCCCTGACCATCACGTAGACAGCCTCTGAGGACAGAACCAGGAGTAGACCCTGAGGATTTGCCCTAAAAAAAGAAAAAAATATATAAAAATAAGATATAAAAGAGTTTGATGAAACTAATTCAACACTATATATAATAGAGCTCACTGAAAAGGAGAAATATTTGTTTCGTAGGGAAATTCAGCTTCTATTTCATTTCTATTTCAGACATGCTTTTGGGTGAAAATCATGTTTGTTTAGAATTATATTTTCAAATAATTATGAATTTAGAATTTTAAATTTTCTTTGTATTTTTCCTTCAAACACATAAAGTATAAATAATGATGTGTACTAGTCAGAAGGTCAGGCACAAAGGATTCATTTACAGCCTATTAGCACAGTAGCATTGTCCTCCCACTGTTCATCTATTTGCTCGAGCAGGCACCAGGAACATCTCCATTGTGAGACTTGTTACTGTTTTTGGCATATCGAATATGCCACGGGGAGCTTCCCTGGCTTTGCTATGGGGATGAGATACTCTCGGTAGCTTGCAGGACTCTCCAGGAGGGGCGGAGGAATCGAACCTGGGTGGGCCGCGTGCAAGGCAAATGCCCTACCCACTCTGCTATCGCTCATGCCCTTACAGTTTATCAGTACAGCATAAATGTTCTACTTTGATATTCTCAACAGTTCCATTTTGAAATTTACTTTAAGTTTAAAAGAAAGGAATACTAAGAAGTAAAAGTAAAAACAAGATCATTCTTCATGCTCAATCCCGACCGTGACCTTCATGCTGATGCCCACTCTATTTTCTTTTTTTTTTAATTTTTATTAGTGAAAAATCATGAGGTACAGTTGTAGAGTTACAATTTTTTGTGCTTGGGTTTCAGTTATACAATGATTGAGTATCCATCCCTCCACCAGTGCCCATTCTCCAACACCACGGATCCCAGTATCCCTCCCACTCCCCATACTCCCTTCCCACACGGCCTCTGTGGCAGGGCATTCCCTTTTGTTCTCTCTCTCCCTTTGGGTCCTATGGTTTGCAAAAGAGGCATTGAGTGGCAATCATATTCTGTCTATAGTCTACTTTCAGCATGCATCTCCCATCCTGGGAGGTTCCTCCCAACACCCTTTATTTGGTGCTCCCTTATCTATCTGAGTGGCCCTTTCCCCTCGCATGTGCTGCTGGCCTCCAAGCCATGAAGTAAACCTACTGGTACTTATCTAAGTTATTCTTGGGTGTTAGTCTCCTATTTTGTTACTTTATGTTCCCAAGATGAATACAATCTTTCTTTGTCCCTCTCTTTCTGACTCATTTCACTTAGCATGATACTTTCCATGTAGTACCACTTGTATTTAAATTTCATGACTTCTTCTTTTCTAACAGCTACATAGTACTCCATTGTGTAGATGTACCAAGGTTTCTTTTAACCAGTCATCTGTTCTTGGGCACTCAGTTTTTTTCCAGATTCTGGTAATTGTAAACAGTGCTGCAATGAACAAACAAGTGCAGATGTCACTTCCACTATACTTTTTTGCCTCTCTGGGATATATTTCCAGGAGTGGTATTGCTGGGTCAAATGGGAGCTCAATTTCTAATTTTTTGAGAACTTTCCATACTGTTTTCCAAAAGGACTGAACCAGTTGGCATTCCCACCAGCAGTGAAGGAGGGTTCCTTTCTCTCCACAGCTACACCAATACAAGTTGCTTTTGTTCTTTTGGATGTGGGTCAGTCTCTGTGGTGTGAGATAATACCTCATTGTCGTTTTGATCTGCATCTCCATGATGATTAATGATGTAGAGCATATTCTCATGTGCTTTTTTCCCATTTGAATTTCTTCTTTGAGAGAGTTTCTGTTCATTTTGTCGCCCCATTTTTTTGATGGGGTTGAATGTTTTCTTCTTGTAGAGTTCAACCAGTGCTTTGTATATCCTTGATATCAACCCCTTGTTGGATGTGTATTGGGCAAATATCCTTTCCCATTCTGTAGACTGTCCTTGTATTTTGGTCATTGTTTCTTTTGAGGTGCAGAAGCTTCTTAGTTTAAGATAGTCCCATTTATCTATCTCTGTTTTCACTTGCTTGGCCAGTGGCATGTCATCTTTGAAGATACTGTTAGCTTCAATGCCGTGGAGGGTTTTGCCCACCTTGTCTCAATGTACCTTATGGATTCCGGTCTGATGTTGAGGTCTTTAATATATTTTCATCTTACTATTGTATCTGGTGTTAGGCAGCGATCTGAGTCCATTTTTTTGCACATTGCCGTCTAGTTTTGCCAGCACAATTTGTTAAAGAGGTTTTCCTTGCTCCGCTTCAAATTTCTTGCTCTCTTATCAAAGATTAGATGATCATATGTTTGGGGGGAGATGTCAGTATATTCAACCCTGGTCCATTGGTCTGTGGCTCTGCCTTTGTTCCAGCACCTTGCTGTTTTTATTATTACTGCTTTGTAGTAGAGTGTGAAGTTAGGGAGGTTTTTCCTTCCATTTTCTTTACCCCAAGAATTGCTTTAGCTATTCGTGGGTGCTTATTGTTCCATATGAATTTCAGGAGTGTTTGCTCTATTTCTTTGAAGAATGTCATGGGTATCGTTATAGGGATTGCATTGAATTTGTACAATGCTTTGGGAAGTATTGCCATTTTGACAATGTTAATTCTCCTGATCCATGATCAGGGGATACCTTTCCATTTCCTCATATAGAGGTGACTTTCCTCAATATAGTTCAAGCCATCTCCCACTCTATTTTCAGATCTAAGAAGTTTAATCACAGCACTTCTTTATAACACCCGATCACTAAATGAGTAAAATAAAAGCATCTTCCAGAATTGCAATATGATAGCAAATGATGATTTTGCTTTAAACAAGTTATTACATCACATAAATATTTAGTTAGTACATTTTGGTGCCATACTTTACTGGTATTGTTAAAGTATTTGATAAATGTTGGAGCGATAGCACAGCGGTAGGGCGTTCGCCTTACAAGCGGCCAACATGGCCGACCCGAGTTCGATTCCTCCGCCCCTCTCGGAGAGCCCGGCAAGCTACCGAGAGTATTCGATATGCCAGACACAGTAACAGTAACCTTAAGATATCTAAATAAAACAATTTTCAGTAGCTGAAATATTAAGAGAAAATATGAAAACAAAAAGTTGAAGACATATATAAGTGCCTATATTCATTATTATTCCTATAGCTAAGACTTAGTATGTCCTAAGAGCCCATCAATAGTTGAGTGGACAGGAATTGAGGTATACATGCACAGTGAATAATAATGCAATTTCCTTATTTATAATCTAGTATAATCACAGATTATCCTAGAGGCTATTAAGTGAAATTCAACAAATGAATAACAAAACAAAACAAATAAATTCTAGACAGTAAGAACAAAATAATCGTTACCAAATGGGAAATGGACAGTGGTGTGAGCAATCTGGATAAAAATAGTGTCTTATGAAAGGAGAATAGACTTTGGGTGACAAATATACTGTATGCAATATATACAAATAGGTACAGATTAACTGAAGTCTGTATGATATTATAACCCAATGTCACTTTAATCTAAATGATATATGAGTAAATTCAGTCACTTTAATTTACTTTACAATTTCACATTAATTTAAAAAAATATTGTAATTCAGTCCAGCGTTCTTGATTTTGAACATGTTAGTTTACCATTATGGACCTTAATATTTTTTTATTTTTGTAGGCTGCAAGCTTATAATATACAATTTATAAAGTTGTTATCAACTCTCCCTTCACAAAAAAAATCTATGCCTCTATTATTTAAACAGATACATTTTTTCATGAATAACATTTTCCTTTGAAATAAATAAACCACTTAACTATCTGGACAATAAAATATAGATACTATGAGGGACAGGATGATTGAAAAGCAAAATTGACACGAAAATTTAGAGTAATCATAAGGAGTGATTACTGAGTTGTTGAAACTCGAAAAAAGTAGTCGAGTCAGAAACTCTCTTGATAAGACAGAAACTACACTACGGAGCAAATATCTGCAGCCTGGAAGTATGCAGTGCCCTGGAACACAGAGGCAGTCATAACACATGAAAAAAAAATCATCACCCTCACCGATTATTGGGAAAACACAGATGGAAACAAATATCATCTCCTAGCAGTGTGAATAGCCAATATTAAAAACATCAGTAACCACAAAATGCTGGTGGGAATGTAGAGAAAATATTCATTTCCTTTTGCAACTATTGGTAGCATTGCAACCTAATTCAACCTATATGAAAAACAGTATGGCTATATCTCAAAAACTTAAAAATAAAACTAACATATGATCCAGCATTTCAAAGCATAGGCATCAATCCCAAACCACTTGTTTAAAAAAATATGTGTTATAGCTATGTTCATTGCAGATTTATTTATAATAGCCACTATCTGTTAAAAAAGTGCTGAATAGTGAAAAATGAAAAGAAATTGTGGTGTATACGCAGATAGATATACATATATGTGTGTGTGTGTGTGTGTGTGTGTGTGTATGTGTGTGTGTGTAGTGGAATATTACTCTGCTAAAAGAAAAGAAGAAATATTACATTTTGCTACAATTTTGATACAACTAGAAGGTATCATGCAAAACTAATAAACCAACATGAAAAAGGTAAAGAAAAATACTTTTTTTTAAAAAAATGAATCACCATGATGGGGGGGGCAGAACCAGCACATCTTTCTTGCCCTGCTGAGACCATGAGTTACCCCCCACGAGCGGCTCCATGAGGCCATGGACCCAGAGGCACACAAACCAATCTCAGAACTATTCAACATTTGGCAGAAATCCCTCTAGACTTAATTAGTAAAATATCAGAAATCCAAAATCATGCAGCCGCTACCATGGCAGTGCGACATTGTATGGTCTTCATAACCAGCAATAGAAAATAAATTATTTCCTGGTGCCTTTTCAGCAGGTTTGATTGCTGGGGAAAAACTTCAAATAATAATGGTACATATTTTGTTGAAATAATGAATGTAATCAAAGTAGAGAGAGTTAACTGGAAATCATCTGCCTCACAGGCATGGTGAGAGGTGGCATGGAGGGTATATGGGGTTCTTGGTGGTGGAAAATATGAACAGGTGATGGGATGGGTGTTTGATCATTGAATGACTGAGACTTAAACCTGAAGGATTTGTAACTCTTCTCATGGTGATTCAATAAATAAATTTAAAAAAAATAATGAATCACCATGAGAAACAGAGTTACAAAGTTACTCATGATTTGATTTGGTCAGAGAATGCTCCAATTCCCATCCCTTCACCAATATTAATTTCTCAACACCAATAACTACTAATTATTCACAGTATGTGGAACATAAAGAAACAAATCAAGGGAAAAATGGCAATGAGCAATGCAAAAAACAAACCAAAAACCAACCAAACCAAAACCAACCAAACAAAAAAGCTTCTTGGACTCATAACAGAATTTAGTTTACTGGGAAAGGGGGTTGGGAGTTGAAGGAACGGGTCCTATAATAAAAGAATGTTGGCACATGGCAATGGGTCTGTGCAGTAACATTGTACTCTTAAAACAAATGTATAAACATTTACACTTTAGCAAGCCCAAAAGGATCTAAATAGAAAGAAAATGGGAGATATGAGACTAAAAGGACTTTCTGACGGGGGAAACAAGGCATGCTCCCAATTTGCTAGCTGGCCCACTCTACACTTTGAACACCCATGATGACAAAAACTCAAGGTAAAGGTAGTTTAATGTCTGTATATGTAATGAGTACAGATCCAGTAATGGGTTCCCTTTGTCTTCATATGTGCAACTTCTTGTCCAATGTGTTGAAATAAGTGTCACATTCAAGCCAACGACAATTTGGGGACTAAATGTGAGTAAGGCATTCAACCTTGCATGCAGTTGTGATGGCTTCAATCTTGCTCAAATCCCCAGCAGCACATATGATTCTCCGATCACCTCCAGGAATCACTCCTGACTGAGCACAGAGCATGGGATCACCCCTAAACGCTACTGGGTTTACCCCATCCTTAAGCAACATACAAAAAAAAGCAATTTGACAACATTTATGTGCCCCTTCTTTGTCCTCTTTCTTTTTCTTACCCTCTACAGTGCAGTGCAAATCATTGTTAATAAATGAGTAGTGCTGGAAATAGAAGACCAATAACTTTTGCCATTAGATGTAGGGTAATGATGTGTGGAATTAAACATCTCGCATAGTGCCAAGTACACAAACTTTATACATGATCCCTGACCTAATTTAGACAGAGGGTTATAATTTTCGGGTTACCACTTCCATCCCCATCATTTATTTTTGACGCCATTTACTACATACTCCCACTAGCATTTAGTCCTTATAGAAACACATAAAGACACAGTTAAGCTCTATTTATTTATGACTCAGATGAGAGTCAGAGAAGTTTGTAAGTGGCCAGAGGTCACACAGCTCATTGACTAAATCTCAAGTCTCAATTGTTTATACTGAAAAACTTCCTTTATGATCTTATAATTTAGTAATACACTTAGTCTATTTTCTTTTTTTTTTCCTCTTTTTTTCTATTTGGGTCACACTGCACGGGGGTTACTCCTGGCTCACGCACTCAGAAATTACTCCTGGGGGTGCTTGGTGGACCATATGGGATGCTGGGAATCAAACCCAGATCAGCTGCATGCAAGGCAAATGCCTTACAGCTGTGCTATCACTCCAGTCCCATTTAGCCTAACTGTTATAGGTGACTTAGATTTCACAGATGAAATAAGTAAACTGACGTTTTATTTATTTATTTATTGTTAATTTTATTATTTTATAAAGTAGTTCACAATTCTTCAT
Source organism: Sorex fumeus (assembly GCF_029834395.1). Taxonomy (NCBI): domain Eukaryota; kingdom Metazoa; phylum Chordata; class Mammalia; order Eulipotyphla; family Soricidae; genus Sorex; species Sorex fumeus. The sequence goes on along the minus strand of NW_026606322.1, from coordinate 7,396,338 downwards.
TACAGTTTTTTAAAAAATTTATTAGTGAAACACCATGAGGTACAGTTGAAGACTTATAAATTTTTGTGCTTGGATTTCAATTAAACAATGATCAAATACCCATCCCTTCACCAGTGTTCATTTTCCACCACCATGGGAAATGTCTTTTAAACTGATATTTTAAGGCCAGCTCAAGAAAATTCTTCAAGTAGAGCTACTCAGCCTTGGCATTATTGACAACTGGGGATAAATACTTCACTATGAGGAACAGTAATGAAGGGTGCTTAATAGCATGTCTCGTGTCTAGTCTTTAGATGGCATAGCATTTACCCTTCTCCTCTTGAGATGTGACAACCAAAACTTCTCTCTCGACATCATTAGTTTGGGAGGAGTGGTGCAAAATGACCCCGGGTTGAGAAGCTCTGTTCTACTCTAATGATGCTTCCCATGACCACAAATTCCCACAGGGACCTCTCTTGACCTTCTCTGTTCTCTCCTACAAAGCGAGTGGTTACCTCAAACTTCAAAAACCAATATGATCCTCGCTGTTCAACTAAACTAATCAGGTTTCGGTCATGATGCCATCATTATTTTTGTCTTTTCATTTTTGGAAACTGCTTGAGATTCTAGAACAGAAGAATAAATATTGAAGTATTACAAATACTTCTTTTCTGACATGTGTACTATCCCTGCTATCCCTGTATCATCATTTCCTTCCCTTCCCTTTCTCACGTATCCTTTCCCTTCCTTCATTCTTTTCCTTTGCTGCTTTCTCCTCTTCCATATATTTAAAGACTTTAGCAAAACTGTACTCAAGATAAAAATGAGGGACTGTAACAATAATATTGTGGTTAGGACACTTGCTTGGCATGTGCCTGACATAGGGTCCCCCGGTGGCACCCCAAATGGTATGCTAGCACCTCCAAGAGAGACCCTGAGTAAAAAGACCTGAGCACCGCTGGGTGCGGCTCCAAAACAAACAGAACAAAAAGGAAATGATAACATGGTTATCTTTTATTATAAGCAACAATACCAAGTCACTCTTCCTGCAATCTTAAAACAGACAGGTTTAAACTTTGCTCTTTTGCCCCTCACCCCATGGACAAATAGTATACACTAAAGCTATAACCCAACTGACAAGATATTGATAGTTCAAAAGGGAAGAATGAGTTGAACTTAGTTTCTCCTATGTGGCTATGCCTAGCTTTTACAAACTATGAGTAGTAGTCCTGCCTTGGTGTCATATCCCCTTGATGGTCTAAGTCTAGAATAAAGGGAGTCTATTACAGTTATTTTTCTATAAGGGTTTCAATTAAACCTCTCTACGGGGTTACAAAATACGTAGTCATACATGGGGGGAATAAAGTGGATGACTTAGAATTCCAATCCTGATATACTGTGAATAAATGTGCAAGTGGGACAAAATCGCACATAAGGATACACATAAAAGCTTACTGCATCAGGAAGTCACTTGTTTAGTAATTTTTATTTACTAGGCTCTTGAATTACAGTTTGAGTTCCAAAGATCCTAAAATATGTGATATTGCTATGTTGGTTTTGAAAATGAAAAAAAAAAAGAGATTGGTAAAATCAAGCTGATCTACTGAAAGTCAAGAATCCTATTCTTAAATTCCCAATTAAATTTAACACAAGGTTGGGGGCTGGAGTGATAGCACAGCAGATAGGGCGTTTGCCTTGCACACAACCGACACGGGTTCAATTCCCAGCATCCCGTATAGTCCTCTGAGCACCGCTAGGAGTCATTCCTGAATGCAGAGCCAGGAGTAACCCCTGTGCATCACCGGGTGTGACCCAAAACGCAAAAAAGTAAATAAGTAAATAAAAATAAATTTAACACAAGGTACTATAGTAAAGTAATTAATCTATTGAATAACTTAGCATGCACCCTAAATAAAAAGTAATTTAAATGTTAAAATGATTGAAGTAAAGGAGATAAATTTTCAAAACAATCAAGAAGAAAAAAAGTGGGAAAAAATGCAAAGTTCTTTCAATTAGTGCTGAGATGCAGGGTATAGAATAGTAACAAATGAGAAGCATTTTAGGCTTAGAATATTACAAAAATTTAGTTTTAAATTTAATCATGTGTTGAATGGATTTAATAGGTTCTCTTTCATTGAACTGTTATTTCAGCTCTTCCAGTAATAGATAAATAACTGAAAGATTTGATCTAGTGCATTCAGTCATCCTGGTATTAATCTGATATTTCTCTGTCTCTGCATCTAAAATATTTCATATTTATGCTTTTTTATGAATTTGGAAAAAGAATGTCTATATTCCTTATATAAGTTAGACATTATCAATTGGCTTACAGTCTATAATTATCGGTATGAACGGTTTATAATTTATAAACTTTGCCTTCTGTAGTCTGTTGAATTGGAACTACTCTAGCTGCTACTATTTTATCCCAATCTTTCCCCTCTATTTTTGTGATCAAAAATACATATTTGGAGCTGGAGCGATAGTACAGCGGGTAGGGCATTTGCCTTGCATGCAGTCAACATGGCAGACACAGGTTCGATTCCCAGCATCCCATATGGTCCCCTGAGCACCGCCAGTAGCAATTCCTGAGTGCATGAGCCAGGAGTAACCCCTGAGCATCGCCGGGTGTGACCCAAAAAGCAAAAAAAAAAAAAAAATACATATTTAATTTTGTGAATGTTACTTAAAATCGTATATCTTTACATTTCATAAGACTTTAAGTGTAATTTTAGCTGTACAATAAAAATTAAAGGGTATTAAAATATTTTCCATATTCTCCCTGATTTCTTATCTTTATAACATCCCACTTCATCAACATTTTCTACTAGAGTAATGCACTTCTTACCAGAGATATTTAAATTGACACATAGAAATCACCAAGACTTTGCAGTTTATCTCTTAAGATTCACTCTCGGTGCTATGCATTTTGCTGGTTGACAACTATATAATGACATAAAATTGTTACAATAATTTTTTACTATCCTATAAATTCTGTGTTCCGATTATTCATCCTCCCATTCCCTTTTAAACTTTTGCAACTTTTATTGTTCCAATAGTTTGCCTTTTGCAGAAAGTCAAATAATCGAGATCATCTCGTTTGTAAGATTTCAGCTTAACTTCTTTCGATTTGCAACATGCAGTCAAGCTTGCTCCAAGTCTTCCCATGTCTTGATAGATCATTTCCTTTAGTGCTGAATAATATTCTATTGTCTAGCTATGCCACAGTTTACTTATTTCGTTCTCTGAAGAATATTCAAGTTCCGGACATTGTGAATAAATGCTATAAACATCCGTGTGCAATTTTTGTGTGAACATGAGCTTTTTAATCTTTTGGGAAAATACCATGGAGCGTGACTACTAAACCATCTGGTAAGATATATTTAATTTTGGCGAAAAAAGCAACTTCTAGATTCAGTTAAAACTAGGTTGGTTACCAGAGAGAAAGGGGAAGAGGGTGAGAGAGATGAGTAGAGAGATATTTTAGGTAGTGGGATAACATTGAAACTTTAGAAAAGGAAGAGGTGAGTATTACATCAGTATTTAGTTTGATTTGAAGTTAGCACTCTAAAATGCCATCATATTTCAAACAAATAAAAAATAAATAAAATATAGTTTAAAAACTATTTATCTTGGGGCTGGAGAGATAGTACAGCAGGTAGGGTGTTTGCCTTACACGCGGCTGACCCAGGTTCGATTCCCAGCATCCCATATGGTCCCTTGAGCACCTCCAGGAGTAACTCCTGAGTGCAGAGCCAGAAGTAACTCCTGTGCATCGCCAGGTGTGACCCAAAAAGCAAAAAAAAAAAAAAACAAAACAAAAAAAAACCCCTATTTATATTTATAAAAAGTCATTACAAAATCAATATCCCAAATCTGTTCTATTTTGTGCCATCACCAGCAATATTTGAGTATACCTGTTATTCCAAATCCCCCAAAGAATTTGGTGCTATTCGTATTATGGATTTCATGATTCCATGCCTGCACCATTAGCTTTCTCTACAATATATGCCTACTGTAATAGTTATAAAGAATTATCTTCTTCTTTTAACTTGAATTTGCCTGGAATATGATCTGAAGCATCTTCTCTTGAGCCTGTTTGCCAGATGTGTATTTTCTTTAGTGAGAGATAAGTTCATGTATTTGGCATGTTTTTTTTTTCTGGTGTGGAGTGTGGTATTTTGTAATTGTTCAGTTTTCAGAGCTGTTTGTGGAGTTGGGGAGAATCTCAAGGTCTGGAACATACACCTGATTGCAGGGCATCCCAGCTCAATTCCTTAGCACTACATTGTCCCTGGAGCACCACAGAGAACAACTCTGCAACACCACATATAGAAGAGTCCCTGAGCACAACTGAGCATAGTTATATGTACATACAGATATAAATTATTTGTTGAACGTGCTTTTTTGCAAATATTTTCCCGTTCTATCTTTTGTTTCCTAGTGTTCCTGATATTATATTTTGTAAAGTAAAGGATTTTTAATTCATTATGCATTTAATTTATTTTGGAGGTGATCCCAATTGGAAATCCTAAGGACTAGGGGGCACACAGAAATATTAGGCAAATCTGGCTTGTAATTCAGTACTAAGGGCCTAGAATTCAGTGTTCCTGATGTCTTGCATTGTCAGACACTAGACACTAACAGTACCATCCCGGTGGTATTTGACGTTAGCACTCTAAAATTCCATTGTATTTCAAACAAATAAAAAAATCAATAAAATATAGTTTTGAAATGATTTATGTTTATAAAAAGTCATTACAAAATGACCAGACCTCACTCCACAGTGTTCAGAACATATAGGGCTCTATCCAGCTATGCTCAGGAGGCCATGTGGTACTGAGGACCAAAGCCATTGTGCAATATGAGAAATCATATTCTTTCACAAATTCAAAGATTTTAATTTTAATAAAGACTAATGCATTATTTCATAGATTATATCTTTAGGGTTATAGCTAAAAAACATCAGCACAGCTAGGACTTTCTCCTTATTTGCTCTTCCTGATGTTTTATAATTTTTACTTAACATTTGTGTCGGTGGGCAAGTTTAAGCTAAATTTTGTGAAAGGTGTAAGGCCTGTGTTGAACTGTAGCTTTGTATGTGGAGATTCAGATGGTCCAGCATCATTTGCTAAAGAGATAGTGTACTCTTTTGTTGTGTTGTTTGCTCCTTAAGCAAAGAACAGTTGACTTTGCTTAATGTGAGCCTATTTCTGAATGTTCTAGTCTGTTTACTGATAAATGCATATTGTATCATTCAAGGACCATAGGTTAGTGATTAAATGACTTACATTAGAATAGGGACTTTAATGTATGAAAACTGTAGCAATATTTGAAGAGCAACGATATCAGTCATCACAATTTGTTCTTTAAAATTGTATTGGCTATTTTAATGTTTTGCTTCCCATGTATATTTTGGTTTGTATTTTTTATTGAATAACCATGAAGTACACAATTACAAGGTTGTTCATGATTGGGTTTCATTCACACAAGTTTCCAATACTCACCCTTCGCCATTGTACATGTCCCACAAATACTTTTACATTAGTTCTATTACATACATAAATTACGTTGGTAGCATTTCTGCATGTTTTAACAACATCTCCAAAGAATTATGAATTGTAAAGATTCATTTCCCTGGGATTTAATAAAATTCATGAAGTTCCATATACCATAATGAGAATAACAAATAGATGAATCTGGGTCTGCTGCCCATCAGACATGAAAACAAAACCTGCACTAAATCAGATTTTAAGGTTTGTTTTTATAGGCCACAGTAACATGATTTGAAAAAGATCTATTTGCAAAAGTGATAAGTCCATATTATCAATTCACACTGAGAAATATCTGTCAAATAAGTAAAACAAAATAAAAAGATTTGACCTTGTTGACAGATATCTCCCCTAGACAAAAACTCTTATAGAAAAAGAAAACTTGAAATGATAAGTTCACTTTAGAAGCAAGATACTACAGGAAAGTAAAAATGAAAAATTTCCTATATAGCTAGGAGTATCAATTATAGCAAGTGACAGCAAATATTCTTAGTTCAAGTGTGTGGATTTTTAAAACCCAGGATATTGTAAAAAGGAAAGAGCATTTTTATATGCAAATGTATATTTTTAGGAATGAGAAGAAAATAGTTTCATAGTTCTCAAGAGGATTCATAAAACAATGTTAAGGATTAAATCATATGTCATGCTAAGTGAGCATGAAATCTGGTGTCAACTGCATAGAGAAATCTTTTCCTAAAACAACCTTCAGACAAAATCTAGTTGTTTTTCACTACCTTTTTTCGAGTTTTCTTATAAGAACTCTTCCAGGCCTGGACAGATAGTGCAATAGGTTACCCATTTGCCTTGCACACATCCAGCCTCTGTAGTCCCCTGAACACTGCCAAGAGTGATTTCTCAGTGTGGAGCAAGAGTTAGTCCTAAGCACTACCCCAAAATAAAACAAAAAAAAAGAATAAAAAAGACACAATTTCTGTTAATATAGTATTTATGTGGTTTTTTGTTGTTGTTGTTGCATGGCATTCTTTATATTAAAAGTTTCTATGATTTGTGTGTGGTATAATTTCTGAAAAAATATAAAATAAAATATTGGATGGGGTTAGAGAAATAATACAGTAGTTAAGACAGCAGTTGCATCCCTGGTTCTCCAGCACTGTGCATAGTCCCTTGAGCACTGCAAGGATTACTCCTGAGAAGAGAAGCAGGCATACAGTGTGTTCCAAACACTAGCATCCCACTACTTCCCCCCCAAAAGAAAACAAAACAAACAAACAAAAATAAACTAGTGGACACAGAAAAAATAGTTTACTAGAGAAGAAGAAGGTGGGGAAGGACATTTAAGAAAAGATGGAAGACAATAGCCAGAATCTGGAAATAACCAGCGTGCCTGAGAACAGACGACTGGTTAAAGAAACTTTCATACATCTACACAATGGAATACTATGTATGCAACTGTTAGGAGAGATGAAGTCATAAAAGTTACTTATAAGTGGATGGAAATGGAGACCACCATGTTAAGTAAAATGAGTCAGAAAGAGAGGGACACACATAGAAGGACTGCACTCATTTGTGAATATAAAATAATGTAGTATGAGACTGACACCCAAGGACGATAGACACAAGGGCCAGGAATATTGCTCCATAGTTGGAAGCCTGACTCATGAGCTGAGGGAGAAGGCTGCTGAGATAGAGAAGGGATCACTAAGTGAATGATGGTTGGAGGGATCGCTAGGGATGGGAGGTGTGTGCAGAAAGTAGATAAAGGACCAAATATGATGGCCTCTCACTATCTGAATTGCAAACCATAATTCCCATAAGTAGAGAGACAGTAAGAGGGAAATTATCTGCCATACAGCCAGGGGGGAGTGTTGGGACAGGAGGGAGGGATCCTGGGTACGTTGGTGGTGGAAAATGTACACTGTGGAGGGATTGGTGTTCAATCATTGTATGACTGAAACTCAAACACGAAGGTTTTGTAACTGTAGCTTATGGTGGTTCAATTAAAAAAAAAAAGAAAGAAAATTTGGAAGAGTCCAAGAGAGGGTGATGATTTTTATTTGACTTTTTGATTTAAATGTTCAATGGAGGCACGCAGGTGCTGCCCGAACCCATGTGCTGCTTATGCCCAGGTGGCAGAGTACATGTGGTGCCCGAGCACATGTGTCGCCCGCATCTCCCCTCTTGAGATGTGGACTTTCATGCTTTCGTGTCTAATGTTAGGATGTGTGTAGGAGCGCTCTCTCCACCCTTGGAGAAGCCTGTGTTCTCTCTTGAGTGTGTAAAACTCTTTCATTCTCTCCACTCACCCCTATTACCTCGCTCTGCTCCCCATCAATACCTCCAAATAAAATCTATTTATTTCAAAAAAAATGTTCAATGAAAAGCAGAGTTTTGTGTGATCAACTTATTTGTTAACTTGCTCATGTTATAAAGATTTTAATTAGAACTCCAAAGTTTATCCACAAGTACTCATTGATTTATTCAAAACACAGATATATATATATACATAAATATAACATATGCATTTACAGATTATATATAAATAACACATTGTAGAAAAATTGCTCTGATTGTTTACCAACACTTTTAAGGACCAATTTGGGGAAGCCGGTGCATCCCTAAACAGAACCTCTCATCTACTGAATATTCTTATGTTCTAGGGGCACTGTAGGAAAAGTTTCCAAATATGAACTTTGAACACTATCGCTATTAGTGGTGGGCAATTTCCAAGTCAAACTCTATTGACATTGATTGAAGACATAATATATGCAAAAAACAGCAGATTTGAATTCATCGTCTTTCATCTTTACACATCACACATGGTAACTTGTGATCCTAAAACTTTGGCAGAGGTAAAAATTACCACGTGGCAGGATTTTCTCTTTCAGCCAAATTTAAGGACACAGTCAAGTTTCCATCCCTCTTTCCACTCTCCAGATAGTACATTGTCTCCCTTGCTTTTTTTTTTTTTTTGGTTGTTGAATGGCTTCTTTCTTGTGGAATACAGGATCAGAAAACTACCAAAAGAGAAAAAAAAGTAAGATCCAAACAAATTGCCAAGGAAAATATATATTAAAAAAAACGCATCACAGAGAGAAGGGAAAAATTGAGGCGAGGTCTCCACAGATGAGTGCTTTTAATTAGGAAGAGGGCTGAACAGCAAAGAGCTTATGCTAATAAGCAGCCTCTTTTAATCAGCTTATTAAAAAGAAACATTTTTAACAGCCAAAATTGTTTCAGAAATGGTAATTATTAGAAAGCATTAGCAGATTGGCGGGGGGCGGGGAATAGACTGGTCATGAACAATTAAAATAGCTAGTTGGATTCTCTAGGCAGGTTTGGGCATCTTTGGGAGACAGCCTCGCCGTCAGCATGTCCTGTGTCAGCTTCTTTTCTTCTTCTAACTTTTTGGGATGTACCAAGTTTCCCATTTTTCTTTTAGATACTTTTGTCTTTTCTCACCCTCCATGATTGATAACAGGTTTGCTCAGTAATTTTCACCTTTTCCTTGTTTTACGATATTGTTTTCACATTCTTTTCTTCTTCTCGTCCTTTTTATCTATCCTTTCCTCCTGTGTTTTCCTTATAACTGTCGTATCCCAAATGTTCCAAACCATCCAGCTGAATGTTATCATGAAACTCCAGCACAAAAATTTGTAAGTCTACAACTGTACCTCATGGTGTTTCACTAATAAAAATTTAAGGGAAAAAAATTCTATTGGTGTTTTATTTCTCAGGTCTTTCTCTACCACTCAATCCTGTATTTTATTTTATTTATTTATCTCATTATTTATTGTTTTGGGGTCACACCCACTGATGCACAGGGGTTACTCCTGACTCACGCACTCAGGAATTACTCCTGACAGTGCTCGGGGGACCATAGGGGATGCTAGGAATCGAACCCGGGTCGGCTGCTTGCAAGGAAAATGCCCTACCTGCTGTGCTATCGCTCCAGCCCCTCAATCCTGTATTTTATAGAATAACAAGAGTTATTAAATTAAGAAACATGGAAACAGTACATGAGTTAAGGTATGTACTGTGCAAGCACCTGGCCCTCTTATACCAGCACTGAACAGTGCCCACAAATAACCAGGTAGAGCTGTGGAGGTCCCCACCCATCATTTGGTGTAACCCAGGGATCCTGAGACTTACCAGAGCACCTGATACTGTCCTACAGCATAGGGCCTGGCAGCACCACATCCTCAGGGCCTAGCATTGGGCTGTTTGGAACAATTCTCCCTCCCTCCCTCCCTCCCAAAGGAGTTGAATTCTACTCCAAATCTGGAGTAATTGATAACATACAATGCTTTACCCAGAAGTGGGCTGTTCATTTTATTATGCGAGGGTTTTAAGTAAAAATAAATAACAAAAAATCATAACAAAACACTTCTTTCTATCCATCTTTAAAACAAAATTAATGTAGGTACTTGAATAAAATATGACCGAGGAGCTGAGATAAAATGTGGGGACAATAAGTCTACGAAGTGACTGGAAAGAGTGAGGAGATGTTTTTACACCTTATTTTAATCCAGGGGGGAAAGCTGGGACTATATAGGCCTACATAGGCCTAAAAGGAGATGTGGAGCCATAGAAGAGACTCTGATAGCTGCCAAATCTGATCGCTAAACAAAGAGTCACTGTCACTGTCATTGTCCTTCCGTTGTTCATCGATTTGCTCACGCGGGCACAGTAATGTCTCCATTTTGAAACTTGTTAGTGAGTCTGACATATTGAATAAGTTACGAGAAGCTTGCCAGGGTTTTGCCATGCGGGCGAGATACTCTCAGTAGCCTGCTGGGCTCCCGGAGAGGGGCAGAGGAATTGAACCCAGGTCACCTGGGTCGGCTGCGTGCAAGGCAAACACCCTAGCCGCAGTGGTATCACTCCAGCCCAACAAAGAGAAGAGAGAAATATCCATGTGTGTTCTTTTACTTTTGCACTCCATTTCCCCACTGTGCTTTCAACTGACTTTGACCAGGAAGAGATCAGCTTTCAGGAGAATCCTTGGAACCAAAATTCATGGATGTCAGATTTAATGCAAAGGAAGGAAGGAACAGTATGAGAACTGCATCCAAGGAGCTTCTATGGTAGGGCACGTGGAGCACATTAAAACTCCTGTGCTTTCTTTGTATGCATGGGTTGTTTTTATTGTTTTCTTTTGTTTTGTTGTCACAGGGCTGTGTATAGGAAAAACTGAGAGAGTTGCATCTGCAAGGCATGCACTCTGTCACTGACTTACTTTCTTACTTTGCCAACTTCTGTAAGATTTTTAGAATAAAAATGAAGTGCCCTTGTATAGTTTATTTGGGGGAATAGTTTTTGGGTTTTTTTTTTTTTTAGTATGTATTTTCCCCTTAATTTCTCAGCTACCATTCGTTGGCAAATTGTCAGTGCTTGGGTCAAAAAGGAATTCGAACATTTCTATGAGGTCAAAAATCTTTGAGAAATTATATATTCTCTATGTCTTAGCCACTCAGTGCATATGTTAGCTTTGATGTAGCTACCTTAGTGAAGGTACAAGAAAGCTTATGCTTTTTTTAAAAATTTATTTTAATTTATTTATTTATTGAATAACTGTGGGAAAAGTTACAAAGCTTTCAGGTTTAGGTCTCGGTCATGCAAATATCAAACACATTTCCCTTTACCAATACTTATTTTTCACCACGAAGAACCCCAATAAACCCCCACCCCCATACCCCTCCCAATGCCTGTGAGGCAGATTAATTCTAGTTAACACTCTATCTACTTTGACTAGATTCATTGTTTCGATAAAAGATGCACCATTATTATTTAGAGTTTACACCCTAAATCAGACCTGCTGAAAAAGCATTGTGAAATGATTTGCTTTCTATAGCTGGGTTCAAGAATTAAATGATGTTGCATGGCCGTGATAGCGGCCGCGTGGTTTTGGATTTCTGCTATTTTACTTATTAACCCTGGAAGTATTTTTACTGAGAGTCAGATAATTAAGAGATTGGTTTCTATGCTGTGGAGCCATGGCCGTGCTGGGGAGCCACTCGTGGGGGGCAACTGGTGACCTCGGTAGGGGGTGAAGGACGAGCCGGGAATGCCCCCCTTCCCATGAGGTTTTAGTCGCCCCATCACCACCGGCTCATACCTGGCTCTCCACAAGGCTCCCAAGTAGCTGCCATCTTTCTTTCCCAAAGCTTATGCTTTTAGAGGAAAATATTGCCTTTCTTTCCAGACAACTTGGAAAAACCTGGGATAGGAAGAGAAAGAGTATCCATGCAATTGCAACCTTTATTTATTTCAAAATCCAAGCTGTAGGCCCTATCCTCTCAACTTCTCTGGCAACTGCTTATATCCTGTACTTCTTTTAAAATGTTCTTCCTTATCATTTTCTCTAACACAATAAAAACTTTTGTTTCTTACACAGGTCTTGATTTCACAATTTGTGCCCTCTGAATTAGTTTCATATAATCTTCTATCATGTAATCAAATATATTTTTCAACTGCCTCTTCAGTTATAATCATGCACTTGCACAGAACATAACCTCATTTTTTCTCTTGCAAACATTTTCTGTCTTCTTTATTCTCAACCATTTAAAATTTGAATGTAGGAGTGAATTTCTATAACTGAAATAGTATTCCTTCTAATCTTTGTCTAGATATTTTTTGTCATTCCTCTTAGCTCCAAGAAGACTGACCTAATCACACCAACTTAAAACTGCCACAGTGTTACTCTGACATAACGTTCTTTGTTAGAAATGTGCAGGTTATTCTTGGATAATAATATTCGCCTGTTTATTCATGAATTTTAAATTTTTCTTGTAGTAGAAATAACTTCATGAAAGCAAGAACTCAGTATTATTTATTGCTGACACAAAATAGGTAAAAACGAGTAATTATTAATAAAGGGTTAACCAATGACTTCTTTATACCATCAGCAAGCCAATCAATGACCAAATTTTGTTGTTTCTACTAAATTTTTTTCATTGCTTATTTTGGTCGAGATCCTCAGGACATTTAAGTAGTGAGAAATGCCAGTCTTTGTTTTGTTTGTTTGTTTGGGCCACATCTAGTGGTCCTCAGGGTTTCCTGCTGTCTGTTCGCTCAACGATTCTTTCTTGGCAGAGTTTGTGGACATTTTGGAAAACAGGGATGGAACATGGACGTGCTGTGTGCAAACCAAGCACCCTACCCACTGTGCTCATACTCTGTCCCCTGAAGTGCTCGTCTCTCTCCATCAAAATCATAACTGTAAAATAAAATACCTGATAATGACACTTAAATTTTCACATAAAGTCTTTATATTTTTCACACTTCTTAATAAGCACTAAAATATAATTGACTCAACAGAAATACAAAACACTTGAAAACCTGTTCCATTTTATCCTTTTAATCTTTTATTCCTACCTTTGTAATCCACACTCTATGTTTAAGTCATATTAAATTCTAGATTTTCTCTAAACATTTAAGTAATTCTAATGAACTTTAATGATAGTATGCATGCTATATCATTAACTCTATGTAAATTGTTGTCCATCTTCACTGGAGTAATTATATCATTCCCTCTGAAACTCCATCCCCAGATCCTAGAAATGAAAAGGCCAGAGGAAGAGAGGTATGGAGGAGGAAAATGACAAGAGGTGAATGGAAGGTAGCAGAGCAGGGGTAAGGACCAGGGTCCTTGGACTCATTGGTGGAGAGGGATGGTAGATAGATAGATAGATAGATAGATAGACAGATAGATAGATAGATAGATAAAGATATCTATCTATCTTGGCCGTTGATGGGATTACACGGTGCCAGAGGGCCAGTTGGTGGGTGTGACCCCTGCCTACTGGAATATGGAGGATCTGGGTGGAAGATGCTCAGCCCCAATCCGAGCAGGCTTGGAGATCTCAGCCCTGGAACCCGCATGCCTTTGATCCTCTGCTGGTACCTTCACAGAGACTATAAAACCCAGATCCCGGAAGCGTACAGCCGCATTTGCAGCCGCGCAACATCTTTTTATCTCATGTTTACTTTGGACAAACTTGCAGGCTACCGAATGTAACCTGCCCACTCAGCAGAGTCTGGCAAACTCCCCGTGGCGTACCCAATATGCCAAATACCAGTAACAATGATGGGACTCATTCTCCTAATCCTGAAAGAGCCTTGAATCTCAGGGCTAGGACAAAGGAGACGTTACTGGGGCCTGCTCGAGGCAATCGACGAACAACAGGATGGTCGTGATCGTGATCTATCTATCTATATAGGTTTATATATAAATATATATATTTAGTTATATATCTACATATCTATCTATCAATATATATTTATAAATAGATAGATAGATATCTCTAAATCATAACGCCAACAACACTGAGAGAAGGAGTCCAAATTACAAAAATTGTGCCTACAGAGGTGTCATGTTGGGAGAAAGGAGGGAATCTGGGGATATTTGTGATGAGACTGGGAAATTAACACTTCTCATGATGTTGGTGGTGGAACATCGTATGCCTCAATCTTTATTATGGAGCTAGCTACCAATCATGGTGCCTAAATTCAAAAATTAATTTAGAAAAGGAAAAACAAAACAACCAATACCACTGAACCCCTCTAGTCCCCATATGTTTTTAACAACATAGGTTTATTTTCTCTATTTTATTTTATTGCTTGCTGTGTCATATTACATATTATGTAGGCAGCATGCCTCCCTCTAAGCTGTCAGTTCCTGTAGAGCAGCGAAATTGTTTGTAACCATCACTGTGTCTGTGCAGCCTAGCACCTGCCTGCAGCAAAGTTAGCTAAAAAAAATAAATATTTGAATTGGTTAATTCAAAAAATGAAAGTTATAGACATTTTCTTTGGAGTTATTTATTTCTCAAAGAAAATAAAAATTGAGTCAGATGAGTACTTTTTTAAGGAAACAAAGAAAGTGGAAAGGAAGCAAAAATGGAGTGCATTTCAGGACTAAAGTGCATACTGAGTCCTGAGGCTATTTTTTTTATCAAGTATTCTCTTTTTCTATCCTATGGTTCTTTTAATTGAAAACAAACAATAATCACATGAAGCAAGTAGGCCAAAAGGTGAATAGTCTTCACTACTGCCTGGATAATCTTTATTACAGTCTTTTTAATTTTCATAGAAATAGAAAAATCAAAGAAAATAGAATTATAGAAAATCTCAGCAAGTCCAGACGCTTTACTTTCCCTACGAAAAAACTATAAGCCAAGTAGTTCTGACAGGCCTAAAATCACTAAGCTAATAAATAAAAAAACTGGATTCAAGTGTTCTAAAACTAAGATTTAATGATCCCTTATTCACATCAAAATCTTCTTTAGACATTTGTTAGTTTCCAGAGTATAAAACACATTATTATTATCCTTTTTATACCATCATTTTAATTTTTGTTTTTAAATACACTGTATATTGTTAAATGTAATTTTCAGATATATCAGTGCCTGAATACACTGCTACACAGAAATATATAGTTGGGAATGTACAAGGAACATAAAAATACGAATGAAAAAATCCCTATGTATATAAAAGTTTTTAATGATAGAAACAATGTTAGGAAAACACCCTTGTTGTATGCACATTAGGCGGACTAGGACACTTAAATGAGTGTAATTTAAGAATCTCCATACCTTTTCTGTATAAAGTACTTTATTTTCATTGTTATGTTTTGATGTGAATGACTATAGCAGGCAAATGCCAGTATTCACAGCCCTACTCCTGGTTTGTCTGAGAAAATTATGCCAAGCGTGCAATGCCATCTGCTCCTGTAGCTATGCCATCCTTCCATTTTTCAGTTCAGTGATAAACAACCAACTGCACGTCATTCTCTGAGCTTCACAAGCACTTTGGGGAAGGAAAAGGGTGGGGATATGGCTCTTCTATGACACATTTAAACTGAATCATATTGCAGGGGGGAGGAAAGGAAAGGTAGTAAAAGAATAGAATGGAAAAAAAAAGAGAAGGGCAGTCCTAGAAACCGACAGGAGCATCTCATCTATGCCCATGTCCTAGTCATTGATAACAAGAGGGCAGAAGAAAACTGGAGTACAAGTAGAAGATATGTTGATTTTAGAAACTTTCAGAACAAACAAGCCTCACTGGAATGTTAGATGAGGATATGGTAAGAGCTACATTGTTAGAGATATCCAATTGTACTCCTCAAACTATGTAATACATCAGTGATAAGTCACTGCATTATATATAAATCACAGATCACCAAATTTCATATCACATTTTATTCTTAATTATGCATACTTCTCTCTCTAATAAAAATGTTGAGAATGTGAACTTACAATTAGAAAATAAGCTGATACAATTAAGTAGAACATTCTAATATTAACAGTTAGTGCAGAACTTGAATCCCACGTTTAATAAGAAAAAGAGGAAAGGTGATGGAACTCTGATGTCAAAAAGCTATGTGAAAATTGAGAGGACTACAAGTCTGGGTGTAACAATTATCTAATATTTAAATGGTTTCTATAATTTTTCTACCTCTATATTGTGTTGACTTTTATTATCTGTAATAAGTGATAAGAAAGTTAAGCCTGATCTCTATAAGATCAGCCTTTTCTATACATACTCTGTGTTTTTTACATCTTTTTTAAATGCCTCTATTGCAGTTTCTTAATTTATGAATAAAACCTACTGGTATAGACTATAATGCTATCCTCTAAGGTACTGAGAGGTTGAAGAACAATATTTAAGAATATTAACATGCCAGGGGCTGGAGTGATAGCACAGCGGGTGGGGTGTTTGCCTTGCATGCGGCCAACCCGGATTCGATTCCCAGCATCCCGTATGGTCCCCCTGAGTACTGCCAGGAGTGATTCCTGAGTGCAAAGCCAGGAGTAACCCCTGATCATCGCCAGGTGTGGTCCAAAAAGCAAAAAAAAATATTAGCATGTCAAGAAATTTTGCTACTTTAAAAATAATAGCATGCAAAAATTAAGAAATTAAGTAGAGACATAAATTATGTAAATATTTGAAGTCAGCTTTTGAGAAGTGGTAGGAACAAAATGTGTAGTAATATTTTTGAAGCTACGAAGTTTTGAGACTTGTATAGGTTTCTAGATGCACTTAAGAGAGATACCAGGGAACAATGCCACATTGAATTTTGGCCTGGAACCAAATATGGCACCTAAGAAGAAAGCTAGTGTCTGATATCTTTCTAGAAAAAAAACAATGGATCAAAGAGACCCACTTCAGAGAATTTAGTGTGATTTACTAATTTTTCCCTTCGAATCATGGGGAAACTATGTGTGTAAACAGAGATATCTACAGAACATGATGAGTTTGAATTCATAAAGGACAGTGGAAAGCTAACAGAAAAATTAACAAAATAATAGTGACCTTATGGACATCTTTAAATATGACGCAATCACTTGGGTATTGACAGATATTAAGCTTGGCACTAGGTAATGTTTTAACTACTAGAAAAACAAAGACAAAGCAAACTGATGCCCTTTTTCTATAAATACAAAGATTAGAAAAGGGAGTCAGAGAGCAGGACATTGGACAGAGGGCTGACCTTGTACACAGTCAGTCAATCCAGCACAACACTTCATTTCCCAAAAGGTACCAGGAGTGATCCCTAAGCACATAGGAGTAAGCCCTGAGCATCATTGAGTACAGGTGAGGCACCCAAACAAACAAAAAAAATGCATTAAGAATTAGAAGCAAACAGTGATAGATAATAAATTTACACAAGTAACTCACATGGGATCAGGGCAGAGGACCTGCCTTCTGAGAGGATTTCAGCATTTGTTAAGGAAGAAAAGGCATTCAAAGCAACTGTGACAGCTGGATGGAAACTGAGCCGTTTGGCCTGTTTTCCTCATTAATGAAACGCTATCTCGAGTTGGTTAACATCAGGTAAAGGACACAGAACTGTCTATTATGCACAGATTTTCTGCTCAGTTTCAAAGCCAACTCTTCGAGCCTTTCTTTAGACCCTGTTCCTCTGCTATGCTTCTCTGCCTCATGGAAGCTCCCAGAGTAAGAAGCCAGAGCAAAGATGCCTGCTTATGCATGTAGGCCTGAGTAAATCCACATAACTGTGTGTATGGACTTAGATCAGAAAGTCTGATTGTTGTTTTCCAGGCTGATAAAATCATCATGTGAAGAGTTTTAAAATGAATAAGTGTCAGAGAGCCCGGCAAGCGACCAAGGGTATCCCGCCTGCAGGGGAAAAACTGGCAAGCTACCCGTGGTGTGTTTAATATGCCAAAAACAGTAGCAATAACGAATCTCATTCCCCTCACCCTGAAAGAGCTCCCAATACAGCAGCATTGGGAAGGACGAGTAAAGAGAGGCTGCTAAAAATCTCAGGGCTGGGATGACTAGAGATGTTACTGGTACCTGCTCAAGCAAATTGATGAACAACGGGAGGAGAGGTGATACAGGTCAAGTGTTGAATACTATATTTTTAAAATTTATAATTATTAAATCATCTTGATCTACAAATTTACTCACAATACAAACATTTCAGACATTCAATGTTCGAACACAAATCCCACCACCAATGTGACCTTCCCTCCATCAATATCTCCTCCCTTCCACCAACCCAATTTGCCTCCTCAACAGGCACAAATTTACTTCTTATTACTTGTTCAAGAAAACTTAGAGTCATGGCCAATACAATTATCAACAAATAAATCAATGAAAGCCTATTTATGATAATTGATTGCTATAGATATTTATATACTTATATATTACATATTTGTATATTTTAGGACAGCCTTACACATGAAGGAACTGGCAGAGGAACCCAGATGTGCGGGACCCAGGGCTGAGATCTCCAAGCCCGCTCTGTTTGGGACTGGGTCTCCTCTACCCTGATCCCTCATCTTCCAGTAGCTTGACAGTTACAACCACCAACTGCCGTGTAACCCCATCAATGGCCAAGATCCAGAGACTATAAAACCAATCTCTCTGAAGAAAACAACAGAGTCTCCTGCCCCCTGCACCTGGCTGTCCTCACCAGGCCCCCTGACGGGGTGGGGGTGAGTTTCCCTCTCCACCCTGAGCAGAGCCCCGGCAGCTGATGACCTCAGGGACCCAGTTACAGCCACGCTGAGACCACTCTCCATGTGCTAGGACTGCCTCACACATGAAGGAACCGGCAGAGGAACCCAAGTGTGCAGAACCTGGGGTGAGATCTCCAAGTCTGCTGGGTTCAGGACTGGGCCTCCTTCACCCAGATTACCATCTTCCATTAGCTAGGCAGTTACACACACCAATTGCCGTGTAACCCATCAACGGCCAAGATCCGGAGACTATAAAACTAAGCTCCCAGAAGTGTATGGCCGCATTTGCGGCTACACGACCTCTTATTGTCTAGTTCCCACTCTCAGAGAACTCAGCAGGCTACCAAGAGTATCCTGCTTGCAAATATGCCTGACTGGAAACACCTGTAAAGGTGATTAGAGTCTGCCCCAAAAGCTTCCATCCCTCTTAGAGAGCCCGGCAAGCTACCAAGAGTATCTCGCCCACACAGCAGAGCCTGGCAAGCTACCCGTGGCATACTCAATATACCAAAAACAGTAATAATGAGGTCCTCATCCCTTGCCCCTGAATGAGCTCCCAATATGCCATAGGACTACACTAGCACATGACAGGGATGAATGGAGAGGTTACTGGTGCCCACTCGAGCAAATTGATGAACAATGGGGATATTTATGTATTTAAGTAAAGAAATTAGGATTATTCAATACAATGTAGTTCTTACTCTCATTTACAATGATAAGGTTTAACTCTGGCATCTAAAACATATTGCACTAACTTTTATTTTGTACTTCCGTCTCATTATAGTAAAAATCCTGTCTTCCCTGTCATTAGTAAAATTATTTTTAATTTTTTTGTTAATGTTGTATGGTGTTCACATGAAATACATAAGGCCTAGAATTGTAAAATTTAATAAGAGCAAAGACAAATTAAGAAAGTTTAAAGTGGAGAAGCCAGAGTGATTGTAGAGCAGGTAGGACAATGTTCCAATAGGAAGGGTGCTTGCCTTGTATGCGGTCAACCCAGGTTCAATCCCCTGGTATCCCATATCCTCCCTGATCCTGTCAGGAGTGATTCCTCAGTGCAGAGACAGGGTAATTTCTGAGCACCACTGGTGTGCCCCTCAAATTTATAAAAGAATATTTAAAGTGGGATCCCTGAATAGGTCTGTAAACGTATCAAGTGTTTTACCCTAAGAAAGAGAATATTGAAAAGACTAATAAGACATAATATATTCAATGTAAAAGAAACATTAATTCATTGTAGAAAATGTATAAAACCCCTCAGCAAGTTAGGAGTAAACATGTCCTCTTTAATCTAATATAGGACACCCATAAGCATCATGAGCGAATGTCATAGTCAATGCCACATGCCGAAAAATTGGTCCCATCCTTTAAGTAAATCCTTTTAATGCTTCTTATAAATCTGCTTTCAGGGTTATAAATCTCTAAATGGTTGCAGTTCCAGAAGCGTTGTATCTTTCCATCAAATCTGGAAGATAATACAGTCGAATAGAGCATTCTTGGTAAAGTATTCGTTTCATGAGGTTTCTGTAGTCTCCCCTCCCCCACTGCCCCACCCATTTTTTTTTTTTTTTTGCTTTTTGGGTCACACCTGGCGACGCACAGGGGTTACTCCTGGCTCTGCACTCAGGAATCAGCCCTGGCAGTGCTCAGGGGACCATATGGGATGCTGGGAATCGAACCTGGGTTGGCCGCATGCAAGGCAAACGCCCTACCCACTGTGCTATTGCTCCAGCCCCATCCATTATGTTTTAAATCATAGAATCTCATTTGGTAGATCTACTGTGAATCTTATGGAATCTCCTTTATATGTATGTTGATTTGCTGATCTTGCTACTTTCAGTATGTTTGAAATTTTTCATTTTGTTTATAATATGTCTTAAAGTTTTTCTAGTTGGGTCTATTTTTGTTGGGAGCCTTTGGGCCTCTTAAATCTTGGTGGGTATAATCCTCATGTTTAGGATATTTCTGTCTATGAGTTCTTTAAATTGGATAATATCTTTGACATAGAAAAAGTCAGGAAATTTATAGATCTAAAATAATATCCTCTGATTTAAGAAGGATTATGTCATCTAGTTTTCACTTAATATTATTTTTATACTAATGCCAAAATATTAGGGTAAATTTTCAGCATAATTATGGGAAATGGTAGTTCTCAGATGCTTCTGGGAACTAATAGAAGATCTTTTGTTTTGCTTCGGTTTCCATTTCTGGGCTGTGCACTGGGCTTCCAACTGGCTCTGAGCTCAGGGATTACTCCCGACATGCTCTGGGGGCCATATGTGGTGCTGGAGATTGAATTCAGATTGGATATGTATAAAGCAAGTGTTTAACTGGTTGTACTATCTCTGTAGCCCAGTAGAAGATCTTTTAATAGCTTGTCTTTCAAGCACTAAAAAGCTATGAGAGTCCCAGAAAAATTTAACTAAACCCCTTAAATCACACTTAAAGTTATATTGCAGTACTACTCTGTGGCATAAATTTATTATTTTTGCATTGTTGTGTCAATAAAATATCATGCTGCTTTCATCTCCTGCCATTAAAATGATCATTTGCAATTTACAAAATGTATCATAACATATTCTTTTATTTTAGCCTCCTTTGGACCCTAAGATGAGTATTATTATGAACCTCATTTTGCAAACAGGAGTCTTGGCATGAACAAAATTGCTGACATTTTCAGGGTCATCAACTATTTTACAGAAGTGCCACAGGAAACAAAATAAAGACCTCTTATTGCCCCAGAATGAAAATTTGTGCCACATAAAATCAAATTATATAAAATGAAAAATAGGACACTTGACAATGAAACCCATGAGGTATGTCTTTTCCATTCTTAGTTTGAACAGAAACACCACAGTATTTTTTCTATAAATACTTGTTTTAACTGATGGTACATTTTTGTTGCCTAAGACCTGATGGTAAATTCAGAATTCTAGGAGTTCCTAGGACTTTTTAAGACACACTTAATGTACTTTACTACAGATAGTGCATTAGATAACACTTCCCTCAATAAAGATCTGCCCCCTGCTTTCTGATATCAGTTCTTTTTCAGTACATTGTAAGCAAGAAATATCCAAGAAAGGACCAAAATTGAGTAAAAATAAAACTCTGTTATTAAATTCTTTCTTGTTTTGTTTTTTCCCCCACACTCAGAAAATGTACAGAGCTTAGTCCTGGCTCTGTGCTCAGGGATCACTCCTGGCAAGTTCAGGGGACCATATGTGGTCCTGGAAATTAAACCAAGGTTGGCCATCTGTGAGGTAAGCACCCTACCCACTGTACTATTTCTCCAGGCCCAAGAAAGTTTCGGCTTTGAAAACACTCTCTTAATATTTAAAGTGATCTGTTAAGAGATTACTGTAACAAATAACTGTTGATTTAAGTAGAAACATCTGACTGAGTATCAAATAAATTTAGGATTTCCTTGATAAAATCCTCAATAGAATTTCATGAGCACCAGAATCTAACACTGCTGATTCAGTCACAATATTTGATGTTAATTTGGGGGTGGAGAACTCCCAGTAGTATTCAAAAAGCCAGGAGTCATCTAAAACAATAAGGAGTTCAGTTGTATATATGTGACAATGCTCAGGCCCAAAGATAGGACATCAAGGGACACTAAGTCAGGCTGGCAGTCTAATAGAACCACACACACAGGGTGCTCTCAGGGTCGGGCAGTGCAAGGCAAGTGCTCCAGCCGTTGGGGCTATCTTCCCATCTCTGAATGCTAATTTTTGACCACACCCAACTGTGCTCAGGACTTAACTTCATGTTCTGTGCTTAGAGATCACTGCTGGTGGGACTCAGGGAACCATGAGTCGTGCCTGTATTGACCTGGGTTAGTCCCATACAAGGCAAATGCCTTACCCGTTGTACTATTTCTCCAGGCCCCCTAATGTTTGAGGAGAGTTTAGTTATTCTAAAAATAGAGATAATATAATATAATATACAGTGAAAACCTCAATGTCAAAATACTTTTTTAATATAAGTTGCTTTGGGGGTCACTACTGCCCAGAAATTGGTAGAGTTTTATTTACCCATAGTTTATTTTTTTTTACATAAGATTAATCACAGTGAAGGCAGGTGAATACACGACATGAAGGAGAAGTCACAAGCTACAATATAACAGATGGCATAAGATGATTCGAGTATGATGAGTCATTGCTTTGTTCTCAGACTGTAGAGGACATCTCATTTAAAGGATCTGAGCTTGGCCAGACGAAATGTTGAAAAGAGATAAGTGTCCCATTCGTTAGGAAGGATTCCTGTAAGGCAAAGGAGCCTAAGCGGAATGACATCTGGGAAAAATTCCAGTGCTAAGAGTATATAAGAGGTTTTTTCAATTGGCAAAGGCCTTCCTTTCATCTTTTGGGCCTTTTCCCAGACATCAGTGCTTGTCACTTAAATCATGCCCTACCTTTAAATTTAAATAGATGATAAACAACATTATTTGTTAAGCCCAAAGTCCTCAAAGCTGAAAAACTCATCCTGCTTCTCATACATTTTACCAATAGTGACAAATCACCAGCTGTAGGCAGCCCAAGCGGCCAATGTTTATTAAATGTCTCACTCAACCTCAAACCTCATGAATTGTTTAACATACAAGAGAGACAAAAAGGCAGTATTTTTCCTCGTGTCAGTTCTCATTAGAAGCTTCTCTCTGCTCCTCTTGCTGCTGGCTAGGAACAACATTAACATTCATTGTTCTTAAACACATGGGGGCTTTGGGGGCTGCTGCCTGCAAAACCAATCCTGTACCAAGTGTCTACAAATGCACAGCCATTCTACTGGCATAAAGAGCCAAATGTAAGGGTCACACCAATGGTACGCACTGAAGTAGACAGGGTGGCTGGCTGTGCTCTACCATCACTGGCAGCAATTTAAATGTGCTATAGAATGAATCCAGCTATCTTACACTAAGGAAAAGCACTTATGAAATCAATGTACGGCTTGATATCCCATGGTACCCACTGAAAAGCTAGCAGAAATGGAATTCACTTTTGGAGCCAGAGACAGAGTACAGTGGGCAGGGTGCTTGCCTGGCACTTGGACAACCTGGGTTTGATTCCTGGAATCACATATGGTCCCTTAAGCCCCACCAGGAGTGATCCATGAGAGCCCCCGAGTGTGCCCCCTTCCCAAATAATAGGAAGGAAGGAAGGAAGGAAGGAAGGAAGGAAGGAAGGAAGGAAGGAAGGAAGGAAGGAGAGAGGGAGAAAGGGAGAGAAAAAAGGAGGGAAGGAGGGAGGGGGAGGGAGGGAGGAAGGGAGAAAGGGAGGAAGGGAAGAAGAAAAGGAACTTAGGTAGCTGAAATAAAGCAAGAGAAAAATCTTACCAAGTTTTTAGAGTGACTTAGGGCTGAAGTGATAGCATAGCGGTAGGGCGCTTGCCTTGCACGCAGCCAACATGGCCGACCCGAGTTCGATTCCTTCGCCCCTCTCGGAGAGCCCAGCAAGCTACCGAGAGTATCTCGCCCACATGGCAGAGCCTGGCAAGCTCCCCGTGACGTATTCGATATGTCAGACACAGTAACAACAAAGTCTCCAATAGAGACATTACTGGACCCGCTCAAGCAAATCGACGATCAACGGGAGGGCCTTTACTTTGCTTACTTACTTAGAAATCTTGTAATTGTTTCTTTGATTCATGATATTTCTCAACATTTGGCAGAGGGGGATAAGAAGATGAAAGTAATAGTGGTAGGAGATTCATTGCAAGTTTTCTAGAGGTAATTGTAATTATAAGTCTCTGATTCTAAGTAGCAAACTTTTTAAATAAGTTGCTAAATATGTTTAAGAAATAGCATTGACTTTATCCAAGAAAATGTTTTAGCATTATTAGTTATTATAATATAACTTAATAGGTATTTATGATGTCATTTCTGAAAATAGTAATGTATCTGCCCCACAAATATAACCCTCTAGTTCACCTTCAAGGTTATTTTTCCCTTATTATCTCCAGGTCATGCTGGAGTGATAGCACAGCAGTAGGGCGTTTGCCTTGCACGCTGCCAATATGGCCGACTCAAGTTCGATTCCTCTGCCCCTCTCGGAGAGCCCGGCAAGCTACCGAGAGTATCTCGCCGGCACGGCAAAGCCTGGCAAGCTACCCGTGACGTATTCGATATGCCGAACACAGTAACAAGTGTCACAATGGAGAGGTTACTGGGCCCGCTCAAGTAAATCGATGAACAACGGGAGGACCATGACCGTGATCTCCAGGTCACGCATATGACAACAGTCATTAAGAATTAGGAAATGTCTTAAGTTAATTGTAGATATAAGTCCTAATCAGTGTAGAGAGAGAGCATGATTTGGACTATAATTCCCAGCCCATTTTTTCTAAAGGACTGCAATTACTGAATTTGTCTATGATCAACAACTCTTTGAGCTCACCCAGAAGTTTTAGAACTTTTGCAGATCTGGAATATATGAAATCTGTGGAATATGGCACATGGAAGCCCTTTCCCCTGATCTTTCTACAAAGAGAGAAAAGAGAGAGCTGGGGAGCTTTTTCACACATTATTATAGCACTGTTTTACTGTCCTCCTGTTGTTCGTCAGTATGCTCAAACAGCACCAGTATAATGTCTCCATTGTGAGACTTGTTGTTACTGTTTTGGGCATATCTAATATGCCACAGGGAGCTTGCCAGGCTCTGCCATGCAGGCACAATACTCTCAGTAGCTTGCCAGGCTCTCTGAGAGGGACGGAGGAATTGAACCTGGGTCGGCACGTGCAAGGCAACTGCCCTACCTGCCATGCTATCGCTCCACACATTACTACTGACAATGAAATCTAATGAAAAAGGAACATGTTTGGGGGAAGTAAAATAGTTTTATTGAGGTAGAATACTAATCCTACGGACAATGTGAGGTGAATGATTCTCCCCATAAAGTAAGAAAAATTCCACACACTAGGTGGTATGTGGGTGTCTCCATTAGATAGTGCATCAGAAATCAGTACTCTTTGAATTTAATTGAGAAAAATAAAACCTTCACTGCACACCTGCAAATACAGACCAGTCATGTAGTATGATTTTCAATGATCATGTATAATCCACAAAGTACAGAGAATGGGCAGTGGTGTCTTCCAATAACAAAGCCCAAGTTCACAGAGTTCTGTGGTGGTTAGAAGCATCAGATAAACTCCCTAGGATGTAACACATTTTTTTAAACATGGCATATATGCATGTATGTTTTAGAAACATAACGCTTTTACTACTTGTATTTATCTTCTATTTTTTACATATCTTTACAGTTGATAATTTGCAGCAACCCAAATAAGACTGTAGAGGCCAAAAAAAAAAATCCCTAGGTAATATTAAGGGTAGCACTGTCCCCCTGTTGTTAATTGATTTGCTTGAGCAGGCACCAGTAATGTCTTCATTGTGAGACTTGTTGTTACTATTTTTGGAATATTGAATATACCACAGGGAGCTTGCCAGGCTCTGCCGTGTGGGCAGGATACCCTCGCTAGCTTGCCGGGCTCTCCGAGAGGGACGGAAGAATCGAACTCGGGTCAGCCACGTGCAAGGCAAACACCCTACCTCCTATGCTATAAACTTTAATCTTTTTTTCAGTTTTTCACTAAGCTGAAAGTAGTTTGCTGGAGGAACCTACATAGATACTTTTTGCAAAAATGAAAATTTCTCATTTGTTGTTATACATTGGTTTTTGTGCTTCAGTAAACTCACCAGTTTTGAAGATGTAAAACAAAAATAAAGAATCAACAAAGTTTGAAATTGAAGCAGGGACTGCAAATACAAGGAAAGTGGAGTGGTGTGCTTCAAACCACTCATCTGTCAGGGGATAGCTTTTCTTTCTCCAAAGGGCTTGACAAGATCATTCTCATTCACCAATCATAGCATTTTCTAAAGGGCACATTCATTCTCAGACCACCAAATTCTTCACAATTGAGGTGAGACTTGCTGTCCCCAGACTTTCTGCCCTAGAGCTAAGATATTCCTCTATTCTCTAAAGCCCGGTGGCAGTAACTACGCATATCCTGCATAGAGTACATTTAGTATGATAACTTGTAGAGTGTAACTTTTCAAATAAACCCTGGATATGTTTATGAAACATTTCACTGACGAAATATTTCTTAAGGACAATAACAATGATCTACCTATAAATATCCTATAGTCCTGTGTCATCCAACACAGAGAAAGAGGTAAGAAATTACGTGATGATAAAAGTTTCTATATCCATTTTATAACCAGCAGTCTGTTCATGAATTAGACAGCACTTGACAGTTTCTCTATCCACTCATGCAACAAATAGACTGATACACAATGTTACTCAACACTTGTCAGCAAAGGACAGTGGAATAATGCAGCCTGTACAAAAAATGAGATGAAAATTCTGAAAAACAGAGTGAGTGTGGCAGAGGATGTGAGCAAAACAGTAGAAGACATTCCTTGCATGTTTGTGGTCCTGGGTTCTAACCATGACTCCCCACCCCATCGAGGTACCAAGTGGGATACTTATTGCCAATACTGAAGATGAAGGTCAGAAAAGCACACTGTTTTTAAATCTTTCTTCACACAATGCTTCTGCAAGAAGTCACACTTTCTCTGCATTTGCATCCATCTTAAGGAACACATTTCCTGTAGTTTTTATAGACAAGGTCCTTCTTTTCTTGATCCAATTGCCATCATGAATCAAATATCATAATATGTTTTTTTTTTCAGTAGTGCTCCAGGAGCTGAAGACCTCCAGAATCAGCCACCACCATTCTGAGACCACTCTCCACACGCATGAAGGTACCGGCAGAGGGACAAAGGCATGTGGGTCCTGGGGCTGAGATCTCCAGGCCTGCTCGGATCGGGGCTGAGCATCCTCCACCTAGATCCTCCAAATTCCAGTAGGCAGGGGTCACACCCACAAACTGGCCCCCTGGCGCCGTGTAATCCCATCAATGGCCAAGACCCAGAGACTATAAAACCCAGCTCCTGGAAGCAGACATCTTATTATCTCAATAGCACAGCGGGTAGGGCGTTCGCCTTACACGCGGCCAACATGGCTGACCCGAGTTCGATTCCTCCGCCCCTCTCGGAGAGCCCGGCAAGCTACCGAGAGTATTCGATATGCCAGACACAGTAACAGTAACTTTGGACAAACTGGCAGGCTACCGAATATAACCTGCCCACACGGCAGAGTCTGGCAAACACCCCATGGTGTACCCAATATGCCAAATACCAGTAACAATGATGGGTCTCATTCTCCTAACTCTGAAAGAGCCTTGAATATGGCACTTTTTAAAAATTCTCAGGGCTAGGACGAAGGAGATGTTACTGGGGCTTGCCCGAGGCAATCGACAAATAACAGGATGGTCATGATCGTGATCGTGATGCTTATATATCAATTAGAAATTATGAAACTGAGATAGAACAGAACAATTGAGTAGACTTGGTTTTAAAAGAACCCATGAACATTTACTTATATATTTGCACATAAGTTAGAAAAAAAACAGAGAAACAGGCAAAAAGAATACACATCAAATAAAGAACATTATGCTTTAAACATTAATTAAGTTGGCTACAGGGCAAAAAAATGTTTAATTACACCAAATACATGAGAAATTCCACTCATAAGTAGTGTAGTTATAAGTCATACATTTTATTCAGTAGCAACTTCCAACTTATGTGCATATATAAAAAGAGATTCTGACTGCTTGAACACTTTAGAAAAGCAAGGTGGAAACCAATTTAATCTTATTCCCCTTATTTTATAATACTTTAGTGGCACAATATTACACCTACTCTTACAATTTGCTTCTGAGTTAAATCTCTGAGGGCCATGCTGTGAGATTCTGAAGACTAAAAGCTGAGGCGTATAGCAGGGGGAAGGGTTGAGCTTCCATGACAATTAGACTTGAAGTTCCTCATGAATCTGAATCAGCTTTGGCTCTAGTGGTGGGAATGTATACTTCCAGAAAAAGAAAAAAAATAAGAACTGTAGTATTAATATAGCCTACAGCTAAACCACACTTAAATAGGAGATACCTTGCAGTTGAGGAGATGTGTGTGTTTTATCTTTTAGGTCACATACTGAATCATTGCGGGAAAAGTCAGATGCTAACAGGTTGTTGATACAGTGACCATTTTCCTTCACTTCTGTTTTCCTTTTCTTCACTGGCACTTCCCTGTTTATCCGATCTAATGCAATAAAATGCATAATTAATTTCTAAACGCTTCCGTTGAGCGGTGCAATTTGTCAAGTCGAGTTGTTAATAGAATTAAGCTTTTTATCAGCGATTAGCAAAAGAAGGCAAAAAAAAATTAATTACAGAATTGTATGCCTCCCTGGTTCAAAGCCAGGTTTTGGATTAAATGTTCGATAAAGATTTCCTGACACGTTATAAAACATTTAGAAAAAGCTTCTTTCTCTAGTGCATTTAAAATGTGTCTCTGTGCAAAACCAACCAGCAAGGCATGAGCATTTGGGTACACCTCTGTGCACAAAAGCATGGGAAGATTGAAATTCGCTTGTACAAAAATATGGAGGAAAATGTTCTTTTCTTACACTGTCAAGAGAAGGGCCAGCCATTACCTCTCAGGTGTTTCCCAATTTCCATTTTTGATAGTACGATTTTCAGCTTCAGTGAAGTTGAGGAACTGTTTGGCAGAATTAACTGACAGCATGATTAACATGTGATATGCCCTACTTTGCAATTATCTACCATGTAACTCCGAAGGTCAATATATAAAGAACTGACTCGTGCTCAGGGATCTCTCCTGGAATGCTCGGGAGACCATGTGGGGTGCCAGGAACCAAACCCTGGTCAGGAAGAGGCAGATGCCTGAAGGAAAAAAACAAGTCAAATGCCCTATCCACTGTATTATCATCCTGACTTCTCCCTTGGCTTCAAAAGATGAAGAATAGAAAGGATCAATCTAATACCTTGGGCTCTTACTTACACTCTTTTTTTTTTATAAGTGACACAGTTATTATTCCTTAGGAATTAGTTGTGAGGTTCCATTTTTATTTCTCTAGTGCATACTCTCAGGCACAACAAGAACTTTCTGGCCACTTGTACAGTAGTTACACAACTGTAATTACTATGCCTTGGGATACCTGCTTCTGCTTCCAAAACCCATACTGGGAGCAACTCTGGATGAGGTTGTGTTGCACTGTTCCTTTTATTCTATGCTTCTGTTGTCCTGGTCCACTTTCTCTTACTTTATCATCTTGTCTTCTCCGTTTTCTATGTCTCTTTCATTGTCACTGTCACTGTCCTCCCATTGTTCTTTGCCCTGGGGGGCTAGATACTCTAGGTGGCTTGCCGGGATCTCCAAGAGGGACAGAAAAATTGAACCTGGGTTGGCCACGTGCAAGGCAAACGGCTTTCCCTGCTGAGCTGTCTCTCCAGCCCTCCATGTTTCTTTACATTGAAAAATTAAATTAAATTTGAAGTTTATTTGTTGGGAGGAAGCAAACCCAGCCATGCTCAGGGCTTACTCCTGACTGCAAACTCAGGGTTTATTCCTTGGAAGACCACGTGTGGTGGCCAGGGTGGAACCCAGGTCTAGAGGACGCAAAAAAAGATCCTTACCCACTCTATTTACTTATCCCGCGAGAGCTTTCTTTTCTTGAGAAATAATGCATAATTCAATTTGTAAGAGGCACTCAAGGTGTAGTAAAATATGAGTACTGCATATAACACATTTATATCATTTCAATATTCATCGAAATTTTACATTTTTTTTTAACATTTGATCTTAATTATAAAAAAGACAAGACCAAAACTGAACTAGTTTATATAACTGTTTGAGAATTGCAATAAAAGTATATTTTATCGAGCTCTCTGAATTTAAGTTCCAGATATCTAGGCACATATTTAATTTTTAAATTTAATTTTAACAACCTCATTACAAATAATTTCTGGTGCATATTAAATACTCTATAAATATTATTTAATTGAATAAATGCTAGAGACTGTTATTGCTTGTGACAATTTCTTGTTTCAGCACTTTTACTGATAAAAAAATTGAAATATTTCTCTGCTTCTTATGCAAAAGGTATATATGTTAACTTTTTTTACTAGTTTGAATTTCTGCAATGCTTTATAAAGTATGAGTAATATTAATTAGCATAGTAAAATTAACAACCTGACAATTATCAACTGAAAATGAATGGAATTAAAACTGATTCTCATTGACCCTAACTTGTCACTCCACTTGCTTTTCTCTGATTCTTTGATTACAGCTTGTTTTCTTGTCCTTTATTACACTCTCATAAAAGAACAAAGAATGTACAATTGTGTAGCAGTCTGAACTAAATTTAACACAGTTGCCATTCTATAAAATTAATGAGGAAATGTAAAGATGAGTTCGTTTTTGCCCTAATTGTTTTCTAATCCTTGTCATCATCTCTCTTATGATTTGTATGAGTCTCAATTGAATATTTAGTACTCTCCAATTTATTGTTTATTAGCTGAACATTAGCAATAACTTAGTTGACTATGGAAGACCTTCTTTGTTCTTCTTTTTTCTTAATTGATCGTTTAAAAAATAATTACTTGAGTGCCTTACTATTTAAAGTATTCAACAGATTGTCAGGGATAATATTTTCTTAAGCTTTTCTTCTTTTAAGTAAAATTTAACACAACTCTGAGCAAAGCAAACAATAAAAATTGTGTAATATAATTTACATATCCTTATGGAAGTCTCCTGTAGACATTTATTCTGTTCTAAGAACACCTATGCCTGTAGCTTGAATTAAAGAAGCGCAGCTCACCAATAAAAAAATTGTATCTATACCAACATTTCTTAGTTCTGCTTCTTGACACGTGAGCACTATTGTCTATCAACATAGCTGTCATTTTCAGGTACTTCTAGAACGCAGTATCTTTGCACATATGTTATAATGCAAAATGAAGTATTGATAAGAAATGAGAAAGCCCTTCTATGCTTATTTTTGTATTTTAGTAAGTGTAGTATAAAATGCTCTAGAAGACAATTGAAATGGTAGTTTCAATCAATTTTTAAAGTTCACACAAATATATTCCTGTTCTAAATATCACCTAAACTTTAGATGGCTGAAATTGGCTTAATTCTAAAAAAGTATTTTTTTTTAAAACACAACGTGGCAAGCTACCGAGAGTATCTCGCCCACGCAGCAAAGCCTGGCAAGCTACCTGTGACGTATTCAATATGCCAAACACAGTAATAACAAGTCTCAAAACGGAGACGTCACTGGGTCCATTTGCGCAAAAAATGTATCATTTTATTTGTGTTCTAACACCATTCAAAAACTTTAGTAATTATGTTGACAGAAGTTCAGAAATTGGCTAAATTGTTCACTGTTGTTCATTCTGCCAAATTTTTATGCATAGAATATAATCATCTCTCAAAACACATGACAGTCTTAAAATGCCATTGCTACTTTACAGCAATGTACTTACCTCGATCTATTATGTTTAATCTAAAGATTTTTTTTTTACTATTGTATTGGATCATCGGCAGTAGTTAGAAAAACTCAAATAAAAGACACATAAATGATTTTATGTTGTGTTGTCCAATAGGTACAAGAGGACTCAATACTTATGTTTAGCCAACACATGGTGAACATTTTTCAATGGTTCATTTTTAATCCCAACAATACACTATTACATAGGACTAAAAATAGAAACTTTTAAAGCTTTTTCTTATGCTTATTGTTTTTAATAATTAGTTATGCATTTTCCTATTTTTAAGGCTTATAGCTCTCTGGTTGAATACTCATTTAGTATTCATAAATAGATGTCAAAATAATAAAGATTTATGTAGAACTAATTTTTAATACAGAAAACACCAGACAAATATGTAATTGTGGAACTGATGATGATAGTATATAATGCTATGGTAAGATTTTGCTTGCAATAAAATCCTAATCTCTGATTTACTGGGAACACAAATATATATATATATATATATATATATATATATGTAGAAATACTGAAGAATTTTTCTTTCTTTTTTTTCTTTTTGGGAAAAAAAGAAAAGTAGCTCCGGGGCTATTCTAAGCTAGGTGCTCGGATGTCACTACTGGCAGTGGTCAGGGATCAAACAAGCCTCCTGTGTGCAAAGCGTGTGTGCTAGCCAATTGAGGTGTTCCTCTGGTCTCCACTGAGAAATACTTTTAGTGGCAAATGTCATGAATAAAGAGTATTTGTATTTCTTGCTCTTTCACACCTCGATAACATCCCAACCTTGTTCCACGCAATATCGATTGCTATGTTCTCTTTCCTCGTGTTTTTCTCATTTTGTTTTCATCTGTAAACATACCTTTGTTTTGTTTTGGGGCCACACCCAGCAGTGCTCAGGGGTTACTCATAGCTCTGCACTCAGGGATCACTGCTAGTGGTACTCAGGGCAACCTTCGGGATGTCAGAGATTGAACTGGGTCAGCTGCGTGCAAGGGAAATGCCAACCCACTATATTAACATTTTGGCCTCGAACATCAATTTTTACTACTGTAGTTTGTCTCTTTGATTTTGTAACTTCAATTTACCAAGTATGCGTCGTTGCTTAAAAGGTTATCTCTAAATTTAAGTATTTGCTTCATGAGTACAATCAAATCTCTTGTTTGTCTTTAGAAAGTTTGTTTTCAGATGATTGACTTTCTCCAAAGAAGGTGATGCTAAACTTTTCTTTCTTTAACCCTTTCAGTAAAGATCCTTCTTTAAATTTATATCTTTTTAACTTTCCAATGAGTTCACTAAAGGACACCTTATCTTCCTTGAAATATACTGAGATCACTAGTGATTCATAGGCCTCTGCGATTTTTAGGAAATTTCCTCCAGCACTGTAATTCATAGATTTGTTTTTTAACATTTTCACTATAAAAACATAACTTCAATAAACTCATAGTTGCCAATTTTCAAATAATATATTTAAATTTTATATTAATACATTGGGCTGGAGCGATAGCACAGCGGGTAAGGCGTTTGCCTTGCACGCAGCCAACATGGCCAACCCAAGTTTGATTCCTCTGCCCCTCTCGGAGAGCCCGGCAAGCTACCGAGAGTATCTCGCCCGCACGGCAGAGCCTGGCAAACTACCCGTGACGTATTCGATATGCCAAACACAGTTAACAAGAAGTCTCACGATGGAGACGTTACTGGGCCCGCTCGAGCAAATCAACAAATAATGGGAGAACAGTGCAGTGCTATTAATACATTATAAACAATATAAGTCACGGTCCTCCCGCTGTTCATCGATTTGCTCGAGTGGGCCCAGTAACGTCTCCATTGGAGACTTTGTTGTTACTGTGTCTGGCATATCGAATACATCACGGGTAGCTTGCCAGGCTCTGCCGTGCGGGCGAGATACTCTCGGTAGCTTGCCGGGCTCTCCGAGAGGGGCAGAGGAATCAAACTTGGGTTGGCCATGTTGGCTGCGTGCAAGGCAAACGCCTTACCCGCTGTGCTATCGCTCCAGCCCTATAAACAATATAAATACACTAAAATTTTGGAAATATATATTAGAAATCTAAATGAAAGAGACAATAACGTCTAATCATTTCTACAAAACCTCAGTGCATAATTTCCTAGTACTCTTTGGGATTACACAGAGTTGGAAGGCCCATAACAACTGCCATTTGGACACTTGGAAGGGTGACACTTGCAGATCACCTGGGGGAAACGCCAAGATTAGAGGGGTCAGGGTGGGACTTTGGGATTTCTCCAGCTGCAAGACACTTATGTTCCTAACTCTATTCCTGTTTTCTCTGGCTTGAGCCAGATCAATATTTGTGAGGCTTAGAGAAGTAAAAGCCAATTAGTTTGCATCTGTGCCTTAAGGAGGGAAAACCTGGGCCCAGGGCCCAAGTCCAAGACATCATTTACTGAGGCAGATTCAGTGAAGAGCTTCTCCAGTGCGTTCAGAAGAAAGGGCTCGAGGGATAAGCAGAGAGAGAACATTACCTGAGGGAAGATGCAGCTGATTAACATTCTGAGCATGAGAAACAGTTTGTGCACAATTAACTTTTCTGAAGCGTATTCTAGAGCTTTCAAATTATGTTTTGCATAGTGTAATTCTATCCTATTACCCCTAGCCACTTACACCTTGGTATCACAGTACTGTAAATTATTCCTTAGTCTTCATAATGTTTACAATTTCTTATATACCATTTGTAGATAGTGATCATGCATATTCTTTCCTCGTTATCACTATAAAACTAGAGCCGTTTTCTTAGTCTAATCTTTCTCCATGTGCCCTATAGTTCTTTAGTCATTTTTTGTTGTCATTTTTTCCTTTCATTTCCAGTTATCAGTATCTTTCTGATCCCGAGGCAGTAAGACTTAGAAGGGGGGCTGTCAGAGACTCTCACCTTGCTGTATAAATAGGAGCTATAGGCTAGAACATTCCTGTGTCTGATTACGGAGCTAGTGCTCTTATGAATTTTTATTATCTTAGCATCACATTGAATTATCAGCATGTCACCTTGCTATTTAGAAAGTTGTCATCTGATTCTCTCTTCTTCATAATCACCCTTCCACTTAAGCTCATTTTTTTCCCATAGCTTTTCCTTCCATTTTTTCCCCCTTCCAGTTTTGCTTTGCTTAAATGTTGTTTGCAACATTTTCTGCTTAGAAAATGATGGCTTAGCTAGAAATTAGCATGGTGTCCTGCATTCAATCTCTCTGAAGACTGGGTTCTTGAGAAAATTTTTAGCCACACTCTGTAGGCTTGCAAAATTAAAAATCTTCCTTCCAGCGTGCTGTAACATTGGCAGTTCATTCTTTACTAATACATTGTATTGCTCTGCTTTGTCTAGGTATGTAAATTTGCACTCACACATTTTTCTAAATTAAAGAGAATATTAGATAATTTAATACGAACAGACAGCTCTACTCAATATACACATTTTATTTCCATATGTGGCTGATAGAATAATAACAGAAGCATAACTTGAGAATAAAACATACTAAATCATATCTCCAAATGGAATCTATTTCTTACCATTTTAAATGGGTTTTTTTTGTTTGTTTTCTATTTTGATTTTTTTTTGGTTGGTTGTTTGTTTTGACTCTGTTTTCTTCCTCTGTATTTTGCAGAACACCAAAATTTCACTCTTCTGACCTAAAGAAATGAAAACATGCTTTCTCTTTTCTTTCAGATTACATTTCTGATCTGAACTTTATTTTGAACTAAAGTCAAGTGTTATCTGGAGTTGAATGACTGACAAGCTTGGGCAATAAAATAGCTTTGTGACATGAACCTGGTGCCTAAAGAAGGTGATTTTCTATGTATTGAGACATAGCTGTGCAATCCAGTTTACAGCTGCACACAGTTTCTGAGTTCAGACGATTGAGGAAGTCTTGAGGATCTGAGGGAAGGCCCTGCTTCTGCTTTTCTATAAGGAACAAGGGAACTAGAGGCGAAAGAGATAAAGAGATAAGAAGAGAAGGTGGCAGTGGTATGGAACGAGGAGCTAGTCACATTATTTTATTTTAAATTCATTCTTTCTCTAAACTCACACCTTCAAATCATGAGCTTCTTTGCTGGCCTTCCTAGTAACTGTCACATCTTACAGAAAAACATATTTGCACAAAAGCATATATGTTCAAAAGCACCTGATTCACTAGTTATGCTTTATCTGAGGAATTTCCTATAGAAAAGCTAAGTTTCAAATTGATTTTTTAAAAATCGGAAATTGAGTACTTGATTGGCATTGACATGGCTTCCAAGAAATTTTGCCTTTTTTGCTATTAGGACTCAATGTGTGACTGGATTTGCTATTTTATATCCTAGAAGGATTGCATGTGTCTTTTCAATAATATTGTAACTTTTAAAATACACATATAGAGGGGTCATAGACCAATGATCTGTTTCCCTTTCTGAAGAGACCAGGCAGTTTATACCCTTCCAGAATATGTTTCTAGTTTTTATGTCTTGCTACATTTGCTGATAGTAGTCTGACTGATGTAACATAGTAGCATTCTTGAAAGTGGAGATCCACAATTACTTGCATTCCCTTCAATGTTCTTATGAGTCCAGAAAAATTATGCATAACCTGTACCACAGGTGAGAAGAAAATTATGTCACGAACAACATGGGGGGGCCAAAGTGATACTATAGTTAGTAGGCACCTGCCTTGTGTGGGTGACATGGTTTCGATCCTGAGTACCGCATATGATTTCGGAAGAACTCCCAGAAGTGGTCTTGAGTGCAGAGTCAGGAGTAAGCCCTGAGAACCTCCAGATTTGGCCCTAAAGCAAGCACTATCCCCAGATCTCATACTGTAACATTTTTCTCATTCTTCGAGTTTCATATAAAAATTTCCTGCAAAACTTGGAATATTTTGTGCTGGAGTGATATCACAGTGGGTAGGGTATTTGACTTGCACACAGTCGACCTGGGTTCTACTCCTCTGTCCCTCTCGGAGAGCCAGGCAAGCTATGGAGGAGAGTATCTCGTCCACGTGGCAGAGCCTGACAAGCTACCCATAACGTATTCGATATACCAAAAACAGTAACAAGTCTCACGATGGAGACGCTACTGGTGCACGCTCGAGCAAATCAATGAAAAATGGGAGGACAGTGCTACAGTGCTCTATAAACTTTCTGAAATATTTCTGTTGACAAATCAAGAACTCTTAGTTTATAATTTTTTTTTTTTTGCTTTTTGGGTGACACCCAGCAATGCTCAGGGTTTCCTCCTGGCTTTGCACTCAGGAATTACTCCTGGCGATGCTTGGGGGACCATATGGGATGCTGGGGATCGAACCTGGGTCGGCTGCATGCAAGGCAAACGTCCTACCCGCTGTGCTATCGCTACAGCCCCAAGAACTCTTAATTTATAATTTTGAATATTTTCTTTTTATTGTCTGTTTCCATGACCTGGCTTAGTACAGCAACACAAGTCTTCATCTCATTTGAATAATCAATAACAATGACAAAGAACATTCTGTTCATATTTTCAGTATTAAGAATTTTTCTTAAAATTCGTAAGTAAACATATTTTTCAAAGAACTACTTACAAGAATAGAGAAAGATAGGTTTCATCGCTAGTTTTTCTTTTAACATAGGGAAGCATTTTATTTTATTCCCCTGAAAGTTGGCTATCTGTTCTGTTTCCAGGATCACATCATTTAAAATTTGATACTAAGCTTTACCACACTATTCCTAACTCTTCTCCCCACGTAAGTGAAAATGCAGAAAAATACTACTTAATTATCACTCCACGTAACTAATTAAAAGCAGGATGCTTGTGTATGGTATGCTAATGAGTTATTAAAGATCTAGCATGCTTTAATGACAAGACATGGGTTCTTTTTCTGACTTAGACCTGTCTTTAGATTTCCAGTTGGCAATTAATGATGATGAGATAGGAATTTATTATTCTGCTTGTAAGCCAAGAGCTTCGGAAGAGGGCAGGAAAGTCAAAGAACAAATTCACTCAGAGGAAGCAATATTTGAGCTAAACCAAGAGACAAGGGAAATTTTAACATTTGCTTATAGGTAACTATGCAACGTGTAGGATGCAAGGTTGGAGGGTAGACGTATTTGATAAACACAAAGCTTTCATTAACATTTCTGCTGATCCCAGTCATAGAAAATGAACTTTTTGGAAATTAATTATTGATCAATTACTTGTGTGGATATCATCTGTTCAGAGTTGAGTGTATTAGTTTAAAAATCCCCAAAGATGGTCATTGGACATTCAAGCATACATGAGGTTAGAGGTACACAGGAAGTTGGCCATAAAAAAGACAAAAAAGGAGTTAAAACAAGGAAATATGAGAATATATAATTTAATAAATATATAAGTTCATTAAATATATTAAGATATATGTACAAACATTAATTATATATCACTGAGACAAAATTATAACAAAAAGAAAAAACAGGAAAGTTTTCAAGTAGGAACATAGCAAGCCTAATACTAATAGTAACAAGAACCAACACTGGTGTCAGCAATACTAATGGCAACTAAATGTTCCTGGGAATTTTTTTCCTAGGAGACTGGCATCTGTAAAGCATGGAATGTATCCCATATCACTGATACTTCACTTTAAGATAGGACATGCAGAGTTCTGAAGTGGTGTATCTCACCTGTTGCTTGAAATAAAGATCAAAAACTAAGAATTTCTGCAGTAGAGCATAGCATAGAATGGAATTACTTGTTGATGTTCTTCAATATGATTGTATAATAAGATGCCACTATTAGAAATTCCTTATATTTGGAAGTGCAATATTTCCTTTGTCCTAAGTCTTAAAATCAACAGGAAGAAAAAAAAGCAGTCAGAATTATCAGGAAATGCTTTACTTTTGAAGAAAAATCTTATGTTCAGTTGCCCTTGTCCTTCTGGTCATGCCATAGTGGAAGATAAAATGTCACTAGAGGTCAAAGTCTTTAGTCAGTTACTCAAAACCTGTTTTTCTGCTATCCTCTGCACTTCAACAAGAACAGCAATCTTTTTATTCTCCCCAGTAGTTATTCTTCCTTTCTCCTTCCATAAAAGAATGCAAATTTTACTGATATTTACTGGTAATATGTCCAGTTAAAAAGTTCATTTTGCAGACCCCCCTTTAGTGTATCAATGCCTTTGAGATATAGTTAAAGCAATCTGTCTAGGTTCCAGGGACATTCTTTGAAGGAGAGATAGGAATGTAATATTTCACTCCTGAGAACAGAAGATTCACATAACAAAGAAAGTAATTCAAGTGACAAACTCATAATTTCAGTATTTGGATATCTTCTCTTCGTTATTTAACATGTTGGAGAAGCTAAAAGCTTTTACTTACTAAGATACTACATTGCTTTTTTTTCTATAATATGCAACTAAATAAAATTACTAATACAGAATTTCTCCAGTTTCTTCTTAGTACACTAAAATCAAAGTGTCTACAAAATTGTCTTTGTGACAGCCAAAGTACAATCACCCTTATTACTCATTCTGGTAAAGAAGAGATTTTTGGGAATTAGATAAGCTTAGACTATCTCTTGCTGAGATAACCAAGGTTCTCTTTCTTTGCTAGAATGAAGGTGAGGTATAAATTCACATTTTATCACTCATAAAAGATATGACCTCATGTGTTTTCTTCTTTGTTTTTTAGTTATATTTGGGAATTTTGCAGTGCTATTGCAGGCTTGGAAGAGGACAAAAAACTGGTTTTATGCATTCTATTGTTCCCAGATGAGTCTTGAAATACATACTGCTTCTCTAACATCCTTGAAGATGTGCAAATGATGGGGACATGAGAAAGAGTGTCGCTTTCTTAAAACTTGAGGAGCTTGGGCCCCTCACGAATGGCTCTCCAGCATGGCCATGGCTCCAGAAGCACAAGGACTTAATGCAGAGCCCGGCAGCTTGCGGCAGAAAAGTGAATGGACTATGTGTTAATCCACGGTACCATGCCTTCCCGGGAGGGAAAGGGTGTAGCTCCCTTCCACCTTTATCCCCTGGACAGCAAGAGGGCAACCTCCTCGGAGCTTTTTGGAAAGCCAGGTATGAGCCGGCGGTGACAGAACAACTGAAACCTCTTGGGAAGGGAGAGGTTCCCGGTTTGTCCTTCATGCCCTACCAAGGTCACGAGTTGCCCCCCACGAGTGGCTCTCTGGCACAGCCATGGCTCCAGAGCCACAGATAACATTCTCATAATTATCTGGCTCGTGGCAGAAATACTTCCAGGCTTAATAAGTAAAATATCAGAAATCCAAATTTGTGCGGCCGCTGTTGAGTTCATATGATTTCATATGGTTCTCATAACTAACTGTAGAAAACAAATTATTTCACAATGCCTTTTCAGCAGTTCTGATTGTTGGATGTGAACTGCAAACAATAATGGCGCATCTTTTGTCGAAATAATGAACATAATCAAAGTAGACAGAGTGTTAGGTAGAATTCATCTGCCTCATAGGAATTGGGAGGGGTGGCAGGGGGGTATATTGGGGTTTTTGGTGGTGAAAAATAAGTACTGTTGAAGAAAAATGTATTTGATCATTGCATAACTGAGACTTAAACCTGAAAGCTTTGTAACTTTTCCCACAGTGATTCAATAAATAAATATAAAAAAAAAAACTTGAGGAGTTTACAATTCCTGCACAGACATGGTTTTTGTCTGTGTTCTGTAACTTTTTGTCCTTCATTTCTAGTCTCTTATTTTATTTTTTTTTGGATTTCACTCATAATTTTAAATATTTTTTATTGAAACTATTATTATTATTATTACTATTTTGCTTTTGGGGTAACACCTTGCATTGCACAGGGGTTACTCCTGCCACAGCACTCAAGAATTACTCCTAGCAGTGCTTGGAAATCATAAGGGATGCTGGGAATTGAACCTGGGTCGGCCACGTGCTAGGCAAACGCCCTACCGGCTGGGCTATTGCTCCAGTCCCTCACTCATAATTTTAGCAACTCTTCTTATCACTTGAAATCCTTTCTTTAAAGTAAGAAAGACAGGATTGGTAAAAGGCCAGGGGTTTCTTTTTCCTTAACTTTTTTTTAATTTACTCTTATTTTTATTTACTTTTTATCAAAGTATGGTGTTTTACAAAGCTATTGTTAGTTAATTTTTAGACAGAATATTTCAACACCAATCCCAACACCAGTGTCTACTCCCCTCCACAAGTGTACCCATATTCTCTCCCCATTCCAAATTCCACCCCATTTCTGCCTGTACATTTGACAGCACATTACAAATATTTAGTGGTTGAAGATTAGATCTCATGTTTTCAGTTTTGTATTTTGGATATATGGCTATGTCACTCACCGTATCACCAGTATATTTGATATAAAAAGCCCCATTGCTTTTTCACCCATTACTATCTGTACTATTGCACCCTTGATTTCTTTCCTCTCTATCCTTCTCTGCAAATACTAGAATGAAGGGAAATCTAAGCATTCCCCCTTCTTACAATGGTGCAATTACTCATCCAGTATTCTATATACCACAGATAACACAGAGAACCCTGTGTTTGTGTTTGTATTTCTTTTGGTTTACTTCACTCAACATGGTATCTACAAGTTTCAATCACTTTGCTGCAAATTGCATGATTTCATCATCCTTTGCAGCTGCATGGTATTTCATTATATATATATATATATATATATATAATATATATATAGGCTAGGACTATAGCACAGCAGGTAGGGCATTTGCCTTGCATGCAGCTGACCCGGGTTTGATTTCTACATCCCTTTCGGAGAGCCCAGCAAGCTACTGAGAGTATCCTGCCTGCACAGAAGAGCCTGGCAAGCTCTTCATGGTGTATTCAATATGCATAAAACAGTAACAACAAGTCTCGCAATGGAGACATTACTGGTTCCCACTCAAGCAAATCAATGAACAACAGGAAGATAGTGCTACAGAACAGTGATATATATATATATATATATATGTATATATATATTTATATATCACATCATCATAATCCACTCATCCATCATTGGACACCTAGGTTGATTTTATATTTTAGCTATTGTACTAAGTGTAGCAATGAATAGGGTTTGCATATGTCCTTTGTAGAGAGGGCAGGGTTTTCTGTTAGTAGAGGAAAGAAACTAGCTTTCTTTAGTGTTTGAACAGTAAGTTAAATAGTAACCTAACTTGATGGAAGGACTGACATAGTTCAGTGGAATGAATGTCTATTCTGCCCCTATAAGTATATTGTTAGTATATTCATCTGGGTCATAATTTCCTGCTAAGTTCAAATATCAGTTGTTCCACTTGGATAGTCATGAAAACTCAGAATGCTGTCCATTTGTCTTTCATCATTTCTATGCATTACCTTCCATAAATAAAGCAAATTTTAAAAAGTCTATTGATCAATTAATTATAAAAAGCAATATGGAGAAAAAAGTGCAAAATTTAACTAATGGGTAAGAATTTTAACTTCTCTTTGGTGATGGGAAGTGGTAACAATGTTCAGGGTTCTCGGTTGGTGCTCACGGGTCATTGTTGGCAGAGCTGAGAAGACCACATCATGTGCCAGGTATTAAATAAAGCAATTAAGTATATACAATACAATCTCCCTGGCTCCAGGAATTTGAACTTTTATCGGTACAAGTTGTTTGATAATGAGAAGTATGGTATATCAGAAAATCCACTTCCTTATTGATAGAATATTAATTCCTACTTAATGTAACTTTAAATTGTCACTAATATATCTGTTAAAGGTTAAAAGAGATATGATACATATGATACATTCATATAAAAATATAAATTTTCCCAGTTACATTTCATCATCATCATGAAAACATAAAAGACTATACTCACATTTGAATTTCAACATTATACAATGTCCAAATATATGCCTTGGCTAAAGTATTCAATAAATATGTTCCCAAAATTTGAATTATACATAATTACATAATAACTTAATGCCCTATTGGTATGAACTAGATTTTAATTTTATAATTCCTTTTTATTTAATGCTAGTATGTAACTCTTTCTACTGTGCAGTAACCCCACAATTAAGGTGGCCATATGATATTTGACCAACCCAGGATGTTCTTGAGTATGAAAAATCAGGAGCACTAAAACTAATTACAGGATAACTGACATAAATTGGTAATATCCATGGAAAGTAAGGGCATATATGATCATTTTCTTTTCTTTTTTTATTGAATCACCATGAAATACAGTTACAAAATTTCATGATTACATTTCAGTCATATAATGATCAAGCACCATCCCTCTATCAGTGGATATTTTCCACTACCATTGTTCCCAGTACCCTTCCAGCCATTCTCCCTTCCTCTGTGGCAGGTACAGTCCTTCTTACTCTCTCTCTACTTGTGTGTGTTATGGTTTGCAATACAGATACTGAGAGGTCATCTTATTTGGTCCTTAGTCTACTTTCAGTATGCATCTCCCATCCTGACTGATCTTCCAATCATCATTTTCCTAGTAGTCCCTTCTTCATATGATCATCTTCTTAAAACACTTCTATCTCTTTGATTGATCCCTTGGGTGAGACCCCAATTGTATTTGTAATTATGAAAATAAACACAGGTTTGGTATTTTTGACATTTACTGAGAGAACAGCCAAAACATTATGGACGTATACCTTTCATTGCATATTGTGTTCCTGCTGAACAACTGTTTATTGGAATTTTAATAAATACACAGAAACATTCTTCTTGGAACAATATACTTAAATAATATTTATGACTGTACTATTTAAAAAGTAATAAATTATTCTAAAATTTGAAGTCATCTCTTCCATCCGAAAGTTTGATAGTTAATTTATTAACTTACATATTAAATTAGTTTAGTTTTATATTGATTTTCCGAAGAAAAACACACACTTATGATAAAACAAAATATGTATGAAATACATCCTAATAATATGTGATTGGTCAATTACTCACCAGGGACCTGTTTAGTCTTAGAAGGAAGGCCTTCAAGTGATGAAATTTGTCAGCTCAAAGAGGTGACAGAAATAGCACAAGACTGTCACAGCAATGTGAAGGGGTAATTTTCTGTCAAATTAGCAATTCGTTTCTCTGGATGGCCACAGAATTGACATTCTCTATTCCATGCAACTCAGGGATTTCTACAGATGAGCTTGTAAGGGTAGAAGGGCCACGAAGCTTGTTTACTAGATTTGAGATTTAGTGTGTGAATGTCTTAGCAAGTGAATATTTCAGAATGACTTCAATAATACCTGAGATGGTTCTAGTGCCATCAATAGTAGCCATGCCCTTCAGTGGCCAACAAGAACCAGGCATGAAATGGAACAGTTATTGAAACTATTGAAACAGACGTCATTCTGAATGAGGTTTACTATAATGCATTCTTGAAAGTGCCCAGGCACTGTAATTACTGGACCCTGGATAACTTCATTTTGCTAAGGGAGATTCAATGTTTAATATATGCTGAGTGGTTACCCCAAACCTTCCAGCTGTGACTTCCATAAGTACCTATCTATCCTGTTTGAGCTTTGAACAAAAAAAAATTTCAGAAAATGTTAAGAAACATCTTAACACGTTAAAATCAACCATTATATGACCGTCTAATCATTCCTGTTAAATAGTTATGTATAATAAGAGATAACAATCCCATGAAATCAAGAAAACTTAAAATCAAGAAGATTTAAAGTCAAAATTTTGTTATGCAGTACTTCTGGGATCTTGACAAAGTGAATTAACTTCTCCAGACTTTTGAACCACGTCCAGTTACAAAGCTTTCATGTTTGAGTTTCAGCCATATGCTGATCAAACACCCATCCTTCCACCAGTGCACATTTTTCATCACCGATGTCCCCGTCCCCTTCCCAGCCCTCCTCTTGCCTCTGTGGCAGACAATTTCCCCCATACTGTCTCTATGCTTTTGGGAATTATGGTTTGCAATATAGATACTGAGAGGCTATCACATTTGGTCCTTTATTTATTTTCAGTACACATCTCCCATCCAGAACGATTCCTCCAACCATCATTGACTTAGCGATCCCCTCTCTA
This sequence comes from Sorex fumeus, assembly GCF_029834395.1. Lineage (NCBI taxonomy): Eukaryota > Metazoa > Chordata > Mammalia > Eulipotyphla > Soricidae > Sorex > Sorex fumeus. Next base: position 7,351,460 of record NW_026606322.1, on the reverse strand, counting down.
TTCCAGCTGCCTTTTCCCTCCATCTTATGAGACGGGCTTCCAACTATGGGGCAATATTCTTGGCCCTTGTGTCTACTGTAATCACATACAATGTTACCTGGTTATACAATGGTGTGCCACTGACAAGAGTTCCTTCACAAGAACAAAGAAAATATCTAGAGTGAATTCAATAAAAGTAGCATTCAGCATTTCTAATATTTGGAATAGTTTACAGAGACAGGAGTAAATCCTGAGTACTGCCACAAAACAAAACAAAATAACCCCACTTCTCAAAAACCATTTTAACTCAGAATAAACATAAAAAGCATATGATGTGCTGGGGATTAAGCAAGGGTCTACCATGTGCAAGCAAGCATCTTACACCTAGTACTATTTTTCCAGTTCCAAAATAAGCAAATTTTGAATATAAATCTTGGGGAAGCTTGTTTAAAATTCTTGAGTTGGTTTCCACTTCTGTAAAATAAAGAGTGATAGAATAATAATCTCATATAGATGACATATTGGAATTATTTTATTACATTTATGTCTTCATTAAAATTCTCATATTATTTTTATTTTTTATTTTTCTATTAGTACCAAAAAATGAATTATTGTACTAAGAGTCATTAATCCTTAACTATGCAATAGACTTTCTCATATTTATCATATAATTGCCACATCAGTTAACAGAGAGATGCATCTTCTTGATAAAGAATTAAATTGATTTGTCTATCTCAATATTTTGTCATTCTATTTATCACAGGCTGGAGCGATGGCACAGCGGGTAGGGTGTTTGCCTTGCATGCTGCCAACATGGCCAACCCGAGTTCAATTCTTATGTCCCTCTCGGAGAGCCCAGCAAGCTACCGAGAGCATCTTGCCTGCACGGCAAAGCCTGGAAAGCTCCCCGTGACGTATTTGATATGCCAAACACAGTAACAATAGTCACAATGGAGACGCTACTGGGCCCGCTCAAGCAAATCGATGAAAAATGAGAGGACAGTGACAATTTATCATAGTGTTTTCTTGTTTTTGCTAGTTTTGACGCAAATACGGGGAATTCAAACTCAGTTCTTGAATCCAGGTAGATGGATCAAAGGCTGGAACCCTGTCATACTTCCATGGAGTCAGAGCTTCAGTCTACAGGACAATCAGGTCCCATGAGTATTACCACATATAGACACCGAGACTTCCAGGTGTGGCCCCCAAACAAAATAGCACTGTAGCACTGTAGAACTGTCCTACAGTTGTTCATTGATTTGCTTGAGTGGGCACCAGTCACATCTCCATTGTGAGACTTGTTACTGTTTTTGGCATATTGGATATGCCATGGATGCTGACTAATCTATATCTTTATGATTGCACTCCAACATTTTTTTTTAATTTTATTGAATCACCATGAGATAGTTACAAGCTTTCATGTTTGGGTTACAGTCACCCAATGATCAAACACCCATTCCTCCACCAGTGCACATTCCCCACCACCTATATCCCTGCTACCCGCCCCCTTCCCACCCTTCCCCTGCCTCCATGGCAGACATTATTCCCCATAATCTACTTTTGGGCATTATGGTTTGCAATACAGACACTGAGAGGTTATAATGTTTGGTCCTTTATCTACTTTCTGCACACATCCCCCTCCCTGACCAGTTCCTCAAGCCATCATTTTCTTAGGGATCACTTCTCTATTCCAGCTGCCTTCTCCCCTTTGCTCATGAGGCAGGCTTCCAACTATGGAGCAATCTACCTGTCCCGTGTATGCGTATCTACTATCCTTGGGTGTCAGACTCATGTTATGTTGTTTTATACTCCACAAATAAGTTCAGGCCTTCTACGTCTGTCCATCTCTTTCTGAATAATTTCACTTAGCATGATACTTTCCATGTAGTACCACTTGTATGTAAATTTCATGACTTCATCTCCTGACAGCTGCATAGTATTCCATTGTATAGATGTACCAAAGTTTCTTTAACCAGTCATCTGTTCTAGAGCACTTGAGAATAAAGACCTCAATATCAGACATAAATCCATAAGGTACATAGAGGAAAATATAAGCAGAACTCACAACAATATTGAAGCTAAAAACATCTTTAAGGATGAAACAGTACTGACCACGCAAGTGGAAGCAAACAGAAACAAATGGGACTACATCAAACTAAGAAGCTTCTGCACTTCAAAAGGAACAGTGACCAAAATACAGAAAGAGCCCACAGAATGGGAAAGAATATTTTCCCAATACCAATCTGATAAGGGATTAATATTCAGGATATACAAGACACAAGAAGAATTGTACAAGAAAAAAATCCTCTAACCCCATCAAAAAATGGGAAGAAGAAATGAACAGAAGTTTCCTCAAAAAAGAAATACAAATGGTCAAGAGGCACATGGAAAAATACTCCACATCACTAGCCATCAGGGAGATGCAAATCAAAATAACAATGCGATATCATCTCATACCACAGAGACTGACACACATTCAAAAGAACAAAAGCAACCAGTGCTGGTGTGGATGTGAGGAAAAAGGGACACCTTTTACTGTTGGTTGGAATGCCTATTAGTCCAGTGTTTCTGGAAAACAATATGGAAAATCCTTCAAAGACTAGAAATTGAGCTTCCATATGAACCCCACAATACCACTTCTTGGAATATATCCCGAGGATGCAAAAATCACAGTAGAAACGACATATGTACCTATACGTTCATTGCAACACTGTTCACAATAGCACTCCAACAGTTTCATGCATGTCACCCTCTCTGTGTAGGAATCTGTTCTAATACGTGATAGCAAAGTATTCGCAAAAATACAGAAGTTTTGGTTTACTATTTAGTTTAAACTACTTAGCTATAATAAGCTTTGTTGTTGAATTTTCTACATCTGCATGAAAAATGATACTTTGAGTAAAACTAACCTCCCAATATCTAGTAAATTATTCCTAAGGCTTTATGACATGCCAATGTGTTCTCAGGGATATTCTGAATCCTTCTCATGTTATTAGATGCTGTCATTAACGTTTGAATACTACTCAGGATTGCTCACTGTTCCCCAAAAGGTCATAAAAGCACTTAATAATAACAGAAGGAGATAACAGGAAGAAGACCTTATCTGTATATCAAAAGGGAGTTCATGTGTGACTATCATCAGCAGACATAGTGCTGTCCCCATCAATTCTATCTCTGCCTCCTGTTTTCCTGGATGAATACACCATTAAATAAGGTCTCCCATGATTTCCTGTTCTCTTCTTAGCTTCCTGTTGATTTTCTTTCTAATCTCTAACCAGTTACTGGTGAACACCCACCCACACCTTAATATAAAAAGATGAGATAAGTGAAATACTCAGGTCAAAAGTATTTGAGAAGTGATAAGAGACCCTTTTGTCTATAATTCAAAATATTAATTCTAAAAAATACTTTCGTGTTTGTAATTTCAGAACCTGTAGAATAGTTGTTGTTCTAAAAAAAACTCTTAAAATGAGATGTTAGGACTTTCATATCATGAATTACATGTTTATGTGATATACTTTCTGCTTATTTATCTTCATTACATGCCTTATATCTCTTTAATATATCTGTCTGCCTATCTATTTATCTCTAACTCAAGCTCCACTTTTCTATGTATCTCTGAATTTCCTTCTCTCACAGCAGAAAAGCTCGGATGATTCTCTACCACAAATTTATAAAAAGTTGACCAGAGAATAGTTTCATATACCATTAAGATTTCTTCCAAGCTTAAGATTCTCCTCTGACTCCTATCTATTAATTTCTATTTACTTCTTCACTATTTTTCATAGAAATTCAACCTTGTCATTGTGAATCCTTCAGAATTCTTTCCCCACTTCTAGCTGTCTTTAAACTCTCTTGTTTGAGTTTCCATATTGAGTCTATGTATTAGAATTCAAAACATAAATTTTATATTGGATTGTGAACAAAAACAATTTGTTCTTGGATTTCTTTGACTTTACTTCTGCTTATTCATGTGTTTATGTGTAGATGGAGGGAACTACTTAATTTAAAGAAATGTTACTTATCTAACTGTCAATCATCACTATAGTAATAAAAAATTCCAAGTGATATCATTGTATCCTATATTTTTAAACTCATTTTTTTAGACATTTAGACTAATGCAAGAAAAAAATCTAAAATTGTCATCTGTCCTAACTTTTAAAAGGGATATTGTGGGTCAGAGTTCAAAATTTCCTTTTTGCTAATACACCTAACTGGTCTCAGGAGGCCATTGGTTCCTCTTGAGAATTCTTGGCCAACCAGGCTGGTAGTTCAATACCAAGTTTCGAGGATGTGATATTGCAAGGGCTTTGGTGTGTTGCAGATTACCCAAACAATTCTAGGAGTACTGAAGGCAACCGGAGTTGAATCCAGTGGTCAATTGTGGACCTATGGCTATGGAAATTGAACTGAGAATGTTCACATGAAAGGCATGTGCCTTCAACCCTACATTATATCTTTGCCCCCAAACCTGATTCTTCATAGGGTTTACAGGTCTCTACAGTTATGAGTAGTTAACACCCTTCTCCATTACCATATCATATTAAAAAGTCTTTGCTTCTGAAGATATATTGTGACTAAAGACACACCTCCAGTTTTTTATCTGAGACATATATACCAATAAATTTTATTTTATAACAAAAATAGGATGGAGCTATAAATAGTAACATTATCTTTCTGCTTTTAATAAATTCAAACTGGAGAAAGGCAAATGGTATAATTATGTAAATTTAAAATTTTTCAACTACATGTAAACACATGCATAAGAACTCAGTAAACAAGTTCAAAACTATCAATTTTAAAAGAAACCATATTAGAAAGGGCTATGGTTCAGTATCAAAGCTACTGAGTTGATGGAGCTACAAAATTTTTCTTTTTAAGTATAAATGATGTACTTCCATAAGAACATATGTGTATATGCTTAATACTCTGTAATACAGGATTACTTAATTTTATGAGAAGATGGTGAAAACATAATACTACAAGAAAAAATTAAACTATTAAGCAATACCTACAACCTGCTTTTTGTTACGGATGGATGTGCTTCATAAAGTTCTCAAAAGGATATATTTGAAACAAAACGTTAATTTAGACAGTTAAGATTTAGTTTAGACTGTAAATAAAAGTTGTTCAAAAATGAGTTATGTAGGGTCCAGAGTGTAAAAAGCACTCACTCTACCTATTGTAGAGTGCTTTTTTTTGCATGCAGTCAACCTGAATTTAATCTCCAGTATCCTATATGGATCTCTGAGCTCAGCACAAGTGACCCTGAGTGAAGAGCCAGGAGTAAGCTCTGAGCACCAATGGGTGTGGACACCCAGAAAAGTTAAGTGCAATGGAAACCACAGAAAGAGTATAGGGGTTAAGACACTAACTTTGCAGGGGGATGACCTCACTTTGATCCCTTATACCCCTTGGTTGCCTGAATACTGCTGGTAGTGAATCCCTGAGAACAGAGACAGGAGTTACCCCTGTTACATCACCACTGGATATGGTCCAGAGATGAGAAATTTTGTTTATGAAGGGAAATATTATGGATAATAGTATTGTTGTACCTAACAATGAATTATTAATAAAACAGGATCTTTGTGGCAGATATTAAGTTAAATGTTGAAATACCCTAAACAGCAACAACAACAACATGAAGAACAGACTGTATCCAAACCCTGTATTTAGTGCAATATAAAGAATGTGATTGAGATCATCTGATATGTCCTATTGAGAAAGATAACAATGCAATGCCTTTTATTAGGCACCAAAGATGAAAAAGGATAAACTTTTGATTAAACAGGACTCCAATGCACTAATTTTCCTCTAACATATTTATAACCATAACCATGGAATATGCTGTCCATCCACAAGTTAGTACAAATAAAGCAGAAGACAGAGTTAGACGAAACACAAGGCAGGGCCGTTGGGTTTGCACTTTTGGATCCTTAGTCTATGCATTACTGAACACTGAGTGATTATCAAAAACATGAATAAAGCATGGTCTTTGATAAGAATTCAATATTAGATCTTTAAACAAATGAATCATAATAGTCCAATAATAAATTTCATGTGATTTGTGCTGGGTTACTACAAACATGGTTAATGTTATCAGCCAGCACTTGTTGATGCAAACAATATATTAAAAATTCCAACTCTTCAATGTCACTCTAGATAGAGGGATTTTTAGTCTTTTTTGTCTTTATATGTTTTCAACATTTTCTTCTAACATAGGAATTCATTCATTCTTCTTGTGCCAATCTGTATTCTCATAATATATATGTTCTCAAAATATGTTAGTATGTTACCACAATCTGCCTACTATGTCTAAATACTCAGAGATGTAACAGTTATCTTCAAAAGAACTCAAAAGTCCCAGAATAACTATCAATTCTTCACTATCAAGATGCACTCAACAGTCTTGCTTTTTAATATGAAAAGCTGCCCTCTTTTCTGGACACCCACATGTTATTGCTACTGTGATGTACAAGCTGTTTCTACAATATTTAATAATCACTGCAACCCTACTTAATGCTATTTATCTGTATGAGATATTAACTGACAAAATTGCACATTTAGAAGAGGTACTGAAAGCAATAATCCTATAATAAAAGTGAAGTACATTAAAGATGGAAAGCACTATTACCACAGGTAAAATCCTTTGATAGTTCTCTGAATGTTTCTCTTATTTATAATTTAGTCCCAGCAGGATAACCCTTCTGTATGCTGATTATCAGAGCAATTCTAGCTTTGGGAAGCAAAAACTGCCACACACACACACACACACACACACACACACACACACACACTACACTCACAGAAGCTGAAATAAGCTTTTCCCTTCATGTGATTTAAGAGCTATTGTCACTCAGTAGAAATCTGAAAATTATTCCATTTGAAAATAATTCAGCTTCTAGATTATATATTGTCTAGGTTTCCTCTTCCTGCTCTTTACTATTGAGGACATTTAAATGAAACTATTAGAAGATACTTTTTTACTGCTTATTCTCCACCTAAAGTTATTATCCTCAATTCATGATATCGTACTCATCTGCAATGCAGCCAAACAGGAACATGAATTCAGTTGAGGGAAATAAACAAGAGCAATGAAGAAATTTGTAAAGTAAAAAGATTCAGGAAAAAGGTCTCTGGGGAGACTTGGGTGTATGCTTGACTCTTTTCACCTCTAAGTTACTTACTTGACTTGGGCTTGAAGTAACTGAGATTTACTTTTCTGACTTACATTTTTGTGACATACATTTATGACCACCGACGAAATAAGGAGCTAAATTTTTACCACAAAAATATTTACCAGAATTAGCTTCTTGGATGACAATATTGCCCATGCAAGATGTAAACCAAATTTAAAACTCAACCCCAAGCCAAACACATGACTAACACTATTTTTCCTTAAATAAATATTTGAAAAAGAATCTTGCATTAGAATATTATTACAACTTCTTACTGTGATACTGCTTTGCAAATACATTCCTATGAACTCAAGAAATCATATGAACTGAAGAAATATGGGTAGCTCTTTAAATAAAGTTCACCCCAAAGGACAAAAGACATAACCTTTAGCCTGTCAGTGTCCTAGGAAAAGGTGACTTCAATCCAAAATATCTTCAGCAAGTTTTTGTACTCATTTCTCATTGTTATATAAAAATATAAATATTAATATGTAAATTCTTAACACTTGAATAATTGTTGACCATGGCTCACAAAAATGAATCCACCATTTTTTCCTTATATTTCTAAATTATATTAAGTGTTATGTATCCTAAAGAAAAAAAGTTTCAGTGAACACCCTAAGAACAGGGGAGAGTCTTATGACTTTCCCTTAAACACAAAAATGTCATGTCTTTACTGAATTATTTGTTTTATGATATCTGCCTTTCAGAGAAGAAAGTAAAATCTCAAGAATACCACTTCTGGTGCTGGAGCAATAGTACAGTGGGTGGGTAGGGCGTTTGCCTTGCACGCAACCGACCCGGGTTCAATTCCCAGCATCCCATATGTTCCCTGAGCCCCACCAGGACTAAATCCTGAGTGCAACGCCAGGAGCAACCGCTGTGCATCACTGGGTGTGACCCTAAAAGCAATAGGAAAGAAAAAAGAATGCCACCTCAAACTGAATGGTTATTTCACATATGGTCTAATTTTCAACTGAGTTTTCTAAAAATGATATCTTTAAATCTAGCTTCCTTGGCTAGACAGAAACTATACTTCTCTCTACAGGTGAATCTTTGCAGCCTGATTTAACTATGATATCAAAATGAAGTCATGTATAGCAGAGAAAGAAATCTACTAGCAATTGTGATTTTTCTCAAATGGTAAATTATCTGCGCTGATACTTGCTTACACTTATCTGAAATTTTGGGACTATATTATTTTATATCATTTTTTAAAAATTAACATTTTACTAAAGAAAATATATTCATGGCAGTGGGGCTGGAGCGATAGCACAGCGGGTAGGTCGTTTGCCTTGCATGCGGACAACCTGGGTTTGCTTCCTCCTCCCCACTCTAAGAGCCCAGCAAGCTACCGAGAGTATCTCGCCCGCACGGCAAAGCCTGACAAGCTACCCATGACTTATTCGATATACCAAAAACAGTAACAACAAGTCTCACAATGGAGACGTTACTGGTGCCTGCTCGACCAAATTGATGAACAACGGGAGGACAGTGTATTTTAGAGCTTATAATTTTTAAATATACGAAATATGTTTTCTATCATACAATTACTTATATAATTGATTGCTTAGTATGTGTTACTGGTATTTAATTCTGAAAACATGCTTAAAAGTACATAAAATGAGCATTTCTATGACATATGTTCCAATATATTCATAAAAAATGAATACTGAACTATTTTCTTTTTTAAGGGGTGGTAGACCTACTTGGGTACTCAAGGCTTACTCCTGCCTCTGCATTCAAGGATCACAACTGAAGGGGCCTGGGAACTATATGGTGTGCTGGGGATTAAAAATGTGTCTACCATTCAAGGCAAGAACTCTGTTTGCTGTACTATTTCTCCAGCCCCTGAATTCTTGTGTCAATAATTTTTGCATCTACTCTGATAGATCGCAAATGTTTTTCTCCAAAGTATCTGCTCTGATAAGTATAATGCATTCCAAACATTTACTGCTTATTGATAGTAACAATTTTTTTGATCTTCATAGTTTGTCTCTTTTATCTTGGTTCCATATCATGTCAGACGAGTGAGAAACGCACAGTGCAGATGTTTACATTAGAGATTAAGACATAGTGGACTTGAGAAATGAACCTGCTCTGGGTCATGCAACTTGTAACTGGATGGAAAACCTGGATCAGGTGCCTATAATCCCCTCTTCGTCTCTTCCATTACTAAACTGGATACAAAGGAGTGTTCCCATGCCGGGGGGACTAGAAATTTCAGTTTCTATAAGCCAGGCAGTTCTTAAACTGGCTTAACTGTGGGTCAAGACATAATCAACAAAAAGGAGACCGAATTTTGCATCCATTTTCACAGTGCTGAACAAGAAAAATTTAAAATGCTGTGATATTGGATCACACTCATGGATTCAAAATTTATACAAATTTGGAAATAAACATCTCTGGGAAATGCAGTTCACTTTTAGGAGCAGGAAGCTGACTACATGTGCTAAGTGAATACTTGATGTCCTTTAGCTACTCATGTTTTTCCTTAGTCTTTCTCCTCTCCTTCCTGATTCTGTTTATTCTACCTCTAGTCATTGGAAGTGTCACTCAGCACAAACTCAAAGAGTTGAATGAGTATATCATACTACCTTTCATGAAGAGCCCAGGAAGGTGTGATTTTCTATTTCCTAACAAAATACTGCTCTAATAAGCAAAATAAGTGATTTTAAACCCTAGAGACATTGAACACACAATAAAAATAAAAGAGATGGTGAAAGGGAGGGAAAGAAAAAAGCAAATGCAGGTGTCTGACTAAATATGCAAGAAAAAGCAGCAAACACAAACTTTGAATCCACATATGCCCGAGACATGGGATTAATGAAAGAAGGGAATAAAACAACACATGTTTCTTTGAAGAAGTTTTGTGGAGAATTTGGAGGAGAATTTGGAGGAGATTGAAGAGGAAAATGTAAGGACATTAAAGATTCATAGATGACATTGTGTAGAGTAGAACTTAAAAGAGAGGTAGGAGAGGGCAAGTTATATCTCCTTTGAAACTCTTAGTTTCTATTTTTCAAGCTTCACATGAGTTGACACCTTGCTGTTTTCAAAGAATTGTGCCTGCTAGGAAAGTTGGTGAGAAAGTTCATTTCCTTAGTGTTAATGGCAATTAACCACCCTGTTGTTCGACAAGAAAGAATTATAGTCACATAACTGATAAATACAAAGAGAAGAGATTTCCGATGGCCAGATTCACACACAGTATTTTGACTGCGCCTTAACCCATCACATAAAAATAAGGCATACTTCTTCACAGGATTCTTTTAAATTATTTTAACTTAGTATTAAATAGTACTATTTTTTTTTTATTTTATTTATTTATTGAATCACTGTGGGAAAGGTTACAAAGCTTTCAGGTTTATGTCTCAGTCATGCAAATATCAAACACATTTCCCTTTACCAATACTTATTTTTTCCCATGAAGAACCCCAATAAAACCCCACCCCCCACCCCTCCCCGTCCCTGTGAGGCAGATGAATTCTAGTTAACACTCTATCCGCTTTGATTAGATTGTTTCAATAAAAGATTCGCCACTATTATTTAGAGTTTACCCCCCCCCCAAATCAGACATGCTGAAAAAGCATTGTGAAGTGATTTGCTTTCTACAGCTGGGTTCAAGAATTAAATGTTGGTTTTGGATTTCTGCTATTTTACCTATTGACCCTGGAAGTATTTCTACTGAAAGTCAGATAGTTAAGAAATTGGTTTCTGTGTTCTGGAGTCGTGGCCGTGCTGGAGAGCCGCTCGTGGGGGGCAACTGGTGGCCTCGGTAGGGCGTGAAGGGCGGAGCGAAACGCCCCCCTTCCCATGAGGTTTTAGTCGCCCCCACACTCCCGGCTCATACTTGCTGTCCACAAGGCTCCCATGTGGCCGCCATCTTTCTTTCCAGAGAGGAGAGGGCGAATGGGGCAACACCCTTTCCCCTCCGGCAGATTTGATGGGCTGGATCAACGCATAGTCCATTCACTTTTCTGCTCCAAGCTGCTGGGTTCTGCATTAAGTCCTTGTGCTTCTGGGGCCATGGCCGTGCTGGAGAGCCGCTCGCGGGGGGCGACTGGTGACCTCGGTAGGGCGTGAAGGACGGACCGGAACGTCCCCCTTCCCATGAAGTTTTAGTCGCCCCCACACCCCCGGCTCATACCTGCTGTCCACAAGGCTCCCATGTGGCCGTCATCTTTCTTTCCAGAGGGAGGAGGGCGGAAGGGAGCAACACCCTTTCCCCTCTGGGCAGAAATGATTGCCTGGATTAACGCATAGTCCTTTCACTGTTCTGCTCCAAGCTGCTGGGTTCTGCATTAAGCCCTTGTGCTTCTGGGGCTGTGGCCGTGCTGGAGAGCCGCTCGTGGGGGGCAACTGGTGACCTCGGTAGGGCGTGAAGGACGGACCGGAACGCCCCCCTTCCCATGAGGTTTTAGTCGCCCCCACACCCCCGGCTCATACCTGCTGTCCACAAGGCTCCCATGTGGCCGCCATCTTTCTTTCCAGAGAGGAGAGGGCGAATGGGGCAACACCCTTTCCCCTCCGGCAGACTTGATGGCCTGGGTCAATGCATAGTCCGTTCACTTTTCTGCTCCAAGCTGCTGGGTTCTGCATTAAGTCCTTGTGCTTCTGGGGCCGTGGCCGTGCTGGAGAGCCGCTCGTGGGGGGTGACTGGTGACCTCGGTAGGGCGTGAAGGACGGACCGGAACGCCCCCCTTCCCATGAGGTTTTAGTCGCCCCCACACCCCCGGCTCATACCTGCTGTCCACAAGGCTCCCATGTGGCCGCCATCTTTCTTTCCAGAGGGAGGAGGGCGGAAGGGAGCAACACCCTTTCCCCTCTGGGCAGAAATGATTGCCTGGATTAACGCATAGTCCTTTCACTTTTCTGCTCCAAGCTGCTGGGTTCTGCATTAAGCCCTTGTGCTTCTGGGGCTGTGGCCGTGCTGGAGAGCCGCTCGTGGGGGGCAACTGGTGACCTCGGTAGGGCGTGAAGGACGGACCGGAACGCCCCCCTTCCCATGAGGTTTTAGTCGCCCCCACACCCCCCGGCTCATACCTGCTGTCCACAAGGCTCCCATGCGGCCGCCATCCTTCTTTCCAGAGAGGAGAGGGCGAATGGGGCAACACCCTTTCCCCTCCGGCAGACTTGATGGCCTGGATTAACGCATAGTCCTTTCACTTTTCTGCTCTAAGCTGCTGGGTTCTGCATTAAGTCCTTGTGTTTCTGGGGCTGTGGCCGTGCTCCAAACTTAACTCTGACTTTCAGGGAGAAAGATTGGGTGGTTTACTTCTCATTGATCACTTTGTATATAGAGAGATGTCGCGCGGCCGCGTAAGCGGCCGCGCGGTTTTGAGAAAAAGTCCTCGTTCCTGCATACTCGAGCTGTGTTTGTAGAGGCTTCTGGTCACCGGGGTTCCATCTGGGGGAGGCGAGATGCGGCGCCTACTCCATCTGGAACTTGCGGGTGAACTTGGCTCTTTTTGGAACCTGTTTTTTCTTTTTTTTTTTCCTCCGGGATCCCGCACCCTCCATGTGTTCTTTCTCTTATGCTTCTAAATAGTACTATTTTTTAGAATAAAAGGCATCTCACAATAATTAAATGCTATCACTATTATTATTTTTAGTATGAGCACAAATTCAAGCAGTCATCTCTTTTGTGGGGTGAGCATTTTCAAGTGTTACTTTAAGGCCCTGGGCTCCTGTTGGTCATTCTTGATCACTGGGCCAGTGGTTTAATGTGAGGCCCTGAGTATGTAGCTATTCTGGAGAACTGCATTGCGTGGCATTAGCCGGGTCAAGCCAGCAACATTCAAGGCCTCCGAGATGAGATGCACCCAGCAACGCCCAGAGGATCATGTCTATAGGGGGTCAAACTGTAATTGGTTAACTGGCATCTTGGTCTTGGTACCTGTACTCTCTCTCTCTCTCTCTCTCTCTCTCTCTCTCTCTCTCTCTCTCTCTCTCTCTCTCTCGTCCCTCAGTGTCTAATCTCTTCACTTTGCATAGACTTTTTGTTAAACCTAAAGATAGTTGTTACACCTCTGAGAGGAAAATGATGTCATTTGAACTTGAGCATCTCAACAATCTGGAGCATATATCTTCCCAGCAATTCATTTTCTGTGGCTATTGGATGTTTCCTCCACCTTGTCTAAACCATTTCTTAGTACTTATCAATGAATTGTAATTACACATATAGTATAGCATAGTGTATCTTCTGGAATTAAAACAACCCTCTTTACATTAACAGCCTTCTTAATTTGCCTTCTGACCGGACCAATAAGGAGATTGACTATTGTTATGGAAAGGGGCGTTATTTTAGGGATTATGCAAGCGCTGCTGCTTTGTTTATTTTCTGTAAGAAAAATCAAGATGCTTCTTAAAAACATCTTCACTCTTTACTAAAAGTGAAGATTACTTTAATAAATTTTGCTGCTCAGAACATAAACTTGGATCATGCTGGGCAAGACTTAATTGAAACAGTGGCAATTTGGTTTGATGTCATTCTGAATGAGGGACAAGAGAGAGAGTTAACAATGAGGATCAGAAACATGTGTATCTTTTCTTCTAGCACCAGTTTTACAAGAGCAAGGGCAAAAAAATGTCATGCGATATATAAAACACCTCCTGAGAATTATTAGCTCCTTGAAATAACTTATACTTTGGGGATTTTGGAAAAACTCATTTTAACTAATATTGAATAAGCATTTCTTCACAAGTAGCATAAACAGCATCAGCCTATCATTTAAAATTATTTTCCCTTGAAATTGTTTATTTTTTGTGAGAAACTCCTTGTGAAATAAAGATATAATTTCTTACAGGGATTCTAAAAGCAGCAGAGAAGATGACATCCTTTTATATTACATTTTGTTCGATTATAGAGATCTAAGATGTGTATTTTGGTCCCATAATCTTTTGTATCAACAGGTATAGGTCTATTTGAAACTTAAATTTTATGACATGTGGATGTTAAGTGTGTGCTAGAGCTCCAAAACCAAGCACAATACAGAAGAACAAAAACAGTCTAGAATGCAACTAAATGCGATAAATCTTTTTGTCAAAAAGAATATCTTTTATTAATCAAGAAATTATTGTTCTAAGAAGGAAACGAAGGAAACTTGTGTTTACTGAGACAGTACATTTTACAGTTGACATTGAGATCTAAACTCACTGAAGCCAGTATCTTTGTTTCCAGCAAGATAAACCTAGCAGAAACACTGGTTTGGACCCCTTGTTAGTTTCCTCTTCAATGCTTTTTGCTTTTTCCTTTGCTTCCTGTCAGCACAAAAAGCTAGCTGCTTACACTGATGTTAGCTACACATGATACTTTTAATATTAATACTAATGTATTCTTTCTTTATACCTGGTTTTCTCCAGCAGCAGATCTCCTATTCTACATCCTTTAAGTGTGGGCTTGCAATAGTATAGCTAGTAACAGTTGTAGTAACTTAGTTGTAGCAATTTTAGTAGCAGATAAAACTAATTTACATTTGGTAAGTACTTTAAACTTGCCACTTTCTCTTTCACGTTCCTCCTGTTGTTCACCAGTAACAACACATCATGTTGCTGTGTTTGGCATATAGAATACTTCACGGGTAGCTTGCCAGGCTTTGCCGTGCAGGCGAAATACTGTCAGTAGCTTACTGGGCTTTCCGAGAGGGGCGAAGGAATCGAACCCTATTCAGCCAGGCTGGCTGCACGCAAGGCAAATGCCCTACCCTTGTGCTATTGCTCCAGCCCACTTTAAACTTGTATTGTCCTTAAATGTTCTACAGATTATTTAATCCATATGACAGACCTGTGAAATGGCTAATTTTGACAAACGTCTCAGAAGACTAATTCTGACAACACTTTACAAATGAGTGAATTAAAATTCATAGAAGTTTTATCTTACAGTACCAGCAATTTAAAGAAAAATAATTCTACAGGAGTTGAGTTGAAATAGTTGAAACTTAGATTTTCTTACTCGTACTCAAGTAAATACTCACACTGGTAGTATCTTTGCAGAATTTGTAAGTTATCGGTAGAGGCAGAGATAGAGAAAAGACAGTTATAAAAAACCCAAGTAGTTTAATGAATAAACAGTCACGTGTTATGTAAGTTGCTGATAATGTTACAATGTAAGGTACAGTGGAGACAGATAATAAGTACTGAAGGATGTTGAGTTTTATGATAGAAGGGACTCCTCAGACTAGAAGAAAAATTCTCAA
Source organism: Sorex fumeus (assembly GCF_029834395.1). Taxonomy (NCBI): domain Eukaryota; kingdom Metazoa; phylum Chordata; class Mammalia; order Eulipotyphla; family Soricidae; genus Sorex; species Sorex fumeus. Next base: position 7,336,105 of record NW_026606322.1, on the reverse strand, counting down.
AGTCATTCAAAATGACTTGAAAGGTAAAGAATATGTAAACAAAAACTTTTGGAAATAGCTGAGCAATGAGTAAAGTTGTTAACAGTGGATTGATGGTTCCCCAGTCATTTCAAGAAATGCTTGAACAAGACCCTCAGTAGCAAACTTCTACATGTCTGATTTTTTTGAAGTCTAAGTGCTAAGCTAGAAGTGGGGCTAGCATGAAATGATTGCACTGTATGCGTTTCCAGTCTGCAGCACTTTACACTGTGCTTTGGTATTTCCTTTGAGATAAGCATGTTCCATACAAAATGGAAAGTCAAGATAAAGTACCCCTCAGATAATTTCATTAGCACAACCTATAGGAGAGAGAGGTTAAGGAAAAATCAACCCAAGTTATTGAACTTCATTCTGAGGCTTTCATGAAGAGTAAGTCATGATTGGTCGAGGGGATTCATTCTGTGTGGTCAAAAGAACTATGAACGTGAGGGCTTTCATAGTGGTGGGATAAATTAGGTCACGTCAGAATCACTGAAGTTTTATATAGAAAATATTTAGCTTAAACATTTTTCTGGGTTACAGAAGATAAAGCTTTCATATGATGTTCCATCAATATTTAGATGAATTATATTACCATTTCCCTTTCTTCCTTCCAAAGCCCTAATGACTGACAAAATCAAAAGTGGGGAGGGATGAGTAAGGGGAAAGTACAGAGTGAGAAGGAAATAAAGACATTGGCAATGTCTTCCCCATGCTGAATTAATATAGAAGACCTTATCTCAAGATAGGGAAGAAACCTTTGTTAACTTATTTAATAAATGGAAATAGTCGACCAATAGTCTTACTATATCTAATTTTTCAATCACATTCATGCTTTTTCTTTAAGTTACATTAAGGTCTTGTGTTATCTTCATACCTAGAATAATTATTGTATGAGATGGCAGAAAATGTTTCATTAGGAGTCACAAAATCAAAGTAATAAGATGAGTGATTCTTTTCAAAGTCCGTAAAAATTGTGTAATGGTGTGAAGAGTGGCATCCAATAGAACATGACATTTTCTTTCACAATCTTCTCTGGATTTAAAATTAAAAAAATAAATAATTTTTTATGGTTTTGAGACCTCACTTTATTGGGATACTCTCAGTGCAGTGCATTGTATCTGTGCTCAGAGACCCCTCAGTATCAGGAATAGAACCTGAAGTCAGGCCAACTGCATGGAAACCTGTGTTCCAGCCACTGAGTTATCTCACTGGTTACATATAGTTTTTTTTTATTGTGATCTCATTATAATTTTACCAATTTAGTCATTGTTATTCAGATAGAACTTTGTGTTAGGAGAGATAAGAAAAAATGGGCAGGGATGTGGAAACCTTTTTTCATTATGATTGCTTTCCAAAAATAAGGCTGGCAAAAGTGATTAGAGGTCCAGTTTAAGAGCTCCACCTCAGTAAGGTCATTTGGTTTCAGGCTTAAAATTATTTCTTTACTGCAATGTTTCCTCTTGTGGAGTGACTCATCACCTGAGAATTAAAATTCAGAGTCATTTGCACAAGGGGAGGAGGAGATCTGGTTTTTAAGTCTATATTTTATATGTTCATACAATCATTCATATTGATCTTATAAAGCTATCATATATATTGAGGTTTTTTTTATTTAAAAACTAACTTTTTTCTAATGGGAAAAAATTTTCCCACATTCTTTGGGACTCAAAATGTCTTTGAATATGTGCAATTTGCTAACAATACATTGCATGTTTCTGGCTCGACAATTTATAATTAAGATTTCTCTTTTCCAAAACTAATATTTCAAAGATTCTGTGGACCATTTCTGAGCAATCATTGCATCTTTCTTTTTACTCTGAGGCAAGATATTTGTATTTCACTCTCAACTCCAGCGTAGGGCATAATTACTTGGATTCTGAAGGAAGCGTACCTACCTAACTCACATTCTATCATCAGCATTATGAATTCTTGATGAACATAGAAGACAAGTTGCCAAACTTTCAAATTCCCTACAATAATAGATTTAATCTTTAAATACTTAATTTTGTGAACAATAAGTTCAAGATTATCAGCACATCATGCTATTTGGAGAAATACAAAATATGAAATAATCATGAAAATACAATAAAATGAGGCAAATATCTTTCCCAAGAATTATTCACAATGTTTTAAAATAGCTCTGCTTAGTAAATACTTGTATATCTTGCTCAGTGATTTCATCTTTTTTATTTCTAAGAATCTCTTAAAATAAGAGAAATATTTCACACTGCTAATATTAAAAATATTACTTTTTAAAGAATATTAACATTTATTATAGTAATAATATATAATATAATAATAATAACTCTGATCTCCAAGCCTACTCGGATTTGGGCCGAGCATCCTCCACCCAGATCCTCCAAATTCCAGTAGGCGGGGGTCACACCCACCAACTGGCCCCCTGGCACCGTGTAATCCCATCAGTGGCCAAGACTCAGAGACTATAAAAACCAGCTCCCAGAACCACGCGGCTGCATTCGTGGCCACATGACATCTTATTATAACATCTTATTATCTCATTCCTACTTTGGACAAACTGGCAGGTTACCGAATGTAGCCTGCCCACAGGGCAGAGTCTGGCAAACTCCTCGTGGCATACCAAATATGCCCAATACCAGTAACAATGATGGGTCTCATTCTCCTAAAGAGCCTTGAATATAATCTCAGGGCTAGGATGAAGGAGACGTTACTGGGGCCTGCTCGAGGCAATCGACGAATAACAGGATGATTTGTGATTTGTGAATAACTCTGATGTAGTGTCTGTAACACAGCAATGACAATCTTGCTGCCATGCACTACTTTGTTTTGTGTGTGTTTGTATGTTTTTGAGTGTGAAAGGACACTTGTCTACTGGTCAGTGGTTGAAAACCAATGATTTTGCTACTTTGAAGGACAAACACTGAAAAAAGAAAGAGAGCAAAGATCTCGTGTCGTGGAGTTAGTGGTCCCTGCAACATAGCTGGAAGTGGCCCTTTTCTAAAACTAAAAATAAAACAAAGAAAGATTTAAAGCTGAGGGTTGAAGGGAAAGTTCAAAGGTCCAGAGGACATTATTTGCACATGGGCGCTGGGGCATATGGTCCTCTATCATTACACTGTACCAATTGTAGCTGCTGAGTACAACTTAGTGTGGCCCCCCAAAGAAAAAACAAGGTTAAGCTTGTGTCAACACAAGGCTAGGGATTAATGTTGATAATAAAATGTCTTTTTTCTGCCTGGCATTTCAGTTTATTCATTTTTGGATCACACACAGCAGTTGCCAGAGCTTACTCCTGTTTCTGAGCTCAGAAATCTCTCTGAGATGGGCTCAGTGCACCATACAGGCCTCAGGGGACCACAGAGGGCTCAGGGAGTTGGGGATTGAACCTGGGTTGACCGCTGGCAATGCAAGTGTACTAAACCTACACTACCTCTCCTTTCCTGAAGAAAAATACAATTTCTTGTGTTTCAATACTTATCTGGTGTTCCTTTGAAACATGGGCTTTAGGGTTATTTTTGCCCCTAGTTGACTGAGCTGTTTGGGGAAATCCCTTCGATTTGCTAAGCTTTTAGCTGTACCAAGTGATCTTTCAAAATGTAAATTATCTTATGCTGCTTTTGACTCTTTTACAATTTCTTCTTATCACATTATTGAAGTTCCTACTCCTCATTAACATATGGCTCCATAGGAGGTGATTTCTACCTGCCACCAGCCCCCAGCATTATTCTTTCTCCTCTAGCAAATCTGGAATTTTTAGGCAGTCCAAGTTTTTTGGTGCTACCACAATTTCTTATCCCTGGAGTACTCCAGACTTTCTCATGCCGCATTCCTTCTTTTAGAACTCCGCTCTTAATGTTACTGCTCCTGGAATGTGTGGTTTTAAAAATAGAAGACATACCCTAAAATATGCCCTATCTCTTGAATCCTTACCCTTCATCTGTATTTTTTCCCTAGAATTTATATTTAAATGAAGCATGGCATTTGTTATCTTCTCTCACAAGAATGAAGAGTCATAAATAAGTGACTTTTTCATTCCATTGCAGTTTTTGCTTCTAAAAAAAGGGTGTGGTTCTTAATATGTGTCTGATGGAGATGAATAGAAATTAAATATAGGGGCTGGAGCGATGGTGCAGTGGGTAGGGCGTTTGCCTTGCATGCGGTCGACCTGGGTTCGATTCCCAGCATCCCATATGGTCTACTGAGCACTGCCAGGAGAAATTCCTAAGTGCAGAGCCAGGAGTAACCTCTGTGCATCTTGGGAGTGACCCAAAGAGCAAAAAAAAAAAAAAAAAAGAAGAAGAAGCTAAATATAAATACCTTCTTTCTTTTAGTGACTTTTCCCTCCAAACATACTCACTAGAAAACCTTTCAAAGACAAAAGCCTCATGTTTTTGTGGATCAATGGGAATCTGGAAAGTAGAGAAGTTATAAGCCAGCCCAAAGTCCTTCCACTGAAAGGGCTAGAAATCTTTCAGTAGGAAAGGAAAGCAGGTTCCTTCTCTAGGGCTTAAATAAGGAGGACAAAGACGATGGGGAGCCAGCACAGGTCATAGACTTCACCCAGAGTGTTCAACTGTCAACATTTCCTGGGGTTCACAGCAGTCGAAAAGGAGGAGAGGGCATTTGAGGCAACATCCTCACCGTGTCCCAGGAAACAGGGGAGCTTTACAATTCATGCAGAACATACTCTGCAGCCCTGGCAGACATCCTTCCTGAGAAGGAACTTTCTTACTTAAGCCAACGACCTTGAAATGGAGAGCTCTGGGTAAAGACGTGCAAACGTTGAACTAAAGGCATCCCATGCAATTGTTAGGGAACAGCCTAGCCATGGGTACAAGCTGTTGAATACATTATTTGATAGGGTTCACAGGGTTTTCTTCTGTGGAAATAAATAAATTAAAAGAAAGTACAGAAGGGTTCACTACGCCAGATTTGTCTTTAATAGCATTCCATTAAAAATGACAGAAAGGCACAGCTCATGCAATAATTCAGACTCAGCCCAGTACTGTTCTCTCAGCCTCACGTCCTCAGATGAGGTTTCTATGGTTTAATCACTTCTCTTCCTCTACTCAGCCCCCCCCTTTCTTCCTTTCATTTTTTGGTCTATCTTTCCATCTATCTGACTATGGTTCATTTACTTTGATTAGCAAAGAAACTGGTAGCACATTTTTCAATAGGCATGCGAGATATTTTTTTTTAACCATTTAGACCAAAACTTACATAAATCAAATGCACTATGCAAAAATAGGAATCTGGGATTTAAAATTAAAATGTGCTCATCATCTAGCTAGTTTTATCAGTACGGGAACCTAATGTTGAATATTAATGCTCTAGACCCTTCTCAGTTCTGCAGCTCCCATTTGGATACCCTGAATATTAGTTCTAAAGTGAAAAAAGCAAAAAAGGCAAGTAGGACCAAAATCTAGGGTCTATAAAACGACACTGCCATTGTTAGCTATGACTTGCTCCTCCGTTTCTACGCCCATCTAGAAAGGAGATGAAATATCTTCCTTTTCTTTCTCATCGTTTGTCTTGTAACAGAACAGAAGATGCAATGCTCTTTAAGATGTTTAAATGAACTCTTTTGGGGACGGTGGTATGAATCTGCACATGTGTAGGTATAGATGTATCTTTCTGTGTAGAGAAGGGGAAGGTGTCACAAGAGAAACCCTTACACTCATCTTTGCTGATAAAATACTAGGATGCTCTTGTATTCATTTTGAAGGTGAGGGCAAAACTGCTGTGTACTTCCCTTGTGCTTTTCCCACCTCTTGCTCTCACAGTATGACCGCTGTGGAAGGAGGACACGCACTCCCAATGCAGAACCTCAACTTACAATCCATACAAATCCCTCAATCAGAGTGAATCATAATCATCGGGCTATTGTAAAGCACCTCTGAGCTGATGCAGTCGAGTGAATACAGTCTGTCTGGAAACTGCTTGTTCATTTTCCATATGCATTATATCCTGCCCCATCACTTATTACAGCTTGATATATTTAACATTTTCCAAAGACAAAAGGAAAAAATTGATCAAAATATTAAGATCTTTGAAAGCAAAGTCTAACAGATTTAAAATGAGCCTTAAAAAATCAATGATAGAAGAAGTCATTTGAAAATATTCCTTCCCGAAAGCTTGTAACTATCTCATGGTGATTCGATAAAATTAAAAAAAAAAAAAAGATAAAAAGGGAGTGAAGAAACCAAAAACCTTGGACGTTTATCTTACTTCCCCATTCTTCTTATTAGCATGTCCCAGACTCCCACCTCCGTCAAATTACTTCAAGTTCCTACTGTAACCCCCAAATGCAGAATCCTTTGCTTGTTCTTACTTAACTCTCAGCCGCAAAGTTAATAGGCAGTCTTGCTGGCTAGGAACAATGCACGGGCATGAGACTTTACATAACTCTAAACCAGCTGGCACAGACTCAGAAAGCATGAGATTTCCTCTTCATTTCCAATAGCGTTGACCTTGAAAGAGAATAGACAGCTCTACCTCTCCAGAAGAGAGGCAGGTAAAAATGATGGAAGATACAATGGATATGTGAAATAGCACAAGTTACGTCTATTTACTTTCAGACGCAAGGAATGAGAATTTACAATCTAAGTGTCCTTGGTATTATTGTCTATGGAAGGGAGAGAAAAATAGAAACTGAATAAAAAAAGAAAAGAAAAGAAAAGAAAATGCAAGTGAAGGCACTTTGGAAGAAGCAGCACACAATGTCCTCCAGGGAGTGGATAAAGCTAGTATTTAGTACAACACTATCTTCTGGCTCTTTCCAGTTTTTTCTTCTTTCTATTGCCCTCTCTGTATAGATTCCTGAAAGCAAAGGCAGATAGAAGGAGGCCTACTTAAATACAGCCAACACAGCATGGCTCTTGAAGAAATGGCAGGACTAGGACTACCACTTAGCCCAAGGACTACTTCGGACTAAATCCACTACAAGTAGTGAATTAAAATGTGTATTCATTGGCCCAAATGTGATTAATTTTAGTTCCTCACTGTAAACCTGCAGAATGAAGGTTTATAAAAGTTATCCTTAACTTTAAAATCTCAGTTAAAATTTTTACTCCATTTTTTTGTTCTCACAGAATCTGATTTTTAAATACTGAAATACTGAAAGTATTTTTTTCCCAATATTCCTATTACAGACACAAAGCTAATTTATTCCCAACCCATTTCAATTCCTTCGGTCTTCAACATAGTATACTAATTTATTTTCCTAGCATGAGACAGTGAAGAATTTTTTTTGCCACCAAAACACAGTAACAATTGTCACAATGGAGACATTACTGGGCCCGCCCAAGCAAATCGATGAACAACGGGAGGACAGTGACAGTGACAGTGATCAAAACACCCAGTATAATATTTTTTATAAGGGTAGTTCAAATAAGAAACTGGTTTCCGGATTGAATACATTAGTATTTAATTTAAAAAATTACTGGGTCAATCGCCAAGTTACATAGTAAAGGTTGTTGCAGACCCACTGAATTTTTCATCAATTTATTTCACTTTTTAAAACCATATTTTTGCTATTTATGTCATTTGGTGTCACTTGATGACACATTCCAATAAGAATCTTAGTCCATTGTCTACAGTATAAAACCTCATTTTTGAATTTTTTAAGGAGCAACTTGGGCATCTTAAAAACTAGTACAATATACTTATCAGTTTGCTGTAAAGAACAGAGACACAGCCACCTTAGAAAAGAAGAAAGGATTTATTACAAAATCATATAGAGTTAGAGGTGGATGGAGAAAGAAATGTATAGCCTGAAGCTATAGTTGGAGGGAAGATTTATCATACTGCAAGGCAACAGCATGAACTAGCAATTCGCCTCATCTCTCTTTACTTGGATTTCTTCTGTCTTCTCTTTAAATTACTTTCTAGTCTATAGTCTCATGTTTTCTAGGACAAATACCAGAAGTAGCTACTCTGATTGATTATCTAGTCATTAGTTATCTATTCTGAGTTCTTTATATTTATCACGTTGAATGGTATCTTTAAGTCAAGAGTACCTCTTTTAGCCAAAAAGGGTTCTATTCGATTACTCTGCCATGACTTCCATTAGAAGAACTGGGTCCATTTATGAGAAAAAAATTATGTGGCATTTTCTTTAGCATGTCCCTATATACTGTCCGCTACTTGCTACTTCTCGAATATTCTTTACATCTCTATCATATGGCTTTGCCAAATGATTTTGAATTTGACCAAAGGTTCTTGCCTAGGATCCAAGAGATCTGATCTCTATACCAGAGATGGCACTAAGAAGCTATTTACCTTTGGGTAAGACAACCAGGTTTCAAATATTACAGGTTTCAGGAGTTTCACCTGCAACATTAAGTCCTTTAGTATAGATTATATCTGTGGTATTTTTAACTTCTCACATTCTATGATGCCATAATAAATAAGTTAATTCTTTTTTATTTATTTATTTTTTATTTATTTTATTTTTTCCAAATACCCATCCCTCCAGCAGTGCCCATTTCCCACCACCATGGATCCCAGTATCCCTCCCACCCCCCATCATCCCCATCCTCCCCATCCCACCCTGCCACTGTGGCAGGGCATTCCCCTTTGTTCTCTCTCTCCTTTTGGGTGTAGTGGTTTGCAAAAGAGTTAAGCCTGATTTTCAGGGAGAAATGTTGGATAATTTACTTTCCATTGGTCACTTTGTATATACCAAAATGTTGCGTGGCCGCATAAGTGGCCCCGCAGTTCAGAAAAAATGTCCTGGTACCCACTTGCCAGAGCTATGCTTGTAGGAGCTCATGGTCGTCAGGGTTCCATCTGGAGAAGGCGGGACGGCAGCACCTACCCCATCTGATATTGGCTCCCTTTGATATTGGCTCTGTTTGGGACCTGGAGCATTCTCCTGGAGCTGTGGGACCCTCCAGCCGGTTTTCTTCTTTGTTGCTGTGTCAATAAGTTCATTCTTGAGTTGAGTTCACTTTTTTTCTTTCCTACCACTTATGGTATGTCAGGAAATGACTTTTCTTATAATTTCGGAGAGTAGAAATATATCCAAAGACTCATTTCAATATATAAACAAGCTTTGGTGGTTTCTCTGTTTCATTCCCCAACGCCCAGCTATTATTCTCACAGCAATTTCAGGTGTCCACCATAACTTCAGAACAAACTCAAAGTACTTGAGTTTGGCTGTGTTCCCAGTTGTGAAATAGATACATCCACTTTTAGACCAGACTTCAAAAGTTTCATTATTTTTGTTTTCTTGGGGAAAAATGTCTTTGACTCACCAATGAAAGTACCTGGCAAAGCTCCCATTGTTATGGAGCAATCTTCTGGCAACAACTTTATCCTTCTCTCTATTTTTCCTGTTATTCCTTTTTGTATCCTTACAAATTTTCCCATCTCTGAGGTAACCACCCTGCTATCATGACAATTCAAAGGCAAATTGACTAACTGCAATGTAAGAAGAAAAGCAAAGATAATATAGTAAAAGGAAAAATTGTAAATGGATTTAAAGAAACACGGAAAGACAAAGTTTGATACTATTGTTATTTGTGTTATGTATATTCTCATGTGTGATGACATGGGCTGAATTCAAGACACTCAAGACACCTGCCTTCCAGACATGCACTATACCCATGAATCACATCTCTGGAATAACTTACTGGTGGAAATCCTTTTTTGGAAACACTATACATATAAAATTACACACTTTACAAAAGATATAAAGGAGAAGAAATATTTCTGCCCTGATCTGTGGAGCAGTAAGTTAATTTAAAATTTAGATTTTTATAATCTCTCTTACTACTTTTATTTATTTAATTTATGCACTTTAAATGGAATGCATTTTTATAATTAAATGTAAGGAGGAAATAATATCATGTCGAAAAATCTACTAATCTCCCCAAGATATTAATTGTCAGTGCATCTAATTAAGTTTTTTTTTAATCCTGGATCTCATGTGCAATAGCAGCATAAACGAATTTAAAGAAGTTGCTAAAGAGGTTAATCATAACTTCTTAGATGAAGATTATATGACACAAACTATATGTATGTGATGGAAGTAAATTGTTGATAAGGATAAAAAACTGTTTACTGGGATGGTACATTTCAACAAGAAGAAATGAGGCTTGTAATCGTAGTTCAGTCATCGCCTATGTGTAAGGTCTTAATAAAGTCATCCAGTGCATTTTGAAGATTGTATAAAGAAATCAATAGGGTAAGGAAAGCATTTGAGTTTATAATTCTTAGTATGTTTACCAAATGTAATCTATTGTTCACAGATCTTTTATTCAACCGCAGTGTCTGTTGTTTTTTGTTTCATCTAACCTCCGGATTTCTGATCTACAGACTAAATTTGAATCTCCAAAAGTAACTTTACAAATGACCTTGTTACCCGCCTAACATTTCTAGGGAAGATAACTGAAGTTCTTATAAGGTTAAATGGTTTGTTCGAACAGTTTCTCTGTTGTGCTGAAAGTGTTCATTTACAAGATAGTAAACCAAAGGGCAAGGAATAGTGTAGCTTGGAATAATATAAATGTGCAATAACCAAAGGCTATCACATTAACCTTGTTAAAGTCCACATCTATAGGGAGAGAGGCAGAGTTGACTTTTGAACTCTCTTGTGTAAACCTTAACAAAATAAGCAGAAACTATTTCTCTACTTTTATGTCTATCATTAGTGAACAACCTAGAAGCCTCCATTTGTAAGACCCTGGCTCTCTTGTACCAAACATAATTGTTTTCTTTATACATCATTCATTTTATTTTATTTTTTTTTCTTTTCTATGAAAACAAAAGACTTCTAGATGTTCCTAGCTACTGATATTGGCAACTAGATGATTTTTCTTTCACAGAATTCAGTTCTTGGTATTATTTCCAGATCACATCTAAAAGCTTTATAGAGATTGTAGCTAACCTATACTAAAACCTCTTCATTTAAATAAATGAATAAATAATAAAAATTAAACTTCTTCATTTTATACTCTAGTAGAAATTATAATTCTGAATATTACCAGAGCCCCAAATCTAAAATTTTGAAAACTATGAAGGTTTATAAAGTATATAATAAATGTCTTACTTCCTGTAATATTGCTTTTCTCCGTTTTTCTTTAACGTAGAAAGAAAATTAAGAGGTACAGGAAGGTATTCAGTTTTTCTTAACTTAGAAGATCACTGTCACTGTCACTGTCCTCCCGTTGTTCATCGATTTGCTCGAGTGGACCCAGTAATGTCTCCATTGTGACACTTGTTAACTGTGTTTGGCATATCGAATACGTCACAGGTAGGTTGCCAGGCTTCGCTTTGCGGGTGAGATACTCTTAGTAGCTTGCCGGGCTCTCCAAGAGGAGCAGAGGAATCGAACTTGGGTCAGCCATGTTGGCCACTTACAAGGCTAATGCCCTACCCACTGTGCTATTGCTCCAGCCCGACTTACAAGATAGGGGCTAAGAAATAGTATTTATGACTCATGGAACCAAAAATATGAGTATTTAAAATTAGTTGTATATAGTTAATACTGAAGTGATGATAAAAGAAATTTTTAAAAAAATTGTATTTAAAGTGGATTTGAAAATTATGGGATAGTTTGAATAAGAAATAAATCACAAGTAGGATTGGGTGTTGTAAGGTAGAGATTGATTCTATATTATTTTGTTGTGTATACATATAATTTAGAACAAACTCAGATGTAAATACAATCATGTTTTAAAAATACTTTCATCTTCCCAAATGGGTCCTCTTATCTTCCAGTAATCAGTAAAATAAGACTAGTGCTAGTACAATTTCTTACTAGTTGAGATTGTTTTATTGGTTATTTAGTTGTCAAAGTAAGGGGTTGAATGAATAAATAACAAAATAAATGATAAAATATGTTATCAAAATCTTGAATCTGCTACACAGTGATAGAAAGAGCCGACATTGAAGGAGTGATAGCACAGCTGGTAGGGCGTTTGCCTTGCACGCGGCCGGCTTGGGTTTGATTCCTCTGTCCCTCTCAGAGAGCCCGGCAAGCTACTGAAAGTATCCTTGCAGAGCCTGGCAAGTTCCCCGTGGCATATTCTATATGCCGAAAACAGTAACAACAAGTTTCACAATGGAGACGCTATTGGTGCCCGCTTGAGCAAATTGATGAACAGTGGGAGGACAGTGCTACAGTTCTACAGTAGCACTTGAATCTAGACCTCTTATAATCATACCTACTAGCACAGGATTTAACAATCACTAGCTCTGGTATGCAAATGAGATATAACCATATGACACTGAACACTGGCTACAATCAGTTCATTTACTGGATTCCTCATAGGAAGATTGCCAAACAGCTAAGGGCAGAATTTCATAAAATATGCCAGAGGACAATGGGGAACAATATTTCTGAGAAACTTTGAGTCTTGATTTTACTACAATTATTTCAAATGTTGATTGCTGAGTCGCAGTACAATCTACTAAAACATATGAATACTCTAGGATTCAGGGCAAAACAAATAATCACTTCCATTTCATAAAAGTCATTTTATTTAAAATGAACAAAAGCATGTGCAAATCTATCTGAAGTTAAAAAGAAAACCTTTAACATAGTCTTTGTAATAAAGAATAAGATTTCTTTTTTTGGTTACCATAGCGGCAGTGATTTTTAAATACTATTCATGTAGATTCAGCATTATAGTAATCAGTGTTTCCTATTGTGCTGCAAGGTATTAAAAGTCACACGCAATGTTACAAGCTGAAATTGCCATTTAAATTTAAATATTAAGAAATGTTATGAATCAAAAGCTAATTTATATGTTCTCTGGAAAATACCTGATGTGGGATATTAGAGGGACAGCCATCCCACCATTAATATCAAATAATGTAAGTAACCTGCACTTAACTTTTGAACCTCCAATGACTGGAAATGGTGGGAAGTGAGTGAGTATAACAGTGGGTGTAAAAAATCAATCTGTTTCCAGTAGAATTTCAGTATTTATAGGAACCACAGGCCTGATCAGAAGAACTGTAACAGTTACAAAGTTCTTCCTGCCACACTTTTCCAAAGCTCAATTAAAACTAATTGGCAAGGGAATAGGACTTAAAAAGTCAATAGGACAAGTTTTATATCTCTTATTCTCAGAGGATATAAGAAAGCCCCTGTGTGGAACACAAAAGATTTATGAAATAATAGATTTGAGAAATACTAGAAGGAATAAAATGATAAAGTAGGACATGGGATCATACTTTTATAACTTAAGGAAAAAAGAAAAAGTGAGTGACCAGAATTGATAATCAAGCCATTGTCCTACTTTTAGGGACTCACAAATTTGATCAACACTAAGGGAATTGAACATTCTAGATAAAAGAAATGTGCAGGGTAGAAACTTCTCTTGCCAAGTTTTAGTTTTTCTTCTAGAGGAGGGTCAATGGAATAAAGCAATAGCCTGCTGATTCTAACATTAGGTTCTGGAACTTTAATATGAATTCATGGATCCAGATTTTATCTAGACGGGCCATAGAAAAGGTATGATTCACTCTTTATCTCGAGAAGCATAAAACTCAGTTTTTAAGCTCAGTGGGACTGTCCTGTTGTATCGCTTCTGTTGTGTGATCTGCATGAAATCCTTCCCAGGGGAAGAAGGAGTCAGAAGGAGACAGGAAGACAGAAAATGCTAGCATGATCCCACATCATAGCTCTAGAGCTTTAGTCTCAAGTAATAAATGAAGAAAGCACCATTTTATCATTTCATAAGAGGTGTTTGTCTTCTGAGCTTAATACAGAATTTAATCAATGTCATAATGATAACAAGAGTATTCTATATTGACCCTTCCTTTTTAAATTTTTTAATTTTTTAAAATTAAATCACCGTGTGATACAAAATTATGAACTTGTTTATGATTGGGTTTCAGTCATACAATGTTCCAACACCTTGTCTTCATCAGTGTACATTTCCCAACACCAATGTCCCCAGGTGTTCGGTTTCCCTACCCACCCTCCCAAGTCTACCTCTATGACAGGTACTCTCCCTCTCTCTCTTGGTCTCTCTCTTTAGCTCTCTCTCTCTTCTTTTGGGAATTATAGTTTGTAATACTGATACTGAGACGTTGTTGAGTTTCTTCCTTTACCCACTTTCAGCACACAGTTCTTGTCCAGAGTGATCATTTCCAACTATCATTGCTGTGGTGGTCCCTTATATCCTAACTGCCCTCGCCACTACCACACCACCACTTGTTGGCAAACTTCCAACTGTGAACTATTTCTCCTGACTTTTATCCACTGCCTTTGGTATTAATCTCATACTATTTATTTATATATCACAAAGAAGTTCAATAATTCTATATTTGTTGCTCTCCCGATTAATTTCACTCATCTTGATACTCTCCATGTCCATCCAATCATAAGTGAGTTTCATGACACTATTTTCCTGATGGCTGCATCGTACTCCATTGTGTAGAGATGTACCATAGTTTGTATATCCAGTTATCTATTCTCAGGCATTTGGGTTGTTACCAGATTCTACTCATTGTAAATTAGTGCTGCAATGAACAGAGAAATGCAGATGAATTTTATGCAGTGTGATTTTGGGACCTCAGGGCATATTCTCAGAAATGGCATTACTGAGTTGTATGAAAGTTCAATTTCTGACTTTTTGAATAATGCCCATATTGCTTTCCAAAAAGACAGGGCCAGTCAGTATTCCCACAAATAATCAATGAAAGTCTCTTTCTCCCCACATCCATGCCTACAACACTGGTTGTTTTACCTCTGCTTGAGCTCTCAAAAAAAGGAGAACTTTTAAGCACTTGATATAAAACTAAATAAGGAAGCATACTAAACTCATAAAGGTACAGACCTCAGATTTATGTTAATGTGGGGGAGAATTTGTTTCTTTTTAAATTTGTTGCCTCTGTTTAGGAAAAAGGTATAAATAGAAAAATTCCAGAATTCTCAGAAACTTTTATAACATTTTCTAATTTACTACAAACTCTGAAAACAAAACAAAATGTTTTTACTGTATTTACATATCTAAGTTAAAAACTGGTTGAAGGAAAAAGGAATTGGGGCAAAGAAATAGCTCACAGGCTCACTGATGGAGGCCTGGGTTCATTCCCTGACACCTCATAGTCTCCTATGACAGAACCTACTTCCATGCACAAAGACACAAGTGGCACCTACGCACAACAGGTGTGGCCTAATTTCCAAAGAAAATGAGAGATGAAAAACAGACAAAGAAAAATTAGAAATATAGATAGAAAACAGAAAAAAGACAATAGTCCACTGAAATTATTAAAAATATTCTAACTATAGAACTCACAGGATTTTATATCATTGGTATTTCATTTCATTTCATCATCCTGTTAATCGTCGATTGCCTCGAGCAGGCCCCAGTAACGTCTCTTTCATCCTAGCCCTGAGATTATATTCAGGGCTCTTTAGGAGAATGAGACCCATCATTGTTACTGGTATTTGGCATATTTGGTAGGCCACGGGGAGTTTGCCAGACTCTGCCCTGTGGGCAGGCTACATTCGACAGCCTGCAAGTTTGTCCAAAGTAGGAATGAGATAATAAGATGTCGCGCGGCCACGCGGTTCCGGGAGCTGGATTTTATAGTCTCTGAGTCTTGGCCGCTGATGGGATTACACGGCGCCAGGGTGCCAGGTGGTGGGTGTGACCCCCGCCTACTGGAATTTGGAGGATCTGGGTGGAAGATGCTCGACTCCAATTCGAGTAGGCTTGGAGGTCTCGGCCCCGGAACCCGCGTGGCTTTGTCCCTCTGCCATTGGTATGGCGCAAGGAATTTTATCTAGATAATAAGTGGTAATGAGATCCCCAGAAAACATTAGATGTAATATTCTGTTTACTAAACTAATTATTATTCACTGTAAAAAGAAAAGGTTTTTGGCAAATGAGGCATTTGTTATTCATTGGGCTCCTAAAATAAA
This sequence comes from Sorex fumeus, assembly GCF_029834395.1. Lineage (NCBI taxonomy): Eukaryota > Metazoa > Chordata > Mammalia > Eulipotyphla > Soricidae > Sorex > Sorex fumeus. Next base: position 7,320,219 of record NW_026606322.1, on the reverse strand, counting down.
ACTTTTTCATGTACAGATGCTGATGTATTATGATGGAAGTGATCATTCTGAGTAAAATGGAAATATTAAGTTTGATCTTATCACCAGCTATAGTATTGCCTTTTGCCTTGTTGTTTGCAGTTTTAACCTGGGAAGTATGTTCATGGAAAAATTGAGAGTGAAAGATCACAGAATTATTCTAAGACATAGAACAAAATTTGATGAAATAAACTAATTTTGGTAAGCATTGCTTTCTTCTACTATAATAAGAACACTGTCCTCCCGTTGTTAATCGACTTGCTCGAGCGGGCCCAGTAACATCTCCATTGTGAGACTTTGTCGTTACTGTGTTTGGCATGTCAAATACGTCACGGGTAGCTTGCCAGGCTTTGCCGTGCAGGTGAGATATTCTTGGTAGCTTGCCAGGCTCCCCGAGAGGGTCGGAGGAATCAAACTTGGGTCGGCCATGTTGGCTGAGTGCAAGGCAAACGCCCTACCCGCTGTGCTATCACTCCAGCCCATAATAAGAACAAATTGGTGAAAATTATCTTTTGTGGAAAATGTATCTTTTCAGTTCATAAGAGAGGAAAAAACATCATTTTCCCCAGGTTTTCTAATTTTATCTTCATACTTCCCCTTCAGGAAGATACTCCACTACACTCATTCTTCTTTCAGAATACACTCTACAGTCATTACTGATTTTCTTCTTTCTCTTCTTTATGTGTCACATCTCTAACAGCCAAATAATCTCCCAAAGGCATCCTGTGACATGATTTTCCAGCCCATATTCCCCTTCTTTTTCTCACTCATCTCAGTTTCTACCTAGAAATCCATCCAGGAATCTATTACGCTTTTGTTATTGACACAAATCCTAAAATACAATACAACTGACATACTATGTCTTAGAAAGTAAAGAAGTCACCCATTGGATTCTTTTCTACTGGTTCCAACTTAAATCACTGAGAGTCATGGAGAGAAGGGAGAAAACTTTCTGTTCACCTCCCGATTTTCTCCCAGGATTATGCCCAGTTTTAGCAATTAAGTCACGGACTTAAAAGCATCAGCTTTATGTATTCTCTGTGTTTGAGAGGTGTGTATGTTCAGAAGAGGGTAAAACTGGTATTTTATGGAGTTCTCTTTTTTTCTTTCTGATATCTAGAGAAAAATAATGAAGGGAGAGACCAGAGGTACAAGATTTTAGTCACTTTTGTTCAATGTAAAATCCATTTATGTGCTTTCAATCTGTAAAGATGTAGTCACTAATCTTGTGATGAAAACAATAACTCCATAATACTATTTTTAATCTCTTGATTAAAGTATGTTACATATGTTTTAAGAACTAAACCCAAGAAATATTTAATTTTATTTTCTATTCTTCAAGCTAGAAATAGAATTATTTTCAAAACAAGCTCAGTTAAGCGTTTATAATTTTATATTTTCAAGATCCTGGCTATATACTGGTATATTTTGAGTTTTACCTCTTGTGTGAGGCTCTTCAAGCAAGAAGAAAAATCAGATACAACCTATCTCGGTAGAGATTTCCAAATTAGACACTGTCTATTCTTTTATGCAATATATATTTGGAAACCACTAAATGATATAAAAACAAACATGTATGCTTAGCAGAGAAAGAATGAAATGATTTTTTTAAATATAAAAATTTACCAGTAGGATTGGCAAACAAATGACTGGTTAAAGAAACCATGATGCATCTACACAATGGAATAGTATGCAGCTATTAGAAAAATGAAGTTATGAAATTTGCTTATGAATGAATGTACATAGAGAGTATCATACTGAGCAAAATGAGTCAGAAGGTGAGATACAGATATAGAATGATTGCACTCATGTGTGTGATACAAGAAACATAATATGAGAGTGATACTCAACAACAGTAGAAACAAGGGCCAGGAGGACTGGTCCACAGTTGGAAGTTTGTCTCAAGTGCTGGGGAAGAAAGCAGCTGGGGTAAAAATAAGGATCCAATATGACAAAGATAGTTGGAAATGATCACTCTGGATAAGAACTATGTGTTGAAAATAGGGAAAGCAACAAAAATGATAACTGCTCAAAATCTGTACTGCAAACTCCAAAAGAAGAGAGATAGAAAGAGAAAAATGAGAGAGAGTGAGAGAGAGAGCAAGCAAGAGAGAGAGCGAGAGAGTACTTGCCATGGAGACAGGTTAAGGGTGGGATCTCAGGAGAGAAACTGGGGTCACTGATGGTGGGAAATGTACACTGGTGGAGGATGGGTATGGAACAAGGTATGAGTGAATAGTTTGGGTACTGTGTATCTCATGGTGATTCAATTAAATAGAGTAAAGTAAGTAAGTAAGGTAAAGGCCCTCCCGTTGTTCGTCGATTTGCTCGAGCGGGCCCAGTAACGTCTCCATCGTGAGACTTGTTGTTACTGTGTTTGGCATATAGAATACGTCATGGGGAGCTCGCCAGGCTCTGCCGTGCGGGCGAGATACTCTCGGTAGCTTGCCAGGCTCTCCTAGTGGGGCGGAGGAATCGAACTCGGGTCGACCATGTTGGCTGCATGCAAGGCAAACGCCCTACCACTGTGCTATCGCTCCAGCCCGGCGATTATTTTATCTATTTAATTATCTATTAATTAAATAGATAAATATCTATTTAATTATCTATTAATTAAATAGATAAATAAATAAATAAAAATTTACCAGAAGTTTTGGCATGGTAATTCATCTTTCATTTGGCATGGTAATTCATCTTTCATTTTTTTTTAACTTGGAAAATGTTTTTGTTAGGTTTTTCTTGATTGGGGTAATGTTTTTCACGAAACTGTTAATAACTTCCTTATGCAAAAGATTCAGTATAGAGAATTGGTAATATTGTAGCTTTTCATTTTGAGCATCCAAGTATTCTGCCCTTTCAGTATCCCTGGAGAAGGACCACATCACTACCTTGAATTGGTAAAGGAGGTGCAGTAGAAGCAAATGACTGAGGAGCCAGTGTGATATTTCAGCAGGTAGAGCATTTGCCTTGCATGCAACTGACGCATTTTCAATCCCTGGAATCCTAAATGGTCCCTCTAGCATCCCAGGAGTAATTCCTGAATGCAGAGGTAGGAGTGACTCCTGAGCATCGCTGGGTGTGACCCAAAAGGACCAAAAAAAAAAAAAAGAAACAAAATGACTGACTCTTTTCCCTTCTAAACAGTAGTTCACCGTGTAGTATAGACTAAAAGCCATTTACTCGATTTACCAATGCATAATGTATGACATGTACATCACACCTTCAACATATGTCATATATTGTAAACAGTATTAATGGACAGCAAAGTCATAGCTAATGTTATTTTGTAAAACACCATAAGGAGGACCAGAGTGATAGTACAGTGAGTAGGACATTTGCCTTGTATAAGGCCAACCAGGCTCCCATCCCCAGTGACCATATGGTCACCCAAGCTCCTCCTGGTGTAATTCCTGAGTGAAGGAGCCAGTAGTAACTCCTGAGCATCGTCAGTGGCACAAAAACAAAGAATACCACAAAGAGATGATATAGAATCAATAGGAACACGGTAGCTATTTTTTGTTATCCATATGATTGACAAAGTTAATAGCGATGAGATTTTATAAATTATAAATATATTAAATAAAAATGTTCCTCATCATTATATGTCTTACACCTTAGCAATAAGTGTTGTCATACAAGTTGGATTTCTTATTTATTCCATGTACGATATTTCTAAAAGTTATAGCTTTGAGACTGCAATATTTCTCTAGCTCTCCAGGTATTTTAAGCCATTGGACCTAGCCTTAAGGGTAGAAATTCAGAGATTCCCAACTGTGGCTAGTTGTGCATGAGGCATGCGGTTATAAAAGCAGCCTACAGCTCAGAAAAGATACAAATGGTTTGTGCTGAAGTTCATTTCTGCTCTGAGAAGGCCTGCAGAGACAGAGCCTTTAGCATACCTCAAAAAACCAAAAGCCAGTGGGGAAGCCAACAGCTTGTTGCGACTATAGCCACAAGTCAAGTAAGCAGTGAGCCTGACAGCTCAGGAAAATGACCCACTTCTTGCAGTCTCAGACAAAAAAGCTCCACTTAGGCCTAGGGAAAGTATCTGATAAGGCCATCCTTTAACCAAGTCACCTGAGTCCCTCAAAGCAATTTTTCATTTCCTCTCTTCTCACCTCCCACACTGAAGCCAACCATTAATGCAGCAGGACCTGAGGAAAATGGAGTTGTTGGGCTCAGTAAATATTACTAAGCTTCATCAGGAAACACAGACCCATTATTTAGGCTCCTGTGTAGAAGGTACATTTGATCACATCTATTTAGCAGAGAGGTGAAGGAAGGCTGGCTGGCTGTCGACTACACTCCATCATGCATCCCTTTCACTGGCAAAGTCATCACAGAGAGCAAAGGAAAGAGCTCAACGCAGTTCCCGAGGGTTTGAACCCAGAGTGCTTAGGAGAAAAACTGTGCATACACATGGAAGATAGTCTGGGCTTTAAGGTTTTTCAGGACCTTAAAGTATATTCCCTGTTTTCCCATTGATTTGATTTTATCAGACATAGGATCACTTGGAGAAATGATCTATACATCTTTAATAAAGATTGTACATGTTATATCGTGTGAAGTTGCATGTGGTAGTCATAACATAAACAGAGCAATCAATCACTTTTGGAAATAGTGTACTTGGTTTTGAAATGACTCAGCTTAGATATTCTGTGAAAATTGGAAAGAAGGGAAGAAAGGAAGGAAGGAAGGAAGGAAGGAAGGAAGGAAGGAAGGAAGGAAGGAAGGAAGGAAGGAAGGAAATTTATTATTTAGTTAACTGATATCCTAGTTTCTCAGAGTATGATTCCAGTTGAACATGGAATTCCAGCTGAAATTGTTAACACCAATAGACTGAGTACACTTTTCATAAGTTTGGGGAATTAAAATAATATCTGCAATATTTAGAAAAGAAAAAAGAAAAGGTGGTAATAATCAGCACAAAGATCCTTTCAATTTCAGTCTTTTTTTTTTTTTTGCTTTTTGGGTCACATCCGGAGATGCTCAGGGGTTCCTCCTGGAACTGCAGTCCTGCACTCAGGAATCACTCCTGGCGGTGCTCGGGGGACCATATGGGATGCTGGGAATTGAACCCGGGTTGGCTGCGTGCAAGGCAAATGCCCTACCGGCTGTCAGTTTCAGTGTCTTTAACCCAGAAATGAAATTAAGCAATTAAAAACCCAAGCCTATATACTTAACTTTTCAACCAAAGTACATGTATTTCATCCAGGTTGAAAATAAGTATTTACCTAAAGTGAAATATAGAGCATTGAAAGACTTGTAGGCTGCAACTAAAAGTATGACCAGCTGAAAAACCAAATGAATTATGAATGACAAATGATGCTATATTCAGGCGGAAATATGAATCATGTCTCCAGCAGCTAAAGTATAAAAAGGAAAAGGAAACTTTTTTATAGATGTAAACAAACACAATCTAGTAAAGCAAGAGAAGAACTATGATGGTAGGTCATATTAATATTTTTTAATAGTCTCTTATCCTAAAGAGAAGCATATTGTCCTTTGGTTCCTAAGACTATATCACTTCTCAAAGTGCCTGATGTTTATCCTAAAAGGACTGAAGGTATTTTCAATAATGACCTGAGATTTTTGCATTTTATTGAATGAGTCACTGGAGAAAGTACAGGCCTCTTCCCTTAAACACATATTCATAGCAAAAAATGTAGTCATGTTAAGCCATGAAATTAAGGCTTTTTAAGGTAAATGAAAAAGATAAAATAAAATGATAAAAGTATGACTTTAAAAATTATAAGGACGGATCACAAGTGAGATATTTCTTTCATACAAAGCCATCATGATATAACTGGCAATCTTATTTTAATTGGTAGTTCTTTGCTCCTGCCCAATATAAAGTCTTTCAAAGAAAATGATTGATGGCAGATGTGCTGACACGGTAAAATTCACCCACTTGTCTACCACCCAGAGCAGTCTCTCTGAATAACGGTGGGTAGGTTCTCTAGGTCAGTTCTCTTCTTTTAACAGACACTGCTCAGGGCTCCTAATATTAAAATGTACTCTGTAGAGACCATGAAAATCTGTCAAAAAAAAAGGGGGGGGGGGATAGATTCGCAAATGAAAGTGCTGATATTAGTGATCCAATAGTTTAGTAGAAAAGATCTACTTGTTATAACCATTAGAGGCATTCTAAATATTGTTTTCTGCTTGTTTGTCTCACACAATTTCAGAAAATATCCCTTTCCAAAATAAGTATAGCACAGTTGCCCTAGGCAAATTGTATATAGGAGACATTTTAACCATATTCTTCACTATCCCGCTCTAAGTATGTTCATTTTACTTGTATTCTTTTTATTTTCTAATTCCCAACCTCCATATATCCAGGTCTCTAAAATTTTACAATAGCTTTATAAATTTATAAATGCAACTGTCTATACAAGTGCTCCATTGCACAATGCAGTTTATCTAAAGTTTACCTCTCTCCTACTAACTTTCTACCAAAAAAAAAAAAGGCAAGGACAACATATTAGTGCTTAATAGAATTCCCCACTCAGAGACAGTGCTACATATTTTCTATATGAAATGTGGATCAAATACTCACGCTAAAAACATAAATGGGATTTGCTTTCTAAATCTGAATAACTCTTTTGTCTTATCACATATTTGCTTTGTTAAAACATAATAGTCATTCTAAAGTTAAGCCTGCTTTTTTATTAACTCGTTCTTCCATAATATCTTTTTTTGTGCATAGAACACAGTAGGAGATCAATAACTAGTTATGAAACAAAACGAATACTTGAATGAATGGATCATTGAATGAACAGCCGGTGTCACAGTGGGGAAAAAGCTGACATTTCAGTAGCAGCTCTTTCAATGTTTCCATTAAGATAGACAATATGGGACGGTCTGGGTTACAAGTTAGTCACACATGTGTGTATCTGTCTATCAAATGAATATATTATGTCTCTAAGCCAGATAAACCTATGTTGTAAATTATTCTGGTATGGGTTTCTGTGGCTATAGGATTAAATTATGCACATGCCTAGATTTTATTTTTTCTTTTCACAAACTTGGAACTGATGTGTGCCTAAGAACACAGTAAAATGAAACAACTAGAGAGGCCTCAATTTCATGTAAATGCCTAGCTTCATCTCGTAAGAGGGTAAATAGTAGCTAAAATGTCAAGTTGTCTCTGACTTGAATTAAGTAAACTACATAAGTCATGCTTCCGGTAGAACATATTTGGGGAAATAAAGTCTTCGAGAAAATTGCCATATGTCAGAATGTTTAGAAGAACAAGAGATAAATAGGCACCAATGACCTTATTTCTAATAAAAAAAACACTAAAGAAATTAATTTTTAAAGGGTTGGTTAACCTTGCCACCAAATAAGTTAATGTAAGTCTAGAAATCATACATATGGCATGCTAATAATTTCTTTGTGTTTTTTTACAGGTCTTCAATGCAATGTCTATTATATCTAAGATGAAACAAAACTGAAAAAAATATTGCTACTATTTGGACACTGCTTGAATTTGAGTTTCATTGAATTATTCCACACTGGTTAAAGGTATGTCAACAGATATCTAGTAACATCTCAGTGATTCAGAGCATCTTCCTGATGTGAACATATCCACAAATAAGTGCTTGTGAAGTATACAGAGAGGTTAATCAAAAGCGTTACAGTCACTAACCCTGGAAGCGAGTGATCTGTGTGTGCAGACTGGCGAGAGATACCCAGAGCACAACAGATTTAACAACTGGATGCACAGAATAATCTTTTACTCAGTGTCTGATAGGTTGGTTGTTATCTCATAGGATGGTGAAAAGCAAGTGTGAACTGATGGAAGTGCTCAAACAGCCAAAGGAATTTTAGGGATCACGGCACTTAAAGGTGAGTGAAAGGGTATTAAATGAGAGGGCTGGGATAATTTTTATTGAGAAGTTAGCTACGAGGATGACAGTCATAAAAATTTTAAAAAGACTCATTAAAAAGTTATAAATTATTTTTACTTAGTAAAGAATATATTTAATACTTATATTCTTTTGTTGGCCCTTCTAAATCAGAATGATATGACTATCTCTAGGACTTGAGAACTAGTGAGATATGATAGCACAGCGGTAGGGCATGCTACCTTTGCCTTACGCACAGCCAGCCCAGCCGAGCTGGGTTCGATTCCTCCGTCCCTCTCGGAGAGCTTGGCAAGCTACTGAGAGTATCTTGCCTGCACGGCAAGCCTGGCAAGCTACCCTTGACATATTCAATACATTCAATATGCCAAACACAGTAACAACAAATCTCAAAATGGAGACGTCACTGGGCCTGCTTGAGCAAATCGATGAACAACAGTACAGTAAGAAACAAGATTTAATGGTGATAAAGTGGATATGTAATGATTTATTCCATAGGTTTATAATCATAGAAAAGCTGATAAGAAACTGGTGTACACTAATAAAGGAGTAAATTTCTGGGTCCTAGACTGAATGGATAGTTTGCTCGGAGGGGCACTGCTAGGAGAAAGTCAAACACTCAAACATTAAGGAATTTTTATAGGTAGAACTTAAAACAACATGGAAGATAGGTAAAGGTAAAGGTAAAGGCCCTCCCGTTGATCGTCGATTTGCTCGAGCTGGCCCAGTAACGTCTCCATTGGAGACTTTGTTGTTACTGTGTTTGGCATATCCAATACTCTCGGTAGCTTGCTGGGCTCTCCGAGAGGGGTGGAGGAACCGAACTCGGGTCGGCCGTGTTGGCTGCGTGCAAGGCAAACGCCTTACCACTGTGCTATCGCTCCAGGTTTATATGATATGCTTGTAATAATCCCAAATGAAAACAGAGAGTTTTAAGCAGATGTAAATTTTAGAAAGCCTTCTGGTTTATATATATTATTTATATATATGATATATATATATATTTGCAAAGTTACATATGTATTGCATATGTAAAATTACATATATATCTCAAGGGGCTGGAGCAAGAGTAAATAGTGTAAGTGGTTGTCCTTGCATCTGTCCAACTCCTGTTCATTCCCGAATACTTCTTACAGTCCCCTGAGCCTAGCAGAAATATTCTCTAAGTGCAGAGCCAGAGTAAGTACTGAGCACTTCTGGGTGTGTCCCTAAAACAAAGAAAAATGAAGACCCAGACAGCCTTCTTTTGCTTAAGTACATAGTTTCAACACACTTTCCTATTTCTATGGTAAGGTTAAAGAATTACTAATGGTTTTGAAACCTTAGTATATTTTATATTATAGTACCTTCAGGTTATATGCCAAATGAGAATACACAATGTTTATTATAATAGCACTTAATAATAGCTGTTTTATATAAATGGGTCAATGAAAGGAAACAAAATTATTGAGTTAAGAAAAAAAGTGAGAATCAGAGGAAAGTAAAAAATTAATCATGTTCCTAAAATCTAGGACTGCCACATTGTGTGGTTATGTTATGCTAGCTCATTTGGTCCTGAATAAGTAATACCTAAAACAGTGCAAAACCTGAGACAAGATACTCTTAATTTAAAAATAATCTACCACACAATCTTCTATACTAGTCTTATTTTTCGTTCTCTTCTAATTTTTCAACTCTCTTATTAATAAATTGTGGATTAATTTGTAAGATAAAAAGAAGAAAAGGAGAATGAAGCAAGTAACATTGTCATGGGATTACAAACTTCAAAACTCCATGAAAAAAATGCTTCTTAGTTTCACAAAATAATTACAATATTTATATTCATTCCAGTTCTGTACATACTATCATAGTGATATCATAAAACCCAGTTTGTGATAGGATACTAAAAATAAAATTTTCTAAACTAGTAACTATAATGGAAGAAAATAACTTTCTGGAAGAAACCAATAAAAATAGTTTGAAATATAACCACAATAAAAAACATCATTGATGTCCCAACTTGAGGAAATCTAAAGTTCTCTTCTACTCCCCATGTTTAACTTAATTATTCAGTGCTTTTAATCATATACTTAACTTCAATTTATAATTTGAATTTTTATTCTGTGCTGGTTAAGTAAAAACTCCTGTATCTGGCTATTGCTTTAAAGGAAAGTTCACTTACTTATTCAGCAAACATTTATTGATATGTACAGAAATTGTGCTAGATATCTCTGTTATCAGAGAAGCAATGGTGTAATATGTAGTTTCTTAAACTGTGGATCACATACCATCAGGAGTCACATTAACTAAATGTAGAAATAACCAGAAACTTGACAACAGTAAAACATTTCTGAACCAGCAACAACCTAAAATATATTCAAAATCAACCATGTAATGAATCTGAGGTATTCTGGCAAAGCTTGGCCACGATACATTTGTGTGTCTGTGTGTGAAAATGTATTGTGAGTGAAAAATGTTTGTAAAAACTCTTGAACAAAGAATGCAGGTACAATCCTTGCCCTTAAAGGCTTTTGAAATTTGGAGGATAGAGCAGGGAATTGAGATGAAGAAATTATGTCTAGAAATAAGGGGGGAACATCACAGCTTCCTTTTAACACTGCAACAAAAAGTAGAGGGGGAATTTACAGATGATGGTCCTTTCAGATTATTTAAAATCAGAAATTGGGAAGTGTTTCAATACATTTCTAATAGGGAATATATGCAAGGCTGATCATTTCTCAGCAGAACTAGGGAGGCAAGATCAGAATCTTTTATTCATATACGCAATCTTGGCGATATAAAAGAGATTTCTTAGCACAAACCTAGTGCTTCTGGAATGTTGATTATATAGATTTTTCTTTCAGTTTGTGGAATCAAGTCCATGACTGCCCATATACAAGACAAGTACTCTACTATTAAACTACACCCCAAATTCTATATAGATGATTTTGTATTGAGATTTAGGAAATAAATAGGATAAAAATGAATCTTTTGCACTTATACCTAGAAATATGACTAGCTACAATGCTAATGAGAGATGGAAAAGTGTCTTTCAAAGAAATACTACTAAGTTCTACTGTCTGGAAACCCTCCCTGGATTTGGTTGATGAAATTTCCCAAATATTTTGCTGTCCAGCTTCCATGGCTTCAGGGAAAAGAAATGACTTGGAGAACTCTAAAACAGCAGTTATAATGCACTGTAATAGGATCATTGTTTTCCACATGTCTCTTGCACTGTTTTCTGAAAGCAGGCACATTTTGAGTGAAAACGGGTTTTATGTCACAGCAATAGAGAGGTATAACTATAAAAATATATGTCATATCAGCAGGCATGTCTCTAAATAGAATGTTTTACCAAGTTTCCCATGAGGCATTTAAGGCCCTTTAAATTATAGGGTGCATGAGCTTCCCTGTAGGCAGCTTTTGAACTACAGCTCATTGTCAATCCAAAGCAGGAGTGGACAACAAACCTTTCTGAAATGAAAGGTACGTGCTTTTTGCTCAGCATTTCTGGTTTCTTTCTTAAAACGATGTCAACATGAAGTAAGAAAAGAGATCTCCAGTCGGTGAGGGTCAAGTGAAGCTTAATAATTTTAATTGCATTCATTTAGGGGAGAAATTTAACATCTTAACCTAAACTATCACATTTCTCTCTGCCAAGTTGACTTAGGGCAAAACAATCAAAAAATCTACTTACTCACTTTTATGAACAAAACAATAAGAAACTAATCAAGACAGAAGATAATCCAAGGATCACATTAATTTGGTTTAATGATAATATTTTCACTTGATTTACTTCCTTAATCTTATTGGCTTTTGGGTAATATTAAAGCTAATTTGCCATTTTTCAAAATAAACCAGTTGTGTAGTAGAGACCTGAAAATATCCACATGGAGCAAGTAGGGTTTTTCAATGTAGTACAAATAATTTCCAGTGAGAGTATTCTAAAAGAGTACATTTTGTATATATACTAGTCTCCTAGAACTGCTTTCACTCTTGGTAATAATAACAAGAAGCTGGATTGGTCTTTCTTCTTTCAATTGTGCTACGAAGAAAATTCTGATTTGCAAAAGTAGACATACACTGTTATTCAAAATAGTAAGTATAGGAGACAATTTAATGCCCACTATTAAAGGACTAGTTAAATACATCAATAAGATGTATTTTTATCAAAATAGTATTAATAGATAATTTTAATCATGTATGAAGCTAATTAGGATAAATCATAAATGGAAAGAAATAAATGGTTACAATATTGACTTTACAGTATAATCACCACTTATGTTTAGGCTCACAATTTCTGGCCTTCAGCTACATATATCTGATTTCTGATTGTATCTGGAATATTAAATATTTGACCTAAAATAAATTTACCTGCTAAGCCTGTTTTTAATTATAAAATAAAACTTACCGTGCCCATCTCATAGTGATGTTTAAAGTAGAAGAGATGTTTGACATATTTATAAAATGTCTGAAATATCAATATCACAAAAACATTATTAATTAACATATCTTAGATCATGTTGTTTGACTACTTATGATGTTTCCTCTTTAAAGCTTAAACAAATTCTTCCTATTTTAATTCTTAGAGTGTGCTCATATGTCACCGACACAAAGCAGGCAAAGCTTTCTTGTGACACCCTTCTATCAGAATTAATCATGCTTTCCATTTTATTATTATGGTAGTGAAAAATACACTCCTTAAAATATTCAGCTGGATTTCCTCAAGATGTAAAGATAGGACTTTCTCACAAAATATCACTTTGGTATGAGAATTATTTTCAAATATAGTTAGTAGAGGTCCTTTTGTTTCATGAGAAACTTGGAACAATATCCAACTTCCCTAGACAAATAAAAAAGTAGGGTATTAGTTATAACTATTACTTTTATTATAAATAACCTAAGAAAAGCTATCTGTATGACAATGAAAATATTCATTCATCACCATAGAAGTCACTTTTTCCTATTTATGAATGCTTTATCATTCTCCTGGATGCAGGCTTCTGACCCATTTCTCAGATCAGGATATATATTCACATTGTGTCACTGTGCATAACTATGTTGTAGCACTATAACACTGTCCTCCCGTTGTTCATCAGTTTGCTTGGGCTCAGTAACATATCCATTTTGAGACTTGTTGTTACTGTGTTTGGCATATTGAATATGTCACAGGTAGCTTGCCAAGCTTTGCCGTGCGGGCGAGATACTCTCGGTAGCTTGCTGGGCTCTCCAAGAGAGGTGGAGGAATCGAAACTGGCTTGGCCAGGCAGGTTACACACAAGGCAAATGCCCTACTGCTGTGCTATTTTATTCATCCTATAATTATTTAAAGGGCTGGAGCGATAGCACAGCGGGTAGGGCATTCGCCTTACACGCGGCCAACATGGCCGACGCGAGTTCGATTCCTCCGCCCCTCTCGGAGAGCCCGGCAAGCTACCGAGAGTATTCGATATGCCAGACACAGTAACAACAAAGTCTCCAATGGAGACGTTACTGGGCCCGCTCGAGCAAATCGACGATCAACGGGAGGGCCTTTACCTTTACCTTATAATTATTTAGTATTTCTTCCATGAACCTGTGAATGTAAATTTGACTGTAGACCAACCAGGGAAGAATACAGAACTGTAGAGGGAAATTTCCTGTTCATCCATAAATCATTTTGTGAAAATACCCTAGAAACTAGGGCTGGAGCGATAGCACAGCAGTAGGGCATTTGCCTTACAAGCAGCCAACATGGTCGACCCGAGTTCGATTCCTCTGCCCCTCTCGGAGAGCCTGGCAAGCTACCGAGAGTATCTTACCCGCAGGGCAGAGCCTGGCAAGCTACTCATGATGTACTCGATATGCCAAACACAGTGACAACAAGTCTCACGATGGAGATGTTACTGGGCCCGCTCGAGCAAATCAATGAACAATGGGCGGACCATGATTACCCTAGAATCTATGGTAATATTCCAAGTATATCTACATTCCAAGTATATCTCTTCCTTCACCAGAATCTAGCATCTTCAAGATAGAGGCGTATTTGGTACCTATCTGTACCAAAATGTCTTGTAACTATCTGACATACAAATATTCTTGATACATGCTGAATTAAGAGTAAATGCCATTTAATAAAGAAGGTAGGTAGGAAAATTTAAATTGCAGTTGCTTTCTTTACGATTTACAAAGTCTTCGGTATACTTCTCTGTCACAGAGGAAGAATGTGGAATATATGCAGACTATATTTCATTACTCTTCATCGTCAAGATTTCCATAAGTTTTCTATTGTATCCATTCCTAATATTTACTACTTGTTCGAGTAACTAAAATTGGATAGAAAATTGAAATAAAAATGAATGCAACAGCCAAAATTAAAGTTTCTGTTGCTGATATAAGTATCATGTGACCTTGAACAATAATTTAACCTCTTTGAACCTGTAAAATGTGGATGATAATAGGCATGCTGTCTTCATCTACTGCACGAGGTTATTTTAAGTATCAATTAGAGAATGCATTTGCAAGCAATTCAGAAAGGCAGCACACAAATATAAGATATCATCATTTGTTCCTTTGCTGGTAAAACTTCGCGTGTTTAGAAGTTCATATTTTATAGCAGATGTTTAATAAACTTATAGTAGCCTATGTTTTTTTCATAAGGCTAAGGACAACCTTCCAATCATTCCATTGGCCTCACAGACAAATTGTTAGAAAGAAAAGTTTAAAGTTGTTAAACAGAGTTCTTCTTGAATGCACTAAAAATAAGTGATGTAATTCACATTAATATTTAAATACACAAACACTTTGCTTTGTTCTATTTATAAAGCATCAATTACCAATTACATTAAAATGCCCACGTGATTCTAATTTGGTTAATAGTGTCTTCCAATTTTGCAGACAAACTAAGGCATAATTAACTATAAGAGCTTTTTGTGTAGTACCAATATAGTCTGGAAAGTTGATAATTACTTTCTAACCCAGAGCTTTACACAAAAAAGTATATATATATATATATATATATATATATATATATATAGGGGGGCTGAAAACTGTGCTGCAGGGGACTTCGGGCCTCTTTCAGAAATCCTAAGCTAATGGCGTCAGGTGTTCAATGCTAGGGACCAAGGATGCGGACAGGTTAGGTACTATAATGTTGAATGTAGAGCCACCCAGACAGTGCTTGAAGACCTCCAAGATCAGATCACACCTGATTTTAGGAGGACTTTTCTGGCTAGTTACCCAAAGCATGAGTTATAATTGCTCTACCATCATCTGGCTTCTCCTCAAGAAAATTTTTGAAGGTCAGGATGTGAAAATTTGTGAAGGTCAGTTCATATAAAATATGAACTTCTAAGCATGTGTTTGGGTGTAAAGTTTATGGTGGTTATGTTTAAAGATAGCAACACGGACAGGGGAACTCTACAAAATGACCAAAAGTTTCTCATTTGTAGAATTCTTTTTCATTGATAAGGCAAACCATCCTTGAAGAGGATGTTTCCATTTGTGTGTCAGAAGAGGGTGGTAACCGACTCTTTATCTCTCAGGAGTGGAAAAGAGAGTGACTTAAATTTGCTTCACTACCAAACTATTTTGTATAATGCCTTTCTTGGTGTTCTCTTAGTACTAATCTCCCACATTGTTTTTAATGGCAGGTGTTGTGTTATTCAAGGGGTATCTTTAACCATTTTCAGGATATGCTGAATTTGTCTTAGTCTATACCCTGCATTAAACACGGTTGCATATTAAATAAGCCAAATATATGACCATAATACTAAGAATTTTTTCTTACATGACAATAGCTTTGAGCTAAAAGTATGGAAACCCCACAAACGCAGGAAGAGCCTTTAACATGAACCCCATTGTGACTACATTTATATTGGAAAGAGGGCCTGTACCAACAAGAAAACTATTAGAAGAAATATCTACTTTTAACCTTGTGTTTTTTCTTCTTTCTTCCATGTATCGCCAAAACCTTATCTATTTCCACACATCAGCTGGTTACATATGCCCTTACTATCTGGCTACTACTTAGATCTCATTATCTTTGCAGTTTCCATATACATAGTTATTCATTTCCTGTCATTATGTGCTCATTTGATAATTAGAACAGTTTAACTTTTAAAATAGCCACTCCCACTCCTCTAGATGTGCAGAACCAATAAACCTTCCCAAGATATATGGTTTTGACATGTGAATTATGTACAGAAGTCAACAAAAACTCTCTACTAGAACTATAGGAAAAAATATTACTTGTCCCACAATTACCTAAGTAAAGGAAAATTAGGGAGTACTGCTCAAAATTATAATTTTTACCAGAAATGATATTTCTGTGGGAAAATTTACTAGTAAGACAGGACAAATAACCAATTATAGTTCCTTGGATTTGTTCGGTTAGAATGATTATTCTCTTTATTGGAGCCTCACACAGCCGTCATCACTCAAGACCCTTATACATTCTTTAGAGTTCAAGAAAAATCACTGTCACTGTCACCTCCCTCCTATTGTTCATCCATTTGCTCCAGCGGGCCCAGTAACATTGTGAGAATTGTTACTATGTTTGGCATAACAAATACATCACGGGTAGCTTGCCAGGCTCTGCTGTGTAGGCAAGATACTCTCAGTAGCTTGCCGGGCTCTCCAAGAAGTGCAGAGGACTCCCAAGTTTAAGAAAAATACCTTTATTTTTTCTGAATAACCTTTATATCTACTCCTAGGTAGACTTATCACATATATGTAATCTAGGTGGTTTTTCTCTTATTAATTTGTCTGACATTAATTTGCTATACTACGTGCATAATAAATCCAGAACAGTTGGGAGAAACATCGTCTCCTTCCCCAAACATTAACTGAAAAGGCCCAATTAAATTTAGTCTAGGGTAATTAGGACTTAGGTCACTGCTCAAGATTTACCTCGTATATACTTATGTAGTTCTTAATTCCCAGGCCAATCCCATTTCTTTTCTTTTCTTTTTTGCTTTTTGGTTGTTTTTTTTTATTTTTATTTTTTGCTTTTTGGGTCACACCTAGTGTTGCTCAGGTGTTTCTCCTGGCTCTGCACTCAGGAATTAGTCCTGGTGGTGCTCAGGGGACCATATGGGATGCTGGGAATTGAACCTGGGTTGGCCATGTGCAAAGTAAACGCCCTACCTGCTGTGCTATCGCTCTAGCCCTGACAATCCCATTTCTAACTCATTAAACCTTCCCTTTTTTTTGCTTAACTTACACTTACTGTGCACTAGCAGAGAAAAAAAGTGTGCCTCATCTATTTGTTATTGTTTCTCAACAATCAGTGCAACACGTGGATTTCTCCTTTGATCACCAAAATAATGCCAGAAAGGCACAGAAGGGAAAGAATATTTATTTTACCTCTTCTGATAAAAAACAAACTCAACTTGTCTGGGAACTCCCTTTCCTTCTTTTCTTTCAGGCATGGCGTCAAGAACATCTTAAGGTCGGACTGTAAATCATGTAAAATATCTTTATCTTTTCAAGGCAGCTTTTTGCCTACATTATAATCAAGGACAAGAGAGGTCACAGAACTTCGACAATGCAAGTTCTTGCTGTGACAGGTGGGAGTGAAACTTTTAGCTGCTGAAACTGCTTTTATAGAACTAAGCAGGTTCATAAAGGGGCTCATTCTCAATCAAATTGTGGGCCTTGGTTTCTCAAATTCGGTGTGTGGGTAACTCTAATAGTCATTAAAATGAAACTGACAGAGTAAGGCATAAGTAACCTTTACTTACCTATCAACTGTCTGGTACTAAAGTGCTCTAGACTATTTTGGTCTTCTGGGCCCTCTGTACATAGAGCTTTTTTAGACACAAGATTCATATACTTCAACAAAGATATTCTGTTATTTCAGAGTTAGTCTTTAAGGCAGTTATTCTATATTTATGGAATACAAGTTCCTGGATTAGAATGAAATCACCTTAAAATAATTGAATACAAATGGATAATGATACAAGCTGTCCATTTCATGGATTTGGACAACTTTTACTTAGCACAACTCCATATTTATACGGAGGAGAAATTTGAGCCCGGAGAAAAGAAATAACTACAAAGGCAATTACAAATATTGTCTAAAATAAAATGTTGAGAGTTGCCATTTAAAATTATAATTTAATTGTCTTAAATTGTTTTTTCCTATCAATTCTTTAGTAAGTAAATTACTAGAATAAGTAAAATGAAAAGTTAGAAGAACAGATTATTATAGTGGAGTGTATTAATTTAATTGTAGTTTTAAACATAATATCTAGTCAAGCCAGAAAAGTTTAAGGATAGCTACTTATAGACTTAGTTGGTACTATTTTCAAGTTAATGAGTGGCAACTAGTTCCTAGAAATCATGGTGTAGATTCTGAGACTAAATAACGCAGAAAATTTTATTATCAGTTAAATGACATGAAATATTCTTTCCCAAGCTATACTTCCTCTGTTTGGCTATATTTTACCACCTTCTTATAAGAAGGACATATATAATATACTGACAATTTTAGACTAAGAGAATTTTTCAAAATTTTCTGGGCTTTGAAATCAATGGATTTTTTTTGTATTTTTATTTTGCAAATTATAGATTATTTGGTATCAAACCAAACAATTCTAGTTTGGAATCTAAACTTTTAATAGATTCTCCCACATGATTCTAATGCCTCATTTGATAAGATCCATAAGAATATCCAATATCAATTACACTTAGAAACATTTGTATGTTTGCCTATTCAGTCACTAAATTTTAAAGAAAGAGTCAGCATTAACTTTATTCCTGGGGTGGGGAATTCTCGCCAACCCTATTTCTTGCACAAGTTACCTATATGGAAGTTTAGAAGCAGTTCTTAGACTGGATTTCAACCCTTCTACTACTAACAACATAGTTTTAAGCAAATTGAAATTTTGTTTTCAGCAGTTTCTCAATCATGTATTACACAAAAATGTTTATAAAAATATAAATAATATAAAATGTCAAGCAGGTAAACCACAACAATATAAAATTTTGATTAATAATAACTGGCGGTAGTACTACAAATGTTGATATTAGCAATAACAGCAGCATTATAGATAATATTAGCAGCACTAGCTCAATAAATGCCTTTAGATCTAACTAAACATTAAGTTTTTTTAATAATGTAAAAGAAATAAGATGCTGAACAACTAAGAAGTGCATGATGCCAAGTCATTTAATTTTCAGAGAGAGTGGCAAGCCAAACATAAAAAGAAAAGCAATAGATGCAATCTATCAATCAATAATGTTTTTTACTGTTTAACTTTGCAATGTCATCAATAAAAAAGTAAAAGGTAATATAGATTTGCTCAATTAAAACCATTTTTTTATCACTATAAGTGTTTTGGCACTTTCCTGTTTCTCCTTCCTCGTTTCATCCTACAAAATGGGAAAAAGTAAAAAATAAAAAGGTAAAAATAGATTATTGGAATTATTTGCCTGGTGGTTGGGTGAGGGTGGGGACTGAATACAGTGACAGAACTCGATCAAACCAAAAAAGAAATCCTTGAAAATGTTGGTTCAGCAATCCTGCCAGTCTCTGGACTTCTCTCTGGTCTCCCAGGAGAACATACGTTCTGAGCATTAATATTCTAAGATCTAGTGTAAACGTCCTTGATAGCATCAGCTGCTTTGCAGCATGGTGGCTGTAGTTTATTTCTGTCTCTGGATATGCCAAATTTCTTCTCTTTCCCCCTTTCCACTCTCATTTTTATACTTGCTCTTTCTCTCTCTTTGGTTTTCTTTTTCCCTCCTCCACATTTTCCTTCCACTTACTATGTCATTAATCTATACACAATTCTCACAGTTATTTCATGGGGCTCTCTTGGCACACTGGATATTGGCAGATGCCCCTGTTATTCGTAAGATGACATATGAATATCTGGTCTCAAAGTCTATCAGAGGATTTCTGGGGCCAGAATAATAGTTTGGTGAATAGGGCATTTGTTTTGCATGTGATCAACCTGGGTTAGATCCAGAGGTCACATACAATCCCAGGAGCACCACCAGGAGTGATCCCTGGGTATGATCCCAATATACAAACAAACAAAACCAGAGAATTTCTCTCAGGATACTTACAGCAATTAAATGGGTGGAGATGATCACAAGAATATCACTGCATGAGAATAATGAGTTTTTGTTCAAAAATATTTTTAAAATTCAATATATATCCAATAAATGTATTTATATGCCTTTCATCAGTAAGAAGTGAACTAGCTCAATAAATATCTATGCTTCACTTACGCTACTGCTCCACCACAAAATTTCATCTAAAAGATAATGGATTGCCAGCCATATTTCGCAGTGATAGCTTTTGTCAATAACAAGGACTCTAACAAAAAGACCCACTATGAGTTATTTTGGAAGTAAGTATATTCCAGAATGGTATCAATAGCTAACACTTCATTTGTGGGTATTTTTTCTGTGCTACTTTCAAGTGCTTATCTGCTTTGTTTTTCCTATCTTTTTTGCCTAACCCATGGAGGCCTGGCCCTAGGGACAACATATGACTTTCCATGCTCTACTTCAATTAATCACCACAGCTTTCCAACACTTGGCAAGGCTCTGCTTGAGTCACATGAAACAAAATTGTCCGGCTGCTGATGAACCTTTGCTGTCTGCGGTGATGTTTTCTCCTGCTTCCTGGATAATTACATGTGCATCTCACATTCGAGATGCAAGTGACCTCAGGCAGTTGCACCCAGCAGTGTCACACGGGAATCTACACTGATGTGTTGGCTTTTGCCACTGTTGGTGAAAAAGGTGGCAGCTGCTGTATCCACCCAGTCCTGTCCTCTTAATAATCTTCTGGCGCTGTCTGTTTTTCCCTCTTTTCTGTGAGGACAAGCACTTTTTAGCCCAGAGGTTTGGGCAGATTGAGACAGGATGTCCTGTGCCCGAGAAAAGTCATGGTTGGTCAGCAGGCCACTTAGGGCAAAGAATGATGAAAAAGAAACTGATAATTTTTAAAAAGCCTAAACATACCGGGCCCTCTGCTAGGAACAAATAAGTTAATTTATACATCACATGTCATATAGCAACTTATCCCGCATACTAACTTACCGTTCATGATGCTCAAATACATTAAATTGCCCGAGTTCATCAGCTAGTTTGAAGCACACCTGGGAAAAGAGAGCCTAATTCCTTGCACCCCATCATTTTCTTTCTACTGAAATGTGCCTAAAAGCATTTGTTACATCCACTAATGCATTCACAACAGATATTTATTCTTTTGTACTTCATGATATTTTAGAGCTGAAACTCTGTAAGTAGATTAAATTCAAATCCTGACTTCAAGATCTACTGGTTATAAAACCTGAATAAATTTTTAGCCATAAATGATGAATTTATATACATCAATTCTCTATTTAGAAAACTGGATTAACAAGAGTATCTCATAGTAATGCCATTAGTGTGAATACATTACCAAGATGAACCTTTAGCACAGTGACTGAAACAAGGCAAAGACTTTTAAGAAACATCACCGCAGTCAATCTGATAGGCTGATGTGGAAAAAACACATATCAACAAATAAATGATAATATAGAATCCTCCGCCCCTCTCTGAGAGCCCGGCAAGCTACCGAGAGTATCTCGCCTGCACGGCAGAGCATGCCAAACACAGTAACAACAAAGTCTCCAATGGAGACGTTACTGGGCCCGCTTGAGCAAATCGATGATCAACGGGAGGGCCTTTACATTTACCTTTACCTATAGAATACTTGCAAAAATATTAAAATAAAGTTCAGTGGGGGGGTGGGGTGGATATTATCCATGGTGGTGGAAAATGGGCACTGGTGGAGGGATGGTTATTTGATCATTGTATGACCGAAACCCAAGCACAAAGATTTGTAAATCTACAACTGTACCTCATGTTGCTTCACTAATAAAAAAAATAAATAAATAAAAATAAAGTTCAAAAGAAGTACTATGGGCTCTCATGGAAGGACTCCTCCCTACTACTTTCCATTCTTTAAACTGTAATATAAATCCTCCTTAATAAAAGAAAAACAGAACTCACAATTGTGTCTACAAAAACAGGTTCTTGCCAGGAAAGAGTGAGGATTTAACTGGTAAAGACCAGAGGCCATTATTTTTTTACACAGAGTTTCTCCGTCTGGTTGCAAAAACCCTGTGGGGCTGCTATATCAAGAATTTAGCTTGACCATGAGTACTACTGTTTTTAGAGATGTCAACATTTATATAAAACTAAACTCGTCTTATTCGAACATGCCATACACACAGTCTAAGAATGAAGCCTTTGCCCCTAAGAAAAAAAAAAGTGAAGACTCATAATCCCCAGAAAACAGAAAGCAATATAAACTTCTAACTTTTGTTTAACCTATGAAACAATTACAGTATTTTATTTTAAGCAATATAAATTAAATAAAAATATCACAACCCTTAAGAAGCATGATTCTCAAGTTCAATTATTTCACCCCAATTTGTTAGTTTTTCTTTATAATTTGTGCTATACCAGCTATATGGAAAGATTTCCAGCTGCCTTAAACCTGTGTTTACTCTGTCTGTTCTCCAGATTTTGTTCATTATTTTTCTTTATCTGTATTGATTTTATCAAGTCCTAATAACTCTCTCTTACATTCTGTTTACCAAACCCTCAAGATTCACTCAATTGTCTAACCCTCTTTGCTAATATTCTTTTACCATGATACCTAGGTCCCTTCTTGTTCACCCTTACAAGGCAAGTGCCCTATCAACTGTACTATTGCTCTGCTCTGACTGTTTCTCCCCATTTTGAGGGGTATTTTGTTGATTTTGAGTTTCTTAAGCACTTGATATATCTTGGATATTGATTCTTTGTTGATGATGGTGTGTAAATATTTTCTCCAATGCAGAGAGTTATTTTACCTTTGCCATAATTTTTTTCAAAGAGCAATTAAAAAAATTAATCTTGCCCCAGCTTATTTTTGCTTTAATTTTCTTTGTTAATAAAACCGAATCATTGAACAAATCTCTGATATCCCTATCATGAGAGTTCTGCCTACGGTTTATTTTTTGCATTTTATGGATTCAGGACTAACACACAGGACTTTGATTCATTTTTATTTACTTTTTGTGCAAGTTATGGGGTAGTGGCTTCATCTCATTCTTTTGCATGTGGCACAAGTTTTCCAATACCATTTGTTAAGGGGGTTTTCCTTTCATTTCGTATGTCCTCAGCAGTTTTGTTTTATGTCTTTTTGTTGAGATTTTTTTCAGTCCATGAATGTTTTTCCATTTCCTTGTGGCTTCTAGTGGTAAGGGCGTTTGCCTTTCACGCAGACAACTCAGGTTCGACTCCTCCACCCCTCTTCGAGAGTCCAGCAAGCTACCGAGAGTATTGCGCCGCACAGCAAAATCTGGCAAGCTACCCATGATGTATTTGATATGCCAAAAACTGTAACAAGTCTCACAATGGAGATGTTACTGATGCCTGCTCAAGCAAATCAATGAACAACGGGAGGACAGTGACAGTGACAGTGACAGTGACAGTGATATACCGTTTTCTGTTGTTGTTCCTATTGTTCTTGAAAGAGGTAGCGTTAGAACCATACTAGGTCACTCTGAGTTTACTCATGGCTCTGTGTTTAGAGATCATTCCCAGCAATTCTAGAGGAACATTTGTGATGCTGGGCATAGAACAGTAATCAGCTGTGGCCAGGTAAGCACTGTAATCTCTGTATTATCTCTCCAGCATAGGGTTTATGGTTTTACAGTAACTGTTTTTCATCTTCTTTGGTGATTCCTAGATACATAGTGTTTTAATACAATTGTAAATGGGATTTAAAATATGTCTTTTCTATATTATTGCTTATACACACAAATAAAACTTTTTTGTGTAACTAATTTTATTGCCTGGTACTTCACCATGTAGGCTTATTATTTCTATGGTTTTTTAAAAAATTTTTTGCTATCTGTTGATTCTTTGTGGTTCTCTATGTACAGTATAGTATGACATCTGCAAACCATGACATTTTTATTGCTTCATTTGTGATTTCAATCCCTTTAATGTCTTTTCCTGAATAATTTCTGTGGCATGAACTTCCAATACTATGTTGAATATATATTCTATTCTGGAACCATTTTAATGAATCAACTTTTCTCCCAGATATAATAAGAGCCCTGGTCTCACCTACTCTACTTTTCCAAATGTTATCTATTCTATATGAGTACAAGATATATTATTTCTAGTTTTTTAAATTGTAATCTACAACATGCTACATGCATCTTTATAAATCATAGAAGCAATATCTATGTTGGAGATTGGAATTAAGTCAAACATATAAAAGTCTTCTTCAGCAACTTAGTTCCCCTTATATGAGAAACACCACAGTGGTTCTTATTTGGCTAATCAAGAAACAAGATATAATAACTCTGATTTTTAAAAAATGAATGAATTAGATATGCATCTAGTTATTTGTATGTGTGAAATTAAAACAACATTTTTTTTTTCATTTCATCATCCTGTTAATCGTCGATTGCCTCGAGCAGGCCCCAGTAACGTCTCTTTCATCCTAGCCCTGAGATTATATTCAGGGCTCTTTAGGAGAATGAGACCCATCATTGTTACTGGTATTTGGCATATTTGGTAGGCCACGGGGAGTTTGCCAGACTCTGCCCTGTGGGCAGGCTACATTCGACAGCCTGCAAGTTTGTCCAAAGTAGGAATGAGATAATAATAATAAGTTAAATTAAAACAACAATATCAATAAATATTTCTTGAGTGCTGAAGAGATAGCACAGTGGTAGGCTGTTTGCCTTGTGAGAGGCTGACCTGACAGACCAGGGTTCAATTACTCCACCCCTCTCGGAGAGCCCGGCAAGCTACTGAGAGTATCTCACCCACACGGCAAAGCCTGGCAAGCTACCTGCGACGTATTAAATATGCCAAGCACAGTAATAACAAGTCTCACAATGGAGACGTTACGTTACTGGGCCCACTTGAGCAAATCGATGAACAAAGGGAGGACAGTGACAGTGACAGTGATTTGTTGAGTATTTAGAGTTTGGAAACCTATTTTAAATGACATAACTATCATCTGTCTTCCTATTTATTTCATATTAATCTCTCCATATTTCTAGTAGGTGAGTTTTATCATTAGAAAATTTTATAGAGGAGACGACAGAATAATGAAACCATAATCCAAACAGTAAATGAGAGGAACTCTGACTCAATAATTGATGTCTTTGATGTGCTTTCTGGATTGAAATATATAGGTAAGTTTTGGAACTAGAAGGACATATTCAACAAGAAGCAGTATTTCCAAGAAATATTCTAAGGAAAAATCAGTATTTTCAAAGGAGACCCTAAGTGTCAAGAAAAAACATCATTCAAATACAAAAAGTAGTGGTTAAACAGTTAAATAAATAGAGAGATATCAACAATTCACAGACATGAACACACTATGGTAGAGTGGAGAGAGATATGACAAATAAGGACCAATAGATGAAAAATAGACTGATCCAGAATCTTGGCTGGACATTAAAGAGTCCACATATGATAATTCAAGAAATATGAAACTATCATAGTCCCACTGAAGCTTTAGGACACTGAACTGAACTTCTGATCTTTAAAAATTACTTGTGACAATAACTTCACATTTCATCACACAATTGTTTCTTCAGTACAAGTTTCTGTATAAGATTCTGTTCAATAATCTTCATACATTAGTTTAGGAACTATTATTATATGTCAGTGGAAACTCAAGGTCTAGCAAAGTACCTGACAGATGGTAGATGATCATAAATAATTATTGAATCAATAAATGTCTGAATGATAAGAAAACAAAGCATAGGGTAGTATGAAAAGTTAGAAAAACAATCATTCTTAAATGCCAAAGGTAAAGATAAAGGTTTATAAATTAAATAAAGTTTAAAAATTAAAAAAACAAGGTATTAAATTTAACCAGAGGTGTGTTTTGGTAATTTTCAAGAATTCTCTTCTGGTGATAGGAACAACCCAATAGAATACACGGTAAAAACTAAGAAAATGAAGACAGTCCATGATTTATACTTTCAAAATAATTTATATGTGAAAATAAGTTTTTTGAATTTTATTAAGGCACTATGGTTTACAAAGGTATTATTCATAGCTTACTTCCATGCATACCGTATCCTAACATCAATCCCACCACCAGTGTCAAGTTCCCTCCACCAATATCCCCACATTCTCTCCTACCTGCAGCTTATTTCTTTGATTGTTAGATTTATAAGTTTGTTTGTAATTCGAATCTCATGCTTTCAAGTGTTGACTCTGTGGTATAAGTATATACATACCATATCTCTGTACCACTAATGTACCTAAGGTCCCTGACCCCTACCTTTATTACCTCCTGTCCTCTTTGTAAAGGCCATCAATTTCTTTCCTTCCCTCTCCTTCATTTCCATAATCTAGGATCAAGAATAGTCTTGTGTCCCTTTTGATACATTTCATTCCCTCATCTGGTTATTCTATATACAAAAATAAGTGAAATTATTTGGTATTTATACGTGATTTTTATATTTAATTAGTGACAGGAAACCAGGAAAGTGAGCAATTGAAATAACAATCTATTTATTTTAAAATGCTGAAGTTTCTCCATTTAACCCATTAAGTGTCTCTTTAAAGTCACTAAAAAAACATTTAGTTTCATCTATAATGGTGGCAAAGTTGCACAATGTCCCTTGAATCCCACTGGAAAAGCCACAAGTCACTAATCAAAGTTAGGGTTTTAATGAAAAAATTATATACAAAACAGATATTGAGAAGTAAAATTGTTCATCTAAATACTTTATTGAAGATGATAAATGTAGAATGTCGTCTAGTATCTACACAGGAAAAAAGGGATTGGACTTTGAAGCTCTTCCAATCTGACATTTCTCTAAATCTAGGAAAATTTTATCTCCTCATGCCATTTTTACCCAATAAACATCCTTCATCTCCAGAGCCATGCCCACCTGATCTGTTCAAATGATACTTAGCATTGTAGTCAGCTGTGAGGTAGGTTTCATTATCCTATGTTTATAATTTCAACTAATTTAAAATTAAGAAATAAAGTTAAGGGGACTGGAGTGATAGCATAGCAGGTAGGGCATTTGCCTTGCACCTGGCTGACCAAGGTTCAATTCCCAGCATCCCATATGGTCCCCCAAGCACTGTCAGAAGTAATTTCTGAGTACAAAACCAGGAATTACCCCTGTGCATCACCAGGTGTGACCCAAAAAGCAAAAAAAAAAAGTTAAATAGTAAAGTTAATGAAAAGTAATATAGTTATATTTAAATGTACATATATAATTAATGGTGATGCCCACATGAAGACACAATTCATGAAGTAAAAGCTCAATGCAGTATATTTGGATAATTTGACATAATTCCTTTAAATATTTTTCCGTGGGCTGGGGCAACAGCACAGCAGTAGGGCATTTGCCTTCCGCGCAGCCAGCCCGGCTGAGCTGGGTTCGATTCCTCTGCCCCTCTCAGAGAGCCCGGGAAGCTACCAAGAGTATCTCGCCTGCACGGCAAAGCCTGGCAAGCTACCTGTGGCATATTCAATATGCCAAACACAGTAACAACAAGTCTCAAAATGAAGACTTTACTGGGCCCACTGGAGAAAATCGATGAACAATGGAAGGACAGTGACAGTGATAGTGATTTTTCTGTAAGAATAGTATTTGGGAACTGTAAATCAAATACTGTAAGAGAAGAGGTCCATTTGACAAGAATTAAACCTATACGTGATTACAATAAAAATCTGAACTTTGATCATATATGCTATCAGGGCAACACTTTCCGCAAGAAGCAGTAGTAGAGAATAAAGAAAGTAAAAAGGAGTTAAAGGCTAAGTTTGAGTGTCAATGATTAACATCCTAAGATATTTATAGACTAGCTATAACTAACACAAAATAGCCGTGTGTCTCTGCGGAGGTGGGTGAGAGTTAGGAAATAATGTAAATAGTAATTTTAAACTAAATTCATGCAACATATCCATTTTTTAAAAACAGTGGCATTCATTTAATTCCACAGGAATCCATTTGTTTTTCTGGAAAGTCACATGCAGATCAGGTTAAGTTTCTATGCTTCTTTCCTATTTTTTTTTAAAAAAAGTGAAAAGTTCAAAGAACAAGGATTTTCTGCAATTAGGGTATACGCACTCCTGGTTGCAGAAATATTTTGTCAGTCATGTTGGAAAGATTAGTTTGTCTTGGTCAGGCATTATCCCAGGTTCTCATTTAGTAGAGTCGTGCAGAGATAGCGATGTGATTTTTCTTTCTTTTCAATCTTAAATCAACATAGCTATTCCTATTACGTATGGAAACCGGTCCTCATCGGCACCCAGAAGAACTTGTATCTACATAACCGATTCATGACACCCAGGCATTAATGAATAAAGATTTTTTAATTGACTAACTATTCTCATTTAAATAAATATATTCTTTAAATAATAGTAGCCAGAGAGTGTGTACATGAGAAAGAAAAGGAATGCCTGTTAAATTCCCCATCTCCCTCCAGATCAGCACCCCTCTAAAGGTCAGCTCACTAGCCTCAGCTTTAATTCCCTTTCTAGCTGCTACTGTTCAGAGGTAAATGCTTGCTTTTTATTAAAAATCAAAAGCACAGGAGCTTGTAATCCTCCAGACTCAAAGTTGTTTTTTTTTAATAAAAATGGAAAGTTTAGCTCAAAGCAATAGCAGCTAAAATTAGAGTGAAATCAGCAGCTGCTCCCTGGGGAAGATGGAAAACCAAACAACGGTTTGTTTCATTCTCTGACTACAATTTATGGTGCATTTTCCCCTCCTTTAAATTTAAAATATTTCCCAAACATTTGCATATGTCTGAAAACCAATATATTAAGTTCATAACCCCAACCTCAACTCTCAACTCCCAAGTGATTTTAGAATTTTGCTTCTTAGCAAAATACTTGAAGAAATCTGTTCTTAGGGTTCCAGCGTTACAGCTCTTGAAAACAATGCTACTAATTAAAAGCACTGTCAAAACATTTATCTGCATCTCAGTTAAACTTTACTTCATTTCTCTCTTTGTGAAGTTATGTCATTACTAGTGATAGTTGGGACAAACTAGAATTTCTAGACTCTGAAGGTACCATACCATTGATCTGACTGCTGCTCAAAAATCACACTCAGAATGGGTTGGATGTTGAGATGAAGCTAGGATCTCTATATTTTCTGCCTTATTTGTCCACTGTTCTCTTGACCCTGGATATAAATTAACCTAATTTTGGTAATAATATTACTACACATGTCCATCCATATATATATACATATATATGTATATATCAGATTATGTCTTATACATAATATGAATGCAATAATCACTTAATCACTTAATCCCCTTTATTCATCGATTTACGCGAGCGGGTGCCAGTAATGTCTCCATTCATCCCGGTTGCGTGCTAGCGTAGCCCAATGGTATCTGTTCGTTCTAGGAACATGCAGAGCCTCAAACCGATCATTCAGGGTCTTGACGAAGAAGTCTGACCATCTTGTAGGTGGGCGTCCATGTGATCTTTTGATGTCCCATGGAATCTAGTCAGTAATGGCTCTAGTCCAGCGGTTGTCTGTAAACCTCATTACGTGTCCAGCCCATCTGATTTTTGATGTCTTGGCAAATGAGACAGCGTCCCTGATTCTTGAGCATTGACGAAGATCAGAACTACGGATTCTATCTCTCATTTGAGTGAATCGTGATATTCCAAGCATAGCTCTTTCGATTCCTCTTTGAGAGACCCGAATAACGTTCTCATCCTGTTTTCGTAGGGTCCAGGACTCTGAGGCATATGTTAATGCAGGAAGAACAGTGGAATCAAAGAGATGTGCTCATAGCTGGAGGTTCTTTGTCCTTTTAGTTATTTCTTCAACGCTCTTGAAGGCATTCCAAGCCGCTCTCTTCCTCCTGCGCAACTCAGGTGCCAGGTCATTCATCATGTTGATTTCTCGACCTAGGTATATATAACTGTTGCATTCGGAGATGCTGGTTCCATTGAGAGCGAATGGAGCATCAGGAACAAGGCTGTTTCTCATAAACATTGTCTTCGTAAGATTCAGCTGTAGTCCGACCTTTCCACATTCACGGTCAAAGTCGTTCAGCATTTGTGCCGCTTGGCTGATGTTTGGTGTTATTAGAACGATGTCATCAGCAAAGCGGAGGTGGTGTAGTTGCCAACCATCTATCTTCACTCCCATTCCTTCCCATTCCAGTCGTCGCATGATGTTCTCGAGGGTGGCACTGAAGAGTTTTGGTGAAATGCTATCACCCTGCCGAACCCCTCTCTTGATATGGATGATTACTTCTTTGTAGAATGGTGAGATCTTGGTAGTGAATCCGCAATAGAGCTCACGAAGGATCCTGATGTATTGAGTTTGCACCCCCTGATTGGCTAGGGCTTCCATGACCGCTTCCGTCTCAACAGAATCAAAGGCCTTCTTTAAATCAATGAACGTTAGACAGAGCGGCATCTTGAACTCCCGAGAAACCTCAATGAGCTTAGTAATCGTGTGGATATGGTCGATGGTACTGAATCCTTTTCGGAATCCGGCTTGTTCACATGGTTGTCCTTCATCTAGTGTTCTGCCAATCCTATTCAGGATGACTCGAGTGAACAGTTTGTAGATGACAGACAATAGGCAGATTGGGCAATAGTTGCCAATGTCGTGGATGTCTCCCTTCTTGTATAGTAGTACAGTCCTGCTGGTTTTCCATTGGGATGGAACCTTGCATTCAGACAGGTAGCGTGTGAAGAGCCGAGCCAGTGTATTGATGAGTACTGATGGTAAGTTCTTCAGGTGTTCAGGTCTGATCTTGTCTGGACCAGGTGCTCTTTGTTTCTTTACTGACGAGATGGCATGTTGGATTTCAGAAGGGAGAACATTGGGAACGACATATCCATCATGTGGAATGTGGTATGTGGGCAAGTGGATGTGGCTATTAAAGAGATCTGAGTAGAAGTCATGAATAATCTTCTCCATTGCCCTTCTGGAGGATGTGATAGATCCATCAGGATGTCGGAGTGCAGTCATCTTGGTCTTGTAGTTGTTGAAGGACAGGCGGGCATTACGAATGCTTTCCCTGGCTTCTGCCACATCTACCAGCACCACTGCTCTCCTGTCTTTGAGGTCATCCTTGATGGCTTCTCGAATGCAATAATAACATGTCAATTATAGGCCATGTTTGAAAAGGTGATTTTTCTCTCCCTTTCATCATTAATTGCCCAAACTTAATACTCACTAAAGCAGCACTAGCACATGACTGCAAGCATCATAAGCCAGCATGAATGAAATTCCACCCTTGGATAAATTTTCTCTCAATATTTTTTCCCTATTCTGCGGGCTTCTGTGAGGGAATGTGGACCATGTGCTTTTATTATAATGTGTTTCCTCCTGTAAGACTTCCTGGTTCAAACATCCTTTTCCTCTTTAATGACTTCTTTAAGAAGGGCTCTCTTTATAATATATATTAAAAAATAAAATTGTTCTTTCCACAAATATGAGCAGATTATACATTGTAATTCTATGAAGAATAGGCATAGCCATTTTATTATTGATTCACCGTGAGAGAGCATTACAAAATTGTTCACTATTGTGTTTCAGTCATACAATGTTGAGTAATACACCCATTCTTCCACCAGTGTGATTTCCCATCAACAGTGTCCCAAGTTTCCCTTCCACTCCTTCAAGCCACTCCCCACTCCAGCTTGCCTCTACAGCAGACACCTCTCCTCTCTCTGTCTCTGTCTTTCTCTCTGTCTCTCTCTCTCTTCTTCCTCCCTCTCTTTCTATCTATCTGTCGCTTTCTTTCATTTGAGGCCTTTTTATGACTTCCACTCTTTCATATCATTTTTAATATTTCAGAGAATTCTTTCTCTATCTCTGTGTCTGTCTCTCTGTCTGTCTGTTTCTCCTCTATCTCTCTCTCTCTCCTGTCTGGATCTGGAGAGAAGTAAACAAAGCCTACAATTTGTGTTTTTTGTTCTTGTCTAGGACTGAGAGTAAGAGAAAACTTGGAACTTGAGTTTAGACCCAGTTATTTTTAGTTTCAATAAGTTTCTCTTTTCTGAAGTCTAGATCCTTTTAACACTTGTTCTACAAAATTCATTTATTTTATATCTGGCTTAGTGATATTCAAACAATATCTGAGAAAATAACACTGGGAAATTATTTGAGAAACACACATGATGAATGCATTAGTTCAAGAGAAGACGTAATATTTGTGGCACAACAAAAGAGATCTGTAGTTACATTATCCACTGAAGCAGAACTGTGTTGTGAGGGTCATCAATCCATATGTTTAATCATATAAACTGATCAACATATAGGGTCAGGAAATATTTCCTTGGGATAGTACAGTTTAGAATAATTAGATATATTTGAGGACTTTTAAACCTTTTTCAATTGCATCCTGCACTAGCTATTTTGAGAACTGATAAACCAATGGCCATCTCTGGTATAGTAATTTTATGTCCTAAGTAAAAATAAATTTTTTCATTATGTCACAGAAGTGGGTATAACCATTCCATTGAGTTTTAACAAAAAATATACCTCACTACTTTATGTAAAGTCAACCAGGAACATCCAGACATTTTTCTACAATATTTTATTTTGAATCTCTATAAATAGGCTTACTCTTTCTTTTATAAAAGAAAATATTCCTAGTGGATGTATTCTTAGTATACAAGTCACATGCAAACACTATTCCTGTCTTAATATTATTTGAGCATGTTTATTTTATGTCATATTTGGATGTTTCATGTTTACCCAGCAGATTTAGGCCTTATATATTTGGGCATGCAAAATTTTTAAATTGACTGTCTTATTTTTCTTTGACAGATGGTAAATTTGAAAGACTTATTATAAGTCAATAACATTTAAATTCCACACTCACTTAGGGGAATTTGCTGTATACTTACTGGATCATATGCTTTCTATCCAAATCTTTCAATCTTTTAATCTTCATTCTGTTCAATCATCTTTTACTCTTCTTTTCTAACTTCTTTTATGCTTCACAACCACTCTCCTATCCCCTGTCTTGTTTTTCACTGTAAACTATACTAGTCCTACTAATAGCATAGTATGTGTATGTTTAAAAAACAAAACAACTGAAACTGTTATGTGCAATAATGAAATATAATTTATAAAATTGAAAGAGTGTCTTGGAAAACAGATTGCTTAGTTGGGTCAGTGGGTTATAATTTGGATGCTTAAAACATCAAATAAATTTACCACAGAGAAGAGAGACTTTTGGTAAAGATATACCTTCCACCAAGCCAGGAAATATTGAAAACTGTGTTTATAAAGAATAGGAATTAAAGTTTTCATAAGAATTTGTTAATATCTATCTAACATAAGTATGACACAAATATTTACTTTTCTTCCTAGTGCCAGTTGAACTAGAATACATTTAGCCTACTTTTTCATATTTTTTTCTATTTCATAGCTTTTGACTAATAACAGCTTCTGTTTTTCCACAACTTGAGCATAATAGTACTATTCACTTATAGGTTCTCAATAGGATTCAAAATAAATTTCCTTTTCTAACTAAGGTACTTTATAGTAACATGCTCAAATTAAAATGCAGAGAAAATAACTTTTTTTAGCTGGATATATATACTTTATGCCTCTTTAAAGATTTGTTTCCCAGTTCGGAGATTTTTATTCTAGTCCAGTTAATTGTTTCAGGATCAAAGTGAGAACAGCTTGAGAAAGAGGTAATAGGACGGCAACACTTAGCAGCTTGAGTATTTTCTTAGCAGAGGATGTAGGTGAAGTGTGAGACAACTTTCTTCAGAGAGAGCTGTGCTCATTCAAGACACCATGGTGAGAATGTCTAATTGAAACTTTACAGGAACCTTTGTAATTATGAGAAATAAAGCCAAATTTTCTACCATGTCATCGCTCAGGTTATGTAGTCCAAATATTATTATACCTACATGAATTATCTTCCTCTTTGATAAATTTCTATATTTCACCATTACTAAAGTACAAATATATTTAAATTACACTTGTAAGACATCGGAAAAGCAAAATTTTTCTACCTAATTTCTGATTTCACTCTCACTTTCTCTTGGGCAACACAAGTTCTAGCAAT
This sequence comes from Sorex fumeus, assembly GCF_029834395.1. Classification (NCBI taxonomy): domain Eukaryota; kingdom Metazoa; phylum Chordata; class Mammalia; order Eulipotyphla; family Soricidae; genus Sorex; species Sorex fumeus. The sequence goes on along the minus strand of NW_026606322.1, from coordinate 7,286,302 downwards.
AGATAGAAACCCTCTTCATTTACTCAAGAGCTGGCCCTCAGAAATTCTCACAGCATACCTTCTTTCCTTCTGAGCATAAAAACCACTCACTGCTTTATTTATAACATCCATTGATCTTTCCTATTAGACTTCTTAATTGCTACTCATAAAAAAGGCAAGAAACAAAGAAAAAACCATCTTCAGTTTTCTTTCCAGGCTCAAACTGAAATGCTCAAAGAATCATCTCATGGCCCTTAGGCTGAAAACTTGCTTCTTATCAGCAGACATTCATATAGTAAACAAATTATTTATCTGTGTTGAGGTTGCTTGATCCTTGCCAAGATGTAAAGAACTCATTTCCTCAAGTAACATAAGATAGGCATATTGGTATTATTGATTTGATTAATTTTTGTTGTTTGTCTCTTTTGGAATTGCGATTGGAAATTAAGCATAATTGATATTACATTTTATTCAAGTTCTTTTCGAATAAAAGAAAACATTTACTTTCTAAAGACAATCTGAGTATTCTTCCTAGAAGCCTTGATAATATAAAATGTAGGTTTAAAATTCTTTAATTTAGGACATATTGATGGCCATAAAAAACAATAGTAGAAATTTTTTTTTAACCTCTCTGCAGATCTTAAGCTGTTATCTTCAATTAAGTTTTCTTTCAACGAGTACTTGATTGCCTACATCTTAGAACCAGGGATTATGGATATAGAAAATGTGTGGCTTTGTTTCTACTCTTACAGAACTTAATAACAGTCGCATGTGCTTCTTTTTGGTTTTAAGTATCAATATTTATCCCACAGTTATTTTGTCTGAACTGTCACTAATTTAAAAATCAACTTGAAAAGTATTATTATCTTTACTCTAGAGGGAAAAAAATGAGACTCAGTCAACGTGCCAATTAGCTTAAGCCTATACAACCAGCAGAGTTCAGAGAAAAGATTCAAACCACAGTGTGGATCTGAAGGCCATCTTTTCTTCAGTTTATATCAATCTTTAAGATACTAGCTCTTTCATTTGTATATGTGCTCTGACAAGTTACAGTTTTAAGGAGACATGCAGAAGAGGCTCCTATTTTGATTCATTTCAGCTAAAAATACACATAAAAACTTGAAATTATTTTTCTCTATATTGTTTATTTTATAAGCCTCATTTGAGTGATAGGGGAAAATGTGCTACCTGAAGTCAGATCTCATCTTGGAACTAATATTATGAATTACAACTCAGGGTTACACTCTCATCTCCAAGATTAATACAGTTCTACCTGATCTAGACAAATAAATTCTAGTAAAAATGAGTAATAAAATCCCTTTAGATTCTTTGAATAAGAAGAAAGAAATCAGAAGTTCTAATTAAATTTAATTCCATTCATTAACCCATACATTTATATTTTCTAAGAACTATCATTAAACAAGATTCTATTTCTTAATTAGTGACTGTTCACTGAGTACATAGCAATTTATCAAACTGGAAGATTAATCTTTGAACTCTGATGGGTCAAAACCCATTCTTGGAAGGGCTACAGGTTTCTGAATAATATTTTTAGTAAATGCATAAGAACCATTTCAACATCAAAGAAAACAGATATATGACCTTTATTATACAGTAAAAAGATCTGCAAATTTACACCTGAGAGATATTTTCTCACTCTTAAAAAATTATGTGTTTTACATGGTAGCAAAATTTTCCTTAGTCTCTATTGTATAGTTTTTAAGCAGTCATAAAAGTCTTTGTACCATATTTGAGTATTCAGATTGCAAATAAAGCCTAGCTTCATACCAGTGGTCTCATCATAACTGATATCTCAAAGAGACATTTCTACACTACTACAGCCTTTCTTCTTCAGGCAATCTGCTTTTTGTCTTGATTTATTTTATATGTATTTATATTTTAAGTAACTTCTCGTCAAAACTTGACCCACAACAATCATGTTTCTTGTTATTGTATTATTTAAGAATTTGCATTTAATTACATTCCCTCTTAACTGTCACTTCTTTATCACAGACTATATAAAATATGATTGCATTTTTCTTTTAGTTCTTTGGGCTAGATTGGGCACCTCAACCTCTCCCAACTTTTCTATCACTGTCATTTACAGCCTTTTCTGTTAGAACAATGATGACAGATATTTTTGTAATATAGTCCAAGGTGTAATTTTTTTCAATATTTTTTGGCCATCTCTAGAAGATCTAGAAGATCTGATAACCAAAAGGAACAAGATCAACCAGTACTGGCACAAATAAAGGGAGAAAGGGACTCCCGTTTTTGTTGGTGGGAATACAAACTGGTCCAGTCTTTTGGGAAAACAATACGGTCGTTGCTCAAAACAACTAGAAACTGAACTTCCACATGACTCAACAATACCACTTCGGGGAATTTACACTGGGAGCCCAAAACGCACTGCAGAAATGCCATCTGCACTTACTGCAGCTCTATTCTCTATTTGCCAGATTCTGGAAACAGCCTAAGTACCAGAGAATAGACGACTGAATAAAGAAACTGTGGTATATCTACATAGTGTAATATTTTGAAATCACCAGGAAAAACAATCAAGAAAATTGTTTATAAATCGATGGACATGCAGAGTATCATGCTGAATTAAATGAGTCAAAAGGTGAGAGACAGACATAAAATGATTGCACTCACCTGTGGCGATATAAAGAAACATAATATGAGACTAATGTCCGTGGACAATAGAAGCAAGGGTCAGGAGGACTGATCTATGGATGGACGCTTGCCACAAGTGGAGAGGCAGAGGGAGGGAAGTGAGGATAGAGACAGGAACAATGTCACAATGATAGAAATAATCTGTAACTGTGTATTTCATGCTGATTCAATACCTTGAAAAAGTTTTTAAGAAGGAATCTTGGGGCTGGAGTGATAGTACAGAGGATAGGACGTTTGTCTTACACATGACCAACCCGGGTTCGATTCCCTGCATCCCATATGGTCTCCTGAGCACAGCCAGGAGTAATTCCTGAATGCAAAACCAGGAGGAGTATCCCCTGTGCATCTGTTCATCACCGGGTATGGCTCAAAAGTGAAAAAAAAAAAAAGTAACCTCATATGTTCTATAGAACATATAGATCTCTACTCTAGTTCAGTTTCAGTCTTTAGTAATATCAATTGTGCAAGCTGATACCTTATGGGTTTTCAAATGTTCCAATGCTTATGAAGTAAATGAAAAAACAAATGAGTAAATAAGAAAAGTCACCTACTTCCCTTAAAATCCAATGATCTTGGGTCATTCACTGAACACATTTTTATTGAATATCTTCTATTGGGGTTAAAAGAACTTTGAGAAAAAAATAACAAGTTTTTTTTTCTAAAACAAAGAATTTGCAAAGAATAAGCTATATTTCAGGAAATGGGGATAAGAAGAACTACTTTTCATATTTCGGTTATTTTCATTCTCATCTCTCAAAAACTGTTTTTCCCCTGTGACATTTTTTTGTCAGAATTGATAACAGCTATATTTTTCTATGCATGAGAGATGCAGACTTTTAAGGTAGTGTCATTTGCCTCTCAAGCTGAAGGTGTCGAATACCTGAAATTTTTATCCTCAATGATCAAAGTTTTATGTAGTGACCATAACAGCGAGTAACAATTCCATTTTGATGATGAAAAATTTTCTATTTTCTCTTCAACAAACCCTCAAGGAAATCGAGTGGAGAGTGTACAAGAATAGTCAAAGAGAATCGTGATTTTTTCCTTGAACAAGCCAATTTTAAAATTAGTGATCAAAGTCTGAATAATTTAGGAAATGGACAATTTCCTTTATTCACATTTATGCATTCAGATTTCTCCTATCTGTTCACATCTTCTATGCCAGTCCCTTTGCCTGCTTCATTAGATAAATGAAAAATTAACTACCTAGGGATCTTGTTAAAGAACTCTACATTTTGATGTAACAAGTCTGGCCAGAGGAGGTGTACTTCTAACAAGCCTGGAACTGTATTCCAACCCTAGTTCCTTGTGCTTTAACTTCTAGTAAGAGCTAATATTTGTTTCTAAAGCACTATTAATACTTTAATTTGTATATTAACTAAAATACTAATTTCTCTACTTACAAATTATTTTAAACTTGCCAGGAGTCTCTCCTCTTGGAAGTTTGATCTTAAAATTCCCATTTTTCTTACTGCTGCTTATTTTTATATAACACTATCATATCAATATTTTAGAAGATATCTATTTATTTTCACTAGCACCTGAATACAAACTTAGCAAGAATAAGAACCTCATATAATTTACTCTATCCACAGCTTACCTAACTTTTTTATGGTATCCTTTGTAACTAATTGGTTCAACTAAGTAGTTGTATAAAGAGTATAGTGAATTTTAGGTCTATAGCTGATGGATTAGACATCTGAGAATCACAGGTGGAACTTCAACTTCAAATAACAGCTTATTATATCTCTTACTAAGACATTAAAATCTCGACAGCAGTGATTTTGAAGGATTTTATAGTAAAGGTAAAGGTAAGGTAAAGGCCCTCCCGTTGTTCATCGATTTGCTCGAGTGGGCCCAGTAACGTCTCCATTGGAGACTTTGTTGTTACTGTGTCTGGGCTGGAGCGATAGCACAGCAGTAGGGCGTTTGCCTTGCATGCAGCCAACATGGCCAACCTGAGTTCGATTCCTCCGCCCCTCTCGGAGAGCCCGGCAAGCTACCGAGAGTATCTCGCCCGCACGGCAGAGCCTGGCAAGCTCCCCGTGACGTATTCCATATGCCAGACACAGTAACAACAAAGTCTCCAATGGAGACGTTACTGGGCCCGCTCGAGCAAATCGACGAACAACGGGAGGGCCTTTACCTTTTACCTTTATAGTAATGGTAAATAACAGAAAACTAAAACTAAAAAATAATAAATAACAGAAAACTAATCTTTAAAATATTTAGAGTGGACTTTTGGGTATTGATTTTATAGGCTGCAACATTACTATACAAGTCTATTGTTTCTAGAAGTTTCTTGGTAGAAGCTTTACGGTTCTCTAAGTATAGTATTATATCATATGCGAATAGTGAGAGCTTGATTGCTTCCTTTCCTACCTGAATGCCCTTAATATCTTTTTCTTGCCTAACCACTATTGCAATTACTTTCAGTACTATATTGAACAGCAGTGGAGAGAGTGGGCATCCTTTTTTATCCCTAATCTTAGAGGGAAGGCTCTCAGTTATTCCCCATTGAGTATGATGCTTGCTGTAGGCTTGTGGTAGATGGCTTTAACTATATTGAGGGAAATCCCCTTTATACTCATTTTGGCGAGAGTTTTCATAATAAACAGGTGCTGGATCTTGTCAAATGCTTTCTCTGCATCTGTTGATATGATCATATGGTTTTTATCTTTTCTTTTGTTGATATGATAGATTTTATTGATTGATTTCTGAATGTTAAACCATCCTTGCATTCCCAGGATGAATCCCACTTGGTGATGGTGAATGATCTTTTTGATGAGTTGTTGAATTCTATTTGCTAGTATTTTGTTGAGAATCTTCACATCCCTGTTCATCAGGGATATCGACCTGTAGTTTTATTTTCTTGTGATGTCTTTGTTTCCTTTTGGTATTAGAGAGATATGGGCTTCATAGAAACTATTTGGGAGAGTTTCTATTTCTTCAATTTCCTGGAAAAGCTTGAGAAGAACTGGCAATAGGTCCTCTTTAAATATTTGGAAAAATTCTCTAGTGAATCCATCTGGACCTGGGCTTTTGTTTTTGGGAAGACTTTTGATTACAGTTTCAATTTCCTTGATTTTAATAGGTCTAATCAGGTATGCTAGATCTTCGTGATTCGGCTTTGGGAGATTATAGGAATCAGGAATTTATCCATCAGCTTAACCAAGGAATTAAAGGAAGTGTACAAAGAAAATTACAAAACGCTACTTGAAGAAATAAAAGAGGACACGAGAAAATGGAAAGGTATCCCCTGCTCATGGATTGGGAGAATTAACATTGTCAAAATGGCAATACTTCCCAAAGCATTGTACAAATTCCATGTGATCCCAATAACGATACACATGACATTCTTCAAAGAAATGGAGCAAACACTCCCAAAATTCATATGGAACAATAATCCCCAAAGAATAACTAAAACAATTATTGGTAAAAAGAAAATGAAAGGAATCAACCTCCCTAACTTCAAACTCTATTACAAAGCAATAATAATTAAAACAGCATGGTACTGGATACGTGATACTGAATAGGAACACCTGTAAAGTTTATTTATGTTCTCAGGCTACTGAGAATATCCCTCCCACATGGCAGAGCCTGGCAAGCTATCCGTGGTGTATTTGATATGACAAATCCAGTAAATACAATGGGGCTCATTCCCCTGACCCTGAATACGGCAGCGTTGAGAAGGATGTGGAAGGAGAGGCTGATAAAATCTCAAAGCCAAACTAGGCTGCCAAAATGAAGAAAGACAAAAATGACTGTCTGTACATTCAATGCACGTATGCTGGCATCTGATGCACCCATCGAGGACCTGATGGTATAAGTGCAAAAGATCAAGTGCGATCATTGGTCTGACCAAGACGAGAAGGCATCAATCACATAACTCCATTTTCAATACTGGAGAAGAACTGTTCCTTGGAACATGCAACAAAAAAGGCGGCGGTGGTGTCGGGGTCCTTTTCAACACGAACTTAGCCATGAGCATTGATTCAGTTGAATGCCTAACAACCCAAATCAAGACATTACACTTGAATAGATGTAGCTCACTGCTGGCAGTTTCTATCTGTTTTTGCCTGACTGATGTCGCTGTTATCCCAAAATTCCAAATGGGATCAGACCACCATCTCCTTCGTCCAAAACTCTACTTCACAGAACGGGGAGAAATGAATGCAAAGTTTAAGAAGAGAACTCCCAGAACAACCACCAACTGGGATCTCTTTGGCTCTGTTGTGGCAACATGGGAAGATGACATCATTGACAACATTGACGAGGAATATGATCAACTGATTCAGCACCTCCATGATTGTGCGAGGAACGCCAAGAGAGAGATAACCACAAAAAAAGCCAGTCTTCAAAAACTCTTGAGCTTATTCACCAATGTGGCTTGGTGAATGCCTCAGGCAACCACAAATGAACTTCGGAGCTCGCAAAGCAGTGCAGAGAAGTGATCAAAGAAGACCTCAAAGAGAGAAGAGGAGCAGTGCTGTTAGATGTGGCAGAAGCTGGGGAAAGCATTCAAAACACCCTCCTGTCCTTCACCAACTACAAGACCAAGATGACTGCCCTCTGACACCCTATCTATGGATCTATATCACATCTATGGATCTATCACATCTATCTATCACATGGATCTATTCATGGTGGATGGATAGATGGATCTATCACATCTTCCAGAAGGGCAATGGAGAATATTATTCATGACTTCTACTCAGATCTATTTAATAGCCACATCCACCTGCCCATATACCAAATTCTGCAGGATGGATATGTCATTCCAAACATCCTTCCTTCAGAAATCCAACACACCATCTTGTTGGTAAAGAAACAAAGAGCACCTGGTCAAGACAAGGTCAGACCTGAACACCTGAAGAACTTGCCATCAGTACTTGTCAATACACTGGCTTGGCTCTTCATACTCTACCTGTCTGAATACAAGGTTCTGTCCCAGTGGAAAACCAGCAGAACTGTACTACTATGCAAGAAGTGAGACATCCAAGACTTTGGCAACTATCACCCAATCTGCCTATTGTCTGTCATCTACAAGCTGTTCACTCGAGTCATCCTGAATAGGATTGGCAGAACATTATATGAAGGACAACCATGCGAGCAAGCCGGGTTCTGCAAGGGATTCAGCACCATCGACCATATCCACACGATAACCAAGCTCATTGAGGTTTCTCGGGAGTTCAAGATGCTGCTCTGTTTAACGTTATTGATTTAAAGAAGGCCTTTGATTCTGTTGAGACGGAAGCGGTCATTGAAGCCCTAGCCAATCAGGGCATTCAAACTCAATACATCAGGATCCTCCATGAGCTGTATTACAAATTCACCACCAGGGTCTCACCATTCCTCAAAGAAGTGATCATCGATGTCAAGAGAGGGGTTTGGCATGATGATACCATTTCACCAAAACTCGTCAGTGCCACCCTTGAGAACATCATGCAACGACTGGAATGGGAATGAATGGGAGTTAAGATAGACAGTCGGCAACTATACCACCTCCGCTGATGACATCCTTCCAATAACACCAAATATTAGCCAAGTGTACACAAATGCTGGCCGACTTCGACCGTGAGTGTGGAAATGTTGGTCTACAGCTGAAACTCACAAAGACAATGTTTATGAGAAACAGCCTTGTTCTTGACGCCCCATTGGCTCTCAAAGGAACAACCATCTCTGAATGCAAAGGTTATGTGTACCTAGGTCGAGAATTTAACATGATGAATGACCTGGCACCTGAGTTGCACAGGAGGAGGAAGAGAGCAGCTTGGAACGCCTTCAAGAGTGTCAGAGAAATAACTCAGAAGACGAAGAACCTCCAGCTCCAAGAAAATCTTTTCGATTCCACTTCTTCCTGCTTTATCATATGCCTCAGAGACCTGGACCCTAAGAAAACAGGATGAGAACACTATGCAGGTCTCTCAAAGAAGAATCAAAAGATTCCTTGGTGTATCATGCTTCACTCAAATGAGAGAAAGAATCCAGAGTTCTGACCTCCGTCAATGCTCAAGAAGCAGGGATGCTGTCTTGTTTGCCAATACATTGAAAATCAGATGGGCTGGACACATAATGAGATTTAGAGACGACCACTGAACTACAGCCATTACCGACTGGATTCCACGGGACATCAAAAGATCACATGGCCGCCCACCTACGAGATGGTCAGACTTCTACATCAAGACCCTGAATGATTGGTTTGAGGCTCTTTGTGTTCCTAGAATGAACAGATGCCACTGGGCTATGCTAGCATGCAACAGGGATGAATGGAGATGTTACTGGCGCCTGCTCGAGCAAATCGATGAGTAACGGGATAACAAGTGATCAAGATGGTACTGGAACAAAGGCAGAGCTGCAGACCAATAGAATAGGGTTGAATATACTGACATCACCCCCCAAACATATGATTATCTAATCTTTGATAAGAGAGTAAGAAATGTGAAGTGGAGCAAGGAAAGCCTCTTTAACAAATTGTGCAGGCAAAACTGGACAGCCACGTGCAAAAAAAAAAAAAAAAAGGGCTCAGATCTCTACCTAATACCATGTACAAAAGTAAGATAAAAATGGATTAAAGACCTCAACCTCAGACCAGAATCCATAAGGTACATTGAAAACAAGGTTGGCAAAACCCTACATGACATTGAAGCTAATTGAAGTTTCAAAGATGTCACGCCATTGGCCAAGCAAGTGAAAACAGAGATAGACAAATGGGACTATCTTAAACCAAGAAGCTTCTTCACCTCAAAGAAACAGTGACCAAAATACAAAGACAGTCTACAGAATGGGAAAGGACATTCACCTAATACCCATCCGACAAGGAGTTGATATCAAGGATATACAAAGTACTGGTAAAACTGCACAAGAAGAAAACATCCAACCCCATCAAAAAAATGGAGCAACGAAATGAACAGAAACTTTCTCAAAGAAGAAATCCAAATACCAGAAAATCACATGAGACAGTGCTCTACATCATTAACCTTCAGGGAGATGCAGATCAAAACAACAATGAGATATCATCTCAGACCACAGAGACTGGCCCACATCCAAAAGAACAAAAGCAACCTGTGTTGGCACAGATGTGGCAGGCAAGGGAACCTCCTTCACTGCTGGTGGGAATGCCGACTGGTTCAGCACCTTTGAAAAACAGTATGGACAATTCTCAAAAAATTAGAAATTGAGCTCCCATTTGACCCAGCAATACCATCCCTAGGCATATATCCCAAAGAGGCAAAAAAGTATAGTGGAAGTGACATCTGCACTTGTTTGTTCATTTCAGCACTGTTTACAGTAGCCAGAATCTGGAAAAAACTTGAGTGCCCAAGAACAGATGACTGGTTAAAGAAACTTTGGTACATCTACACAATGGAGTACTATGTAGCTGTTAGAAAAGATGGTCATGAATTTTACATAAAAATGGTACTACATGGAAAGTATCATGCTAAGTGAAATGAGTCAGATAGAGAGGGACAGACATAGAAAGATTACGTTCATCTGGGGACATAAATTAACAAAATAGTAGACTAATACTCAAGAATAGCCGAGATAAGTACCAGGAGGTTCACTCCATGGCATGGAAGTCAGCCACACATGCTAGGGGAAAAGGCAGCTCAGATAGAGAAGGGAGTAACATATAAAGGGTGTTGGGACAATCCTTCAAGGATTGGAGATGCATGCTGAAAGTAGACTATAGACCAAACATGATTGCCACTCAATGCCTCTTTTTCAAACCACAGCACCTAAAAGGAGAAAGAACAAAAGGTAATGCTCTCCCACAGAGGCATGGTGGGATGGGAGGATGGGGGGGTAGGAGGGGTACTGGGATCAGTGGTGGTGGAAAATAGGCACCATTGGAGGGATGTATACTCGATCATTGTATAATTTAATCTGAAGCACCAAAATGTGTAAGTCTACAACGGTATCTTAAGGAGTTTCACTAACAAAAATTTAAAAATAAATAAAATAAAATATTTAGAGTAGATTAGATACTCTTAGCCAAAGTGAATTAGGCTTCAGAGTGTGTGATATCCCTTAAAGATATCACTGAGCTTCTTTATTTGTGTTAAGACTAGAAATAATCAACATGCCTAAGGGATGGTCTCAAGATTCTCTTATTCCACATTTCTGAGGGGTAATTCACTTATTTCTTTTCCTCTAATATTTTACTTTCTAAAGTTCTTATTTTTTATAGTCCTCCTGATGTTCGTTACTGAGAACTTAAGGGTCTAGGATTGTTAAGTTTTTATCTTAAAGCTGGAAGGAAGGCTTAGAGAAAATCCAACATGGTAATGAACATTTTCCAGAAAGTTACTTGAATACAAAGAGATGACAGACCAAGACTATCTTCTTCTATCACATTCAGTCTCTTTTCCATTTTACAAATTGCAGTTATTAATTCTGTGGATCTCAGAGATCTTTCCGAAGTTCTGATGTCACTAACAGAAAATTAAATGTAGATTTTTCACTGACTTAAGTTAAGAGATATAGTATTGATAAGAGTTACAGACTTGTGTTTCTATTCCTCTGTTACTAAAACAGCATATTCTATTCCCAACATACCAAAGAAGCTCAAATCATAGGTTAACATTATAAATAATTCGTTTGGTGATTATGTGTCCTTCAGATTTCTATTATCATTAATTTTTAGAATTATCATGTAAAATGACAACCATTTGTTTACAAATAATTTACCTTACATGGGAATCAGTAGTTATAGATGATGATGGTTGGTAGTTAATGACAGGAGCTAAGACTGATGTGGCATCATCATTGTCAACAATAATAGCCTATATGTTTAGACACTGATGTACAAAAGAAAAATGAGGATGATATGGTGCTATTATGTAAGCCTGAAAACAACAGTAAAATTTTTATTCTTCAAGGAGCGCTCAATTATAGTAACCGATAGTTTTCAATAAGATGAGTATTAAAAATAGCAAGGCTTATAATATCAGACCAAAGAGCAATCAAGTTACAAAATAACACTACCCAACAGATTTATTTTGTTCCCAGACACAAAACAGGATGAGGGAATTTAGCATGGGCTCCACTAGGAGATGCAAACCATATATTTTTACGGGACTACACGGAAAGTTAAGATCCTGCACTTGCTCCTCCAGGATGCTTCAGGATGTTTCAATTCTTATGCAGATCTCAGTTACAGACTAGCAATCACAGTAATGGCAGAAGAAAAATAAAATCTATCAGTAGGATGCCAGCGACATCTGAGTAATAAGCAGCTAATGCCCAGGCTGAAAAGATAGTACAGCAGATAAGGCACTTGCCTTGTGTGTGGTCCAACTAGGTTCAGTCCTCAGCACAACATTATAGTCCCCTAAATCCTGCCAGGAGTTATCCCTGAGCACAGAGCCAGGTGGAAACCCTGAGCACTCTTGTGTGTGACCCAGAAACAAAAACTAAAACAAAAAGAAAAAAGAGTATACTATCTCTGGCCTGACTCACCAAATTGTCATATTCCCGGACCTAAATTACATAAATGCCTTCTATTTGTGTCTTGGCAGGGTGGGAGGGAGCACCTCTAAACATAACATATAAACAGTGGGGTCCAAAAGATGTACAGTGGGTAGGCAATTTGCCTTGCAAATGGGTTTTATCACCAGCATTCCGAAAGGTCTGTCAATTGTGAACAGGAGTAATCTCTGAGAGAGAGCCAGGAGTAAGCCCTGAGCACTTCCGGGTGAGGCCCCCAAACAAAGGAAAATAAAATAGTATATAAATCCAAAGAATAACAATAAGTCTTTTGCCACTCATTCTTTTTTGCACGGTTCCTAAGATAAATTTACTTTTTGTGTGTATACTTTTAGTCACACACCAAAGCATCTATTCCCTAGCACCAATATCATATGATTTTTATCTATGTTTACTGTAGAAAATTAAGAGTATATTTCTCTTACTACTTAAGATTAAAATTAACCCCCATAATTCTTCGATTTAGGATTATAAAGGGATATAAATATTGAAATATATTAATTTCAATTGCTAGATCTTTATAATGCAGAATCTGATGTTCATCAAAATGGTTACACTATTACGAATAATATAAAATGCCACATTTTTTAGGGAGGGTAATTCACTTCATACTTACCAAAATGTATAAAAAAGGGTACTTTTAATAAGTATTCTTATTAACTAGTTAATAAAGGGTACTTTATATATAAATAAAGGGCACTTTTAATAAGTATTCTTATTAAAGCATAGTTTATTAGCTATGCTTTTAGGGTAGGATTTATTTTATATTAAGACCAATCTATGTAAATAATATGGAAACATGGAAAGCTCTATTAAGTTTTTTGCTACGGATTCAAATTACATTTTCTAACTTATGAACACATGGAACTTGATGCATTTTTAATTTTCAATTCAGAGTTAAGAAAAATAATACACTATCTCACAATATATATCAGCAATAAATGGAGAAATAAATCCATATTCAATGTCTTTACGATACTCAGTTAAATTTTTTTCTTATGAAAACTGAAAACCCAACAAATCAGAGTTATTTGCTTTTGACTTTATAGTTTTCCTTAAAATTAAAACATATTCCATAATGCAGAATAAAAATAAACCTTGTCAGCAGGAAAAATTATCAATAACATGATTTTTTGACTTCCACTTTCTTCATCTGAAAAGTAAATGCTCTATACTAATCTAAAGTTCTGTGATACTAGATAGGCTAATGGTTGGCTATAAAGAAATCACAAATGAAGTGGTGTCCAAATTTTCAGCAAATACTCAAGAGTGATTGTGCCAACACCAGGTATTGATACATTTTCCAAATATTATAGAGTGGGACTTTATGATATACTGATAAACACAGATTTGCACAGATATAATATTTACTTCACTTCAAATATTAGATGGCACACTATCTAAAGCATGTTTTTCCAAACAGTACCTCTCATGTTAAATTTTAATTTGTGTGTATGTGTGTGTGTGTGTGTGTGTGTGTGTGTGTGTGTTTTCAATAGGGAGGCAGTATTCTGTGTGAGAGAAATAACAGGTACTGAGTGATTGCTACTTTTGTTTTCTGCTCTATACCATTCTTCCAAAAAATTTGTTCAAAGAGCAATTAACTCACATGATCTTTGTACAGTGTTAATTTATTAAAGCACAACGCAGAGTTAATTGGGCATCATTTGGGACTTTTCATTGATTAGATTGTTATTCCGGTCAGTCTTCTAGCTCTTACAGTATTGGGAAAATTTAGTTAGTCATTTAAACAAGCAATGTTACCAGATTTGAATAAAATCTCAAACATTTTTTCCACAACCAAGGAAGTGATCTTATTGTATTCTTCACTGTAGGTAGCCCTGTACTTTAGAATGTTTGCTGACCTGATGACTAATTAATATCAAAGAAGACACTAACTGTATCTTAAAGGTCAACTACTTAACACCATCAAACTTCAAAAGATCTTTCTGATGCCTATGGATTCCCTGGAGGGGCAATGACACGGAAAGCATGTGTGTGTATCTTAATACAAACCTTTAGTACCACCTGTCGATGTTCTCCTAACACTAGAAGTGGCAGGATCTAGCCTAATGTTTCTTCAACTTGATTTACTGGGCAACACATTTCTTATTTTGATTAAAGTGTTGATGCAGGATCTGAGGTACTTCCAATATATTTTTCAGAAAATTTATGAAATTTGGGAGCTAGAGCGATAGTACAAGAAGAAAGATGTTTGGAACACCAAAGTTTGATCCCTGGTACCACACAGAGTTTCCCCAAGAACTGCCAGCAGTGATACCTGAGGAAAAAGCCAGGAGTAAGTCCTGAACATGGGCCTACTGTGGCCAAAAACCAGAAAAAAATACTCATAAGATCTTGATGCAGATATCTGGAAAAATATCCTAAGTATTTTTTTTTCTATTTTACTCAGTGAAATCATTTGTCTAGTGAATTTATTTGCTCAGAAAATCAAAAAATATATCTTTGAGGATACAGATAGCTGTGCCAACTCTGAATACCAAAGAGTAAGGAAAGGGGGAAATATTAGCAAATTGTAATTATCAAAGCTTTTTCCACTTTGATCTCCCCCTACTCAACTCCATCCTTCTTAAAAATGTAGGACTCGCTGGGATTAGAAGTGAGAACATATGGACTTCAGATTTACAGTTTGGAAAGTACAGTGACAACCTCCTCCTTGGAGGAGCCATCCAGTTGTATTTTCCTGGCTTGTTGGGTTGAGCTGAAATAAGCCTTTTTCACTGACAAAGACTCTGACAAAGTATCTTGACCTGATGACGCTGGCAACGGAGACTCCAGAGACTTCTAGCTTCCATTCTCTGTGTCGCCATATTAAACCCTCACAACCCATGAGGGTTCTCCACCATTTTCTGTGTGGCTGACATACAGTGATTATATGTTCCCCAATTATACATACTCTGCATCCTCCCTCATGAATTTGTATCAGTTTCCTAAAGAACTGCGATACAATGCATAAGATATTACTGGATGCTCTGATAAGCTTAAATCTAGATTCCTACTGACTCTTTCGAGCTGCTCGCCAGCTCCCGAGATAGATCCTTCATAATGTAATTCAGGGCTAGAGTGACAGTACAGTGGGGAGGGCCTTTGCCTTGCATGCAGCCAAGCTGGTTTTGATCCCCGGCAACCCAGATGGTCCCCCAAGTATCTCCAGAAGTAATTCCTGAATGCAACACAATGAGTAACCCCGAAGAATCACTAAGTGTTACCCTCAAATCCCCCTTTAATCCCCTCCAAAATAATGTAAGTCATTTTCAAACCAATAGAATTCCTGTTTATTATTCATTTGTTCCTGTGTGTTTTCAGATGGCACTCTTTACACATTACCCAATTTTATAATTAGTAAAGCATTAAATTCATTGGATTTTACTTCTGTTATCTTAAAATTTTGCCATAGACACATCTCTATGAATAATTTGAGTAACATGATTCTCAATGAGCAACATCTTGTTTGTCTCCATCAGATGCAAGATTGAGGTACTTACTGACTGAGATTTGAGAGGTTTGTTGTTCAGTCATGTTAGCAAGCTGAGTTTAACCCCCTATCCAGGGGCTGAATACAGGTGATTTGACTCTACAAATTCTCTGATTGTATTGTAGTATTACACGGCGCCAGGGGCCAGGTGGTGGGTGTGACCCCGCCTACTGGAATTTGGAGGATCTGGGTGGAGGATGCTCGACTCCAATTTGAGTAGGCTTGGAGATCTCGGCCCCGGAACCCGCGTGGCTTTGTCCCTCTGCCAGTACCTTCATGTGTGCGGAGAGTGGTCTCAGCATGGTGGTGGCTGGTCCTGGAGGTCTTCGGCTGCCGGAGCCCTGGTTGGGGTGTCGTGTAATCCCATCAAGGGCCAAGACTCAGAGACTATAAAATCCAGCTCCCGGACGAGACCAGTGCAGTCAGTCTCCTGCCCCTTTGCCTGGCTGTTCCTCACTGGGGTCCCTTGGAAGGAAGCGGGTTGAGCTTTCCTCCCCGCCCCGACCAGGGCTCTGGCAGCTGAAGACCTCCAGGACCAGCCACCACCATGCTGAGACCACTCTCCGCACACATGAAGGTACTGGCAGAGGGACAAAGCCACGCGGGTTCTGGGGCCGAGATCTCCAAGCCTACTCGAATTGGAGTCGAGCATCCTCCACCCAGATCCTCCAAATTCCAGTAGGCGGGGGTCACACCCACCACCTGGCACCCTGGCGCCGTGTAATCCCATCAACGGCCAAGACTCAGAGACTATAAAATCCAGCTCCCGGAACCGCGCGGCCACATTTGCGGCCATGCGACTTCTTATCAGGACATCTTTTTATGATATCTTATTATCTCATTCCTACTTTGGACAAACTTGCAGGCTATCGAATATAGCCTGCCCACAGGGCAGAGTCTGGCAAACTCCCCGTGGCGTGCCCAATATGCCAAATACCAGTAACAATGATGGGTCTCATTCTCCTAAAGAGCCTTGAATATAATCTCAGGGCTAGGATGAAAGAGACGTTACTGGGGCCTGCTCGAGGTAATTGACGAATAACAGGATGATGAATGAATGAATGAATGAATTGTAGTATAATAGTAGTAACTTGTTTCTTGCTCAAACTAACTACCAAGTGCCTTCTACTCTCAAAAATTACCAAATTACAAATTCTTTCCCCCAAATCTCCTCATTCTCTCCAGTAGGTTGTTGTTACTTCCCTCCCATTGCTTGCATGAATATTATACACGTAAAACTCCTGATAACCTGAATACTATGATCCAAGCAGACAATATAAAAACATACATTTTCTTTTATTTTTAACACAATCCAGGAACTCAAGTTCCCAGTGAGGGAAATAGTTGTTACTACAACTCTGAAATGTGATGTCAAAGGGGAGAAAGAGTTAATAAATGGAGTCAGCTATTCCTCCAAAGATGAGGACTGCCACCCTGGCATGGTTCTAACCTTAGGGAAAAAATTAAAGGAAGCTGATGAGGTGCTTGGAAGATATTTACGTTGGAGTGGAGTTGCAACTGTGGCACCCCAAAGTGGCACTTCTGTGCACACATCAGGTTATAAATATGCAAATAGCGTCACTGGGTGATACTAGCCCAAACATTCACGGTAGGCTGATTATCAATTGACAGCTTTAAACTGGTACAATCCCTGCTGTGATGCTTCAGCAAAGAGTTTTCTTAAAGTCTTGTCATCCATCCCTGATGAGATGGGGAAGAGATCGCCAAGGAAGCCTCTTGAAGCTATAGAGGTGGTAATGTAATGTTTGAGGTGTCTTTCTCCCCCAAACAAAGAGAGAGTTAGGGATGATAGACAAGCAGGTTTATAAATAGAGGCTAGAGAGGTTACCAAGTTGGAGCATCCCTATCTAGAGTGGTTCTGACTAAAGGATTCTGAGAACATTACCTAAAGAGACAATGTAAGAAAAATCCTGTATTTATTGTTAGGCTGGCTGTCAACCCGGACTGTGATAAAATGGAGTTCTCAAGCTCACATCCTAGATACTCAGCTTCAGAATATTGGGAATGGGATTCAAGTCTTGATAGGTTTATTGGGTTCACCAAAGATGCTGATTTGTAGTCATGATTGAAGACTATGGTAAATAAACAAGAGCCATGAGAACGTTCATCAAGAACTCACATCATAACCTGAATTATGTATATGAAATCTGGTATGCAACTATGGATATTGGACTCTACTTTCCTTCCCCATGAACCTGGGGTTAAATGTAAACAACCACTGATCAATAGAGCACAAAGGAAGTAGAGTTACATGATTTCCAAATGTAATACATAAAAGAGAATATAGCTACTGCCAGATCCTCTGAAGTAATTCACTAGCTGAAAACTTGCAGGTAGCTATACTCCTCATGAAGGCATCACTGTAGGTGTTTTGGCAGACTGCCCTAGTTGAATTGTGAATCAACAGTTATATCAACGACCATTTATCTAAGTGAAAATGCCTTCAAACACTACTAATTCCTTAATGTTGTCACTCTAAGTCATCACACAGCCAGTAGCTTTTGAATTTTTCAGCATTGCTGCAGATTCTGTGAAACAAGCTATAATAAGTTGCCTAAATTCTGCACCCGCAATGTGCCGAATATAAGGATTACTTCACAGTGCTAACTTATGAGGCAGAACATGCAGCAGAACCACAAATCATACAAGGCATTGAAAGTAGAAGAAAGAGAGTATATAGACTGAGAAGGCCAGCTTCATTATTCAGTTATCCTTGTCATTCAATTAAAGACTATGTGAATTTGATTAATTTACTCATGGTTTCAGAAGATCATAATTCTAATGTTAGAATAGTTTGTTTCAGGATAGTGAGAAATATGAATGAAGACAATGTATAAGAACATGCCTAGCACAGACCATTATGAGTAAGAATCTAATAATTATTTCTACTATCATTATTTTTGTCATTAACAAAGTTGTAAGCTAAATCTTAAAGATTCTATAATAACAGGGCGGATATCAAAGATATCCAGTTTCACAATGCAGGTAGAATGTATCTAGATCATGGTGAATAAATTCCTAGTGGGGAAAAAATGTCAAGATCTGTCTTTCCCAATATATTACTTTTATAAATTGACAATATTAAAATCTTTCGTTCCACATGAATGAACCCCATACTTTCCAAAATGAGACTTTTTTTTAAGTCAAGGTTTTCTTCCCTCAAAAAACCTAGAAGCTAAACCTGTCTCAGTGCTACCTGGTACTCAGGGGACCATGTGGTGTTGGAAATTGAAACAGAATTTCTCACATTCAAAGGAATGTTCTCTGCCTATTTAACTATCTATCCAGCTCACTTTTTAATGTTCAGAACAAACACTCAATATTCACATGATAGCAGCATTCATGTCAAAGAAGAATACTCATTTTCTTGCTAATCATGATTTCTACACTTATACTAAAATGTAATATATATATTGCATTTATGTACATATCTATCACAAAACCTACAGAATACGCCTTTTAAATGCAAAATCAACACTTCATTAAAACAAGTTCCTTTACTTTACAGTAAATTTTAGAATCTAAGAATTCTTTCAACAAATCTATAACCCTTTACAATTCCCCATTTCTAGATACCCTATAGTTGCCATTAAATAATCACGCCCTATTAGGAACATGCTTTGTTATTATGGTTTTCTTTTAAAAATAATGTGGGGGCACACCATTCAGTGCTCAGTGGACCATGTGGTGCTACAGATTGACCCAGCATCCTGCATGGATCAGGCATGTGGTCTACCACTTGAGCCATATCTTGGTCCCTGCTTTGTCATTTTCTTTAGGTCTTCAAGTTTGAGAAAAGGGAAATACATCTGATAGCTCTGTACACATTATCATCAGTCCTCCTATAAAAGGAGAAGTTGATGTGATTACTCCTGTGGCATATGGAGCAAAGTGTAGCTAAATGATCCTTTTAGGGATCCAGATGGCCTCCAAGTAACTGAGATAATGATATTTAAACACTTTCAATAGTCATTTTTGTTTTAACAACTCTGAATAATGAATAGGTAAAATGTAGTCTCCATGAAAATACCAAATATTAAAAATTTCAGCATATGCAATACAAAAATAATTTGAATTAATTCACATAATTAAATTAATTTGCATAATTAAATATGTTAAGGAATAGAAATAAATAATTTTCTTGTTTTATATGAAAGTAACAATAAACAGCATTTTCCTTGTTGAGACAGATTTTAGATTTCAATAAGTCCCTTTTAAAATGATCTGGTAGATGGGTTATTTTCATTATGTTAATAACCTTCTGAGTAAGGAAAAAGTGGAAATAGCTTATAAATGGAACTTGCAAGTGATAATATGTAGGGCAGAAACCACTGATGTTCTAAAGACGTTATACAAATGGACACAGAGAGGGTACTGATATGAGCCAAAAATAGAAAAATTATATTTTGTTTAGAAAAATGAAAACCAATACATCTTCAGCAAATAAAGCAACAAACAGGCAAAAACTAGAAAGTAGTAACATTGAATGAGACCTGAAGCTGATAATGGAGAACAAATTAGACAGCGGTCTGTAATGTGGTGTGGATGCCAAAGAGGCCAGTGCTATTTTGAACTGAATACA
The DNA here is from genome assembly GCF_029834395.1 of Sorex fumeus. Classification (NCBI taxonomy): domain Eukaryota; kingdom Metazoa; phylum Chordata; class Mammalia; order Eulipotyphla; family Soricidae; genus Sorex; species Sorex fumeus. Next base: position 7,266,059 of record NW_026606322.1, on the reverse strand, counting down.
GTGACCTATTATTTGGGGGGCAAAGCAAAAATGCCAAGAAATGACTCCCACTTTCCTCAACCCTGGTGCTGCTAAACTATAACATGTCTTCTCTACATTCTAAATGTATTGAAAAATTGAATAGAATACAGACAATAGGACTAACATAACTAAAAAAGTAATAAGATGATAGAATTATGGGTAAATATTGAAGGAGCTATGATAAATAGGCTTAGCACTAAGGAAACATTTGAAGGTTGTCGTTTTCCTCAGGATGGAAAGATGAAATAAAATGTATAAACTAAAAAAACAATATATCATGAGAGGGCTGCAGAGCTATCAAAAGAACTGGAGTGTGTGTCATATACACAAGAGGTCCCATGTTTGTTCTGTAGCACCACATAACAACACCATCTCTGCCCAATACATATATACACCAGAATCTCTGAGCCTAGATACACTGCTTCACGGACCAGACTGAACATTGAACCATCTGATCCTCGCTGAATATCACCAGAATTGACTCAAAGCCCTGAACACTGTACAAGTGCTTCACCCCGCCCCCATGCCCAAAAGGAAAAAAAAAAAAGCACAGAAGAAAGTGTTCCAGGGAAATGGCTTAGCTTAGGATATGTTTCGTAGACGTCATCTCCTAACTTTATGTGGACGGACTACCGATCTTTCTGTTGCCCTACTTTTGTTGGAAGTAACTGGGCAGATTCTTCTCATTTTCACAGTAGAAAAACTTAACATGTTGGAGTCCCATTACTGGGAGAAAATGAAATGTGTGTGCTCTGGTTTTAGGACATTTCATAACGCTGGTGTCCATTACTTGATACCCAGTCAAAATGTAATTTCCTTCTTCTTGTTTCTAGTATACACACCAAATCTTGCTCTTGTTTATCTATCTCGAGGAATTTTCTGCATCTAAATGAAACAATAGAAAACAGAAAATGGAGTATCTAAACCAACAGGAAGTAAGGTGCTAATATGCAAACTAAAAGTTTCATAGGTTTCTCACATATATGTGTAAAGGCAATATTTCTATATAGAAAATGAGGAATATGGATCATTCCCAATTCTTCAGATCAGTTTCTGTAGTCTCATGTGTCATATGCTTTTATTTGGAAGTTGTGTCTATACCAGTTTTAGCAGATAATTCTCCTGGACTATGTTGCAGCTATTTTATCTGCTGCATCATAGTCCAGGAGAGTAAATAGGATGAATTTAGTAGGTGTTTATATTAAAACACCAGATATCATAAGCCTCTGACATACTTTATAACATATGAATCTGCATGAGGGAACTTTTCACGCAATGGCAATGAGTCAGGATGTACATTATGGGAAGGATGGCTTAAAAACAAGTATAACTTAGCATCCATCTATATCTGACATTCTACCACTCCAAAATTAAGCAACAATAGGATCTTTTCTCATTTCATGATTCATGAGTCAATATTGATGAATTCATTCCAAAATGAAACTGTGAGACATTGAGAGATGAAAAGTTGTTCCATAGCATGTTAAGTATGTACAATATTAGGGAGATATAATTTGGTAACAAAGTGAGTAATGAGATATGTAGAAGTAGCAAATAAAAATGGGCAAGTTAAAAAAAGAAAAAAAGAAAAAGAAATGCAATAGCCATCCATTACATATCTCCCTGGAGTAGAAGCATAGAAAATGTTAAATTTCTGCACCTACTTGTGATGTATTTGAAAAAACAGGATATCTTGCTCAGGGGAAACTATAAAAAGTCAGATATCTGCTGTAGAGCAAACGTAGTGAAACATGGGTCACTAAAGAGCCCCTAAGTTACAGAGAGAACAGGTTTGTGACCTTAAAAGTGTCAGTGCAGGCAGAGAAACTCCCATCACTACTAGGTCTGCCATTGACTGGCCTGCAGGTATCGACAGGAAAAGTGAAAACAATATAATAATCACTAGGTTGGACTTGTTATTTATATTCTAATAGCAAAGAAAATAGCTTCATAGGGTTTTGGTAATTTCCTAATACAAGCACGTTAATGAAAACAAGATAGTCACCCGAGGCAGCCAGTTTGGCCAAACATGGTCAGGAAAATGCATCATGTTATGTATAAAATGGGCTGTACCTTTGACCATAGGCAATCTGTGTGACAGATTTAGGTCACTCAGGGTTTACTACCACTGTAGTACTCTATGCTGATTATTAGTAGACAAACAGAAGAACTATTTTAGCCATGCCTCATAGATTTCTTCCATTTTGAAAAGGCACAGCCTTGGTCAACAAAACAAAGGCCAAAGACAGAATGCAGGGCTCTCTGAATTGCAGACAGTTAGCATGAGACAACAGCAGAGCATTTTAGTGTGAAGCACAAATAGGGCGTAGTCTTCTACTACCTGATTTCCTCTGAGAATTCTGGTTATATTTCAAGTACATCAACAGTGCATAGAAACTATGTGAGTTTTAGTTTATTGTTCATAACTTAAAGAGATGCTATACAATATGTAGAAATCTTCCACAATTTTAAGGTAATGATTGTGTAAAATGCAACATTACAAAAATTAAAAGGATCTGAACTATAGAGTGATGAAGCCTTCATGTAGACGCCAAAAATGAAACAAAAAATTAATAGGCTGCTGTACCAGCATATGAGTAGAAGCACCACTATCCCCAATTTGGTGCCAGGTACTTATGACATATGGACTGATAACAAGTACAATGTTTAAAGTATTGAACTTATTGAACTTTTAGGCTCATATGCTGCTGGAGCCCATGTGCTGCTTGTGCCTACGTGGCCAAGCACATATGATGCCCAATCACATGTGTCACCTGCATCTCCCCTCTTGAGATGTGAGCTTTCATGCTTTCCTATTTAATGCTGGGATGTGTCTAGAGGCTTTCTCTTTGCTCTTGGAGAAGCACACATTCTCTCTTGAGTGTTACTCTCATTCTCTCTCTCTCTCTCTCTCTCTCTCTCTCTCTCTCTCTCTCTCTTTCCCCCCTTCAAAACTTGTCCAAATAAAATCTATTTTCCTTCAAAAACTAAATAAGGTGTATTGAACTTTTAGTTCAACTTAGCTGTGGTTTACTACATCCAAGAGATGAGCATAATAAATATTTGAGTAAAAACTTGTGAGGAAAAGACAGAATTCTCAGATTTATCATGGCTTATGTAGCAAGTAAGTCTAAACACAAAGCAAAATTACTAATTAATTGGAATTTTGTAGACTTGAAAATATATTTCAGAAATCCTTCAACAAAGACATTTTATTATATATGAATATACATTATAAATTATTATATAATATACATTTTTATGAAAACTGGCATTAACCATACCACATATAAGCAGAAATCTCTATTTTCAGTCTTTTTCATTTTTTCTATTACCATATCTGAAAACCCATTCCAAAATACCCAGCTCTTATTCCATGCAAGCTTCACAACAATATAGCAATGGTTAGTAGTCACTATATATAAAAACAAAATACATAGAGATGTAGATTTAAATCTATGAACAATGGGAGGACAGTGCTACAGTAGATTTAAAAATATATTCAACTCAATAATTAAGAGTTAAGTGTTGTCTTAAGCTCTCCGAAGAGAGAATAAAAAGGATATTTACTCAGTCAGCTTAGCACTCGAGGTGCAAAGTCAGGTATGGCTAACTCAAAGATTTCCAGTAGAGAAGCAGTGAATATGAGATAAATAGGCTTCCTTAAATTTGCTTAAAACTCACTCTCTGATTTCAATATTATTCACTACAGGTGTTCTTTAAAATGCGCTTTAATTTCATTAGAATATAAGCAAATAGATCATGATACCAGTGTTTTCTCTGCGTGTACACGCATGTAGTATGTACATTTATTTATTCAACAGTTAGGCATTAGATCATGTACAATAAATAAAACAATATATATCGTCTATGCTTTTATAAGAATTATAATTAATCTGTCTACTCTAATTGAAGAACTAAAGTTATTTAAAACCAAATATCCAGACACATTAAAATATTAAAAAGTTTGATTCTCAATGACTCATCTGAGGGAAAGATATAGAAATAAGTTATTTTTATATTTGAGAAATCAATCTTCTCACAATATTGTCATTATCTCCATTATGAAATTGGAGAAATTAAATTTCTGCAAGTGCTGTGCAAGGGCCACCTAGTGAAAAAGAGAGAAATTATAATTCAGAAACTTATAATATAGAATTTTTATGAAAGAACAGAGCGGTAACTTCTTTGAGAATTTTAATATCATCATAAAATGTGATGTCATCAGTGAACACATAAACAGATATTTGGAAAGAAACAGTATATTCAGTAGTAAAATTGTGCAACAATTTCTAAAATTTTAAACTATTTTTCTCAAATTTCAAATATTACTAACTTATAGGAACTTCTTTTTCGTTGACCAATATGCGAGAGGAAAAATTATTTTATAAATACACAGATATCTAACAGCAAGTTAGATAGCTAACTAACCTAGATGTATAATGAAAGTGTTCTCTAAGACTCTTCATGATATTGTCAGCTGCTGGTATAGCTACTAAGTCTAAAGGAGATAGAATACCTAATGAGAAAAAATACAAAAAAACAAGCAGAACAGAGAAGTAGAAAGCAAAATTGTTGGAATAGTGGCAACTACTGGCTACTTCCTCCTGGAATATTCCTTTGATAAATAAATATGATAAACCATGTGCATTATCTAACAGAAAAATATATTTCAAAGCGAGATGTGGGAAGTAAATCAGGCCTTCATCTTACTTGAATGTTTTCAACATAGATTGTTTTAATTAGCATCACATTCTGTTAAATGCTAGACACTTCCCAAAATAAATAAATAAATAAATAAAATGTTGGGCACTGACTGGAAATTTGGCCAAATCTTATGCAAGGGAAAATAATTTTTTCATTGTAAATAACTGTATTTCCACAGAGAAGCAGTTTCTAGAAATGGGTGTTACTTTGCATTGTTAGTTGTTCTGATTAAAAAAATTTTTAATTTTAAGTGTGCTTTTATTACTAATAAAATTTTTCTCTTAAATCTGGACTAGGTAATTTATTTTCAAAAAGTTAGTTAAATTTTTTTATATAGTTCTAATTGTCTACAGTTTTGATATTATGAAACTTGAGAGAAAATTTCTGATTTTTTTTTTCTTTTTGGGTCACAACCAGCAATTCTCAAGGGTTACTCTTGTCTCTGCATTTAGAAATTGCTCCTGGTAGTGCTCGGGGGACCATATGTGATGCCAAGGATTGAATTCAGGTCAGCCGCATGCAAGGCAAACACTCTTCCTGTTGTGTTATCCCTCAGGCCCAATTCCTGTTATTTTTATTGTTATTATTATTATATATGAAGACATGCACAGAGAATTTTAAAGACAAACAATCTTTACATATTATTGGTAATATCCTCTCTTTCCCAAAGGACAATACTGAGAACCAGTCTGATTCTATGCATTTTGGATATCTGAAATAAGTATTTTGTGCAGGCCTGGAAATTATCTATTCAAAGTATTCGTAAGATACTATGAGGAATGGAAAGATAGGTTAGCAGGTAGGGGACCTGCCTTTGCACACCGACAGCCCAGGTTCTATCCCTGGCACCCCAGGAGTGATCCATGAGTACAGAACCAGGAATAAGACATAGTCATGTGTGCCCCTACAAAACACTGTTACTGTCACTCCTGTTGTCCATTGATTTGCTCAAGCGGGTCCAGTAACGTCCCCATTGTGACACTTGTTAGTGTATTTGGCATATCGAATACATCATAGGTAGCTTGCCAGGCTTTGCAGTACAGGCGAGATGCTCTCGGTAGCTTGCCTGGCTCTCTGAGAGGGGCGGAGGAATCAAACCTGGGTTGGCCAGGTCAGTCGTGTGCAAGGCAGACACCCTATGCACTGTACTATCGCTCCAGCGCCCCCACAAAACAAAAGTAAAACAAAAAGCTTAAAATACTATTTTGTTGGGTTTGGTCCTACCTACATCCTAGAAAATTCTTTTCCTAACTTGCCTTTAATGTTTCCTCTCCCTATAACTTTAACTCTGCATAAAGGTAAAGGTAAAGGTAAAGGCCCTCCCGTTGATCGTCGATTTGCTCGAGCGGGCCCAGTAACGTCTCCATTGGAGACTTTGTTGTTACTGTGTCTGGCATATCCAATACTCTCGGTAGCTTGCTGGGCTCTCCAAGAGGGGCGGAGGAATCGAACTCGGGTCGGCCATGTTGGTCGCGTGTAAGGCGAACGCCCTACCCTCTGTGCTATCGCTCCAGCAACTCTGCATATTTACAACATAATATTAAGTGATACAATTAATCCTTTAATTCTGAAAATCAATTACTGAATTTGGTATAATAATAATAATATAGTAAAAATATTAATGTTCAGTTTTTAAAATCATACAACTGGTGCTCTTAATTTACACTGAAATCACAACAGAGAAAAGCAAATTGCAAATAAGCAGGAATCCAGTTTTGCTACATGAAGACAGGATCACCAAAATTTCTAATTCTGCTTAGATGTCTGCATTAAAAAATAATGAATATTAAGACACTTTCATACTTATAAGATAAGACAATGTAATAATACAATTCTTCCTTCTATTTGTTAGTCATGAACGTCGTGATGATGAAAGTCAGTTTTTACTGTTGTACCCAGTACTTGCCTTGGTTCTATATCTGGACACATTTAGTGGAGTAATTAAATAGTTGCTTCAGTAAACAAATATTGACTCATTTCAGACTTATAGACAAACTAATTTTGGGTTGACATTAACACAGGTAGATAGTAGCAATGTCTGTATAGATAACTTTCTTTAATTGTGTTTGGATCTCCTGGCTACCTTTTTTACTACTTCTTTTACTATCATTTTAGTGTCTCTATCACTGTCTTTGCTTCTCCTTCTCACACACAGAAGCATACACACACACACACACACACACACACACACACACACACACTTCAGATGTACCTTTTTTTTGATGGACTGCAAGAATTTTTATTGTAGACCTAATCCACGCAATTGATTTCAAGAAACAGAAATTGCTTGTGATGACATAGTATGTTAGGACAAGCACAGCCCAAATTAAAGAGAGTAGAACCATGGTCCCACGGTCTATCTATAATAGAATCCAAGGAACTCATTGTAGAAACTTCAGGTAATTTTTTCTCCTATCTAGAGTCTTAAGAATTAGAAGTAGATATATAGTATTTTGAGGATGAAGAACCATAGTTATGGGGAAAATGAAAACAATTTAAAATAAATGTAGAAAACCCTGAGAAAAAAAGATCAAAAGAATAAAATTAGATAGAAAATATCAGTGTCTATTAGTCATTCAAAAAAAATTGCTCTGGGGCCACACTCAGCCATGCTTAGGGTATAATCCTGGCTCTGCTCTCAGAAATGAGTGCCAGGTATCAAACCAGGGTCAGCCACATGCAAAGCAAATGCTCTAATTCTCTGACCTCAATTCACAATATTATTTTACAAGTAGACTTCGTAGTTTATTTCTTGAGACCAAAAATGAAGATGAAAAAAATAATGTAATATAGAACTACATAGAACGCAGCTTGAGCAGGAAGGTCTTGATATGTATGTTATCCCAGCTTGACTCTCTACAATAGTCCTTTCACTGGTGGGGGACAGAGATATAGTACAGCTGGTAGGACATTTGCCTCGCACATCAAAACTGACCCTGGTTTGATCTCTGGCACTGCATATGGTTGCCTCAACACTGCCAGGAGTGATCACTGAGCACAAAGTCAGGAGTAACCCCTGCTCAGAAACCAAGAAAAAAAAACATATAAAAAAGAAACAAAACAAGATTCACTGTTCAAACAATAAATTATCAGGTCACTATTCAACATGTCTAATATGAAATATATCAATTCTAAAAGTGAACAATTATTATTTATTTTGCATACATAGACCATTGGTTATAAAAAAATAGACCAATTTTTTTGGATAATATAGTATTTGATTTCAGTTTTAAAAAACAAACAAGCAACCCTGGTTCAGATGCCAGGGTTATCTCAGCCTGCATTATAGTCTTAAAAACTTCTTAAGTGAATCTCTAACCACAGGTAGGGGGAGGGTATGAGATGGTGGTATAGTGGGGTTTTTGGTGGTGAGAATGGGCACTGGTGAAGGTACGGGTGTTTCATTGTATGACCGAGACTTAAACCCGAAAGACTTCTCTCATGGTGATTCAATAAATAAATTTATAACAAATGAAAAAAAATGAATCTTTAAACAGCACTATCACACCAAATGTCAAAATATATTGGCATTATATCCTACTGTCATATGTGCAATCTCCTTTGTATTTAATAATGTACTTAACAACAAGGTTGGTTAATCCTATATTAAGTAAACCAAGTAAGTAAAGTAAAGGCCCTCCCGTTGTTCATCGATTTGCTCGAGCGGGCCCAGTAACGTTTCCATTGGAGATTTTGTTGTTACTGTGTTTGGCATATCGAATACATCACGGGTAGCTTGCCAGGCTCTATTGTGTGGGCGAGATACTCTCGGTAGCTTGCCGGGCTCTCCGAGAGGGGCAGAGGAATTGAACTCAGATCGGCCATGTTGGCTGTGTGCAAGGCAAACGCCCTACCGCTGTGCTATCGCTCCAGCCCACCAAAGATGATGCAATTATTTTTAAGTGGATCAAGGCTTAATGTAATGAAACTTACTTAGTAGTGAGGGGAGAGGGGCTGGAGCGATAGTACTTTGCTTGCAGTCAACCCGGGTTCGATTCCCAACTTCCCATATGGTCCCCCAGCAGGAGTAATTCTTGAGTGCTGAGCCAGGAGTAACTCCTGTGCATCGCCAGGGGTGACCCCTCCCCCCCAGAAAAAAGAAGTGAGGGGAGAGAAAGAGAGGAATATATGTTCAGGAGAGAATATAGGCTTCCCAGAGTAGGAAGAGCAGGAGGAGAGAAAAAGGTGTTCAATGGAGAATGCAGGCTTGAAACAGCAAGCCACGAGAATAGCATTTTCACACAGTACCTTTGCTAGCAGGAGAAGTTCCTTAATACTATAATCTTAAGTATAAACTATAGGTATATATGATTACATATTAGCCATCAATTAGACTTAACTTCCGTTTCACTAAAGACAATCGTTACAGGCATTTTCCAGTGGAAAAGTGACATAACCACAGTGGTATAAATTCCTCACAACAGGATTAATCCTCACTAGAAGCTGTTTTCTAAACAGCTTTTCTTTTAATCAGTTACTCTGAAAATTTAAATGACCAAACCCCTCCAAAAAAATTCCTAATACCGATAATAAGAAACAGATACTCTACTTCATTACTGGTGACAGCATAAACTCTAAAACGTGTTTCATATTTAATTGGCAGTTGCTATTACATTTAGATCCTCTGTTATCTTTGACATGTCAATCCCACTTTCATAATCGGCATACTTGGTTAAAAGAGCAGATTTTGGGTACAGACTGCCAGGATTTGATTCCTGCTCCAGCCTTGCAGAAATGTTATGTGGCTGACGACTTCAATTTCGGACCTCTGTTGCATCTGCTGTTACCCTCATCTATAGAAATAGACACTAAACCTACTGAATAAGACTAACTCACAATTACAGTGTGCATAGAGAAGGTTAGTCTAAAAGTTATCAAGAGCTGTTACTATTTTTGTATTAGAGAAATAAATGCACGTATGGACAATACTAAAAGTATACTGCTTCACACTTGAAAATAAAAAGAAAAACTGATCAGATGTTCTTTAATGTGTGTCCAAACTAAATTGTGAACTATTATATATAAGTACACATATACAGATATGCATCGCATATACATAAGTCAATATATACCTACTTTCCTGCTAGGTGCTAAGTTCAGAAACTGAAAAATGAAAAAAAAGTAGCAACTTAAATTTTGGTGAACAGGCTACCACAAAACAAATGTAATATCCAGTAACTTAGATGGTGCTGAGAGGAATAGGGGATTAAAATCAGTGTAACTGTACAAAAATACTATATATTAGAAAGCAATGGTTTTGAGGGGTTTTCTGATTTGGAGGATGGGTGTATATTTTTATAAACACAAAAGATTATATAAAAGGTAACATAGTGGCTAGAGAAACACCTTGAAGAAATCAATGCTTTGCCTGTGGAAGACCCAGGTTTCATCCCCAAACCATAAAGTTTCCTGTTCATTACCAGGAGGCACCCAAGAGCACCCATCAGGATTAGTCCTCAAGTACTGCCCCAAAGCAACATATATAACAGAAAGGAGAGAGAACACACCAAGGTATTGAAGTTAATTACCTCAAAGAGGTTAGAAATCAGGAGAGAATAAGATGGGGAAAGTTTCCTAATACCATCTTCATATATTTTTATTAGTATGCATGCTATTTTTAAACTTAAAATAATTTAAATAATTGTAGCACTGTAGCACTGTCCTCCTGTTGTTCATCGATTTGCTCAAGTGGGCACCAATAACGTCTCTATTGTGAGACTTGTTACTGTTTTTGGCAAATTGAACCTGGTGAGCTTGCCAGGTTCTGCTGTGCGGGCGAGATACTCTAGATAGGTTGCTGGGCTCTCTGAGAGCGGCAGAAGAGTCAAACCTGGGTCAGCCTGGGTCGGCCGCGTGCAAGGCAAATGCCCTACCCGCTGTGCTATCACTCCAGCCCAATTTAAAATAATTAGAGCAAATAAATTGAAAAGTAAATGGTGGGGGGGTTCTGGAGTGATAGCACAGTGGGTAGGGCGTTTGCCTTGCACACGCCTGACCCAGGTTCGATTCCCAGCATTCCATATGGTCCTCTGAGCTCTGACAGGAGTAATTCCTGAGTGCAGAGCCAGGAGTAACCCCTGTGCATAGCCAGGTGTGGCCCAAAAAGAAAAAAAAATAATAATAATAACATAAAATATTTTAAAAAATTAAAAGGAAAAAGGAAATGACAAAAAAAATCAGATGAATATATTTTATGCTTCAGTATAACAGATAGCAAATAAATACTGATTAAACTGAAACACGATTAAATTAAACAAGAACTGTCTTGGGTGAGGCACAGATTACATCCAAAAATTACATAGTAGTGAAAGACATATGAGCATCCTAAGAGAAGGTATTAGGTCATTGTGAGCTCGCTGCTAATTTATGTCAAAGGGATTCACCTACAGAACATACCCAGTACTTTTCCTAAACAAGTATCCCTTTATCGTCCTGACTACAGCCTAGGAATGGGTTGAGACAGTTCACATAAAAGAAGGAGGGATTTGGCAGTTTGGGTGGGTGAGAGGTGAACAGAAGAAAGCAGAGCAGGGTTGACAGTGAAGTCAGCACTCCTGCTGTGACCTACACACAACACAATTGATTTGTTTGACTTTTTCCTTTGTTTCCCCCCCATCCCCTACCTTCCAGTGGAGGTGCTGTTGAACAGGAAAATCATCAAAAGCTAAACATCTGAAGGGAGAAGAAACAGAATGAGGACACTCAGCAGCTTCAGTCCCTGAATAACGGAGAGAGGGCTTCAGCAGCCCACAGAGAAAGGGCAGAGACAGCAGGCCTTTACCAGGCCGGGAAAGAAGCAAAGAATCTGGAGCATTCTCCAGAGTCAGTCCCACCCAGGTACATGGAATAGCTCTAATTTCTTACATTACCTGGAATGATGCCCCTATTCCACTCCACAATTGAACTAAACACACTTTCCATGATGTGAAAAGTATGAATGAATTTCAGTGGATGAACTGATTAAACAAAAGAATGGCCCTGAGAACTACTGTCTAGTTATTTTGATTGCTATTGAAATACAAAAGATGCTGCTGATATTCAATATCGTTCCCTTCAAACTGTCTACTATAGTTTACATGATTTGAATAAATACAGTTGGAGCTCTTGAAATGTTTGAGTGCTAACAAGAAGCCAAATAAGATATATCTCACTACTTGTAGGGACAAACCCAAATAACTTCCTGTTTAAATATACCAGTACCAACAACAGCATGAATATTATCCTTTTTAAAGTAACAATGTGAAAAGATGACTAAGTTTGCCAGAGGAAATTTTGTCTAATCTTACAGGACATTGAGACAGATTTTTTTTTTCTCGTCTGCAATTTGGAGTTAAATGGTAATCGTACTTTACCATGTTTGCAAATGTAGAGAAAGTAGAAACCTATTCTAGGTAGAGAGGCATAAAGACCCACTAATTCTCTGACCTCTCTGAAATTTTTACCATTGAAGAAAACTTAAAATAAAAGTAAAGGGGTCCTTTCAAACTTACGCAGCACTCAATTATGCACTCAATAGTGCAATGATTGTCATAAAAGTTTTTAGAGGATAACAGATAAGATGCTTCCCCCAAGAAAGTGGGAAAGGGAAATGAAAAAATGGCAGATATGTAAGTACGGATCTTGTTGGTCAAAGGCAGATAGAATGGAAAGGTTTTTCTTGGAGAATGATAATTATCACATGTAGACAGAAAAGATACTCAAAAAATAGAAGAAGATAACTTGTTACAGCCCAGGTTTTGCATTCAAGGGGCTCTGTTTAACTCACAATAGTACATGGCTCCCTGCACATAGCCAGAAGTGACCCTGTGAATTCCCAAGAGGGCCCCCCTAACCCTCACTCTCCTCACATTGCATAAAAGGAAAAACAAATATAGATAGATATATATTAGATGTCTATATCTATCTCTATATATCATCATCTATCTCTAGATATGTATATGTATATCTATCTATCTTTAAAATGAGTGTCACAGTAGGTCACAAGAGAGGAGAGGGCAGACCATCTTTGCTTAATTCTCAGGATCAGCTAGAGATGGCTCTGTGAATAATGTTACAATTTTACTTTCTCCTTGAAGTTTGGAGCTCTAATATGGAAATATGTTGTTGGATAAGGAAAAAAATAATCCTTCCTTTACCTTACCACTTCAGAGAATGTTTTACACCTCAAAGTAAAACATAAAATAAGTTATCTCTCTAATCTCTAAATCATGCTTTCATTTGAACATCTTTTCTTGTTGCTAATTATAAAATAGATCAATCATTTATTTTCTTTAAGTCCCATACATTCCCTTCCAACAGACATCACTGTATCACATAATGCAGCAAAATAATTTTATTAGGAGCTCTTTGTGTAAGTAACAGATTATTCATTCTAACGTAAAATGTTTTCAACTCTGTCCTGTGTTGATGGCTGTTTCTCCCCTGTATCATTAGACACCTGCACACAGATATGCTTACTTTGGTTGATGTTGTTGAATAATTATTAAGAGAAATGTGTTGCCTCACAGTGCTCAGGGAGCCCCTTGGTCACCCCGAGAGATGTGAGGAGTCAGTTGTTGATGGCAAGGATCTGAGGGTGCAAGCTGTTCTATTCCTGCAGTGTTACTCCAGGGCCGCCTGTCAGAGCCTGGAGGATTTCAGGGTCACACCCAGGAATAAGGGGATTGTGGGGGGGCAGTGTGTTAGCTGGGACCTAATGAAGAATCAGGAAGGTAATCCTCTCCACTGGTCTCTTCACCTGTTCTTGTAGCACTGTAGCACTGTCCTCCCGTTGCTTATCGATTTGCTCAAGTGAGCACCAGTAACATCTCACAACAAAATGTGAGACTTGTTGTTACTGTGTTTGGCATATTGAATATGTCATGGGGAGCTTGCCAGGCTTTGCTGTGCTGGCAAGATACTCTCAGTAGTTTGCCGGGCTCTCTGAGAGGGCCGGAGAAATCGAACCCGGGTTGGCCATGTTGGCCACGTGCAAGGAAAACACCTAACCCGCTGTGCTATCGGGTTAGGTGTTTTCCAGCCCACTTGTTCTTGTATCCAAAATATATTCTGGACAGTAGTGATTAGATTTAGTGTGACCACTGTTTAATCTGGGTATTATTCTCAAATTGGGCTGGAACGATAGCACAGTGTGTAGGGCATTTGCCTTGTGTGCAGCCAGCCCGGCCGAGCCGGGTTCAGTTCCTCTGCCCCTCTCAGACAGCCTGGCAAGCTACCGAGAGTATCTCACCCGCACTGCAAAGCCTGGCAAGTTACCCATGACATATTCAATATACCAAACACAGTAACAATAAATCTCACAATGGAGACTTTACTGGGTCTGCTTGAGCAAATTGATGAACAATGGGAGGACAGTGACAGTGACAGTATTATTCTCAAATTAAAACATTAGGCCTCATGATATAAAGAAACCGTTATTGGCAACCCAGGGTGAAACAAGCCTTTAATGACACATGAATCAGATTATGACTAAATTATGAAAAAGGATTTGGTAATCTAAGTGGAAAAATTCAGACAAAGATAAATGATATTCTTCTACTCTTGCTGAATGATTAGAAAAGATCAATTTTTCTCTGGTTAGTTCTGCCAATAAGAATTATAGTTTGAACCGCATAATTACAGTACTTGATATTTAATTTAGCTACTTATTATAAACCATCATGCTGATGTAGGCATGTAGGGAAAGCCCCTTCCCAAAGCAATGGCAAAAGCCAATCTTTCAGAAAACAGATTAAAACAGGAACTAAGGCCCTGGTAACACCCTCACTTATCCACAGCATTAGACCCACCTACCTCCAGAAACAAAAGACCAGGAAAGGAATTTCAAAGAAGGCCATCACCACTTCCAACCACCCTAGGCAATCTCCTTAGCAATGGACTTTTACCTGGGTAGAAGCCCCACTTAGCAGCAGATTGGAGAAACCCTATAAAGGCCACCTTGAGCAAAGGAAGGACTCGCATATGCCGCCCGAACCCATGTGCTCTTTGTACCCCTGTGACCTGTGACCAAGCACAAGTGCCTGAGTATGTGATGCCCGCATCTCCCCTCATGAGATGTGTACTTTCGTGCTTTCATGCCTAATGCTGGGATGTGAGTAGGGGCTCTCCCCGCCCTTGGAGAAGCCCGGGTTCTCTCTTGAGCACAGTACTCTCTCTTCAACTTTCTCCTCCTCCTTCCCTTCAAAACCTCCGAATAAAATTTGTTTTATTTCACTGCTTGTCTACTCCTGAAATTCTTTTCTGTGAGGCGAGACAAGAACCCAGTAAACCTGAGTCCCGATGGCAGGGGCAGTTGGGGTGAAAGTGACCATCTTTCTCCTATTCACTGCACATAAGTCACCATTGGGCCCACCTACATCAATGCTATTGTCATTTAATTGTTTCATGCTCACAATTTTTATTTCTTTAATGGGACTGTCTTGAAGGCCAGGATAAAAATCTTCCCATCTTATATGGATTTTTCCACAGCTGTCCAGTATATACATAGGAAACCATAAAACTGTATCAAATTAAATTACTACATAAGAAACTTTAAACTGTAAAGAAAATTGTAATAATATAAATTTACTTCTGCTACTGTCTAGCCCAGTGATAAAACAAAAAAAAAGAGGAAAGGAAAAGTGTCCAAAAGCAGGTATTGGGATTTTGTATACTAAAATTCATGTAATTGACTTTTTATCTCATATATTAATATAATGGAATACCTTACTTCTGTAAATTCTGCTGAAAGATTATAAATTGAACACATTACATAAATACTAGAGTATGCATTATGTTCTATTTCAGGAACTAACTTTTTGAGTCTAGAAGTACTTAAATCTACTAAGGGAAATCTCAGGAAGATCATGGTAGAAGAGCTTTTATAATTATAACATAAAATATTTTATGGTTAATTTGTTGTGTTTTTTTTGGGGGGGTGTTGTTTTGTATTTTAATAGCTATGCTATCTACAACAGGTGACTAAAAAGAATGTTATCAAAAGGTGCTAGAAACCCTCCTTCCCTTTTCTTTTGACCTTAAAGCAGAATTGCCTAACAGGAACATTTGCTTTTAATGCTTAGGTCAGGAATCTAAACTAATAGAACAGTTAATCTTGCTTTACCTTTCCAGTGAAATTCTGAAATTAAGGGATTGTTGTATTCCTTCCAACCATAAATAACTGAAAGTTTCTAAGAGCAACATGGAATCAAAATACAAACCCTGCATTCCCAGGATCTGATACTTCATTGGAAACTGCAGCCCTTGCAGATACTATCTGTGTCTCTGTATCTGTTTGTATCCCAGAGTCTAGAAATGCCTTCACTAACAGGTCTTATATTTCAGCCTTGAATGTCTCTACTACATTTGATTCAAAGCTCTGGCAGTTTCCAAAAAAATGCTATGAATTTTCTTTGTTGAATTTATAAAACTATAGTTCTGGTAGCATTCCCTTGGAAATAGGACACTTAAATATTTTCTTGTACCTAGAATCACAGAATTAAAAAAAAAGGGAAAAAAATTGGAGCTCAAAGAGTCTAACGATATTCTTTAAATTTAAAGCTGCATTGGGTCTTGCATGTAAATGCAATATTTTATGGAAGCTTGCTTTAGAGAAGCAAGAAAAGACATAGAAAAGACAGACTACTATCATGCATTCTCAAAGGAAATAGATTCAGAATAGCCACTGGGGACATCATCAATGTTTTTAAATTCCACAGACATGTTGAAGAAAGCCATCAAAGATTCTAAGGCTGCAGAAAAGGTACTGTGTGTATATTTGTTTTATTGCTTGATAAAGAGAAAATTCAGAAAACTGCTTAAATGTAGAGAATGCAGACAATCATAACAATGAGTGTCTAAATGGCATGATAATTTCCTAGCATTCTATTATGCAATAAAATTAGTTTCTTACATTACAATAAACAATTGGATATTATATTAATTCAAAGAAAGAGTTGACTCCCTTAGTTACTGAGTTGATAAAATGAAATCCACTGCATAATGATAAGGGGGTTTAGCAAATCTATTTGTTTTCTACACTTATATGCACATAGATACGCTAAATTTTTAGTAATATCAATAAGATTTTAGCAACATCTGAAATAAAGAAAATAATATAGTATGTTCTACATTTTAAAAGAAATTATTATTATTAAAATAAGCTCAACACTTGATTGGGAATTACTTTATTGAAGTATTTATGTCTCTCTTTTTTCCCTTATTGAAGTCAATTGTAAGCAGTAGATAAATCAAAATTCAGAGTTAACTACTTCCTGGAGGGCAAAGGGCAAAACTTTATGCCTGGTTTGCTGGGGTCCCAGTTTGAACCCTACAAACAAAAGGTTCTCAAGCTGTGGCCTACAGCATAAAGCCCAGAGTAGTCCCAGGCATCACTGGGTGAGGTCTTAAACAGAAAATTTTATTTTTGAAGACCCTTATTTAAGTGTAAAGTCAGACCATCAAATTGCCAAACAAAATTACTAAGTTTAGCTCCTTCAATTTTACTTTACAGAGTCTATACTGAAAATTATGTTTGTGATAAAATAATAAGTTTTACTTAATTTTGATTTCATTAAATGGAAAGATGGTCATATTTTTAAAAAGGCTTCATTTCCAATATTTCCCCTTTAGAAATTATCAGAGTTTTTTACAAATATGAGTTTTCTGTGGAATTTCTGAGAAGATCCAACCATAAAAGTTTTGTTAATAAAAAAAAAAGGATGCTTATCACACTAAAATTAGCTCAAGTATTGGCTAAAACTGATGCTTACAATTTTAGAGTGTTTTAAATTTATAATCTAACATGATGCACAGAAGTAAATGAATGATTCCCCTCAAAAAATGTCCAGGAAATTTGATCTCATAAATTAACCATGCATTATAATAAAATAAAAATAAATATTTGCCTCCTGAGTATAGTCCTCAAGGAGATGGTCTAGCTTAACTTCCTGTTAGTCGTCGATTTGCTCGAGCGGGCGCCAGTAACATCTCCATTTTTCCCTGTCGCATGCTAGTG
Source organism: Sorex fumeus (assembly GCF_029834395.1). Lineage (NCBI taxonomy): Eukaryota > Metazoa > Chordata > Mammalia > Eulipotyphla > Soricidae > Sorex > Sorex fumeus. The sequence goes on along the minus strand of NW_026606322.1, from coordinate 7,248,337 downwards.
TAGCCCAATGGCATCTGTTCGCTCTGGGAACATGAAGAGCCTCAAACCGATCGTTCATGATCTTGATGAAGAAGTCTGACCATCTGGTAGGTGGGCAGCCACCTTTGTGTATTCGATATGCCAAAACCAGTAACTACAACTGGTCTCATTCACCTGGTCTAGTATCAATGTTTTAAATCTAATTTTATATATTCTGAATAGATTATTATAAGGTTTACAACCTTTGAAGCTAATTATCCCTTTCCAAAGCTTAAATAAATAATAAAGAAATCCTTAAAACATTTAAAGCAAATTTATACATGTTAGTGTTCTTCATTGAAAATAAGAGAAGATTTCCTCCAGATTGACAGTGGGGGAGGAAAGGGCAGTTGGTCAATTATAGGGAATAGAACTGACTAGTTTCATAAAATAAAATAGAAAATAAAAGAAAGGATTTAAATATACAAACTTTTAAAAAGTAAATATCAAGAGCTTTGAAGCAGGAATGCAGGAGTCTCCTTAGGGTTTATCCTTAAAACATAGTTCCACGCATTTTCCATCCTTACTTGAACTGGCTCCATATAAACTGCTTAGAAAAGCTATCTGTCTAATTCCCTAAGCAAAGTTGAGAAGACAATAAGGTTGACAGTCCAAATAATACCATCTAGTATGCAAGAGTGAAAGTTTTCAAAGGAAACATAAGTTGATTTTACAAGTAATAGAAACGATGGTGGCTCCAAACAAGAGAGTTCTCCTAGAAATGCAATGCATGAATTTATCCTTCATTCTTTACTCAATGGAGGCATTTTCTGGAATTCACTAGCAAGCTAATACAGGATGCTACATGAATACAGGAGTGTTGTTTATATTATACTATATGCCTTGGAAATAAAGCCCTATACTGCATTGCATAAGAGGGAATGACAGAAAGCCATAACACAAATGAAAGTAAGAAAAAAATTGCCAAGTCAATTTATACATGATAAAATAATGAAACTTAACACTATTCAATAAGTTTATTACTAGAATATAATGATCTCACCAGTTGAAATTTTTTAAAAAATTGATATGAGTGACAGATGAGATGAAGACATTGTCATTATGAAGCTGTTCCTATACAAAAATGATAGTTGGTTCAAAATTACTATGAAAAAACGAAAATGTGACTGATTAAATCATTATACAAATACATGTATTTTTTTAAGTAAAAACTGATTTTATTTGGAGGTTCTTTAGAAACTGGAAGGAACGGGGGAGAAAGCAAGAGAATAACGCGCTCAAGGGAGAAAGCAGGCTTCTCCAAAAGTGTAGAGAGCCTCAGTCACATCTCAAGAGGAGAGATAAAGGCAACACATATGCCCCTCACCATATGTGCTTTGCCATGTGAGCACAAACAGCACATGGATTTGGGCAGCATATGCGCAAATAATTATTTTTTAATGACAGATTCTACTGGTTTCAGTGCAATTTTTAAAATTAATATGTCCAGGGCCAGAGGATTGATCAAAAACTGAAGTGCATGCTTTGTACAAAAAAAAAAAAAACATTACAATTCATCATACTACATGATGCCCTGAACACCACCAGAGTGTCCCCTTTTACCAAATAAAATAATATATACAATTAAAAAATGAAGATTGCCAATAAAACAAATTTAAATTTGAGTAATGCTTTTCATAGTGATTATTTCCCATTTCATCCAAAATGCTTTTTTAGATGATGTTGGATAAAAATAGTTGCAAACATTGTTTTGCATTTAAGTTTCTGTTGTCATTAATGGCTTCATCATATATTTTTTCCATACTAAACAGAAGAAAAATTGAGCTTCCATTAAATGAATATTTAAATAACTATTTAAATGTGTTAAAAGAAAGTATAATTACAATGAACAGCATTTTAAATTATGCTTTGAACTTACTGGCAAAGTGCTGAAGATATAGCTAAGGGCTGGGGCACATCTTTTGCATGTGGAACATCCTGGTTCGATTCCTAGAACTTCATAGTCTTCCAGACACCACTGGGATTAACCTCTGAGAAGCAGGCAGTTCACAATCCCTGGGCACTGTCCAGTTCTCAAAAGAAAACTGAAAACTAAATAAAACTGAATTTGTAGGGAATAAAAGGCATTAAACATATTATTATGGGCTGGAGCGATAGCACAGCAGGTAAGGTGTTTGCCTTGAATGCAGCTGGCCTGACTGATCCAGGTTCGATTCCTCCGCCCATCTCGGAGAGCCCGGCAAGCTACCAAGAGTATCTTGCCCGCACGGCAAAGCCTGGCAAGCTCCCCATGATGTATTCGATATGCCAAACACAGTAACAAGTGTCACACTGGAGACGTTACTGGGCCCGCTCGAACAAATCGATGAACAACGGGACCGTGACTAAAACCGAAACATATTATTATGTTTATTATCGTGACCGTGACCGAAATATATTATTATGCTTGAGTTTAACTCTCTTTTAAGAGCTGTGGTACATATATATTTAAATTAAGAAATAAATCCATAAGTATATATTTCCCGGAATCAGAATAAAATGAAAGAACAGATTATTTATGTGTTCTTTTAAAAATTTAGAACTAAACTCTGAAGCCATTCAAATGGTGAGAAAAATAAAGACAGAGTCTTAGTCATCCTTCAACAGAGTTTTGTGGAATCATGCTATACTGAGCCTATCATCTTAGTCGCATAGAAATGGTGCATCTCTGAAGATGCACCTGTCTCCCTGATTGTGCACTCCATGAAAGTATGCCCAACCCATGTCCTTAGCAGAATTTTTAGAGGACTTGAGTATTCAGATCTTAAGGAAGAGAAATCAGAGTGGGAAAAATCAAAATATCTGTATAGCGTTTTGTTCCTGTTGTTGCTTGAGCCACATCCAGTGGGGCTCTGGGGACCAAGCTAAGTCCGGGATCAAATTCAGTGCTCCTGCATGCAAAGCATGTGCTCTAGTTTTTTGAGCTATCTCTCTGGTCCTAAGTCTCCATAGATTTCCTCCTCAGGATGAACAAATAACAAACAAAATCCTGGATGACAAACTGCTGCTTGACATAATGTTTTGAAGTAAATGTTCTGTTTTTCTCGTGAAGTGGACCCAGAATATTGGATTTCCTTGAGGTCAATATCTGACTTCTATGGAAAGCGTCTCTTTCCAAGGCTCATCAACTTTTCATAAAGGTGAAACTAAGATTGATACACAATGAGAATTACTACATCTTTCTATGCACAGCAATAGATTTTGGCATTCACTACTCAAACAATTTATCACCACTTATGTCTTTTAATGATCATTCTGAGTTGTCTGTGTGTACAACTGTCATATACAAACCCCGACACATATCATTACATACGTAAATAAACTATTTTAGGGAACATTTTTTTAAAAAGCTTTAAAGAACTTCAAGCTTTGCATACCCAAAAATGTTTAGGGGAAATGTCTATGAGGCAATGCTTGTGTTCATTTACTTATTTAGGAAGTAATTTATTAAGCAATAAATTACTTAGGTGGGAATTCACAAATATTAGGCTAATTCTGCTGTATTACGGATTATTCTTGGTGTTTTTACTTAATAGTGGTGAATAGGATTAGGGAAAGAGAGCGATTTGGAATGCCTTCAAGAGCATCGAAGAAATAGGTAAGAGGACGAAGAACCTCTGGCTCTGGGCACATCTCTTTGATTCCACTGTTTTTCCTGCATTAACATATGCCTCAGAGACCTGGGCCCTACGCAAACAGGATGAGAACGCTATTTGGGTCTCCAAAAGAAGAATAGAAAGAGCTATGTTTGGAATATCACGTTTCACTCAAATGAGAGAAAGAATCCGGAGTTCTGACATCCGTCGACGATCAAGAATCAGGGACGCTATCTTATTTGCCAAGGTGTCGAAAATCAGATGGGCTGGTCATGTAATGAGATTTAAAGACGACCGCTGGACTAGAGCTATTACCGACTGGATTCCACGGGATGTCAAAAGACCGCATGGCCGCCCACCTACCAGATGGTCAGACTTCTTCATCAAGATCATGAATGATCGGTTTGAGGCTCTTCATGTTCCTAGAGCGAACAGACTCCACTGGGCTACACTAGCACGCGACAGGGACAAATGGAGACGTTACTGGTGCCCGCTCGAGCAAATCGAAGATTAATATGAAGTCAAGTGATCAAGTGATCAAGTTTGAAAAACCAAATAGTTTATTAAACTACTTGTAAGAAGTGGCATTAGCAGGAACTATTCTGTATTGGTGGAATGACTGCGTTATGAAGACATTGGTTTTTGTCCACAGGCATATTTAGTCAGGAAGCCCTCTTCAAGATTAAACAAAACATTGAACTGAAACTAGAATTTGAGGACCCAGAGTTGAATGAGGTGGAGCACCCTCCCTTCTTAGAAGCTTTTATTGCAGAGTGACAGACAGCCATATAGGTAGAAAGCTTTTAAGCCACATTCTCTTAAGGTTGACCACTGCTTATAACCAAGGTCGTGAACCAGTTTCTTGCAACCTGTCCATATTTGTAAACCAGGACCAATTTGTGGACCAGTGGTTAAATACCACTGTTCCATAGAAAGGTACAGTAACGTAGTGAACAGGAGAAAAATAATGTCACTTGAGCAATGTAAAAGTAGTCTAAGGTCTTGAGAAATATAGAATATTATGGGGTGAAGTGTATTTCACAATATCCAGTTTGGGGAAATATGTTCTTTAGATTTATAGAGTTACTAATTTATTTATGATTAAGTTTCAGGCATACAATGTTCCAGTACCAAACCCTTTGCCTATGTCCACTTCCCTCCATCAATATCTGTAGTTTCCCCTCCCTGGGCTGGAGCGATAGCACAGCGGGTAGGGCGTTCGCCTTACAAGCGGCCAACATGGCCGACCCGAGTTCGATTCCTCCGCCACTCTCGGAGAGCCCGGCAAGCTACCGAGAGTATTCGATATGCCAGACACAGTAACAACAAAGTCTCCAATGGAGACGTTACTGGGCCCGCTCGAGCAAATCGATGATCAACGGGAGGGCCTTTACCTTTACCTTTCCCCTCCCTTTATGCAGTCTGCCCCGAGAGTAGGCACTCTTCCTCTCCACCTACTGTTCCCTTTTGTAATTTTTCCCCACACTCCAATCCAGCAGCAAGCTACTTTAGCAAACCAACAGAACATTCTCCACTCCACCTGAGGTTCAGTCATCACAGGTCTTAATCATTCCAGTGCTTCCTAGGAAATGTTATCACTGACTCTGGGAAACAATGTCCTAAAATATGGATAAATTTTGAAAGAATTCTGCTAAGGGAAATAAATTGATCATAAAAAGACAAATACCAGAGATATAGAAGAGTTCAGAACATGTCTTGCGAATTGAAAGGTACCTCAAGAACTACCAGGAGTCATCAACTTGAGCATAAAGCTTGGAATAGTCCTTTAGGCCCCCCACTGTCTATAAAAAATTAATATTGATAATAACACACATGGGCTGGAGTGATAGCACAGCAGTAGGGCGTTTGCCTTGCACACAGCCAGCCTGGCCGAGCCGGGTTCGATTCCTCCGCCCCTCTCGGACTGCTCAGCAAGCTACCGAGACTATCTTGCCCGCATGGCAAAGCCTGGCAAGCTACCCGTGATGTATTCAATATGCCAAACACAGTAACAAGAAGTGTCAAAATGGAGACATTACTGGGCCCGCTCAAGCAAATCGATGAACAACGGGAGGACAGTGTTTTTTTGGACATAACAACACATAATATAGAGCAGCTTTAGAGTAATACTTAAAGTACTAGAGCAGGATTTAGAGTAGTCCAAATTATAAAGATAGCAAGTAGAAAGGTGGCTCCCAGGAATCAGTATTATCATCACTGGCTTAGCAGTGTTCTCAGGTATCTCCTGGTGGGGCTCCAGGAACTATATGGTGTGCCAGGTATCAAATACGTGTGAAGCTTATTATGAATGTTAAAAGTTGGATATGATGGGTTTGAGAGATCCTACTGTAGGTAGAGTTCTTGCCTTGCATTTGGCTGACCTAGGTTTAATCCCTGGCACCCCATATTAGGTTTTTGAGTCAGCCATGCTTAGGAGTTACTCCTGCCTCTGCATTCAGGAATTACTCTTAATGGTTCTCAGGGGAACATAGGGGATGCCAGGGTTCAAACTTGTGACAGTTGTATGCAAGAGAAATGCCTTACTCACTGTACTAACTCTCCAGACCCTGGAGGATAATGTTTTTTGTTGATCATCAGGTTAATATCATAGTCACTATAACTAAAACTTTAATGTATTGCTGCATTTTAGGGGTCATGAGAATAACATTCTTCAGCTACAAATTTCTCTACATGCTTTGCAAGCAATTCTAGACTAAAGAACTGAAAGTTTACTACTTGAGTCTTTTTTTTTCTTTTTTGGGGGGAGGGGGCTCATACCTGGTGTTGCACAGGGGTTACTCCTGGCTCATGCACTCAGGAATTACTCCTGGTAGTGCTCAGGGGACCATATGGGATGCTGGGAATCAAACCCTTGTCAGACATGTGCAAGGCAAATGCCCTACCCGCTGTGCTATCGCTCCAGTCCATACTTGAGTCTTCTTGAACTCACAAGTGTAAAGTGCTATTAATGTGTGTGTGTGTGTGTGTGTGTGTGTGTGTGTGTGTGTGTAGTGGGGAGGGGTCTAAGGATGAGGATGTGGTAACAAATTACATGATTGAATAGTGGTCAATCAAAACGCAAATTTCTTCTTTTGTCACTTGTATAGATTCTATAATCCTCTTTCTGCTATAGGACAAAAAAACACACATACAAAAATAACTCATTCCCTTCCACTAAAAAAAAATCTATTTCACAATGTTGATAATATGGGGAACAAACGAATAAATATATGTGAAAACTGCCTTAAAATACATGCTATGCTTTTCAAATAACATGCTCTTTTGTTTTTTTGTCTATCATCACAATTATGAACATTGTTCTATTATTATGGAGAGAAGAAAAGGAGGCTATTTCCACCAATGTTGAGAAAAGGATTGCAAACTGTGTTCTATACAGAATGGTTTTGAACTGCTGTTTGTTGTTGAGATAATACCCTTTTAAAATACATATAAATCTAACTTTTAAAAAGTTCTTTATAAAACAAATTTCTAATGTTTTTAAAGAAAATGTAAATATAAGAAATTCATAATATCTCTGAAAATAGAAAATATTAGCCCCCTCAGTGATTTAAATACTACAGTCATTTCAGGTTTCTTCTGTAATGTGTTTTATTTTGTGAACAAGTTGTTTTGTGTATTTTTAATACTGTGAATATTATAGTACACATAAAATATTCTATATTCCATTCCTCTCTTAAGTTTTCAACCACAGTATGTCTTGTTACTTAAAGTGACATGAACTGGGGTGGCGGTATGGTTTGAGCCTTAGTGCTCAGCAGTTATTTTTCTATCTGTGCTGAGAGACACTGCCAGGCAGTGTTGTGGGGTCCATATGATGTACCAGGAGATCAAACTAGTGTTTGGCACTCAGAAGGCAAGTGGCTTATCCCCCTATGCCATCTCTCTGGTCCGGTAATCACAGATCTTAAACATATATTTAATTTGTAATATACATGATGCACTATCTTAATTTTATATTGTGAATCATAAAGCATGTTCAAATAGCTGGAAAGAGAGAGTTTTACAAAGAAATGTACTTTGAGGAGATTCTAGGAGTTAGAGAGATAGGACAAGGGTAATGCATTGCCTTGCATGCTGTAGATCAAGGTTCTATTCCTGGAATCTCATATCATTCCTCAAATCCTGCTAAGAGATATCCCTGACCACATAGACAGGAGTGAGTCCTGCACACTGCCAGATGTAGCACTGAAAAAAAAATTAAGCTCACAGAGAGAGAGAAAGAGAGAGAGAGAGACAGATACAGAGACAAAGAGAGATAATTCTAGATTATTACTTTAGTAAGTGAATACTTTGGTGTTTTCAAGAACAAAATCTGAAAATATGATACAAATTTCTATACATGAAAGGCATGTTTCATATTAAATACTTCAAAATATTTATATGAACATCATTTAGGACTTTTATTTGTGCATATATTGGCATATTCTTTGCTTTTTATAATTTTCATCTTATTCGTTTGAAATAGAAATTCATGATTATTCAGGGATTGCTGCTATTAATCTCCCAGAACTGTGTCCTCTAAACAATCAAATTGAGTGATGCTTGCTAAAAAAATGTTGGAGCAAATACATAAATTAGAGAGGTAACACAATTCAAAGTAGATTGTTTTATCCATTATTATAGATAATAATCTTTCAAATCTGACTAATATAATCATAATGATATCTAACATTCACTTGGGTAGATTATATTAAATATTCATATATTTATATATAAATACCAAATTTCACATTTTGAAATAGATTTAATACATTTCAAATGTGAATATAAAGATCTGTATTTATCATTTTGATAAAATTTTGATGCAAAAATGTTTACTTTATGTTCAGGTTAAATTTTCATTTAAATGAAAATTTTTTTTCATTAACATTTTCATAAACCACAAAATTTTTTTCATTGACATTTTCATAAGCCACAAAAAATCGTGACCCACTATTCCAAAAAATAGTAAGTCAAAATAAACAACATTTTTTTATGTCAGTGGTTCTTAGTGGTAGTGTAGTTTTACCATCAAAACTATACAAATACATCACTAAGGTCATTGCTAATTTTTTTCTTTATAGTTGTTTGGATTCATCTAAAGAAATAACATATCTACAATATTAGTTAACCTGTCTTGTATGCATTGTTCTTAGTTCATATTTCATATTTAACTAACAAGAGCAATATTTTGATTTATATAGCTAGATATCTACTGGCTAAGTATTTTTCTATGCCAAAACAGAACTTAAAAGCATGTTGAAGAGGGAAAACATACTTCAAATCTGCCCCTGTAGGGTCAATTATAACCTATAAATATTTATAGAATCCATCACTTAATGCTAAATCAATCTTTCTAAAACCATTTTTGTCAATCAGTTCTTTGTTCAATAGTCTCTTCAAAGATACCAAATAAAGCGTAACTCTTTAGATTTGTCTTTTAAGATACCAATATCATAATTTGTCCATTTCTGTTGAGAAACAAATTCAAATTGTTTATTTGCATTCCCTTCTTTGTGTATTACACCAGTGCTACTACTATTCCCCTTATATAGTCAACGCTACTATTGAAATTATTGACCAATATTCTTTATTTTTATCCAGTCATAGTCCATTTACCTATCTTACTTTCAGACCAATAACATAAAACCCTTAAGTATGACTCTATATTTCATAAAAAAATATGTCAGATATGCATGCAATACTCTTTTACTAAGAAGAAAACATATAATAGAGTGTTATTAAAAATATCTACTGGGGGCAGGAATAACAGCACAGTGGGTAGGGCATTTGCCTTGCACGTGGCCAACCTGGGTTCGATTCCCAGCATCCCATATGGTCCCCCAACAGTGCCAGGAGTAATTCCTGAGTGCAGAGCCAGGAGTAACCCCTGTGCATCACTGGGTGTGACCCAAAAAGCAAATAATAAAGAAAATTTACTGAAATGAAAGTCAGAAATAGAAACTAGTACTTAATTTATCACATTCCTCAGAGTGAACCACGTTTTGGGTATCAGCACCTCAAACCCCAGGAAGCAATGATGACTTACTCCTTATGAGTCTAGTGGGGTCTCAAAATTTAAGCAACTTTTTCAAGATTTACTTGTTTCTCTAAAAAGACTTAAATCAACCAAGCACATATTTTTTCAAGTTACCAAGATTTTCAAACTTCTGTTGTGTGTAGTCAACAAAATACCCTAAAGAACACCAAGACTCACAAAGATGAAGTTAATCTGGAATCTTGCGGACAGAACTACTGCTGGGTGTTTGGTTTGTTTGGTGAAATTCTGACAAACCTAAAAGTACTCAAAACTGATATTAATTTTACCTTTTATATATTCTAGGAATAAGAAGTACAGTTTTTTCCTTAATTTGATTTTCAGATGAAAAAATATATGGTATCTTTCTATGTTGAGTTCATTTTATATGTGCTTATGAAAAAGTGGGTGGAGCGATAGCACAGCGGGTAGGGCGTTCGCCTTACAAGCGGCCAACATGGCCAACCCGAGTTCGATTCCTCCGCCCCTCTCGGAGAGCCCGGCAAGCTCCCCGTGACGTATTCGATATGCCAAACACAGTAACAACAAAGTCTCCAATGGAGACGTTACTGGGCCTGCTCGAGCAAATCGACGATCAATGGGAGGGGCTTTACCTTTACCTTTATGAAAAAGTAAGCACATATCAAACACACATACACACATAGAGAAAGAAGTAGTAAGTAGGCAAAAGAAAATTTGAAGGAAATTTTTGCTTAAGAGAGAGAAATAAGTGCCCACGAGATAGTACAGCAAGTTGATTGCACTCGATGTATCCCAACTCCCACCAGCAGTGATTCCTGAGAAAAGAGGCAGAGTTCAGCCTTGAGCACAGTTGAATGGACCCCAAATGTCTTTGAAAATAAAAGAAAATGGGTAGTGCAGGTTTGTTCTTACTATAAATATCATTAATTTTTCTTTGCTTGCTTTTCATCAGCAAAGATGGTATAGATATTATGCACTCCATACCTTAGGAATATAGTAAACTGAGATGAGAAAAGGTCTGAAATAATCATAAATCTTATACTGATTCAAGGCAGGGATATAAAAAATTATTATGTAGGAGAATATTAATGAAAATTATCCTAGAAGAACTTCCGAAGAGAAAATTTGGAAGGTGACAATGTCACCTTGCTAGGTTTTAGAGTTATATTTTTATATCTAAAAGTTCTATATCATCCTCCTTCATCTGATTTTAATGGCTAGTTAACTCCTTTTTTCGGTGCCATTGATAACTAGTAGATTCCTTGCTGGCTGTATATATCAAAGCTAAAGAATGGGATTGGAGAGATAGCACAGCGGGTAGGGCATTTGCCTTGCACGTGACCGACCTGGGTTCGATTCCTAGAATCCCAGGTGGTCACCTGAGCACCGCCAAGAGTGATTCTTCAGTGCAAAGCCAGGAATAACCCCTGTGCATGACTGGGTGTGACCCACAAAGCAAAAATAAATAAATATATTAATTAATTTTTAAAAAAAACTAAAGAATGAGTCATCTGGCTGGAGAGATAGCTGAGAGGTGTATGAGCATGATTTGTATATAGGAGGCAAGATTTGATTCCTGGCATCGCATGGCCCCTGTGCACTGTGAGTCAGGAGTGACATTCAAATGCAGAGCTGGAAATAGCATCTGAGTGAGTACAGTAAGGTTTTTATCCACTTCCCAATAAAAGAGATATTATAGTAATAGCATTGATATTAAAAGATTCTAGGGTCAAGGAGATGTTTTAATGAGCTGGATTTCTTCCCTTGCATGTTCTAGGCCCTGAATTCAATCTCTGGTGGCACCCTTAGGTGGACTTGATAGCCCCAGAGTTCCTTCACCTTGTTACATAGTAATGAGTAGCCTGTGACCCCTTGTAAGCTTCAAAAAAATACTCTCCCATATAAAATATTATTGTAAGAAAACAGTACAGATATGCAAGGCAAACCTAGATACCTCTTATTAAAAAATAAGTCTTTGCTGACTAAGGAAGCACAGAGATCAACGACTTGTTTCTAGAGAAGAGCCAGGATTTAAACTTAGTGTTGTCACAAACCCACCTGGATAAGTTTTTCTTTTCCTTGAATGAAATGTCGTGATTTAGAATATCTTTAATATTTATATAATTCAGGCATATGATTCACACCCATAATGACAATGCCAGCATCTTTCTACTGATGTCCACATTTTCATTTTGTTCCTAACCCTGATCCTGCACTTGGTAGACTCAGTTATTTTGACAGAATTTCAGAATTAATTCCAATTTCCATTCCCTTTACCTTTCGACTTTATACTCTACATATGATAAAGATTATTCAGAATTTGTATACCATCTGACTTATTTCACCTAGCATGAAACCATCTAGTCCGACCCAAATTTCTGCAGTGAAACAAAATCTGTTTTATATTTTTCATAGATCTTAGTGGCATTCCATTGTGTGCTCAGTTACCCATCTCATGGGCACTTGGGTTGCTTTCACATGGTGCCCATTGCAAATAGAACTGCAATGAAAGTAACTGTCCATATTATATTTTTGAGTTATTGTCTTTGAATACTTGATATAGATGTCAAGAGTGGAATTACTGTGTCATGTGATAATTCCAGAAGTTCCTATACTGTTTTCCATAAATTCTGAACCAGTCAATAGCCCCAGTAAGTTAATAAGGGATCCTCTATAAAGCATGCCTACAATTGCTGGCTGTTTTCAAGTTTTATTTTTTAACCTAGGATATTCTTACGGTAAAAAAAAGGTGATATATCTTTGTCCATTTGATTCACATTTCCCTAGTAATTAATGATGAATACTTATCTACATGCATGTTGACCATTTGCATATGTTCTTAGAAGGAGTCTTCATAAATTTTTAAATTGGTTTTCTTTCTTTGAAATTAATGTAAAGGAATCCTTAATTTTAACTCTTCTCCTCATCTCTTTATCATTCTTCCTTTTTTGTTTGCTTTGCTTTGCTTTTGTGCCACACCTGGCAACACACAAGGACCACTCACTCCTGGTTCTGTGCTCAGGGGTCATTCCTGGCAGGCTTGGGGAACCATATGGTGTGCTGGAGATCAAAACAGGGTTTGACACATGCAAGCAAGGGCCTTGCCTACCATACTATCTATCTGGCCACAATCATTATTGCTTTTAGTTGTGAGGACTGAGGGTCATATACATATCTTGCTGTGATGTTCACACATTGGTGATTATAACGCTCACTGGGAGTTAAATTATTTAGTTCTTGTGCTTGGAAACTGCATTTAAGTATCACTGTAGTATCTACAAGAATGTTTTCCAGGAGTCACATTTCCTAGCCACCCTGCTCATACATCTTATAAATTGTAGTGCTTCTTATTAGGGGGAGGGGGGGGGGTTCACCGTTTAATTGCATTTGTACACTCCTAGTTGTGCTGCAGTTTGTGGCACAGGAGATCTCAGACATCAGAGCTAGCAGGCAAAACAACAGAGCTATCAGCCTCAGTCTTGGCAAATGTGGCAATTTGTGGGAATCATACTCATGATCTTTTATTTGTAAGGCTGTTTTCTAGGCCATATATTCATCTCTTAAACCTGAATTTTATTACAATAAAATAAAAAATGGAAAAATGGAAGACTTAATTGTTTTCCTTATGCCTTTATCATTCTTTTCATAGAAATTAAAGAAATGAAACAGCATTTGAAAAACAAAATGACATAGAAATGAAGTTCATTAAGCATATGTTTTAAATATTTTCTAAATTAAATATGGGCTTTCTAGATGAGGAAAAATAGGATAAAGATTCAAAGTAGGTGACAAACTGGCAATGCATGTTATTGTTCACCAATGCCAGGATCATTCCAGTGAATTTGGGCCAAATTGCCATGACAATAATTAGCTCTAGTACTCTGACAGATCATTATAAGAACATTAGCAGGACATTAGTGGGAATTTCCCATTTTTCACATATTGATTACATGCCATAGTTGGATCATTACTGCATTGGTATCTAATAGGTACACTTTAACTAGCATTTTCCTACTTCATCAGAGATCTGAATTTGCTACCCTTAGACAAAGTATATAAAGAAGTTATTAAATAAGTAAGTCTAAATCTATTCCTCTTGTTTTAGGAATAAATTCATCAACTAAGCTAGAAAACTAGCCAACTATGCTCAGAAAGTCAGTATAATCTAGCACCTTCCTGTGATTAAAATGATATGCCATACATCTTGGGATAAAAAACAAAAATCCCTAATAGCATCTGCAATAACATCTCAACTTTCTTCCTAAACTGCCTTTTCAAGTCTTAACTCAGGAAGTGACTCCCACTTTACTTTCTTTATTCTAAATAATTTGTACCTCCTCATCGGGGAATTGAACCCCTGTCTCCCGCGTGACAAGCGGGATACTCACCACTATACTAATGAGGATGGTGGAGCGATAGTACAGAGGGTAGGGAGTTTTCCTTGCATGTGGCTGACCCAGGTTCAATTCCTCCATCCCTCTCAGAGAGCCCAGCAAGCTACCAAGAGTATCCTGTCTGCACAGCAGGGCTCGGCAAGCAAGATCCCCATGGCGTATTCGATATGCCAAAGCCAAAGACAGCAGAAATAAGTCTCACAATGGAGACGTTACTGGTGCCCGCTCAAGCAAATTGATGAACAACGGGAGGATAGTGCTACAGTGGTATTCTGAATAATATTCTTAAACTTCATCCACCTCAGTTATGAATTGCTCTGACTTTCAGAACCACTAAATCAGTTGCTCTCAACAGTCTTTACATCAAAGTTACTGGAAAGATTTCAAAGAAATACTGCTGCATGGTCTGCATTTTAGCCCAATGAGTCAGAATTTCTGGAAGTGGGAGACTAGTATCTGTGTTCATTTCTGTTAAATGCACAAGGTGAATCTGATACACAGTGGGGGTTGGAAGTGCCTACATTTCCAAACACATATTTAAGTCCATTAACCAGAAGTACTAGGTGGTGTGGACAAAGGACAAAGTCAGTAAAATCATTCCCAATATTGATTACAGACAGTGCATTGTTCTCAGTACTTGTGAACAATCTAAAACTTCCAAACAGGGACTGGAGTGGTAGCACAGTGGGTAGGGTGTTTGCCTTGCACGCAGCCGACCCAGGTTCGATTCCCAGCATCCCATATGGTCCCCTGAGCGCCGCCAGGAGTAATTCCTGAGTGCAGAGCCAGGAGGAACCCCTGAGCATTGCTGGGTGTGACCGAAAAAGCAAAAAAATAAATAAATAAATAAAAATAAAAAATCCAAACAGAGGAAAAGGTAAACATTGAGGGGATGTTTGTGAATTTCATCCCCTGTTCTTGCATATCATCAGCTGTCTACACACACAGATTACAGATTTAATTTAGAATCATCTGGTTTAGAAAATCAAATTCTCTTACACTATGCTAAGAGTAACCATGTTTCCTACCTAAAAAATGTTCAACACAGGAACCAGGAAAAAATTCCCTCCACCGTGCCTTTAATTCCCTTCACTTTCAAACACTGTATGTCAAAACAGCACTGACTAGAATATGTGAAATGAATTATTGAGGTGCTTGGAGCTAAACCATCTCCTACACTAGCTGGACTATAGGACAAGCAGGGTGCGTGTAAGTCATTGAGCTCCACTCAGTCACAGGGTCATAATTTTTCATTTATTGTCATGAGAGGCTCAAGAAAGTGGAATAGACTGAAGCAAAGAGAAAGCAGTTAAAGAATAAATACTGTGCTTACATGACTTTCTTTTGTCTAAAACAGAAGAGGGAAATTAGGGAGAATAGAAATTAGCTTTACAACCTTGCCAAGATAATTCCCACTCCACATTCATTTTCCACATCCGTCATATGAAAAAGCTGAAAAAAAATTCCTTTAATTCTCTGAAAGCAGTAGTGTGATGATTATCTGAGATAACTTCTAGAGTCCCATATGGTAGGGTACACTTAAGCTGACTTCAGCAATGCAAGGCATATCTCTGGAACTCAAAGATTTATTTTTATATTCCTACTACTTAAAAGTACTTCTAAAGGCATAAGGACTACAATAAAATGTTACTTGTTAAAATCACCCTAAGTATTAAGTGTGAAAGACTGCGGTATATGGAAATTTTAAGTTCAGTAAACCTCTACATTATTAAGGTTTTTTTTTAGTCTTCTTTACAAATATAAGAACACCCAAAGACAGCAAATATGCCTGTACTGCTACGATTTACAAGTCTTCTTGAATTTTTGAAAAATGTCTTCACTGAATATGGATGTCTATCTGTTCATAAATATCGACCCTGTTTAGATATCAGTTGGGGTACTAAAAAGATAGCTTAAAAGAAATTTATTGGGAGCTGTTTTGAGTAACATGTTAGTTGAAAAGGTTTTCTATAACAAAGTACCTTAGATTAGCAAAAACAGCATGTTTTTTAAACATTTCTGGAAGAAAAATATGAGACCAAGATTTTTACTAGGTCAATTGCTCTGAGGGCGATAAGGGGAGAATCTGATATAAATTTCTCTTTTTGTCTAGTTCACATCTTAGAAGATGGCTTTCTCTATGTCTTCACATCTTTTTTCCTTTAGATATCTTTAATAAAAGTCCTTAGAAGGATACCACTAAGATTATGGCCCACTAGAGTAAGTACAGATTTATCTCTATTACCTACATACTTTACAAAAAATACCAAATAAGGGCACATTATAAAGCATTAGTTGACAGAATTTCCAAAAACAAATTTTGCTTTGTTTTGTGGGAAAGAGGCAATGCAGTTAATGTAAAAATGGAGTATTTATATAAGCAGTTATAGCGTTGACTATGGGTGATTTTAGTTGGTGTGAGATACTAATCTTTTTGAAATATAAATTTAGCAAAGCAGGTACATAATAATTATATTAAACCAGATACTAATACAAATATATAGAAATTTATAAATATGTTCAGCTATTGGGAACTGTCTTATCTTATATGTTTTTATATAATAATAAAAATGAGCTTTATAAATTTCCTCATGTTATTTTCCTTATATTGTTAATAAGGAAATTAACCCTCAGTGAGACCCAGGATCACATATTTTACAAAGCAGTGAAAACTTTTTGAACACCTTGAACACTATATCATAAATCAGAATGCCAGGAATACAAGTAAATATGGAAGTCACGTCTCAGAAAAAAAATATATTGATAAGCTTTTGTCCAATAGATCTAACACACATAGAATTAATTATCCTGAAGTTAAATTCTGATAAAAAAATAATCAGGATGTTGCATTTCTTACTTGCAAACTATTCAACTATTTCAGGTAGAGCTTCAAAGTAATCCACCATCTGATTGTAATCTTGGTTGCCAGTCCTAATGCCACTAATGTTCTACAGTATCCCGGGACAGTCATAAGGTATATATTCTTTATTCATTTCTATAAATGCCATCTTAAAACCTGAGTCTCCCACTAATGTGATCAGGGAAGTCTTAAAAGAAGAAGCAATATTTAAACTGGACTTGTAGAGAAAACTATAATTTTGACAGATGAAATAGGATACTTGGGTGAAAGGAAGACAAACATCTGAGAAGAATAAATATTAAAAATAAGAGATAACAGCAAAGCAAATACTGCAGCAGCATTAAGAATACAAGTCAGGCCAGTTGGTTAAGAAACTAGTAAGTTGTTAGGAAAATACAAACACTGCAATTTTTCAGGATTTTAAGAAAAGGTAAAGGTGAAGGAAGAGATGTTGAGACTTTTTTTTTTCCTTTAGTATTAGATTCTCAACTCCTCTTGACATTTTACATCTGTGAGTATCGATGCCAATCAAACTCTCTATCAACCACAGGTATATTTCTCTGAAGTTGGCTGAATCAAACAAAAGAACACGCCTGTGTTCTAGAAAAAAATTATTGTAGGTTTGGTAACAAGGTTATTATAGTATTAATTCTTATAGTATTGGTGCTGAAACTTATAGTACCTTTGTCAGCCCCCTCAACCACTGTGCTTATGCCATGTGATCTGATTTTTCCTTCTTCCACAATCCTTATCCATCATTTCTTGGTGATTCCAGATCTTTTAATCCAAGGCCAACCACCTGTATTTTCAGACACTGCCTACCCACTTTTTCGGTCTCCCTCTGTACAACAGGTGAGTGAGATCATTTAGTATCTGACCTTTTCCCTGTAACTGTTTTGCTTAATGTGATTAACCTCAGTTCCATCTAGATTACAGGGAACTGCAGGATTTCACCTTTGTAAGAGCCACATAATATCCTGGTATGTATACATACACCCCAATATATCTATCAATTCATTTTTACAGGCCAATTTTTTACCATGTTTTGGTTATTATATATAATAGTGCAATGAACACCAGTGTACATATAACAAATAATTAATATACACACTTTTGAGTTAATGCTTTTGTGCTTTGGTGCAACAAACATAGACATTAATATATCTTTCTGGAATAATATTTTGCATCTTAGGGGTAAAGGTAAAGGTAAAGGCCCTCCCGTTGATCGTCGATTTGCTCGAGCGGGCCCAGTAACGTCTCCATTGGAGACTTTGTTGTTACTGTGTCTGGCATATCGAATACTCTCGGTAGCTTGCCGGGCTCTCCGAGAGGGGCGGAGGAATCGAACTCGGGTCGGCCATGTTGGCCGCTTGTAAGGCGAATGCCCTACCCGCTGTGCTATCGCTCCAGCCCATCTTAGGGGTAAAAACCAATAAATAAGATTACTAACTCATTGGGAAGTTTTATTCTAGTATATACTAATATATATAATATTCTAGTATATACTAATAAAATATATATATAATATATATATTAGTATATCATTACTCTAAAAATTATGAGCATACTTGGAGGTAAATTGAGGCTGATAAAAGCCATATTTCAAAAAAAGAAAAATGAAAAAATGAGTCTAATGGAAAAACATGTTAATATGAAGAATAGGAGGCCAGTACAGAGAAAAGTAAATATGGTTGTAAATTCTCAGTAGAAGCTTAATGAAACTAATCAAGGGATCTAAGTTCTACTCACAGATATAATTTTCCTTTCTTGCAAAATGCTGACACTTCTCTCCTGACCTTGGATCAGGACATTCTGCTTTCAAACTGGAGGCAAATGAACAGATGGCATATAGGAAAAAAATACAAACATAGGTTTCCTAATGTCTATTATAAAAGCTAGCTGTGGCAGAATAGGCAAAGGATTATAGGATGAAAAGGTCCTCATAGGTATAGAATAGTAATGTAAAGAGCAGAGAAGAAACTATCTAATTAATAGTAAATGATAAGAGACTCGGGAGTCTGATTCGGTTACAGTGATGCTGGATAAATTGGGATTGTGATCACTTACATCAATTATACCCATAGTCACTTGGATGAGTTATCCCTGTTTCCGGAATATGCATGGCAATCGTCTTTAAAGAAAATTGGTGTCTTAGTCACATTTTACATCTATTGTCCCACTAATGATAACAGAATACCACAGTCATTAAATTTTTTTGTCTCTTACTTCTCAAAGGGGGGCTGACTACTTGGACTAGTTGAAACTCATACACTATTGCTTTAGTTTTATCATGTGATTTACAAATGCATGACAAAATCATATAAAAAGAAAAAAAAGCACAAGGCTATTTTTTTTATTTTGACATATACCAGAGATAGCACACAAGCAAGATTGGCTATTTACAGAAAATCCAGTGTTGTGATATCACCATCTATGAAAGCTTTATTAATTCATAATCTGGCTTGATATTCTGACTTCTCAACCTAGAGTGTTGACTGCCGATACAACTATTACCAATTCTGTAAAATTTTATTTGAATACTATAAAAGAAATTTTAGGTACATGACAAAGTCTAAATATGAATATAGTAGAAGATTTAGAATCAAAGAAGCAAATACTCTCAGACTTAATTATTACGGCTACATTTTTGTCTACTTAAAAAAAAGACAACTGAGAGAACTAATGCCACTGTTTGCGGGTAAAATAGAAAGAGATATCAACAATGTATAAGAAATCACAAAAAATTATCATCTCAAAATTCCTTTAAAATAAAATCAATAATACATATCCTACATTAAAAATATTTCAATTTTTTTTATTGCCGGGATCAAATATGGGTCTAATATATACAAGGCCCTTATCACTGTGCAATGTCTCAGGATATATAGTTTTTATTTATTTAATTACTTCTAGCAACATTCACACACACTGATCATGAGAAAAATAAAATTGCAAAGTGCCATAAAGAAAGCAAGCTGCCAAACAAACTATTTAAAATTGACAATCCGGAGAGATGTCTTATTTTAAAGATGAGGTATCATAGTTTTGTGGTAAAAAGAACTGTTAATATGTTTCAGTGTATATTGAATGTCAATTCATTTTATAATGATGTTATTATAGAGGACAGAGATTAAATACGATCTTCAAGGGTAAGGAAAGAGTTTTTCAGTCTAAGTAAGGAGGTCGTGAAGGACACTCAGAAGATGGAAGGCCAGGCACAGGGCCAAGGGAACAATAACAATGTGTTGTATGTATGGTGTGTGTGGTCATGGTAAGGGTTCTTCTCTATAGCATAGTTTGCAAAGAAATGGGAAAAAGCAACAGAAGGAACTGTAAGGGTCAATTAATATATAAGTACAATATCTGTATCTTTTCAATCAATAAGGTACCCATGAAGAGCTAGCCTCGATAGTAGGTTCTGTCCATACCATTTTCTTGAAGACTGAATCTTAGTGGGTTCATGCCGGACAGGGAGCACCTAGAGCTCTAAGTCAATTGGCTCTGCTAAATTTGCTATTCATTTTGCCAATACTATTTGAAATTTTGGAGTGCACATCATGCACATCATCCCCAAATGAAGACATATCCCAAGATTCTAGGTGCCAGGTGTAAACTTTCCAACAAAGTGAAGTAAGTACCCATTTGCTTCAGTTAGGGGAACTCTGAGGAATGACTTATCTTCTGTGGGATTTTCACATAATATTATACTCTAATTTGTGGTTTATCTTCTTCCAAATTTATGTTCCTATTCATCTATTGATTTTTCAAAATTTTTTTTAAAAATGACACTTGATCAATCACTTCAACTTACGTCCTCATTTCAGTTATCTTTTTCTTTCTCTCTCTCTCTTTCCTTTTAATTTATAAATGTAAGCTATTAAAGTGAGGCTATAAAGAAAAAGCCTCACTGATAAATTAAGTAGAATGAGATCATGTAATAGGAAATCTGTTTCAAATTAGTTTGCGGCATACTGTAGTGATGCTGGCATTAAGAATATATGAAATTGTGCATTTATATGTTTCTGCAGTATTCTGCACAAAAAGGTGAAGCGTTAGCAGAACAGCAAACAAATAAAGCAGAGTTTCTTTATTTGGATAAAAAGCACTGCTTCATGGATGATTTCTGCCTAGCAAATAATGGTACTATAGCCGGAACATAGCTGAATCTGATTCAAAATCAGGACAAATGATCAACATTAGACGAGGACAACTGTCCTTACCCAAATGTCTGAAGAGAGCTGTCCTCAGTTTAGTTTTCCCCTAAAATTTTAAGGAAAATGGAAGACTTCCACATTTTTGTTCTTTCCCCAAACCTACCCCCTACATTGTTTACATTGTTTAGATTTATGCATAAGCCTAAGTATACCTCAGAGAACTGGTCTATGAGAGATGGCCCCATTCTTCCATGCCCATATTGGCTTTCTGGTTTGGGGCCACACTCAATGGTGCTTAAGGCTGAGTCCTTGATCTGTGTTCATGAGTCACTCCCGAAAGTGCTCAGGGAACCATATGCAGTTCTGGCATTCAAATGAGGGTTGCAAGAAAAATGGTTTATAATTGTAATACCTCTCCAGGCTCCCAGGAGCAATGTTATTCTTCTTTTTGGTTACTTTGAGGACATGCTTGTGCCATCTTCTAACGTGCCACTTTTTTTTTTTTACCAACATAGCTCTTTATCAACCCACCAACATTTCCTTTGTTTTGTCTCGAGTAGTTGTGTAGCTGGACTTTTAGGATTACAATTAGAACTCTATATATTTAAGGCAAACTGATTATGCTGACAGTTTTACTTCTCCCCATTTCTCTCCTTACCAAAATAAAAAAATCATCTTAAATCCACATTTGTCATATTAGAGGACAATCATATAATGGAGAACCATATTACAGTAGCAAACAATCAGGATCTTGATGCATCCATGGTATCTCCCTGATTGCAATCCATATTTTATCTTATGATTATTTACCTCAAAGCCAGAAAAGACTCAAATTTCTCAAATATGATAAACAACTAAATGATAATTAGTTTTTGGCATATGTACACAATATTATCTGAGGTTATAATAACTTTGAGAAAAATAGTCAGTCTAATAATGTCTCTAACTCCAATCCTCTTGTTGCTGAGTTAGTTCGTATACTAACTACGTCAATGACAGCTACTTAAGAAACCAGGGTTGTTGAAAAAAATTTTAAAAGGTACATTAGGCTTGCTCTTACAGTCTACTATCTCACTGGACACACATATCTCTTGTTTGTCTATTTCTTAACTTGCTTATTTCCACTCTAGAGAAGATGGTATTTTTACTTGAAAATGTACATCTGTCATTCTTTCCTTTCACATCTCTCTAAATAAGCTTCAACTACAAACAATCTAGTTTCACTGAAACAACTAAATCAATAAATAAACATACAAAATTGTTCTATTCTGATGTTAATGGTCAGGAAGCTGGTGGACATTCATTCTCCAAAAAGCCCTTATTATACTCACAGATTGGGGAACAAGGCTTATGTAGGGACCTTGGGAAAGTAAATTAGAAGATTAGGGTCATGAGTAGGGGAGAAGGAAGTTCTGTCTCTGGGCCTTCCAGATGGTATAACTGGTTAATGAATCCCAGAGTGATGATGGTATGTTCTTTGTAAAACTTTGAGACATCCCTCTCTTGTGTGTACATGACAGCCTTCAAAATTTTCTCAGAGGCTAATAGTTTCCCATTTCCTCTATAACAATAACTCTACATAATTTAGTATTAAATTCCTGGCAAGCTCCCCGTGACGTATTCGATATGCCAAACACAGGAGCAATAAAGTCTCCAATGGAGACGTTACTGGGCCCACTCGAGCAAATCTATGAACAACGGGAGGGCCTTTACCTTTTTTTTACCTTAATAAACATTGTATAATGGATCAGAAAAAGAGTATAGCAGTAAAGATGCTTATTGTTCATGCTGAGCTGGGTTCAATCCCTGAGATCTCTTATGATAGTTCAAGCCCAGTCAATAATAATCCCTAAACACTCCTGAGCATGCCACGGCCCCACACCAACAAAATAAAAACATGTATTGCAAGAAAACATATTTTAGGATTGAGAGACAGGACAAATATCATAAGTCTAAAGGAAATTAGGGTTGTATGAAGTATATAAGTAAAAGCAAGATTGAGTCTCTAACAATTGTTCACTAACATTCCCTCTACTATGCCAAGTGCAGGATCTTGATGAATTCTGTCAGTACATCGTTTTCTGGGGGGTCACATCCGGCGATGCTCAGGGGTTACTCCTGGCTCTACACTCAGGAATTACTCCTGGCGGTGCTTGGGGACTATATGGGATGTTGGGAATCGGACCCAGGTCAGCCGCGTGCAAGGCAAACACCCTACCCACAGTGCTATTGCTCCAGGCCCCTGTCAATACATCTTTTATTTCTTTTTGTTGTTGTTGTTGCTGTTGTTGTTTTAGGCCCACTCCTGGCGATGCTCAAGGGTTACTGAAGGCTATGCACTCAGAAATTATTTCTGGTAGTACTTGGAGGTTTATATGGATGCCTGGGATCAAACCCGGGTTGGCTGCATGCAAGGAAAAAACCCTGCCTTCCACACTACATCTCCAGTCTCTGTCAATACAATGTAACTCAGAAGAAAGTTTATAGTAATTGTCTTTCTGAGTACCATTACATCATACCTTGACCCTACTTTACATGTAGGCAAATACTTTTGAGATATAGATGCCAGAGTGCTATAATTTTGGCTCATTGAACTATGACTCAGATCAACTCATTGTTACGTTCATTTTCCAATAGTAGAAATGGACAATTTTAGACAAAGGAAAAGTGTCCATAAATTTTCCAAACGCTTGATATTATTAATGCCTTCTCAATCTTATTGTGACTGACTCTCACAGCTTCTCATGTTATCCCTCTTTGCCCAAGTTTTCACTTGTTTGGGCCACACTCAATAATGTTCAGGGTTTAATCCTGCCTCTGCACTCAGGAATCACTATTGACATGATTTAGGGAACTATATGAGGAGTCATGGATTAAGCTCAGGTTGACCACATGCATGGCAAGTGCCCACTGTACCAACTCGCCAATCCCAGTTATTTCAATCTTTTGACATAATATTCATTTCCCCTGAAATCAATAGCTAGAGGACATAATCACCAGCAAGTTTTAGTATGCAGTTTTTCCACTCCATTCCTCAATGGTTCCTTCATAATTAGCTCTTGTAAACCCAATGCTCTTCAAAAAGAATAGTCATATTTGCAGGCGCCTATAGGATAGCATTGGTTTGTCCTTTCTGCCTTGCCACAGGAAGTTTAGGTCTTATTGAGTTGCACCCATTCACAGTGTTCCTGAGGCACTCCCATTCCTCTGTGTTTGTTTGTAAACTCGTTCTTTGTGCTCTGCTTCCTCAACCAGTCAATCACCTTTATCTACTAATCAGACTCTGTTAACTCGTAAATATTGCTTTTCTTTTCTCCTTCTGTCCTTTGCATAGTTAATTCAAAGTAATGTCCTTTTCGTTTAGACACAAGAAGACAGTTAATGCTATGCTTTTGTAACTTGGGAGTTAATTGACTTCAAATGATATTCACTCCTGGGCATCTATTCTCTTCACTTAAGCCTCAGTTGCCCTTATTTCCTAGCACCCCAAGAGCAGGGTTCGGATGAGGGACCAGATGGACCCTAGGAAAGCTGTGAGCTATGCTGTCATAGAAATGGGCCAGGCCAAAGCACCATAACACTTATCTATAAGTTAAGAGCGTGATCATGGACAAATTCTGTCATGATCCAAAGAGTAACAACTAGATTAGGACCCTGCTAAGGTTAAGAAAGACTAATCTGACCTGAGCACTGTTGTCTGGGATCTATAGCAAGATAGCAAGATGTCCCCAGAACAGCCACCCTACAAACTTAATGTATTTCTTACTATATCCATATAAAATAACTAATATTAAGAAATAGAATTAAGATGTAAATTAAGTTATTGGACTACGGATAGGATAAAAACCCTTAGGTGTCATTCCCCACTTCAGGTGATCCCCTGGCTGCAGGTGGTCAGGAAGGGCTTTCATACGTTGATTGTGCTACATGGGATGTGGTTTCTAGGAGGTTGGGGAGTTGAGAAAGAGACTAGAGAGAGAACAAGGCAGCTAGTGGGAGCACAGAGAGATGAGCAAGGGAGACAGGAAGAGACAGGAATGAGGGGCTTAGTGAGATTGGAACAGGAACTTAAGGAGAATGAAATAAACAGCAACTGATCACCAACCAGCTTGGCCCTCATTTCCTCCTTCCTGTGTCCAGACCACAGAATGCGGGGGGCGAGAGAGAGAGCCAGGGGATTCCTAGTCACTTGGTGATTACACAGCTACGCAAGGCAAGTGCCCACTGGGCCAACTCACCAATCCTAGTTATTCCAGTATTTTGAAGTAATATTCATGTGCCCTGAAATCTATAGCTAGAGGACATAATTCCCAGCAAGTTTTAGTGTGCAATTTTTTCCACTTCATTCCTCAATGGTTCCTTCATAATTAGTGCTGGTAAAGCCCCACGGTTTCAAACAAAACAGTCATATTTGTATGCACAAACAATGACTTAGTAACAAGATCTCAAGTTGATTCATTTCCAAATAAAACTCCATTTTGAGACTAAGGGATGATGCAATTATAACATTCCACTGCTCAACAACGCCCACCTTCTTAGGCAGAACCCAGGATGCAGGAAGGCAGCATGGGACCCTCTAAGGGGATATAAGCCAGTTATCTTTCAGGCAACTAAAATGGGGTTTTAAGATGCTGTGTCACCCTTCCAAGATGTCTCAGCAGGTTTTGTCATCCATGATCAATACAGCCCTCCCCAAATGCTAACTTACTACAACACAACATGCTTATCAGTTGTTTGCAGGTAGTAGGTGAGTTAGAAGAAACTGGGTCACTGGGTCACTGTCCTCCCATTGTTCATCGATTTGCTCGAGCAGGCCCAGTAACGTCTCCATTGGAGACTTTGTTGTTACTGTGTTTGGCATATCGAATACGTCACGGGGAGCTTGCCTGGCTCTGCTGTGCGGGCGAGATACTCTCGGTAGCTTGCTGGGCTCTCTGAGATGGGCGGAGGAATAGAACCCAGCTTGGCCTGGCTGGCTGCGCACAAGGTAAATGCCTTACTGCTTTGCTATCGCTCCTACCTTAAGCTAAACTCCCCGTGGCATATTCAATATGCCAAAACCCAGTAACAATGATGGGTCTCATTCCCCTGACCCTGAAAGAGCCTCGAATGTGGCACTTTCTAAATATCTCAGGGCTAGGATAAAGGAGACGTTATTGGTGCCTGCTTGAGGGAATCAATGAACAACGCGATGACTGTCAGCCAGTTCATGGATCAGTGCCAGTCTGCAGGTGCAGAAATGTTGGAGGTCACAGGTTGAATCCCTTGATTCTAACTTGCAGTTGTATACAGTGATGAAGGGTAGGCTCTAATCCGCTGGTATAAAATTGTTGAAAATGCTGATAATTCTGGTGTCTTCCAATATATAAGGGGCCCCACATCCATAAAAGGGTATTAAAGACAGATTAATGTCAAAATTGTTTTTTTTAACTCTGGACTAAAGGGAAACTAATGCTCCATTTTGAAAGTATCCTATTTCCCTACTAACACTTTTTAATAATAAGGTAAGGTAAGGTAAGGTAAAGGCCCTCCCGTTGATCGTCGATTTGCTCGAGCGGGCCCAGTAACGTCTCCATTGGAGACTTTGTTGTTACTGTGTCTGGCATATCGAATACTCTCGGTAGCTTGCCGGGCTCTCCGAGAGGGGCGGAGGAATCGAACTCGGGTCGGCCATGTTGGCCGCTTGTAAGGCGAACGCCCTACCGCTGTGCTATCACTCCAGCCCTTTTTAATAATATGTTCCCATAATACTAAGTGAAAATAAGATGTTTTGTGAATTATTTCACAAATAATTCACCAGCTAGCCACCACCAACAAATATTGATATGTACCAGTTCCTAAAACTGAACTAAAGAAAAATTATCTAGACTAGTTTATCTTTGCTTTACCCTTGCCCCAAAGTCTAAAGAAAAGGCATTTTTTTCCATCCCACCCCAAAGCCTAAATTTATTGTTTTGGTCTGTAGAGAAGATAGTGTGTGCCTCAGGGGACTAATCCTGAAGTGATTTATTTTCTGATGCCCACTGGTCTGTATCCCACCCTTTAAAATAAAACGTCCTTGTTCTCTTTCTCCATTAAAAGAAAACAACAACAAAAATATGTAACAATGCTTCTTGAGACTCCATAGATAAGATGGCTGCTTTGGACACACGAATCTGTCATCTTTCAACCTAACTGTTGTTGTCAATAAGCTCTTTTGGTCAGTGGAACCAGAGCTTTGTGGTAAAGCAACACCAGGCAAGTCATATGCACCTTGCTTGTTGCTCTCACTTCCATAGATTCTTTTCCTTGTGTTAAAAAAGAATGCTATTTCCCACTGGATTTTATTCTTTCTGTCATCTGGGCTGGGGAGATAGCTCCAAGTATTATTGTGCATGTGTTGCATGTGAAAAGCCCAGGCTCAATACCAAGACACACATGATCTTTGTGCACTCCTGGGTGTGACCTCTGAGCACTGAGTGAGGATTAACACCCCAAACCAAAAACAACAGTGACAAAAATACCTTTGTCGTGATGCTCTCCTTCCCCTCCTTTTACCTTGCCATTTCCCTTTCATTACATGTAGTGACATTCACTTCCTTTCCTGAAAATAAAGTAAGAACTTCAAAGAAGCATGAATGGATCTGCTCCATCTTAATAATTAAAGATGATTTCACCACAATGCTTGCTCTTCTAGTCACAGTGTTCACTTTAGATCAAAAATGACATGTTTTGCCCCCAAAGAAATATATCAGAGCAGCTCCAACCCTGAAATACATGGCACGCAGCCCAGCTTTTCCCTGGAACCGGCATGTTACCAATGGGTCTGTTTCAAAGTAAACGTAGTCTTAATGTAGGAAGGCGGATTTGATAGTGTTTGATAATTCACAACTTAACAGCTAAGCAAAGGAGGCTTATTATTAAATGCAAATAAAATGAAATGAAGTCCGGCTGTCTGGGTGCAGATAGAAATTATACAAAGCCCATAAGCCACTCTGGAGATCTTAACTATTAGACAGAGCAGAGCTCTGAGAGCTGCCAGCAAGCACAAATCCCTTCTTTGAAGAAGCTGCACCCTGTATTATCTCTGGAGAAAGACTCAGATTATACAGTCTGCTTAGAAAACTACAGTATGACAATAAACAGGGCAAGAACAGTGACTTTGTGGAAGGCAAAGATGTTTTGAGTTTTAAAGTAGTGCAATCTCTTGACTTCCTTTTCTTTCCCTTCTGTTGGCTGTTCTTTCCTGGCCAGGGAAAAACTGCCTTTTCATTAAAGGTTTGAAAGATAGTTTGGCTAGGGCAAAAAGTAAAATTTTATGCATTATATAGATGAGATACATATATATGTATATATTTAAGTTATAAATTTGTGTGGAATATATATATTCCACACTGTCCAAATTTATAACTTCAATACAACCAATGATAATATCACATGTATGAACTTGAGGGTAAATTACCAGGAATTTTGCTCCATGAATGGAAGGCCAGCCACACGCTCTAGGTGAAAAGGAAGCTCAGATAGAGAAGAGAGTACCAAATGAAGGGTGTTGTGAGGACCCTCCCAGGGTGGGAGAAGCATGCTAAAAGTAGTCGATAGACCAAACATGATTGCCACTCAATGCCTCTCTTGCAAAACACAGTACCCAAAAGAAGAGAGAGAGAACAAGGGGGAATATCCTGCCACAGAGGCAGGATGGGACGGGGTGGGGGGGGATCAGGGTTGGGGGGGGATGCTGGACCCATGGGGATGGATGACGGGCACTGGTGGAGGGATGGGCACTTGATCATTGTACAACTGAAACCCAAGCACAAAATTTGTAAGCCTATAACTGTACCTCATGGTGTTTCACTAATAAAAAAAGAAAAAAAATTAAAAAAAATTTATATATAAACACAAAACAAACACTGTCCTCCCGTTGTTCATCAGTTTACTCGAGTGGGCCCAGTAAGGTCTCCATTTTGAGATTCGTTGTTACTGTGTTTGGCATATTCACGAGTAGCTTACCAGCCTTTACCGGGCGGGTGAGATACTCTCTAACTCTTGGTAGCTTGCTGGACTCTCTGAGAGGGGTGGAGGAATCGAACCTGGCCGCTGTGCTATCTCACCAGTTTACAGACTCTCTCTTGGTGGCTCTCATCTGTGATTGGGACCGTTGTTCCCCCGGGTGCATGTGGGATGTTCGGGACCTGTCTTGAGGACTTCCCCCCAGCCTCC
This sequence comes from Sorex fumeus, assembly GCF_029834395.1. NCBI lineage: Eukaryota > Metazoa > Chordata > Mammalia > Eulipotyphla > Soricidae > Sorex > Sorex fumeus. Next base: position 7,219,097 of record NW_026606322.1, on the reverse strand, counting down.
TGCTGCCTGAGCCCCCTACCTGGGACCTGTACGCGGGCTCTCTCGTGCACCTGGTGGCGGTGTCCCGGTCGTGGCTGTCGCCCTCTGGCCTAAGGTGCCCGAGTCCAGCCCGTGGCATCCGTGGCCCCAACGTGAATGGACCCCCAACTCCACGGGTCCCTGTGCCCGCCTCGTGTCAAATTTTATAGATAATATTTTATATCTTTATTAGATTTATGTATAGCTTTAAATACTGAGTCTTACAAAGCTTTCAATATATAAGTTATGAATTTTTTTCTTCATCAATGTTGACAATTTTTTATTAATTATGCAATAATGGGAAATTTTTGGAGGAAATACAGTGCTGGAATTGCAAACCTGCTTATCTTCAAAGGGATAATGAAATTCATTTACTGAAGAAAAAAGTTACATAGAACTACTCACTAACAAGAATCTTCAGGAATACTTTTCACAAGATCAAGTTCACATCATTCATTATGCAATTCTATTCTTTCTAATCTAATGAGAGATTTCCATTCACACAATGGGAAGATCTTTCTGTTCTGACTATCTTCTAGACCTGGGTTATCACTCTCCTTTGCAATCACTGAAATTCAACACATGTCTCATATAAAATAAATGAGAAGTGAAATAAATTCAGAGAAATTCAAGGTGAAACAACAGGACATTTGTTTTCTGGAATGGACAGTTGTAATATGTCCAGCCATGGCAAGGAGTGGCAGACTCCAGATCAAGCAAAACCATTAGTCACCTTTATTATACCAGGAATCTCTTTATAATACCATTAATTTTTTTTCTTGGCTAGCTGATAAACGTTTTAAATTTTCCCAGCATAAAGTATATAAAGTTCTTAAAATAGTATAAAATACTATGATATTTTAGGAACCCGCACCTACATGTACCAGCTATTGTAGAAGATGATAGAGATAAACATCACTCTTGTTAAAGAACTGGCAAATTTGGAAAGGAAAACAATAAATACATTCAATATCAGGACTGAGCGCTTAAGGGTTACCTAATCAAGAGTACTGGTGGGTCAGAAAGGCTTAGCCACCGGGAATACAAATTGAGATAAAGGTTAATGGAATAATGGCAAAGTTTGTAAAAGAGAACATGATACACAGAAAGAAGTGGAACAAGTTCAGTGGAGTGAAAATTCAAATGAATTGGAAAACAATAGGAAGGTAGAAGTAGGGGGAGCAGGTTATCAGAAAATAAAATAAGAATTCAGAAGTAGTCAAATAGGGGCAAGATATTAATGATTTGGTATCTTTTGGAAAAAATCATATTAGTAATAATATTAGTCTAAGAATAATGTGAACCAACTGAAGCATTATTGAAAAGACAATGATAAAATCACACATACATATACATATGTATATATATATATATGTAATAAAACTAAATGGTATAACATTCAGGAAGTTTTTTTCAACATACAAAGATAGATTGAATAGGCAACACTGACTCTGGAGGTTAACTGAAGCTCTTCCAATGATACAAGCAAGACATAACGCAGGTTTGAATATAGCGAAGATAGGGGATCTACAGGAAATAAACTTTAGAGCAGTTAAAATAGGACATTGGCAGGAACTCCCTCTAGAGATCACTAGACAATGTGGCAAAGCATTTAGCATTTAGCTTTAATCAGAGAGGATCAATGTGAGAAACCAAGAATGCAGTAAGTTCCAGTTGAGGACTGCTGACAGAAGTTTCACCCATAAGTAAGAACAAATAACTTATGGTAAGAAACATAGTCCCTAGATCTTATCTTAACACATTGTAGGTTAATGGGGCCAGAGAGATAGTCCAGCACGTAGGGAGCTTGTGTTGTATGCAGTTAACATGGATTTGATCCCTAGCACTCCAAATGGTTCACCAAACCTGACTGCAAGATCTTGAGCAGTGCAGGGTGTGACCCCCCACCCCACGCCCAAACCAAACATTGCAGTTGAAATAACATGTTCTGAGGACACATGAAAAGGAATGATTTCTTTGGATTCTTAACTTTATATTTCCACTGAGATAGAAATGTAAACCAACAGCCTAAACTTTATGTGGATTACATAGTCTTATACCTCATTGCTTTTCATGTCCAAGCTCTGTCTTGAGCGCACGTGTAAGATATATAAGGCGGCTCTGTACACAGAGTTCTGGGCAGATGTCTGAGTTCTTTGATGCTCAGAAGATGTGCACTGCACATTTTACCCTGCAGATGTGTCAACATTTAGCATTGCCCTTAAGTTGGTCTTTTTTGACTTGGCAACACTAACATCACTTAACCTCTCTGCTTTCCCTTTTTGCCAACATTTCCTTGTTTTTTAAGTCCATAGTATTTTTCATATTACAGCTTAAAGGCCTTCTTTAATAAGAGACACTATTTGCTTTTGTTTAGATCACTGCAATGATTTGATGTCACAACATAGTCATTTGCGACTCTTTTACTGTCATGGATGAATCTCTTATCAAATGGCATCCAATATTCCTCACCCTCATTTTTTAAAAGGATCCATATATGTATGGATCATACAAGATAAAGCAATGCTGTAATTCTGTTGTATATGAAAGACTGATCAAAACCTGGCTTTCAAAATGTCTGGTGTATGAGTAGACAAGAACTCATAATAAATATCCAAGCATTTAATTTTCTTCTGGAATTTGCCACATGCTAAATATGCCAGAACTTCCCCATAAAACCCAGGAACCTGAGTTAAAAGCTTGATACATTGTTAAAAGTTGTTACAAGTTAAAAGCTTGATACATTGTACTCTACAATCTACATGTATACTGTTTTCCTTGTGTCTTCTAGGCCCCCTACATGATTTGAACAATCTTTCTAAAGCTTTGAGACTGGTAGTAGTCTTATACACTGTAACTCTCAGCAGTTGCCTCTTTAATTCTGCAGAATTATGTTATTCTTACTCTTTTTCTGGTAGTTCATATTAGTAGCTTGAATATTGTGCATAATATAAGCAAAAACTATAAATATTCTGCCACGTATATTACATACAGATATACTTACAGAGGTATTCATGCATATATTTATCACAAACTCTTTTAAATTAATTTTTATTAGTGAAATACCATGAGGTACAGTTGTAGACTTACAAATTTTTGTGCTTGGGTTTTGATTATACAATGATCAAATACCCATCCCTCCACTGGTGCCCATTATCACAAACTTTTTAAATGGTAAAGTGTGTTCAAACTGCAAAGTATAATCTTGAGATCAAAGGTTTGGCATTTATATTCGTGTCCGTCATGCATGAAAGTTATAAACAGTAAATAGTTTTTTCAAAGGAATGAAAACACTTCTTAATTCATCAGTAATCTTATTCCATGCTTCCATTGCCCAATAAATAAACCAAAAATGGAAAACTCAACCACTGTCATTTTTCAATAACATACTTCACTCTTACTGAGAAAAAACATTTGGTGACTCATAGCCTAAATATACTGTAAAAACAGTTGAGCTGATGTGAATTTAAAGTGATAATTATGTATTTTATTTGTGATTTCACAATGTAGAGCTAAAAGCCAAATTTAGCCTAATATATCTAAATAGTGAATAGACATTAACACATTCACTCATTAAGGTACTCTTCGCAATTACATTATGATGAATAATCACTTTTCATTAAAGAGAGTTTTTTGATGCTTTCTAAAAACTTCCTTCCTGTAGAACTGCTGACTGAGATAGGACTGGCTTGGAAAAGCAAAAATGTTTATATGTGACTTATATTGCCTGAATCTAAAAATGGCTATCTCTATATCTCAGGAGTATAAGAAAAAATGCCCATAAGATATTTGTTTTTTTAAAAAAGATTATTAATGGTTACATATTTCTGTAGTATATTATATACAAATAAGATATATACATAGATATCGTATATTTCTAGAGCATATTCATGACCTCAAATAAGTTTTTCATAATTAATTTACTATGTGGACATTAAAAACTAAGACAACATAATTTTAGGTGTGTATATGCATAAATATACATACATAACTAAAAAATTACATATACCTATGCAGTCATATGGATATGTAACGGAGTTGATTTATTAATAATCTGTAGTATTGTGTCTTTTTTGTGGGGGTACTGGGGGTGTTACCTGCTGTCCGTGTTCAGGGATCACTCCTGGCAGGACAACAGGGTCCCACATGGGGTGTCAGGAATCCAACCTGTTTTGCCCCCAGTGAGAGAAATCTACAAGCTGTACTGTGATTCTTGTGTCTCTTTGTCTTAAATTTGGTAACAACACTACTATATGTAAACTAGATGCTTGAAAAATCTCACCTAATTCTGGCAGTAGAGATAGGGAATATGGTGCTTGTCTTGCGTTCAGCTGCCCTGGGTTGGAACCTCAGCACCCCATCCTCTGGACCCACCAGGAATGATCTTTGAGTGTAGCGCCAGGAATAAGCCCTGAGCACCACTGTGTGTGGTCCAAAAATAAAAACAAAACAAAAAATTTCTCACCTGATGCTAATTTGGCTTTCTTTAGAATCCAGAATTCCTTATAAATATCAAGCATTATGCCACAGCATATGTGCAAAACCAAACACACAAACATATGTTTGTTTCACCAGAGAATATATGTTTAGACTTTTTTATATGACGGAAGCCACACTTTCCTTTTGGAACAGTTTTTGCTTCTTCCAGCTATGTTTCAAGTAGAAATGACTTTACCCCAAATCTCTAGCCTCAACTCATAGATCCTGACAATAGGGGGAAAGACGTGGGAAGTTTAGAAAATGGGTTCATGGGGATCAACTGCGTGATGGTGAATGGAAACTAGACTGTAGGCATAATAAAAATAAATTTACAGATGTCAAAATCTAAAGTTGCATATCTGAAGCTTAAACAAACATATAGACAAAATAAAATTAATTCATTCCAAACTTATTTTGTCTACCACTCCCTTTTCAGAAAGACTATCTAGTATGCCCCTGGAAATTTACCTTCTTAAGGAGCATAAACACAAAAGTGTTTCTCCACGCACCCATACCCACACCAATTTAACCTGAGTTTAATACTACCCCCACTGGATTGATTCCAGCATCCTTGTGGATAGGAAGAATGGAATCTTCCCTTTACATGAAAGGGAAGAAGGGTTTTGGAAAGTCAATTGTATGGTGGTAGGTGGAAGCTAGACTTGCTTATCTTCAGATATTGTTGAAGTAGACAGTTTGCTTTCCTTTGTGGTTGTACCTAAACTATGGAGGTTGAAACCAACACTGCAAACAACCTTTTAATCTTCTGATAAAATGCGAAAATTCAATGAGAAGCACAAAAGAAAAAAGTTGATAATAAATAAAATTGAATATAGTAAGTGGATAAAGTAAGAGAATATACACAGGTTAAGGACCTTTAAGTCTTTTGCACCTTGAGGCCTAGAGACATAACTATATATATGTTCATAGACCTTCAAGCCATTTGTTTCATAAACAGACTAGAGTCACAAGATAAATTATAAATTTACAATTAAGCAAGACATGTCTGGTCCTTGTCTGTCTTTTCATTTCTATTTACATATACAAAATTCCTTCTATTGTATTCTAAATAATGAACTTATGATTTATGTAATTCTATGCTGAAAACCTTCATGCTAAAAAATTTGTATCTCCTTTAAACAAAGTTTCTTGCTGCTATCCCTATATATGTTACTCAAAAAAGAAACCAATAAATGGTTCTAGAAGAATAAAGACTGATTAATAAAATTCACTTCACAACATGGTTAGCCTCTCATGACTTTCTTTGATAATGACCAAAATGGCACAAGTTAAAAAAAAAAAAAAACCAAAAAAATCCTTCCATATTTACAGACCAAAGCATATGTTTCATTATAAAAATCTAAACTTCTCTAAATACCCATTATTCTTATAAGTATTAACTATATGCATACGTTAAAGATTATGAAATTATCACAAGAAAAACCAGTGTCCTGGAGATAATGGTGCTCATTTGGGGAATGAGAGTTAAAAATTTAGAGACATTAAACAGCTAATATACTGAAATGCCCATGAGTATAAACAAAATTTTTATCTCAATTAAGAACTAACCTTGCAGAGATTGCAACCATAAGGGTAGGTAGATAAACCAGATATGAGGTGTGAAAATGGAAGGTAAACAAAAGGAGTGACTGAGCCAAGAACAGAGAAGAGACCAGGGAGAGGCACGGAGCTATCAGGGTGGAAGTGGTCGGGAGGGAGAGAAAAGGCCAAAGTGTAAGAAAAAATAAGAAGTTATTTTTAATCTGCAGGAAAATCACTTAAACGATTTAAACACAGAATTTGCTTTTATGATTTAATTTCTTTTTTATGATTTATGCTTATCTAAGATTCGAAGATCCAACACTAAATATCCCACCAACATGAGCTATAGTGAGTATATCCATGGACCACTTAATAAAAAGACCAGTTGGTATAAGACTAATCAGCTTACAACTTGCTTAAAATTCATAAGAGAAGTCCACATATAGATTCATAGTGAAATAGGGAAGAACCTGAAAAGATTTCAGAATCTGAAATTTCACTGTGAATTTTTAATAGTAAGGTTGGTTATGAATATGTGCTGTTTCATGAATATATGAACTGCGACTTTAATGAATTTATTTTTAATGAAAACAATTTGGGGTCCACATTTGATTTTGCTCAGGACAAACTGACTTCTGGATTTGAGCCAAGGGAACCACATCAGGTGCCAGAATTGAACTGGGGTAAGCTATATCCGGGCTGGAGCAATAGCACAGAGATAGGGTGTTCCCCTTGAGCACAGCCAGCCGGCCGAGCCGGGTTTGATTTCTCTGCCCCAATCAGAGAGCCCGGGAAGCTACCGAGAGTATCTTGCCCGCGTGGCAATGCTAAACACAGTAACAGCAAGTCTCAAAATGGAGACTATACTGGGCCTGCTCAAGCAAATCGATGAACAGTGGGAGGACAGTCCAGTCCTTGAAGCTGTATCACAAGGCACAAAACCTTAGATTCAACTATAAATGCAAAAGAAAGTTTAAATTGTGTAGTTCTTATGTAAAAATATAGGTCATAAATGCAATTCTATGATTGTTTGTTTGTTTTAAATCACAGACGATGCTGGCTTCTCTTTGCCCTTTTGGAGCATAGGCTTTATTTTTCATTTATAGTCAAAATATGAGAGGTTTTTATTAGACCTACTTGTTTGAAACAGTCATAGTAAACTCTGTGAGGGGACATTTTTGGTTTCTTGCATTCTGTCTCACACAGAGATTGTGCAGAGAAAAATGTGTGAAACTAATGGGTGGATGAAAGGATATGTCTAATCGGTCAAAGAAAAAATAAATTATACAGGCAAAGGAAACCATGCTCACATTATTAATAAGTACAGTGATGATAATGATGATGCTAGTCATAACTACTATAGAGCACAGGTATTCTACGTGATTTCAGTTTTTCTTACCAACTCACTCCAAGTGATCATATAATGCCAGGAAGGAATAAAATTATCTTTGATGTGTTAAATCTTAGAGGTAGCATTCTTAGACCCTATAGGAGAATATAAATCCTATTTGCCCAAAGAAATTTTCTTTATTTCATTTTGGGCATTGAGGTTTGATCCATACCCAGCAATACTCCTGGGTCTAGTTCTAGCTTTGTCTTTGCGGTCACTTCCTCTGCTGCTGAGAGGTGTGGGGTACTAGAGATTGAACTGAGTTCATTGAGGCCATAAGTAAAACGCCTTCCCCTGTACTCTCTAGCCCAGTTCATAAATAATTTTTCTTGCTGTATTAGATATATTAGTCATAGCTTTGGCAACTCTGTCTCATCTTCTATTATTCAATATTAATATAATGCAACCCAGGATTTTATATAGATTTACATTATACAAACATATTATTGAAACTATGTCAACAACAGGAAATGGAAACAAAGCAGCTCAAAAATCACTGAATACAGAGGTCAAGTATTTATATAAATTGACTTATTTACACGTAGAGCAGCAAAATAATAATGTTTTTACTTCCTAATGGTAGGAAGCCCCAAAATTCTCAAAGAAGAAGCATAGAAGAGAGGTGTTTCTAGATTATTTCACTGAGTTGGAGGCTAGTCTAATGCACTGTTTTTAACGATGGTGGTATCTGGAGTTTGGGGTGGGGGTGTCTTTTATCCTATTATATTACACTATCAGAAATAGAAGAATTTCAGATACATACGCCATTACTTTCTAGACAGACAAGCTATTAAATTATGTCTCTGGGGAAAATGAGCCATTTACTTATCTTCCTGATAAGGACAGAAGATAAGTAGGGAATGTCTAGGAGTCAGAATGGCAGGAGTCCTTTGTCTGAGTTGCAAAATGCCACTCATAGAGATCTTCTGACTGAATAGACTAATTATAACAAACACATCAGCAAAATGAAATGTCTGTAATATGATAAATATTGGAGAGCAGGTGTCACTTCTTGACTCAATATGAAGAAGCACATAGGAAAAATTCCATCCAAACTGTCTTCGCAACAAGAGAACCAGGTATAAAATTTTTTAAATAAAATATCTATAACATATCTGTAAGGTCCATTAGAGGAGGTATAGACCAATTCCTTTATCTCCTCCCTAAAATAAATATTCCAAATGCACAGATTTTAAAATTTGCTATAAATTATGTATTAGTTAATAAAGAAGGAGGAAAATCTACCCTTTGATTTGTTGAGTAGGGGATGCATGAATTGTGTCATGGGAAAATGGAATGAATTAAATGAAGATGTGTACTGCAAATGAGTAAAAAAAAATGAGATATTTTTGTATACGAGCTTAGAAATTCATCTGGACTCATAGATATAAACCTTATGAGACATCTCCTAAATTCATGTCAGTGTAAAACTAAGACACTATACTTTCAGGGCAATTAAATTTCTCTTACTTGGTTTTTTTTTTTTTTTTTTTTTTTTTTGCGGGATAGGGTATGGTCTACATCCAGCAGTGCTTGTGAGCTACTTCAAGCTCAGTGCTCAGGAGAATGTGGTTCTGAGGACCCAACGCAGGTGTCTTACACGTAAAGCATTTCTCCACTGTTTGAACTATCTCCCAAAACTCATTGCTTTATATATTTCTTTTCAGTTCTGGCTAAAATTTGGGAATGTATGTATGCCCAGAAAATGCAAGGCAAAAATATAACATGGCACACAAAATCCTTTCCATCTTGAAATAATCCTTTATTTGAGGTTTGCAGGATTCTGGGAAAATACTTCATAAAGCAGTTTAAGCACAAATACCAATGCTGAATAAATTCACACGCAGAGATACATCCAACTACTCAATAACTTCTAGGAGTTGAAAATGATATAATAGATGTAAGTTAAAATTCATGACATAAAGTATAGATGACTGTTAGCAATTGTCATCAAAGATTTTCAAATCTTGGAGACTTGACTTTTTCAAGAGGAATGATATCATAATGAATCCTTTTTGTGCCATTTCCCTCTTGATTATGCTTCACTGAACCCCTCCTATTATTCTGCTGGCGTACATTTGCTTCCTGCCTTTCCAATTTTTTATTAATAGTTAAATCAAATATTTCACTTTAACCTCTCATTTCTCTGCATTTTACAGAAAATGTCACTACTGCAAGAGAGGGGAAAATGAGAAATCTGAAAACACTCGTATACCTTCTTTAAAACTCTTGTTTGACCTTTGCTCTTTACCCCTAAGATAAGAGAGACAGAGAGAGAGAGAGAGAGAGAGAGAGAGAGAGAGAGAGAGAAGAGTAAAATAAACATTTGATCATTTCTGAAGAATGTTTAGAACAAAAAGAGAAACAAGGAGTCTGAGAGTAAAGATTAGCAAATATGATAGTAGAATAAAAAGTGTGAAGAAACATTGAACAAGCAGAACTCCAAATTAGAAAAAAATATAAAAAGAACACAGAATGAAATAGAAAAGCCATGGCTCTTTGCAAAGTAATCCTTATACCATCTCTCAATATGTCTCAAAGTAACTCTGGTGAAAGTGAGAAGAAAAATAAACTTCCTACCTTCGCTGATGAAATAGCTTTTGTTTTTTAAAAAGTCAAGTTCTTGATAGCACAGAGGGTAGGGCATTTGCCTTGCACGTGGCAGACCTGGGTTTGATTCATCTGCCCCTCTCAGAGAGCTCGGCAGGCTACCGAGAGTATGCGGCCCACATGGCAGAGCCTGACAAGCTCCCCGGGGCGTATTCGATATGCCAAAAACAGTAACAACAAGTCTCACAATGGAGATGTTACTGGTGCCTGCTTGAGTAAATCAATAAACAATGGGAGGACAGTGCTACAGTGCTAAGGTGATTGATAATTAAACTGTCACTGTTACTGTCCTCCCCTTGTTCATCGATTTGCTGGAGCAGGCACAGTAACGTCTCCATTGTGACACGTGTTACTGTGTTTTGGCATATTGAATATGGACTGGGAGCTTGCCAGGCTCTGCTGTTCGGGCAAGATACTGTTGGTAGCTTGCAAGTCTCTCCAAGAAGGGCGGAGGAATCGAACCTGGATCAGCCAGGCCGGCTGCATTCAAGGCAAACACCTTACCTGCTGTGCTATCACTCAAAAAATGATCACACCGGTCTGTGAACGGTACATACAGAGCATAACCAGAAGTCCATTTCCCATTCATGTACCCTCTCTTAATTCATTTTTATCTGCTATCTCTACCAGCATATTATTTATGTATGTGTCTTTCCAACTATATATCCAGCAAACACCAATGTGGAGCAGCTAGAGGGGAGACCATTTTGAATTTAGTCAGAAAGATATTTGTTATTATAAGCAGAAAAATAACATTTAAGACAATATTGTATTTGAAAGACCTGGTTAACAGTAACTTATAGTACTTGGTTTAATCTCAATACTGACTGTTGTAAATCTCAAATAATATTCATAGCCCTTGTACCCAAGTCTTTGAAGAACCACTAGGCCACTTGTTCAGTTCTGTTTTGTTTTCAGGCAAGAAACAGCAAGATTAAATACTCTATCTTCGGGCTTTTCCTAAAGATGCTTCTACTATGAGAAAACTATGCATAACCAGAGGATTTGCATGTAGCAAGTGGTGACTTGTGTTGGCAAGCCTGGCTTTGCTCAATCCTAAAATATTTGTTCCCGGTAGTTCACGAAGCACTGTGATGGTGGTGCAAGATTTGCATGCCTGATTTGCCCTGTCAATGTAAAATGATAAATTTGCATGTTAGAATCTGTAAATTGAGCTTGACAGAAACCATTTAGAGAACTAGTGCCCACTAACCTGACTTCCCAGAAGGCCACTAATGGTATTTGTAACCAACCAAACTAACAATTGATAGGTAGACCCATTCTGATACTGCCAAACCATAAGCTTACCAGAACACAACCAGATTCTAAACACAGTTTGTTAAAGTGTATGAGCATTAAAATACACTAGGGTATAAAGCATGGGAGATAAAATAAAGATAAGAGCCTGAAGTAAATGTGTGAGGAAAGCCCTTTGAAGTAACCATCACACAAACAGTTCGCCATAATACTTCTTATAAAGTAATGAAGAACAAAATGTAAACTCTGAGAAATCTATTCTCAGAGAATATATTTTATATAAGAAATTATAAAGGAAACAAAATACCAATTACTATCAATTCTTTTCTTCTTCACACACATTAATGTCATTTCAATTTTAGATCATGAGAATCATTCTTAGGGTCTTCTAAGCCACTCAAACTATAGAAAGTTTTCTGCCCTTTCGCTTTAAATTAAATAAATTTTTTTTATATTTGAATAAAAGAATTAGAGAACTTTTTAAAAGTAAATTTTAGATTATGAGTCCTATATACCTATCAAGTGAATGGGTATAAAAAGTTATACTTGTGCAGTGGTAAAGCTATAAATAAACAGGGATGGTGCAATAGTACAGCAGGAAAGATACTTGCCTTGAATGTAGCTGACTCAGACTCAATCCCTGGTACCTCACATGGTCCCCTGAGCACCACCCAGAGTTATCCCTGAGTACAGAGCCCAGAGTAAGTCCTGAGCACTTTCGGGTAATGTGCAGTGCCCCCACTACAAGCATATAAATGAACAGATAAGATATTCATCAATATTATGTGCTCACAAGTACAGAAGAAAAAAATATTTCTTCTTTTGGATAATTTCACTCAAGTAGAAAACATATTTAAATTTCACAAACCTGAAGTCAATAATTTATGATAATGGAATGTCAATGGGAAAATATGTTTAGCATCTTTCCATATTTAGTATTTTGCCTTACTTTTTATAGGTGCCATACCCAGTAGCATTTTGGGACACTGGTGTTCCCCTCATTGTGCTTGAAAATATTTGGCATTTCATATGAAGTGGAAGCAGTAAGAATTGAATTGATTCTGCCTTCCTAGGGATTTAATAACAACTAAATACTAGAATAATTTTAATGTTTGTTCCACATATTGAAACATATCCAATCTTTACTACAGTCATAGTAAAAATAAGCATGTAATCCACCATGTATGCTATATATCTTTCCCATTTTATGGCTTGAAAGATGTCTGAGAGTGTTGAATATTTCAGAACTGCTACTTAAGTGGCTGAGTCTATCTGACTTGTCAGTCATCTTTCAGTCACACCAATAGCATAACTACAGAAAAGTATAACAACTGGAAATCCAAAATGGGTTAGTCTTCTGAACTGTACATATCCTAAGTCTCAAAGAGTCAAAATTGTCTTTCTCACCAGAGAATCCTCATTAAAATTGTGGTCTAGAATCTGTCCAGAGACCCTGGTTAGGAGACACACTCTTCCAGGGCTGCTTTGAGTCACTGTGCAGAATTGGCGAAGGCGCATACCCCCTCTACAGAAGTCTTCCCATCTCTACACCCAACATCATATTTGTTTACCAACTCATTAGCTCAGAGATCTTGGAATCACTGTTGAGTTGTCATGCATGACAGTTTTCCTCGTTTCTTGAATGGGAGATGGTTTCTAGTACAAATCTTTAGGTTATCATTGGCAATGTTAAACAGGTGTTGCAGTAAAAACTTAACTACCTGCTGTTTGTGAAAGCAATTTCCATCTGGATCTCTCAGGCACCACATAAGATACGTGTGGACAAATGTAGATTCCAGGTCAAATTTGGGGCAAAATCAGAGCACCATGACTTAAGTCATCACCCAATTTCAATGATCAGGACAATTTTCCGTTGCCACGACCACCACCTTTTGTGTTAGAATCAAGAGCAGTAGGGTCTTTGCAATAGCAGGTGGAATCTAATTTTAATTCAGCACACATTCATTTCAAAAGTGAAAGATAGTCATCTCCTACAATTTATACTTATGGGAAACTGTCCTGGGACCTGGAAAGTAATGTTAAAATTAACAGGTAGAATCAGTTCCTTTCATCAAATCCTTCAAAAGTAGCACTAATGCAGGCTAGGGAAAGAGTTCGAAGATTAGGTTCCATAGTTTGTTCATATATTACCTAGTTTGAATTTCCAGCATTTTTAGACCTCCTGAGCATCTCTGCTTGTGCCCTGCTCCCCCCCCCCCAAAAATAGTGCTGGGTCCCAAAAGCATAGCATTCCCAGGCCTTCACACAGAAGTGCTGGTTCTGGTTAGCTGAGTTTCACTAGAAACATTCCAAGCTCTATGAGCACTGTTTTAGGGAAATCCACACACACCCCAAAAAGAAATAGCGTTAATGAAGCATAGAGAGTGCCTAATACATTCACTTATACTCAGAGGTCATTGGAAGACTTTAAAGAAATGTCTGTCATTGTTTATTTACTCTATACTAAAGTGTAAATATGGGTGACAAAACCAAGATAAGGTATGCCAAGTAAGAGCTATGCTTATTTAGTTAATTATTAATTACGAGGAAATTTCTGCAACAGTGAGACATTAACTACTTGCCCTTTTAAATGGTAATAAATAGAGACATATGTCTAATTAAGAACCCGTAATTGCTTTGGAGGAGCCGAATATAAGAGGAAAGAGACTTACTTGCAGACCTGTAATGAAGGAAAGGAAAAAGGTGTGTTGAAAGCCAACTACCAAGTTGGTATCTGATCATATTTCTAACTAATGCTGCCCTTCTGCCAGCGAATTTCTCCCTGAGGCCAGAACCAGGATAAAGAGGATTTTTTTAATGATCCCTTTCAGAAGCTGTCTCTTTTTGGACCTTGAGCATAAGTATTTTCTGATTTTTCCAGCAATTTTATTATGAAAATACATATTTTAGTCATATTAACACAATCTATGATTTTCTAGATACCTCTCTAGCACCCAACTCATATAGAATTCTTAGTACCCTTACTTGTAATAATATTTTGTATATATATTTAAGACCCTTGGCCCCTACTAATGGAGGCTTGTTTAAATATTGAAGTGCCAGGAGGAGCTCATGAAAGGGATTTTTTTTCAAACAAAGACCTCCAGTGTCATGTTATTCCTGTGGACGCAGGCAGAGCTGAAGGACACTGTGAAGCAGAAGGATTAGTATTACTGGAAGTTCTTTGAACTTTCTTCCATCACCTGCTGGAATTCACCTCTAAAAGTAACTGCTGGTTTGTAAAATCTTTGTAGGATTACTGAATTAGTCCATTTTTCTGATCTTGGCACAAATTTCCCTTTGCTTTTTTTTTCTATTTCTAGCTTAGGTTTTGAAACATCCTCCTTAACTGCTTTTCATGCAAAAAAACTTTTCACAGCAAAAAATCAGGTCACAGCAAAATGACAGGGGATCAGACAAATGCATAGCAGTTGTCAACTACCCCATGGGGGAAATTCTGGGACAGTTTCCTATGCACATCAGCTTTTGTCTCCTCACCCCCACTTCCCATACCCTGAACTTGATCTTTCTGCCAGAAGATGTGGGATTTTCTCAAGCCTTCTCTCCTCTGGTCTAACTTACTCTTCAAATGCATGAGCAGCAAACATTGCAAAATGACTATCTTAATTTCTCACAGGTCTTTCTTTCTTGCTATGTTAACCCTTCCCTTATGGGGTTTATCCCTCTAGGACACTGTTGGCTATTTATAACACATAATTCTACCATAAGTTAAGATTCTAAAGAGTAACATATACTACTACTGAAAATATTATTCCCACTGCATCTAGTCCTCAGAGCTGTTCTGTGGAAGCACATAGATGGACATGCCTAGAAGTCTAGTTGAAATAAACAGGGATAGATGGGTACATTTTCTGTGGGGAAAAAAAACCTTCTATAGAATACCACAGAGTATTCATTTGATTCTACCTTCCAGAAACTCCCATGCAACATACAATACTAACAGTTCATAACTGTCATCAAATATAAGAAAGATTACAGATTCTTGATTTACTAATAGTGATTTCTGGTCTCTCACAACTCACATGAGTTCCATTTCCTTTGCAAGAAGTGTTTCAAGAAACAATGGCCTATTTCACTGACATAGATTTCTAACAAAAATATAACCTCCCTCCATCAACAATATAACTAACACCAAGAGCAAGTTCTTTATTTAGTAGCACCTTTAAGAATTGTTGGGCTGGCAAAGCACTATACAAATTCAATGCGTTCCCTATCAGGATACCCATTACCTTTTTCAAAGAAATAGACAAAACACTCCTGAAATTCATATGGAACAATGAACCCCCACGGATAGCTAAAAAATCCTTGGGGAAAAAAAGATGGGTGGTATCACCCTCCCCAATTTCAAACTGTACTACAAAGCAGTAGTAATTAAGACAGCATGATACTGGAGTAGAAACAGACCTGCAGACCAAAGGAACAGAGTTAAATATTCTGTCACAGACCCCCAAATCTATGACCACTTAATCTTTGACAAAGGAGCAAGAAATGTGAAATGGAACAACGAAAGTTGCCTCAACAATTGGTGCTGGGAAAACTGGATAGCTACCTGCAAAAAAAAAAAAAAATGAACTCAGATCTCTGTCTAATTCCAGGCACAAAAGTCAGATCAAAGTGGATTAAAGACCTCAATATCAGACATGAATCCATAAAGTACACAGAGGAAACTGTAGGCAGAACTCTCCACAACATTGAAGCTAAAAACATCTTTAAGGATGAAACAGCACTGACCATGCAAGTGGAAGCAAACATAAACAATGGGACTACATCAAACTAAGAAGCTTCTGCACTTCAAAAGGAACAGTGACCAAAATACAGAAAGAGCCCACAGAATGGGAAAGAATATTTTCCCAATACCCATCTGATAATGGATTAATATCCAGGATATACAAGACACTAGTAGAATTGTAAAAGAAAAAACAACCTCCAACCCTATCAAAAATGGGGAGAAGACCACAAGAAGAAAACATCCAACCCCATCAAAAAATGGGGCAATGAAATGAACAGAGACTTTCTCAAAGATGAAATCCGAATGGCAAAAGAGCACATGAGAAAATGCTCTACATCATTAATCATCAAGGAGATGCAGATCAAAACCACAATGAGATACCATCTCACACCTCAGAGACTGGCCCACATTCAAAAAAACAAACAGGCTCTAGGTGAAAAGGAAGCTCAGATAGAGAAGAGAGTACCAAATGAAGGGTGTTGTGAGGGCCCTCCCAGGGTGGGAGAAGCATGCTAAAAGTAGTCGATAGACCAAACATGATTGCCACTCAAAGCCTCTCTTGCAAAACACAGTACCCAAAAGAAGAGAGAGAGAACAAGGGGGAATACCCTGCCACAGAGGCAGGATGGGACGGGGGGTGGGGAATGAGGGTTGCGGGGGGGATGCTGGGACCCGTAGGGATGGATGACGGGCACTGGTGGAGGGATGGGCACTTGATCATTGTATAACTGAAACCCAAGCACAAAATTTGTAAGCCTATAACTGTACCTCATGGTTTTTCACTAATAAAAAAAGAAAAAAAAAGAAAAAAAGCAACCGATGCTGGTGCGGATGTGGCGAGAAAGGGACACTCCTTCACTGTTGGTGGGAATGTCAACTGGTTCAGCCCTTCTGGAAAACAGTATGGACGAGTCTCAAAAAATTAGAAATTGAGCTCCCATTTGACCCAGCAATACCACTCCTGGGAATATATCCCAGAGAGGCAAAAATGTGTAGCCGAAGTGACATCTGCACTTGTTTGTTCATTGCAGCACTCTTTACAATAGCCAGAAACTGGAAGAAACCTGAATGCCCAAGAACAGATGACTGGTTAAAGAAACTTTGGTACATCTACACAATGGAGTACTATGTAGCTGTTAGAAAAGATGAAGTCATGAAATTTACATACAAGTGGTACAACATGAAAAGTATCATGTTAAGCGAAATGAGTCAGAAAGAGAGGGATAGACAGAAAGATTGCATTCATCTGGGGGATATAAAGTAACAAAATATGAGATTAATACCCAAGAATAGCTGAGATCAGCACCAGGAGGATTACTCCATAATGCCCAAAAGTAGAGAGAGATTATGGGGAATCATGTCTGCCATGGAGGCAGGGGAAGGGTTGGAAAGGGGGGGTTATACCAGGGACATTGGCGGTAGAGAATGTGCACTGGTGGAGGGATGGGTGTTTGATCATTGTGTGATTGTAACCTAAACATGAAAACTTGTAACTATCTCACGATGATTCTATAAAATTAAAAAAAAAAGAATTATTGGGCTTAAGTGATAGTATAGCGGGCAGGGAATTTGCCTTGCACATGGCTGACCCGGGTTCAATTCCCAGCATCCCATATGGTCCCTCGAGCACCGCCAGGAGTAATTCCTGAGCACAAAGCCAGGAGCAAACCCTGTGAATCACCAGGTGTGACCCAAAAAGCAAAAAAAAAAAAAAAAGAATTGTTAATTTTCTGAGTACCCAGCATTAACTATTCCTGGCTTACAGTACTGCTAGGCTATGTAGCACCACATAACTGGGTCTAGAGCACTGAGCCTGCTATGCTGAGCCAACTACTGCATGAATGGTCACTGAAACCATGCCCACCCTGCCCCAAATTAATTGCATCAGAGTTTGGACTTGGGTCAAAAGAAGTAGTCAAATTATCAAGAATCTAAGGGAATACAAATTACTCTTCTAAAATAGTCAAGAATTATATATTATTAATATATACATAATATTGTTTACTGCTGCAATAATTGGTAATTTATAAACATTCAAGAAAATGAAATGAATTCTAAGAATTTTTTTAAAAAAGGGGATAAAATGACTTATTATTTAGCCATCAATGAATAAATTGGAGATGTAAGCATTTAATATAGTTTTGGTAAAATAAATGGTAATTGATTCCTTGATGGTAATAGTGATTGCCCCTGCCCCCATCCCACATGGCCCAGGAATAAAAAATTAAAATAGCTGAATATTCAGGGATTGTTCAACAGGAGAACTTGATTACAAGCTTATTTCCGGAGTGCAGTCCTATGAATCAGGTTATACAATTTCATGTAGGTATTATGAGGAAAAATAGCAAATTATTAGGTTACATATGCCATTAAACAGAAATATTGACCATATGGCTTAATAACTCATGTGTTATCACATCAGCCAGGTGATTTTAAAACAAAAAAAATTGAGACTCACTGGGTTACAGTGGTTTCATTGATGTCAGGGTACCCCCAGATGACCACAAACTTTCAGAAATAATATAAATATGTTATATTTATATATAATATATTGGGCTGAGATCTCCAAGCCTACTCGGATTGAGACTGGGCCTCCTCCACCCAGATCCCCCACCTTCCAGTAGCTAGACAGTTAAACCCACCAACTGCTGTGTAACTCCATCAAAGACCAAGATCAGAGACTATAAAACCAAGCTCCCGGAAGCATGCAACCACATTTGCATTTGCGGCAGCGACCTCTTATTGTATAGTTCTCGCTCTCAAAGAACAAAGCAGGCTACCTAGAGTATCTTTCCCGCATATATGCCTGACTGAGAACACCTGTAAAGGTGATTAGAGGCTGCTCCAAAAACCTCCATCCCTCTTGGAGAGCCCAGCAAGCTACCGAGAGTATCCTGCCCTCACAGCAGAGCCTGGCAAGCTACCTGTGGTGTACTCAATATTCCAAAAACAATAACAATGATGGTCCTCATTCCCCTGACCCTGAAAAAGCCCCTAATATGCCATCGGGCTACACTAGCATGTGGCAGGGACTAATGGAGATGTTACTGGTGCCCGCTCGAGCAAATCGATGAACAACGGGTGATAGTGATAGTGAGATATATATATATATATGTATATATATATACATGTATATGTATGTATATGTATATGTATATATATGTGTATATATGTATATATGTATATATATAGCTTTGTATATATATACATATCATAGCACTATACTGTTAGAGATATATAAAATCATCTGTCTAGATCATCTTTACAATTTCCAACAATGAATAAATAACTTACTTGGAAATACTGAAGAATAATACATAATAAAACATTATAAAAGAACAACCTAAGCACTGTTTTATTTTTGAGTATGTACTTCATGTTAGGCTCCATCCCAGTCATTATTCTACAAGATCCTTTCAATATGTTCAAAGATACCTGAAGCCTCTCCCCAAATGTGCATGTGCCCTCTCACTAGCCATGAAAGATGGAGAGGTTAAATCTCATTGTTCACAGATTAGACATTCATTGAACCAAATATTACAACTTCCCTGCACTTGAAACAGAATCAGCACTGGTACCCTGAACCCCTGCTCCTGCTTCCCATATTTAAGTAGTGAGTAGGGATTCTGTGCAACAAAGGATATTGGTTTAAATCCTTTTTATATAGAAAAAGGCTCAGGTTCCATTTTAATTTTTGGCAAAGTGGATAAAAAGAAAACACACAGAAAACATTCAAAGGGGGAAATTGCCAATGAAAAAGCAAGCAGTGATCCTGATCTAACTATGAAAAAATTTGAAAACAGTTACTTGCCACCACATTGAAGGAAAAAATAAAAGAAAATGGCTATTGACGTTTTTGTGCTTGATCTGTATACACGTCACTAATACTTATTGGGCTGGACGGATAGCACAGCGGTAGGGCGTTCGCCTTACAAGCGGCCAACATGGCCGACCCGAGTTCGATTCCTCCGCCCCTCTCGGAGAGCCCGGCAAGCTACCGAGAGTATTAGATATGCCAGACACAGTAACAACAAAGTCTCCAATGGAGACGTTACTGGGCCCGCTCGAGCAAATCGACGATCAACGGGCCTTTAATACTTATTAAATGATAGGAAAAAAAAAAAGAAGTGGCGGAACAAGGGAAGGTGTCCAGCTTAAAAAATGTTCGACAGAGAGGAAGGGATATGTGTGTGCGTTTCAGTAAACTTTATTTATTAACTTTAAAATACTTGAATATGAGTGTTTTATACTGTTAGGTCATCATACCAACCTTAATTCTGAGTAATTAATTTTTGGAAGGTAGATTTTATAGTTTACCTGGGGATTTTTACAATTGTTCATTATGGGCACAGTGAAAGCAGAAGTGGTAGAATTTTTCACTATAAAAGAAAAATGAAAAAAACCCTTTAACTTCCCTAAAATATCTCCTGGTCTTTCATTACCAGATATATCAAAAGTATTTTTCCTTGTATATATTCTTGTTTTAATTTAATAAATTAAATTTAATAATGAGGAACAATTCGCTTTCTGTGGCACAATTCTTCAGTCTATAACAATACTCTTAGGTCTATGTCTACCTACTCATTCATTCAGTTGATCATTCTTCATCAGATATGTATTGAAAACATAGACCTGACCTATTAGATCTTATATCTCATTTGTCTGCAGCACACAAAGCAATTATAAAACTCAGGTCCTTCTCCTATTATATTTGAGTGGGACTGCATTCGGCTAAAACAAAGACCTCATCTAATTTGAAAGAAAAATCTAACAAGATGAGGTAGTGTGCCTTTAGCTTTTAAAAAATAAAAAGAAAGAAAACTGGAGTTTGAGAGGACTCAAACTAATGTATCCTATTTCAATTGGTTCATTGAACTCTGGTGAGCTAGGTTTACAAAAATCATCATGCTCAACTATTTATAGACGCTACTGTAGTATAACATTCGTTTGTTCTTTCTCCTCCACGCTGTCTCCTCTGCCACAAGGAGATTAGGTTTACTGGATTACACCCATCACAGTGCTCTGAAGGCACTCCCATTCCTCTGTGTTCATCTATAACTTCTCTGTTCTCTGCTTCCTTTATCTGATAATCAGCTATATCCCAAAATCAGACACTGATTTATATGGTCAGATCCTTCTAAGGACTCTGTATTTTGCATTTGGAAGTGAAATACTGCTTTTCTCTTTTTCTTATGTCTTCTGAATAGTTTACTTTAGAGCAACGTCCTTTTTGTATAGACACAGGAAGACAAAGTGCTTATAAATGCCATGCCTTTATAATTTTGGAGTTAATTGACCCCAATAATATTTACTCCTGGACATCTGTCATATTTGCTCGATGTAACCCTCAGCTGTCCTTAGTTCCTAACACCTCAAAAAGAAGGCCACAGAGGAAGATGTAAGTACTCTGGCATAGAAACTTGATGGGTCAAGTGTCATAAAACTTATAATAAGTTTAGAGCATGGTTATGATCAAATTCTGTCATGACCCAAAGAGAAGTGACTGGACATGGACCCAGTTAGGGTTAAGAAAGACCAATCTGGCCTGAAGACTATAGTCCGGGATCTATAGCGAGATCTCCCCAGGAGGTAAAGGTAAAGGCAAGGTAAAGGCCCTCCCGTTGATCTTCGATTTGCTCGAGCGGGCCCAGTAACGTCTCCATTGGAGACTTTGTTGTTACTGTGTCTGGCATATCGAATACTCTCGGTAGCTTGCCGGGCTCTCCGAGAGGGGCGGAGGAATCGAACTCGGGTCGGCCATGTTGGCCGCTTGTAAGGCGAACGCCCTACCCGTTGTGCTATCTCCCCAGGAGAGCCACCCTTTAAATTTCATAAATCTCTTACTGTGTCCATACAAAATGACTAGAAAGATTACTAAGAAGTAAGTTTAAGAAGACTGTTTAAATAGATATGGACTAAGGAAATAGAGAAATCTGCCCTTAGATAATATTCCACCTTGAGCGGATCTCCCAGCTGGATTAGATCTTTGTTTTAGTAGAAGCTTCCCTGGAAGGAAGGGAAGGGCTTGCTTTACCTATGTTGATCATGCTATCTGACCTACAGAGTTTGCTAGCCTGAACAAGGCGGAATTGGGTCAATGACTAAGGCTGTGAGACAGGGCAAGGGGAGACTAGCATGAGGGACAGGAGGAGCCAGCAATGAGGGGCAGGGCAAAACTGGAATGGGGCAAGTAGTGAGACTGGAATAGGCGAAATGAGAGAACAGAATAAATGGCGGGACGGAGATTGGAATAAACGGTGACTGATCATCAACCAACCTGCCCCCCATCCCCGTTTCTTCCTTCTTTTGTCCATCTCTATCCATTTATCCGAGGTTGGGAAGAACACCACCGAATGCACAGAGCATGTCCACATATTGATTGAACACACACACTACCATTTGATTTTCACAATAATCCCCAATAGTAATGATAAATTGTTCACAGTTGATATTTATTATCCTTTGCTTTGTCCTTCTGACTGAATTTTAGCCAATCTTTTTCTTCCAGTTCCCTAAAAAACAACTACCTCCAAAACTGACTGAGCACCATAAAAAACATGATATATGGACCACAGATAGCAGAGAGCACTTGCCTTGCGAGCAGCTTATCCAGATTCAATCCCCAGCACAGCATATTGTCTCCCCAACCCAGTTAGCCAAGAGTGATCCCTGAGCACAGAGCCAGGAGTAAGACTCACACCACTGGGAGTGGCCCCAAATAAAAACAAAACAAATATATAAGAACAACAAACAGAAAAACAGAACCTATTAGTGTCTCTTAGAATCAGCTGACCACAGCAAAATATTTTCATGCCATCAGAAGGATTATCCAGTCTTCCTTCAAAGGTTCTAATTATTTCTCCTTGCTTGTCCTTTACTCCATTAAAGAAAATATGGAGATTTCTGCGATCATAGAGTATTATTTGTTTGACTTATTTTATATATTGTCTTACTTTTCATTTTTATTAGTAACTTTGTTAAGGTATTATATTTACAATACTTTTGAAGTAATCTTATTGCATAGTTAATATTTCTCCCTTAGTCAAAAGTCATGATTTTTTTATACTAGTCCTGATGATGAATATTTTACAGTAGAAGAGAGACTTAATGGAGTTCTGAGGTCATACGATGGTCATATGTGGTAATAAATGATAGAGTATGGGTTTGGAGAAGAAAGTGTCAATAAAAGAATTTTTAGATAAGAACAAGTGCTATTATAAGGACCTATTGCTAATGCAATCTAAATAGGGCATAGAACAGAATGAAACCTATCATCTAAAACACAGGTCACCCATTAAGTTTAAAACAAAAAAATAGATTCCGTGATCCTTTTCAATAGATATAACAAAATGATCAAGAGAAGGGATGGCTCAGTTTGGTGCTTCAGTTTTAGGTATATCCTTAATTTTCTTCTTTTATTCTGAACATAGAACTGACAATGTCTCCAATTTTATATAAAGAACACAGTTGCAGACTGGTATGATACAGACATTGAAACTTGCCACAGTTAAACTATAAACTTAAAGCTTCGTAATAAATAGTAATAAGACTGTACCCTTCCTGCTGCATTGCAATGCTGTTGATGTCAAATTAACATAGGCCCTTGCAGAGAATGCAAATGAAAGAATCTTAAATATGTCAACAGAGCTTTGAGCAAAGGATGGGGTGAGAATCAGCGCAGGGGAATGATAGATGGAGTGTGGGATGGAGGTGAAGGGAGCAGGACTCGGGGCAAATGTATACAGCAAATTTTGAAAATCTAAAAGAAAATGTTTATTCCAGTTCAAATGTTTTCCTCATAGCAATGGGATTTACAAAGACTTCACTATGTGTTCTTGCAATTCTAAGCATAAAAGTCATACATAAATTCAAAGAAGCAGAATTATAATTCACACCAAGCTTATTTCCATAGATTAAAATTGGATTTTTACAAAGCCTAGGTAGCATGGAATGGTGGTGGGTCACTGACCTTCAGTCGCTGGTACTGAAATTGAAAGCTCAGTCATGCTTTTTGAGCACTTCTGTGTGGTAAAACAGCTAGAATTGGAATCGCAATGCTGCGCAGGACAAATTTCAAAGAACTCAGAATCTTGGGGGTTCTCCTCTTTCTTCCACTAGCTCTTTACACCAATTCCCCAGATATTTCTGTGTTCATCATCTTCTCAAGTTCCAACTTAGCCTCACATCTGCTCCTCCAGGAATAAGTCCATATATACACCTTCTCTGCAATCTACAGAGAGCCCTTCTCTGCATAGGCAGCCCCACCTGGATTGTCCTAGGACAGGAAAGGAAGTTAGCAGTACTGACATGTGATTGTTCGAGGATTTCCCATGAACACCAAACCTAGATAAATGCTGGATCAGTTTGAAATCATATATTTTTATGAGAAGGAGGTGCAAAAGCAAGGTGGGCAACTGAAAATCTCAAATGAAGTTCCTGAATATTTTGAGGGAGGTGGTCATAAATATTTTACGGCGTGGTGCATGATGACTTTGAAGAGCATGAAATGGGACTGGAAAATTGCTGATAAGCTAAACACACCAGTTTCCTTTGGCCATGTTTCTCTTCCTGAAATGTTCCTCTCCTTTTCGTTTTCACAAATACCTAGCGATCTTTCAAAATCCAGGATAAACTGTCCTCTGACATGAATAATCTCTTCCCTCCACTCTACGTGTGTCCCTGCCATGAGACTTTGTCCATTGCTTTGTGACATACGAATCTGACTCTCCTTCATGCACATGGACAGATTTCTTTTCATCCTCTTCCGTTTCTCAGCACTCACAATATCTAATATCCAATATATGCTCTTAATATCTAATATATCCCCCATCTTCCAGTAGCTAGGTGTTACACCCACCAACTGACCCCAGTGCCGTGTAATTCCATCAAGGTCCAAGACCCAGAGACTATAAAACCAAGCTCCCAGAAGTGCAAGGCTGCAACTTCTTATCGTCTAGTTCTCGCTCTCAAAGAGCCCGACAGGCTACAAAGAGTATCCTGCCTGCACAGTAGAGTCTGACAAGCTCCCCATGACATATTCGATATGCCAAAACCCAGTAACAATGATAGGTCTCATTCCCCTGACCCTGAAAGAGCCTGCAATGTGGCATTTGCTAAAATATCAGGGCTAGGATGAATGGAGATGTTACTGGTGCCTGCTCAAGGAAATCAATGAACAACAGGATGACAGTGATACAGTGATACTCTTGAACAGGAAGAACAAAGGAGGTAGGTAGGATGGAAGAAAGGCAGACTGGGGTGGAAACAAGAGAGTGGCTAGGGAAAGGTAAAATGAAGATGGGGGGTGAGGGCAGAGAGATATTACACCAGGTAATGAGCTAGCCTGGCACACAGCTCGTCTGGGCACCCCTGAGCCCACCGGGGAGGTACCAGCACACATGACCAGGAGTGAGCTCTGTGCAGAGCTGGGTGTAGCCCCAAACCCAAAAAACATGGAACAAAAATAAATAAAAAGACAATAGGGGGAGAGCAGAGAATCAAAGAACACAAACCATGTTGGAATTTCTTTTTACCCACCTCACGTACATAACAAAACATTCTTAGAAATGAATTCCCTAAATTCAATTTTTAAATTATATTTGTTCTAAGCTCTCCAATTTCTTCTCACAACAACAACAACAACAAAATACATTCCTCAGTTTTGAAGGACAAGAGGCAAGTTTTCATTTTCTTACCAGTTCAACCACAAAGTTCCGGGTGAAATATGTTCAAAGTTCTTTATTATCAGCACCATAAATTATATGTGGAATGGCTTCCAGTAGAGTGGATTTCAGAACGGAATGGTGGTGGTTTAATCCTCAGAAGGAAGTGGACCTATTGCCATCCTTAACGGGGCAATTTCTTGAACTAGTGCCAGCCAGGTAAAAAGCCTTTCGGGACTGTGCTGTCCATGGTGGAGGACGGCTACACCGAGTGAGAACAGAGATTAATCAATTCAAGACAACATCTGTCAGGATATTGAGTCTAGCTCTTGTTATCGGCTGCCTGCACTTCAGGAGCTGTGTAATATTCAATTTGATTATCTCTCACCTGAAAAAAGTAAGTTTCTCTCTTTGCT
The DNA here is from genome assembly GCF_029834395.1 of Sorex fumeus. Lineage (NCBI taxonomy): Eukaryota > Metazoa > Chordata > Mammalia > Eulipotyphla > Soricidae > Sorex > Sorex fumeus. The sequence continues at coordinate 7,192,973 of NW_026606322.1, read as the reverse complement.
TGAAAATCACTGGAACTAGCTGAACAGGAATCGATCTGTTGGAGAAAATACTGACTAGAAAACCCAGAGTAGAAATAGGACAAGAGAATGAGAAAGGAAGGAAAAGACTATAGAGTTCATCTTTGGCCATATTTGTTGCTTCATTTCTTTTCCCTTTTTGTTAATTGACTGGCTCAGTTTCCTGTGTCTTTAAGAGAATGAGTCACTGTATTTCACTTGTCAGTTTTGATTATGATAAGTAAATGATGACTAGAGGGCAAAGCAATGCTTTTTTATTTTTTTTGTGTGTGTGCGTTTCTATTAGTAAAAAAAAGTTTGGCATTTTGTTGCTAAGTACCAAGACCCAAATTCTCAAGGTCTTATATGCATTTCCTGCTGAGGAGTCTATCACAGCAATATTCTGCAGTGCTTTTGTACACTGTAGAGAAACTTATCCTACAGTGACAGATTCAAACTACAAAGGTATCGATAACCTCAACTCACTGACACTGTCTTGGAAAGTTGTCCTCCATTTGTAATGGACTTTGTTTTATAAATATGTGTTTGTCCTTTCTCTTATTCTCTCACTGGTTCTTAGGTTTGAAGTGGGTATGTTTTTGTTGGTTTTGTTTGATCTGGTTTTTACTACTTATGTTATTGTCAAGCATTAATCTCTCTTACAATATGGTGCAAAATTTCCCAGTTCAATCTTCAGCACAGATCTCTTTCATGAGGTTCAGTCATTTATCTTAGTCTGCAGTAGCAAAGTTCCATAGGAATTTTGATGTCACCTCAGTCTCAAACTAACTAGGTCAGAAACCCAATTCATCACTATCACTTTTCCTCACCAAATGTTCCCTTTTCTTAATTTTCTTTTTATTTTCTTTCCCTTTTTTGATTTTTATGTTTGCCCTTGATACTTCAGTAATATCTTTGATTCCTCATTTGTCCTTGCCTTGTTAAATGAACCAGACAAAAGTGTCTCTTGATCATTTGATAAATATGCCTCATGACTTTTTATTTATTTTCCGTATAAATTTACTACTTTAGTGTATTTGTGGGCTGGAGGGATAGCACAGCAGGTGGGGCGTTTGCCTTGTATGCGACCAACCTCCGTTCGATTCTTCCATCCCTCTCAGAGAACCCAGCAAGCTACCGAGAGTATCCCACCCACACAGCAGAGCCTGGCAAGCTCCCCATGGTGAATTCTATGTCAAAAAACAGTAACAAGTCTCACAATGGAGACGTTACTGGTGCCCGCTTGAGCAAATCAATGAACAATGGGAGGACAGTGCTAAATAAACTGTGCTACTGTTTATTTGTATCATCCAACAAATATTGCTTTTATATAATTTAGATTACGCCACTGTTGACACCTTTTCCTTACCTTTAGACTGTCTCATAAGCCACATTTATAACAACATGAGTTGTCAAGTCACTTGCCCTAGGTAAAAAATGATTAAAATTCCGTTCAGAGATGATGGTATTCAAGTTGCATCACAACAACTCTTTCTACATTTCCAAATATATCTACTTTGTTTCTCTTTTGTAATCTCCATATTTCCCTGGCAAACTTCCACCATTTCCTAAATTCACCTTGAGCTTTTTTTGGTTGTACCCAGCTCTCATGACGACATGCACAGGCTACTTCTCCCCAAGCAACCCACAACAGTGCTCCTGAGTTCTCCAGTTACCACTAATATCTCAGACTCTGCAAACACTATTTCCTCAGCCCAAATCACCTGTCCTCTCTTCTAACAGAGATTAATTTCTATTGATAAAAACGATATTGATATCATCCTTTTAAAAGTCTTTTCTGGTGTGGTCCTAAAGCAAGACAAAACAAAAAACTCACACTTATCTCACACTTATTTTGTGTAAATAACTTCTCAGTAATCACGAAAAACACTATACATTCTTTTTTTCTTTAATTTTTATTAGTGAAACACCATGAGGTACAGTTGTAGACTTACAAATTTTTGTACTTGGGTTTCAGTTATGCAATGATCGAGTACCCATCCCTCCACCAGTGCCCATTCTCCACTAACATTCTTTTATTTTAGGATGATAACTAGTCCAGAAAGTGGGCTGGAGCGTGGTGGTGCTGGTTGGGCAGTGGAGGTCAGCTGCCGGGATTGGGTCCCTTGGGGTGGGACCCGCCCCACAGCCTGGCACTGAGTCTTAGGCCACTTTCCAGACCATTAGGCACTTCCTACCCATTTATGCCTCTTGGAGATCCAAGATACAGAGAGTATCCTGCTGACCATATGGGCAGAGACTGGTAAGCTCCCCATGGCTCATTTGATATGCTAAATACAGTAACAACAATAGGTCTCTTTCCCCTGACCCTTAAAGAGCCTCCTTGTCCTTGGGAAAAGACAAGAAGAGGCTGCTAAAATCTCAGGGCTGGGAGGAATAGAGATGTTACTGGCGCCTGCTCGAGTAAATCAAAGATCAACAGGATGACAGTATAGACTGATTACATCTAGTGATAACTGAATGAGTAGGTGAATGAGTAAGTGAATAAAACTCTACTCCCATTGTTACGTGCTTTTCTATACTACTGGTTACTCTTGTGCATATGCATGCCATCATAATTTTCCCACATATATTAACAAAATTCCAGGGGCTGGAGTGATAGCACAGAGGGTGTTTGCCTTACACATGGCCCACCTGGGTTTGATTCCCAGCATCCCATATGGTCCCCTGAGCACTGACAGGAGTAATTCCTGAGTGCAGAGTCAGTAGTATCTCCTGTGCATCGCCGGTGTGATCCCCCAAAAAATACAATAGAAAAAGTCTCACATTTATTTGTGAATAATATAGTAGACCATAGCTTTACCTCTTTTAGGGAAAAAGGCAGGAATGGAATAGAAGAAATTTCAAAGATCCCATGACAATGGCTGCTTTAACAAATACATTTAAGCTTCATGGAGCATCATTTTCTTGTGTAATTGGAGATAGAATGTTAAAGATAAAAATAAATTTTTCTTGGGGCTGAAGTGATAGCCCAGCAGGTAGGGCATTTGCCTTGCATGCGAGCAACCCGGGTTCGATTCCCAGCATCCCATATGGTCCTGAGCACCATCAGGAGTAAGTCCTGAGTGCATGAGCCAGGAGTAAGCTCTGTGCATCGCCAGGTGTGACACAAAAACCAAAAAAAAAAAAAATCAATTTTTCTCTTCCTTCAAATATCTCTCTCTTTCAATTTATTTCAACAAAACCTATTTTGCTTCACTGAAAAAGATAAAATTCAATTCTATAGAGATAAGGTAGTGTATTCAAGAAATGGTTTCAGACCAATTAGACAGCCACATTAAAAACACAAATTTGGAATCTACCTCACACTATACAGTAATAAAAAGCAAGTTACGTGGGACTGGAGTGATAGCACAGCGGGTAGGGCATTTGCCTTGCACGCGGACAACCCAGGTTCAATTCCCAGCATCCCATATGGTCCCCTGAGCACCACCAGGAGTAATTCCTGAGTGCAGAGCCAGGAGTAACCCCTGAGCATGCCGGGTATGACCCCCCCAAAAAAAAGCAAGTTACAGACATAAACATAGAGCTAAAACTATAAAAATATTATTTATTAAAATTTTCTGGAACACAGTATTTTAAAACTCAATCTACAATATAAAATTTGAATTCAGAATATTGAGAGACATTTTTATGGGGCTTAGAGATATAGTTCAGCAGGTAGGGCACTCACTTTGTATGGCGCTGACATGGGTTTTATCTCCAGCACTGAACACTGGGCCCTGAACACTGCCAGGAGTGATCCTTATGGCCAGAGTCAGGACAAAGGTCTAAGCATGCTGGGTATGGCCTAAATCCCCAATCTTTACAAACTTATTTATTTCTTTATTTTTACTTTTAAGGTCACACACAGCAATCATTGGGTGTTACTACTGCCTCTGAACTCAAGAATTACTCCATGGCATGCCAGGATTGAACCTGGGTTGGATATGTGTTCAGCAAGCAACGTACCCCCTGCTATATTATAGTTTAGTCCCATCAAAATTAAAATCCCAATAAAAACGAGGGTTAATGCCAGAGAGTTAGTACAGCAGGTAAGGCAGTTAATATGCAATAGTCAACTCAGACGAGAGTCCCACTACCACAGATGGTCCTACAAGCCTAGCCAAGAGTAATCTCTGAGCACAGAGCCAGGAGTAGTCCCTGAGCATGGGCAAGTATTACCAGAAAACCAAAACCCAAGAAACAAATGGGGAGAAACATGTGACTAACATGCTATCTAAAATGTATACAAACTGTGAATAAGAAGTTTAAAAGCTACAACATGGGCTGGAGAGATTGAATGGTGGGAAGGTGATGCATTGCAAGCTGTCAACATCTTTGGAAACACATGTGGTCTACTATGTTCCGCTGGAGTGATCCCTAAGGGCAGAGCCAGGGGTATGCCCTGAGCATTACTGGTTGTGGCCTCAAAACTAAATAAATGAAAGACAACTATTGACATTATGTAAATGCATATTCAAATTACAATAAGGCATCCAATCAATGGCTACAATAAAAAGACATGAATAAAAGTTGCAAATATTTATAGTAATCAGACCTATTGTATATTGCTGATATGACCATAAAGTGTGGTGTACTGAACATATTGTATTAATTTATTAAAAGTTAAATCCAGATTCATAATTCCATTTTAAATACCCATGGAAGATATACAAAAATATGTTCACAGAACAGTTCACAACTATCCACAGCAACATAGCTCAAAAAAAGCAACAAAGAAGTCATAATAAGATAGCAATGCACTGTAGCATTATACTCCCATTGTTCATCCACTTGCTCAAGCGGGCACCAGTAACATCTCCATTGTGAGACTTGTTGTTCCTTTTTTTGGCATATTGAATACACCACGGGTAGCTTGCCAGGCTATGCCGGGCAGGCAGGATACTCTCGGTAGCTTGCCACGCTCTCCGAGAAAGATGGAGGAATCAAACCTGGGTCGGCCAAGTGCAAGGCAAATGCCCTACCCTCTGTGCTCTCGCTCCAACCCCATAACAAGATAATTAGTTTAAAATAACATATATGGGTTAGAAGAAATTAATATAAATTTGGTCATCTTGAAGAAAAATAGCTTCTCCAGCCAAAATATTGACTTTTTATTTTTCTTCAACCAATTCATAGGCAATAGTATGCTTTTCTTACTAACAAACTTTTTCAGTTGGAGAAAATGTGTTCATCGAGTGCTAGATGTTTAAACAGAGTGTAGCATTTTCACATCATGTGGTCAAAAAGAGGAGCAACTGGTTGGAATGCCAATTGGTTCCAACCCTTTTGGCAAACGTCATGGACACTTCTGAAAGAAACTAAGAATTATGTTTCCCTTGGACCTAGCAATCCAGTTCTTGGCACCTATTTTAAGGGTCCAAAACCTCTATTCTGAAAAGACATTGGCACTCATAGGTCCACTACAGCAATATTCAAAATTGCTAAAATCTGGAAACATCCCAATTGTCCAGTCCTCCATCTAGAGGATAAGGGTGAGAGGAGGGTGCAGAAGGAAACCAGTTTGCCTCATCTTCCAAAAGAGTAAAGCTTTATTTCATCAGGATCCTGGAAGTGAAATCCCTTCCCCAGGTCAGGCATTTGAGACTTTTATTCCCAAAGAGGACAAGTTGCCAGGACTGAGCACAGCCAACTTCCACCTCTCTTTTTCTTTAACCATCCCATTAACAAAGTGATTTTCTCTAGGGTCTAGATCCAATTAAGAGCAAGGGCAGCAGAGAGGAGAACATTGAGTGAGGCAATGTTAAAGAGTTTGCTCACATTCCTCTGGGGATAGAGAAAGCTTTATTGGCATTCCTACCCCCTCCTCCCGCTTCACCCTCCACCTCCTAACTCCTTGCAGAAGGCATTGGGACAAAGAAGCACCCAGCATTCAGCTTAGAAACAGAAAATAAATACACTGGGAATACTCCATGGTCCCTGGCTGAATACAAAGCAGTGATTCAGCAAAGAAGCTGTAGCCTCAATGAGAACAGGGACCCAGCAGGCAACATCAGCAGGGAGGGAGGAGGAGGAGGAGAAGGAAAGGAAAGGGAGAGGAGAGGGAGATTGGGGAAGAGCATATGGAGAGGGAGAGAAAGAGAGAGGAGTCGGGACAGGGGCAGGGAGAGAGAGAGTATCTTAATGTCTTCGTCGCCTTTATGTTTGTGATACTACACTTGGGCTGGAGTGATAGCACAGCAGGTAGGGCACTTGCCTTGCACGCGGCTGACCCAGGCTTACCTGGGTTCAATTCCTGCACCCCTCTCATAGAGCCCGGCAAGCTACCAAGAGTATCCTGCCCACAGGAAAAAAAAAACTGGCAAGCTCCCCATAACATATTCAATATGCCAAAAACAGAAACAACAAATCTCACAATGGAGATGCCACTGGTCCCCAAGTGAACAAATTGATGAACAATGGGAAGACAGTGCTACAGTGCTATATTACACTTGCTCTTAGCCGAAAAGGCCGGATAGCACAGTAGGCAGGGTGTTTGTTGGCCTTGCATGCAGCCGACCTGGGTTCGATTCCTCTGTCCCTCTCCAAGAGCCTGGCAAGCTACTGAGAGTATCCTGCCCACACGGCAGAGCCTGGCAAGTTCCCCATGTCATATTCGATATGCAAAAACAGTAACAATATCTTCTCACATGAAGACGTTATTGGTGCCTGCTAGAGCAAATCGATGAACAATGGGACGACAGTGCTACATGTTGATGGTATCTCCTTCAATCCTGAGTTTCAATGCAATCGTAAGTGAAATCGAGAAAATGGACCAAACTGAAAACTGAAAAACTAAACAGAGGGAAGACTAGATGGTAAGATTAAAACTTTTGTTTCCTTAGAAATGTAATCAAAGATTGAACTACGAACTCAGAATGATAGCAGGGCCTTTCCCTTAGCACCCAATTGGATTCTTGGCACCCAGTAAGGGGGCCTTCTAGGAATGATCCCTGAGCAAAGAAACAGAAATAACCACCAATCGATGCCACCACCACCCGCCACCCCCTCTCCCCCAAATAAAGTGAACTGGGGTCTACTGCAGATGTTAAAAATAGATTTAAAAAGAGAACAGAAAGAAAATGAAGTAATGTCACTTAATGGTTACTTACTAATGAATAATCAGGAAGTTGTGTTCCAGTCATGTCCTGTGGTCACAGGCTTCAATTAGCTTGTTTAAAATAAAATAAAAGTCTGCACTTTTTTCCCAGTGTATGTGGTAGGGATAATATGCATGTTCCTCCTTTCCTTCTTCACCAGGGCATGGTGAGGACTAATTAGGCAATGCAGTGACATGTCTTTAGAACTTTACAGTGCTAGATAAACAGAATGGTTTTTTGAAGTGGCTGTACATTGTTGGTGCTGAATAAACATTAAATCACACTCCAGCTTTGAGGCCAAGCAAGAGAGAACTGCTTATAGTTCATTGGGGAAAGATTTAAATTTCATTTCAGTATTTCTAAGCTAGTGACAAAAACGTTACTAATTTTCCATAGCTTACCTCCTCTAAGGGATAATTATCTGTAGGGAACAGGCAAATCAGAGAAACTCTTGCTAATGAAAGTTGAATATTTTATAACTAAATGAAGGGCAGAGGATGATATCAATGTCAAGTATAAAAGTACATGACCCCAAAAACAAAACAAACAACAACAACAAAAAAGTAAGGGCATGGGTAAATGTGGAATTTGAATAAATTTAGGAAAGAACTTGCAAGGATAATCTCTTAGTTTTACAGATAATCAGTCTTATACAGACAACAGACTGGATATTGTGCTTTAAATATTATATTATTTACCCAATAAAATCTATAGTTATTTAAATGTTCTATTAAGAATCTTAGAAAAATCAGGTTTTTCATTCTTCTGATTGATGGAACTCTGTACGCAGCAAATAAGGCCGTGTGCCAGGTTAATACTCTACATATTAAGAAAACTTTGAGGAGTGTGCCATTTTATTACAATTTCATTTATCCTATATACAGACTCCCATTCTTCTTGCCTTTCAAGTAGATTAAATACTCTAAATCACAGCTGTATTGATAGGAAAAAAGGTATTTGCATTGCTCTAGAAATACCATCCCCAAGAGGCCAAATTCGCTAATGAAAAAAAAAAGAGTGGATTTAGCCAAACCAAATAAATTCCTACTGTTGGGGCTGGGCACAAGGATCTGGTGATGTCACTAGATGTCTAGGTCACACCTAAATCTCTTGCCAAGTTATCAACTCTGGGAATGCAATTATCACTCAAGACCAACATGAAAGAAATTTCCAGTGAATTGCGTGCCCTTAGTACTTACAACAATCTTACGGATTTCTACACCTTATGAATAAGGAAAAATAGATGTCTGATTGCTACCTTATACCTTTGGTCATACATGAGTGATAGAATAAGGCACAGTAGCAAATATATCCCAGTCAGTAACTACCAGAAATAATTGCATCCTTACTCTTGTTGAACAAAATCAGTAAGTAGAGAAAGTAGGCCTTCATAAAAATCGCTCTGATCTATGGGTCTTAGAGAGGTAGTTACAATAGGCAGGGTCTTTGCCTTGTGCACAGCTGACCTGGGTAGATCCCAGCACTCCATCTATTCCCCTGACCCCACCAGGAATGGTCCCTGATCTCAGAACCAGGAGTAAGCCCTATGCAAGACCAGGTGTGATTCCCTGGTCAAAAAAAAACAAAAAAGGTGTTTCTGTTTTATCAAGACCAGTATCTTCCATTTCCTAGTTATTGGATGACAGGGAGCTAATTTATTTTCCTTAGAGTCTTATTTCTGCGTCTGTAAAGTGTAGAGAAGGTGGTGTAATTATGTAAGTATCCAGATACAACTATTGATTAAGAGGTTGCTCAGACCAAAACACTTGCATTGTCTCAAACTTTTAAAAAAAATTACTTGATTAAGGAAATGTACAATTTACTTGAGGATATAAAAGCAAAACACATGAGACTATCTGAAAATGCTAAAAAATTAAGTTCTCTGGTATTTTTGAAAAGTCCCAAGTAAACAAATAGGAAATACAATATGTTCAAGATAAAAAGCAATAAACTCATGTGTTTTTACAGGAGAAAGATTTATGGTGTGTACAATACAGGTAAGTGCATGGGGCAGAAGGGATAAATTATACACCCCTTAGAAAATTTAAACATTAATATAAAAATGAAGAGCTATGAGAACGATGCATGAGAAAACATTCCAGACAAAGTAATGGATGTATATAGAGAAAAATACATTATGGCATGAAAATCCTTAGACGCTGAGGTTGATAGACATAGAAGGGAAATCAATTATAGTTTATTGAGCAAGGAAAGGAACCAATATTTACAGAAAAATCCAAACTGCTAAAATTCTAGGTGGTCAAACTATAACCCCCATACTACTCACTGCTCACTGCTAGTACCCAGTCCAGCACCTGCCCTAATGTAAAACTTCAAGCATACAAAGAGTCAAGTTAGTTAGTCATGGGTAGAGGCTTGGAACAGTAAGAGTGGCAATTTAAAAAATTCACGTTTCTAGAAGACACCTCATTAAAATCACCAAGTAGAAAGAAAAAAAAACAGTGATGATGATGATGATGATGATGAAGGTATACTGGAACATCATTGACAGAGTTGATGGCGGGGATACTCAGTGTGATTGCATCTTCTATCCTTTTTCTTGGTCCTGAACCTTGGAGCTGTCATCCCCGTATTTTCAAACTTCGAAGCAAAATAGTGCTGTCAACAGCATAATAAGGTTGTATTTTGTGGTAAAGAAATATACTCCGAAGTTGTCTACACTGCATTGGGATATAATTATTGCTTTTAACATGCCTCAAGGTATAGAAGTATGCCAAGAAAGTTGAAAACAAAGGTCTTAAAGGCTTTCTCTGTAGCATGCAACCTGCTATTGGTTCACTCTTTAATTTGTGCCCCGTTTTTATTCCAAAATGCCGTCCTTTCTGTAGTTTCTCTTCGCTCTCATTTTGTTTTACTGCAAACCTTGAGATTAAACTCTTTTATTTAAAATGTCCATAGGAACACAACAGCCCACAGCAATATTGAAATGCCCATGTGAACCCCAGTTAGCACTGTGCTTCTTTCACTGAGCACTGATTAATTCCCACTGAATGTCAAAACAGGGTGATCATACTAACCACCTATCTTTCCTTTTTCTCCCTTTAAATCTCATCGAATCTATAGCTTTAAATGATTCCCTGAGAGGAAAACAGCTGACAATTTCCTGTGACTCATTTTTTTTTTCTGAAAATCAGGTCCTCACATTCATTCATCAAATAGGCAATGTGTCCTGCAAACCTGGCAGTGTCTCAAACTCAACTTCGCCAATTAAATTCATCCTACATTGAAAACCTATTTAATTCTCTGTAACCTTTTGTATCTCTTCCCTACCTTTCCTGCGTCTTTATTTGCAGCCAGACTATATATTTTTTACTTAAGACTTTCCCTCTCTATCATTTTCCCCAACATCTAACCTCCATTTCTTACCTACATTCTAATTAGGCTTATACTTACCTGGTTAAGAATGAACTGCAAACTTTCTGATTAACAGGATTCTCTTATCAGCAAACTAATTTCCTTACCTTTTCCTAACAGAGAAAATGAGAATCCAGTACAGAAAAAGGCACACATACAAAAAAAATTAAAATTACTACATGTTTTATTATAATAGCTGACACAGGTTCCTAAAATATTATTCATTTATGCCTGAGATTCTTAGTATCTACATATAATGAGGAAGACATGTATAGATGTTTGGAAGCTTTGCAATTATTCTGTAGCTCTCAAAGAGCCTAGTGAGCTTGAGAACTGAATGTCAAAATACTTTCTCTTAGTACTAAGACTGAGTAAACTGAGACTTATTCTCAAGGAATTAACTCTTACATATTTTGGACTTTGACAGAAAACTTTTAGGATTCCTTATCATTACCTTTTAATAAGATCCATTTCTTCATTTTTGTTTTCTCCAGAATTTCCACTGGAGAGCTATGACTTTCTTTGGCACATTTTCACCTTTAAACACAGGTCACTCACTTTGGAATGGGGGCCATTTATAATTTACTGAATTTCTGACATCTGATCTCTCCCGCATCTGTTTGATATTAACTGTCTCTATCTTTTCACTTATTTTAAATTCCTACTTGTGTTTACTTGAACTTTCTAAACTCTCACAAAACTGTTACTAAAATGCTATGTTCTGTATAGAAAATATACCTGGCTTTTGAAACAAAATTAGGAGCAAGGTTTCTTAACCATAAATACTGCTAAGGTAATGAAAAGGTAAACAGTGAAGAACCTTTTGGTCACTACAGGAAAAATACTGGATTCATCCTCACAGTGTTTATGAATTTAAAGTGCTGAATACTTTAAGTTTGGGATGAATTAAAAGCTTTGTTTATTTTTAACAACCTTGAGGCTCTTCATGTTCCTGGAGCGAGCAGATGCCGTTGGGCTACACCAGCACGCGACAGGGACAGATACAGATGTTACTGGTGCCCGCTCGACCAATCAATGATCAACTGGATGACAAGTGTTACAAGTGATATTTTTAACAGATAAAGAATGAGGAAACAAAAAGAAAGTAATAATGCCAAACTTAAAAAATGTTGGAAGGCAAAAATTGGAAAATATGACTTATCTAGACATAGTGTGTCATTTGTTCACTGAGCTCATTCTTAATGACAACGGTATTTTTTTACATTTTAAGAAGAGAAAGTAATGAATGGAGACTTTTCATTAGTATTTATGGAGCATGCCTTTGACATGAAAATCAAAGAGATGATACTATCAACTCACTTCTCAGTTTAGGAATAATGCATTCATCCACCAGTAACAATGTCCAGGAGCACTGTTGCCCCACTCCCAGTCAACTAAAAATTATCCCTAATGATATTAAGAATATGTAGCAGCAAAGAAGGCTCTCAGAAAAAAATAACTAGAATGTGACAGAATTATTTTAGCACACAAATGCAGAGATGAATGAAGATTCAAACCCTAACCTATCAGGTTCCATTGCCAAAATAAAATCAGACAAGTTGGAAATACAATTATATTTTGCTCTTTGCGGGAGTCAACAAGGAGGAAATGTGACTCTTCAGTTTAACAAAACAATAAAGAAGTTGAAACAGGATAAAAAAGTCCTTCTCATAATTTCCAAATTCAGATGGCAACAAGACATTCAGTTAGAGATGAACGTCAGTGGGATATATGACTATGAGTGGGAGGGGCAGATATCCAGCACAGATATATACTAATATGTGATAAAATATATAGAAGTAGTTAGAAAAAATGAGTTCATTTGCTCCTTTCAAACTTATCTTTGTCTATGAAGCTGAGTATAAAAGCAAATTTTTAAGACCATATTTGTCTTTATAAAGCATTTTATTGAAAAAGAAAAGTTCATATAGATCTTCCATTTTAATAAAATGAAGTACCTTCTTGACATGTTTCCAAATTCTTCAGGAAGAAGAAAATAGATCAAGTCTGAATATTAAAACCATCTGAAATTGACTAGAGACCAAACTTCTTAATAAACTTCATAACAAATTTTTAATGGAATGACAGTGAAAATAAAATGTAAATAAAACACACACAAAATGAAGTACAAATCAAAATATTACAGAATGTTCGAGTAATATTGCTATCTAAATAATGAGCAATCATCCATTTCAACCCTCTACTAGAAAAAAATGTTTCTTTTATAGTATGCTATATAAAATATAATTTCCTAACAGTGGCCATCTTGTCTCTCCTTAAATACTAAAATGGCTAAAAATATATGTGCTTAAAGGAATATCTATTATATTTGGCAGAATAGTAAATAACATTCATAAAATAAATACACCTCTGCAAAATAATGTCACTGTCACTGTCACTGTCCTCTTGTTGTTCATCAATTGCTTGAGCAGGCCAGTAACATCTCCATTGTGACACTTGTTACTGTGTTTTGGCATATCGAATATATGAAAAATATTAGAAAACAAAAAATTTATTTCTTAAAAAAGAATTTTAGACTAAAACGAGATGTTATCTGTCTCCATATCCAAGCCAGTAATAGAAGAAGATGCTATTTGGAGTTAGGCTCCAAAGCCAGCCTAGTTGCATGATGTCATAAAAAAAAAAAGATGCTACTAAGTGATCACTTTTTTAGTCATTCAGTCTTATTTATTTAAATTATTGTTGGGGCTTGAGTGATAGCACAGTGGGTAGGGCATTTGCCTTGCACGCGGCCGACCCGGGTTCGATTCCCAGCATCCCATATGGTTCCCCGAACACTGCCAGGAGTAATTCCTGAGTGATGAGCCAGGAGTAACCCCTGTGCACCACTAGGTGTGACTCCCCTAAAAAAAAGGCAATAAATAAATAAGTAAATAATTATCTGTTTAAGTCATAGAATCCTAAATTGCTTCATTTTCTTTTTTTCTTCTTTCTCCCTTCCTTTATCTTTTCTTCTACCCAGTATTCCTTCTCTCCAGCCCTTTCTTTATCTGTTTGAGAATAAAATGTGATGTAAATAGACATTCATATGAATGACATTTTACAAGCAGCTACAATGTGCTCTCTTGTAGCTTTTATCCATTTTTACCCTACTATTCTGTCAATACATAGAATCCTCTTAACTTTATGCCATCCATGTGGTAGAAAGTTTGCTTCTTGTGTATTTATACAAATATTGAATACTGTCAAAGGCAGACTAAGAGAATCATTTATTACTGTCAATCACTTTTTTTGGCATGTTTTTTCAATCAACTGATTAAAGAAGCCTAGTTCATTATGGTCTTGTAATCTGTTCAGATGCCTATCAGGCAAAACTTGTAAAAGTGCAGATATACAGAGTAAATGATATTTCCCTTGTCAAATATTCTGGTATTTTGTTTGTTTTAAATAAATCTGGGGGACGGGAGGGAGGGATAGAGGGAGGGAGGAAGAGGGAGGAAGAGGAAGAAACAGGAAATGCACACTGGTCAAGGGATGAGTGTTGGAACATTATGTCTAAAACCTAATCATGAACAACTTTGTAACTGTGTATCTCAAGTTAGTTTCCTGCAATCACAGCTTTCTTTACTTTTTCAAAATGTTACTCTAATTTTTGTTGAGAGCAGAAACGGACTCAGCAGTAGAGTGAATGGCAGGCATATGTGAGATCCTGCGTAGGGTTCCCGGTACATCAACAAAGTAGGGAAATGTAAATTTTGTTTGGTTTGGTTTCGTTTTGTTTGGACTCAAAACCTGGTGATGTTCAGGGCTTATTCCTGGCTCTGAACTTAGACATTGTGATGGAACTATGTCAGTTGTGTGCAGAGCAAGAGCACCCTACCTACTGTACCATCTCTCGGGTCCCAGTAGAACAACGTACTTTTAAAAATTAAAGATAAAAATATTTTCTTTGTTGTTATTGCAATAGTACAGTGGGTAAGGCGTTTGCCTTGCACACAGCCAACCCAGGTTCGATTCCTCTGTCCCTCTCGGAGAGCCCTGCAAGCTACCGAGAGTATCCCGCCCTCATGGCAGAGCTTGGCAAGCTCCCCGTGGTGTATTCAATATGTCAAAAACAGGAACAAGAAGTCTCACAATGGAGACGTTACTGGTGCCCTCTCGAGCAAATTGATGAATGACGGGAGAACAGTGCTACAGAGTGCAGTGCTACAGTTATTGATATAATATTATCTTCCCCTATTATTTATAGCTAGGAAAATATTGTTTGCTATCAATACTGTGAAACTGTTTCTACTATACAGATTTTAAACTGTTAGCAACAATTTTCTACAATGCATTTGTTTCCTGATATAATGTCTAATTATCTTACAATAGAATTTGTTTATAGTATTCTAATAATTTCTTCACATGACTTTGGTCTTTATACTACTATAATTTTACTTAAAACTTTGAAAATCTAAAATTTATTTTCTTTCATTACCAGTCTTTTGTCTTCATCATGTTTTATTCTCTTGATGTCTCAAAGAAAAAGAAAATAGTCTTGAATTAAGACTGCGAATTTAAAGCACAGTCTTTATATTTTTTACAAATTATTTCTTCTGTCGTCAGCATTAATAATGAAACTTTTTATGTATTATCTTATAATGGAAACAGGAAAATATCATGAGAATAAATTTTAGGGTTAGAGAGACAGTACAGAGGCTAGAGTGATTGTGTCAAATCTGGCCTACACGGATTCAATCCAAGGAACCATATATCACCCATCTGCAATGGTCCCTGAGCAAAGAGTCAGGAGAAGTAATCCCTGAGCATCAACTGGAGAGGTACCCAAACAATAAATAAACAAAAATAAATAAATATCCTATGCTTATCTCTGTTCCCTTACCTCCTTAAAAATGATTTAATTTTAATTTTGGAGACTATATTTTAGCCAAGATTAATAAAAACAAAGACTATTAAATATAAATTATCAAAGAAAATATGATAGAAAATAACTTAATCCCTTCCATAATGCTTAATTTAAAAAAACATATATAAATTAAAGCAAATAAAAAAACTATCATATGATTTTTCTAGTAACCTATGTATTCAAATTTTATATAAATATCAACATACATGTATATTTTTAATACAAGGCTATGTTCAGTATATTCATGTATTATAGTTTCAATTTGCTTCTGAAGCACTATAACTCTATAACTATAACAGATTCTATGTCAACATAATTGGAAATAAATTTTGAGGTTTTTTATGTATAAAGTAATTATTCAAAAATATTTTATATTTCCTGTCTGTGACGTTTCTTAGATCACTGTGCTCAGGGCTTGTATCTGGCTCTGTATTCAAAGAAAGGATCACTCTTAGCAGTACGTGGGTCCATAAGCATTGAGAGGTTCTGAACAGGAGTTAGTTGCATGCAAGGCTAACACCTTACCTCTGTTTTATCCCTCTGATCGCAATATTTTAATGAGTATATCATCTCTTTTATAGCATTATTCATTTACTGTGATGCACAAAAACATACTAAAAACATGATACCATAATATGTCATAATATCAAAGAAACATCTTTGTTTAAGAGCTAAGTAATAGGGCTGGAGCAATAGCACCAGGGAATATGGCATTTACCTTGCATATTATAACCCAGATTGGTTCCCGAGAATTACATATGGTTCTCATCCCCCCCCCCCCAACCCCGCCCCGTCCCAGCACTGCCAAGAATAATTCTTGAGTGCAGAACCAGGAGTGAGCCCAGAGCATTGCGAAGTATGGCCCCAGTACAAAAACAAAAACATGGAGGTAAGTAGGAATTACACTCATTCTGAAGTTAAAGCCACAGAAGCTAATTCCCTTTTTTTTTTTTTACAATTAAGTGTATTTTGTTAACAAAAGCCCAAATTACATCCTTTGTTGATAGAGATTGTAGAAAGTTCACTGTAGGAAGTCACACAGTGGTGACATTAGGCATTAGGTCATTATATTAGAATAAAATGTAATAGCTGTACAGAGGTCAGAAAATACATTTAAAAATCCATTCGTTTGGTAAATTAATGACTATGATATAAAACACTAATCTTCACATATGCCCAACAATTCGATTATGACCAGATATAAAGTGACAGCAATTCCTAAACTTTTTGTTTATTTGTTTTTGGGGGGGGCACTCCTGGCAGTATTCAGGAATTACTTCTGGTGGTACTCAGGGAACCATATGAAAAAGAAACCAAACTTGGGTCTGTAACAGGCAACGCAAACATCCTACCCATTGTACTACTCTCTGGCCCCAATCATTCATTATCTTAAGATAAAGATAAGGCACAAATTGAAAACCATAGGAGATTAAAAGCCCGTACAATCCACAGCATTGATAATGTTATGCTAGAATGCAATGTGACTCAAAAAAGCACAATAGTTTAAAATCAGAAGGCCAATTAATTTCTCCAGGCAATTTGATTACATGTAGACATTTAGCTGTGCATAGCTTATGTGTTGAACTGCATTACTTCTACTTTTATCTTCTGTTTCTAGAGGGGTAATACAGGAAATAATAGGATATCTGCAGTACAATTTTAGAAAGGATAATACTTTAAATCGCTTCAAAATACAGAAATCATATAGAAAAACACCTAATAGTATGGTAGAAAATACAGTACTGTATTGTAAAATAATAAACTGCATTGCATTTTCTCTTCTGTTTATAAAGGTTTTTCCTCTGACCTCCTATAAATAATGCTCTTAAATATTTTGACAAGACAGAAGGGGATCTGGGATTATAATCAAGTCAATTGTATGTTCAAGTGTGCAGTTCTTTAAGAGTGAGTAATGAGCTACACACTACAAAATGCAGGTAGGGGTTGTTATTCTATCTGAATAATTACTTTAAGTCAAATGAAAGCAAATGATTTGATCTGCACATTCCTCGTTTCCCAAGAAAGCAGAATAGATAATGCAAACATAAGTGTCTCACAATCCTCTTCTGGATTCCCTGTTCTCGGATCTAGCCCCTGAAATCTCCTCTTCATTCACCACTAGAGGGAGAAGACCTCAAGAGCTTCCAGGAGGTTATATCCATCTCTTAACAGTTACCTTGAGAATCTGCTCTGGGCAGACAGTGGATGAGTATGCTTCACTTCAGAAGCCCCAAGTAATTCTCAGTTCTGCTAGGAAAAGAAACACACTTTTTTAGGGGCTCTCTGACTGAAGCTGTGGGATCTCCATCAAATACCTCCACTCAGCATTCTCATTCTTTGGAAAGCTGTGTTTTAAAAAGAGAAGGTACAATAGGGAAATGCTAAAAATATTTCTACCTAATTGTTTATCAGACTGTCCAAAATGCAGATCAGAATCAATCAGCTCCACTCAACTTCCCATCTACAACATACAAATATATAATTTATCTCATCACTAGCATATCTTGCTTCACCCTCTCTTCTTACTTTCACTAATCCGTTTCTTAATTAGTTATTATTTATCAATATCCTTAATTTACAGACTGACTACACTCTGCCCAATTTAGTGCGCAAATATTTATCTGAGTACCTACAAGTACTAGCAAAATTATAAGGTGAAAATGTAAAGAACATGAGATGTTTGCTTTGGAAAGATGGGTATCACCTAAAATGTGCAAGATGGAAGTAATACTTTTTTAAAAATATATTTTAGTCACAGTGATTTGTAATACTGGTAAATATTATTTTAAGGTGGGGCTGTAGCGATAGCACAGCGGTAGGGCGTTTGCCTTGCATGCAGCCAACATGGTCGACCTGAATTCGATTCCTCTGCCCCTCTCAGAGAGCCTGGCAAGCTACCGAAAGTATCTCGCCCGCATGGCAGAGCCTGGCAAGCTCCCCATGACATGTTCGATATGCCAAACACAGTAACAACAAAGTCTCCAATGGAGTCGTTACTGGGCCCGGTCAAGCAAATCGATGAACAATGGGAGGACAGTGATACAGTGATTATTTTAAGGCATATATGTGATTGATATATATGTGTGTGTGCATATATAAGGTATATATGTGAGATATATATCAATAATATATCTGACCCAAAAAATCTATTTTTCCATCTAAGTAGAAAACCAAAATCAGAATTTCATAGTTATATCTACATTCCTGTGTTCATCACTGCATTATTGTTAATAGCCAAAATATGTAAACAACCAGCACTCACTAATGGTCAAAAAAAGAAAATTCAACAGTATTTGTTTCTACATGTATACAAAATAAAATATTATTCAGATATCAAAAGGAAGAAAACACTGTCATTTGTGACAATGATGACGAATCTAGCAGATCTTATGCTATGTGAAATAAGAAAGAAAAATATTTCATAATCTTACTTGCCTGTTAACTCCAAAAATTCAAAGTTATAGAAACAGAGTTGACTGGTGCTAGCCAGGGACTGCAGGGTAGAAACTGAAGGGTGTTGGTCAAAGAGTATAAACTCTTAGTTGTAAGATAAGTTATAGGGACATCATGAAAGTGAATCTTTCAAGTTCTTACCAAACACACAAAATGGTAAGTATATGAGGCAATGGTATATTGTAGCACTATACCGTAGCACTGTCCTCCTATTGTTCATCAATTTGCTTGAGCAGGCACCGGTAATGTCTACATTGTGAGGTTTGTTGTTACTGTTTTTTTGGCATATTGAATACACCATGGGGAGCTTGCCAGGCTCTGTCATGTGGACGGGATACTCTTGGTAGCTTGCCGGGCTCTCTGAGAGGGACAGAGAAATCAAACCGGGTTTGACCAGTTGTGCTATCGCTCCAATGATGGTATATTGATATGTCATAAATATTTTACAGTGTATACACAAATTAACTCACCACATTGAATACAAAGTATTGTATACAGTGGAAATTTTCCCCAGATTGGAAAAACTGGAAAAAACAGTTTAGGTCTTAGAATATAATGGACTGCAAACCAGAAAAGATCAGAATATCAGGAAAGAATAGAATAGATAAGGAATAGATAAACCTTCAAAAATATACCCGTAAATAACATAAAATAGTATATATAATAAAATGGTTTAGAGTATTTTAGATCTAAAGGGCTACATAGGCAAAAATAGAACAGGAAATTGTCACAATATTACTCTACACTTTGAGTGCCTGCTGACTGGCTATGTAAAATATCCTAGTCAGGTCTTCATGCACCTATTGAATGCTGATGTTTTTGGTTTTTTTTTCTCTTTTTCCTTTTTGGGTCACACCCAGCGATGCACATGGGGTTACTCCAGGCTCCTAGCTCTGCACTCAGGAATTACTCCTGGTGTGCTCAGAGAACCATATGGGATACTGGGAATCCGACCTGGGTCGGCCAAGTGCAAGGCAAACACCCGACCCGCGGTGCTATTGCTCCAACCCAAATGTTAATGTTCTTACTAACTGTCCCTGTCAAGTTAAGCTGTGAAGTTTTGGGAGCCAGAGAGGGAAAGGAATAATACTGTATTGAGTCCAATAGCTGCATTAAGCCCATTGATGGCCGATCCGATCAAACTACCCTAAAGCTCGAACAATTTATGTGTGTGTGTGTGTGTGTGTGTGTGTGTGTTTGCTGATATAATTCTCTGCAGCCAGTCCCACTCTAGGACAGTTAGACAGGATTTACAAAAATGTATATAAGGCTTGATTGTCAATAACACCTCAATAAAGCCAAACAATTAGGTATGAAGAGATATTATCTGCAATAATAATTTAGGTACTTAGTTCAGTCCGGCAGGATTAGGGTTGACTTTGTGAATGAGGTAGAGTAAGAACCAAGCTCTGAGCCTGGACAAACAAGGAGAGAATCTAGCAAAGAAGTATGGTATCAAGGTATTAAAATAGAAAAAGGAGGCTCCCAGGAGAAAGAACATTCTGAATAAAGGTAAGGATCAGCTTATTGGGGCTGCAGCGATAGTACTGTGGGGAGGGTACTTGCCTTGTATGTGGTCAACCTGGGTTTGATTACTGGCATCCCATGTGGTGCCCTGAGAACCTCCAGGAGTAATTCCTGAGTGCAGAGTCAGGGGTAACCCCTGAGCATGCCAGGGTGTGACCCAAACGGACAAAATAAAAAAAAAAATAATTTCCAGCACATGCCGGTTATTCGTTAAAAGAAAAACAAAGAATCAGCTTATTGGGATAAGAGAGATAGTACAATGGTTAAGATGCATGCTTTGCAAGCATTGACATGTTGTCTAAATCCTCAGAACTTAACAGTGAACCACTAGAAAGGTTAGTGGAGAATCACATTGAGGGACCTCCAGATAGACCCCAACCTCCCCTGTAGAAAAAAATGATCAATGCTATGGAATATACACCTTCACATACTCATGAGCAGAGACTATTCTGAGTAAGAGGACACAATGCAGCAATAAATCACAGAGAGATATGCAAGTAAAGAATTTCTCTTTATGTTGTGAATAAAAAGAAGTCAGACAGATAAAGCTCTATTTCTAGATTGATCTTGGAATACAGTAGGTCTTGGATGGTCAGTTGAGCTCAGATCAACTAACTTCATGGTCCCTTGAGGTGTAAGAGTGGACCCAGAATGCAACGGAGCAAAATGATCTAAGGCAGGGAAAATTAAGTAGTGTCAGTTCTGAGTTCTTTCAGACCCTTGTCTCCTTCTTCATCTCATAGCTAGATCATGTTTTCGACCCTGAACTGAGAATGGGAAAAATAAAGCATTTTCTAAAGATTCCCTCCTTGACAGCTATGGTTGAATAATCTTCTACAAACAAGGTAAACACAACATTTATGTGCAGAGATGCTAGATAAATAAAACGAGGAAAGAAGAGAGGCATTGGAGCAAGGGAGAGGAGAAGACATGTAGGCACCAAAATGAAGAGTAAAGAAAAGGTGAAACAAGGAGAGAAGAGAAGGCGATCAAAAAGTAAAATAAGGATGGGAGAAAGAAGAAAAGTCACAGGAAAGGAGAAGCCATAGGAAGGAATTAGAAAGAGATTTACAACAATCTTGGATAAAGAAAAGGTATATCATGCTACAGTGAAAAAAATCATTGCAGTGAAATTAGGGAATAAAAAACTCTAATAGGTGAAAAGAAGTATAGTTCTCAGCTAGTCAAGTGTTTGGATAACTGACTATATTTTTCTCTTCTCAGTTAGTTCACTTTAAAATGAGGCCATGAAAACAAAGTATTTTTAATAAACTACGGTGGTATATAGCCTAATCTCCAATCTTTCAACTCTAAATTTGTATGTTTGTCACATAGTAATTAATAAAATCTAAAGCAAATTTGTGAGTTTGAATGTTAATCACTCAATAATTTCAGATTGTTTTGATTACTTGTGACTACAAAAAGAGCTCACTTGCCCTGTACTCTGAAAAGAACTATATAAAATATATGTAACATTAAAAACTTACAATGATACAAGCATCTTAGAGAAGATGACTAACCTTGGCCAAAGAATGAACAATTGGTTTTTATAAAGTTTTAATAAATTCAATAAAGTTTAGGTTAATTTATAAAAGATATGTTGACCTATGATAATAATCTAATTAAGGGCTTATAGCTTGTATCACGTCATAGTTTATAAAGATTAAATATATACTTCTCACTGAGCAATAAAATGCATGTGTAGAAAGCAAAGTAATAACCAATTATACTCACTTAATATATTGGACTATTTCAATCTCTTGATCTTGGTATGACTAGTTGTTAAGTATTTTGAACTTACTATATCCCTGATGAAAAGTCTTTGCTTATGTCTAAAAGACTTAACTATAATTTTAGTTAAAGAGCTTAAACAATCTGTAATTTGAGATAAATGCTATAATTACATAACTATCATCTTGTAAATAATGTATTAGTGTTTATGGTAACATTAAGTTCACAAAATTAAGCATGTTTAAATCTGTTAATATTGAAATCATTTTTATTGTCTAGGAATTGCCTTCTTTCTTATAGATTGCCTTAAAAAAATTCCTTTACTTGTATTGTGTCTCCCCTATAGACAAAAGCGGGAACGTAAGATAATGCATTTAAAAAAAAATAACATTTAATGCTCCTTCAATAGATGCCCTGTATCTTGAATCCACTTTAAAACACAATACTCCATTCTCCATAATTTTGTAGTTATGAGAGCACAGGGTAAAAAAGATGAATTTATGATGATCTTTTTTCTTTACAAATGAATTTGCAAACTTTGTGATTGACATGTTTCCCAAACTTCACCACCTGACTAACTTTTTACTGCAAATTAAGTCCTACCCAAAACATGGTTTGAAAAAGAGATTCATCAACAAGTAAGATGGTGGTTCTCTAATCTATATACATATCAGAATCATTATTTAAAAATATCAGTACTCAGACTCTTCCCCAGTTTAATTAATTGAAATTTTAGGAAAATGGACAAAGTATGCCTTCTGGGACTGTGAGTTTTATTCGTGGATGATCGTAACATAGAGGGATGGCAGTGAACTGTCTAGAGTTGTGTGTCTCCAACTGTGATGTGCATATGGATCATCTGAGGCTCTTGTAAGAAAGCAGATTCTAATTTTGTAGATGTGAGACAGACCTTGAGATTTTATTTTTTTAACAAGCAACTATGTGATATTTAAGAAATTCATCTGCAGACCAAAATTTCAAACTTCTAGAAGAGGCAGTGGTTCTCAATGTGCGACCTAATTCTGCGGCATCAGCATCATTTGAGAACTTGTTAAAAACAAACGCAAACCTCAAATTTTATTAGCGACCAAGTGAATCAGAAACTCTCATGGTAGAGACCAAGCAATCCATGTTTTAATAGGTTTACAGATAATTCTGATATAGCTTCAGATTTGAGAAATACAAGGAGTGCAAATAAAAGAACTCCCTAAGTTCTAAACACAACTGGCTGCATTAGAAAACCACAAATACTTTATCCTTCACAGCAATTAACCAATAGACACAATTTTCTACTTTAGCACTAGGGAACTTCTCAAAACAACCCTGTAGAATAATTAAAATAGTCGTAGGACTTTATTTATGAAACCAAAGTTGAAAATATTTAAGGAATTTGCTCAGGCAAATAGCATGCAATAAATAATGCAAAATTAGAGATCAGATCTCTGAATCTAATAGGTAGGACATTAAGAGAAAAGAATAAATTGGTACTCAGATTTAAAAAAATAGCTAGAAAGGGGAGAGTTCTCAGAAGGAGTAATGCCAGCAAAGGCAGGGAAGGGGCTGGGTACAGATTTAGACAACTTTCTTCAGGTGTGGCACAATCGCTTGTTTGGGAGTTTTCAGAAACCAAAACAAAATGTGTGACTCCTGCTTGTTGGTTGACTGGTTGGTTGGCTGACTGGTTAGTTGGTTGGTTGATTGGTTGGTTGCTTTGGTTTTTGCCCAGGATAGCCATTAATGCAGAACTTGTTTTGAAAATGCAAACGGTGGGAAACCCTAACCAATCGGTTTAGTGAATGTCAATTACCTTTGTCTTTTCACCCCATGATTCTACACTGAACCCATTGAAAGACTAATACATAAAAAAGGAGAAAAATCACCCTTATATGTGTTAGGTGTCTATATACCTAATGCATCCCAATCACAGAAACTTAAGTTAATTATAATTTGCAATTTTCATTAGATTTTCTACTGGGATTTGCACATAAGAACAAATGACAACAAGTGATATAATGCAAAGTTTTCTATAAACATTGTTCTAAAGTGTATATAGGAATCAGAAAGATAGTGCAGAATTTAAGACACCTGTCTTGAATGAGGCTATCTGGGTCTAATCCCCAGAATAGCATATGGTCCTCTGAGTAAAATCAGGGATGATGTCACAGCACAAAACCTAAATTGCCCCATGATGAGTATCACTGGGTGTGACCCAAGACCCAAAGTTAAATAAAACAAGATAAAATCTATATAAAATTTCAAATTCTTAGATAATCACCCATGTGCAATTATTTGCCAAATATATTTGATAAAGCATTTTAAGGGCAACTAAATTCTCTGAAGATCAGTAATAATCATTATATTTGAATTATTGTTATTGATTTAGTAACAATAACAAAAACCTTGATCAGATATTAACCTAGACAACCAAACCACAAAGTTTCAAAGAATAAATTATGTGGTGTAAATGAATGCACTATATCAAAAGTTTGTGTTGACAAGTTCTTAGTGAATGTAGGCAATTACTTAAGGCAATTACAAATGCCTAAGCAGTTAATTCATTTTTCCCTTGAAATTTGCACAAATATTTTACATTTAAGTATAAAATAATCACATTTTTTGATGTAGTTCCCTCTTTTCCTAAATATGAAACCAGGGAAATAAAGACCTAAAGTTTTGAAAAGTTAAGTATTTATCTTAAACTTAGACACCTGGTTTCTTATATCAAATACTTACTAGGCACATTTACATTTAAATGAGAATAGGTTTTCACTATAAAAAGCCATTATAATACCCTGCAAACATCAGATAAGGTTCAAAATCTGAAACACATAAAAATTTTATACTATATATATATTTAAAATCACATTGAAGTAAAGTTCAAACATTTTATGATATATGCGATCATGCTACATATAGTTATGCATGGAATGATTTTTAAACCAAATATACTGGGATCAAATATTTTATAATTATCTTTATAGATATATTCTACTAATACAACACATATAGTGGGTAGAACTATGAAACAATAAAAAGTTATGGCCAAGAATTGTCCAATGGCAAAAGCACCTGCCTTTCCACACTGAGGCCAATAAGGTCAGAAATTTAGTGCTCAGTTCCACACGCTCACATATGCTCTTAGATTTCTGGCATTCCACGGTTTGGCATCTCTGAGATATATAAGAAAGTAGTGATCTCTGGTTCATCAAAATCAAATGTACGAGAGCAACACCCCAACTAAAGTGTATGAGTGCTACAACATGATGCGAATTAAGTTATCTGAGAACAAGAAGAAGAGACATAAATAGTTGAAAAAATCAAATTCAGTTGCTAGATTAGAATATTTCTTAAATCTATTTCCCCTTGATTCACTGAGAGTTACAGGACTTCTATTTGTCAGAATTAGAACTTCTAAATGGGCGTCTTTAAAGACACAGGACAGAAGGACCCAGTACTAGAAACTTATCTGATCACTGAAGAATTCCTAAAAGGAAGGTTGAAATCAGTATATTTTTGGATAGGGGTGGATGTGTGGATGTTAGTTGTCAGTGAGGCTGGTTTGCTCTGCTCAGGTAAGTGAGTTAGGGGGAAAAAATGAGACTTTACATAGAATATAAATAAACTTCTTAGAGGGATATCAAATATCCAAAGGCAATAGATCCAAAGAGCAAAACTGTTCCTTCAGCTGAAGCTTGCCATTGGGTTGGTGATATAGGGTGTGGCAGCTAAGTTAGGGAAGGGAACACTAGGACAACCCTGGGGGTGAGGGGAGTGGGGCTGGCAGAATATTCTACCAAAGAGGCAGGCTCTGAAGTAGAAGGTAGGGGATAATGGATACTGGTGAAGGAACCGGTGTTGGAACACTGTACGCCTGAAACTCAACCACAAATATCTTTGTAACTTTATAACTCATGGTGATTCAATAAAAAAAAAACTTAAATATGAGACTTTCCCAGCCCAGTCAAAGTAAAGTGTTCCTAATATGTTACTGTGCATGCGAATATAACACATAGTTTTATTCAGTGGATCGAGAAAAGAGCCCCGGGTGCTGGTGGCTGTAACTATAACGAGTTTATGTATCACACTTTGATTTTTTTACTTTTGAGATGGAAGACAGTGATGCAGTTTACCTTAGCTCTTAAAAGAGTTCATAAAGAATCACATAGAGTTTAGAATCTTTTTAGGGAAACAACTTGGTTATGTTGATACTCCTAGGAGTTATCTTCCCCGCCTCCCTCCCTCTCTCTCTCTCTCTCTCTCTCTCTCTCTCTCTCTCTCTCTCTCTCTTTCTCTTCTCTCCCTGTCTCTCTCTTCTCTCTTTCGCTATGTAGTTTTGCCACCTCCCTAGCATAATCTTAGTTTTTCCCAAAGAGAGAGTCACTCTTAATCAAGATCTCAAAACTAATGTGCATTTGCCTACCAATATGGATGTTTGCATAAAAATGATTATTATACTACAGTTATGATCAGTCTCCCAAAGAGACACTTGTTTCATGGAACTAAGATTACAAAGGTAAACGCTTTGAGAAGTCAGTCAAGCTCTTGGTACTGGACCACCAAAGTTACAAACCTCCCTTGTCTCCTGCAGTCATTTCAGATTATTCAGGGCTGTCACAGACTCACTGAGAGAGGATTTTTTTTTTTTTTACCCTTGCCATTTCACTTACTCGGTGCCAAACATCTACTGTGGCTTCCAATGAATCAAGTTCTCCTTCCTCTCCTCCCCTGGAAGCACATGCTCCCAGTGAAATGTCACCAGTCTTTCCCAGGCTGGACTTGTAAAGCGAAAGCAAGGGTACCATTCTTCACTAGGAAACTGACCCACAAAGCGTACTGGATTCAGTTAAAGAGATTGAGAAGAAGGTCGGCTAAGAACACAAAGGGAACTCTTTCCACAGTTACTTCTGATAGAGCTCTACCAATCCAGAAATAAAGCCTGTCCAAGGCAAAGAAAATAGACAGAGGGCACATTAGGTGAGATCCAGGAGAGAACTGGACTCTCACAGGTGACTTCTTTGCACGCTCTGTTTGGCTATCTTCCCTTTCCCAGGGTATAACTGTTTCTATATTTATACCCTTTCTCGGTGCCCTCATTTCCACACTGCAATGTCTACTAAAGCTAATTCATCTCTTTTGAGCCGCAGACACATGGAAACATTGTTACATATGGAGGTTTACATAGTCAGGCTGCCACTCAGACACAAAAACATCCATACACTACATGGGAATGTAAGATGATTTTCTTCCCAATAAACATTCACGTGCCTCTCTAAATCTTTGAAACTCACAGCCTAGGAAACAATGATGACTTGAAGCTTACAAAGTTCCTGGACAATTAAAATAAAAAGCATGCATCCAAAGCATCCGTGTTCTCCATATTATTTTCCAATATTGTTTTAAGCTAAAATACATTGAATCGCATAAATTATACAGACCACTTCACACTAAAGGGTTAATTCTGCTAGAGAGTAGGAATGTTCACAGTTGAGATGCCATGCTTAGGTGTTTGCAAAAACATTTTCTGCGTAGTGTCCAAATCCCTTTGCAAACAGATAAATTACTCTATGAATCTTATTACTCCATGTGTGTGAAAATCACACAGAGGTTTACAAGGCCAAAGAGCTGGAAGGGAAAATCTGCTTTGGATGGTAGGATCCTTGGGATTCATAATCAGCCAATGCTCAGGAAATGAAGAGAGGAACACTTACACATTCACATTTGCACTGTTTTGATAATGCATAGCAATACACATATAATACAACACACACACACACACACACACACACACACACACACACACACACACACTGCTCGCTCTTTAACAAGGCTGGAGGTCCCAAAGCAGGACAGTGTGACAGCCAACCGAATTTATTTCTAAGAAAAGGAAAGAAAACTTTGCTGCTGTAGGCAGCTCTGCTTTAGAACAGCTCCCTGATGCCCCAGGGTTTATGCACTATCAGCTCCTTGCACACAGATTAGAGGGTTATTTTCTATCATATAGTGTTTTTTATTGCCACAACAAGCAATATTAGCTAGATAGACTGACACTGGACTATTTTATTTGGGTAAAATGAGATTTTAAAGGATCTCGAAGGAGAACATTTTCTTCCATTCTTTGTTTTTTTCTTTTCTTCTCTTCACGTTTAATATAAATTCAAGGAAACCTAGGTAACAAGGACAGGGGTATTTACAGAGGCTACAGAGAGAAGCAGAGGAAAACAGGTGTGGACTTTTTATAAATAGGATTAAGGTTGGGTTACCTCTGAGTTTCTGTAGCTCACACTCCCTTACAGGGGTCAAACTCCCAAGGACTTGGGGCTCTTCATTTCCAAATTTCAATCCCAAATTATATTTCAGAGTTTGGCAAAGCTGCTTAGAGATAAGGCTCTGAGGTCAATAATCAATTTGAAATATGCATTTTATGCCAGGTTAATTCTTTCCTAACCTCTGTGCTTCTTAGTCCTATTCTTAAGTATCAGCAATTTCCACATTTTTTTTCTTCTTCTCTTCATTCTTATGTTGACTTCCAGCCACAATCCAGAAAAGGCTCAGTCATCAACCAAAGTTGTAGGATTGATTTATTGCCCTGAATATCAATGAGAAGATCCTTACCAAGTGCCCTATCTGAAAGAAGGAACTATTGCTGGGGCAGAGCAAAGAGCCCTGATGTGTGTGTTGTGTGTGTTTCTCTCTCTCTCTCTCTCTCTCTCTCTCTCTCTCTCTCTCTCTCTCTCTTCTCCTCTCCTCTCCACTCTCTCTGCTCTCTCTCCTCTCTCCTCTCTCTCTCTGCTCTCTCTCTTCCCCTCTCTCTCTTTCTCTACACACACACACACACACACACACACACACACACACACACTTGAGATTGCGGTACCTTGTACCACTCTCTGAGAGCCACAATTCAACAACTCTTCTTTCCTCACCAAGAAGCACCTCCCCCCTCCAAAACTCTGAATTACGAGCCGGCAATTACAAAAGCAAGATTACAACCCAAATGTCATCAACACCGTGGGGGAAGTTCGACTTCCTTGGGAAGACAAGCAAGGTCCTAAGAACCAACATTTAACCAACGCTGCTGCTGGACCCTTGACAAGAACCAGAAAATTCCCTTGAAATGTGTTGGCAGAAACCTCTGCCCAGCCAGTAAAAGGCATGCGCGCGCACACACTCCACACACACACACACACACACACACACACACACACACATCAGACACACACACTCAACACACACACACGCAAGCAAGCAAGCAAGCAACACACAGCACAAGGCTGCAGGATGGGAAACTGGAGTTCGAGAAGAGCACACACACACACACACACACATCAGACACATACACTCAACACACACACGCAAGCAAGCCAGCAAGCAAGCAAACGCGCGCCAGGCGCACAGGAGAACACACAGCACACGGCTGCAGGATGGGAAACTGGAGTTGGAGACGAGCACACACACACACACACACACACACACACACACACACACACACGTGCACAAAAAAAAAAAAAAGCAAAAAAAGTTGCCCGCCAGGGCCCTACCTGAGGATGGCCGTGTCCCCCTGCCTCACGGTGATGTTGTCGGTGCCGCGGTTAAAATCCACGCTGCGAACGGGCAGTCCTGTGGGGAGAAGGCAGAGCAGTCTCAGTAGGAGCAGCGGCAACTGTTTCCGATCCGGCCGAACTCTGGCCACCATCGTGTCCAGGCCGAGTGCGGGGCCGCGGGACCCCGGGCAGGAGAAGTGCGGGCAGCGGGCGCCGGGCAGCGCGTGTGCATCCACCGGCGGGCAGCGCGGCGGCCGCCGGTCCCCGGTGGTCCTTCCTGAGTCCGCGCCTGCACGCGCCTCTCGGCCGGCCGGCTCGGGCTGCTGCCGCCCCCCTGGCAGCACTCAACAAAGCCCCCGGGAGAGCCGCGCCGGGCCGGGCCGCCCGAGTCCAGGAGCGCCAAGTGCACGCGGGTGCTGAGCCAGGAGCCGCTGCGAAGCGGGATGCGGGCAACTGCCCCGGGGAAGATGCTGCGCGCTCGCTCCGGGCCGGGCTCTGCGCCGAGCCGCTCGCTCCTCTCGGGATGCCACTTTCCCAGGCGGGCGGGGAGTGTCAAGCCACGCACACGGCAGCGGCGGCAGCCGGGTCCTCTCCCCCTCCTCCTGGTCTTGCTTCTCTCTCCCGTCCCTCCCTCCGTCCCTCCCTCCCTCGCGGGGCTCGGCACCTCCCCCCGCCCGCGCGGATTTCTCCAGCCCCTCCACGTCATCTCCCCCTCCCTCGTCTCGGCGTGGCCCCTCGCTTTGCACAACTGCCCCCTTCAGCAGCGGCCAGCCTCAATGAAAGGCTGATGCGCCTTGGGGTTGTCAGGACAACGGCTCCAGCAGAGGCCTGGCTGGTTTCCTGAAGAGGGAAGGGAGCGAGCCGAGAGGGTACCGTCCAAGAGGAAGGGGGGCGGGA
This sequence comes from Sorex fumeus, assembly GCF_029834395.1. Classification (NCBI taxonomy): domain Eukaryota; kingdom Metazoa; phylum Chordata; class Mammalia; order Eulipotyphla; family Soricidae; genus Sorex; species Sorex fumeus. The sequence continues at coordinate 7,162,479 of NW_026606322.1, read as the reverse complement.
GAAGGAGCGCTGTAAAAGACCCGGGGAGGGGGAGGAGGGGTGGGGGTGGGGGTGGGGGTAGGAAAAGGACGGATGGAGAGAGCGAAACCCAGAAAGACAGGGAGCGTGGAGGGTGGAGGGGACCAGTCCTGAACCATGGGACAGGGAAGGCAAAACTTGACAGTGGAGTCCCAGATTAAAAGTTGATTTCCAAACTGAATGCTCCTGGCAAGTGTCTTTGCATGTCATGCTCAGGATCTGCTCAGGGTCTCCTTCCCTCTGCTGCACTTCCTTGTGTAAAATTTAAAAAGGTTTGTTTTCTCTCTTTCCTTTTTATCCACCCTCCCACCCCCGCTTCTGGGAGCCCCCTCGTGAAAGATGGATTAAAGACAATGCTGGTATTGAGTGGTCTCAGGCGTGAATGCTTGGCTTGTCTTTTCCAAGTGCCAGCCTCAGCAGCTGATCCCTGATCCCTAAATCAACCTCCCTCTCCAGGAACCCCCACGTGAGGAATGGTATTAAGGGTTTCTTTTTAAATATCACATTGCTTGTGCCACCCAAGTTTCTGGGGGCCAGGGCTTCTCATAATGTTCACAGGCAGGGAAAGAAATGTGTATATTAGAAAGCTTATTATCCGCAGGGGGGGGGGGGGACACTAAGAGGACATACAAGTACTCCAGTGAACAGCGGGGCAGGCCACCATCTTCTGGCATGCCTTCTGCTCCATGAGAGTCAAGGGATACAGATCATAAGGGTCTTAAACCGTTAGTCACTGATGTGAGGGTTTCAAACTATTGGCATCCCTCAGAAATTTATGTTGAAGTTGTAAGATGGTGCTGGACTCATCAAGGACTTTTTCTGTTCTTTTCTTTTTGAAAAATGTTACTGTTCATTTGAACAGTTCAGGAATTCACAGGGTGCAAAAAACAAGTGATACAAATGTAATTATCATTCCTATCCATCTCATTAGGCAATCTATTTCTCCTATTTGGAAACAAAATACTTAAATACTTTTCCATAAATAGTTCAAGTGCATGCATACAAGTTAGTACACATACCCAGATTATCAAGTTATTAACTAAGATCATTTGAAAAGTTAGAAAAAGGTATATGTTTAGGAATTTATCAAGCCTCACCAGAGTATAAGACCTAATTAAGCACTTACTATGCTGACTCCATGTCTTATAAGACCCCTCTCTCCCCAATATTCAAAGAATTTCTGTGCTGCACATTTATCAGCTTAAACACTAGATGTGATCTCACAGATTATGTGAGGATCTAAATTGTCACAAATTTAAGACTGGAAAAGTTTAAGTAATTTTTTCTGTTCTATATTATTATTATTATTATTATTATTATTATTATTATATAGCACAGTAGCACTGTCCTTCCATTGTTCAACGATTTGCTTGAGCGGGCACCAGTAGCGTCTCCATTGTGAGACTTGTCGTTACTGTTTTTGGCATTTTGAATACGTCACGAGTAGGTTGCCAGGCTCTGCTGTGCAAGCGGGATACTCTTGTAATTTTGCCAGGCTCTCTGAGAGGGACAGAGGAATCGAACCCCAGTCGGTCGCATGCAAGGCAATCTCCCAACCCGCTGTACTATTGCTCATACATATATATATATAAAATTTTACATGCATCATTATTCTATATGTTATTTTTACATAAATCAAGCTGGTGGGGGTTGAGACGTGGGGGGAGCTGGTGGGGGTCCCTGTGTAAAACCAAGGATGGCCCATTGCTAATTTATAACTCAGTTGTTAGAAACCAGGAGCAAGGTAAATGGATAAGTCAAGAAGTTATTTGAACCATAAAAATAAAAATTCTTGGTTTTCTATATCCGTGGGAAAATGTATTTCAATTGCAAAACAAAGAGTTTAAAATGACATTTTTATCAAGACTGTGAGAATAGAGCAGAAGCCCTCTTCCATTATTACCAATAGACTTGGAAATCTGTGAGTTTTTAGAAATGAAGGGTTATCTTAAATGTAGCTTTGGAAAGTCAGTATGTCCAAAATGTCATGAAGGAAAAAGGAACTGGGCCCACTAGAAAAGAACAAGGGACTGTAGTCACTGGATCAGTTAGTTTTACTGTTCATACTAGGTGAAAGTATGATCCTCACAGCCATCTAGATGCTTTGAGAGGAAGGATCAGCAATATTAAGAGTATGTGTTCCTTTTAATATCAGAATACTACATTTCAAATAAAGGGAGGGCTTTTTTTTTCTAAAGCGAAAAAGAAGTATAATAGTGCAGTAGCATATTTTGGCCAGAAGATGTTTATCCAAGATGTTGACTAATACCTATGCACATAATCTCGTGGTATCAGTAGAATTTGTTTAGTTTTAGGAAGAAGCATAATGTTTCACATGTTGGGGTACAAAATAATTCATTCAGAAGTAGCAGGGATGTAGACATTATAGGAAATAGGTCAGATCTTAGACTTGTCTTTATAATAACTCTGAGAAAAATATGTAGAGTTAATTAGGATTACAAATTAGAATTATACCAGACACATATTATCTATCTATTTGAGAGGATAGAATCATAAATGCACCTGTCTGTAGATAAATACAATTAAAACACTTGTAAATAGTTATGTCAAAATAAATATATTGGTTATTATTATTAAATTGACTTTTATATATTGGAAGGAAAACACATTAAGATAACTGCAAGACCAAACAGATAGTACAGGGCTTAATCTGTGCCGTTCACACAGCTGACTCTAGTTCAATTTTGTCTGATGCATTAGGTTACCTTATTGCCAGCAGGGAGCCCTGACACTGCTGGGTTTGGCCTGCACCCCATCACCCATGCCCAAAAATAAATAAAATAGAAAAGAAAATAAATAAAAAAGAAAAAGAAGACTATACCTATTTTTCTTCTAATTCAGAATATTTGATAATTCAGAGTGATAGTCTGAATAATTTTAAAATTACGGCATTATTCTATCAGTTGCTGTTTAGTATTTGTTATTTATGTTCAAATGTCAGTTCATATACAACTGTCTAATCCAAATATTGACCCAAAGGAAACTCATAAAAACTGATGAAAATAAGAACAGAGGAGGGCTGAAGAGATAGTACAGGCAACAAGGAGCTTTTCTGGAACAGAGCTGACCAGGGATATAACCCTCCCACCACATATGATTCCCTGAGGGCATCGAAAAATGAATCCTGAGTGAAGATCTGGAAGTAAGACCTGAGCACTGCTGGGTGTGGCCCAAAACACTAACAAACAAACAAAAGAGAATACAGGAGTTGCTTTATGCACAAGCTCACTTACATGACATATATCACCATTTTCAAGTAAATTAATGCATTTGTGGACTCCTGTTTTTCTTATCCATTCTAACTAAGATCTAATACATTCAAATAAACCAAATAGTCAATGCACATTTCGGTAATTTATAAGAGACCCTAATGATCACTCCTCCAGACCTACTCCATAATTCACACTTCTTGTATTGCCAAAAATGCAGTGAAGAAACAAATAGTTAAGTTACTAAAATTTATAGAAGCTATTTTTCTCTAAACCACTATATACATTCTTCCAAGAGGGCTGGCAAAAATGAACATACTTTTAGGTTATTTGTGAGGCAAGTATAGCTGTTAGCCATATGAAACAGCCATCATTGCCCAGGTAAGATGATCTTAACTACTACTTTAAAATAACATACTGCCTTTCTAAAAGAAACTTTAGAAGATTCTGTACTCTCCAGGGACAAATGCTAAAGAAAAAACAACTGGCTGATGTTTGAGCACCCTAAGAAGCATAAAACTTTTATTATTCTCTCTAGTTTTGTAAGGTAGTGGGCTCAGAGTAAATCCAGATGCCGCCTGGAATGTACTATTAATTTATCCATATTATGGGCATTTTATGCTATACATGCTTATAATATTATTAACATACCACTCTAGATTTCTACAGTTGTAAAGTTTTAATCATAATAATGTTATGTCTGCACTTTCCTAAGTGAAATTAGCATTTCCATATGAACCAGAAATGCAGAATTTTTAATACTTTGGAGTTGTGCTTTGCTGTTCTCAGTGATTCCATGGCAATTTAACAATATTCAAGTATCTCAGTTTAGACTCATAAGGCATGACACTACCAGTAGGAATTTCACTGAAATATGGCTTCTTTGAATACAGAATTTTCATTTCCATGAGTTTGACTGCCCAACAAACTCAATCAACTTCATCAGTTCAATATTGTTCAAATCCTTTCAGAAAACCTTCAGCAGTATTGAGTCCTAAATTCATACTTTATATAATTAAAATCACTTTTTTACAATTTACCTCTAGTTTCATTCTTTTGTGCTTTGTTGTAATCATATTGGTCACTGGTTTTGCTCACTCATCCACTTGGAGAAAAGTATCAATTTTTGTATTTGTTAAAGTTTTCACAATGTTTTTGAGATTCTTAAGCTGCAATATGGGTTTTGCTAAAACTTTGTTTCATATATGTGTGTTATCAACTGGACCTTCCCGTTTTGTAGATTTGTACACTCTGCCACCAAAGATGTGAAGGGGGAACTGTCCAAGTAATGCTACACATGTATTATTGCTGCTCTCTTATTTCATATTTGATATTGCCCTCCGATATCAAAAGAGCATGCAACAACTGAATAGTTGGTGGTAGCAGAATCTTCACCATGGAATGAAGTTAATGCATCATTGTAGCACCGTAGTGCTGTTTTCCCATTGTTCATCAATTTGCTCGAGTGGGCACCAGTAACATATCACAAGAAATTGTGAGACTTGTTGTTAAATTTTTTGGCATATCAAATACGTCATGGGTAGCTTGTCAGGCTTTGCCATGCGGGCAAGATACTCTCGGTAGCTTGCCAGGCTCTCCGAGAGGGGCAGAGGAATCGAACCCAGATTGGCGGTGTGCAAGGCAAACGCCCTTCCTGCTGTGCTATCACTCCAGCCCAATACATCATTATACAAGATAATTAGGCAATCATATCTTCTATTTCTGGTAGCTGTAGTGATTTGGATTCCTACAATAAGAAAATAGGCCAAAGAAACATGAGGGGGAAATGAATGACTACAGGTGTGCAACTTATACTCTAGCATACTTCATAGTTTATAGTTCATTCATTTATTCAATATACTTTTACTGATATGGTAATAAATCAAGATGAAGATTCTGCTTTCATATAATACAAAATCTTTATGAAGAAATGAAAACTAGACAAGTAAGTACATGCTAAAATTGTTTTGGAGAGCAAATGGCATGGCAAAAAAATATAGTAATATAGCTGTGTTGAGAGTAAGGGCAATATCATTAATATCATATTATGTAGGCATCTAAAAAAGTTCTCATCCTTCCCAGATGAAACAATTATATACAAAGTGTTTTAGAAAGGAATGAGTATGTTCTATACAAAATAATAGTTTTTGTGTACTTTTGGTCGGTAATTTAAAAAAAGCACAGGAGACTGGAAATTGAAGTGTGATTCATACTGTAAAGATTTTAAGATAAACAGTTAAAATTTTATTTTAGAAAGTTAGAGTGCAGTAAAAGAAAGGTAATGCATTCCGATTAATATTTAGAAACACCATTTAATATAAAAAATTAACTATGGGCTGGAGGCGAATGAAAAGCAACTTTGACTAGACCATTCTATCAGAAGACTGTCAGTGTTAGCAATGATCATAAGTGATCCAGGTATTTTTTTCACATGCAAGCAATGTCTATGACAGTACTGTTTTAATTTTTATGTGTCCTTACAGGAAGTCTATCACTATCACTATCACTATCACTATCACTATGACCCCATTGTTCATCATTTGCTCGAGCGGGCGCCAGTAAAGTCTCCATTCATCCCTGTCACGTGCTAGTGTAGCCCGAAGGCATATTGGGGGCTCTTTCAGGGTCAGGGGAATGAGGACCATCATTGTTACTGTTTTTGGCATATTGAGTACGCCACGGGTAGCTTGCCAGGCTCTGCAGTGCGGGCAGGATACTCTGGTTAGCTTGCCAGGCTCTCTGAGAGGGATGGAGGCTTTGGGGGCAGCCTCTGATCACCTTTACAGGTGTTCCTAGTCACGCATATATGCGGGCAGGATACTCTCCTTAGCCTGCCTGGTTCTCTGAGTGTGAGAACTAAACAATAAGAGGTCAGTAATACAGGAAGTCAGTACTCATCAAATAAGCACGGACAGAATTCCAAGCGCAGTGTCATTTACACCTGTTAGTCAGAAAAACAGAACAGCAACAATAAAAAACCTGTGTTGCTGTGATTTGTCAGATACAGATTTTGCTAAATATGGTTATTACATGTGAATAAAATAGCACAAAATGTATTGTTAGGATGAAAGAGTGTCTCTTAAAATGAGCAGATGCTATTTAATTGCTAAACTTTACTAAATATTTTCTTACATATCTATATTTATTTAGCAGACACTAGCTATCTAGCTCAATCTAAATGAAGTGCCTAGTTAAATATCTTGAGGCTATAAATCATGTAAATAACACTAATATGTTTTCCCAAGAGTTTGCTGACAGTACTGAGCTACAGGGCAAAAGTGTTAGGTCATTATATTATTCAAAGGGTCTCAGAAATTTTTGTGCTTAAAAGTATCCTGTCTTATTTATAAATCACATTCCTGGCTCTCTCTGCTTTTAGTAATGATGTGAAAGACTGCATACTGGAGAGCAAGAAGAATCACAAGATATGTCTCATCAATTGTACTGCCCTGTATACACAATTCATTAAAATAATCAATATGTTTGAGAACTACCATATAACAGGCACTGTGATAAACTCTGTGAAATAAAAGTAAATTTATTTATGGAGAAAGTTAATCAACACAACTTACACATTGCCTTTGTGCGACTGTGAGGGAAGACCTTGCTGAATATGTGTCCAAATAGCCTTTATAACCCCAGGCCCTTCACACATGCTCTACATTATTGAACTTGTACAAAATCAACTCATAAAGCCAATTATCCTTGATACTTTCTCGCACGACCACCCACGCAGTTTTATCTGGTAAAGCGAATGATTAGAGGTCTTGGGGCTGAAAAGATCTCAATAGTAATGCAAATTAATAAAATCAGAGCTCACATTGAGAGGAGCTCCTCATAACCAGGATAGAACAAATAGGGTGAATGTATTTTAAACAGAAAACAAAATGGGTCATGAGTAACTGTTAAGTAAAAAAAAAAAGCAAGCAGCATAGAAATACAATGAAGATAGATAAAAATTAATCAAAATAGAGACCTCTTGGATAAAGTGGAATTTCAGGTAACTCTTTGTGAAAGAAAGAATGAATGAATGTAACATCTGATGAAAAGACCATGGATGCTAGAACCAGAAGCAAAAACAAGATGAAGATTTATCTGAATTACAAAGGGGAAGGAGGATGAGAATTTTGGAGGAAAAAAGCTATGTAATGAAGAGTTGTAAATGCTGAAATGAAGAGCATATACTTCATTTTGTTATCTCTGAGTCTGGAGGCTACTTTAGGATTTGGATGGATGGGATAAAATATTAGCACATTAGGAAAATTATGAAAATTAGCCAATGGAAAAGTTGAGGTCAAGTTTAGTTAGGAAACTAAAAAAAAACTGTTGGTAACATGATGCAAAAGATAACTGTTTTTTTTATCAGACATACATTACCTTCTAATTACACTGACCCATCAAATATATCTCTCGAGACTTTACATCAGTGAAGACGGTATGGGGTGGGATACATGAAAGAAATGGGAGAAAGTTAGTCTAGACTTGACTTGATTCTATGTATTGTATCTGTGAGGAGATTGATGGACATGCGAATGTGTTTGGTTTTATTTTGTATAGAATAGGGGGCCAACAAAAGATTTTACTAAGAAGTGATATAATCAGACCCGTGTTTTAAGAATAAAACTGACACTGCAATGAGAGATAGACGGAAATAAGTCAAAGGCCATCAGAACGGTTATGGTTACAAAGAAGTTGTGCAAAACAGCACAAGTATAAGGTAATTAAATTAGTTTACAGGGCAATGACAGTATAAAAGAGTAAGGATGTGAAGACTTTCAGAAAGGAATTGATGGAACTTGGAAAATGAGGAAAAGGAAGAACAGAGGTTACAGTGTGTATTTGTGTTGCCAGGGGAAGAAGTTGGAAGAAGTTGGATTAAGAAACTAGTATCAGGGAAAATTAGATTAAATATGTAAAAAAAATCACAGACAAAAGATACAATAATATTTTTAGCATCCTGAACTAAGAGCCAGGGAGATAGCACAGCAGGGAAGGTGCTTGCCTTGCATGTATAGGAACTAAGTTCAAGCCCTGGCAACCCATGTGATCCCTGAGCCTTGTCAGGAGTGAACACTGAGTATAGAGTCAGAAAAATCTCTGAGCATTGTGTGGTGTGGCCACACACACACACACACACACACACACACACACACACACACTCACTCACACACATACATACACAGAGGAATTCTGGACTGGTTAATATACTGATACACAAAAAGACTGTATCTTCAAAAATCGATCCTTTCCCCTATATTTTTTCTAGTGATTTTTCTTTGTTTCATTCTCATTTGTTTTTCAAAAATTCGGTATGAAACATTATCACATGAGAAATGAACATATTTGCCAATAATGAGATTCCTTTTGATTTAAAAACAAATGTGCTTATGTCAATGAACTGATTTTATGTTTCAAGAAGAAATATAATCTGAACTTGTCTCCCTCTGGTGGTTGCACACTGAGGTATTATCTAGGTATTATGAACCTTTAAAAATATAGAAATAGAAAATTTTTAAATATTCAATAATAATGTTTCATGCTTACGTGTGGGACTTTGTAGCTCATAGTGACACACAGGATTTCATTTATTATGTTCACTGTAGCCCTGAAGATAAAATGTATAAGTGCAATTATACTTTGTCAGAAAAAAATGCTAGAGGCTTCAAGATAATCACTGAAATGAAATTAAGGAAATCAGAAAAAAAAGGTAAACATGTATAATTGAAAGTATTGCATACTGGTAAAGTTAGAAAAGACACAGAAAATCTTTGTGTTTAATATTCCCATTGTACAGCTACAACATGGACACTTTGAATTTGCACCATGACTTAGGGTCACTGAGATTAATAATTAATGACAAACTCTAAAAACAGTGCTCTTGATAATACATCAGGATGTCTGCTTAACAATGTTAAAATATTAATTTGCATACCATAATTGAAGCATTTATGGAAGTAGGCTGGAGATAAATTAGAAATGCCTATTTCTACGAGGCTCTATGTATATCAAAAATCTATAGCTATGTCAAAACTGTAGGTAAGCAAAGAGAGAAAACAAAATATCATATAACAAAGGTACAAATAAATACTGAGGCAAAAACCATTCCCAAGTATCTATTTAAATGGACTGGTGAACTGTTTGATAGTCTTGGAATCTAGAACCATAAAAACATACAAAGGGATTCTTGAGTTATGCTGACTTTGTCACAGAGGGAATCTCACACTAACTGCTTAGGGCAGTCTACTTACATACATGCCTTCCGTTGACAAACTTCTACAGCAGTCACAGACTGCTGATTCACATCATATGCTAGTCTCTAAACATCACTACTTTTTATGGCTGTTTCTATATTCTCAGGAAGAAAGCTGGTTAACTTAACTTCTACTTATATGGGACTGTCCAATACATTTCAGCCTCTGATGGATATGAACATTATACAAAGGAAATTTCCTAAACATAATAAATATGTAAAGAAGATATTTTGAATGGGAAAATTATTATGTGTTTCTTCTTTTTACTATCACTGTTCTCCCGTTGTTCATCGATTTGCTCGTGCGGGCACCAGTAACATCTCCATTGTGAGACTTGTTGCTGTTTTTTTTTTAAGTCACACCTGGTGATGCACGGGGGTTTACTCCTGGCTCTGCACTTACTCCTGGCCAGAATTACTCCTGGCGGTGCAGACGCCCTACCCTCTGTGCTATGGCGCCAGCCCCATAATCAATTACTTCTTATGATACAACTTTTTATTGATCAGCTTAAACGTAAAGGTAAAGGCCCTCCCGTTGATCGTCGATTTGCTCGTGCGGGCCCAGTAACGTCTCCATTGGAGACTTTGTTGTTACTGTGTCTGGCATATCGAATACTCTCGGTAGCTTGCCGTAGCTTGCCGGGCTCTCCGAGAGGGGCGGAGGAATCGAACTCGGGTCGGCCATGTTGGCCGCTTGTAAGGCGAACGCCCTACCCGCTGTGCTATCGCTCCAGCCCATTGATCAGCTTATGTGTGACAAAATAATGAAGAGACCTGTTTTAATGCATGTAGAATTTTGTATGGTTATTTTTCTGTAGAAAAAAATCTTTCTATTAGAGTGCAACAATGATGATTCACAACTTATAATTCCTACCAATTTTGCTTATATTATTTTTGGCTCACGATATTATTAGCAAGATGTTTGGCTAATTAAATAACAAGAACTCACTAATGACCTACCATACATGTATATGTAGTTATTATGAATGATCTGTGAGAATTTTTCAGTATATCTATGATATTTCCCTCTAACAAGCAGTTTCAACCTTTGTTAGGAAAAGATCAAGAAATAGATTGATCATGGACTCAAAAAAAAGCATATAACTAAGTCTGAATTACTTAGATAAATGAAGAGAAATTCGATCATGTAGAGGCAATTTGTATTTATGTACCAGTCATTGTATTAGTCACAGAAGTTACTAAACATCACAAGCTCTCCGAATTCAAAGAATGAAATGACTAAAAAAAGATACAGATAGTTAGAAAAACTGTAAGTATTAACAGTACAAGTACATTTCAAATGGTATTTCATTCACACGGAGCGATAGCAGGACTGGAGCGATAGCACAGCAGGTAGGGCATTTGCCTTGCATGCTGCTGACCTGGTTTCGATTCCACCGTTCCTCTTGAAGAGCCTGGCAAGCTATCAAGAGTATCCTGCCAGCATGGCAGAGCCTGGCAAGCTCCCTGTGGCATATTCGATGTGCCAAAAACAGTAACAACAACTCTCACAACGGAGATGTTACTGGTACCCGCTCGAGCAAATCAGTGAACAACAGAAGGACAGTGCTACAAGTGCTTAACCAGTTTAGAGGGGGAAATTTTAAAAATAGATGGTAATCAAAATATCTGACAGAAGATAGCTCATTAGATAGTTAGAATTGTGAATGTTTTCCTAAAGGATATGTAGAACATCAGCAGTTGGAAAACAATGCACAGAAAAGGCCAATTGTTAGGAGCTAATACGGAAAGTGAACGGTAGAAAGTGCTCAAGAAAGAGAAATACATGTGAAACTAATTTAAATAAGGTGGGTAGACATGATTGTATAGTCTGAAAGGTAGGAAGGGGAGAAATCTAACTGCATTAGTAAATAAGGAGGGCTAAACTTGTACAAGTTCTTGCAAAATGGAAGTCCCAGCTAGGCTATTGTCTCGCAGTGAATTAGTCTTGAAAGGCAGTGACTTTTCTAAAAGTAACAACAGGGGAGGATAAATGTGAGATACAAGGAAAGAATGCAAAGAAATTGTTGATTAGCTAGATAAATGAAATAGATAAAATGAGTCTCATGAATCCCTTTGTGTTTCCGAAGAAAGGAATAACCACTGATAGATGTCAGAGAATTGAGAAAGAAGAGTGAATGATATTGACTAGAAAAGGTGAAGGAACCAACTCTTCAGAACATCAGATCTGCCATGTGGTTAGCTACTGCTATTACAGGGAGGGGATATACTTGCCAATGGGTTTGCCATTAATAGTACAAATTGAATTAATATTCCAGCTGCAAATAATTAAATAAAAATTCCAAGAAGAAAGCCATATGATACTTCAGTATTTATTCTCATATTTATAATTATATTTATAACTATAAAAGTATTATTCTGTAGTGTCTACTTTCTGAAAATATATCATTAGTGTGGAGCATCTAAACTATGCATAACTTATAGGCTGAAGTGGACGTTTGTCATTAAAATTTGGTTGATTTGAATTTTATTTTTTAAATATTTGGGAAGAGGGGGTTGGTCTATACTTGGAAGTGTTCAGAGTCTACTCCTAGTTTTGTGCCTAAGTGGGTTGTTGATCTTGGAGATGCTTCAGGAACCATGATGTGCTAGGGATGTCCTGAGGTATTTTTTTTTTTTTTGTTTTTTTATAAATTTGGGTTGGATTTTGCAATCCCCACAGTGTTCAGGGATTATTCTTATTCTGGTTTCAGAAGTCATTTCTAGTAGGGATCCTTGAAACATAAATGGCACCAAGGATAGACCAGTGTCAGTAGTATTTTTATATCTTTTTATATCTAATCTGTGGCTGGAGCGATAGCACAGCGGTAGGGCGTTTGCCTTACAAGCGGCCAACATAGCCGACCCGAGTTTGATTCCTGCACCCCTCTCGGAGAGCCTGGCAAGCTACCGAGAGTATCTCGCCCGCGCGGCAGAGCCTGGCAAGCTACCCGTGATGTACTCGATATGCCAAACACAGTAACAACAAGTCTCATGATGGAGACGTTACTGGGTCCACTCGAGCAAATCGATGAACAACGGGAGGACCGTGATCCATGATATCTACTCTAGATATCATCTCCAAGCTCTTAGGAGATGCAAAATATGATATTCAATGTTCAGTTAATATTATTGTTCAATTGATTTTTCTAATTCTTACTTTATGCTCAATTATTTAGAATTTGGATAAATAACTAAAAATTTACACTTCAAAATGCATTTGAATATTAAATTTATGAAATAGCTTTCTTAGATAATAAATAAATAATAAGTGTTTTGTTTGAAATATTAGATTTATTTAAATATTAAAGAAGAAATACACAAAAGAGAGTTCGAAATATAGGTTTTCACTTTAAGAAAGGATCCATTTAGTCAAATACAGATTTGGGGAATCATCAAGATAGGTGAGAGCCTATTCTGAAGTGTGTGTGTGTGTGTGTGTATGTGCATATGTGTGTGTATGTGTTGTGTGTGTGTATATGTATTTGAGAGACATAGAAAGGAGGAATAAGAGAGAGGAGAATAAAGGAGCAGAGTTTAAGACCTGCGTCTTGGGTAGAGTTTGCCATGTTGTAGCTAGAAAGCAAATGAAAAATCAAGGAAAGTTTCTCCTGAAAAGCAGAATGTTTAGAGAATCTCCTTTCATGTCCAGACCATAAAGTGCTTCCACATTCATTTATCTTTATTTAATACCCTATTGCACTCCAGAGAGCTCTTTAAAAGAAATATATTACAAATGGCAGGTATAAAGATAATAAACATAAAGCCAATAACAGATATTCAAGACCTTTAAATATGAGTGTTACTTATATTCATCACAAAGTAATTTGAATCAATATGAAGGGAGAGTGAGAACCCAGAGTACAGGCAACTTAGGAAACCTCCACAAGTGCTATGCGGTGATAAACACCAGGAGTGAAAGGGGTTTCCTTCTCTCCAAGTTAGTGTTTCTGTTTTATCCAAAGCTCCATTAGGCCTGCTGCTAATTCAGCAGATGATTACAGAGAGATTCATCAACAGATAGAGAGGTGATTGTTACAGGTATAATGGAACTTCCATGTTCCCAAGAGAAATTCTAACATACAGGCCCTAACATGATGATTAGAAGATGACAGATCTTTACAGAGACAATATATATATATATATATATATACACACACACACATATATTCCCTAGTAAACATTTGGAATGAAATATGCTACCTTAACTTTTATTTTATTATACTTACTCCTATTTGCTAATAACTCTAAATCCATATGTTACACAAACATTTTTATTAAGAGGAACAAAATTGGCTTTGGTAACCAACACCAAATTATCATTAAAAAGTTTTGATCTAGTTTTAAAAGTGAATAGATTATAAATCATTATATACTGAAGTATGTGAAAAATACACACAACATAAATATAATAACAAATGGACATTTGGTGACATTAATCATTTAGCTCTTTCTTCAGTAAATGACTAAAACCTAACTCTGTATTTGGCAGAGTTTAAATTTCAAGATTGCTTTTGTAGTTTTGTACATCTTGCTTCCTGATGAAGCAAATAAAACAGAAAACTAAAAATTGAAACCTTGAGCTTCAAATCTTAGAGAGATGTTTCCAGATGGAAGGGTAATGTGTCTGGTGCTATCTTTGATATTATACATTGCTTCTGAGTTCAAGTTTTCATATTTGACAAATGCAAATTCTACAGGATATTTAGATAAGAGTGGAAGATTTGGTACCTTCCCACTGTATCTCACGCAATTCAATTTTGCTGTCACCTGGAACTTGGGGCTGTGTGCAGAGCTGATTCTTTATCATCTCCACTTGCCTAGGCAGAGTCAGACAGAGTGTTATAATGTACTATATGTCAATGTCCTGACTGCGAGCACTTCCTTTTCTTATCTAAAATTTACAGAAAAGAGTGCCCTTACTTTCTAAGGAAAATGGCAAACTTACATCTAAAGATATGTGTGTTAACAAACAGCAAAGAAATTTGGAGCAGAAAATATTTAACTTGCAATAATTTTTGATGTTGAGGAGGATCTATGTTTTCTATTATTTTATGAAATTACCTTGTTTAGATCACTTTTCATCATATTCTTGCATCTTCTAAAGCATGAGTTTTAGATCGTCTAGATTGAAATGTATCTCCCTTGTATCCCACACAGGATGAGGCCCTAGCCATCACAGACAATTTTTCAAAAAAATTTACAGATAACTCAGTTCTAGAAATAAGGAACTTTTTTTCCTTTTTCTTTTTTCTAAACTATTTTCCTGTTAATCGTCGTCGATTAACTCGAACAGGCCCCAGTAACGTCTCTTTCATCCTAGCCCTGAGATTATATTCAAGGCTCTTTAGGAGAATGAGACCCATCATTGTTACTGGTATTTGGCATATTTGGTACGCCACGGGGAGTTTGCCAGACTCTGCCCTGTGGGCAGGCTACATTCGATAGCCTGCAAGTTTGTCCAAAGTAGGAATGAGATGATAAGATGTCATAAAAAGATGTCCTGATAAGACATCTTTTCCGGGTTCCGGGAGCTGTATTTTATAGTCTCTGAGTCTTGGACGTTGATGGGGTTTCACTATTTCACTATTTTCTTATGCTTCATTCATTCATTCATTCATTCATTTTATTTATTTATTTTTCTGCGTCACACCCAGTGATGCACAGGGGTTACTCTTGGCTCTGTACACAGAAATTACTCCTGTACACAGAAATTACTCCTGGCGGTGCTCAGGCGACCATATGGGATGCTGGGAATCGAACCTGGGAAGTTTTTACCTGAAGAAAGTAGATTATAACAGGCCTAAGATAATAGAAAATTTCTCAATGTAGAGTTCGGATTAAAATATCCTAACAATCAGACAAAGGGGCACTACATGAGTGTGTGTACTTAAGTAAGCGTGTAATCACTATGCCTTTATTCAATCTGTTCATTCATGCAGAATTTACCTTCCCTCTTCCCCTACATTCTGTATTTAATTTTTATTTGTGTAGAAAATTTGTATTATTGTATCATGACCAATTTTAAATCCAATCCTTCATTTTCAAATTTCAGCCTTTCTCTTCCTATTTAGCCAGGTCCAATAACCATTTCTGCCTTGAAAATAACTGTCATTGTGGCAGGAAAAAATGTCGAGCTCTCCAGATTTTTTTGAAAATACTGCATTCTACTTCACTGGAATAAGCTAGGAACAATTATCCCTAAGTCAGGGGGTCCCTACAGAAGGAATCATAGTCTCTTTGCCTTTGCATGCATGGTGTGTAGCTCTATCATTCAAGATGACATAAAGAAAAATCCTTACTCTTCATAGTAATTTTAGAAGTATAGCCTTACTATAGGCACCATGTTGTATTTCATTTTTTCAGTTGAATTACTTTGGAAAACTTAATGACTTTTAAAAATTGAAGAGAGAGACCTTCCAATCATACTCAAGGGTAATATTTAAGCATCTGGGAAAACAAGTTCAGAGCTCAGCCCTGGTAAGATAATACTACTTGAGTCTAGTGGTGCTGGAGAATTCTAGTGGATACTTCTTGAACTACAACCTGTAGTCCGACTATAGTATGAAGGAGTAAGGTAAGGTAAGGTAAAGGCCCTCCCGTTGATCATCGATTTGCTCGAGCGGGCCCAGTAACGTCTCCATTGGAGACTTTGTTGTTACTGTGTCTGGCATATCGAAGGAGTAAAGTCATGAATTGCTGAATATCAAATTAGAGGGCATGTAAAATCAAGGTATGCACTATGTCATTTGAGCTCTCTCTCTAGTCCCCGATAATCTACTTTTAAGAAGCACTTTGTATGTTGTTGAAGTGAGTCAGTTACTGATACTTTTCAAAAGCAATACTGATTTATGTCTTGATTACTTTTATTTTTTAATATTTTGTTGACTTATTGGCTTATAATATTATAGAATTTCAAGGATTTGGCTTCAAACCTGTATATGTTTGCAATTGTCAGTATTCCCTTGACCAAAGTTCCAGAGACATTTGATCACCAAAAAGATAGTTCTCATTCTTCCTCTTGCTCACTTACTCTATATCTCTGGAAATCATCATAGTTTACATGGATCCTAGGAGTTAGGAGTTATTTAATAACTTAGATTGAAAGACAGAAACAGAGCTGTCACCTACATTTCCCATTTAATCTTAATCTGGAAAAAAACAGTCCTTGAAAGATCTCTTGACCCTTGAAATCTTCTGCTATTTCCCTGTGTGAAGAAGATATTTCTCATCTATTTTGGTAAAGGCATTAGAGAGAACCCGAAATTTTAGGCCTTATCTTAAGTGGGTGATAGTTCAGTTAATGATCTGTTCACTTGCCTGGAGATTTGCTATTGGCGAACATATGAACTATCAAATCTATTCCTGTAAGAGTAAAAATAGATAATTTAGAGAAGGCTACAATTTCAAAATGTGTGAATGAGACCTTTGGGGACAAGACAAAGGAGAATCAACAATCTATCTCACTTGTGACTTCAATGACAGATTGAGGAAGATCAGATAACGGAGTGTTTTTATCCAGGCCTTCAGGATGGAAATACACAGACTTCATTGAGCGGGGAAATTCTGCAGATATAGACAACACCTCATATAGTGTTTGCTCTATTTAACAACATAAGATATCTTTAATTGCCCTTTTTCTGTTTCTACTTTCTTTCCTCACACCCTCTCTACTCAACTTGTTTCTATTCAATCTACTTTTTATTCCTAAAATTGTCCTTCATTGCATATTTGTATTACCTAAGATGATCTTTTTTTGCCCCAAAAAACTGGGGCATGGAGCTGGAGTGATAGCACAGTGTGTAGGGCATTTGCCTTGCACATGGCTGACCTGGGCTTGATTCTCAGCATCCCATATGATTCCCCCAAGCACTGCCAGGAATGATTCCTGAGTGCATGAGCCAAGAGTAACCCCTGTGCATTGCCGGCTGTGACCCAAAAAGCAAAAAAAAAAAAACCCACTGTGAATTATGTACTATTGACAATAGCACTCCATGCATACAGTATTCCAGCACCACATACCTCACTAGCAGTGCTCACTTCCTTCCACTACTTCCTCTTTCTCAGGTTCCCTTCCCAACCAGCCTCATCCATCTGCCCTGCCACCTGCCCTCGGCAAGCTCAGTTCTATAAACCAGTTCTTAGGTTCTGCAGTCTTTGACCATTTGCCATTCCTATACTTTGTTTCTTTGTAACCCAAATATGAGACAGGTCATTTTATATCTGCCCCTCTTCTTCCAGCTGACTTCACTCAGCATGACACACTTCAATTCCACCCACTTGGAACTGAATTGCTTATTTCACTTTTTTCTTATAGTTCAACCACATCCCATTATGAATAGTTCTTTTATCCAGTCATCTGTGTGTTCCCCTTTTCTCTCATCTACCACACTGGATCACTGACTTGAAGATTTGCTTGTGAGAAAGACCATGAAACTGGGAGTTACAAGTCTAAAAACTATTCACACAAACTGTAAATCTTACTTTTCCTCTTGCTTTTCCCCTGGTTTTGTTTCCTAGTCACCTTAACTGGATATGCTTAAAGATGAAAACAGCAAACCAACCCCGAATATTTGTCTTTTAACCAAAGAAACCAAAGAACAAGCCAGATTCTAGGCAAAGGGGAGACTTTTAAAAAGAAAAAAAAAAGTCCACGAACTTAAAAATGTCATATTGCAGTAAGTAAGTCAGACAATCAAATTGATTTTTGCTTATGGGTGACCTTAGCTTGAATTTCAAATTCTTATTTTGTAAGACTTCGGCTCCTGGAAATTCGAGGTTTCCTACTATGCATTTTGATATATTAAGTGAGACAAAAAATGGAATATTAAGTAGGAATACTAAATTGGGAACATAAGGTAATCCTTCTAGACCTTTATTAAAATTGGCATTGACTTTGAAGGCTTCAGACATCAGCGAGAAGGAGGAGATTTGGAGACATTCTAAAGCAGAGCCCCCAAAATGATTAAAGAAGTTCAAAAAATTAACAGATGCCCATCAGTTTAGAGCCAAGCTGATATTGTTGCTACATCAAATTAGAATCTGCCAAAGGCCTTAGGAAATAGTTCTGCAAAGTTAATATTTTTAAACTATGAATGTCACCACAACTTCATTTTCTTGACAATGCCTTAATCAGCCTCAGGCAGCTCAATCTTACTCTCGCCGCCTTCTGAAAGTTCAGGCTGCCTCATTCTTAAAACCATCTCGACAGAGGCAAGGGTTGATCACTGTTCTTCACGTCCATTTTTCAATCTCTAAACTCAGTGACTCAGGCACAAATTCTAGCCTCCCATTAGGTTTTCTCTTTTCCTTCCATTGTCTTCCCTGAAGCGTCCTTGACAGCTTGTTAATCGTAAAATCTACTATAACCTGGGCAGAATCCAAATAAATAGCAAGTAACTGGATACTCTAAATTGTCTGAAAGATTGGTAATTCCATAATATTGTATTCATAGTAATATCATTTCAACATTGTAGATGTAGGCTAAATAATAAAACCACTATAATATTCTAAATATTTTTACATAACTTTTAGGTACCAGATATTTTGTAAGATGCGGAAAATATAAGATCTAAATGGATATAGTTATGTTATCTTAGTATAATAAAACAAAATATTTTATCTAAATGGAAAAATATTGTACCCTAGAAATTAGAGCTAAAAGAACAGACATTTATAAAGGGAGCAGTAAAGGTGGGAATAGAAAAGTGTTCTCAAGATTCCTGAACCAGAAAAAAATCAAACCAAAGTAAAATCTTATGATTGAAATAATTTTAGTGCTAAATATTTTTAAAGTTTCAGAGGAGAAAGGAGTAGGGTTAAGCAAAAAAAAAATACATTCTTCTATTCAAGTTTGCCTATTTATAAAGAAGGCTATTTGTAGGTAATCAAGAGAGATATACAGGAATTGATCACTTAAGATGCGCACTGACGCTTACTGGCAACTGGAAAGAAACAGAATGAAGATGTCTGGGAACAACATATATAATTCTATGAGGTATATTTCCTTAGCATCTATATACATGCACATCACAAACACTGCGGACATACTACGCATTTAATTTTCTTTTTCACACCTATAAAATTATTTATCCAAAATCAATACTCATTTTAAGGATGGCTAAATTAAGGCCACAAGAAAAACTTGAAATAATGATGAAAAAATTTACTCTTTTTTTTTCTATGATGTTACCAATCCTCTAAGTTGCCAAGTACCCAATTGTTTCTTCTCTTGAACCTCTTTATAGACTACACAAGCATGAAAACACACACATGACAGAGAAAGTCAGAGAGACACACACACACAAAAGTTAGTAAGAAAGGGGAGGAAAATCTGGAAAGAGACTAAATGTGAGGTCTTCAGAGAATTTGACACAAAGCTGAAAATATTAGAAATGTCATTTCCTCTTACTCAACATTTACCCTTTTAGGTATTAGTCAAAAAGTAAGCTGCCTTGAAGCTGGGTAGAGTGTAACAAATCTCAAGCCCGTGATTTGAAACCAGAAACACCTGGTTTCCAGCTACCACTGGGAGCTACCCCATTGCAACTTCCTCTCCGTCTCACTCCTTTTGAGTGTGGTTCAATAAATAAGTGAATAAATCAGCTTTCATTGTAAGATTATCATGCATCCTAAGTGAAGTTTCAGCCAGTTTAATTTAGAATCCACAGCAAAAACATCTCATCTGAGAACCAATGAAAGTAGTTTAGCAATTTATAGAAACTCTTTTATCTTTGTATTAACTGAGTTTAAAAGTTCAGAATTTTAAAATACCTTTTGAATTAAAAATATTTTTAGCATCACATTTTATAGGTTTTTCACTGTATCAATAATATTCAGCAATGAAGTGCCAGAAAACTATCATATAAATGTGTTTTTCCACACTCAGTTGCATTTCTCTATTTCCTTTCTCAACTTTGTAGACCATCTGGTAGTTCATGTATAGACCAGTAGGAAGATTCAAACTTTTAAAATGCCATTGCAGCCTTAAATAAAAGGTAAAAAAAAATATTCAAAATATCCCCAACGCTTTACAACTCCAAATAGTATCAATCTTGTTCTGAAATTAAGGAACGAATTGTGCAAACTTCTTTTTTTTAAGCATTTTGAATGTCATTTAGAAAAATCTTTGGTAGATAGTCATGTCTTCATTGTAAAGGGAGGCAGAACTTCCCTACTTACTTCTATCCCAATATGTAATGGTTGGGAAGAACATTGAAGGAAACATTTAAATTCCATCCAAACCTTCTTTTACTTTTGGTTGCAAAAAATGGAATAAATTTAGATATCTGTCTAGTTGCCCCATTCATGAAGTATGTGACGGCATGTAGGATTTTCCTTTAGAAATTATACTGAATTGTTGAAAAAAGTGGGAGAAGGAGAATGAAACAAAGAGGCCCCATTTAACAGAAATTGAGATTCTATTGGTATCAAAATATTTCTGGGATATATGAGGACATTTCATGCCTCTGGATCACAACTTTATCAAATTAGATTAGATCTAATCTCTGCTCCAAATGACTTTCATATAACATTTTACATGGCTCCTCTCATCACTCTAAGGAAAATATTTGTTAGAATAGTTTTTTTGGGGGGCTGGAGTGATAGCACAGCGGGTAGGGCGTTTGCCTTGCATGCGGCCAACATGGCCGACCCGAGTTCAATTCCTCCGCCCCTCTCGGAGAGCCCGGCAAGCTACCGAGAGTATTCGATATGCCAGACACAGTAACAACAAAGTCTCCAATGGAGACGTTACTGGGCCCGCTCGAGCAAATCGATGATCAACGGGAGGGCCTTTACCTTTTACCTTTTTTAGAATAGTTTTTATTTGGGAGACCTATTGCTCCATAAATTCATCTTTCTTTTATGCAATCAATATTCTTTGTAGATGTTAGTTTCCAGATAAGTCAACAATATGGCCAATCAACAATAAGCTAGCAATTCCCTAAAAGTAAGTTTTTAACATTGATTTTAGTTCCTTTTCAAGATAATTCAAAATTTTTAGGACCGAACCATGTTTATTTTAAAAGCAAAAATGGAATTGTTAGACATTCGTCTGAGGCCATCCAGATCCCTGAGTGTCATACGATAATCATCCAAATTCTCAGATTTTGAAAACAGATAACCTAAGGCCAAAACTGTAGAGCAGGGGCAGAGAATGTCAAAAGAAACTTTAACTGAAGAACCAAAACTTTAAAAGTTACTCCTGAAACTCAGCTTCCACTTTCAATTTCATTTGATAAAAGATCGTTTTGTGAGTGGATGTGAAATTTTTGTCTGAAAGAACTTCAGCAACTTGGTTCCGATCACTCAGAGAGTGACAAAACCAGGATTAGAACCAGGCCTCCAGAGTCTTCATCTACCATCTATCTTTTCTGTCACACGATACTCAGTCCTTCTAATTTCTTTTTCTATCCTGTTGGCATTTAATTGTTAACTGTAAATTTTTTTCCCCATTTGTTCTTCTTTTGGCACTTTAGAGTTCTGCCGAGAACAGTCACATTACTTTAAACATTTTATACAATACATTTCTTATATCAATTTTGAAAGCATTCATCCACAATCAAAAGATTTAGATGGAATCATAATTACTGTTAGTAGTATTATTATCTTCCTCACTGGTAATATTTTATTTCAAGACATTCAGCTTTACTAGATTTACACTTAACTCTGGTGGTACAAACTCATATATACTTATAAAGTACACAGAAAGGGGGGTGAAAACTCAGACCCCAAAAACGAGAAATGCCACAGCTACTTAGACGCACAAGTAGGCTTGAGCCCGATTCCCGTCTCCTCTCTTTCTGTTTGAGCACTCCATATGAAGAGAGAGATTGGAAGCTGGAATGTGTTAAGTTCCCACCCGCATGGTAGATTAATCTGCTTTCCAGTGACATTTTAAATGACTTGGTTCCTTAGTAAATCAATCATGCATATGTTTACAAATGATTTCTTCACCTTAACAATCTCACTACCTGTGTCCTGGAGCAAGACCAAAGGGCCGTAAGTATTTCCCTTAACTTCTTTCCACAATCCAAATGGTTGATTGCCCTTTGATCCAGGCATTCTTTGCAGCCTTTATATTTTGACAATATTTCAACACAACTGATACTCTTATGACCTTTCCTTAGTTGTACATTTTCTCTTTCACTGGTAACTTAGTGCCATACTTATGCCTAAAATATTTCATCTTGGGAATAATTCTATGTATTACACTCCTCAAAACCTTGACCAAAACTTGATCCATCTATAGAAACTCTCAATTCTTAGGTTACCACTCAGTTTATCAAACATAGGAGAGTAGAAGAAGGACTTTCAAGATTTAAATAAAAGTATATATTCCTGAATAATTAACATCTTGGAGAGAATCCCCATTAAGGAGCTCACCTTACTCTTGGCTGACCTTGTTTCATCTCTCATCAAGTCCTCTGAGCAACTCCAGTAGTGACCCCTGAGCATAAAGCCACAAGTAAGTCCTGCTTATTTTTAAGGATGGTGCCCAAACAAACAAAAAGTAACAATGGAATAAGAAGGAAAATTCCCCAGCATGGGCATAAATATGATTCCAAAACAATGTAACATTTATTTAGCTACATTAAGTACATGGTAAGATATGTTCTGAGACCTATATATACATATATTTTCCTCTTCATAACATAGTGGTTCATAGATCAGGAAATACCCAAAGGCAGTGGGAGCAAAATATTTCCACTACTGTTATAAATTTTATTAGCACTGTAGTGCTGTAGCACTGTCTTACCACTGTTCATCGATTTGCTCCAGCGGTCCCAGTAACGTTTCCATTGTGAGACTTGTTACTATGTTTGGCATATCAAATACATCATAGGTAGCTTGCCAGGCTTTGGCCTGCAGGCAAGATAATCTTGGTAGCTTGCCGGGCACTCCGAGAGAGAAATTTTATTAAAAATTTTATTAAAAACCTAAATATTTGTCAAAAGCTGCCTCCATTTTCTTGGTTTTCCCGTGTAGGGGAGAAACATGCATGATGTATATACTAATACATTCGGTCTAAATTAATTTCCTCTCCCTCTAGTAGTAGGAAGTTGTCATGAATGGTATCAAGTCAAACATCTGTTGAAGGGTAAGCAACTTCTTTATAATGTCAACAGCTGAATTTCTATTGGTGACTGGTATCTTTTAGAAGTTGTAATAAAAGTTTTTCCTGGATCAGTCACAAAAAAAGATTGACAATCAGTTCTTGATCCCTTGATTAGGCCACTTCTCACTAATGCCCTGAAGTCAATAGTTTCTTGAAGCAGTCATTTCATAGCTGATATCACTTAGAGTGATTTTCCTATATCCTGTTTGTAAAACCAGTTGAAGACAGAATGTAGTTTTCTTGCTCTACTATAAAAAGAATTTTGGGTCATGGATGGTTGCCTTCTTGCTGCTTTAAAAGAAGAGAGAAAATGCCTTCAGTTTGCTGTTAGCAAAAATATGGGTTTTTTTTTTTCATCTGAAACCTTTCCTTGGATCTCACTAAATATTACTGAGCATCCCACAACTGCTGCATCATCTTCCTATTTGCAAGAGCAAACTGAATATATTGGGAAACTTCTTCAGACCGGTGGAGCCCAGCAACCCTGGAAACTTCGGGGAATAAAATATCTGACAGCAGGTGGCCTGGGTAGACCAGCTGTGTGACTGTACATAGGAACTGCCACTTAACAAGTTAGAGCAGCTTGTTCCCATAGCTCGTGGGGAGTTGGACACAGTTCTATTCCCTTTAGACACTCTGGGCTTCACTACAAAAAGCAGACATTTTATCATGTCCTGTATCTCCTTTCTCATATGATTTTAGTTGCATTTGGATAGAACAATTCAAGTCCAGGAGTGAAAACCTCAGTCCCAGGAGACACTGGACCACTGACCCAGAGTCCATATGTCAGTAGCCTCAAGCCCTTTTGGGATATGTTTGGTAACCATAGTAACCAGCATCCAATGCTTATTAGTGCTTGTTAGTGTTTAAAAGGTGATTTATAAG
The DNA here is from genome assembly GCF_029834395.1 of Sorex fumeus. Classification (NCBI taxonomy): domain Eukaryota; kingdom Metazoa; phylum Chordata; class Mammalia; order Eulipotyphla; family Soricidae; genus Sorex; species Sorex fumeus. The sequence continues at coordinate 7,137,977 of NW_026606322.1, read as the reverse complement.
CATATAAATAATTGGCAGCCCATTAACAGGTGGGGCTCCTGAACTCAGCTGCCTTTGGCAATTATCTACAGAATTTGAGAGCTGTGTTCTTGTTCTCTGCAGCTGCCTGCCTGTCTAGCCAGAGAATATCAACCTTGAAAATAAGGCAAAGAGGAAAGAATCCATCAATGAGGTAACAAAAGCAGACCATGTGACCATCGGTGGTTACTTTCCTAATAAGAGTCCACAGGACAGATGGCAGGGAGGATAAGTTGCCTACATTCAATTTTTTTCCTCACAAAATGCACATACTATTTCATGAAAGCTCTTGTCTCTTGGCAAATTCATTAGGAATAGTGCCAGACTTACATATAAGTTGCTGTTTGACTGGAAGTGTCCCTAGTCTAAAAATACCTCCATGGAGCAGCCGTCACAGAACTTGAAAGTGCATCAAACTAGATATACTGTAATATTGTCAGCTGTGTGTGTATGTGTGTGAGAGAGAGAAAGGAAGAGAAAGAGAGAGAGTGAAAGAGATTAGATATGGAGGAGATGAAGGAACTATGAGGTACAGAGTAAGGAAGGAAAGAAGGAAGAAAGGATTAAAGGAAGGATGGAAGGAAGTGAGGGATGAAATGAGGAAAGAAAGGAAGGAAATAAAGCAAGGAAGGAAGGAAGGAAGGAAGGAAGGAAGGAAGGAAGGAAGGAAGGAAGGAAGGAAAGGAAGGAAGGAAGGGAAGGAAGGAAGGGAAGGGAAGTGGATGACTTATGTGTCAGGGACATTAGAGGAGAATAAGGCTCGGAGAGAAATGAAGTGGACTGATAGAGTAATGGCAAACAAATACACTGAGATATAGTGAATTTATTGATCATATTTTTGATAACTAGTAAGACCGAGAATCTTCTGAGATTTAAAATAACAGAACTGAGAATGTAGGAAACCACAGGAGTTTGTAGATCAGAGTCACAATTTTTTCAGACTGCAAACTTTTTTCTGTTTCATTGTTTCTGGGCTACATCTTGTGATATTCAGGGTTTGCTCCTGATTCTGTGTTAAGGCATCAGCATTGCAATTGGCAATGCCCAGGGAACTATCTGCTACCAGGGATCATACCTGAGTCAGTTTCATGCAAGGCAAATAACCTCCTCTGTATTATTTCTCAGACTTTTCCGTCACAATTTTAATAGGTAAGACCCACTTTAGATTGTTTTATGGCTTGAGGCTTAAAACATAATAATAAAATGTCCCTTTCTATATCTTAAACTTTCAACTATTTTAAAGTTCTTTAGAAAAAATATATGTACTGAAGAATACCATGCATTCATATTACTAATCCATAAGAAGTGCTATTTTGAGCTGGGAATGAATATAGGAGTTTAGGCACTTGCCTTGCATGCAGCTGATTCCAGTTCAACCCCTAGCATAGCACAAGGTGTCCCGATATTTGCCAGGAGTGGTCCCTTAGCACAGAGTCAGGAGCACAGGCAGGTATGGCTCAAACCCCACCCAGTTACAGAAAATTAAGAAAAAGGAAGAATGTCTTGATTGTGATCATCATGATGATAAAGAATATGTAATGGTAATGATGATGATGATGAATTTTGTTGTGAGGTAGGTACATGAGAAGAATGAAGAGGTAACACAGAAGCTAACTGGAAGATAAAACAGTGGTTCAAAGAAATTGTGACATATCCACGTATATGTACATATATACAGAATGGAATATAAGTGTAAGAAAAGATAAAAATCATGCAATTGCCATTATATAGATGAAATCGTCATACTGTGGAATGTCAATCAGCAAGAGACAAACAAATATAGAATGATCTTTCTCATATGTGGGATAAATAGAAAACATAGTAAGAGTACAACAAATGGCCAAAAGCATCAAAACTGGGGAGTGGGTGGTCTACATAACTGAGATTATATGGGGATATGATTGGATCTCAGAGGACTGTGGGGAGAATCAAACTTTCTGTTGATGGATGTAATGTTGGAGCAATGTGTGATACAATGCATTAAACTATCACTAGCAGTATTATAAGTAATGGTGCCTCAATAAAAATGAAGGGGAAAGAGGGAGATCATGGAATTAGTAAGTGGATTTCATTCCAAAGAGAGAGAGAGAAAGTGATACTTTGGAAAGAGAAGGCATTAAATTGACTAAGACTGACATGCTGGAAACAATAGAGATGTTCCATCTTCTTCCTGTAGCTAATTTCTTTTCATTTACAGTTAATCTCAGGAGCATAGAATCAGACACACTCATCCAGTGCTGTTGGAGAATTGGCTTAAAGGCAAGAATATTATCAGCTGTGCATTGCACTCTACTCCGGAAGGTATACAGGTCAGTGATGAAGGTGCATATATCTCAGAACCAGAGGGACTGATTACCCCTCCAATTATTTTAATTCCTATACCAACATATTTTCTTTCCCACTAAATCAAGTACCTGCTTCTACTGATGAAGCACTGAACTCACCAACAATTTGAAAGTGTTATTTAGGTTGATTAAACACTACCCTATTTATGGAAACAACTTTTGTTTAAATAATTGTGGTGGTTTTTAATTCTACCCTCTACAAACTAGGGGTAATTATCTTGATACCCACTTCATCTTGATAATATTTTCTAACACATACTCTGCCTTTTGAAGAAACCCTTCCAACTGAAAATAAGCAGCTTTATAATGTTCTGTATTTTTAGGAATCATTCTAAGTGTTTTTATATAATTACTCATTTACTTCTTAAAATATATATATATATAATTTGGGCATCTTAATTACCCCTATTTTATATTTGAGAAGACTGATTTTTTTACAAACTTACTCAATATTGCAGTACAGTATAAATTATGAAAGTTATGGAATTTAAATACTTAACACAGAAAAGACAATTTCCCTATTTCAGTCCATCAACAAAACTAAGTGATGGCTTGCCTTTTCTCTTTTTTTGTCTTGGGGGGAGTCACACTCGGCAATGCTCAGGAGCTACTACTGGATCTGCATTCAGGAATTATTCCTAGCACTGCTCAAATGGTCAAATGGGATGGCAGGGGATGAACTTGGTCATCAGCATGCAAGGCAAACGCCCTACCCTCTCTACTGTCGCTCTGGTTCCATTACGTTATGGTGTCATCTCCAGTAATGCAGGGTTAAGAAAGTGTAATTTTCACCACTTAAAGTAAAACTACTGAGTGAAAAAACAAAATAAATTCTCCTGAACTTTTCAGAAAAATGACATTGAAATAATGTTTAAATATACTAGCCTTTAATCATGAGCATTTCATATTTATTCATCTATTCTTCATCTACCACTCTTCTAACTCTTTCAAAAACATGGAAAAGGGAGCAGAGAAATAGTACAAAAGGTAAGGATCTTCCCTAGCATGAAGCTTTGGCCACCACAGACCTGGTTACGGGCACCCAAGATGTGATCTCCTCACAGTACAAAAGAAAACAGAAATAATTATAGGAAGTCATACAATTTTAAATATATATGCAACCCCAACAGGGTTCATATACATGAAGATACTTTACAGACTAAGATCAGAGACTCTCACATTGGTGGTTAGAAACTTTAAATAAACAGGGCCCAAGAACTATATGTATATAAGTTTACCTCAACAACTCTACACAGTATTCACATGTAAACATGAATAATTCACCAAAACAGACTATATACTAAACCATAAAAAAGTCTCAAAAATATTCAGTCATTAGTGTCAAATAGAATAAATTCCAGATATAAGTTTTCAAATAAGAATTTTTTTTAAATAATGTTTTTTTTTAAATCCTGAATTTGGGGATTTAACAACAAAATACAGGTCCATCTCTACATCAAAGTTAGAAAACAAAAAAGTACATTGAAAATGCATTGTTAAAATATGTATGATTCAGCTAAGCTTCACTAAAGATATTTATAGTTGAAAACTTTACAGTGGTACCCCAAAATTGCTGCTGTGTCTTTGATCAGACCCCAACAACTTGGGGCCAAGTTTACCAAGACATTAAATGGCCAAAAGTTAGGTATGTGGGAGATACACCCACAAACCACCTCCAGCTCAACTATATTAGCTCAATTATGGCCTTATTTCGAGACCCATAAATCTTGAAAGAGATCAAAAGACGCAGTTAGGACCTATAGTGTGGAGGTAAGTGGGAACCCGTGACTGAGAACTCCAGGCCCACTTGAATTGGGACTAGGCCTCCTTCCCACAGCAACCCAGTTTTCCAGAAGCTTGGCAGTCACACCCACAAACTGCTCCTGGCACCATACAATCTCATCAATGCCCAAGACTCAGAGACTATAAACTAAAGCCTTCTGAAGATAACGGCACAGAATTTCCTGTGCATTATACTCTATCCATAACAAACAATACAAAACAAATTGTCCAGCATTGCCTTTTCGGCAGATTTGAGTTGTGGTGAGATTGATATTAAAATATTGAATATAACGGAAGTAGGGAGAGAGGCTATGGGAGAAATTGTTTGCCACACAGGTAGGAGAAGGGTTGGAACGGTGGGGTTTGGGGGAAGTACTGGAGATTTTGGTGCTGGAAAATGTGCACTGGTAAAGGGGTGGTCATGTGATCATTCTATGACCAAAGCTCAAACATGAAAGCTTTGTAACTGTATCTTACGGTGAATCAATAAAAAGGGGGGAGGGGAATAATAATAAAATAATAAAATAAGATTAACATTCTGAATTAAAAATAAAAGTAACGTGAAGAAGTTCATGCCCAATTCAATCAGCTTAAACAATGGCCATTAAAAATTTACATTATTAAAAAAAAGTTACACTGGACAAAAGAAAGGATTGAAAATATATCATCAAAATGTTTCACTTAAAATAGAATGAAATAATAAAAGCAAAAGCAGAAATCAACAAAATAAAAATAACAATTAATCAACATGGTGAAATAATTTTAATCAAAAAGCAATTTTAATCAAAATAGTCACAATATTAATAATTTTGGAAATTTATTATGAGATTCATGAATATTAAATAAAATCCAAATTTGTGACTTTAAAAATGAAGAAACTGTCACTAGAATGTCTAGTAAAAAATATAATAGTCAACTTTCTTTTCTGCCAGTAAATTTTACAGCTAAATAAAATTTTAAAAATTCTCAACAGTATATTTATCTTAATTGACTCAAAAATAAATGAGCAACAAAATTTCTTAACTAGAAAATGAATTTAGTTAGTTAATGAAAAAACATTTGTACAAATATAATATAGGCTCACGTTGCTTCATTAATATTTTACCAGTGCTTAAGTAAGGAATCATGCCAATACTCAAAAAATTATTTGAATAAATAAGAGGATGAGACACCACTCAATTAATACAATTTTGTATAAATATTTCTTAGTATAAAATTATAAACTAATACCCATTGTGATTACAGAAGCAAGTGCTTATATAGAAATAAATTTAACACACGCAGAATAATGTATCATGAGTAAATGGGTCTTAGGTATGCAAATATGCTTCAACATTTAAAAATCACTTAACATAATTTACTAACAAAAAAAGAGGAAAAAATCATGTAACTAAGTAAATAAGTGTAGGAAACTACATTTGACAATATAGCACCTGAATCCCGAATGGAAACAGCAAATCATGGAGAGATGAAAAACTCTTAGAATAAAGAAACATATAAACAAAGGCTATAGCTAAGAACGTCATTATTTGCAAAATATATGCTTTTATCCTACTCTCTAAAAGAGGAAAGAATGCCTTTTCTAATGATTTGTTTGATTCTTTCCTTGAATCCTGTGCAATAAAATGGGAAAATTAAACTGCAAAGATATGAAAGCAAAGTAATTGTTGTATGAAGAAAAAACTTCATTAAAATTATAGAAAAAAAAAGACTAACACTACAAACTAAATTCAGCGAGGTGTAGGATTCAGTCAAATCTCAAAAATTAACAATGTTTAAAAAAAATAAAAAATTTGGATATAAAATAAAAACTAAATTTAAAATATCATAAAATATTAAAAACACTAGGAATGTATTCGGCCCGACCGAGCTGGGTTCAATTCCTCTGCCCCTCTCAGAGAGCCTGGCAAGCTACCAAGAGTATATTGCTCACACGGCAAGGCCTGGCAAGAGATCCGTGATGTATTCAATATGCCAAACACAGTAACAACAAGTCTCACGATGGAAATGTTACTGGGCCCACTCGAGCAAATTGATGAACAACAGGAGGATGTGACCGTGACCGTGAGGAATGTATTAGTTTATAACCACAAAATTAATGTAGAATAAGAAAAATGTTTATTGATATGAAAGTAATTGAAATGATTTGATTTTTTTTTGTAAAAACACTCTATATAGATTCAGTACAATATCTGTCAAATTTCCTAGTGCTACTTGAAAATTATTTAATCAGAGCTATCTGATTGTAGTATTTGGAAATAAAAAATATATAGATTGACCAAAAAAATTTTGCTTTGTTGCACTTCATACCTGGCTATACTCAAACTTAATCAAGGTCTGTATTCAGGGATGTTCCTGGTGATGTTTGGGGAACTGTATTTAGTGTCTGGGATTGATTCCAAGTCAGTTACATGCGAACAAGCACCTTAGCAGTTTTACTATCTGTCTGAACATGTCAATATTGTTTAATGTTTCTTTTTCTAAGGCACTGTGGTTTTATATAGTTATCCATAGTTGAGTTTCAGGTATACAATGTTCCAAAACCAATATCATCACTAGTTTATGTTCCCCTTCATCGGTATCCCCATGTTCCCTCCCATTCCCCAGCCGGTCTGCTTGACAGGTTTAATTTTAAGTTCGGTTGTTGTAGTTTGGATTTCACAAGAAAATAATTTTTTTTTAAAGAAATTACAGTTAATACTATTTCGAGATTTCCTAAAAAGCTCTAATAATCAATAAAATGTGAAATTAACTTAAAGATGTTATATATAAATCAACAGAAAAGAAGAGTCTAGAAGTAAAAGATTTTCTTTTTTTTCCATACACACACACACACACACACACACACACACACACACACACACATTTAGCACTGTAGCACCGTCCTTCCATTGTTCACCGATTTGCTCGAGCAGGCCCAGTAACGTCTCCATTGTAAGACTTGTTGTTACTGTGCTTGGCATATCGAATATGTTACAGGGAGCTTGCCAGGCTTTTCTGTGCGGGCAAGATGCTCTTGGTAGCTTGTGGGGCTCTCCAAGAGGGGCGGAGGAATCAAACCTGGGCCGAATAGGTCAGCCGTGTGCAAGGCAAATGCCCTACCCACTGTGCTATCTTATATATATATATATATATGTATGTATGTATGTATATATATATATCTCCATCTTATCTTTAGATAAGACAATATGTTTATTCAATGATAAAGCTTTATAACAAATTAAACAGAAAAAAATCAACACTTATATAAAAATAAAATACCAATTTTATATGGATAAAACTTCTATTGATAAGGCAAAAAAATATTATTTGTAACTTTGGAAACAGAAAAACTATTTATATCAGAGTAGTAAATAGTAATTCTAGCAAAAAAGAAACGATAAATTGAGTTTCACTAAAGTTCATGATATTAAAAGCAACATTAAGAAAATTAATATAAGCTCTTCCTCTTCGTCCCCCAAGTTGTGCTGGTCTTCTCTGCCACCCAGGTCAGTTTATCCACTGGTATTCGAACCCAGGACTTGGATTTCTCCCTGCAAGCCGCCCAGGCATCCTCTCTTATGCTGGGAGAAAAGCAGCCCTGAGACTCTGCCTCTTCCTCTTCGTCGCCCAAGCTGCGCTGGTCTTCTCCGCCACCCAGTCTTTACCCACCTCTACACACACCAGGTTTCCGTGGGGGAGTGGCCTCTTCAGAAGTGGGCGTGACTTCTGTAGAAGCAGGCGTGGCCTAATTTTAGGCGGCTAATGCTCACGTGGCCGCAGATAGTTTAGCCATACCAAGGAACCTAGTCCCGGTATCTACACACCAGCATGAAGAAACAACGCAAATGCCCACCACATGGGGAGGACAACGAAAAGAATCCAGAAGCCTCTGTAGATACTGCTCACCTAAGGGACCTCTCTGACAATTCAGATATGAAGTCATGAAGATGTTCAATCAACTCAATGAAACAGTCAGACAGATATCCAGTAACATGAGAGAAAAAATCGACAAATTATGGGGAGAAATGAGAGCAGAAATGTCACGAATAAAAGAGTCCGTAGATGAAATAAAAAACTCAGTCTGTGCCCTCAACAGTAGAATGACCGCAGTGAAGAGAGAATCAGTGAGCTGGAAGATCAGCTGCACCAAGCCAACAGGCAACAACAAACGGTGGCAAGGGACCTCAAAATAGCTTTAAAGAGAATCAGAGTCCTACGAGATGACTACAAGAGGAACAACATTAGAATCACTGGAGTACCAGAAGCTCAGGAAAACAATCCCAGTGAAAAAAACCACAGTTAAACAAATCATTGCTGAAAAATTCCCAGAGCTTGACAACGTAGCCATTCAGGTTTAAGGAGCCCAAAGGGTGCCAGCTAAAAGAGACCCTAACAAAAACACTCCAAGACATATCATAGTTAGAATGACCGATGCTGCCTATAGAGACAGCAAGTCAAAGAAGGGAATCACATACAAAGGAGCACCCCTTAGACTCACAGTAGACCTATCAGAGGAAGCCCTCCAAGCCTGAAGGCAATGGCGGGATATAGTGAAAAAACTCACTGAAATGAATGCCTCACCAAGAATACTCTATCCGGGTAAACTCTCACTCAAAATCGAAGGAACGGTACACTATTTTCTAGATAAACAGCAGCTCAGGAACTTCATAGACTCAAAACCAAACCTAAAACAAGAGCTAAAGAGGCTACTATAAGACAAGACAAAACCAACAAGGACAACAGACCCTTACAGGAAGATGATAAAAAACCTCACAACAATAATCTCTCTCTTTCAATGGTCTAAATTCACCAATTAAGAGACACAGAGTGGCAAAATGGATTCAGAGACAGAACCCAACATTCTGCTGCCTACAAGAAACTATCTCAACAGTCAGAGCAAACACAGACTCAAAGTTAAAGGATGGAATACAATCCTGCAAGCAAACAGCTCCCTCAAAAAAGCTGGGGTGGCCATACTAGTATGGGACAACAGTAATTTCACGTTGAAAAAAATTAGAAGGGACAGCGAAGGCTATTTTCTTTTCATCAAGGGATACATACAACAGGAAGTCATCACACTCTTAAATGTATACGTACCTAATGAGGGAACAGAAAATTACTTGGAACAACTGCTAACAGATTTTAAAGAAGACATTGCTAGCAACACAAGAGTAGCTGGAGATTTCAACATCGCCTTATCACCTCTAGATACATCAACAAGAACAAAACTCAGCAAGGAAACATTGGCTTTGAAAGAAAAAAATAGAAGAGAAAGGGATTATAGACCTATATAGGGTTTTAAATCCCCAAAAGAAAGAATATACATTCTTCTCCAGTGCGCATGGAACATTTTCCAAAATAGACCATGTGCTAGGCCACAAAACATATCTCAATAAAATCAGGAAGATAGAAATAGTATCAACAATCTTTTCTGACCATGATTCATTGAGAAAAGAAGTGAATCACACACAGACACGGAGAACCAAATCAAACACCTGGAAATTAAACAACTCAATGCTGAACAACGAGTGGATCAGGAAGCAAGTCAAAGATGAAATCAAAAAATACTTGGAAACTAATGAGAATGAAGACACAAGCTACCATAACTTATGGGATGCAGCTAAAGCCATATTAAGGGGAAAATTTATAGTTCTGCAAGCATATCTCAGGATGGAAGAAAGAATGCACATAAACAACTTGACTTCACAGCTCAAGATCTTAGAAAAAGATCAACAGAAGGAGGCCAAATCAGGCAGAAGGAAAAAAGATCATAAAACTTAGATTAGAAATCAACAACTTGTAAACCAAAGAAACAATCCGAAAGATCAATGAAACCAAAAGCTGGTTCTTAGAGAAAGTAAACAAGATAGATAAAACACTAGCAACACTCCCAAAGAAACAGAGAGAGAGAGAGAAAAAACCCTAATAAATCAAATCTGAAATAAGAATGGGGATATAACAACAGAAACCAAATAAATTCAAAGGATCATCAGAGATTACTTTGAAAGTCTGTATGCCATGAAACAAGAGAACCTAGAAGAAATGAATAAATTCCTGAATTCCTATAATCTCCCAAAGTTGAATCAAGAAGATCTAGAGTACCTGAATAGACCTATTAACATCAAGGAAATTGAAACTGTAATTAAAAGTCTTCCCCAAAACAAAAGCCCAGGTCCACATGGATTCACTAGAGAATTTTCCCAAACATTTAAAGAGGACTTATTGCAAGTTCTTCTCAAGCTTTTACAGCAAATTGTAAAAACAGAAACTCTCCCAAACAGTTTCTATGAATCCCATCTCTCCCTAATACTAAAAGGAAACAAAGACACCACAAGAAAAGAAAACTACAGGCCGATATCTCTGATGAACACAGATGCAAAGATTCTCAACAAAATAATAGCAAATAGAATTCAACAACTCATCAAAAAGATCATACACCATGACCAACTGGGATTCATTCCTGGGGTGCAAGAATGGTTTAACATTCGGAAATCAAACAACATAATCCATGATATCAGCAAAAGGAAATATAAAAATCATATGATCATATGAATAGATGCACAGAAAGCATTTGACAAGATCCAGCACTCCTTTATGATGAAAACTCTCGACAAAATGGGGATAGAGGGGAATTTCCTCAATATAGTTAAAGCCATCTACACAATCCTTCAGCAAATATCATCCTCAATGGGAAAAGACTGAGAGCCTTCCCCCTAATATCAGGGATGAGACAAGGATGCCCACTCTCTCCACTACTGTTCAATATAGTACTGGAAGTACTTGCAATAGCGATTAGGCAAGAAAAAGATATTAAGGGCATCAAGATAGAAAAGGAAGAAATCAAGCTTTCACTATTTGCATATGATATGATACTATACATAGAGAACCTTATAACCTCTATCAAGAAACTTCTAGAAACAATAGACTTGTATATTAAAGTTGCAAGCTACAAAATCAATACCCAAAAGTCCATGACTTTCCCATACGTAAATAGTGAAAGAGAAGAAAGTGACATGAAGAAAACAATTCCATTCACAATTGTGCCCCAGAAAATCAAGTACCTAGAAATCAGCTTAACTAAGGAAGTAAAGGACCTGTACAAAGAAAACTACAAAATGCTACTTCAGGAAATAAAAGAGGACATGAGGAAATGGAAAAATATCCCCTGTTCATGGATAGGGAGAATTAACATTGTCAAAATGGCAATACTTCCCAAAGCACAAGCACAAATTCAATGTGATCCACATTATGATACCCATGACATTCTTCAAAGAAATGGAGCAAATACTCCTGAAATTTATATGGAACAATAAGCCCCCACGAATAGCTAAAGCAATTCTTGGGAAAAAGGAAATGGGAGAAATCAACCTTCCTAACTTCAAACTACTACAAAGCAGTAATAATTAAAAGAGCATGGTACTGGAACAAAGGCAGAGCTGCAGACCAATGGAACAGGGTTGAATATACTGACATCTCCCCCCAAGCGTACAAGCATCTAATCCTCGATAAGGGGGCAAGAAAAGTGAAGTGGAGCAGGGAAATCCTCTAACAAATTGTGCTGGCAAAACTGGATGGCTACATGCAAAAAAGTCGGCTCAAATCTCTGCCTAACTCCATGTACAAAAGTAAGATCAAAATGGATTAAAGACCTCAACCTCAGACCGGAATCCACAAGGTACATCGAAGACAAAGTTGGCAAAACCCTCTATGATATTGAAGCTAATGGTATCTTCAAAGATGTCACGCCACTCACCAAGCAAGTGAAAACAGAGATAGATAAATGGGACTATCTTAAACCAATAAGCTTCTGCACCACAAAAGAAACAGTGACCAAAATGCAAAGACAGTCTACAGAATAGGAAGGGATATTTGCCCAACACACATTAGACAAGGGGTTGATATCAAGGATATACAAAGTACTGGTTGAACTCCAGAAGAAGAAGAAAACATCCAACCCCATCAAAAAATGGGGTGATGAAATGAACAGAAATTTTCTCAAAGAAGAAATCTGAATGGCTAAAAGGCACATGAGAAAATGCTCTACATCATTAATCATCAGGGAGATACAGATCAAAACCACAGCGAGATATCATTTCACACCACAGAGACTGGCCCATATCCAAAAGAACAAAAGTAATCGGTGCTGACGAGGATGTGGTGAGAAAGGGACCCTCCTTCACAGCTGGTGGGAATGCTGCCTGGTCCAACCCTTCTGGAAAACAGTATGGATGATTCTCAAAAAATTAGAAATTGAGCTCCCATTTGACCCAGGATTACCAATCTTGGGAATATATCCCAGAGAGGCAAAAAAGTATAGTCGAAGTAACATCTGCACTATTTGTTCATTGCAGCACTCTTTACAATAGCCAGAATCTGGAAAAACCTGAGTGCCCGAGAACAGATGATTGGTTAAAGAAACTTTCGTACATCTACACAATGGAGTACTATGTATCTATTAGAAAAGATGAAGTCATGAAACTTACATATAAGTGATACTACATGGAACGTATCATGTTAAGCTAAATGAGTTAGAAAGAGAGGGAACCTCTGACTCTGGGCACGTCTCTTCGATTCCACTGTTCTTCCTACATTAACATATGCCTCAGAATCCTGGGTCCTACGAAAACAGGATGAAAAAGCTATTAGGGTCTCCCAAAGAGGAATCGAAAGATCTATACTTGGAGTTATCACGCTTCACTCAAATGAAAGAAAGAATCCGGAGTTCCGACCTCTGTCGAGGATAAAGAATCGGGGATGCTGTCTCATTTGCCAAGGCATCAAAAATCAGATGCGCAGAACTAGAGCCATTACTGACTGGATTCCATGGGATGTCAAAAGGTTGCGTGGTCACCCACCTATCAGATAGTCAGACTTCTTTGTCAAGACCCTGAATGATTGGTTTGAGGCTCTTCCTGGTCCTAGAGCAAGCAGACACCACTGGGCTACACTAGCATGCGACAGGGATGAATGGAGATATTACTGGCGTCCACTCGAGCAAATCAATGAGTAACGGGATGTCAAGTGATCAAGTGTCTATTCAATCTAAAAGAAAATAAACTATTGTAGTAGGCCATAACAGAACACATTTTTAAAATATTACAAAACTGGCATGATAGTGATGGAGATATTTTCACAATTTGCTAGTGGTATGGTCCAGTAAATTTGTACAATAAATGCAAAAATATTAGCTCTGGAGTATACCATGTATCCGGATTATAATAAAATTTAATTCAAATAAAATTGTGTCCATGATAAACCATTATTAATTGTATTATAAACCAAAAAGTAAAAAAAATCAAAATAAGAAAATAAAAGTATAAAAAAAAATTTAAAAAAACCCATGAAACTCTTTCAATACGAAATCAAACCATGGACTCAGAATGACAGTATGGCACATAGAGAATTTGCCTTGCCTATAGCTGAGCTGGGTTCCATCCACAACACCCCATATGATCCCCTGTGCATTCCAGGAGAGATCCCTGAGTACAGAGCCAAGGAGGAAATCCTGAGTACTGCTTAGTGTGGCCCAAAAATTAAAAGGAAGAAAGGAAGAAAGAAAATAAGAAAGAAAGAAAGAAAGAAAGAAAGAAAGAAAGAAGGAAGGAAAGAAAGGGAGAAAGAAAGAAAAAGGAAGAAAGAAAGAAAGAAAAAGGAAGAAAAGAACAAAACAAATCAAATAAATCAAAGTAAGTTATGGCAATGGGAATCAGAGCATGGTCACCTCTGTGAGAGGGTCAAATAAAGGTGATATTTTCCATGGAGAAAAGCAAATGGTCAAAGGTACCATAAGCTGAGAACTGGTTGGCAGCATCGGTGGGGTTGGGGCGGGGGACATCTGGGGGTTAGGGTGTGTGTATAGAGAGTAGATGGGAGGACCATGTAACATTAGCAGAGAAAAATGGACTCTGTTGATGGGTGTGGGAGTGGAAACTTCTATGATTCAAACCCTAGTATTAGTAGTATTATAAATCAATCTTGGTGTTTTAAATTATTAAAAAGGAAAATAAAATCTCCAGAAAAAGTAATTTCCAGACAACCTTAAAAAAAGAACATTTTCTCATACACATTTTAGCCATTCTGATTTCTTCTTTGAGAATGTTTCTGTTCATTTCCTTGCCCCACTTTATTTCTTTCTGATGGGTTGGATGTTTTCTTATTGTGGAGTTCAACCAGTGAGTTGTGTAGCCTTGATATCAGCCCTCATCAGATGGATATTGGGTGAATATACTTTCCCATTCTGTGGTTTGTCTTTGTATTCTGGTCACTGTTTCTTTAGAGGTACAGAAACTTCTTATTTTAAGATAGTCCCATTTGTTTATCTCTATTTCCACTTGCCTGGTCAGTGGCGAGTCATCTTTGAAGATACCTGTAGTTTCGATGTTGTGGAGGGTTTTTGCCGACCTTGTCTTCAATGTACCTTATGGATTCTCATCTAATGTTGAGGTCTTTAATCCATTTTGATCTGACTTTTGTGCATGGTATTAAGTAGAGTTCTGAGCTCATGTTTTTGCATGCAACTGTCCAGTTTTGCCAGCACCATTTGTTGGAAAGGCTTTCTTTTGCTCCACTTCACATTTCTTGTTCCCTTATCAAAGATTAGATAATCATATATTTGATGGTATGAGTAAGGATATTCAACCCTGTTCCATTGATCTGCTGCTCTGCCTTTGTTCCAGTACCACAAATCAAATCACAAATCAACCTGTTGTTCGTTGATTGCCTCGAGCAGGCCCCAGTAACGTCTCTTTCATCCTAGCCCTGAGATTATATTCAAGGCTCTTTAGGAGAATGAGACCCATCATTGTTACTGGTATTTGGCATATTGGGTACGCCACGGGGAGTTTGCCAGACTCCGCCGTGTGGGCAGGTTACATTCAGTAGCCTGCCAGTTTGACCAAAGTAGGAATGAGATAATAAGATGTCATAATAAGATGTCATATAAAAACCGGGAGCTGGTTTTTATAGTCTCTGAGTCTTGGCCGTTGATGGGATTACATGGTGCCAGGGGGCCAGTTGGTGGGTGTGACCCCCGCCTACTGGAATTTGGAGGATCTGGGTGGAGGAACTCTCCGTTCCAGTACCATGATGTTTTAAATGTTACCTCTTTGTATAGAGTTTGAGATTAGGGAAGGTGATGCGTCCCATTTACTTTTTCCACAGAATTGCTTTAGCTATTTGTGGGGGTTTGTTGTTCCATATGAATTTCAGGAGTGTTTGGTCCACTTCCTTGAAGAATGTCATGGGTATCCTTATAGGGATCACATTGAATCTGTATAATGCTTTGGGGAGTATTGTCATTTTGACAATGTTAATTCTCTCAATCCATGAGCAGGGGATGTATTTCTGTTTCCTCATATCCTCTTTTATTTCGTGAAGTTATTTTTGTAGTTTTCTCTGTACAAGTCCTTTACCTCCTTAGTTAAGCTGATTCCAAGGTATTTGATTTTTCTGAGGCATGATTGTGAACAGAATTGCTTTTTCCATATCACTTTCTTCTCTCTCATTATTTGCATATAGGAAAGCCATGGACTTTTTTTTTTCTTTTTGGATCACACCTGCTGATGCTCAGGAGTTACTCCTGGCTTTACACTCAGAAGTCACTCCTGGCGGTGCTTGGGGGACCATATGGGATGCTGGGAATCGAACCTGGGTGGGCCACGTGCAAGGCAAATGCCCTACCCACTGTGCTATTGCTCCAGCCCCAACCATGGACTTTTGGGTATTGATTTTATAGCCTGCGACTTTACTATACAAGTCTATGTAGAGAAAATGCTCTACATCACGAATCATCAGGGAGATGCAGAGAAAAACAACAATGAGATATCCTCTCACACCACAGAGGCTGGCCCACATCCAAAAGAACAAAAGCAACCAGTGTTGGAGTGGATGTGTGGAGAAAGGGACTCCACTGCTGGTAGGAATGCCGACTGGTTCAACCCTTTTGGAAAACAGTATGGACGCTTCTCAAAAATTAGAAATTGAGCTCCCACTTGACCCAGCAATGCCACTTCTGGGAATATACCCTGGAGAGTCAAAAAAGTATAGTAGAAATGACATCTTCACTTGTATGTTCATTGTTGCACTGTTTACAATAGCCAAAATCTGGGGAAAACCGAGTGCCCAAGAACAGATGACTGGTTAAGGTAACTCTAGCATGGCTACACAATGGAATACTATGTAGCTGTTAGAAAAGATGAAGTCATGAAATTTTCATATAAGTGGATCAACATGTAGGATCATGGTAAGTGAAATGATTCAGAAAGAGAGGGACAGACATAGAAAGATTGCACTCATCTGCGGAATATAAAGTAACAGAACAGGAGACTAATACCAAGAATAGTAGAGATAAGGACCAGGATCATGAAGCAGGCCTCACATGCTGGAGAAAAAGGCAGCTCAGACAAAGAAGGGAACACCAAGTAAAAGGTGCTGAGAAGACTCGCTCAGGTTGTGAGCTGCAGAAAATAGACTATAGACAGAACACAATGGCCA
This sequence comes from Sorex fumeus, assembly GCF_029834395.1. Lineage (NCBI taxonomy): Eukaryota > Metazoa > Chordata > Mammalia > Eulipotyphla > Soricidae > Sorex > Sorex fumeus. The sequence continues at coordinate 7,121,358 of NW_026606322.1, read as the reverse complement.
CTTGGTACTTCTATTGCAAACCACAATACCCAAAAGGAGAGAGAGGGAATGCCCTGCCACAGAAGCCCGAGAGGGGGTGGGGAAGAGGAGGGAGGGATACCGAGATCATTGGTGATGGAGAATTGGCACTGGAGGAGGGATGAGTAATCGATCGTTGTATAACTGAAGTGCAAACATGAACGTTTGTAAGTAAAAAAAAAATAAAAACTAAATTTTTTAAAAAATAACAATGAAGAGAAAATACCACTGGGTTGAGTGCTACATATATATAGCGGCATAGAGTGCATAATGAGATTGAATAAAACATGCTTTGGATATTTTTTGCCATTGCTTGCTTTGTTAAATGAGGAGTTAATAGCACTTTAATTGATTTCTGTGCTTTTTACATTAAAGCATTACCAAGTCATCAATGATTTTGCTTTTGGTCAAAAAGTCAGTACTAACAAACCTATGTAATATTCTCATAAAAATGATGCTTTTGTACATTAAAAAAATAACAGAAAATTCACTAAATGGGAATGAAATGTATTATAACAGATTCAGAAAAAAATTCAAGGATTAAAACAGAATATGTGTATTCTGTACATGTATATGTGCATATAAGATTTATAAAATCAATAAGACTGAATGTTAATAATCATTCATTTCATTATATGTAAAGCAAACCTCTTTATATAAGGATTTAGCTACAGATACATACATATATGCTACCTACCAAATACCAGATCCCATATAAATAATTGAAGATAGAGTGATGAAAATTAAATTTAGAATATGAAATAGATGGTATTTCTGGACTATTCAAAGAATTAATCCTCCACTATTTTCTCTCTGTACTATTAACATATTCAGCTATATGATGGTATAATATGTCTACTGTGAAGCTATATGCTTGCGGAAAAATATTCATGTAGAAGGAGACAGTATCAATTTCTTGACCAAATACAGTAAATGCCATCATGTGCTATATTGTTATTACCACTGAAACGTTTATTCTGAGTTAAGGCAAAAGTTTGACAGAAATGTTAAATTAATGGAAAAACTAAAACCTGACTGTTTTGACCTATTTTGAATTCTAATTGCTTTTTTATGACTGTTTCAATTATGCTAATTTTAGGAAAGAGTGACCAACTCAGAAACCAAGTCTTCAAATAAAAAAATCTGCATTTTTTGAAAGACCTTTCTAGTTTTCTAAGGTGTTGAATTTAATTAGTCAAGACTTAGAATCTAAAATCCCTATGTCTATAAAACATTTTTTCTTGCAAACATTTTGAGAACATGCAGGAATAAATTGCAATTTTAAGGTGTCTGTAGAGAAACATAATACATATCTTGGTTATGTTGTGATTTTTTATTTTTCTTTCCTCCAAAATGCTCAAATATACTTTAGTTAGAGATAAATAAACCAAATTTTGTGTACCTTAATTTTTTTATTTGCAAGAACTTATTTTAACACAACATGTTGCTTTTGTTCAGGTGTTTAAAATAGAATTAGATGTTTAACAGAGAAAAAAAATTGAGGGCTTGAGAAGTAGTAGAGGGGTTAAGGTTTTTATCTTACACATGGCTGACCCCAAAATTGAGTACTGTTAGAAGTGATACCTGAGCAGAGTCAAGAGTAATCCCTGAGCATAGCTGGATGTGGTTTAAAACAAACTAAGTTTTTTAAGAGGAGATCCCTTTGATTATTTAATGCATGAATGATAATGTGTTTATGTATATATTAGTAAATATGTTTATCTAACAAATTTCTTAATATCATATTCTACAATATCACACTCAGCTCCCGGGAGAGAACAAGGCAGAGTCTCCTACCCTGTGCCTGACTGTCTCCACCAGGGCCCAACAGCTGAAGACCCCCGAGGCCCAGCCAAGGCCATGCTGGGAGCACTCTCCACACACTTGGATGAGCCTCACGCATAAAAGAACTGGCAGAGGAACCCAGGTGTGTGGGACCCGGAGCTGAGATCTCCAAGCCTGCACGGTTTGGGACTGGACCTGCCAGTAACTAGACAGTTACACCCACCAACTGCCGTGTAACTCCAACAACGGCCAGGATCCAGAGATTATCACACTCAGCTCCCATCTTATCATCTCATTCCTACTATGGACAAACTGGCAGGCTACCAAATGTAACCTACCCACACGGCAGAGTCTGGCAAACTCCCCGTGGTATACCCAATATGCCAAATACCAGTAACAATGATGGGTCTCATTCTCCTAACCCTGAAAATGCCTTGAATATGGCACTTTAAAAAAAAAAATCTCAGGACTAGGACGAAGAAGACGTTACTGGCACCTGCTCGAGGCCATCGACGAACAACAGGGTGGTCGTGTTCGTGATATTCTACTGAGACATTTTGGGCTGGAGTGATAGCAGAGAAGGCAGGGTGTTTGCCTTGCACCCGGCCAAACCGGGCTCGATTCCTCCGCCCCTCTCGGAGAGCCTGGCAAGCTACTGAGAGTATCTTGCCCGCATGGCAAAGCCTGGCAAGCTACCTGTGATGCATTCGATATGCCAAACACAGTAACAAGTCTCACAATGGAGACGTTACTGGACCCGCTCGAGCAAGTCCATGAACAACGGGAGGACAGTGCTACAGAGCAGTGCTGAGACTTTTTAAAATGGAGACATTTTAAATCTATAAATTGCATTCTAAACCAGATTTAAAATATACTTCTAGATGATAGAAAAAATAATTTTTACACAAGATATTTGTGTGAAAATTTTAAGGCACAAGTTTAAAATGTCTTGATGACATCTTCCAAAAAAATCAAAACACAAGTGATGCCAACACACATCTGAATACATTCACAACTGCACATAGACAAACTTTTCTTCATTTCAAAAAGTAGTGCTGTTGTTGGTTTATCCAACTCATATCATATTATTTTCTTGTTATAAATATTAGTAGCTAAACCTATTCTCCAGCTTGTGTTTATTTTGCCTGAAGTTCATTATCTTAACAATTAAATTAATCAATGCTACTTAACTAGTGACTAGTAATAATTGTAGCATTGTGCACTACTGTATATTACAGATGATAAATATAATGATTATAGAATTCAAATAACTTGATTTATTAAATATTAAGTACAGAATGTACACAAACAAATAATATTAAAAGACAAATTAAAAATACCTAATTATATCTTTAACAACTGACTTTTAAGAAAAATAATGAACTGCAGCAAAATGTTACAGAAACCAGTTTAATGGATATAGGACATCCTTTTTTCAACTTAAAAATGCTTTTGGGACATTTTCATTGTCTTGTCTTTATTAACCTCTTTGAATTTTACGAAATCTTAATCTTTCCTGTTTCCTTCTTTTTTTTTTTTTATATTAAAGGACTGCCGAAGAAAGCTCTAAAAGTGTTATGATACACTGTTCAAATGTAAAGAGTCTTCCCTTTTTGGGAAAAGTTCAGGATGCTATATTCATTTAAAAACAAACAAAAATATTAAAGAACTATTATTCACCTTTCGGCTATTATAACCATCTAAAATCTCACTACCAATTGTAGGTATAAAGCGTTTTAAATTTTTATCAATAAAATATCAGTCTTTTTTCCAAAAAGTACGACTCTCTCATTGTAAATTCCTCTGACTACTATCTAGTATCCTCTGTGATAATTCCTTTTGCCCTTTGTCATCCTTCCAAGGTGTCCTTATCTACTCATGCTGTGTCCTCCTTTCTCCTAATTCTCGTCTTACATCATTATTTTTCAGTATTATTAGCCTGGTTTCTTTTGACACAAAGGCTGAAAAGCCACTGCCTATTTCTGTCTATGTTGCCAACTTTTCATGTCCCTGTCATAGTGACACCTTAAATCCTTGACAGCAAATGTCAGAATCTCCCAAACTACACTGTAGACCACTGAAATTTAGACTATAGCTAAATTTAATGAAGTACTCGGCAATTCTGATTCCAATAATTTATACCTTTGGGAATATATGTTATGGTGAAATCTAAATCTAAGATATTAGTAATCTCAAAATATAGAATTGGTTTTGAATATCATGTTCAAAACTATTTAGTCCTTCCTGTTTTGGTGACTGGCAACAAATGAATGAGGAATTGACTTGAGTCAGCTATCTTAAAATTTGAAGCAGGTTTCATAGTTTAATAGCAAATAATAGAGCTTTGATACAAAATAGAAAAGGGTAAAATATTGAAAGTTTCCCAGCGACTTCTTAGTACTCATTTTATAACAATTATCTATAAATTCTTATTTTTACTTCCTAATATTGACACACTTAACAACTCTCTCATTCTCTTCTGTTCTTTTGTTATCCCTTTGGCATTTTAAAATATGTTACCTAATTACTTGTAAATGTTGAATTAATTTCTTCTTGGAACAGGCATCACGGCAAATTTACACAATTTAGTTATAAAACCTCAAAATAATCCTTTAAAATGTTTTCTAAACCTTGGTTCAGAAATAGTATTTTTTTTTCTTCTTAACCTTTAAAAGGGTTCGGATGTAAAAGGACAAAGCAATTCTTGAACACAATCACTATGACATCTGCCAAAATCTAAAAATACCTCAATGGTTTGACAGACCAAATTTGTAGCCATTATTAAGTCCTAATGTTATTGCGAATGCCCTATGACTGTTAACGGGGATAGTAATATGCTTGTAGAATTACATGGTTACTGAAAGAGTCATTGTAAGTTATATTTTGCACATATTTTTGCTCCAGATGTAGGAAGAAAACATTAAATTAATCTAATTAAATAGTAATTTTTTAAAAAAATCTCTCTTAATGACATTTAGAAGGAATTACTGACATTTTCCTTGGTTCCAGAGATACTTTGAGCCATACTTCACTATTATATTATTCATCTGTATCTTTGCAGAAATCATCATCGTGGTCACTGTGTCAAGGTTATGAATAAAGTGAAACCCAAAAAAGTATGACAAAGTATCCATTTTCAAATTATTGTGCTCATATTTTTTTTCTTCCTGCTGGTCCCTAACCTGTAGAAAAATTGCTTGTATGGAGGCCAACAAACTTACCTCACTCTATGGTCTATCATAATTTCTTTCATCCCCCAAATTTGTATATTATTTAGAAGTTTCTGGATATTGCATGAAGTAACAAAGGTGTAACAAGGTAGGATTCATAGTTGTAAAGTATATTTATGGGTAAGGAATAAATAATAGAGCAATGAGTTAAACAGAAATATGTACTCAAGTTACCCTATGTTAAAGTCCTAATCTTCCAAGTTATCAGATGTGACTTTACCACGTAGAGGGTTATTGTTGATGCAATTTGTTAATATGTGGCCATGGTGTATGCCTTAATTCAGTTTTCAAGGTATCCTTATAAAAAGGAAAGTTTAGAACATAGTTACATACGGAAAGAATATTATATAACGAAAAAGGCACTGATTAAGTTATCCTACAATTCAGGGACCACCAAAGACTCCCAGTAAACCACTACAAAAGAGCTAGGGGAGACACTTACTCTTCTTGCACAGCCCTTAGAAAGCACAAACTCTGACAACTTATCCCAGGCCTGTACTATTTATAACTTGACTCTATACTTGCATTGTTTAAGCCACCCAGTTTCTGATACTTTATTAGAGAAGTCCTAGAAAACTAAGATAGGCATCCAAATTGGTAAGATGACAGAGAAAATTGGTTTAGTTTCATATGAAAAGAGAAGGAGGAAAGTCATACAAAAGACATGGGCATTTTTACTGGCTTTCTTTAATGTAGCAGGGAGGGGGATTAAAATATCGTGTACAGAAATCAAGGAGTCCACAAGGTAGAAAAAAGGGTTCAGAAACTGGAAAGTTTAAGTAATTTTGGAGAAGTAACAGAAAAAGTAAAAACAACTGCTTCCTATGAGAGACTAGTGGTCAACAAATATTCAACAAACCCTATAGTCAACGAATCAGGACTACAGTTCTAGTTTCAAATCTATCACTTAGTTTCATTTAAGAAATATTTTTCAGTAATGAGTGAAATATTGATCCTAACTCTATTTAAGAACATTCTCACACATCTGTGTCCATGTTTGAAGAAATTAGAAGTTGTGCAACCTTACAACCTCATAACTTAGCCCCAGCTTTATCATCTGGAAAATGGAACTAAAAAAAAAGCACTATAACATCAAATATTTTGTGCAAATTAAACAGATAATCTATCTAAAGTGCCTCATTGAATGAATGTCAGAGACCAAATCACATATGTACTCAATTGTGACTCACATTTTTCTTCAAATTAAATGTGGATATTAAAATTCTCCCTTTCCCCTTCCTGTCAGATTACTGAAAGCAAAACCTACAACTCAGGCTTGATTTTATCCTAGGTGACACAATTATTAATGAAAAACATATTGGGCATCCAAATTGAAAAGGAAGAAGTAAAATCATCTCAATTTGGGATATGTGGCACAATATGAAATTTAGAAAAAAATAAAAACTTCACACACACACCCTCACACACAAATAGAGTTAGGAATAATATTAAGAAAACAATATATAAAATGTATTTTATTTGTATACCCTTAAAAGAAACAAGAAAGAAACAACTGCACAGCAGAGTCTGGCAAGCTCCACCTGGCGTATTCGATATGCCAAAACTCAGTAAAAATGATGGGTCTCATTCCCCTAATCTTGAAAGACCCTCCAATGTGGCACTTGCTAAAGTCTCAGGACTAGGATGAATGAAGACATTACTGGTGCCTGCTCGAGGAAATGGATGAACATAGTCCATAACGTCATTGATGACAAGACATTAAAAGAAAAAAAAAACAAGCACAGAGGGAAGTAAATAAAATAATTAAATTTCAAAAAATTAACAAAAATTAAAATTCCTGCAATAAATTTCATCAAGAAGATGAAAGACATATAAACTTACAACTATGAAATTGACAATAGAAATTGGGAAAGTACACAATAAGCATGCTTACATCACGGCCCTCCCGTTGTTCATCGATTTTGCTCGAGCGGGCCCAGTAACATCTCCATCATGAGACTTGTTGTTACTGTGTTTGGCATATCGAGTACGTCACGGGTAGCTTGCCAGGCTCTGCGGTGCGGGCGAGATACTCTTGGTAGCTTGTTGGGCTCTCCAAGAGGAGCGGAGGAATTGAACTCTAGTTGGCCATGTTGGCTGCATGCAAGGCAAACACCCTACTGCTGTGCTATCGCTCCAGCCCAAGCATGCTTACATGTCAGAAGAATTAACATGCTTACACATCAGAAGAATTAACAATGGTACACTATCCACCCAATGCAAGGTAATCTACAGATTCACTGCGAAATATCAAAATTTCAAAAGAATTTCCCCATCAGAAGAAATAGAATATACAGACACAAAATTTATATGAAATGCATGTGACCCTGAAGATGCAACACAATTCAGAGAAAGAACAATATTGGCATTGCCATGTTTCCAGACCCAAACTACATTGCAAAGTTATTGTAATAAGAATCATATGTCATTAAAATAAAAAGCAGTTCCATACATCAACAAAGCAGAATTGAGAACCTAGGAATAAACCAACATATGTATAGTTAGTTAAGTTACAAGAAATGAGCCCAAATATACAAGGGAAGATTGTCATTCTAATCAATTAAGTGTCAGGGAAAAACAAGTCTATGTAGAAGGATAAAACAGAACACTATCTTCATTCAAAAGTAATTCAAGATGTATTTAAGTCTTGAACATATGACCATTTAAGTCAATTTCCTAGGAAAAAACACAAGAGTTATATTTCTTCAGTATCTAATGCTGATTATTTTAGATCTTATCTCAAAAACAAGTGGACAACAACAAAATTAATATATGGAATTGTAACAAACAGGTATCTGTGCATTAAAGAAAATCACCATTGAAATAAAGAAAACCTATTGAATAAGATAAAAATATTGTCAAATTATATATCTAAAAAGTATTAACACTCAAAATATAATAAACTATTGCAACTCAGTTTCAAAAGAACAAATAATCTGATTTTAAAATGAGCTTCAGGTCTGGAGACATGTTTTCCCAAAGTACACAGTGATGGCTAACAGATAAATGAAAAGGTACTCAACATTACTAATTTCAGGCAAACCCAACTCAAAATCACAATGAATATTGCTTCTTACATGCTATAATGACTATTATCAAAAACACAAGAAGAAATATGTATTGGAAAGAATGTGGAGATAAAGCTATCCTGTTTGCATTAGTGAGGAAAAAAATATCCCTGCGGTCACTGTTGCAAACAATACATTTCTTTAAATTAAAACTGTTTTTAGCTATTCCACTCATGGATGTTTATCCTAAGGAGATGCTAATTCAGAAAGATATATTAACCACACTTTCTTTTCTTTTCTTTTTTTCCCCACTCCTTGTTCTGTGGGTGCTCAGAGAACCATGTGTAATATTGGGTATCAAACCAGGGTTGGCTTCTTGAAAGGTACAGACTTTGACTCCTGCACTACATCACTGGACTCCGGGGTCCCATTTTTGTAGCAATTCTATTACTACAAAATAGAATATTGTGGCATCCACAATAATAGGGAAAACTCAGAGGACGAGAGAGATAGATCAATGGACTCAGTACATGCTTTTAATGCAGGAGGCACGGGTTCAATCCCTACCACCACTGGCCCGATAGGACTGCCAGAGAGACCCCTGAATACCAAATTAAGAGCTGCCCATCTATACCTAGAGCACTGGTGGGTGTGCCCAAGCCTCAACAATAAACAGAGAGAGGTAACTCAAGATTCCAATTATGGATAAATGAGCTAATTTTGTATTTGTACATTGAAACAAATAGTAGAATGCAGGAAATACACTTGGTGGTTGTTAGAGATGGGAATAAGTGGAATGAAGAATTGATGAGAGAAATCAAAAGTACAAAATTTCAATTACATAGTAAAAAAGTCATGGAATGTAATACATGGCATGACAACATGGTACTAATGCAGCAGCTACTTCTAAGTTGCTGAAAGAGAATTTCAAAAGTTTTTATCGTAAAAAAAGTTACAGTTCTGAATGGTGGTAGATATTGGACCTACTGTCATAATCATTTTCAATATATGGAAATATATATTGTCATGTTGTATATATGAAAATAATATAACGTCATATGTAAATTATACCTCATTTCAAAAAATCAGACATCTGAGGCAGTGGTCAGTTGTAAAAAATAATGAAGGTTGATGCCAACTTTTCTCTACCATTCTCTACCTATGTCATCCGTTCAACCTAAGTCTGAACTTCAGGCTGAATCCATCACAATAAAGTCAAAACATGCTTGTAAGTTTGGAAATGATTTGCTCTAATGAGGTCTTGCTTCTCTTCGACATCTATGGGAATATAAAACACTGAATGACATGATATGGAGGTAGATAACACTTCTTTAATCTCTACTTGCTGAGCTATTTCAATACTGTTCACTTCTCAGGAATGCAGCATCTATGAAAAGAAATACTTTTGAGGCTGCCTATACCTGGGAATGTTCAGCTTTTCAAGATTCTAGGTCATCCTCCTCCCTGATTTTTGGAGTTTTTTCAAGCTGGGAGAACAATAAGTTCTTATTGTTCTGAAAAACATAATCATTGGTTATACACAGTCCCCTAAAAAACACATTTTAAAATAAAACTTCATATTTTCTTTTAAATTTTATCAGGTAGAAAGCATAAGGGGCATTAATTTAAGATAATTTTATTAGTTTTGAGTTAAATAATTGTGCTACTTCCGGAGAAAGTATCACAAATAGCCAAGTGAATATAATGAAAAGTGACAGAATTCATCAAGGATGGAAAAATTTGTTTACAGACTGGAAAGTATTCTCTGATGAAAGAAAGACTATCCAGAAGGAATTATTCCTTTTATGTAGCCAATTAATGGCTTTCTATAACATGGAAAATAAAATTATTAAAATGATTGACTAGAAATTTCATCATGAACTACCTTCATTCAAGAACTAGGAAATGCTCTCTTTATAAGTTCATCAGGAAAAATACACAGGAGAGTATTAAACAGTTAATCCATTAGTATCAGAAACCTACTCCTTTCATGGAGAGGGCAATATTTTCATATGAGATGACATATAACCATAAGAATGATTCCTGAAGACAAGATTCACCTGTTTTGCAGAAACCACAGGATGTTTTTCCTTGCAACTTTTGATGATCTCAATATTGCCATATTTTACAATAAGTGTAAATTTATTTTTCTGGAGTAAAGGAGTAAGTTCTATAAACTGTTCTACTTCATGAAAACATCTATATTGAGACAAGTTCTCATTAAAAAGAAAATGAGTGCCAGAGAGATAGCTCAAAGGGCTGAGTATGTGCTTTTCATGTAGAAGACTGGAATTTAATACCCAGGTATTAAATGTTCCTCAAGCATTGTCTGGAGCAACCCCTGAGCACAGAGCAGGAAGTACTCTCAAGCTTTGTCAGTGAGATCCGAAACCAAAAACCCCAAACAAAAGTTAGAAAAGTGAAGTAGCTTCGGATTATTGCAGGACTAAACTCCTTTCTCAATTTCGTTTTCTTTCTCAATTTCTTTCTAATTGGGGAATATGGATGCGTGGCATGTTTTAGTATAGATGTCTTTGTATCTGGGTGCCTATGTGTATATTGTTTATATAACATACCGTTGGCTCTTACCACACAGACTTTATTATCAAATCATCTCTTTTTCTAACAGTGATATAACATAAATCATTACTTCCAGATTTTTGTTTGTGTTTTTTCCAATATTTTAATAACTACTTTTTTTACTCCTGTTCTCATAGAACTGGACTCAGAATTTGGTATTCATTTAGACATGAGGTGAATTTTCACCTCACACACCACACTTTAAAAGAAAAATGAGCAACCTCATTAAAAAGTTGAGAGAAGGAATGAAAAGAAACTTCCTTAAAGAAAACATAAAGAGGTTGGTAAGTACATGAAACACAGCACTACAAGGCTGATCATCAGGGAAATGAAAGTCAAAATAATGAGTTATCAGCTAACACCAGTGAGACCTGCATTATAAAAACGAATTAAAATTTTTAGTATTGGCATGGATGTGGTGGAAAAGGAACGCTCACTCACTGCTGGTGAGAATGCAAATTGGTTCAATTGTTCTGTAAAATAATTTGGACACTTCTAAAAAAGGTAACAATTGATTTTCCATATGATCCAGCAATCCCATTTCTGGGCATATACCCCAAGGACACAAAAACTCTATTCAGAAATGTCATTTGCACGCCTATGTACATTGCAACGTGATTCAAATAGTCACATTGTGGGAAAAACTCAAATGTCCATGAGCATATTACTGTACAAAGAAACTACAGTATAAGAAAATATGAAATCATACTATTTGCTACTACATGGATGGAAGCAGAGGGTATCATGCTGACTAAAGTAAGCTAGTAGAAGAGAGACAGTCATAGTATAATATATCTTATATATGGTATGTGGGCTGGAGAGATAGCACAACGGTAGGGCGTTTGCCTTACAAGCGGCCAACATGGCCAACCCGAGTTCGATTCCTCTGCCCCTCTCGGAGAACCTGGCAAGCTACCAGGTATCTTGCCCGCAGGGCAGAGCCTGGAAAGCTACCCGTGACGTATTCGATATGCCAAAAAAAGTAACAACAAGTCTCATGATGGAGACGTTGCTGGGCCCGCTAGAGCAAATTGATGAACAGCGGGAGGACCGTGACATATATGGTATGTAAAGAAGCATAGTAAGGAAAAAGCAAATGACCAAAAGTAACAGACCCTAAGAATTTGTATATGAACAGAGTTTAACATGGTAATAAGACTTATGTTGGAATGGGGGTGGGAGCTGGGGAAGGTGGGGCCTGGGGAATGTGGGTGATTTAGGGTCCATGTTAGAGGAAAATGGATCACACTAGTGCGAAGTTATAGTGTTGGAATGCTGTATGAATGAAATAATATTATTTATAGTACTATGAGATCATGCCAAAAAATATAAGAAAAGACACAAAGATAATGATGGAGGAAAATAGACACTAGTAGAGTGTGGGGGGGTTAAAATATTATGTACATGAAACTTTACCATTTACAGTATTGTAAATCATGTTGCTTCAAACTATTTTTTTAAAGCATGTCTAACCAATAGCATCTGACCTCAATTTGGGTCACGTGAAAGTCCTAGGGTTCTTTCATCTTGACTTTAGTAGGGTTTGCCAAACAGACATACATGAACAACTACAAGTGCAATCAAATGCAAAAACGTGTGTCAAGTTTCTAACTTGAGAGAATTGTTTCATCATCCTCATTCTACTATGAGCAGGTAGACTCTAATATACATAGAAGTGGTACAAATAAGGGGATCTGAATACAATAGATTTATAGATTAGGTTGGCAGTGCTTTGCACTAAAATAGAGGCTAACTTCCTCAAAAAACAAATTATTCAAGGAGTTAAAAACGGCAGACGCTTCAAAGTGGGGAAGCTGCTACTTTAAGACTCTCTATATTGGGGGCTGGAGAGATAGCACAGCGGGGAGGGCATTTGCCTTACACGCAGCCGACCCAGGTTCGATTCTCCGTATCCCACATGGTCCCCTGAGCACCGCCAGGAGTATCTCCTGAGTGCAAAGCCAGGAGCAACCCCTGTGCATCGCCGGGTGTGACCCAAAAAGAAAAAAAAAAAGACTCTCTATAGGCATAGCTCCAATATAGTATATATTTGATTCTAGAATATATAATAAAGCAACATAGTAACAAAAAGCCACATGATTTTTTTGGCTTTCTAGTGCATATAAAATTTATGTTTTACACCATACGAGCACAACTATTGGAGAAAATGGTGCCCATACACTTTATTTACACAGGGTGCCTTCAATTTGTGGGCTGGAGCGATAGCACAGCAGGTAGGGTATTTGCCTTGCACATGGATGACCCGAGTTTGATTCCTCTGCCCCTCTTGGAGAGCCCGGCAAACTACCGAGAGTATCTTACCTGCACGGCAAAGCCTGGCAAGCTCCCCGTGACATATTCGATATGCCAAAAACAGTTACAACAAGTCTCACAATTTGTTGTGAGATGTTACTGGTGCCCACTTAAGCAAATCTATGAACAATGAGAGGACAGTGCCTTCAATTTGTAAAACAAAACAAAATAAAAACCCTCTATATTTGCAAAGTATAATAAAGAGAAGTGCAACAAGATGAGGTATGAGATGTGGGATATTGAAGGGAAAGTTCTAGTGATAACTCCTCAGCTGCATTATCACTATGGCATATACACTATAATATAATTTTTAGAAGGTAAAAGGAGACAGAGCACATTTATTTACAAGTGAGATTAAAGAACTTTTGGTATGAAATATCCTTTAAAAAAGAATAAAAATTGGGGCTGGAGAGATAGTACAGCAGGTAGGGTGCTTTTCTTGCATGAGGCCAACCTGGGTTTGATCCTCAGGATCCCATATGTTTCCCTGAGCAGTACCAGGGGTCATTCCTAAGTCCAGAGCCAGGACTACCATAGAACACCTTTATGTGTGACTGCCCCCTCCAATAAAAAGAACAGAAATGAATATATTCAGAAGGAAAGCTCTCCCAAACAGTGCTTAGAAGGCCTGAAGACCTTCAAGACCTCTCACGATTCATCTGGGCTGATTGGACCTGAGGATAAATCAACCTTACCCAGTTGTACTTGGGGATACACCTGGCTGTGTTCAGGAGTCAAACTCAACAGTGTTCAGGGATGCATGAAATAGGATCTGGGGTTGTTCACAGTCAAGGCAAGAAAGTACTTTATTTATTTTTATAAGTCTACATCAACACCATGATTTAAAAAACTGTAATACAGTTGTTTTGGGCATTCAGCATTTCAATGTCCATTCCACGGCCAGTGTGATCTTCCCTCCACCATTGCCGCCAGTTTCGCACCCTACCGAAGGTGCTCCCATAGCAGGCACAACACAATTTATTTTATATCGTTTATAACAGCAAAACGGTAGGTGGAATTATCAGAAAACACTTCAGTAAAAGAAAATTAATATTTTTGTATCCTACAATGTGTTATTAAAGTCATTTTCTGAGGATTTACTAAGTTGTTTGTTGCTAGTTAAGCCTCTGTTTTATGTATTTATTTATTTATTTATTTATTTATTTTGCTTATTGAAATTGTGGGCTTCTGTGCTCTTTCCCATTGATGAAAATCCCAGATACAACAGTCTTCGGTCTGAAAGGCAAGTGCTTTAAACCCTTTATCTCCCCAGCTTCAGAAGAAAATATTGAAATAAAAGAAACTTTGAAAATTTGGAATGTCGTATGATATTTGCCATTTCAAATGCATCTACCACAAGTAACTGATGTATTCTTTTTAAAAAAAAAACTTTCTTTTTTTTACTTTTTGCGTCACACCTGGCAATGCACAGGGGTTACTCCTGGCTCTGCACTCAGGAATTACTCCTGGTCATGCTCAGGGGATCATATGGGATGCAGGGAATCAAACCCGGGTCAGCAGTGTGCAAGGCAAATGCCCTGCCCGCTGTGCTATCACACCAGTCCCAACTGATGTATTCTTATATACAGAACACCACAGAATTTTGTTTCTATTTCTTGAATGCCTTGAAACTTGAGCAGTGCTTAGAGGATGGAGTGATCTTAGAGGTCTCCCAGTCCTCCCAGTGAGCTGGCCTAATTGGAAATATTCAGATTGAAAATTAAGTCTAGTTGGAGGCCGAGTGATAATACAGTGGGTAAGGCATTTGCATCTCGAGCAGCCCAGCCTGGTTTAATCCCTGGCATCCCATATTGTCCCCAAAGCACCACCAGAAGTGATTCCTGAGAACAGAGTCAAGCGTAACTCTGATCTCTGCCCAGTGGGTGCCCCCCAAACAAACAACAGCAGATAAAATCTAAGCCTGATTTTGTGTCCTTCCTCATGTTCCACACTGACAAGCCCATCAGTTGGTTCCAGGATTATATTTACCGGGTAGAAATCTGCAACCCTGGATAAGATACCAAACTCTGGGGCTAGCAGAATCTGTATAACTTGCAAACAGGCCACACACCATCACTCCTCCCTCATGGATATCCTCTCTTCACTCCAAAAACGCAAGGGTAGGGGCTTTGGGAAAAGGGGCTCTGGAAGGAACTTGTGAACTCCCCCATCAAGGGAAGCACAAACCTCAAGATACACTAGCGAGCACTCTACATTGGAGAAGCCGACCTGTGTGAGGATATCTTTTTGAGCTTTGGCACAGTGCTAGGGCCTTCCATTTCCTCAGTAGCTCAATGTCTCATCAGCGTCAGAAGCGCTGGTCACCCAGAGGACGAACTCAACACATTTATGGAAGTTCTGTTCTTGTAACTTACAAAGGTCATGGAATTGAGACTCTGAGGGCTGGAGTGACAGTACAGCTGGCAGAGCATTTGCCTTGCACACAGACGATGCAGGTTCAATCCTCATCCCAAATGGTCCCAGGAACCAGGAAAGAGTGATCCCTGAGAGCAGAGTCAGGAGCCAGGAGATCCGGGCACTACTGGGTGTGGCCCCCAAACCAAAAAGAAAAAGAAAAAAGATTTTGTAGCAGGATTGCGCAGTCATGCTCCTGCACTGCTGGAATCCTTCCAGCCACCTTGATCCCTTCTGTAAGAGGATGGAAGTTGAATTTTCCCCTAGAAACTATTCTGCTCCTTCTGCTCCTTCATGAAGACCTGGTCTCTCGTGGGTCTTGCTCTCAGTGCAGTCTTGTGAGAAATGACTAACAAGCCACTGAAATGTAGAAGGGAACATTTGCCAGCCTGAAGCTCACTGGTCAGTTGGCGGGTGGTGGCTACTTCAGATGTTCCAGCCTTGACTGCTCTAGATGGAAAGACTATGGGTAACACCCCACTTAAGTGGCCTAGGACTGCAAGTAGTTCAAGCTCCTGATGTCTCCAGAGCAAACACTGGAATGCCTATACCACTGGACAAGCTACGTATTCTATTAGTGAATGTATGTTGTTGCTTTGATTGTTTGTCTGTTTTACACAATTCCCCATACACTACTATAAGTGTGACCTGTAATAAAGGTTAAAGAAGAAAAGAAAATGCCTGGCAAAGGTAAGACAATATTGAAGCATGTACAGCACGTTGAGGGTCTGTGTCTTGCTCAGCCTCCTAGAGAAAAGCTGAATCGAAGTTCAGAGGAAGCTGAACCTAAAGTCAGAAGGTGTATCTGGCCAAATCTAAGATCCACATTCCCAATTTTCAAAGTCATACTCCCAATTCTCAACTATTAGAATTTGTGACTTCTTAAGTCATTTTAACAAGTTAAATATTGTAATACTGTAAATATTGTAAGGCTCTGTAACATTTTATAAAAATTTCAAGCTTGAGAAGGTGGAATCTTTGCTTGTTTAAGTATGTACCTTATGTACTTTCTAAATATTTTTTTCACATAGTATGTCTCAAAAGCCACCGGCGATTGTAATAATACAGTATTTCAGGGACCAAGTTAATCTTTAGCTTCAATATACTAGTTAGGTAAGTGTGTGTGTGTGTGTGTGTGTGTGTGGTCTTTTTTTTCCCAAAGAAATTAGAGAGGGGGTTGGGAAGATAAGGAAACTTAATTGGTGCATTCAGTCAAGCAGTTCAGCAACAGAACATTAATTTTATTTTAATAATGTGATTTTAATTGAATACTTTGCTGGCGCGGCACTAAATTTGGTTTGTTATTTAAAATTACATTAAGAAAGATCACTTCCCCCTGCCCCTTTTGCAACTAATGTCACCCATACTCCCAACTAACATGCTTTTCATTTGGGAAGAGGCAGAATTTGAATTACAATTTCTTGAGGAATTCTTTTGAAAAATTGGGTGTCAATAGGCATCAAGTTATTGTTTTAGGATTAAAATAAAACTCAATGGAATGTAGCATCTCTTCTATATACATAATCTCTCAATGTCCACTAAATTGCGTTTTGACCTTTCCATCAACAATGGGATTCTATCTAGAAACTCTTTTTATGCCTATATTATCAATAGATGTGAGCAAATGTATTGTCATCAATCTCAGAGAAAAGCAATTTTAATGGGATAAGTATTTTTGAAGTTTGTCTTTTTATTATTATTATTTCTGGTGTCAGTTCATAGGGATGGTGGAACATACTGAGAACAATCTGCTGCTCCCTTAATGATACTTGAATAGAATTTTTCTACTCACCTGAATATCTGTCTAAACAAACTTATTGTGTTAAACTATTCATACATCTGCTGCTGAGGTCTAATATGCCCTATCTATTACATAGCGCTTTTTATATGGGTCATGTTTCCTAAAATGTATAGATAGAAAAATATGTGTTGGTGGGTTATCTATCTTGAAGAAAGATTAGCAGTACACAGGAGATAGCACTCAAACTTCATAGTCAAGATTCAAAGGCAAAATCTTTAAAACATACAATTTTTCATATAACCACAGGTGCCTGTCAAAAATAATTAAAAATAAGAATGCAATACAATTTTGATCACTTGATCACTTGATCCCCCATTACTCATCGATTTACTCGAGCTGGTGCCAGTAACGTCTCCATTCATCCCTGTTGCGTGCTAGCGTAGCCCAATGGCATCTGTTCATTCTAGGAACATGCAGCGCCTCAAACCGATCATTCAGGGTCTTGACGAAGAAGTCTGACCATCTTATAGGTGGGCGTCCACGTGATCTTTTGATGTCTCGTGGAATCCAATCAGTAATGGCTCTAGTCCAGCGGTTGTCTGTAAACCTCATTAAGTGTCCAGCCCATCTGATTTTTGATGTCTTGGCAAATGAGACAGCGTCCCTGATTTTTGAGCATTGACGAAGATCAGAACTCCGGATTCTATCTCTCATTTGAGCGAATCGTGGTATTCCAAGCATAGCTCTTTCGATTCCTCTTTGAGAGACCTGAATAACGTTCTCATCCTGTTTTCATATATAATATGATTTTATAGATACAAAATAAATGCATGTATGAGTGAATGAGCAGATACAAATATGCACAGAAAAAAAGGAGAGAAGTCTAGTGTGTAGGTGAAGCTACAAGAGGATCAGATTTGTCATCTTACAAATACTCACTCATGATCTAGCACATGCTGCATCTTCCCATGGCATTTCAGAAAGACTATTGGATTTTGTACCAGAAAAGTGGGAACTAGGGTTTGCTGACAAGCACACTGTGCCATGCGCCATGCTACATACTTTAACATATAATCTTGTATTTACTTCACTAGTAGCTTCATGAAAGAATTGCAAGGATAAAAGCTACTCTATCTTCTTGCAGCGAGAGATTACTGAAGTCTGCAATATAGTCCCTGAATTATATTGCAGGAATGTGGCTGATACAAAACTGAATTAAAATATGTAATATTGAGATGTATGGTGTCTATTTTACTATTTATTGTAAATTTTCATAAAATTCCTTAAGCTTTATTACATTCCCAAAATAAAGATGTCTATAAATATGAATTTAATAATATGTATATAGATATTGTTAAAATGATAAATGATTTTATTATCAGTATATATTGGACATATGCTATTAAATATTAAATATTGGATAAAGTATAAGTGTATCGAACAAAATGAACACTAGTAAATAATAATAATCAGAGGTATATTATATTATATATAGATATATTTATAGATCAGGCAACATTATTTAGATTTTAGGAGAAATAGGAATAGAAAATTGAAATAAAAAGTTTTTTCTGTACAACATCCTGGTATTGCTGAACTTTTCCAATTCTTTTTTTCTTTTTCTTTAGCTTTTTGGGTCCTCCAGCAATGCTCAAACATTACTAAAAACCCTTCCCACTGAACTATCGCTCTGGTCCTAGACTCTGGGGGCTGGAGTGATAAGACAGCTGGTAGAGCATTTGCCTTGCACACAGACAATGCAGGTTTGATCCTCAGCATCCCAAAGGGTCCCTGGAACCAGGAATGATCCCTGAGAGCAGAGCCAGAAGTAAGCTCTGAACACTGCTTGTGTGGCACCAAAACTCAACTCTGAAGCATCACCTTTTTTTTATTATTTTTATTTTTTATTGAACCACTGTGAGATACAGTTACAAAGCTTTCGTGGTTGTCAGACATGCAATGATTGAACACCCATCCCTCCATCAGTGTGCAGTAACTCGCCAGTATCCCTCCTACCACCCCGACACCAACCCACCCCCTGCCTCTATGGCAGACAATTTCCTTCTTATTCTCTCTCTACTTTTGGTTTTATGGTTTGCATTTCAGATACAAAGCGGTGATCAAGTGTTTAGTCCTTTACCTACTTTCAAGCTTTCATCTTTTAACCAAAATATTCCCATTCCATGGCCATGTTTGCAAGTAAGGTAAAATTAATGAATCTCTCAGACTAGTTGGATGATCTTGTAATAGCATTTACTACGTTTCTGGAGGCAGTGTTTAAAGTCAAGGTGTTTTGGTTTTGTTTTTGTTTTTTGGTAAATAAGATGCTTCATTTAGTAAGGAGAAATTGGGGGATATGTCTTTGGAGTATGATGCAGACTATGATTCAACGTAAGTTTAGTTTTGTATATTGAGCGTCTAACATGTACCAGCCATTTATAGAATATATTTTAATATAAATTATAAACACATGGTGGTCTATCAAGGAAGAAAACGGAGAAGTGAAGAAGCTTGACCAAGCTCACATATTTTGTGAGGAATAAAAGTAAAATTTGTTTCTATTATGTCTCACAACATCATGCTTTTAACCATCATACTTTCCAGTGTATATTTTGGATACAGGTAGGATTATTTTCTAGGCATTGGGATTAAAGAGATATGCTTAAAATACTCAATATAGATCAATAATTGGTACAAATGATAAAGTGGTAGGGACTTAGCTACAGAATCTAAAATACATTAAAAAAGATATTCTCATAAGATGTTAATGCTAAAATTTACCTGTGTACTAAGAACTTATGTTAAATTTGACAAGATGCCAACATCAAAAACAACAACAAAAGACCGTGTTGATCAAATAGTGAAAATAAAGAGAAAATCCTCAAATAACAGCTACCAAAAATATAGACATAATAGTGTTCTGACCGAATGCCTGCCACCTTGTGGTCACTTATTGTTAAACATCAAGTGAGAAAATTAGTTGCTGCCTTTTTTAAGAAACAAAGGTGCCTTCCGGAGTTACAATGCCAAGGTCAAAGAACTCTTTATTTTAAGCATCTGCATGTGCCTGCTGGCAGCTGGAACCATATGTGAGTTGACTTTTGAAAAATACAAACAAGCCAAATGCCCTGCACGTTTTTATTTGATTTGCATAAAAGACAGTGGTGCTTTATGGCAGTTCAGCACAAATATGGAATGGAAATATGATATTGATTTAAAATTGAAAATAAAAACAGTGCTTGAAATACAGTAAAAGACTATCAACTTCTGAGTTATAAATCATAAATCAAAACTATAACTTTTCATACTTCTATGTTGATAGGCAATAAGTGAAGGTTTTGACTAAAGTAGGTAGAAAATTGTATTTTAAAACTTTCAGGAATATAAAGAATAAGAATCCCTTTGGTTCAATTTCATATTATAATAGTGTTCATATCTCCCTGTAAAGGTGGCCAATATTTATTTTAACATATAAACATGTTAACATTTGATAGGAAATTCCGTGTTCTTCTATGACTTTTTCTTTGATCCAAGAAAAATAATGACAATATCTCTAGGGTCTAGAAGAAAAATAATTTGTTTACTTATGTGCTGGACATACGTGGTGTTCTGGGGCTCCTCCTGACTCTGTGCTTGAAGATCACTCCTGGGGTGCTTAGGGGACCATTCAGTGAAAGGGATCAAACCTTGACATTCTGCATACTAAGCAAGCATTCATCTCTCCAGTCCCGAAAATAATTGTGATTGAAAAAATGTTATATTGTACACATACCGATATGGGATATTATACAGTGATATAACTAGACATAATTAAGGGGATTTTGACCACAGAGATATAGGAGACATATTAAAATCTGACAGCCTGATATAAAAAGGACTTAACAAATAATTGGATAAAAAATGTAAATGATTTCTGAATTCCAAGTAAACAAGGCTATAAAGACAAACTGGACACTAAAACACAGTGGTCAGAAAGGTCATTGTATTGTGAAGATCATTGCGTTGTAAATCAGTGAAATAAACCAAGATGCTTGTCATTAGACTAAAAGCACCCAGAGAGCAGGGTTGGCACTTTAATTATGTATGTGGATTTAATATTGTTTTATTGGAGTGAAATTCCTCCATTAAATAAGAACCAGCAACAAGATTGGAGGTAGGAATACAATGAAGAGAAATGAAGAGAAATGAACTCACCATCAAGAAACAACAACAACAAAAATGATCTAACAACGCAGGCCGTGGTGCTTTTATAGAGGGAGCAAAGGTACATATTGTTGGTTGGCACATATAGTAATTTTTTAGTCCCACCATTAATAAAAAGAATGCATGAGACTGGGAAGATAGTACAGAGAAGTCACTTGTCTTGCACGTCGCCACCCCAGTTTGATCCTGGCACCATGTAGTTTCCTAAGCATCCGTGAATGTAGCCGTAGAGATGCCAAAGCACAACCAAGTGGTCTAAAAAACTCCTGGCACCAAAGGCCTGAATCTCACTGCACTGTTGGGCTCTCACATTAAACCACCAAACTAATTGGATGAAGGGATGGGACCCCAGGCCTACTTGAGCATTGCTGGGGATATTCCTTCCACCTCCCACCCCCATCAATATGAAAAAATGCAACGAGTCAAGGTTTCCAAAGATAGAGAATGACAGAAAAACATATAGATCAGTGAGAAGAAAAAAAATAATAACTAAGGTCAAGACCAGTGAAACAGCATTAAGTTTCACTTAATGTGAAATTTGTCTGCCTGTATAAAAATTGTAACATAGATTATTAAAGAGCTTGGAAATAAAAAATATTATTAAATCAAATGAACTTTGGTGCAGTTGCTTTATAGACTTAGTTAACTGTATATTTATTCCTCTACACTGTATTAGCTCATATTTGAATTTTTTTAAATCAACAAATTCCTAATTCAGGTCCACAGGGGATATGAACTAGTATCACTGCTGACAACCACAAGCATGGCAAATGCCTTACCAACTATATGATCTCACTATCCATGAAATCTCTTTTTAAATCTACTCATTGCATGCACGTATCATACATGCGCATACCTATTTATGCATGAATATCTATTTATGCATATATTTGCACATTTATATTTATGCATATATGCACATATATAGCAAAAATGCCTTACCCGCTACATTTGCCTTGCACACAGCTGACCCGGATTCGATTCCTCCATCCCTCTCAGAGAGCCCAGAGTGCAACCGAGAGTATCCTGCCCACACAGCAGAACCTGGCAAGATCCCCGTGGCGTATTTAATATGACAAAAACAGTAACAAGTCTCACAATGGAGTTGTTGAACAATGGGAAGACAGTGCTACAGTGCTGCTATGCATGTATATGCATGTATGTTTATGCATGAGGGCTGATGGTGAAGTAGACATTGGGACACAGCAGTGCTCACAGTTTATTCCTGCCTCTGTGCTCAGGGATCTCTCCTGGTGAAGGACCATTTGGAAGACAGGATTGAACCAGGGTCTATTGCATGCAAAGCAAAGACCTACTGCCTGTACAATATCCCCTCCTTAAGCCATATCTTTTGTTTTTATTTAAACTTATTTTTCTGTTCAAGCAAGGCCTAATCATATTTTAATTAAATGCTAATAAATCCTTAATTTTTTGCATAGTATCTAGATTGGGTCGGAGTAGAAGTGAACCCCTAATGTTAAAGATATTTTTTGTGAGGATTGGTTATTTACTTGGTAGAGCATCTCCAAGGAATTGAGATAGGAAGATGTCTGGACATCTCTCGCTGAAGGCAACTAGAACACACCACAAAGAAGATGCAGTGGATTAGAAAGTACCAGCAAAGGAAACATTGCTGAGAGCAGAAAAGAAATACCCGTTTTCTTACAGTTACAAAATTGACTCTATATACTCACACTTTCTCTTTATTTTGTCTATTTAAATATACCTCAAATGAATTGATTGTGTTTAACCGTGGAGCAGAGTTGAGCAGAAATCTTAGATGCTTTCTATATAGGAGACCTGGGTTCAATCCCCAGGACCCCAGAACCCAAAACCACCACCAGAGAGACCATTAAGAAAGGTGATGAGCACCTTGGGTTGATATAGACCACTGAACAAGCAACCAGAGTAACAACAGTTGAGCAAAGAAAGGGGCGGTAAGGGGGTTTATTAGAATAGTGAAGTTGGTGATTTGAGAAACCAGCTGCTACTTTGCCATTTTAATTGACAAACTTATGTATGACATTCAGAGCTAATTCAGAAGGTATTTAATGAAATAGAACTCTCCTATAACTATCTAGAGCTATACACTTCAATCACACCACGTAGTTAAAATGATAATCAAAGCACCACCACCATAACACAACAGATAGTAGTGCTAAAATCAACAGTTTTCTCAATAACATAAATGAAAAAATGTTTCTCTCTCCTCATAATCATATTTTGAAATCCTCACCCACAAGAAGTGCATGTTTGGGAAGATATGAGTAACAAATGTTGTATCCAATTTTTTTTTAAAAAAAATCAGGAGTAATATGTGTGGGTGTTTTTTTTTTCAAAATACCTTTTTATCTAACCAAGTTTACACACACAC
The DNA here is from genome assembly GCF_029834395.1 of Sorex fumeus. Taxonomy (NCBI): domain Eukaryota; kingdom Metazoa; phylum Chordata; class Mammalia; order Eulipotyphla; family Soricidae; genus Sorex; species Sorex fumeus. Next base: position 7,097,691 of record NW_026606322.1, on the reverse strand, counting down.
ACACACACACACACATATATATATATATATATATATATATATATATATATATATATATACCATTCATGGATAAATTCATTCTCCTGCACTGTCACCTTTTCCCAACCTCTCCTCACATTTGCCAGCACATATGTTTGAATGTTATATAAAACCAGGTTCTGAGGAACACTTAAAACCAAAACCTTTTTCAACATCTTTCTCCTCCTTTATATTCTTTCCACTGTGTTCATCAGATAATAATATTTCTATTCTTGATTTTATTAACTTATCATCCAGCTCTCTACATCCCATATCTATTCCATGACTCCAGTGAAATATTTGCAAATTAATCTATAAAGTTAAATTATAAATTTAACTAAATTCCTAGCTTAAAAATCTTCTAGTATCTCTTTTGGCCTTAGGGATGCCAAACACTCAGACCTGCTATACAGATCTTCTGGCTCAACCTTTTACTTTTCTCACGCCTAGTTTTTATTTCCTGGGATTTTTCCCCAATATTCAAATGTACACTTCAATACACCTTTACTTTTACCAAATTTTTAGTACAATTTATTCACATTCATAAATTGACACACATTTCCATTCCCTAAATTCACTGTTTCTTCCATTCCTTGTACTGGAATGCCCACTTATATTCTCCTCCTCTATATCTGCTCATCTGCACACTCTTTATTTTTAAAATTTTATTTATTTACTTGTTTTTCTTTTTGGCAGTGCATAGGGTTTACTCCTGGCTCATGCACTCAGGAATTACTCCTGGCGGTGCTCGGTGGACCATATGTGATGCTGGGAATCGAACCTGGGTCGGCTGTGTGCAAGGCAAGTGCCCTACCCACTGTGCTATTGCTCCAGCCCCTGGAGAATTAAATGGCTTTAAACGGAATTAAATGGCTATTTCTCTCATTCCAGCATATTGGGAAATTCTCCTTTGACTTGCTCTTTGAAATTTATTTATTTCTTTATTTACCACATCAGGCAGGACTGTCTCTGTTCTCAGGAATCACTCCCGGTAGTGTTCATGGACAACAAGGTTCCAGGGATTTAATTTACATTGGCCCTCTACAGTATCTCTCTAGTTACTTAAAATTGATTAATCATATAACACTTGAATAATGTTGATTCTCATGTTCCTTCTACCACAAATAATAATGCATTTGTTTTTTTAAATTTTAGTTGGTTAGAAAGCAATCTGGAGAAGTAACTTTAAATTCTCAATTTAATCCTCCCAAACGTCATGAGAGATACATGATAGACATTTACTAAATGAATGATTGGATCTCTTTTATCACCAACTCACCTTCCTAAATTCCAGGGCACGATCCTAGAACATGAGATTTTACAATTGGTAGTTCTTAAGAATATAAGTGATATGTGGAAGTAAATTGAAAGAAGGAAATTCATAAGGAAATAAAACCCATTCTTGGTTTTCTATTGTGAAATTGAAAGCTATGGGAACAAATCTCTTAAAATGAACATTTCTAAAGAGTGACTAAAACTTGAGTTCAAATATGCCATCTATTTTTCACATTCTTTATGATATAATTTGTATAATATGAAATATACACTTAATCACTCACTTGATACAAAGAAACGTATCAGACCAGTAACCCACTAGAATGTTATGCTTGTACTCCTATATATCTATATATTTCCTATGACTTCAAATATTTTATATATTATTTTATATTATGTGTTTATTGCTTACTAAATTATTGATTTTACCTATAATTATAAGAGAAGTTGCATTCAGTATTTCCTAATTTCTCTATGTATGTTAAATTAAATATTAGAAAAGTAAGGTAAAGGTAAAGGTAAAGGCCCTCCCGTTGATCGTCGATTTGCTCTAGTGGGCCCAGTAACGTCTCCATTGGAGACTTTGTTGTTACTGTGTCTGGCATATCGAATACTCTCAGTAGCTTGCCGGGCTCTCCGAGAGGGGCGGAGGAATCGAACTCGGGTCGGCCATGTTGGCCGCGTGTAAGGCGAATGCCCTTCCACTGTGCTAGAAAAGTAATTGAGTATTTTTTAAAATTTTATTGAATCATCATGAGATAGTTATAATCTTTCATGTTTGGGTTACAATCACACAATGATCAAACACCCATGCCTCCACCAGTGCACATTCCCCACCACCAATATCCCCAGTATACCCCCCTTTCCCACCCCCTCTCTGCCTCCATTGCAGACAATATTCCCCATACTCTCTCTCTCCTTTTGGGCATTATGGTTTGCAATACAGACCCTGAGAGGTTATCATATTTGGTCCTTTATCTACTTCCTGCACACGTCTCCCATCCCAACCGATTCCTCCAGCCATCTTTTTCTTAGTGATCCCTTCTCTATTCCAGCTGCCTTCTCCCCTTTGCTCATGAGGCAGGCTCCAGCTATGGAGCAATCTATCTGTCCCGTTTATCTATTGTCCTTAGGAGTCAGCCTCATGTTATGTTGTTTTATACTCCACAAATGAGTGCAGGCCTTCTATGGCTGTCCCTCTCTTTCTGACTCATTTCACTTAGCATGATACTCTCCATGTCTATCCATTTATAAGCAAAGTTCATGACTTCATCTCTCCTGACAGCTGCATAGCATTCCATTGTGTAGATGTACCAAAGTTTCTTTAAAAGTCATTTGTTCTAGGGCACTTGGGTTGTTTCCAGATTTTGGCTATTGTGAACAGAGCTGCAATGAACTTATAGGTACATATGTCAGTTCTACTGTGCTTTTTTTCATCCTCGATATATATTGCTAGAAGTGGTATTGTGGGGTCATATGGAAGCTCAATTTCTAGTCTTTGAAGGACTGTCTATATTGTTTTCCAGAAAGGCTAGACTAGTGGGCATTTCACCAACAGTGAAAGAGTGTCCCTTTTTCCTCACATCCACACCAGCACTGGTTGCTTTTGTTCTTTTGAATGTGTACCAGTCTCTGTGGTGTAAGGTATCTCATTGTTGTTTTGATTTGCATCTCCCTGATGACTAGAGATGTGGAGCATTTTTTTATGTGCCCTTTGGCCATTTGTATTTTTTTTTTTTTGAGGAAACTTCTGTTCCTTTCTTCTCCCCATTTTTTGATGGGGTTGGAGGTTATTTTTCTTGTACAATTCTACTAGTCTCTTGTATATCCTGGATCTTGATACCTTATCAGATAGTTATTGGGAAAATATTCTTTTCCAGTCTGTGGTTTCTTTCTGTATTTCAGTCACTGTTTCTTTTGAGGTGCAGAAGCTTCTTAGTTTGATGTAGTCCCATTTGTTTATGCTTGCTTCCACTTGAGTGTTTAGTGCTGTTTCATCCTTAAAGATGCTTTTAGCCTCAATGTCATGGAGGGTTCTGCCTCCATTTTCCTCTATGTATCTTATGGATTCATGTATGATGTTGAGGTCTTTAATCCACTTTGTTCTGACTTTTGTGCCTGGCATTAGACAGAGGTCAGAGTTCATTTTTTTTTTTTGCAGGTAGATATCCTGTTTTCCTAGTACCACTTGTTGAAGAGGCTTTCCTTGTTCCATTTCACATTTCTTGCTCCTTTGTCAAAGATTAAGTGGTCATGTATTTGGGGGTCTGTCACAACTGAAGGAAGGCAGTACCAGTGATGGGAAAGGGATTTGGTTTTCAACAGTGCTTATAGAGGACATAGCAACATATTATAGTTAATATGTTATAACTATTATATAATATGTAACATTATATAATTTTAATGCTTAGTCACTGAAATACAATGAATTTACTTTAACTCAGCATTAACTATTTTCTTGCTGAGTGGTCAAGTTAGTAACTGCTAATTTAGAAACAAGAGAAAAATTGAGAAATTTTCTTTGTTACTTTAAAGGTGTTAACAATCCTCTATATGTCAAAATTGTAAAGTTTGCCTAATGTTGTTACTATTAGGTTGTTGTTGAAGCCCAATTTCCACCTTCTTATAGTTGGGAACAAAATCAAATGCCTTCTATCTGCAGAGTACACTTTCTATCAAGCTTCTTAAATATTGGTAATTATTTCTAAATTACATTGTTCCTAGTTTATCATTGGTTTCTGATTATGCAGTGACAGGGTCATTTGGAACTGGCCTAATATTAATTATGTTTGTTATTATTGAAGTGACCAGTATTGCCCCTTGCTTTTAGGTCACTATCAAATGGAGTTAGTTTAAATTGGTTAATAGAACTCAGAGCTCAAGAGGCAAGTTAAGAGATTTTGCCTCCCCCTAAATTCCAGGATAATTTTCTTACAGGTATAGACTTGTATGTTTATCTCTACTACTCAAAAGATATTTGGTCTGCAAAGGATAAACATACTCTGCCAGTGAATATCAAGTATATCTTGAAAAAAGAAAATAGCTGTACTATGAATTGAAATGAGAGCAAAATGAAAAACCAAAACAGTGCCAAAGGAAAACATCTTGAGTGATTCCCTATTTAATTGTCTGACTAAGGATTAAAAATAAGGACAATTCTCAGGGTAAGTGATCAGTACCCTCAAAATAAATCAAGAAAATGTTTTTTTTAATTTTGTGAATAATTCACAATATGCACACAATCTGTCCTTTGGAGAATTGTGGGACAAAGAGCCAGTGCCCCTAGTAACAGCAGGTAGGGTGCTTGCCTTGCAGTATGGAACCCAGGTTCCATCCCTTGTATCTCATATTATGCCCTGAGTCCACCAGGAGTAATCACTGAGCACAGAGCCCAGAATAAACTCTGAGTACCTCTACGTCTGGCCCAAAGACCAAAACAGACAAAAATGTTTTGAGGAGGGGAAGATAGGCCTCCTAAGAGATACTCCACTGGCATTTCTTGTCTAGTGAATCAGCGGTTCAAAGCAAGGGCTCAAGGATGCTGTGTTGCCTGGGCTTAAGGATACAAGGGATTACCTGGACCATGCCATAGATGCTCAGATTCCTCTGCTGTGCCAAGTGAAGCTCAGGGGTTCGTATAGCGTTGGAGGTTAAAGCTGGATCAAGCACACTCCAGGCATAAGTGCTAACCAGTAAACTATCTTCTGTGCCAAATATAGATGACCTACTTAAATGCCATCGAAGAATTTAAAAAGCATAAAATAAAACTATAGGTGAATAATGCTCATGAAACTTCAGAGAAGTCCCATTATAAAATCCCTTTAAAGATATGTAAGATGACTGCATAATAAGGAATTCCAAAGAGATAGCTTTTCTACATATTTCATATTCCTTGAAAGTTTGATTGGAACTTCAGATTCTATTTTTTATGAAACTTCCAATGTGCTATTTTTCACCAGGATATTTGATCAGAAAATAGTGGGAAACTTACAGAAGTTATCGTCCCATTGAGTTACAGCATTATGGTATAGAATGGAAATGATTTTTTTGTAAAAGTTCAAAAATAGTTATTTCTTTCATTGCAGTTTTCACTGCTACAGCTACTAACTCAACTGTGGGAGCAACAATTTAATAAAAACAATACAAAAATTAATGAACATATGTAAACTAACGGGTCAAATGTGACCCAGAGGTATAATTTGCTTTACATCACCTAAAAGAAAGCACTTCAAGTAACATAGGGTTATAAAGTTGTCAGCTAATTTTGAAAGAGAACTCAATGACAAAGTCATTAAGCTTAGCTTATGAATTTCCATAAAATCATAAACCAAATTTCTAACAAAAATGGGGCTATTCTATACATCTACATTGTATAAGGCATGATACCGTGAAATTTGAAACAAGGGGGTATGGAGCCACAGCACGTCAATCTGTACCTGTGAGGCGAGTGCATTAGCAGCCTGATGGTGCCTTCAGACTTCTGGATACCCTCAAATTGCTGCTGTGCCTTTGGCCAGACCCCAACAACTTGGGGCCAAATTTACCAAGAAAGCAAACAGCCAATAGTTAGATATGTGGGAGACACAAGAACAAACCACCTCTGGCTCAGCTATAAAATTGGAGGCAAGGCCTCTCTGGTTCCTGAACAAGCTGCTTAACTGCCATGATCTCAGAGACTCAGAAACAAATCTCGAAACCCCGTGTTTTTCGGCAGAAATGTGTCTGGTCCCCGCAGTAGGTTACCAGCGCTGACCACCACAGGTGGGAATTGGTTTTGTGCCTTGGCCTGTTCTCCCTAGTGGCTCAGTGGCCACCATCCTCCAGAAGCCACTGGAGAGTCAGGTTTGGGCCCAAAGAGACAAGAAATATGGGACCTCACGGGATGGGGGTGGAGCCGGCCCTTTCCTCCCCATCCCAATGAGACCCCAAGTCGCTGCCAGTGAACGGCCTCTCTGGCTCCTGATCAAGCTGCTTAACAACCATGATCTCAGAGACTCAGAAAAAAATCTCAAAACCCAGCGGCTTTTTGCAGAAATGTGTCCGGACCCCACAGTAGGTTACTGTAGCTGGGCCACCCCATGGGGGAAAGGGTGCTGTCCCTCCACCTGCTTCCCCTTGGTGGCTCGGGGGCTGCCATCCTCCAGAGGCCATTGGACAGTCAGGTTTGGGCCCACAGTGATGAGACACATGGGGCCTCACTGGATGAGGGTGGAGTCGGCCCTTTCTTCCCCATCCCAACGAGACCCCAAGTCACCACCCACAAATGGTCTTTCTGGCTCATGATCAAGCTGCTTAATGACCATGATCCAAGAGACTCAGGAACAAATCTCAGAACCCAGCAGGTTTTGGCAGAAATTTCTCCAGATTTAGTTGTTAAAATTTCAGAATTTCAAAATCGCGCAGCCACTGCTGCAGCCTCGCAACATAATATGTTATTCACAACCAGCAATAGTAAACAAATTGTCTACTGTTGCCTTTTCAGCACATCTGAGTGTTGGGGTAAAATCCCAAATAATAATGGTGGATGTGGTGTCAAAATATTGAATGTAATCAAAGTAGAGAGAGAGAGTAATGTGAAAATCATCTGCCCCACAGGTAGGGGGAGGGTGTGGAATGGGGATATACTGAGGTTTGGGGGGATGGAGAATGGGCACTGGTGAAGGTATGAGTGTTTCTTTGTATGACCGAGACTTAAATCCGAAAGCTTTATAACTGCTCTCATGGTGATTCAATAAAATTATAAAAAATGAAAAAAAAATAGCACTGTAGCACTGTCCTCCCATTGTTTATCAATTTGCTCGAGCAGGCTCAGTAACTTCTCCATTGTGAGACTTGTTGTTATTGTGCTTGGCATATTGAATATGTCATGGGGAGCTTGCCAGGCTTTGCTATGCGGGCGAGATACTCTCAGTAGCTTGCAGGGCTCTCCGAGAGGGGCGGAGGAACCAAACTCAGGCCAGCCTGGTTGGCCTCGTGGGAGGCATATGCCCTACCTGCTGTGTTATCGCTCCAGCCCATATAAATATATATATAAATATTTATATGGACTGAATATGATACTGTGCACTGTAGCAGTGTCCCCTCTGTCCCCTGAGTTTAAATAATCCTTAGTAAAGGAAATCAAGTAAATGATTCTCAGGGTTCCTCTCTACAACTAGTTTAATAAAAGAGTCTCTTCCTTACAAAAGGGAAAAATACCCATTGTGCTATATGTGCCTCCCAGTAACCTGAGGACACAAAAGCTTGATGCTATATGAATTTGCTTCACTAATCTATGAGGGAACATGGGTAGGCTTGGGCAGGATCCATTGAAGATGCCTATGATAATAGACTTAATGTAGGTGCAAATATCCCTGTCATGTATTAAAAAAAACACAATAATTTGATAGCCATAGCACAGCGGGTTGGGCGTTTGCCTTGAACGCGGCTGACCCAGGTTTGATTCCTCCATCCCTCTCAGAGAGCCCAGCAAGCTACCAAGAGAATCCTGCCAGCATGACAGAATCTGGCAAGCTCCTTGTGGTGTATTCGATATGCCAAAAACAGTAGCAACAAGTCTCACAATGGAGACATTATTGGTGCCTGTTCGAACAAATCAATGAACAACGGGAGGACAGTGCTATAGTGCTACAGACCATAGACAAGCTTCATGTCAAACACTCTGGACTGTAGGGCATTTCAACCTTGACTACAAGATGAATAGAAATAGACAAAAATTGATAAAAAAATTTTTTGTGTCCTGTCTTTAAGATTGGGAAAACTTGTCTGGTACAATTCAATTAAATATCGTGTATTTAGTACTGAGGATAAACCACTATATTCTCTTTTGTTTATTATACAGACTTCCCTACAGATGGTAGTGAGAAAATAATAGCTATTTCTGCAATAACCTTAGCTTGTAAAGTGACTTTTTCAACTACTATCCAAAGGACTTTCAATTCCAAGCATTCTACCATTATAAGGTATTAATCCTATAAAATTTGCTACATTTGATTTATATCCATAACATACTTGTTTCATCATGTTATTCATGAAAGAGTTAAAATATTCATCATGGAAAATAAGCAGTCTGAAAACTTTTAAACTGTACTTGTGCCTGCCCTTCGTTTTCCTCCCATTTTAATATTTCTGTACTTTATAGTCATTTATATTTGATTTATGTTTCTCTTAATAGAGAAAGAACTTTTAGACTTAAACCAGGGTAGAAGGAACGGATTGTGATTGATTAAAGATCAGGGAGGGTGAGCTAGGATGCAAGCTCTGCTATTAATAGGGAGTGTCACCTACTGTCTAGACCCTGGATTCTTTATCTGTAAAATGCAGTCTCTTGATGACTTCTAAGGAACCTTATACTGCAGAGTGATATACTCAGAGGAAATATATTTGATATTGGAATGTCTGAGCCCACATGGAATAAATGTGCCCTCTTTATACCTATTTTCCTTTTTCTCCTTTTTTTCTCCTCCCTCTTCCTTCTTCTTCCTATCTCTGTCAATTTGTTTCTGTCTCTGTCTCTCACTCTGTCTGCCTGCCTGCCTGTCTCTCTCACATACACACACAGTCTTATGATAGCATCTGCTGCAATTCAGTTACCATATCTCTATAGAGCCTGAATCAAAAATAGTGCCAAATTTGTTGAGGTTCCAAGTGTATGTATACTACATACTACACAACAGAGGATCAATGATGTCAATGTATACAAATATACATTGTATATACTGTGCACTTGTAAAAACATATATACATACATATGCTAAAAAAGACGAGCCTAAACAAAAGCAGCAAATGAGAAAAATAATGGGGAAAGTAAAAGACTTACGAAAGCTTTTTGTGCAATACCTGTCCTCCACACAGTGTTGTACTAATATTATCCTCCACAAAATGATCCTTCTGTGATCCCAGTAGACTTCTGCTTCAAATTTAGTCGTTCAAGATTTATCAAATAATATATTTAAGAAGTTGTAAAGTTAACCTTTCACTATGATTATTGGTCTATTTAGGGAGAGTGTTCCCAAGTGGTGCTCAGGAGGCCCAGAACACACACTGGTGACTCTCAGTTAACTAGACTGGTGGTACAATATAAGGCCATGAGGATGGGATGCTACTCAGATGTTGCAGCATCTGCAGATCCAGAGCCCAGAAGCATGGGGCTGGAGACCAACAGGAACATACCCAGGATAGCATCCAGTAAAGCCCGTGAGACAAAGTATTATAGGGAATCAAATCCAGGTTATCGTACTCTTTCCTGGTCCCTTGCTAAAACATTATACAGTTTCAGTGAATGCCCAGAGTACTTTCTGACTATGATAGAGGTTTGTAAAGAAGGTAAAGGCTTTTCTGATGCCTCAGACCAATGAGTAATGTTGGACTAGTACAAAAACCTTTGGTACTCTACAAAATTTGTAGATTTTTTGATGCTGGTCTTGACAATAGGGGAGTAGGATGATAGACCAGGAATATTGGGTAGGACATGAAATTAAATTTACAATGAGCTGCAAGAAACATAAATATTAAATCTTTGCTCCTTTTTTCTCAGAGAGTAGGATGCTACAAATAATAGCAGAGAAAAATGTTCTAAGAGACAGACAAAACAAAACTCCAAACAGAAATATTTCTTTAAAATATTTTGGTATTGACAGCACACAACAGCAAAGAAAAAAATGGCTGGAGGGCCCCACAGCTCCCAGAGAATTCTCCAGGCCCCAACCAGAGCCAAAATCACCAGGAGGTCACAGATAGGGTAGGTGCTATCTCCTCGCCTTCTCCAGATGGAATTCCAGTGACCATGAGCTTCTACAAGCATGGTTCTGGCATGTGGGTACCAGGACTTTTTTCTGAACTGCAATGGAGCTGCCCCGGCTCCCAGGAAAACTCTGATTCCGGAAGTCACGCCCACAACCCGCCCCCAGAGCCATCTTACAGCACACAGCAGTGAAGAAAAAAAAAAAAAAACGGCTGGAGGGCCCCACAGCTTCCGGGGAATTCACCATGCCCCAAACAGAGCCAATATCACCAGGAGGTCCCGGATGGGTTAGGTGCTGTCTCCCCACCTTCTCCAGATGGAATCCTGGTAACCATAAGCTTCTATAAGCATGGCTCTGGCATGCGGGTACCAGGACTTTTTTCCGAACTGCATGGCCACATAAGCAGCCATGCGACATTTCCTGATATGCAAAGTGATCAGTAGAAAGTAAATGATCTAGCATTTGTCCCTGAAAATCAGGCTTGACAGGTGGTGGGAAAATCTGAGCAAAAGTTAATGTCCAACTGAAAAATATCTGGACTTTGTATTTAAGTATGGTGCTATACCGCCCTGGGAGGGGAAGGATGTCTGTCCCTCTGCTTGCCTCCCTTTGCGGTGGTGACATGGTGGCCTGCATCTTTTAGAGCCTAATGAAAAGTCAGGTATGAGACTGCATTGACAAGGCACGTGGAGTTTCGTGGGATGGGGGATGGAATCGGCCCTGCTCCCCGCCATGACAATTCTGCGGGTTGCCACCCTCAAACTCCTTCTCTGGCTTCTGATTGACCATGAACCTAGAGACACACATACCAATCTTGGAACCCAGGGGCTTCTGGCAGTAATCCCTCTAGGTTTATTACTAAAATATCCGAAATACAAATTCGCATGGCTGCTATTGTGGCCACACGACATCATATGCTCTTCATAATCAGCAATAGAAAACAAATTATCTAATGATGTCCTTGTGGCGGGTCTGAATGTTCGGGAAAATTCCAAATAACAATGTTGGGTCTTTTGTCCTAATATTGAATGTGATCAACGTAGACAAAGAGAGAGTAAAGTGGAAATCTGCCACACAGGCAGGAGCTGGGTGGGAGGGGGGGTATACTGGGGTTCTTGGTGGTGGAAAATGTGCACTGGTGAAGGGATGGGTGTTTGATCATTGTATGACTGACCGAGACTTGAACTGAAAGGCTTTGTGACTGTTCTCATGGTGATTCAATAAATAAATAAATAAAAACATTTTGGTATTTATCGTAAGAAAAAAGTATCAAGCAATAATATAGCAGGTAGGATGTTTGCATTGCACGAGACAGACACAGGTTTGATTCACAATAGGTACCCAGGAGTTCTATGAGGAGTGATCTTTGAATGTAGAGAAAGAAGTAAGCTCTAATCACCTCCAATTTTAGTCCATAAAAGATATACACACACCTATATTTATAGCAGTGATATTTACAGTGGCTAAGGTATGAAAATAACCCACTCTTTCACAATAGATTGGAAGCTAAAAAGTTGTGGTTTATTTATATAACAAATGGAGCACTACTCAACTATAAGAAAATATTAAATCTTGCCTTCTGCTGCTACTTGGGTATATGTGGCCCCAAAGATAAATTTTAGAAAAAGAAAGAAAGAAAAGTGAAGATGTACAGAGAGAACAAATGCCTAGTGATCCCACTAATATGTAGTATATAAAGAAAGAAAGTCGAGGAATGGGTGTTATCAAATGACAACAGTTCGTGAGACAAAATGCAGAACTGAGGTTACCAAGATGTGTTGGTGGGGAAGAGCAGAAGAAGCAGAATAGAAGTGACACCAGGACAGTGGTGGAGAGTTTGGGGCATTTTTGTGGTAGTGAAGGAACTGTGTTTTAGTATATGTCCTGTAAGGGTGCAACTGATGCCATGACAGGCAACAGAAATGAGAAAAATTAGATAGGCCTCAGGATCAGTTTCTGGAACTGAAACAGATTCAGTTTCCCAGCAATAAAGCAATATGTAACTAGCCAACCTGAACCCATCTGGGAAAGTTCCTGGGCTCAGCAAGTGGGCTCAATTAATCAATTCTCACAATGACCCAGAAGTCGCTTTTTCTTAACCCTAAGAGAATGAGATGCGAACGCTATTCGGGTCTCCCAAAGAGGAATCGAAAGAGCTATGCTTGGAGTATCATGCTTCACTCAAATGAGAGAAAGACTCCGGAGTTCTGACCTCCGTTGACAGTCAAGAATCAGGGACACCATCTTGTTTGCAAAGGAGTCGAAAATCAGATGTGCTGGGCACATAATAAGATTTAGATACAACCGCTGGACTAGAGCCTTTACTGACTGGATTCCATGGGATGTCAAAAGATCGCCCACCCACGAGATGGTCAGACTTCTTCATCAAGATCCTGAACAATCAGTTAGAGGCTCTTCGTGTTCCTAGAACGAGCAGATGCCATTGGTCTACACTAGCACGCAACAGGGATGAATGGAGACATTACTGGCGCCCACTCAAGCAAATCGATGAGTAACGGGATGTCAAGTGATCAAGTGAAGTGATCAAGAAAATGAGAAGTTTATGTAATCATAAAATTGGTACTGTTACTGGAAATTATTGTTTAGCTGTTGCCTAACCACTGTTACCCTAGACACTTGCCAAAAACACCTTTGTTTGATAACTAAGTAAGATTCATTTTTCAAACGATAAGGTATGACTTCTTATGTAATCAAACCCTATGCTGTTGCTGCCTGAAGTTGGTATCGCTATCAAGAGACCACTCTGTGGATGAGATAGTTGACCTCAGTAAACTGAAATAAAACTCCTACTGCTTTTGCAGTATCCTGTTCCTGTCTCTGTCCTGAGCTTAACAGTTCCCCCAATTTAAAAATAAACATAAACACTTTTAACCATTTTATCTCAGCTGCATTTTTAAAGGAAAAGTAAAGAAAAAGGGATTGAAAACCAGAAGGTTAGACAAGATATTATTTTAGATTTCTAAAACTCTAAGTAATACTTGCATGCAACAAATCTTGGTATAATCACTGGCACCTCATATGGTTCCCTGTGCACAGCCGAGAGAGACACCATGAGCACAGTACAAGTAGTCCCTGACCACTGCCAGATGTGGCTCAAGTTACCCCCATTCCCCATACTCATCACATAAGTATAAGCAAAGTAGGTTAAAACCACCTCCACTTCCCATCCCTGTCACATACCTATAAGTAAAGTGGACGAGTCACAATAGAAATTCCACTTAGTGAATCTCTCTTTTGCAATTTTAGTTGATGCATTTAAGGAGGAATCAAAATATATGAAATTGTGGCCCGTATTTAGCTATGTGTATCAATCAGTGAAATATTTTCTCCACAATATGGAATTTTCTTTGACTAGCTATCCAGTGGGCAGGGTGTTTGCCTTGCACACGGCTGTGCTGGATTCGGTTCCTCCGTCCCTCTCGGAGAGCCTAGCAAGCTACCGAGAGTATCCCACCCGCACGGCAGAGCCTGGCAAGATACCTGTGGCATATTTGATATGCTAAAAACAGTAACAAGTCTCACAATGGAAACATTACTGGTGGCCGCTCGAGCAAATACATGAACAATGGAGGACAGTTCTACAGCTATCCAGTCATGGTTCATACACAAATAAGGGAATACTACTATTTCATCAATGATTCACATTGAGTTATTTTACTATTCTGAGTATATTCTGAGTTATTCTAGTATATTCATAATATACTTCCTAAAGCTTAATGTATAACATTTACATGGTTTGGGTTCTAAGTACCTTAGAAATTGTAACTTTACTTTTCTTTTACATTGCAAGATGAGTATTAATCATAACTCATATTAGTTTTGGAGGCTAGAGTAATTTTCCACAAAGATTGCTATCCTCCTTATCTACTAAGATAAAGAGACAGAGCTTTAATTTTCATAACACACACACACCTAAAACTCCCCAATTTCTTTAACTTGGTTTATTTTCTTTTATATTTCCTTCACTGTTTTTTTCTCCCTACTTATTCATATTCTCTGTACCATGCTTCTTTCTAATGCTTGCACAGCCATCTGGAAAATACGATGAAAGGGGGAAAAAGCCTCTGCCACATCAAAGGTAAATGAGGTTAAACTGCCCAAGGAAACAAAATAATAAAATCATGTACTAGAGGAGACCTTGGAAGATCTAATTTAGAATGGCCACTGCTTTTCAATCCAAATTACACCTAAAACACTTCGAAGCTAGAAATACTTGTGCTTTTCAAAACCACGTAGAAAAAAAAAGTTTGCAGTTTTTCAAATCTTTAACATTTTTAGAAAAAGATAATGCATTTCTGCATGGTAACAATTCTTGATGTCAAGATATTTTCTTTTATATTAAAATCAATTCTGACAACTTGATTTTTTTCAAGTTATTGCTTAGTATAGCCAATGAAAAGTTTGAATTAATATTTGGGGATTATTTGATTTTCATTGTAGGATCAGAGGATAAGACATCCAAGAATCTGTATTTCACTCTTTCAAAAGTACTACGGAAAATACTATTTTATAAGAAAGAAAACACATTGGAAATTGGATTTATTTATTTATTGTTTGGGGGGGCCACACCCAGTGGTGCTGAGCGCTTACTTCCAGCTCTTTGCTCAGGGGTCACTTCTGGAGGACTCCAGGGACCACATAGAGTGCTAGGTCAGCCATGTGCAAACCTGGGTCAGCTATGTGCAAAGCAAATGCCCTATCAGCTATATTCTATTGCTCTTCCCCTGGATCCCAATTTATTTCTATTTTTTATTTTTTTTATTATCCACACTGTTTTCAAAGCAGTTGATAGTAGAATTTCAGGTATTCAATGTTCGTGTTCGTCCACCAATGACTCCTCAAGTATCCCTCCCTTGCACCACCCATGCCTTCTGAACACACTCTTTTTTTTTTTAAGAATTTGTTTATTAAAGGTTGGGTCACATGCTTACACTAGCTTTCTTGTGTTTTTAAAGTGCATAACAACCTCAAAGTCACTGAAATGACCAAGAACTTTAACCAAAGCACTCTATCAGTAGCTAAGACTTTCATGGGCACTGGTGAAGGGATGGGTGCTTGATCATTGTATAACTGAAACTCAAGTATGAAAGTTTGTAAGTCTACAACTGTACCTCATGGTGTTTTACTAAATAATAATAATAATAATAATAATAATAATAAACAAATTTTTAAAAATTTAAAAATTTTTAAAAAAAAGACTTTGACCTTCTTAGGGCTGGAGTGATAGCAGAGCAGGTAGGGCGTTTGCCTTGCATGCGGCCGACCCGGGTTTGATTCCCAGCATCCCATATGGTCCCCTGAGCACCGCCAGAAAAAATAGTAAGTGCATGAGCCATGAGTAACTCCTGAGAATTCCTGGGTGTGACCCAAAAAGCCAAAAAAATAAAAGACTCTTACCTTCTTGGGAGCATGGAATGAAGCTTTAGTACTAGAATTAGGGCAAATGTCATATATGTGCCTCACCCAATTTGATCTCTGGCACCATATGGCTTCTGAGCATGGGAAAGTGTCACACTGGACACCTCCAAGAACTACCAGGCTGTCTTTGCTGTGCCTGGCATGTAGGACTTGCAGAGTATTGTGTCCTTGGCACCCCGGCACTGAACTACTGTCTTGCTTGCATGAGTATCACTGGGAGTTGCTCTGCTTTTCCTGAAATCCACTTGGAAGGTGAAAAATAAGCAAACAAAATAAAACTGAACAATTATGTTCAATGCCCATCAACCTTAACCTTTTTTCGATTGCTTTTTTTCTTTGGGGGTCACACCTGGGTAGTGTTCAGGGCTTACTCGTAGCTCTAACTCTTCTTGGGTCTCAGGGGGTCCTGTGAGATGCCGGGGATTAAATCCAGTTGGCCACATGCAAGGCAATTGCTCTACTTGTTCTATTTCTGCTCTTAGTCAATCAGTCTACTGTTTTTGAAACACGGTGTAAAGGGATTTCTTTGGTTTGATTTTAAACCCAGTTGTCAACTAGAAGTAATAAGAAGTGATATTCTAGTTATTATAATATTTTTACTTCTTTTAAAAAATTAAGGTCACAATCATGGGAGAGTGAAACACTTGTCCACCTTTGGTAGGTATGGTACAGCAAAATTACGCCTGAAGCATAGGTATTAAGAGTGTTGCAAAGCATGGAATCTAATAAAAACCAATAAGCAAGAATAAAAGATTAGGCCGTGTTGGTTTACAAGATTAGCTATTTTAGGTGGAAATATGACATATCTTAAAAATACTTCACTTCTAAATTACCTCAGCATATATGATATAACATATATGATCACTAAAGAACCAACATCCCTTCAATAAAGTCCAACTTTAGTTCTGTGATCACTATACTAGACTTTTAAATCTGACATTGTCCCCTCACTATATTTATCTGAATGAGACTAACTACATTTCTTTTCTTCTTTTAACATGTTTTTATTAACATGACATCCCTCCTATTCTATCTATGTATGAAACATCAAATTAAAAAATATCTGGTTACCTGAATCTATTAACACCACCAATAACAGAGTTTAGGTGATGTTACAGCACCACCCCAGGCCCCAGAGTTCTTCCATCAGTATCTATTCTGTGCCTCGACACATTTCATTTTCTTTATCCACTTGTCACTGGAAATGGGTTGCATTCTATATTTTGAAAATAGTAAGTAGTGCTGCAATTAATACATGTGTGCACATATCTTTTTACATCTGTATTTTGTGGGGTATTTTTATAGCTACCTAGGAGTGAATTTTCTGTGTATTGTGGGTTTTTTAAAGATATCTAGGGGTAAATGTGCTGCATTATATGATAGATGCACTTTTAAGTTTTTAGAAGTCTGTATGTTGTTTTCCTCAGAGACAGGATTATTTCTCATAGACATTATCATCAACAGTGCATGAGTTTCTTTCTCTCACTGTCCTTGCAAGCATTTGTTCTATCTAACCTTTTTGATACAGGCCATTCTCGGAGTATGATGTGATGTCACTTTGCTATTTTTATTTACATTTTAATTATAATGATTATAAGCTATTTTTATTTGTGCCTGGTGGCTTCAGTTCTTAACAATAGTTTGGTTTATTTTTTTATTTATTTACTTTTTTTTTTTGCTTCTTGGGTCACACCCAGTGATGCACAGGGATTACTCCTGGCTTTTCACTCAGGAATTACTCCTGATGGTGCTCAGGGGACCATATGGGATGTTGGGAATCAAACCCGGGTCAGCCGCGTGCAAGGCAAACACCCTACCCATTGTACTATTGCTCCAGTCCCAACAATACTTTGGTTTAAATGAAAAATAAAATACATGAAAAAATTTTATGTAGGTAGAACTTCCAAGGAAATATAGTAATACATCAATTGATTGATCAGAGATTGAAAAGAATAGTTTAATTTCATTGCCTTACTTGGCAGGAAAAATTGTATCACTAAGTTGTGTGTCAAGTTACAAAGTTTATATTTTGTTGGTCTATTGTTACAGCTTTGTTTTTGATTAAATTTAATCATTCTATATATACGACTTAATTCATGATCTAGGACCTATCGCTTTTCTGTTTATAAAAGGTAAAGGTAAAGGCCCTCCCGTTGATCGTCGATTTGCTCGAGCAGGCCCAGTAACGTCTCCATTGGAGACTTTGTTGTTACTGTGTCTGGCATATCGAATACGTCACGGGGAGCTTGCCAGGCTCTGCCGTGCGGGCTAGATACTCTCGGTAGCTTGCCAGTCTCTCCCAGAGCGGCGGAGGAATCGAACTCAGGTCGGCCATGTTGGCCGCTTGTAAGGCGAACGCCCCACCACTGTGCTATCGCTCCAGCCCTGTTTATAATCCCCAGTAATCTACTTTAGTCTCTTCTTTTCAAATGCAATGGAATGGAGACCAAGTGAATATGCTTCCAAATGAATATGATACTAAGCACAATATTTTTTCTTCTATCAGAAGCCTAAAAATACCTAATTGACAAAACTGTCTAAGTGACATTTTAAAAGTAACACTACCTAAATATAACTTTTAGTTTTAACCCCTCCCACCATGCAACCTGGTCTTTCTATGATTTATTTACTTTCCAGTTATCTTGAATGGGTTGCTTTTATTTTAATCTGTAGACCTCAACTCACATAATATTCAAAAGGTCATACCTGAACAACTTCTTTTAAACATGCTTTCCTTTCACTATATTCCTAACTTATTTTTATTCATATTTTTTTTCTAGGGGGCAGGGGTTCTAAGCAGTGTTCAGTAGACCCAGGATTCAACCTGGTGATCCTTGGCCAACTAGGCAAATAGCAAATGATTCAATGCAAGAGCCTAAGGATGTGATTCTGGGTATTTCCCAGGTCATACTGGCGGCATTCAGGAACCTTCACGAACCCGGAAGTTGATGTTCAAGTGCAATGAGGTTCCAGAAATTAAACCAGAGTAAGTTGCATGCCAGACATGTGACTTAGCTGTTCTATCTCTCTGCCCCCTTATTTATGCATGATTATTGATTTAATAAAGGCCCTCCCGTTGATCATCGATTTGCTCGAGCGGGCCCAGTAACATCTCCATTGGAGACTTTGTTGTTACTGTGTCTGGCATATCCAATACTCTCAGTAGCTTGCCGGGCTCTCCGAGAGGGGCGGAGGAATCGAACTCGGGTCGGCCATGTTGGCTGCATGCAAGGCAAACGCCCTACCCGCTGTGCTATCGCTCCAGCCCATTGATTTAAACTCCATGAGCTCTTTAAAACAGGAAATTTGGTTGGAGCTGGGGATTGGCTATATGATTAAAATCCTGAAATCCAACAATAATGAATGTCATAATAAAATTCTGTATTATACTGTGGGATATTCATATAAAAATATCAAAATGGGGGTTTGAGGGACAGTACTGCAGATAAGGCACTTGTCATACAATAGAAGGACCTGGATTTCATCCCCAGCAACCTGTATGGCCCCTTAAGAACTTCCAGGAGTGATCCTTGAGCTGAGCAAGAGTCAGGAGCAAGCTTTGAACACTGTGGGTATGAATCACAAATAAAAGGAAGAAAAATACCAAAATGGTTTTATTTAGTTAATGGTGTTATTTAAATCAATCAATTTAGTTAAGTTTAACAGTGAAAATGTAAGAATTTATATTTCAAAACTGGAGACCAGAACATAGCTTTAATTAAATCTTGCATGAGTTGGTAAAGTAGATTTAAATTATAAAAATAAATATATAGATTACCTTAGAAATAGAAAGCATATCTAATAAATATTTAAGGGAACCATTTAGAGAAATGAGACCACTGAAACATACTAAATGGCAATTAAAACATGATAAATATTTATTAAATGTGACTGTGATTTATTAAGCTATGTTGGAATAAAATGTAATTTGATATCTGAATCATATCTCACTTTGATACAAACTTCATTAAAAATGAAATCTTGGATCTGAAGGGATATCATATGTTCCCTTCAGTTTTTAATATTTTTGAAATATTAGTTTGAGTCTTGGGAAGCCTCTGAAAGTCACAGATTGAAATCTTATGATTACCAATGAAGTTGGGTTTTTTTTTCTGCTTGTGTTCACTAAAAAGAAAAACTTACAATGCAATTATCAACCTCTGTAAGGTCAGAGGTTTTTACTGTTATAAAAAATCAAGAATACTGCCTTACACATGGCAAAGACTCAAAAAATTATATCTGTATTGGCATTTGTATAGGGCTGGAGTGATAGCACAGCAGGTAGGGTGTTTGCCTTGCACACGGCTGGCTGACCTGGGCTTAATTCCTCCGTCCCTCCTGCAAAGCCCGGCAAGCTACCAAGAGGAGTATCCTGCCCACACGGCAGAGCCTGGCAAGCTTCCCATGGCATATTCAATATGCCAGAAACAGTAACAAGGCTCAGAATGGAGATGTTACTGGTGCCTGCTTGAGCAAATAGAAGAACAATGGGAGGACAGATCTACAATACATTGGCATATATATATATATATATATATATATATATATATATATATATATATGCCCTACCTGCTGTGCTATCGCTCCAGCCCATATATGGGCTGGAGCGATAGCACAGCAGGTAGGGCATTTGCCTTGTACACAGCCGACCCGGGAACCTGGGTTCGATTCCTCTGTCTCTGTCAGGGAGCCCGGCAAGCTACTGAGAGAATCACACTTGCACGGCAAAGCCTGGCAAGCTACCCATGACATATTCGACATGCCACAAAAGTAACAAGTCTCACAATGGAGATGTTACTGGTGCCCGCTGGAGCAAAATCAATGAACAATGGGAGGACAGTGCTACAGTGTTATATGTGTAAATATATATATATATGCATATATATAAAGGTAAAGGCCCTCCCATTGTTCATCGATTTGCTTGAGCGGGCCCAGTAACGTCTCCATTGGAGACTCTGTTGTTACTGTGTCTGGCATATGGAATACGTCACGGGTAGCTTGCCAGGCTCTGCCATGCGGGCGAGATACTCTCGGTAGCTTGCCGGGCTCTCCGAGAGGGGCGGAGGAATCGAACTCGGGTCGGCCATGTTGGCTGCGTGCAAGGCAAACGCCCTACCGCTGTGCTATCGCTCCAGCCTCTAAAACAATCAATGTCTATGTCTATGCATATATATATAATCTTTATTTCTTCCTAAGACCATTAAGTTTCTTCTGACTCTGATCATGTTATAAATTCTTGGAACAAGTTGGAATCCAACTCCTTTCTTTACTTTGCAGCCACTGTAGCATTCTAGCTTCGCCTTGCTATTCTCTCATTTTATAATGAACTGCTACTCTGACCTTCATTCATCCTACTGCCTGAGTATGAGATACTTTTGAGACTGCTGGCTCTAGAATTGATTTATAATTTTGTCTGAGTTAAAAACAAACAAACAAACAAGCCAACAATAAAAGCCTTCAACCTTACCATTTAGTCACTGATAACTAATCTCTCTCCCTTAATTTCTTCATTTACAATGTAGGGTATGTTAGAGTTATTTCCAAAATATTATTGTAAGAATTTTAGAAAAAAAATTGAAAAAAAAAGAATTTTAGAACAAAATGGCATAAAGACATCCTATTGTTGGGTTTAGCATTAAATGAGCTTGTGGTGATTGTTCATTGTTAATGAAATCCTTTAATATAGTCCTTCTGTTTTCCTTCTCTGCACTGACCTGTACCTCCAGAGACTTATATTCTTTAATCTACTCTTTTCTGAAATCTAGAAAGATAATTGCTTTACTTAAATTAGATAGAGACAACTGTTATTTCTCCATTAACATTTGCTATAGTGTTTACCATATATAAACAAACAGACAGCTTTGGAAGCTACCAAACATAGGATATATTCAGAGGTGTGAAAAGACAGACATTTGAGGAGACAGAGGGTGGTAGGTGCTGAAAACACTGAATTTTCCAAGCTGGTTTTTGCACTGATTAGTCACTGTTCAATTATTAAGCAATATACTTCATTTTGAGTCTATAAGCCCAAGTTTTGTTCTGTGTCTTTATGATATGCCTAATATGCAGCATCATAGATGATCCTCCCACCCCCTCCCTCCCTGCCTTATTAGAAGTGATAGCCAAACAATTAATCACAGCTAGACTACGGAGCTCCAAACAGGCTGTCAAAGAAGCTAAAATAACTAGACCAACTATGGCACAATCTGCTTATTTTCAGTTGTTGAAGAATGGCCTGCCTGAATCTTTTCATTCAATTCCTTTTTAACTCGTACTTGCCTGGAATTTTGTTTTCTGATTTTCATGGAATACTTAGGGGATAATAAAAGTTATGAGGGCACTGGGAGTACAGTCTTAGAGCTAAGCACAGCTACTTGCCAGAATTGTTCTGCAGATTCTCAGGGGACATGACAACTAGTTGTACTCAAGGGTAGCAAACATATCACAGACTAGTGCTGTCCATCAGACTCTTAATCAAAAACTTCCAGATCTTTCAATAAAATGTCTGACTTAAGTATTCAATGTGTCAGCATATCATCCTTTCCTTACCTTTTCTCTATTCCCCAGAGAAAATAAAAGAAAGGCTTCTTAACTCCACAGGGATCATTCATGTCAAATTTTATCACAAAAGATAAATTTAGAAGGAAATTGTGAGAAATCAAACGTACAGAGGTACTTTGAAAGTGAGACAGATGTCAACTAAAACTGCAACAAATGTGCCTTATTACATGTTACAACCAATGTCAATAAATTAGATGAGAAGTACCTGGACCCTAGATGCAAGCCTGGCAGTTCTGTGCCCTGGTTGGAGGTGCTTGGTGGCAAGGGGACAGAGGTGGAACTCATGTGGATACTACATGATGGTTTTTTTCTTGTCTTATTTATTTTATTAATTTATTTCAAACCTATTTTACATGTGCTTATCTATTTCAAACAAAACCCCACAAAGTACAGCGAGATGTTCAGATATTCTGAAATGACTATGCCCAGTTCATTTTGAGGTTCTATAAGTTGCAAAATGAGAGAAAACAGCCTTAAAAAAGAATAACACATGAAAGGTATATTCTGTTATGCAATGTAGTAAGACTGTCTTGATGCATATTCTACATGATGTTTGGTGGCATGCAGAGCCAGAAATACAAATCAGGGTCTTGTCTGTGCTAGCTATGTGTTCTAGCACTTATGCTCTCTCTCTGGTCCCAAACCACATGCTTTGGGATAGTTATGCTCCATTGATTAGGAAAGTGGGAGATATATCTACATCAATCAATCAATCTATCTGTATGTATGTATTAGGGAACTAGGATGTGTATACTATTACTGGTATAAATACATATATAAATATATCCCATGTTCCTAGTACATATATATGTGGATATGTATACATATACATATATACTATGTGCATATTGTGTGTATGTTTATATATCTCCACTTCCTAATATAAATGGTTGGTATGTCCTATATAAATATGACATGTATCAATTACTAAGAGTCTGAGTGAGGCTGTAGGCATGGTCATTGATTTCTGGCTAGAACATACTGAAAGGCTTAGGAAATGTAAGAAAAACCATAGAAAGCAACTGCTATAGTGTTTTTTGTTTGGTATTATTGTTTTATTTTGGCTAAGTTGGGGTTTAACACCCATTAAATGAAGAATAAATATTAGTTCCCACATGCAAAATTTTAAACTCATGCAATATATGGCTCGGATAAAACTGGGGAATAGCATGCCGAGTGTGAGAAACTGAAGGCAGAAGGACAAACATGGCATGATCTCATTCATCTGTGGTATATAAATAAACAAATCAATATTGAACCTCGGGCAATTGAATATAGACCACAGAATTCCAGAATTTTGGGGGGGGGCGGTGGTAAATACATTTACTGGAAGTGACAGGAGAACACAGGTGAGAGTCTCAAGTATATAGCTGACGCTAACAGAGATGACATTATTCATTAAGTACATAACTATTAATTAACAGGTAGTGGGGGGTAGGGGTGGAGGAAAGAAATGTTCAACCGGAGGTGATATGAGAGTGAGAGAGAATTGTAGGAATATGGACCTTTTGATGGTGGTGGTATCAGTAAAATGAACACTGAGGTGACCCTATTATCTTAATTATAGTAGAAAAAAGCATCTCATTTTGATAGCTACATAACACCATGTTTGATCTATTTTTCTATAATTTCTTAACTCTTTGCACTCATTTCTATGCTTCTTTTCCCCATACCTCATATTTTCACATTTTTATCTATTTTCTGTAATTATGTGGGTTTAATTTTAAAAAATTAGATGATATAAACTCAAAAATCTCAGTATTTATTCAATAACAACATATTAAATGATTCTTACATATAAAGAATATTATTGGCACTGTAGGTAATATGACTGACAAAATATCTGTCATCTGTTCTTACTGAAATTACAGTCTATTTAGATTATTCTGACAAAATAATATAGGAGATGTATATAATATACACTTAAATATAATGCATAAAATATTTTTGTAGTATTCCTTATATCTTCCAAGGTGAATACAAGTTGAATCATATTTACTTCCTCTTTTGTCTATCTAACATGCTAATATATAAAGTAATGTAGTGATATTAAATATGAAACATAATTGAAATACTCACTGTTTATTCAGAATCACCCTGTAAAGGACCCACCTAAATGTATTTTTACTGATAGTCACTGATACTTTTTAATTCATTCAAAAATGAAGAGTGCGTATCCTGTACCTAGGTATCAAGTTACAATGGGGAAACAAAGATGAATAATATATGATTTCTATCCTTAAGGATGCTACAAACTATCTGTGAGAATAACAAGCAACTCAGAAAAAATAACAGGAGTAGTGCCAGAGCTAAAATGTATAGAAAAAAATGGTAAGTGCGCTATGTCATTATTTATACATCATCAGACATTTGTCATCTCAAAATTTGGCAGACAATATTTTAGTACAGATATTTACTACCTTAACTGTGATTGAACTTTGAAAACCAAGAACTATTTTTGAAGTAAGATGTTTTATTCTGAGTAATATTGATAAATAGCGTTTAACGTCTGGTTGACTGGGACAGATAAATTATCTGCCCCCATCTTGTTAACACAAAACTTCTTAGAAGTCCTAGAGTCATACTACAAATAATTCTAATATGTTTCTGACATGGAACGTAGATACCAAATATGTTTGTTACGCTGCCAAAGTTTATTAAAATATTTATTTAAAACATTATCACTATTTTCCAAATTTGATATTATTCGGAAATCAATAAAATAATATTATTTTATTAATTTTGGGAACTCCTCAGCAGTACTTATTGATATAAAGGCTACTCCCTACCATATTGGCTAAACTGGAGAAAGTCTAATTGTTCAGTAGTAAAATCCAACTTTGCTACGGTCTACCAGGGGTTTGAACTTCGGGCCTGTCATTCCACACTTTCTGAGTGAGCCATCTTCCTAGCTCATTACAAAATTTTCATTGAAAGAAATTCTATTTTAGTAGTGTCATTTCTGAGTACAGGAGATTATACCTTTCTCATTAAAGTAGTGTTTACAATGCTCCCAGAGATCAAATACTCATTCTAAGAATGTTGAATTTCATTATAAAATACAATGTATTTTGATGCTATGTGTTTATACGCATGCTTTTGGGATTTATTTAGATAGAACACTTCACCCTGAGTTTTTCATACTGTGTACTTCTGGGGTCCCAAAGTAACATTTAAGAAAGAACTCACTTTCTTATATGTGGGATGTAGAGAAGACAAGCAGAGAACAGAAAAAAATTAAACCTTTTATCGATTCAGATTATTGGTATTTGGGTAATGGTTGCGGTTTACTAACACATATTTTGAAACGCATCATGAAAAGTCATGAACTTATATTCTTAAAAACTGAATAATATAAATAATCATTTAAATTAGCATTACTTCAATAAATAGGAGAAGCAAAACAACAAAAAAATCTTAATGTTATTAAGTAACTAAAGTGAAAACTATTGCCTCTTTAAGAGTGGCATATAAGCTTTTGTTTTCAAAACAGACAATGACATTAAGTTCTATATTTAACAATTGAATTTGTGACTTTGTTGGAGAGAAAATTTCTCTGTGAAGGGTTCAGCAAAGGGCATTTAGATCTATTCCAGCTTTATTATTTCATGTCTTGCTCATTTCAATACAAGTGTTTAAAAAAATCAAGATTAAATATGCTCATGTAGTGGAAACGAGTTTTCCTCAAACATGATAGATTCCTTATAAGGCCAGTCTGAGATAGGTGAGTGTATGATTGGGAACGGGTCTGGGCAGAAGCGTTCTTTGAAGGAGACAGTTAGAGTTACCTCAGGATATAGCCATTAATTTTGCCCACTCGGGGCAACTTAACTTTTTTTTTGCTGTTTCTGTTGTTTTTTGGGCCACACTTGGTGGTGCACAGGGCTTATTCCTGGCTCTGCACTCAGGAATTATTCCTGGCGGTGCTCAGGGGACCATATGGGATGCTGGGAATCAAATCTGGGTTGGTGGGGTGCAAGGCAAACGCTCTACTGGCTGTGCTATCACTCCAGCCCCAACAGCAACTAAATTTTTGACAAACTAAAAGAACAAGACAATACTCTGAATTACAAACTCCACAAAATCAGGCAGAATGTGCAGAGGAAACAGATATTAGAGAGTCCGCGATTCTTGAGACGGGTTCTGTGTTTCCTCTTATTTCTCATAGTCCAGCCTCATCTGGGGAGGGAGACTGATAAGGAACCTTCTATCCTGATTGGAGAAACCACGAATGAAAGCTGAGCAGCTTAAGAGTGAGTTAAAAATAGATCAATAATGGGGCTGGAGCCATAGCACACCGGTTAGGGCATTTGCCTTGCACACGCAGCTGACCCAGTTTGATTCCCAGCATCCCATATGGTCCCCAGAGCATTACCAGGAGTAATTCCTGAGTGTATGAGCCAGGAGTAACCCCTGTGCATTGCCGGGTGTGACCCAACAAAACAAAACAAAACAAAAACAACAACAAAAAACAGGATCAACAGTAGCCCGAGCATAGGTTGTCTGCCCCGCACAAGGCCACCAGGGTTCAATCCATAGCACCTAACATAACCCCTGAGCACTGCCAGGAGCAATCCCTGAACTGACAGCCCTGAGCACCGCAGATCTGGTCCCAAAAAGAAAAAGAAACAACAGCAACAAAAGTGGTCCCTTAAGTTCTGTGAAGAACCTACTCAAATCTTAATCCTGACCATGAACCACATCTGAACTAACATGAAAAAACAAAGGCCGAGAAAAGTGAACAAATAAATGAACATTTCTCTCATGTTGTTATACTCATTTTATACTCTTTAGCCAGAATGATTGCTACCAAAACAAACAAAAACTCTTCATTTTCAGTGGATTATATACTTCAGACCCTCTAAAAACCACATCCAAAATTGCTCTTCATATAGGTAACCAGAAATATTTGAGCTAGTTTTTAAAAATATAAGTCAAAAGATATGTTGGTGAACTTGAACACAAAACAATCAGGAAGAACCTAAGATGAAAAACAGAAAGAAAACATTTAAAATATGAAATGAACAAAGGTTTAAGAATCTGTGCAATACTATAAAAAAGTAAAAGATGCAATTGAACTCCCAGTTTGGAGTAGAAAGACACTGGGATAAGAAAAATATTAATTGCCAATGATCCAAGAATTTGAAAGCCAAAAGTTTGTAGGTTCAGAAAGATTTTATCTCAAAAGAGAATAAATTGAAATCATGTCTGTGTATTTTAATAAACATATGAATTAAAGACAAATAAT
This sequence comes from Sorex fumeus, assembly GCF_029834395.1. Classification (NCBI taxonomy): domain Eukaryota; kingdom Metazoa; phylum Chordata; class Mammalia; order Eulipotyphla; family Soricidae; genus Sorex; species Sorex fumeus. The sequence continues at coordinate 7,070,406 of NW_026606322.1, read as the reverse complement.
AATATTATCATAAAAGCAAAGAGAAAACATTATAAATATAGTGTACATGGAAATAATTTCTCTGAAAATAATGCTTTAAAAACTCAAATTTAATAACATATTTGTTTAAGAATGCAGGCAAGGTGGCAATAGAATAGCATCTCTGTTATGTTAAAATATATATATTTAAATCTATCCACTTAAACTTCTTTAAATGTTTTGCAGTGAAATTACATGCTAGTAATAAAGATCACTGTCACTGTCACTGTCCTCCCATTGTTCATCGATTTGCTCGAGCGGGCCCACTAATGTCTCCATTGTGACAATTGTCACTGTGTTTGGCATACCAAATACATCACAGGTAGCTTGCCAGGCTTTGCCGTGCAGGCAAGATACTCTAGGTAGCTTGACGGGTTCTCCGAGAGGGGCGGAGGAATCGAACTCGGTTTGGCCATATTGGCCACTTGCAAGGCAAACTACCTGCTGTGCTAACACTTCAGCCCAGTAATAAAGATAAAATAGACATATTTTATATAAATACAGTGTTAACTTGATGCAACCTTATCTTCTCTATAATACATGGTAAATAAAATAAATTTAAAATGAATTAGATTTTATTTTTTTTAAATAAATTTCTGGCTGGTTCTGGAGGTCTTCGGCTGCTGGAGCTCTGCTCGGGGTGGGGAGGGAAACTCACCCTGCCCCCCTCCAAGGGGCCCCAGTGAACACAGCCAGGCATGGGGGCAGGAGAATCTGTGCTGTTCTCTACCAGGAGCTGGGTTTTGTATTCTCTGGGTCTTGGCCATTGATGGAACTACACGCGCCAGGGGGTCAGTTGGTGGGTGTGACCCCTGCCTGCTGGAAGATGGAGTATCTGGGTGGAGGATGCTAAGCCCGGATCCAAGCAGGCTCGGGGCAGGTAGGAAACAGAGCTCCGGCAGCCGAAGACCTCCAGAACCAGCCACAACCATGATGAGACTACTCTCCACACACATGAAGGTACCAGCAGAAGAACAAAGGCATGCTGGTCCTGGGGCTGAGATCTCCAAGCCTGCTTGGATCGGGTCTGAGCATCCTCCACTCATATTCTCCATCTTCCAGTAGGCAGGGGTCACACCCACAAAATGACCCCCTGGTGTCGTGTAATCCCATCAATGGCCATGACCCAGAGACTATAAAACTCAGCTCCCGGAAGCTACACAATTTATTATCTCATTCTTACTTTGGACAATCTAGCAGGCTACCGAATATAACCTGCCCACATGGCAGAGTCTGGCAAACTCCCCGTGGTGTACCCAGTATGCCAAATACCAGTAACAATGATGGGTCTCATTCTCCTAACCCTGAAAGAGCCCTGAATATGGCACTTTTTAAAATCTCAGGACTAGGAAGAAGGAGACGTTACTGGTGCCTGCTTGAGGCAATCGACGAACAACAGAATAATTGTGATCATGATTGAAATAAATTTGACTGCTTGAAAAACTTCCAAAATCATCTGATAATGTTTACCTGTACCTAGAGAAATATCTATATTTACTTACCTATATATATATAGTATCAGTTTAAATAGATATTACATATGAAGACTATAAAAGTAAGGAGAAACAAAATAATTATAATAGGAGAATTTTTACATATCATAGAAATTAGCATAAATTCTAAGTAGACTAGTGCATATACAGATATATGTTATGTGATTATACATAAACATGGTTATATAGTGCCATATTAAGAAACTGCGTCAGTATTTACTCACGTATATGTAAAGTTAGGATCTATCCCATCAGTACTGTGATGATGATTATAGCATATACATGGAATAAACAATAACTTTTAAAATTGAATAAGTATTGCATACATGTACATATACACATTAGGAAGTAAAAATAGAGCATTAAATTAGCCTAGAATTAAGTAAAATTTATTGAAGGAATTAATGAAAAAATGAGTGCTGAGGTCAGTGAAAATGAATAATATACCCCAATTTATTTTTGAGAAAATTATCACATCAATTTCTTGCCGTTGGAATAAATGAGGAAAAGAAAACTCAAATCACTATATGCACATTTTTAAAAGAGACTATCAGAGCCAGAACAATAGTATAGTGCTATTGCTATAGTATTGCCATAGTAGAGAGTATGCCTTGCACACCATCAGCTTGGATCCCAGCACTCCATATGGCCCATGAGTCCAACCAGGAATAATTCCTTAGCACAGAGCTAGGACTAAGACCTGAGTAATGCTGTGTGTGGCACAGAAACAAAAATAGACAAAAAAATGAAGCTATTACCAAAAATTACAAAGACACACAAAATGATTATTTTACAAAGTCATCCTTATAATCAACAAATTTGAGCACTTGAGGGAGAAAAACATTGAAAAAATATGACTCACCAAAATGAACACAAGATAAAATAGTTAAGTGTGACTAGCCTTACAGCTATTAAATAAATTTACATATGAAAACATCAGGTCCCAATAATTTCACCAGTGAATTGCCTCTTACATTCAAGGAACAAAACATTTCCATCTTATGTGTATTACTCAGAAAACAGAAATGGAATAAATGTTGTCATCTTGATTTATGAGCCCCCTATAAACATTATACAAAACTTGACAAATACACAATAAGCAAAACAATCAGTCTTATCACTTTAAAATAGGTATAAAGTGGCTGGAGAGATACCACAGTGGGTAGGGTGTTTGCCTTGCACGCGGTCAACCCAGATTCTATTCCTAGCATCCTATATGGTCCCCTGAGCACTGCCAGGAGTAACTCCTAAGTGCAGAGCCAGGAGAAACCCCTGTGCATCGCCAGGTGTGACCCAAAAAGCACTGTCACTGTCACTGTCCTCCCATTCTTCATCGATTTGTTCAAGCAGGCCCAGTAACTTCTCCATTGTGACAATTGTTACTGTGTTTGGCATATGGAATACATCACGGGTAGCTTGCCAGGCTTTGCCTTGCGGGCGAGATACTCTCGGTAGCTTGCTGGGCTCTCTGAGAGGGGTGGAGGATTCAAACTCAGGATGACCATGTTGACTGCATAGAAGGCAAGCGCCCTACCCTCTGTGCTATCGTTCCAGCCCATTCCAGAATTTAAAGATATAAAAAACATTTGAAAGATAACCAACGTAATATACTATATTAATATCATTAATATAAATGATAATATCAATAAAATAGTATATAATAGAAAATCTTATAGCACTAAAGGGTTTAAGCACTATAGCACTGTCCTACCGTTCATCAATTTGTTTGAGCAGGCATCAGTAACATCTCTATTGTGAGACTTGTTGGTACTGTTTTTGGCATATTGAACACACAACAGGGAGCTGCCAGGCTCTGCTGTGTGGGTGGAATGAATACTCTCAGTAGTTTGCCGGGCTCTCTGAGATGGCCGGAGGAATTGAATCCAGGTTGGCCACGTGCAAGGCATATGCCCCACCCACTGTGCTATGGCTCCAGCATCAAGTGTTCAAAATAAATATAAAATAATTGATATATAATATGAATGGACGAAGGGGAAAAATTTACTTTTGAAATATTCTTTTTTTTTTTTGCCTTTTGGGTCACACTCAGCAATGCACAGGGATTACTCCTGACTCAGGAACTACCCCTAATAGTGCACAGGGAACCATATGGGATGCTGGGAATGAAATCCTGGTCAGCCACATGTAAGGAAAATGCTCTACTCGCTATGGTATCGTTCCAGCCCAAAATATTCTTTATAAATTGCACTACCAACTTGTATTCTAGGACGTCTTCCATCTTAGCTTACAAAACTTGTATAGAATATTTTGAAGACATTAATGATAAAAATCACTGAAGTAAAGTATGTCCACTTAATTGGAAAACTCGGTATTTAAAAGATGGCAATTTAACCCAAATTTACCTTTAGTATCATTGTGATGTCAATAAAAGTTCCAGATCTTCTGGTAGAAATTCACAAGTTAATTCTAAAATATTAAAACCCAAAGAAATATACTCTCTTTACAATGTTTGAACGAGTTGAGAAGGAAAAGTAATTTGTCATCTTTGAGGGTTTGGTAGAACTAGCAAAACTAGTCCTGTAGTTTGGTTTGGAAGGAAACCTGACTTGTGATGGCTTTTAAAAATCTTTAATATATTATGAACTAAAAACCAGGCTGTTTTCACTCTGGGCACCCCAGAGGGGGGCAGACGAGAACCCTGTCTGCCCCAAAGGACCCAACCTCGGCAGTCAGCCTCCACTACCCAACTGCCTCCATGCTCCAGGCTGCTTTCATAAGACACTTTCTACCCATTTTCCATAATTACCACATCATATTTGACAGAGTTCAGACATTATTCACCAAATCATAGAGAGAAATATATACCTCTCAGAGAGCCCTGCAAGCTACGGACAATATCCCACCCACATGGGCAGAGCCTGGCAAGCTCCCCGTGGTGTATTCAATATGCCCAAAACAGTAACTATTATAGGTCTCATTCCCCTGATCCTGAAACTGCCTCCAATCATTGGGAAAGATGAGTAAAGAAAGGCTGCTAAAATCTCAGGGCTGGGACGAATAGAGACATTAAGGGCGCCCGCTCGAGTAAATTGACGAACAATGGGATGACAGTGATACAGTGATTATGCTAATATTAGTCTACAAAAATCTAAGTATTGAAATGTTTTATCGTTACAACAACATGTCCAGCGTGTAATCTCCTCACTGTCCTGGAGAATCTTCTTTTCCACTCTTACTCTCCTGAGATAATCCTGACCCTTATTCTCCTGAGGCAATTCTGTCTCAGAGTTAAAGGATTTGTTTGTATTGAACTCTACTTCACTTTGCTTTTTATATATATATACCACTTAAGAGTGAGATCAACCAATATTACTAATGTATTTTTACTTTTGTTTGGTCTGTTGACATTATCTATTTCATATTGTCTCAGTTCTGGGATATCATATGAATCTAAGGATTCATTCATTTACCCTGTTTTCTAGTTTAGTCGTATAGTATTAAACGAGTTCCTTTTAAATATTTAACTTTTTTGTTGAATTTTATTAAAGCTCCATGATTTACAAAGTTATTCATGACTGGATGATAGACCTACTGTGTCCCAGCACCAATCCAGTCACCAGTGTCTTCTTCCCTCCACCAGGGCTCCTATGTTCCTTTTCCTCACCAACCCCCATCCCCACTGGGCCACTTTGGCAGGCACATTTTTATTAGTTTCAGGCATATGATGTTTCAGTACCGATGTTAGCACATTTTTAGTTTGGCTGTTGAAGTGTGAATCTCTTCTCAGTGTCAATCTCTCTGGCTTGAATATCTAGCTATGCCACTCCTTTACATCACCAATATTCTTAGGTTGCCTTGACCACTGCTCTCTATTACTTCGGTTCAAGTCCTTCCCTCTTCAGTTTTTTTCTTTTCCTGTCCTCCTCCATGTACTCTGGGGCTAAGGGTTATCTAGGCTCCATCCTTGCTTAAAACACATCCTATGCTTGCTCTTATTCTGACTTAAGTTCACTAACATATCATCCAGTTTCATCCTAGTCCCAGCTAATTGCATACGTGATTTTATCATTCATTAAATCTGTGTAGTATCCCATTGTGTATATATAACCACCCCTTCATGATCCACTAATTTGTCATTGGATGGACCTATGTATTTCTTTGGCATCCTTCATATCTTTTAAATATGATGCTATTCATTAGGGGCTTTCTCTCTCTCTCTCTCTCTCTCTCTCTCTCTCTCTCTCTCTCCTTCCCTCTCTGTCTGTCTTTCTGTCTCTCTCTCTCTCTCCATCTCTCTCACTCTTATTTTTCTTTAGTAACACTACATATTTTGTTTTGCCCAGTGTGGAAATTTTATATTATATTGAGAAATGTTTTAACAGTTTCTTTGAAAGTTAAACATAGAGGGTTGTAGAAGTGAAAACCTGGACAGACACAGTAGTTGAGGTTGTGAGTAATTTGGTGTGTGCAGGGAGGGAGTAGTGGGACTGTAGGAACTTTTTATATTGATAAGATAAAATTTAACATTATTGGTAGCATCTTATCAAAATAATTATATTTAAAAACTGTTAAACATCTACTTCACAATCTCCATTCTTCACATAGGAACTTAAGAGAAACGAAAGTTCACATCTACAGAATGTCTTGCTCATGAATATTCATAGAGGCTTTAATTGTAATGCTCAGATTTGGAAAAATAATTCAACTTTCTACCAAAAAGTGTCAGTATGGTAAAACAATATGTCAGTTTTGTTAATATAAAAACTATAAATTATATACTTTTATATGTACAACTTGTTCACTCTCCACTAAAGGTTTCTATGGGAATTCAAAATCCTCTATTTATGACCATACCCAACAGTGCTCAGAGCTTACTCCTAGTTTGCTCTGCACTCAGAGACCACTCATGGAGAAGCTCGGGGATCATATGTACGCTACAGACTAAACTCATGTTGGTCAGATGGAAGTCAAGTGCCCTAACTGCTGTACTATCTACCCAGCCCCATAATCTTTCTTTACTGAATAACTTTATTGCTGGAATTACAACACAATATACTGTTTTAATAGTTCCATTTCTTAAAAAATAAGTTCTTCAAAACTCATTGAAATATTGTAATGTTTTTCATTTTAACAAACCATAGGCATTCATAGAAATTTCAAGCAAATTTAAGTTTCTGAGCAGATCATTCTCAATAGTTAGCCTCTTAAAAAGAGTAGTACAAATCTTCACGTTTTCTTGCTAATTCTTAAAACTCTTATGATTTTAATTCTTACAATGTTTAAATTCTTAAAATTCTTACTAATTATTTTTATTGGGGGGGTGGTAGGGGCACACTCTGTGATGTTCAGGGCTAACTCTATGGTCAGAGATCACTGCTAGAGGCTTGGGGGACCATATGCAATGCCAAGCACTGAAGCCGGGTTGGTTGAATGCAAGGCAAACACCCTACTCATAGCGCTATTGCTTCAGCACTGTAATTCTTAAAACTTCTTTTAACAATCTCGGTTTCTATCATCTCACAAACGGACATTGCTGACAACACTATGCTTTAGAATTTATTTACAAATGTGAAGAGACATTAGCTCCAATTCCCCTCAGCTTCTTTGCTACAGACATCAAAAACTCAAGTAGTCTCTATTCTAACTGTTGAGCTTTATTTTCTTCTTATAGAGGATTTTTCTGCTTATCCTGTGATCCACTGAGAATCAGGTTAGTACACCAGTCAGCAAGAAACAGGAGTACAGCAAAATAGCAAGACACTAAGAAAAGCGTTAAAGAAGAACTGAGAAAAATGTCAGAGAACTCCAAATCCTAGAAATTTTGACACGTGCCGTAGAGGCTTTATTAGTATACACTAGAAACACTGACAGTATTACTCATGCATTTCTGCCTGAACCAATAGTTTGAAAAGTTTCCTCAAGCCTGAAGTTCTGTTCTTTCTTTATTCTGTAGTTTTCCATAAATGCATATTTTATTATAAAAGTAATAAATAGCGCTTAGAGAAAGTAGAGTGAGTAAGTAACTTGCCTTGCATCCAGCCAAGCTATATTTGATCCCGTTGTCACGTATGGTATTCCTGCACCAGAGGATTGATCCTTGAGTTGCAGAGTGAGGAGTAAGCACTGTAGCATCCCTGGGTGTGGTTGGTCCCCAAACAAACCAATCCAGTAACAGTTTATATAAATATATACTGTATATGCATTTATTTATGATAAAATGAGTAAGCATATAAATTTTAATTTTTAAATATCATATCTAAACTTAAAAATCTTTACTAAGTACAGTTAAATTTCTTTAAAATAAGTACCCATACTCTATTTCATATATGGCTTTGATTTCTTGATTTCTTAACAAAATTTTCTGTTTCTGTAAAACATTAAAGTAGATGCAAACTTATTTTTATCTTTTTCAAGTTTGCAGGATAAGACTGTGGCGCTATTTCTTTTTCTAAATTTACTTTCATTTTGCACTTTGAAGTTTTGTTTTATTCTGATCTTCCATATCTCTTATACTTTATACCAACTGTTTAGTAGTCTAAATTTTTACATAATTTAAATCTTATCAATGAACCATCATAGAGATTAGTTACAATGTTTTTGCAATTGTGACTGCTGTACTGAATATATTTTTGTGTAAGTGTGTGTACCTTAGTGTATTTTCTATAAATTTATGTGTGACTACTGCATGATAAGAAGTTCAAGTAAAAGAAACTGCATTTGAAATTTTTATACACTGCTGGAGAGACAACTCCACACTAGAAAATGTGCTTCACATGGTGAGGCTTGAGCTTGCTCCACAACAGAAGACCGTGAGGTAGTCCCTGCCTCTGCACCGCAAGATTTGGGCACAGCCCAGTTGGGTCCAAGCACACATGATTAAGGCTCATTCCCTCATATTACATTATTACTCCAAGAACCCTAAGCACCATGGGTATGGCTCTGTTTTAACATTTTGAAAACTAAAATAAGATGAAATTTTAATAAGTATAGTCAATATGCTTTAAAAGATGGCTACCTAAGTCCATTTATGACAATGGTAAAATAATGCCCACTTTTCCACATCGTTGTTTGATTGGTTAGGTGATAAAGCTAAGCCTCTGATATCCTTTGTGGCTTTGATGAAGAGTATAAAATAAATCTTCAGATAAAACTTCAATGGAACTGCATACTTGAACGCTTCCAAATCCACAGGTGATTATGCTAATGTTTAAAGGACACCACACATGTCCTGCGGTTTAAATAAATCTATCTTGCATAACAAGTTCTAGAACTCCAAATGACCTTTATTTTGTGCCTCTTTTTTAAATACTTTATCTCACATAAGAATATATTCCATGTTTCACATAAGAGAACATAAGACTATTAAATCTAGCCTTTAACCTTTGTTTTCCACCTTTGACACACACAGAAAGAAAAGATTTGAATAGTGCTATTCCATCATTTTCTCCACCGGACAATGATGTCTTTGCTGATGGAGCGGAAATGCTTTGCAAGTCCATATTCCATTGTCTCAGAAGCTATTCTGAATGGAGCCACTGCCATTATGTGAATAAGTCATGCATGATCCCTGGGTATATTATCAGCCCCTTGTGGAACATTTTTACCAATGATGAAATGTTATTGTTGTCAGTGTCAGACATTCAGTCTTTATCAGTCTCCTTCCTGACAGCCCTCGTTATTCAAGCAGATTTGGGACAACTTCAAGGTGAGAACTTTCAATACAAGGTCAAGTGGACCAAATTTCTTTCCTGACCACTGCTCAACCATTTCCTTTCCCTTTCATCATGTCTCACAGACCAACCTTTCTTTCTAGAAGGCTGCAGAAAGGAGTAATGTGGTAACTTCATTCAGCTGCAGTGTTAGAGACATCAAAATACAAATTATAGTTTCTCCCTGACTCTCCTAAACACTTTAATTAAGCCCTTAAACATTAAAAACACAACTTAAAGCATATACCAAATTCTTAGAAAGCAGTGCTATGCATTAAAACACTTGTGACCTTTAGAACCAAAAGGGTTTATTTTTAAAAGTGATTTTATATTTCAACTTTTTCTTAGCTCTAACCAGCTAACATATCTAAACCAAAATTCTCAACTCTAAAGTGAATCAAATACTACCTGTCTTGCAGAAGTGTTATGAAATTTAAATGTGACAGTGCATATATGAAAATCTACTGCTTATTATCTGTATCATTATAGGACCATAACAAATGTTTGCTTTTTGCTTCTGCTTTTTTTTTACATCCTTTGTGACAAATTCTGCTTCAACAACTTTATGATTATTTTGACCCCAAAATCATTGATAGCATTGGGAATGGGGCAAAAAAGCATAATCTTTACATAATCTTTTACTTTCCTAAAACTTAAAAGCCTGAGCAAAGACCCCAGTGTAATCGCCTCTTTGTCTCATATGTGTACTTCTTTTGCCCATCTTTTTAACTCACAATCCTTTATGGATTTTACAATACTTGTGCAGAGAGACACCCTACAGGTTTAAAGAAGAAGCTGGAACATACACATGAGCATACCAGAATGTCAGTTCTCCACATTCAGACTGGCAGGTTGCACATGCATTATGTGTAATTATGCAAGTATTAGAATAATGATAAGAGCCCTTAAATATCAAAGGAGCAAGGCAGAATTGGTGGAGTTAACAAAGGCTGTGGACTCAATGTTTCAGCTCCCCCATAATGATTGGACCCCCAAGGGGAAACACTGATTCAAGAAATTTATTTTCTCTTATTTTAAATTGACATAATGCCAGTTACATAACTCGATGTGGTTTAGAGTATAATTCTTGCTTCTTCAAAGTGTATGTTACCACAAAACAAGCACTAGTAAGATACCATACAGCTTACACTGCAGCCCATTAAGATCTCTTTTCTCTTTGAACCATCTTTCTGCCCACTCTCTAAATTTCAGTTCTGTGGTCTGAATTTATGGACTTTGAAAACATTAATTTTCTTACGTAACATATACATTCTACAATTTTCTAATGTTAATCATCAAATACAAAACCAGAGGTCAGAAAACTAATACTCAGGTATTCTTAGTAAGATTGACACTAGGTTTATTTAATTGCATTGTAGCATTGTCCTCCAGTTGTTCATCGATTTGCTCAAGTGGGCCCAGTAACGTTTCCATTGTAGGACTTCTTGTCACTGTGTTTGGCATATCAAATATATCACAGGTATCTTGCCAGGCTTTGCCGTGAAGGCAAGATACTCTCGGTAGCTTGCCGGGCTCTCCAGGAGGGGTGAAGGAATTGAACCAGGTCTGCCGCGTACAAGGCAAATGCCCTAATTGCTGTGCTATCACTAAAGCCCTAGGTAAATTTAATTAATTGAAATAAATTTTAACACTATACTGGGGTAAATGTGAAGCAACAGTATCAAAAACTAGTTATTACTCATTCTAAAGTAATATGAGTAGTATTGTCATACTTATATTTGGTATGCAGAGCAAGTCAAAAAGATTGCCGTTCAATTCTCATACTTCATTTGAAGTAGTTATCATACTACATTCCATAGGACAGAAGAATATTAAATCTAATGGAAAAATTAACTGCTATGACCCATAAGACGGTCATGAGCTTTGCATAAATATCTGTGTATAAAGAAATGTATAATGTTTTTCTCATCTAAGTATGTACACAAAACACTGTGTTGCAACAAAATCTTTAACTCTGAAAGCAAAAAGATAGTTTATAAACCTTTGAATCATTGAGAAATTGAAAGGATTTATCAGAGATTTATAAACTTTCATTCTTAAAATATTCTTGAGTACACTATAGAAAAGATTCTAACATTAACCTCTGAGTTCTAATAAAAACATAAATCTCTGAGTTTGAATTAGAATAACAAACCCAGAGCTTTTAATAACAAAAGTACATATGAATTCCTAATAAACATATCCTTAAAATTTAGGTATGTTGTTTCTTCCTCATGTTCTTAATTAAAATATATAGTAATGCAAATAGTAATATATTTATTACATGATCATTACTACTCCATAAATGGAATTTTGGAAAATTATCTAAACTCTGGGTCTCAGTGATCATTGTTGCAAGAATACTTCTTTTGTTAGTTTTGTTAGTTTTGGGAGCACTGTTGGCAATGCTCATGGACTACTCCTGGCTTTACACTCTAAAATTACTTCTGGTGGTGTCCATGGGACCATATGGGATGCCAGGGATCGAATGTGGGTTGGCTGAGTACAAAGCAAATGCCCTATGTACTGTACTATCGTGCCAGCCCCAAGAATTAACTGTTATAAACCATTGAAATTGATTATAAAAGCAAAACTAATGATTATGCAAAAACAAGATACAGATGTTAAAATAATTATCAAAATCATTATTATAATTTATTTAAATCATTCTTTACTAGTAACAATGTTAATGCTATTGCTTGTAAAATATTTTCTAGTATAAAATTTACAAAGAGAGTTAACGATCTATACCAAATGCAGTATGCACTGAAGTGTGGAAACATTGAATAAGTAAGGCATGTGCACATTAATTAGCTAGAAATTGTAAAAGGGTGTCAATAATCATACAATTTAAAAAAACAGTAATAATTATTTCTAAAGATTTTTCTTAAAAGAGCTAACAGTTATTGTTAATTAATGGAAGTTTGCTAACCAACAATAACAAAAATTATATTGTTAAAACAAAGTGTGTGTAAAAAACAAATAAATCAATATATATTTGGTTGAAAAAGTACAGTGGTTTATTCAGATATTTATTGTATCTTGTTTTTACTACTAGTAAGTTTTATAACAGAGTAGATAATGAAAATTTAGACATAGAGCTTATGAGGATTCTTAAATTTATATTAAAATATGAAGCTATTAAAACCTATGTGTTCATTTCATACAAATATACACAAAAATACATAAATACAGAGAAGGAAATAATTCATTCTCTATGACCATGTCCAAATGCCTTTGAAAAAGGGTGTTAAGAATTAGAGTACAGAATTTTTATCTAATGACGACATAGCAGGTATTTCATAGTGAGGAATGTTTTTAAAAACCCTGAAAATTTATAAATCTCTGAAAAATAAAAGCCATTGTTTTTGTGCAGTGAAAAAATGGGAGATTTATTTTCATTCGAGAGGGTTTAGAAATAAAAATATAAACTATAATTTTATTTATAATAAATTACAATTTTCTCAAAAATGCATACTAAAGTTTTTCATTTGTGTGTATATTGGGGGAGGGTTGGTGTTGCACCACACCCGGTGATGTTCAGGGGTTACTCCTGGCTCTGCATTCAGGAATACCTCCTGGAGGTATCTGAGGTACCGAATGGGGAGCCAAAGATCAGATCCAGGTATGCTCTGTGCAAGAAAGTGCCATACCCACTCTACTATCTTTTCAGTCCTCTCTTCCTTTTGTTAAATTCACAGAACTTTTATTTGTAACAATTTGAAAACAATTAGAAATAGCTCAAATATCCTTCAACAGGGAGGTGTAAAAACCTCTGTTATATATCCACAGGATGGAATAGTGGTCAGCAATAAAGGAAGATATATTTCTACACCCATAAACATAACTGAACATTAAGAAAATTAAGCTGAGTGAAAAGGCTAATGTTCTTTTTAAAAATAATATTATTGTTTGGGGGCCAGAGTACATACACCTTGCATGTGTTCAACCCTCGTTCAATCCCTGGCACCCTATATTATCGCCTGAGACCACCAGGAATGATCCCTAAGCACAGAGCCAGAAGTAGATTCTGAGCACAGTCAGATGTGGCTCAAAACCAAAAATGTTGAATGTAGGTAAAAGGATTGCAGTAATACTTAAGTTTGTGGCATCATGTACAAAATTAATGCACATCACTGCCACCAGTGTGCCAATGATAGAAGTGTCCCTGTTCCTATATCACTTCAGGTCTGACCTTCCTAATGCCTCCACCTCATTAATTTTTTATCACAGTTGTAAATTTTCTATAATTTAACCACCCTTAGATTTTATAACCCAGGTGTTCTAGACCTTCTACTAAGTTCCTGGTCACTTTCAGTCAAACTAATCTTCCCACTTTACCCCCACACTGCCCCAAACTGACACTCAGTTTATAGTTCAAAGTTAACAGTTTATTATTAAGTTTTATTGTCCACATGTTGAACTTTTTCTCTACATATAACAGCTGAGTAATATCACCTTATATCTGTCCCTTTGCCTCTAATATATATTGCTTAGTGTGAGACCCTCCAATTCCAAACATCTTTCCACAAAATTCTTGACTGTTTTTTCTTGTAATTACACTGTAATCAAGAGGTCCCTATACAAAAACTCTTACATTTTCTATTTTCTTTTTTAATAGTTAGGCTGCTTCTGTATTCTTGCTGATGTACTATGAACATAGATGTTCATATACAATTTTAAATTTTGTTCTTTTTTCAATAAATATGTTGCAAACTTTAGTGATCAAAATTGCCAGTGGAATAGGAGTAAGTCATGATGTACATGCATTCGAACGAGACCACAACTCTTAAATAGACTTTATGTTTACAAAATGAAGTTTCTGAGGCTGGCTGAAGGATATGAGCCCTAAACCAACAAAAACAATATTTTGCATGAAGCTGACCTACCTTACCCACAAAATTCTAATACAGTAAATCAGAGCATCCTCCTTGATGTCTGGTGTAGTCTGTCTTTAAATTAGTTAAAAGAGATCTGTGGGGGGCGTGGGAGGTGGCAGAAGGAAACCTGAAAACATTGGTGGTGGGAATGGAGCACTGGTAAAGGGAAAGCTGTTGGAACATTGCATGACTGAAAACCAATTATGAACAACTTTTTAACTGTTTATCTCATGGTGATTCAATAAAAATAAATAGTGAGAGAGAACTGGGGATGTGGATGAAATTCTATAACATATGATTGTAGGATCCTAGGTTAGATATACAACACTTTGCTGTCTTTGAACTCTACCACTTTGGGATCCAGGACCCCTAAGCATCACCAGATGGGGCCTCCACAAATATTAAATGCTTATTTCGATTAGTTGAGAAGTACCATGTTACAAAGATGCTAGTAAACTTCTCAACTCATTTCTTTTGGAGACACAGGATAGAGAAAGATTTGATAAATAATGATAGAAGACTCAAAATAATTCTAAGAGGGAGTTATATATATTTAATTATTCTCATATTTTAAAATAAACATAACATAATAATCATATCCTATTACCTAAGTGAGGCACTGTTATTTTTTAATACCATTCAAAATAAGCAGTGGAATAACAATCATTTAACAGATTGTGTTTTTTGTTGTATTGCATCCCTTACTTTTTCACTCAAAGCCAACACACTGTGTGTGTTTGTGTGTGTGTGTGAGAGAGAGACTGAGCTAACCATAAAGACAAAATCAAGATCCAGATGAAGTTCTGTCCTCTAGGTCAGTGGTTTCCAAATGCTGACCCAAAGACTGTATTGGTCCACGAGTTCAAAATATTAAATGTTCTAGAATTACATGCATTAAAGAAGGAAAAGGCAAAACGTTGCAAAGTGATAAGCATTAACCTGAGAGCATGGTAAATATGGAATCAAGTATACAGCTTAATTTTACTTTTTAAATGAGTCTCGAAATAGAATAGATATTCACCAACCATAAAGCATATTCACAATAGGGTTATGAAGCTGAAACACAAAACGAAGTCTCTAGGAGTGCTTACATGCAATATCAAGAAAATTAGGTGACTATGGCATCAAAGACTTTGCTACCAGTATAAGAATAAGAACAAAACAACTCAGAGTTACCTCATAAGGTCTCAGTGATGAACCAACTTTAAAGCTGTGATTTAATTCAGGTGTAAATTACTAGGCTATATTTTAATTGTAGGGTAAATGACATCCATATTCATGACCAATAAGTAGACAGTAGATGAATGATGTAGTACAAAATTTGCATACCATAAGTACAAGCTGTGACACAGTATCTCCCAATTTAAGCCAGAAACATAAACCTATGTGGACTATGAAACATAAACCTATTGTGGACTATGAAAACCACAATATTTGTAGAACATATTTTTATTCTCTTGCTTTTTATGGTGTTTTCTACAAAGATTTTGTATCCCTGCAAGTAGATATTAATGTTTAATAAGACTTTTTATCTCAAAGAGACTGTGCTTGACCAATCTTAAAATTGGAAAAAAGAAATAACTTTTATTTTAAAAACTTTTTTATCACTTACACCTCTGACACAAACATTGAAAAGAACAACACCACAACTCTGATGAAAAATACAAAGAGTGAGAGTACAAAAAATATCCAAAGCACATTCAGGCCACTTTATCATTTTAAATTGTTTTACTGAGTTTAAAATGTGAATTATATTGCATTAGTAGATAGAAGCAAGGGAGCTTAAATGAACCTATACTTAGAAAGCAAACCAATGGAGTCTTAGTGGTTTTAAAATGTTGAATTAGTTACATAATCTCTGTCTGAAGTTCCCAAATGCAATGTTCCTCAAGAATCACTAAGAACCAGCCCAGAGAGCCAAGAAGTGAATTTTCAGGGATCCGCAATGTTGATATTTAATAGTTTCTGGACTCCGGCCAGTCAGCCAATTGCTAATGGGAAAAACAGCACTCCTGAAAGTTTGTCTCTTAATGGGCAAATGTATGGTACATATCTGGCCGGTCACTAAAAGACTTGGACTCTGGAAATTCAAGAAAGAAGAAAGATGGGATTCTTTGAAAAGGGAAATAACAGGAGCTCTTAAAGGTGCTGACCTGGTGTGTTTCAGAAACAGATGTAATGGGTATACTTCAATAGGAGGAAGGAAGCAAAAAGGAATTGATGGGGCAAACATGCTATTTCAGTGCAGACAGAGGAATCCTCATGCTTGATAAATATAATATCCATTTTATGGATAAGGAAACTGACAAGGAGAAAATTACTTTAAAAATTAGTAGTTGAGTCCTGTCTGGATTAAAATTGTGGGTTCTAACTATTAAAACACATTTTCCCCAGTAAATGACACTAGTGATTGAACAAATAAAAATATATTTATATATATATTAAAAACAACAAATCACATGTTGAGGGTGATAATATTTTAATGTAATTTATGTAAGTAGAACAGAAACTGAAAGTAGATTAAGTGACATTGACAATATGATTGGTATAAAAATCAAAACAAAAATAAAATCCTCGTCAATTATTGTAAATCCAATTATCTAGTGTCTATCAATAGAAATATCACTTGGGGAATCTTCTAGGGTTTACTAGTTCTAGTCATTATGCAGATTATAAAAATTTCCTTGTTGGGAGTAGCATCAAATAAAAGATCACACTTGGGAAAGAAGTTTAAAAATATGATTCAGAAGATATTAAAATACATTGATGAAAAAAATCTAATACTACTATCACATTGTAAGCAGATTTCTAATATATCAATTAAATGTATTGGAAAATAAAGTGTAATCTAAAATGTTTGATGCATGCATTGATTTATATATTAAAATTTATTAACATGTTTTTTAAAAAACATGATCATAAATAATACTGACAAGACTAATAAATCTATGAAAAAGAAAAGTTAGAAATCATATAAGGTTAAATTGATTATATTTGGGTTTATGATTATATACATATTTTATATACACAAATGAATATGTATTATCATAAGTAGAAAATATGAGTATTGTTTTAAAGTATTTTGTATATTCAGTCTTTCCTTTTTTAATGATAATTAAGTCATTTATGATTTAATGTTAACTTAAGGTTGTTCTTTAAACTTACAATCTAAACGATAACTTTTCTGTAACTGTTGTCTAGAACTACTTTATTTACTATCTTCCTTAACCTAATATTGAACTCAAGGATCTGAGAGTATTCGATATGCCAGACACAGTAACAACAAAGTCTCCATTGGAGACGTTACTGGGCCCGCTCGAGCAAATCGACGATCAACGGGAGGGCCTTTATTATTATTTATTATAATTCATTTATGAAGAACCTCTAAAAATTATATGCCTACAATGATTATTGGTACTAGGACCAATACAAATATTATAAGTATTGTATATATTACAAATATTATATATTTCATTCCAACAATTATTTAATAATTTTAAATTAGTTACATTTGTAAATTCGATAACAAATATAATTGCTATTATATACTGTAATAAGTATTATATGCTTTATTTTAATATTTCTATTTCTTATTTTGATATCCTTAAATGTCCTAATTTGTTTTACTTCAAGTATTTTGCACGTCTATGAGACAGTAGGATACTGACTAAAATATATAAATAGCTTCTGGCTCTGATCACACACAAGTTTTTGAAAAAAAAAAAAACAAGATTACATTATTTGGGTCTTTGACACCTGAGGAATTTTCTAGAAAATTCAGTGCTCATCTTATTACTTCCAATGAAAACTAATTTTTTTCCCTCTAGGATTTTGTAGTGGATTTTGTAACATGGGAAGGCAGGGCTTGGGGGATAGGGTAGCATTCTTATTCATTCTTTTGTGTTAAAGATAATGTGCTCATCGATTTAACATAATAAAGACCACCCCCATTCCATTTCTAAGATGTGATTTCTAGCATATTGATAAACAAAGAAAGAAAGCAAAGAAGAATTTTGGGGGGAAAAAAGTTATAGAAATATCTTGGAGTCTTCCTGCTAAACCACCCCAGAACTAGAGTTTTGAATAATGCATGTTCCATAAATCTAAGTGTCCCACCATGCCACATTTTAGAACAGAGAGAGAAAATAATAGCTACTGTCCACACTTATCACCCAATAATAAATTGCAGGACTCCTGTGTGAGGTGGCGATTAATGCAAAATGCAACCTGAAACACATAACTAAATAAATACTTTGACTTTCTTAGGGGTTATCTCTCTTCTTCCTTTCTCTCCCTTCTCTCTACATATAAAATAAAATTTCTAAAGCACCCTATTCTTTTTGAGACAGAAAAGTAGTGTGTGTTTTTGTGTGTGTGCGTGTGCGCGCACGTGTGTGTGTGTGTGTGTGTGTGTGTGTTTGACTGTGAGTTAGCATGAAAGAGAGGAAGAAAAAACAAATGAAAAAAAGAGATACAAGGTTGCAAACACAAACAGAGATTGAGAAGTCAGGGGTAAGGAATTTCCATGCTGAAAAATTCACCTATAGTCATGGGAGATAAAGAAAACTAGCAACCTGCTGAGTGGAGATACCACTGTGGGCATCAAACACTGGCATAAAACAGTCATTTCTTAAGAGAGTGAGTTTGCAAAAGAACATTGGTTTAGATTGTTTTTTATTAGATTTTTAAGTATATACAAAAAACTTTTTAAGATACGTTATAAATTGTTTAAATATAGTGAAATTTACATAAAATTAGATATTGCCATGTTTCCAGAAATAAAATCCCATTGCGTCTGTAAAAAATTAAACTCTTCAATCTTCAATAAATCTTCAATAGCTGTTATCAACTTTTATAGGAACTCTTGAATGTTTCTAAGCTCTAAATAGGGCTACATTTATTGAATCTTCTCAGTGGAGGTATTCTATATACTTCATATATTAGTTTATTTAAATTTTTCACCAACTCTGAATTGATTTGTTGCTACTTCCTTTGTTCACAGATAAAAACAAAGCTGAAAATACTAAGCAAATTTTCTTCCAGCACATATCTAGGTAGCAGATTTGGTCTTTGAATTCTTTTTCTAAATGGGAAGGCTCTTTTCATCATGCATTGATAGCTACTTCAGATTGATAGCTAAAGTATAGGTGATACAATTAACTTTGAATTTCAGATAAAATAAAATACAATTTTAGCATAAGAATTCTATATATTTTGCAATATTTTATACTATTTATTTAAAATTATAATTCTTATCACTAAAATGGAAAGTTAATTAATTGGATACCCTTCATTTACTAAGCCTAAACACACTTGATAGATAAACAACTTTTTCAACACTAGCTTTGAAAGAAAAGAAATAAATGTGAAAGTCATTCTATGCACAAAGGAGTGAAAAGGCACCTATCTCGTGCAATGTCCACATGTTCATGTAAGGTATTTTGAGTTCTTGGGGAGATTGTTAGTTTCAAGACTCTCTGGCATTAAGCATAGCAAAGTGTGGCAGTTTTATGAAAAACTGGGGAATGACTAAACTCACTGGAGGTATGTTGGATTTAAATCTGTCATTCAATAGAATGAACTGGATGATGTCTAAGCTCTCATATTTTTTACCTTCTTTACAACACATATAATCAGCCATGAAAGAAGTTAGTAAATATGATTGGATTTCTCCCTCCTTACTCTACATCTTCAGGATATCATGATCGAGATGAATATACTTGCTTCCTAGTCATTGAAAAGTTAAACATCCCCTCTTTTTTCTTAGACCTTTAGTTCCAAGAAAAACATTTCTAGGTATTTGAATGAAAACATTTGTTTGCATAAATGAGACTTTGTTGTCCTTGCCTTTTCTGTTTTTTCACTGTCTACCAGGGTCCTGATAAAATTAATATAAACTTATTGTTAATGACTATTAAAGAAGATATCCATTCAAGATAAAATACTATCAAGATAAAATACTATCTTGAAGACTATAATACCATGGAATCAGTAGACTGGTAGAAGAGATATTTTACATCAGTTAAATGTTTTCTTATTATGTATATTATATCAAATCAATGATACTCCACTTCATTCCACCGCATACAATTGATTATCCAGGATATATGTTTGGTCACTTCAATTCGTCACACTATTCAGTTTACTTAAGTATGGTAAATTAGCAAGTCCATTTTCTTCTCTTAATCTTAATTGAAGTTTATTTGATAGAAGAGCAATAGTCAAATTGGTTGTACAGGAGCCTTGTTAACAAAAATATACCAGCACTGACATTATCTCACTCTCCCAACCTTCGTTTTATGCCTTTTAAAGAATTAATTCAGGACAGGAAATGCGTGCTGAGAGTAGACTATGGACTGAACAAAATGGCCACTCAATACCACTATTGCAAAACACAACACCCTAAAGGAAAGAGAAAGCAAAAGGGAATGCCCTGCCCCAGAGGCAGGACTGGGTGGGGGGAATGGGGTGGGGGTGGGAGGGTTACTGGAATCATTGATGGTGGAGAGTGGGCACTGGTGGAGGGATGGGTATTCAATCATTGTATAACTGAAACCCAAGCATGAAGGTTTTTAAGTCTACAACTCTACCTCATGGTATTTCACTAATAAAAATTAAATTATAAAAAAAGAATTAATTCAGGTTTCTCTCTCTCTAGCACTTATTTTCCTACCTACATATTGTTCCATGGCCAAAAATAAACATACACACACACACACACACACACACACACACACACACGCAAGCAAGCACGAACATACCAGTTTTCCTCTTACCTTTGTTTGCTCACAACATTTCCTGTAAAACTTTATGATAAGATTCTATCTTCCCCAAAACTAAGTCTTAAAATGTCTGTCTGAGGTATAATAATAATCATCATCTTAAAAAGTTACATCTGTTTGTCCTACCTGTGCAGTCAGGCTTTATATGTTCCTTCTCTTTCCCTATTCTTTTTCTGCCCGCTGCCTTAGTTAAAACTGTAGCAGTATAAAAACATTATTGCATGTTATCTTTAGATAACATGTTCATCATGTCAACCAAGACTATCCATGGTAATTCACAGTTCCAAAAGGCCGAATCTAAACTTTGGACATGGGAGTCTCCCAGTGGACGGTTCGACAATAAAGTAGACCATATCATATTTAATCGACGGTTTTGCCTGACTGATGTTGCTGTTGTCCCAAAATTCCAAACGGGATCAGACCACCATCTCCTCCATGCAAAATTCTACTTCACAGAGCAGGGAGAAAGAAATGCAAAGTTTAAGAAGAGAACTCCCAGAACGAACACGAACTGGGAGCTCTTTGGCTCTGTTGTGGCAACATGAAAAGTTGCTGTCATTGACAATATTGATGAGGAATACGATCAAATGGTTTAGCATCTCCATGATTGTGCGAGGAATGCCAAGAGAGAAATAACCACAAAAAACGCCTTTCTTCGAACACTCTTGAACTTCTTTGACAAGGTGGCTTGGCGCGTGCCTCCGGCAATTGCAAGCGAACGTCCACCTTGGCAAAACAGTGGAGAGAAGCCATCAAGGATGACCTCAAAGACAGAAGAGCAGCAGTGCTGGTAGATGCGGCAGAAGCCGGGAAAAGCATTCACAATGCCTGCCTGTCCTTCGCCAACTACAAGACCAAGATGGCCGACATCCTGATGGATCTATCACATCTTCCAGAAAGGCAATGGGGAAAATTATTCATGATTTCTACTCAGAGCTCTTTAATAGCCATGTCCACTTGCCCACATACTAAATTCTGCAGGATGGATATGTCGTTCCCAATGTTCTCCCTTCCAAAAGCCAACACGCCATCTCATCAGTAAAGAAACAAAGAGCACCTGGCCCAGACAAGGTCAGACCTGAACACCTGAAGAACATACCGTCAGTACTCATCAATACACTGGCTCGGCTCTTCACACACTACCAGTCTGAATGCAAGTTTCCAACGCATTGGAAAACATGCAGGACTGTACTACTATACAAGAAGGGAGACATCCACGACATTGGCAATTATCACCCAATCTGCCTATTGTCTGTCATCTACAAGCTGTTCACACAAATCATCTTGAATAGAACACTAGATGAAGGACAACCATGCAAGCAAGCCGGGTTCTGAAAAGGATTCAGCACCATTGACCATATCCACACGATAACCAAGCCCATTGAGGCTTCTCAGGAGTTCAAGATGCCGCTCTGTCTAACATTCATTGATTTAAAGAAGGCCTTTGATTCTGTTGAGACGGAAGCGGTCATTGAAGCCCTAGCCAATCAGGGTGTTCAAACTCAATACATCAGGATTCTCCGTGAGCTATATTATGGATTCACTAGCAGGATCTCACCATTCTACAAAGAAGTAATTATCCTTGTCAAGAGAGGGGTTTGGCAGGGTGATACTATTTCACCGAAACTCTTTAATGCCACCCTCGAGAACATCATGCAACGACTGAAATGGGAAGGAATGGGAGTGAAGATAGATGGTCGGCAACTACACCACCTTGACTTTGCTGATGACATCGTTCTAATAACACCAAACATCAACCAAGTGGCACAAATGCTGACCAACTTCGACCGTGAGTGTGGAAATGTCAAATTACAACTGAATCTCACAAAGACAATGTTCATGAGAAACAGTCTTGTTCCTGATGTTTCATTCACTCTCAATGGAATGACCATCTTCAAATGCAACAGTTATAATATACCTGGGTCGAGAAGTCAACATGACTAATGACCTGGCACCAGAGTTATGCAGGAGAAAGAGAGCGGCTTGAAATGCATTCAAGAGCATTGAAGAAATAAGTAAGTGGACAAGAAACCTCCAGCTCCTAGCACATCTCTTCAATTCCACTGTTCTTCCCACATTAACATATGCCTCAGAGACCTGGGCCCGACAAAAACAGGATGAGAACGCTATTCAGGTCTCTCAAAGAGGAATCAAAATAGCTGTGCTTGGAGTATCACGTTTCACTCAAATGAGAGATAGAATCCGGAGTTCTGATCTCCATCAATGCTCAAGAATCAGGGATGCTGTCTCATTTGCCAAGGCATCAAAAATCAGATGGGCTGGACACATAATGAGATTTAGAGATGACCGCTGGACTAGAGCCATTACAGAGTGGATTCCACAAGATGTCAAAAGATCGCGTGGACACTCACCTACGAGATGGTCAGACTTCTTCGTCAAGACCCTGAATGATCGGTTTGAGGCTCTTCATATTCCTAGAACGAGCAGATGCCATTGGGCTATGCTAGCATGCAACAGGGATGAATGGAGACGTTACTGGTGCCCGCTCAAGCAAATCGATGAGTAATGGTGTATCAAGTGATCTTTAGATATATTTTATCTTATGTCTAATCCAATATTGTAAAATAATAAACAGGAGAATAATCTTTCCAGGTAAGGGTCAATCATAGTTTATACAATATCTCATCACATTTTCATAAAAATAGCAATTCAAAGCATAAGAAGAGAAATAATGGACTTTTAAACTCAAATTCTACCAGAACTACAAAATTCACGATCATGATCATCCTGTTGTTTATCGATTGCCTTGAGCAGGCACCAGTGACATCTCCTTTGTCGTAGCCCTGAGATTTGAAAAAGAGCCATATTCAAGACTCTTTCAGGGTTAGGAGAGTGAGACCCATCATTGTTTCTGGTATATGGCATATTGGGTACACCACAGGGAGTTTGCCAGACTCTGCCATGTGGGCAGGTTACATTTGGTAGCCTTCCAAGTTGTCCAAAGTAAGAATAAGATAAAAAGGCGTTGCCCAGCCGTGAATATGGCCGTGTGCTTCCGGGAGCTGGGTTTTATAGTCTCTGGGTCTTTGCCATTGATGGAATTAGATGGCACAGGGGGCCAGCTGGTGGGTGTGATCCCTTCCTACTGGAAGATGGAGGATCTGGTTGGAGGATGCTCAGCCCTGATCCAAGCAGGCTTGGAGATTTCAGCCCCAGGACCCACATGCCTTTGTTCCTCTGCCGGTACCTTCATGCGTGTGGAGAGTGGTCTCAGCATGGTTGTGGCTGGTTCTGGAGGTCTTCGGCTGCCAGGGCTCTGCTCGGGGTGGGGAGGGAAACTCAACCCGCCCCCCTCCAAGGGGCCCCGGAGAGGAGAGCCAGGCACGGGGGCAGGAGACTACAAAATTCAATAAATATATTTGTGTTCTATGTTATAGGTTTGTCTTTCTCTTTTTTAGGATTTCTTATCTCTTATTAATAAAATTATTTTGCTAAATTCTTAGAGAATAATACCACAAACCTATGAATTTACTTTCATATAGCACAGTGGGTAGGGAGTTTGCCTTGCATGTGGCCAACACGGCTAACCCGAGTTTGATTCCTCCACCCCTCTTGAAGAGCCCGACATGCTACCGAGAGTATCTTGCCCACAGAGCAAAGCCTGGCAAGCTCCCCGTGATGTACTCAATATGCCAAACACAGTAACAACAAGTCTCACAATGTTACTGGGCCCGCTCGAGCAAACCTATGAATAATGGGAGGATAGTGACAGTGACAGTGATCCACCTATAAGTATTATCCGATATGTATATAAATAATGGTCAGAGGAGTAGGAACAAGTTTGGAGAGAATGTTGGGCAAGACGGTTACATATAATTATAAATTTTTGTGACTATCAAGTGTGGTGTGTATCCTTATTAGTCTTTCCTCTAGCATCAAGGTCAGAACTTTTAATAAAACACACCAGTATGTTGACAGTGCCCTAGAATTTTATACTATGGATTTGCGATAGAGACCTCATTTGCAAATTTGCTACTGTCATGCATGCTTATTCAGAGCTTGTCCTGCAGCAAGGCACTTTTTATAAGACAAAAGTGGGGCTGGAGCGATAGCACAGCAGGTAGGGCATTTGCCTTGCAAGCGGCTGATCCGGGTTCGATTCCTCTGCCCCTCTCGGAGAGCCCAGCAAGCTACCAAGAGTACCTTGCCCACACGGCAAAGCCTGGCAAGCTCCCCATGACGTATTCAATATGCCAAAACAGTAACAAGTCTCACAATTTGTTGTGAGCTGTTACTAGTGCTCACTCCAGCAAATCTATGAACAACAGGAGGACAGTGCCACAGAGATACAGATGTCCTTTACCACACTGAAGAAATGGCTTTTTCTTTTGTAGAAACAAAATTGTTTTTTATAGCCTGTTTTCCTAACAGTGAATAGAAATGAAGAATGGGGTGTTGATTTTGATAAGATAAAATGAATAACAAGTTTCTTTCATTAGAGTGATTAGTAATAGTGCTTTCCTGAAAAAAATTAATCCGTAAAAAGCAAAGATATGTGAATTTTAAAGTCAGAAGTCTAAAAGAGATAAACTAAAAACATTCAACAAGATTCTAAATAATTCTGTCTCTTGGTATGTATCTCAGTGAATAAAAATTAGATAATTATACTTGGTCCTGAACACATTTTAGTATCCTGATTTAACACTAGGTCAAACTTTACTCACTGTGATTACAGAAATCCTCATTCTCTAACTCATTTTCAGAAAGTACAAGGAAAAAATATATATGCATTCTTAATAGTCCTAATACTGAGATGCTCTGAGCAATTTTGAGATAAGTGAGCAAACAGCTCAAGAATTATCTATGACATTTTCTTCTCCTGAGCAAGAGTCCATTCTTCTTTTCTGGTTCATGTACTCTAATCAAATAGACCACTCAATAGCGCATGATGTGTAGAGAAAGAGACGGAAGATGAAATGAGCATGGATATGGGCATGTTTCTGCTTCTTTTTAAAAAAAAAATTGCCCATGAGAAATATAAACTTCTTTTTAGGCCAGCAATCTTGCTCTTTCATATGTCATGGCTGTCAAGAAACACACTCAGACGAAACACACAGGCACAAAAATGGACAAGCTACTGCATAGTGGAGTATGTGAAATCACCAGGTGGAGATTAACAAACACTGGCTAGAGGTGGAGAAATTGTCCAACATGTAAGGAACTTTCCTTGCATACATCTGGCCTGAGTTGTATCCTGAAGACCATATATGGGCCCCTGAGTCCGCCAGAAGTGATCCCTGAGTACGGAACCTGGAGTAAGCCTTGAACACAGCTGGGTGTGGTCCAGTAGCAAAACTAAAAAGAAAAATGATAAAAGAAAAGAAAGGAAATTGTGGCTAATCACAATCATTTGCCAGCATAGTGTTTCACTTATACATCAATAAATATTAAATAGATCAATAGGAAGGGTTTGGGAAAAAAAGAGGAGAAAGGGATAGATGGATACATAGCAGGAAGGAATATTCAAATGAATTCTACACATATGAATTCATTGCATGTATGACTATAAAACCAACCTCCCAGAAGAGAACAATGCAGAATTTCCTGCCTCCGCGCCTAGCTGTCCTCACCGGGGCCCCTTGGAGGGGGATGGGTTGAGTTTCCCTCCCCACCCTGAGCAGAGCCCCAGGAGCTGAAGACCTCCAGAACCAATCACAGACTTGCTTAAGACCACTCTCCACATGCTTGGATGAGCCTCATGCATGAAGGAACCAGCAGAGGAACCCAGGTATGTGGGACCTGGGACTGAGATCTCCAAGCCTGCTCTGATAGGGACTGGGCCTCCTCCACCCAGATTCCCCATCTTCCAGTAGTGAGACCATTACACCCACCAATTGTCCCTGGCGCTGTGCAATCCCATCAACGGCCAAGATCTAGAGACTATAAAACCACGATTCCTCACGCAGCCACATTGATGGCAGCATGACCTCTTATTGTCTAGTTCTTGCTCTCAGAGAACCTGGCAGGCTACTGAGAGTATCATGTCCACACAGCAGAGTCTGGTAAGCTTCCTGTAGAGTATTCAATATGCCAAAACCCAGTAACAATGTTGGGTGTCATTCCCATGACCCTGAAAGAGCCTCCAATGTGGCACTTGCTAAAATCTCAGGACTAGGATGAATGGAGATGTTATTGGTGCCTTCTCGGGGAAATTGATGAACAACAGGATGACAGTGACAGTGATACAGTGTATGCATTAACACATACAATAAATCTGTATATATGTGTAGATTTACTTATTGAAGAGTTGACCAGAAATGTATTTGTGAGTAGGGGAGCATTTGTACACCATCTACATATAGTTTACTCTGTTTTTCATTTTAGAAGGCCTTTTGGCTAAGATCAAGTGTAGGTCTATAATATAATCTACTAAATTAACATTTGAATCAGGCAAACATTACTCTACTTGACTGGTATCTTAGAGGCTTCCTGTCTTTGTCTGTGTTAAAAGAATATAATTCTCTGGGAACCCTGAGATTCCTTGATAGAAGTACTGCTGTCTAAAAATATTTAGAAGCTTTAACTTTCAGACAAATAAAAGTAATAGTTTCTTCACATTCTTTCCAATGGAACTCTCAGGAACTAGCATGGGATAGCATTGAAGCTAGTGATTTTTTATTATTTTATCATCTTTAAATAAACATTTCAACATAGATAGTTATTTATCTAATATAAAACATATTTAAATTTTTAAAAAATATTACACAAAATATGCAATTCAATTTCCATATAGAAATATTAGATTAAAGATATAAAATTCAATGGAACATGTATAAATATGCACAATTATCACCATAGTGAAACTAGACAATTTTTAGAACTCTTTCATCATCATGAAGACTACCTGCAAAGTTTATACTATACCAAACTTTATTCAAAAGGAAAAGTAGTTTTATTTTCAATATTTATGAGCAAAAAGAAAAGTAAGAAATTTACACTTAACATACAATAGACAGAATTCTAACCAATAGTAGAGAGTGAAAATGGATTATTCATCAGTCCACAGAGCAGTCTATACATTTTGAATAAATAATTTAGAATAAATAAAGAAGATTTCAACTAAAAATTAGTAAAATGAAGTATTGAGAAAAAAGTAGTGGTCAAATAAACAAAAGAAATAAAATGCCAGCTTAACGCTTGCTACCAATACAAAATGGTAAAAAAAATCATAATGGGTAGATTCAAATGTGTTTAGAAATGCCATTTGCAACCATAGGGTCACAAGCAGGATTGAATGTTATGTAGAAAAGAGAAGTGTTTTCTTCCTGTTGTAATAATTCAGATCAGTGACACTGAGGGTATATTTTACATGTTATAAAGAAAAAAAGTGGAATAGGCAAAGAAATGGAAGTAGACAGTGGGCTAATTAGACAGAACGAGTAGATAAAAGGAGTCACAAAAACAAATTTCAATAATTAAAAAGAGAAGTATTATAATTATTTTTGAAGTTACTACAGAGTAGAATGAAATTGATCACAAGGCATCAAAGGTAATATCTCTGTAAAAGTGTTTTCATGAACAAACTACATAAAAAATAGTTTTAAAAGCAAAATGTTATTTATGTATGAAATGCATAACCACAAAAAGTAAGAATAAAATGCAAACCAGGTAGCTCATATTCCCATGTCAAAAGTGATGGTTCATCCCTTTAAATCTCGAATGCACAAAACATGTGAATAATTCTCTAACACATAGGCAAGTAATGACTTCAATGTCATTATCTGACTTTTTCAGGACACTGAAGTCAATATTTCCCTATGTGGCATGATAAGTGACTCTAGGTCTATGAGATCAATATCACATCAGTACACCCCAGAAAAGTTTTGTTGTAGAATTCACTTTATTTTTATCTTCTTATGTCACTTTTGGATACCTTAGACAACTCTACATTTACAATATTTTTTCCAGAATGATCAGAAATTTTCTTCGATATTGGCAGTTGGGTATATTGATTTATAGAACTTTGGGTGCTCCAGTTCTGTCTCTGAAGTTAATTGAAAGAACTATGATTAATAAGGAGAGAGCGCCAATTTCGTTTTAAAAATTGGAATAGCAGATTAGACTTTGGAGGCATTCACTACCCTCCACACATGCCATGATTTATTTTTTTATTAATGTAGTAATTAAAAGTTAAGAACCCATTAAAAAATGCTCCAAGTGTCAATCTAATGGCCATTCAAATTACATGGGTACATCTACTATCTAGTTGATTTGAGAAATATGTTCTACCTCTGCTTTCAGTTAAAGGAAGCATGATATAGAAATATATTAAGTATACCTTTTTTACATGATTGATAGACTAGGATTTTCATGTCCTTGTAATAGTTTCAAGGGTAGAAATAAAAGGTGGAGCCTACGATAGTTGTCTTTGTTTTGTGGGCCATAACCTGTAGTGCTCAGGACTGACTCTAGGATCTGTGCTCAGGTGTCACTCCTAGTCTTACTCCAGGCACATCATTTGTGGTGCAACAGAACATATCAGTGTCAGTTGATGTAATACAAACACCTTAACACCTGAACTATATATCTTATAATTGATTTTGAATTTTTATCTTTAGAATGGTAAGAATTTTCCATGCAAATAGTGCAGCCTCAATTAACTTGGACAAATACTTGCTTGTGGCCAGTTGTTGGTTATTTTTTTCCAGGCTCAGGATTAATTCGTCCCAGGGTAGTTTGGGTGAGTTAAATCTACTCAATATCTTCTTTGACCTTAAAGTTTTACACTTAAATATTTACATAATAGACACTTCATATGTATTCACCTCCATTCACTTTTTGACAGAATTTATGAAAGGGGCAGAGGTGGGTTTCAAGGAAAGAAAAGGAGCAGACTTTAAAGAGATAATGGAAAGTCTCACAGTGGGAAGCACAGCTTTAGCCAGTGCCCTGGTACAATAGAGACTAAGCAGATATGACCTCAGCTTCATTGGAATACCTGACAGGGGATAGATGGATTCACTTTTTAGTAGCTTCCTGGGAGTGTTTTATTGTCCCTTCCAATAAAGGACATACACAATTCATTTGAAGTAATACATTAAACATTCCTGTGGCTAAATCAATGGGCTCCTTACTACTAGTATAGTTATTCTGGCTACTTATGTACCCTAAATTCCTTCTTAATCAAAGCGTTGCTTAACAGTGCAATTGCAAAATATCAAGGTGAAATTTTTCTTTTGTTCTGAATGAACAATTTAAAGAAAATTTACACATACCAAAGAAAAAAGATAGATGATTACTAAAATTATAATTTGAGTATCTGGCTTCTTAGATAATATTTGCACTACCTTTTACCTTTTTTTAATTTGTGTTTATTGTTGTTTTGGGGCTATAGCAGTCATGCCCAGGGCTTACTACTGGGTCTATGCCTAAAGATCACGCCTGGAAGGGCTTGAGGGACTATATTTGGTGCTAGTGATCAAACTGGAGTTGAACACACGCAGGGTTAGCACAATACTATTGTACTAACTTTTCATTCCCCCAGAATGTTTCTGTTCAGTTTTCTCACTATAACTTATTAAAAACCCAATCTATTAAGGACAATATTCTATATCAATGATCATTTTGTAATAAATTGTCTAGATACTATGGATTTAGTTTATGCAAATTCTGTTTATATGTACTTCTAACAGTTTAAAGTAGTTTATGGTGAAGAGAGAGTATAGGTCTTGCCTTATACACTCTGGCCCTGGTTTCATGCATGGCACCCCATATGGTCACATGAGTTCTGTCAGGTGTGTAATCTCTGGCAGAGAGCCAGGAGGAATCTGTTAGGACCATGGAGTATTGGGTCCTCCCCCTCAATATTGTTTTCTCTTTTTGGGGTAATACCCAGCGAAGCTCAAGGATCACTCCTAGAGGGCTCAGGGAACCATATGGGGTCACAGAGTCTGAGATCAAACCTGGACTGTCCAAGACTAACGTCTTACCTGCAGTATTATCAATCTGTTCATCCCCCAATATTTTTAACTGTAGAAATTGGCACTGGATATTGTATCTGAGCCTCTGCTCAAAACTCATGTCAAATTGACTTTCCAAAGTATTTCTATCTTCACCACCCATCTTTACCCATTCTCTGTTAAGCATCTCAACACTAATTTGAAAAAAAAATCACACTCTGTATCAAATGCTCAACCATAACTATTTTTAAGGAATATTTTAGCTTTGTTCAAAGTGGCCTGTTTAGGACTGTTTTTGTTTTAGGACCAAAACAAAAAGCTGTCTTGCCCAGCTACTCTGGACGGTTCATATATAAGAAGCACCTTCATGCTGGTGAGGATGTGGCAAAATAAGACAACCTGTGCTCCAACAGTTTCCTTTTTCCTAAAATCTCTGCTATCACAAAAGTAAATTCTAGAGGAAAACAACTTCAGCAGACAGCTGCAAGAAATCTGATATCTATCTAGATCCATCAGGAATATAGACACATGCAATAAGAATGAGTTTAAGGAGTTTCATAATGTTAATATTACTTTTTGTTGAATATGAAAAAGAAATTCTCCATCTACTTCTCTATTTATCATGGAGGCAGCATCTGTATCCAGCCTTTAATTTGTGATATTTCTGGCATACTATATCCAGCTCAAATATATGCAGAAACTATAACTGTTTGAGGCTTTCAAGATCTCCCTAAATGTGGAAAATTTGGAAACTACATATTCTTCTTTCCTAAGTTCTTATGGTATAAGTTATTTTTTGACTCTCAAGAAAGGGTGAAGCTTTCATGAGTTTTTAAGTGAGATGTCATCAACCTTAAAAAAATCTAGAAGAAGAAACATGAGTCAGTCTTCTTTCAACAGAAATGATCTCATATCACGAAAGTTTTTAAGAGAAGGATGAGTGAGAAAAACTGTTTTGTTAATTACTTTAATAATTAAAATGATTTCATTTCTTTCAACATAGATGTCTTATTAAATAGAAATAAGGCATTCTTGTTTTTTAAATGTTTTAAGAGAATCCAGAGAGATAGTATAGCAGGTAAAGTACTTGCCTTGCAAACCTGACCGTGGTTTAATTTCCGGTATCCTCAAGCCTGTCAAGAGTGATCCCTGAGCACAAATGGGTATGACCCCAAAATAAATAAAACGAAAAATACTTTAACTCTTCTTTAGCCCATTAAAATTCTAGTGTGGGGGAATATTAATATACTAAAACATTTCATTTTCCCTATTTTATGTAAACATTTTTATTTTTGGAGCAAAGGCTCTTGGTGTCACTGCAAAGAGAAACCTCATAATGATTAATTGAGTTAGCTGTCAAACTCAGGCAGCGTGTGCATATGGAGGAGAATAGTGTGAGGGGCACAAGGCCAGGTTATTATGAGGAAACTGTGGAGAAAGACGAACAGGAAACCAAATGACTCTACAAATGAATATGTCCACAAAGAAGTGCATTGTATGGGAGGCTTCAATCTCCAAATATCCCTTACTCCTTATACATGCCTATACAAATTTTCTTTACCCTTTAAAAATTACCTCTGAGCAAGTTATTAGAATCGTTACAGTGTCTTATAGTACAGTCTGATTGCCCATTGAATATTTCTCTGGCTGGGTTCAATGAAGAACTTGGAAAAATAATTCAATTTTTGGGTAGAGATGCCTCCAGACCCTGTTTCAGGATGTCCCACCAGCCATCCCAACAGAGCCTTAGCAGCTGAAAACCTCCAGAACTTAATTGCCACCATGCTCACGACTGAGTATTCACAAGCTCAGACAAGCCTCATCCATGAGTGAATCGGCTGAAAAACCCAAGCATGTGGGTTTTGTGACAGAAATCTCCAGGCTTACATAAAGTTGGGATTGGGCGACCTCCCTCATCTCCCTGTGCTTCTGGTAGCCTGGCAGCCACACCCCTGAACTGCCTCTGGCACCATCTAATCTCATTAATGGCCTTGATCCAGAGACTCCCAAATAAATCTCTCAGAAGAGAGCAACACAGAGCAATACACTGTAGAGATGCCTCCAGACCCCAAAGTCACCATCCAGATTTAAAAAAATCAACTTCAGCTATATTACTGTATTTAAAATTTTAGAATTCCTGGAGCAACGTCTCATACTCTCTTACTTATTTACCAAGAATAGCACACCACATTTGATGTAGAAGACAAACAATCTCAGTGAGAAAATATATACATATACACTATAGCACAGCGGGTAGGGCATTTTCCTTGCATGCAGCCCACATGGCCAACCCAAGTTCGATTCCTCCGCCCCTCTCGGAGAGCCTGGCAAGCTACCGAGAGTATCTCGCCCGCACGGTAGAGCCTGGCAAGCTCCCCGTGACGTATTCGATATGCCAAACACAGTAACAACAAAGTCTCACAGTGAAGACATTACTGGGCCTGCTCGAGAAAATTGATTAACAACGGGAGGACAGTGACAGTGACAGTGACAGTGATACACACATGTATTTGCACACAAGACTCACCCTTTAACAATATGGTAGCAGTCTCTTATACAAGGGGTTAGTGGCTCCAGGGAGAAATATAACAACCTGCACACACTTTCCTCTAAGGAAACTTTTTTGGAACATTTATAGTAGATTATTCATAATAAGCAATACAAAGTAAATTATCTAGGTCCTGCTTGGGGGCAGTGCTTATTAGTCAGGGTAGAAAAATTTGAAATATCTTGGTGGGAATGTGTGATGGTGGCCCACTATTGGTGTTGGAATACTAAATGTAATAAATTATTGTGAACAACTTCATAAAAATAAAATAACATTTTTTTAAAAAACAGGAATTTAAGTTTGGTATTTTATACTTTTTCTAAAAGTGAAATCTAAACTTACCATGGAGGAATGCTATGAAAAGATAGACAAGTCAATCTAATCAAAGATAATATGCAGTTATGATAAATTATTGATTCTGTGATGTTTATTATTATTTGTGTGTGGAAAATCTCCATAACATATACAAACTATGTTAGTAATAAACCTTCCACAGTTCGTAGGATTTGGAGTTTTCAACTTCTTGATGTACCATTTATTTCAATAATTAAAGATGTAAAGATTTTGCATTATTTTTACTACTCCACTAGTGTGTTGAATTTATTGATGACAGACTGCTTATAAAACCCTCCTACAATCTTGAATTTTCTTATTTTAAAAATAACTTTGTTACTAAAATTTGAAATGCAAATACTGTATATACTGCTATGCTGAAACTCTTGGTATTTTCAAATGCACCTGTTTTTATTTTACTACCCTCTGGTCTGGGTGAGGAAAGGGAAAATTCAAATGAACTTTATGTCACTGTTTTATAAACTATGATTATAGGATAGGAGTCTTCTCAACTCAAAGCAGGTTATTAAAATGTGAACTTATTTTTTGATTGTATCAATACAATTGTACACAATAGTTTTGAAGTTTATGGGTTTAATATAAAATGTTATGTCCCCTTGACCACCATCAAAGTGCCAAACCCTCCACCACTGTCTATGACACTTCTAATCCACTTTTCCTTCTCCCCACCCAGATCTTTCACCCAATATCTTGGTAATCTCAGTCCTGTAGTCAAAGTTTAAGTGTTTATTATTATTTAGTATTTTCCCCCTTGCTTTATTCCCCTATATAACACAAATGAATAGGACTATCCTGTATTTCTCCTGTTGACTTCTTTAATTTAACATTATTCCAATTCTATCCAAGCTACAGTGTACACATTTTATTTTTTCTTATAACTGCATACTTTCCATTATATATTATTGCAAATATATATGTATGCACATACATATATATGTATATGTATACATATTATATATATATATATATATATATATATATATTAGAAGGGCTGGAGCGATAGCACAGCGGGTAGGGCGTTCGCCTTACAAGCGGCCAACATGGCCAACCCGAGTTCGATTCCTCCGCCCCTCTTGGAGAGCCCGGCAAGCTACCGAGAGTATCTCGCCCGCACGGCAGAGCCTGGCAAGCTCCCCGTGACGTATTCGATATGCCAAACACAGTAACAACAAAGTCTCCAATGGAGACGTTACTGGACCCGCTCGAGCAAATCGATGATCAACGGGAGGGCCTTTACTTATTTACTTTACTACTTTATATTAGAACTTCTTTAACCTTTTTCTATCATTAGGTATTAGGGTGGTTTCTATTTCTCAGCTATTGTACTTAGTGTTGTATTGAACATATACGTATGTGTATATTTTTGAGTTATATGAACTTATTTATAGAGGGTTCATTATTTCAATTGTATATATAACTACGTTCAGTTATACACAGTTTTATAAGTATATGAATGTTTATTCTCATACACAAAGTAAAGAATGATATTGCTCGAACTTCATTTTTAACATATTGATGAATTTTAAATCAATAATTTTTTTAATACTTAAAACACTTAAGGGGTCAGAGAGATAGTACGGCAGGTAAGGTGCTTGCTTTACACACAATTGTCCTGGATTTGATCCCCAACATTCCATAGTGTCCCCAAAGCCCAGCAGAGTGACTCCTGAGCATAGAATCAGGGTTAAGCCCTGAGCACTGCCAGGTGTGGCACAAAAATGAAAGAAAATATACTACACTTTTAAAAATATAAACTCTATGAATAAGTAAATTGGTACATTGCAAGAAAATATAGCATAAGTATTTATTTAAGCATATTTAAACATTTATTTAAGTACATTAATACTGGAGAGTGACATTTCTTATAACCTCTGTATGAATATATTTAAACAAAGTGTTATGGGTTTCATCCTCATGTATATTGCTAAATTAAACTAAAAAATTATGATCATCTTATTATATTGCTTTCACTAATGAACCTGGATTTTATCTAATATTGATCATTATTAACATTTATTTAGCAGTTACTTTTATTTAGTCAAATATTTAATGTATAGCTATTTAATTACCATGACATTCCTCAAAAATAAGTACCATTTCCCACATAAGTAAAGTGAGTTTGTAAAAGTAGACAGTAATTTCTTAAAGTCTTAAGATATATTGCTGAGCTGGAGTGAGAAACCAAGTCTGTCTGATCTTTCAGATCAACCTCCACTACCCTGCCCCTAACACTTCCGATTCAGCTGTAATTTCTGCTCCCAATTCTCGAGTGCTCTGTGAGCAAGCACTTTTGATTTCTTTTTCTTTTGTCTCATTCTAAAGCATTACTAAAGAGTTTTACATATCTTATAGAGGAGGAGTCATATTTCATTAAGGTTCACTGCTTCATAAATTTTATATGTCCTTGAATTTTCTTACCAGTGATAGACTTACACTTTCAGCATTCTTTATTTGATTCCCTATTCAACAGCTATATGGTAACTTTATAAATGAATTTAAAATGTGATAAAATTAATAAGCGATGGGGCTGGAGTGATAGCACAGCAGGTAGTTTGCCTTGCATGCGACCAACCTGGGTTCGATTCCCAGCATCCCATATGGTCCCAGGAGTAATTCCTGAGTGCATGAGTAATTCCTGTGCATCTCCGGGTGTGATCCAAAAGCAAATAATAATAATAATAATAATAATAATAATAATAATAATAATAAGTGAACAAAAACTGTATAAAAAGTAATTGGACAGTTAACATGCGCTGGAAATAGACTGGGGGCTCAGAAGAGAGGACTTACTATAGTCCAGATGACAAAGTAACTGGGCCAAAGGAAGACTG
The DNA here is from genome assembly GCF_029834395.1 of Sorex fumeus. Lineage (NCBI taxonomy): Eukaryota > Metazoa > Chordata > Mammalia > Eulipotyphla > Soricidae > Sorex > Sorex fumeus. Next base: position 7,033,910 of record NW_026606322.1, on the reverse strand, counting down.
GCATGCAAACAAATAATTTAGAACATAAGTAACAAATAAGGATAGAAACATAAGTAGAATGCAGATACATTTTTGAGGACTATTTAAGTTTAGGGACAAAAGTAGAGACACAGGGACCAAGTATTAGAAAATGACACTTAACTTGATTTATGAAATATGAATATGGGTTTTCCTGGTGAATCTCAGTGGGGTCGTGAGATAGTTATGGGAGGAAAATAAGGTAGATTTATCATGAGTGATCCAGATACCCAAAGCATAAGTTCCAGTTATAATGTTCCACGAGCAACTCTAAAATAGTAGCTTATCCAAGACCATTATCTCCAAAATGCCAAATTTCAATTAGACAAATTCCTCTGGTCAAGATTTCAAGTTCCTGAGTATACAATTTAGATATATTTCTCTAACTAGGTTATACCTTCCCTGAAATCACAGATTAGATCTATACTATACTATCTATACTATCTATACTATAGTATATAGATCTATAGTATAGATCTATAGTATATAGTATAGTATATATATATATATATAGTATAGTATATAGTATATAGTATAGATCTATAGTATATAGATCTATAGTATAGATCTATACTATACTATCTATACTATCTATACTATCTGTACTATAAACTTTAAAATAAAGGTCATTGAGAAGCGCTAGCTTTTAATTTTAATAGGAAAAAAATTTAGATCACCTTAAGAAAGACTGGCAATAAGTCAGCACATGAAAGCTGGCTACAGTCATGTCATACACATAGTAAAATGATGCTACATAGAAAGAAAAGCACATACATGACAATCTCCAGAAACACTTTCAGGAGGGTTAGAGTTTGAGCCACCCATCAGGAAATGCACATGACAAGCTGTGCAAGAGCTCCCAAAAGCCAGAAAGGAAATGACTCAATATTGCCTTCGAGGGTGTGGGGCAACCAGATTTGGTCTTCTAGAGAGGCAGGTTCAAAAGCAAGGTAGCAAGTGATGCCATGGGCAAAGCATGGTGTGGGTGGTTGACAGACGGTCTGAAATTCTGTTTCTGAAGCAAAAATTTGGCATTTGGGGCTTTCAAGAATCATATTAATGTGCTGAAGTAGGGAGGGAAAGAAAAAAAACCAGAAGTTGTGTGAAGAATGTGTATGTGGAAGTAAATGAGGTCGATAACTCAAAGTGAATGATCCCCTATACTAGGATCTAGGCTGTGTACTTAGTGATGGAGCTAAGTCTGAGAAAGAAAGAACCAAAGCAGGGCATTGATTAGAAATAGTAAAATAATTCAAAGTTTGCCATCTCAAATAATTTATCATAGAAGTTAGGGTAGGGCCAAGAGTGAAGATACTTTCCATAAATTGAGGTAAAGAAGGAATTCAGGGAGCTAGGGAGGAAAGGGGAAATATGACAATGAATCTGAGGTACAAAGGAAGAATCCGAACTCTGTGTGTCTGGGTGCTGCAATTTATCTAAAAGAATCATCATACTAATAAGTCATGTCGGTAAATCAATTCTACAGCATTTCTTTTTATCTTTCAATTACTGCAGAAGCACTTGCTTCATATTTCTTGTGCATCCATAGCCTATTGAGCACTGGTAGGCAAATCTATCATATCTTTGGCAGTATCACAGGATGTATGTCTTACAGGTAGAAACAGCAGGTGCTAATCAATAATTGGACTTCACGGAACAAGATAACGTATTGACTGTGCATTTTTGCTTCCATAATATCAAGGAGATGCAGCTTTTTTCCCCATAGGTACGGCAGAGATTTTTATTTTTTTGAAATATGTGTTGCCTCCGCTTAAGATTTCTCATGAATATTTCTAATACTCATTCACAATGCGTGCAGGTGTTAACTACAGCCTAACAAATGCACAGGTGGGTATGAGCACAGTGTTTGTAAATCATAACTTAGCAGAGCACCTTCGTTTTTCAAGACGCTGTCGCATTGCACATGAGGCAGGGCCGTCTCGGCTCGATCCATCTTTTAACAATGCATCCCAGGAAAAATAGGAAATGATGGCCTCCCAAATCTGCACATTAGTGAACACAAACTCAGTCACACAATGACATCTTTCTCCTGAAAAATAATGATACAGGCTGTCTCCATTACTTAAGGAAGCCAGAGCTCACAGTGAAAGGTGTCAAAAAAACACCGTATTATCCCACTTTGCCTGGGGCTTCCTTGACAGCACCTTTCCTGCCATAAGAGTGGATTACAGGCAGGATGGTAATCAGCCAAGAAGTCAGTAAAAATAGGTTCTTTTAAGATCAGGGTGTGAACCTGTGAACATCATAAAAAGAGTTTACCAGCGTTCTAACTAAGGGAACAATTAGCTTCCTGCTGCCTTAAACTAACCAGGAACAGCATGGGGCCCCAAGCTACAGCCTGGTGGAGGGCGGCAGGGAGTTAATTAATCCTTTGATGTAAACAATGATGAATGCTCTACAAAGCTTACTAAGTAACAACTGGCTGAGCTCTCAGGAATTTTAGTGAAAGGTGTCATAGGAATTTTAGTGAAAGGTGTTATAGGAATGCAGAGACAAACCAATGAGGAGAGTGAGAAACAAACAGATGAAAGAGGAAATTGTTGTTTTCAGCAACCAATAGAATTCAAGAGTTGGGGGTGCGGCGGGATGAGGGAAAGAATAGAAAAGATGCCAAGGCAAATTCAAAGAGTTTAGTTAAACAAATTCAACACAGTCTAATTTAAAACAGGACCGCTCTGAGATGTCCACCAACTGTGCACAATTACAATGAAGGATGATCCACCAGGGAACACCAAAGAAGTTCCCCAAAGGCTCTGCAAAAGCAGGTGTTCTATTATTTCTCTAGGTCTCCCACCTGCTCCCCTAATTAACTCAGCAGACTTTTACCAGCTAACGCTGAGAAACAGAACTCCAGGGAGACTCGAGGTTAAGGCGAGCCAATATTGCCACGGAAGTCATAGAAAGTGTGGTGAAAGGAAGAAAATCCAGACAGGAAAAGAGCCACGATTAGAAATCTATCACTTCCCTTCTAAGTTACATTTGTCTGTCAATAAAGGTAAAGGTAAAGGCCCTCCCATTGATCGTCGATTTGTTCGAGCGGGCCCAGTAACGTCTCCATTGGAGACTTTGTTGTTACTGTGTTTGGCATATCGAATACTTGTCCACTAATAAATTTTCACTAGATTTTGTATTCTTACCAAGGTGGTCTGCAGGCCATTATGTTCTTCACATTTAAGTATCCTTGGTGCTGGAGAAAAAGCACAGCAGGTAGGGTACTTGCCTTGCACACAGATGACCCAGTCCTACCCCAGGCTCTCCATATGGTCCACTGAGCCCAGCCAGGTATTAACCTTGAGCTCAGAGCCAGGAGTAAGCCCTTGAGCACAGATAAGTGTGACCCTTCCCAAATAAAATAAAACAAACACATTTAAGTGTCTCCACGGTACAGATGATGATGATAGCTACTTATTGAAAAAGGACAATGTGATGAAGTCCAAAAACATGTCATGTCTTTAATCCTTATAACAAGCCAATGAAGATTATTTTTAATATTATTATCAAAGTAGTAGTATTATTATTGATGTTATTACCAATTTTATTTTTATAAAAGTTGGTTCTGAATTCTCAAGTTAATGTGCTAAGCCTATGTAAAAAGGAGGTTGTAACCTGATATTGAAAGCTAGGCATGTGGACCCCAAAGTAAAATTTGTTTCGCAGTTAATGCTTTTACTCCTTTTCAGTAATAAAAATCTAACTTTGCTGGGAAATATATGTATTGTAAATAAATTATAAATTATTAAATGTTTATGATGTGCCAAGCATATCATTTATAAAACTGTGGACTGTAATCAATCATCAACCTAGCTGGATAAAGATGCTTGTTTATTGAACCCCAGGACTTTTCTTAATGTAATTTCAACTGGTTCTATTTTTCTTCACTACTAAGGTGACACTATTCTCACTCTCCAGGAAAATTCTGCTTCTTAATTCATTATTTTTCCAGCCTTTCTCCATCAGGCCCCTTCCAAACTTGCTTTCTATCTGTGGGCACCTGTCATGCCTCTATAACCTTCCTCATTTATGCAATTTTCACCTGTGACTTCCTTGACATATCCTGGGGGACTACAGAAATTCACTCGGTCCCTCACTGACAAAGGGAGGCATAATCTATAGTATGAAAGTAGTATCAGTGCTCAGATGAGGGAATACTTCTGGCTTCTTCTACAACTGAGGGTCCTGGACACTGACAATTTGTTTCTAAATTCTACTCCTACTAGAACCTTCTTTCAATTTTCTCTTTACTATCTAAAGGATGCCCTAGATGCTAGCTCAACTGTCTAATAAACATGACTGAAATCTCTAGAGAATAGTACAACCTTATAAAAAAAATGGATTACGCATAGTTTCTGACTCCTATGGACTATAATATTGAAACATACCATGAACCTAACCACATCTTGTAACTTGACTGCAGCATCCTACCCATTACTTGAAGTCACCATCCCTTCTGTTGTGAATAATTTCAACAGCATCCTACCAATATGTGGTGCTTTTACATTTTTTCCTGTTGTCTGTTATCCATCCATAGGATATGACTGAAGTGATTCTTGGGCAACATTAATCAAATTCTGTCCCTACTCCTCAGGAACCCTCCACGAGTTTACCTTTACATTGAGAGGAAATTGTAGATTATTATAGTAACAACAAATCTCACAATGGAGACGTTACTGGTGCCCGCTCGAGCAAATCGATGAACAACAGGAGGACAGTGCCACAGTACTACCAAGGTCCAGAAAGTCTTATAATATCTGTTTTTTTTGGGGGGGGGCACACTTGGAGAGGCTAGGGTTTACTCCTGACATGCTCAGGATATCATGTGAGATGCCAGGGATCAACACCCAGGTCAGCCACGTGCAAGGCAAACGCTCTACTCCTGTATAATCTTTCCAGCCCTGGAAAGCCCTATAATATCTGTTTCTTGGATGATTCCCTCCAGTCATACCAGCTAACTAATTACTCCTCAACCTTAAGTATTCAAAACATGTCACCACCTAAGGAACTTTGCTCCTGCTGATTCCTCTATTTAAATGATTTTCCTCCAGTATTTTCAGAACTTCTGCCCTGCATGCCCTAGGGTCTCTTCTTAAATATCACTTAATCAGTAAAGCTTTCCATGACAGCCCACTATGTACACAATTTCTTTGATTTAAGATGACCTTTATTTTTTAAAAATGTAATATCTCTGGGAATTGGATGAATCTCCCGACTAATGGTACCTTACAGTTGTATTTGGTAACTTTTCCTTCTTATTGGAAGATTAATACAGATGCACGTCTCTGCAATTTCTCATTCCTCTGTTTATATTAAACATTGTAATTTGTCCCTAATGATTCTTTTATATTAGCCTATGGTATACAATATATCCATTAGCCTAATTGCTCTGTTTCTTTTTTCTTTCAACTCAAATCTAAGCTCCATTAGAAGAAGACCTTGGCTGTTTGGGGTCACAATTCTATCCTCTTATTCAGAGCTCTGTATGACACACAATGCACATGTCTTTTGTGAAAATTTATCTCTGATATTTCGTTATGAGATGTGACATGCTAAACCCTGCCATCACCTATCTAGTACTAGTGGACAGCAAAGGGGTTAGAGAGGTATTTCACCTGGCAAGCTGCTTCTCTTGCATGCTTCTGACCAAGATACAATTACCAGAACCTCATATGGTTCACTAAATTACTATTAATGATTTCTGAGGAAAAAAAACAAAAGCAAGCCATAAATTCAGTTGGGTGCGCCCCCAAATCAAATCAAAACCAACTTTGAGAGAAAGACTCCAGATTCTAACATATAGTAACAGGAAAATACAACCTATCCCAAAGATTTGTATATAAAATTTAGAAGTAAAGCACCAAGAATTCCTTGAAAAATAATAAAGATGTTCATTGTTTTAATTAGGGGCTTACTAGATTGAACCCAGAATCTTTCACATGTGAACCCTCTTGTTTTCCACTGAGAATTCATCCCTGCCCCACAGAGACACATTTTTTATAAAATCATAAAATAACTTTTTATAGTACAAAAGGAAAGACTAAAACCCACTTACCCTAATCATACTATTATCAGTGAATCTGGAATTAGATGAAGGACTTTGCCATATCATGGGAAATGATTTTACCAGGACCATTCCTGAATCCATTCATTCAGAATCTGAAAACTAATTTCATTTAATAAATGATTTACATGCATAAGGTGTATGTGAAGATTTTCTTGCCTTACTCCAACAACAATCACAAAAGAAAAGATTAATCACAAAACAGAAGAGCACCTATGTGTGTGTATTTGCCCAAAGGGAGAAAGCTGCTAAAATCCTAATGCTGCCCAAGCAAATCCATTAGCAGAGGATCTAGTCAGTGTACACAGTTTCAAAAGGTGAGAGTTGTTTTACACTATTTATATTTCATGGGTTTCAGAAAAGAGTTTTAGGGTGTCTGACCTCGTACATAAATGATTTACTAATGTATCTACTCAAACATAAAAGTATTCCCTTTGCTTTTGCAACTCAGTGAAAATTTTGAAAATTTGAAGTGGGGTCCTACAAAAACAAGTTCTAAATCTACTTCAATATGGGCATCTACAGTAAATTCTGCAAGCTCATCTTCTCGGCAATTGCCAAAATTGGATGTTCCCTTTGTTCTTCTATAGACATGGGTGTTTGAGTGCTTTATAGAGGAATGACAAGAGATGCCTGTTGATTCGAGTGGCAGATGTCCTTGCGAATGTACCTCTTTCACTGAGGTTATATTTTCTGTCGTTTACCTAAAGAACCAGGGCAATTTTAAGGGAAAATTGGATAGAGAGAAATGTCCTGAAACTGAAGCTTTTCCTGTCAAATACTGCACCGTGGGGCAAAATTGTACAGCAGGGAGAGAAAGGGCAGAGCAAACCATGACTGACAGACCCTTGGGAATGGAGAGTGTCACCATCAACTTAATACACTCTTTTTGTCTTGGCTTCAGAAACCCTTAAACAGAAACTGGCTCCACTCAAAACACTATACTCTGGGTGAGTCCAGGAGACACAATTCTGCTCAGAAAATAAAAACAAAAGTCATGTTCTACTCTTTCAACCCTGGCCCTAGCTTTCTGGTATTTGCATTTGAAAGTTTTCCAATACCTTTGAAGTGGGAGATTTGAGATTTTCCTGGCTGCTTAAAATACATGGTTCACTAGACCTCAGTGTTCCTAGGACAGTTGATTGTATTCCTGTCTCCATTCACTTACAGGAAAAGCTGCTGTATTACAACTCAGTAGCATGTCAGCAAGACACTGCTGCACTGACTCCTTTCCTCTTGCTCACCGACTGTTCAGAATCTGGGCAGACTGCGAGGTAGACTTCTTTCATCTCTTGATTCTCTCATGGTACACAGAAAACATGGTGGAAAGGTCCAATTTAAGAAAAACATTTCTCTCACATTTATTACATTTTTGTCACAGAAAATTATTTTTAATGCTTAAAGTTGTAAGGAAATACATACCTCTAAATCAGCTATGCGGATGGGTTTGTTTGCATTACTGTTTTATTTTTTACTAGGAGAAGTTATTAAAACCAAGATAAAAACATATCATTTGACCTCTGAATAGGCAAAGACATTTTAGTGACTAGATTATGTTTCTTAATACATCTTGTTCTTTATGGAAGAAACACATTTTTTTATAAGTTAACAGTATGCTTATCCTTTATAGATAATGTTCCTCCTTTATAAACAAACTCATCCTGACATCCATCATGGGAAATGTCACCTAGTATATAAAGTTATATGGAAGATATCATAGAATAGTATCCACAGTGTTCTCTCAAAATGGGATCTAAGCACAATGTACTATTGAAATTCAATTAAAGGTCTTTTATAGAGCTATTGAATCAAAATGTTTAAGTGTAGCCTTAGACTTTGAAGTTTGATAATACATGCTTGATAATTCAGATGTGAGTGTTATATCAGTTGGACATTGATCAGCCCCAGATCACAGAGCTGACAACCCCATAAAAAGTTTACGGAAGAGCTCCACTAACTTAAAAGTATCTTTCCCTTGAGATTCATCAGAGGTTTTCCTAGCAGAAAACTAATTTATACTACATTACAATATGGAAAGTTATTTATGGACTAGCTCTTAAATGATAATAAACTTTAAAAAATATTTTAATGTTACAAGATAAATATAATAACTCTAGAAGATTATGCTAGTCTTCAAACAAAAGATCTGAGAGACTAGGACAGGGAGAATTAGTGAAGGGAGGGCAGAAACATACCTAGTGAATCACTGCAATGAGAACTGAAGCACTGGGGACATATTAGTACATCAATGAAGAGAAACTAGAAGGTTAGATTTGAATAGAAGTAGTATATTTGTAATGCCTGTGCTTTTTCTTCCAGTTGATAAAATATCTCCAAGCACAATTTTAATTTTATGCTTATGGGACTGTGAAAACTCAGATGAGCATAGAAGATTTAGTTGTCAGAGTGTCTGACATTTAGCATGAGATCAAATATAAACTTTTCTTACTTTGTATTTTTAAAAGAAATTAAGACTCAGAAAATCAAGTACCAGGGTCCTCCAACCTAGTGACTAAGCTCACAGTGATGAAATCCAGTGTTCCTGACTCTTAACCCCACCTCATAACCCTTTCTATCTGTCTTCAAAGGACAAGTTGGAAATGAGGAAATGAAGATCTACTTTATGTCAGAAATACTTTTAAAACTACATTTATAGTTTATCCCATTTTATTGTTGCAAAGGCCTTCTCTAAAAGTGAACTGTCAGATAATCTGAAATATGTCTAAAATAAATCAGAATAAGTCTAACTTATTCTGAGTTTCCAAAATACCCTCACATACATTGAGTGCTCAACTGCTACTTTGCATAGGACATTTTATACTAATGTCTTGAGCATTGCTGAACGCAAGGAAGTTCTTGGAAATATAAAATTGCAAAATTAGAATTTATTCAAAGCATGAGAATAAGAACACCACAAACTTTTAGGGTTTAGGTCTATACGGAAGTGTGCCTACTTACAGATACTGAGATAGATGCAATCTACAGACCTGACTTTCTGGATCCTGGAAGCCATCTTAGAGATAAGCACTGTCCTCCCATCAATTTGCTCCAGCGGGCTGAGTAACGGCTCCATTGTGAGACTTGCCACTATTTTTGGCACATTTATATATTTTATATATATAAATATATATAGATATATAAATATATATATAATATATATATATACCGAGCTACCGAGAGTATCCTGCCCACACAGCAAAGCCTGGCAAGCTCCCCGTGACAAATATAATATATATAAATATATTATATATAATATATATAAATATATATAAATATATAAATATATATAAATATATAAATATATAAATATATTATATATAAATATAATTATATAATATATATTATATATAAATATAATTGTATATATTTATATATATTATATTTGTCACGGGGAGCTTGCCAGGCTTTGCTGTGTGGGCAGGATACTCTCGGTAGCTTGCCAGGCTCTCTGAGTGGGGCAGAAGAATCAAACCCAGGTCGGCTGCATGCATCACAAATGCCCTACGCACTGTGCTCTCTCTCCAGCCCTTAGAGACAAGACTGGAATACAAATGAGGACATGCTTGATCATAGCAATACTATACCCATAGCACTGTCACTCTCCCTCTGGAAAAACATAAGTAAATGAAGGTACGCAAAGGTCTTTACTTTGGTACATAATCAGATGCATTATCCATTATTAACTGGGAAAGTTCTTTAGGGTAACAACATTACCCAAAAGCCGGAGACCCTCCTCAAGTAAAGAACCTGAACTATACATTTGAATTGTCTTCACCCACATACACACAGTGTACCCCAGGGTACAGACTATATTACTGACTGTATGGGGGGTATTGACTATATTACACTTACCCAAAATAATTTGCTAAATAACATATAAAACTCCTTCTGGTATACTTACAGAGAATATATAAATGAATATTATTGCTAAAAGGGCTGGAGCAATAGCACAGTGGTAGGGCGTTTGCCTTGCGCACTGCTGACCTGGCCAAGTAGGGTTCGATTCCTCAACCCCCTCTTAGAGAAACTGGCAAGCTACTGAGAGTATCTCGCCCACATGGCAAAGCCTTGCCAAACACAGTAACAAGTCTCACGATGGAGACGTTACTGGGCCCGCTCTAGCAAATTGATGAACAATGGGAGGACAGTGCTACTATTACTAAAAGAAAAAATGAAAATAATTTCAATATGCTAATTTTTTGTGACCTTGGACTCTGAACTCAATGGGACCTGGAACAGAGTTCCTCTGCCTGCTTCCCCCAGTCTCTGGCTTATGGGGTGACTCAGGGATCACACCCATAAGCCACACCCTGCCAGCACCAGATAATCTCCTCATTGGCCACCCACCAGAACTTATGGACTCTCTTCTCAGACAGGAGTATAAAAGGAAGCTCCCAGAAGCATGCCACAGGACTCCATGCCAGGCTGTGGGGCGGGTGAGAGCTCTCCCCACCCCAAGGGACCCATCCCCCGCAGCCGACCTCCACTGCACAACCACCGCCATGCTCCAGGCGCTTTCCAGACCGCACGGCCACTGACACATTAGAATGTACTTCCTACCCATTTATGCCTCTTGGAGAGCCCAGCAAGCTACTGTGAGTATCCCACCCTCAAGGTCAGAGCCTGGCAAACTCCCCATGGCATATTCGATATGCCAAATACAGTAACGACAACAGGTCTCATTACCTGAAAGAACCCTGAAAGAACCTCCAATCCTTGTGAAAAGATGAGTAAGAAGAGGCTGCTAAAATCTTGGGGCTGGGAATAGTAGAGACAATACTGTCACCCGCTCGAGTAATTCAACGATCAATGGGATCACAGTGATACAGTGATGCTAATTCTGAACTCATAGACCCTATATCCATTAATGTTGATTTTGAATAAACATATCCTCCTCTATCAGACTACAAATACCACGGTTCTATAAGCACCCTGACATTTGTCTCGCAATACTTCCTAATGCATTGACCAGAGACATCTACTTCTTTTTCCTTGGGGAATATGCTTAGAAATAAATCACCTCTAGCCACTTCTGCAAAACTAAAATGCACGAAACGTGTGATTGCCGTAAAGCTTTTGATCTAAGTGTTAAACAACAACAGTTATAATGACTAACGTGAGATTTTTCCTCCTCTCAGTCTCCTAAGTATTGAACTCCAAATTACTCAGTTAGTACATGGAGCATGTACTCTGCATTATGTATGGAGGAGAAATATTGACAGTAAGTGCACTTAACTAAGCCTTCCCCAGACACAGAGGTTAAAATCAGCGAGTATCTGTGATCAATTCCCCTATGGAGCTGTTAAAAAGGCGACGTGTACAAGACTCTGGTATCCTGAGGAGCTTCACATCATGCTTATTAAGTGAAAAAAAAAAGTCACTGGAATAATATTTATCAAGTGGCTATGTGCAAAGAGAACCTGATCTAAAAAGAATTTTAACCTCTGATCTATGATGACCTTTTCGTTTTCTTGCTTTGTGGCATTTTATTCAAAAGCTTGGAAAAATAAACATTATACTCTTTTTTTTCTTTAATAGAACAGATTTGTGTTTTCTTAGGCTTTGCTTTATATTCACAATTTAGGACTCTATTTATCTCTTCTATTTATGTATATATAAGTCTTTATCATCAGTACTGTTTTTGACTAAATAGGTGGGGGTTGAGAGGTTACAGAATAATATTAAATTTCAGGACCCCAAGCCAAATTCTTCAAAGAATTCACAACCCTACAAACTATAGTCTTCTGGATAAGTATTTCCTACTGTAAACAAGGAGCATCGAAAATATCAACAAACGTGCATATTTAATACATTAAACTCATGATTGTTATTTTTCTATGTTTATAACTTCAAATGTCAATATTTATAGCAAAACTTATTGGAAAATTGAGAATATAGACATTGTCCTGCTTACTCCTGCAACATATTAATTGATGTATTGTGAGCTCTGGGTTCAAATTGACTTGACATGTCTTCTGTTAATTATCTGGGAACCTGATACTGATGAGCATTGCTTGTTCGGTGTGACATCCCAAAAATAACGTTTAAAGGATAATCTAGGCACTATATTTTCAATTCTTTGTTTTGGATAGTGTTACAGAATTTCAAATGAGAGAAGTCCAAGTCTCAAAACAACCTGAAGAAAAAGCCTTCTAGACTCCACAATACAAAGAAAAACCTAAGATCGACATATAGCATACTTCAGCACATCTGACATCTCTCCCACTTCCTCTCATTATTCTTATCCCTCTTTTCCTCTCCCTTTCACCCCTTTCCTCTCCTTCCTTCCCTCGCTATCTTGATCTCTCAGTCTTGTTTTATTTTTCTTTTCATTGGCCTTATTCTCAGAAACATGTTATTTCCACAAAGAAGAAAAGTGTGCGGCACACAACTTTAGAAAGCATGTAACACCACACTTTCATAAATGGCCTAGAGGGATCTCTGAGGTACTTTACTAGATATACATTTCTATCTTTCCAGCATTTAGTCCAATTTCTTGACATTGCGAAAAGAAACTGTTTTGATGTGTTTCTTTTTCTCATGTTAACACATAACCCACGTCTCCTTCAGTTGTACATTGAAGATGTCTGCTTATCTTTTTATCATGGTGGGCACTGCTAGGGAACTGATCTGTGTATAGAATTCTGGTGAAATAATTTAAGGGTTAAGGGTGCACTGATAATCTTGAGTTAAAGAGATTACCTATGGCATAGAGAATATGATTTATTGTTGTTCTCCAAACTTTGTTTGTTTTTTACTAAGCGTAAAGAATTAGTATACAAATGGGTCTATAGTGCAATGCTGTATTTTACTAAACATTGAGCCAAGATAGGATGGCATCAAAACTGCTCAATTCCAGTCGTCTAGTAGTCTTGAGTGTCTTGGGCCAGCCAAGCTGAGTATAAGTTTCCATATTTCCTAACTCCCTCTGAATTTTAAAAGTGGATTAGCAGAGATTTATTAATCATTTAAATTTCTGCAATTAGAATTTTATAAATGAGCACACATTTTAGCCCGAATCATTCTTACTCAGTATGTTTCTCATTGATGAGTTCCTAAGAAGTCTATATCCTGTTTTCCCACAATATCTAGTATAGGAAGTGATTTCCAGCTCATTAGTGCACTGCAGCAGGTCAGTCTTAATTTGCTTTGGTTGGTGATCAAAATGAAATAGTTAAGTTGTTCTAACATGAGATGCATTATTTTGAGTAATTTTGATATTTTTCTAATAATTAATTAAACTGTCACAAAGAGTGTGTTTTTATAGAGATGGATATCTAAGTGTTTTAAAACAAGTAGATCTGTGTATGTCTATGCACTTAATCAAGATCTCTAAAAGTATGCATATAATAGTCTAATCTCTTTAAAATTACAAATTTTTAGCTGCTTACTATAGCTTACTTTCTTTTTAACCCTAAATCTCAAGATATTACCCGAAAGTTTAAAAAATATGTAAGCAGACTGATGGAAAAAGAAAATAATGAAATACATTCTAGACTTTTGAATAACATAAATAGATGAGTTTTCCTATTCTATACATTTCTCTAATATCCCCCAAATTTTCATTTTTCTTTGAATAATGTTCGGTTGGAGTGATAGCACAGTGAGTAGGGCATTTGCCTTGCATGCGACTGACCTGGGTTTGATTCCTCCGTCCCTCTTGGAGAGCCCAGCAAACTACTGAGTGTCTCTCACCCGCACCGCCTGGCAAGCTCCCCATGGCATATTCGATATGTCAAAAACAGTAACAAGTCTCACAATGAAGATGTTACTGGTGCCTGCTCGGACAAATGGATGAACAATGGGAGGACAGTGCTACAGTGCTTGAGTAATGGTAGCTCTTCCTCAAAAGTTATGTCTTAAAGCATATCACTAAAGCATAATCCTTAGTGAGGAAGCACTGTCTGCTGACCACATCCTGCATTTACCTCTATTGCTACAGATATAAATGGTGAAATTAATGGGTCAATGCAAAGGAACTTAAAAGATATGACTTCATTATTAATGTGCAGGGCACACGAGTTAATATGTCTCTCTATATGGATAAAAATTTGTAAGAATTACAAAACAGGTTCTTTATGTTTAGTGTTAACTAAAATCAGCTGCATGCATGAAAGTCACAATTACTAATTGGCCAAGTTTTTCCATTTATAATTCATCAGTATACAACTACTAATTAGTTAGTAAACTTAGACATGTGCTCAAATCAATGTCTGAGAGACTTGTCTTCCCCACTAGCTTATTTCTGTAATTATAGACATGATATACAAAATTTTGGACGGCTTCTGTTCTAAGAAACTAAATATTCCTCAATTAGAGTCACTAATTGGAAATATCAGCTTTACACTGAATGCAGTCATCCTGTTGGAAAATTGATGTGTTTGAATAATATAAATGCTTACCAGAACAATAAAAGTTTGGGGCACTGTCATACACAGGCTGAAGACCATAACTGAATTTTCCGTGCAAAAAATATTGATGCCTTACAGAAGAAAATAAGTCAATTTTATTTATTTTATAGAAGTCTTAGTGTATGGCAGATACTCCAAGTCAATCCTCCAACTTCCCCCTTCCCTCTTGCTAAAAATTGATTCAGAGAGGCATTGTCATTTCATTTTCATTTTCATCATTTCATCATCCTGTTATTCGTCGATTGCCTCGAGCAGGCCCCAGTAACGTCTCTTTTGTCCTAGCCCTGAGATTATATTCAAGGCTCCTTAGGAGAATGAGACCCATCATTGTTACTACTGGTACTGGGCATATTGGGTACGCCACAGGGAGTTTGCCAGACTCTGCCCTGTGGGCAGGCTACATTCGGTAGCCTGCCAGTTTGTCCAAAGTAGGAATGAGATAATAAGATGTCGTAAAAAGATGTCCTGATAAGATGTCACGCGGCCGTGAATGCGGCCGCGCGGTTCCGGGAGCTGGATTTTATAGTCTCTGAGTCTTGGCCGTTGATGGGATTACACGGTGCCAGGGGGCCAGGTGGTGGGTGTGACCTCCGCCTACTGGAATTTGGAGGATCTGGGTGGAGGATGTTCGACTCCAATCCGAGTAGGCTGGGAGATCTCGGCCCCGGAACCCGCGTGGATTTGTCCCTCTGCCAGTACCTTCATGTGCCAGTACCTCTCTCCCTCTCTCTCAGAGAGGCATTGTATTTAGGTTAAATCTTGCTATGATAATTCATTCTGGTCAATAAATTGGAGGTACACAGCTGCTGGAGTTTCTTGAGAAAGTGTTTGTTCCACTGGTGCAAAGATTATCCATTATGAACGATCACAATCACGACCATCCTGTTATTCGTCGATTGCCTCGAGCAGGCCCCAGTAACGTCTCCTTCGTCCTAGCTCTGAGATTTTTTTTTAAAGAAGTGCCATATTCAACGCTCTTTCAGAGTTAAGAGAATGAGACCCATCATTGTTACTGGTATTTGGCATATTGGGTACGCCACGGAGAGTTTGCCAGACTCTGCTGTGTGGGCAGGTTACATTCAGTAGCCTGCCAGTTTGTCCAAAGTAGAAATGAGATAATAAGATGTCTTATTATCTCATTATGAACAATATCTGGAGATTAGTTCATTTTATTAGTCAAATGAGAAATTCCAGGAAAATTACAGGTAATTTATCCTTTGCAACAAATGAAATGTTAAACTAAGGGCTAAAGTCTACAGTTAGACTTTATTCAGAGAAGAAAACATATTTATTTTATGTTACTATAATTTTTTAAATTTATAACTTAATATAATGAACTGACATATACTTATTTTCTACAATCACATTCTATAGTACCACTTAGTCTCTAATCACCTGGTGAAAAGATTTAATATCTTTAAACTTAGTCACAATGCAGTCTCTGAATTACAGTACATTCAAATCTATTAGGGTTAAATAAACATTTGAGTTGTCATTTTCATGAGATTTCCTGGCATGGATTGCACTCTTGCATATTATTTAATATTTGCAGATATAATCAATGTCTAAATAGAGGAAACTGAGGATCAAAGGTACCTAACATTTGAAAAAGACACTATTGCACACAATTGAGTTGGGGGGCGTTGAGAGGAAGGGGTCTTGGAGTTCTTGTGAGAGCATGGGGTACATGAGTACTGGATGTAGTATGGAATTACATGCCTGAGAAATCCTTACTAAAAGCCCTGTAAAACACTGAATATCAATACAAAATTATTATTATTATTTTTTTGGCCGCACCTGGGAATGCTCGAGAGCTACTCCTGGTTTTGCATTCAGGAATCACTCCTAACAGTTCTAATACTGACACAGATATACAAAAAGACTAACACAAAAGCTCAAATTTTCTTATTCTACTTATAGGTCCTCTTTATAACATAATATAATACCTCACTTTGTTAAGAAAGGAATGACAAAGCTATCATAGTCCAGACATCAGTATATGCAGTGGAAATGTTCCCTACTCCAAACAGGTGGGTAATGTAAGATGCATGTAAGAAAAATGGGTAATGTAAGGTGAATGGAAGAGAGAAGAAAATCAGAGTGTTGGAATTTAGTAGTTTTGAAGAGGTGTATGTAAATGACAGTAGATGAGAAGTTAAAATTAGAGTTCTGGGGAATCCCATAAAGTCCTGTTTATACCCTTACTTTATATAAGTATGAACTTTTCCATGTGTGAAACCCTGGTCTTTGGAGCACTACAGAAAACAGTTATGACTCTGCATCTCATTTATAATGGGCTGAAAAATAATTGCTCCATCTTTTTTTTTTCCATCCAACCTCCTCGTCTTCATTTTAGCAAGCCTATTTCACTCACAGGCATTCATGGAGGCCCTCAGCTGCCAAAATGTGTATGTTACATCATAACCCTTCCCATATTATCTTCTACATTTTAGGTCCTCATAGGAAAATCCTAAACAAAAGGGATGATATAAATATATGCATATAATGATATATATATAATGGTAGTAACCAAAATCAAGTTCAGTTATTGACTATTTTAAGTTTTGCTTATGGTTAGAATAGACTAAGAAAAACTACAAAAGAAACTCACTAAGGCACCCCATTTTTCACCTTCCCTAAGGCAGAACAAGATGTTTCTTCTTTTCATAAGACAGTGACCTTGTATTTAGCCTTGTACGACCAAATGTACAAAGCCATTTTTCTTGAAATAAAGAGAAAATGCATGAAGGCCAAGTGATGAGAATAAAGACAATCAATATAGCACCAACACATAAGAAAATATCACTGCTACAGATGTTTCTCTGTTTATGTTTAGTGCCACTTCTGGTAGACTTGGCCCCTAACCAATACTAAGAGAGAAGAAGTGATGCTGGTGGATGAGAGTTCCAAAGCATTAGCCAAATTCCAGTTTGAATGCTAACATCTTACAGGGTTTATTAAGGATATTCCCATCACTCCACAAAAGCATATTAATTGCTGCTGATTCACCCCAAAGTTTCATGCCATTTGAAGTGGGCATTTAATCATGTTTCCATTGCAAAGTGAACCATTTGTGTAGGTGTGTAGCTATAAAATAGGGGCATGCTATTTCCTAGAACAAGCAGAAAAATAACTCAAAAATGCAATACACATGATCATTTGCATCATTAATGAGTACTGTGTAAATTTAATTGGGAACACAATTTGGCTATGAATATTTAACATGATTTTTCCAGGAAAATAAAAAGCATTGCATTAATGATTATTTAATTAATACACAAAATGGATTCATCATTTTATTACTCATGCATGAAAACATCTTACAGATGATCTATAAATGGTGTTAGTCCTACACTGAATCCTCCAACTTTTAGTTGACCTTTAGGTCACTGTTCCTATCTTCCTTTGTTTCCTTATTCCAAATGAGTGCATACTATCTAGGTATAGGTCTAGGTATAGAGATTTGTTTGTAAATCAATTCAATCATTTAATGAAGCATAATTTTGTTTTATTAGTAGTTTCCAAGGATACCATGCATGTGAATGTATCTTGTGAAGCTTAAGTTTGTTGCATATTATTATTATTATTATTATTGTGTTAACTTTTGCAATTATGTGAAGCTGTCATTGGGTAAGTGGTCTTGTCTGATTTTTCTAATATGCTGTCTCATAAAGTACAACTCTTACCATTCCACTGCCATCTAAACAGGTGAGAATAGTATTATTCTATATAGTAGAGGTGAATAAGATGTAAGGAGGTTAAATTCACTGGATAAGTATTATACATCTTCTAAATGATAAAGAAGCAAAATGTAAAAATGAAGAAGCACGGATATTCTATTAGAGTAGTAACTCATCGTTCCTCATTTCTTCTTCACAATTACTTCTTCCCTCATAATCTATTTTCTTGTCAGAATTGAAAAACAAGCATGTAATCACAAATGGCAAAGTACTTCATCTCAGTGTACTCTGGCCCCCAAATGGCCTTTATGACGTCATACTTCTGACTGCAACCTTTGGTTATCTGGCTATACATGTTTTCATATATACTGACCTTTTCCTCTCTTTAGGATACTTTTATCTAATCTTTCTCTATGGAAGCTCTCATGATCCCCATCTCAATTCAATGGTACCTTCTCTTAGAAGAGATCCTTGACAACCCAATCTAACAACTTTCCAAACACCTTTTCGGAATCTAAATTATTTTTGTTGTTTTTCCTGAACACAGTCAGTAGGATTACTCCTTGTTCTGTATCTTGTTCTCTTTGTCCTCTCCTGGTAGGCTCACAGAATCATTGGTCAGTCACATGAAAGCCTAGCACACTATCTGCTGTATTATCCATACATACCCTTGTCTTTACTATTTTTATTTCTATGTCACTGTCACTGTCCTCCCGTTGTTCATTGAGCAAATTGCTCGGGCAGGTCCAGTAACATCTCCATTGGAGACTTTGTTGTTACTGTATTTGGCATATCGAATACATCACGGGTAGCTTGCCAGGCTCTGCCGTGTGGGCGAGATACTCTCGGTAGCTTGCAGGGCTCTCTGAGAGGGGCAGAGGAATCGAACTTGGGTTGGTCATGTTGGCTGTGTGCAAGGCAAACGCCCTACTGCTGTGCTATCGCTCCAGCCCATTACTATGTAAAACTAACCAATTTATTCACAAGCATATAATTTACCTTTCTTAATGGATACAAGCATATTGTGAGCAGTGGCCACTATATTCCCCAAATATGATTTTAAACTAAAACTATGCCTCACATTTGCAATGTTGAATAGATATTTGTTGAATGAAACAACGAACTGACAATGTTTTGAATATTTAGCACTGAATTATCAGAGATATTCTGAGGTAGACTATGAGACTGGCTATACAAATTTTTGCATTATGTGAATGGAAGTTAGATTGAAACATTTAAACACACATAGTTTTTACTTTTTAAAAAATACTTGTATAGTCAAAGGGACTATGATTTACAAAGTTACTGATAGTTGAGTTTTAGGCATATAACATCAACAGAAACGGTTGTCAACTTCCCTCGATCAGTGTATGATCCATAGTCCTACCTCCCACACTCTGCACCTGTCAACAGACACATTAAAAAAGTTTGGGGGTTTCAACTTATATCTCATCCAAATCACATATTTTTACCTAAAAGAAACTCATATCCTAAACCTTAGTATTTATTTGGTAGCAGTGAGCTGTATTCAGGGAAAGTTTAGCTTTTAAGCACCATCATCAAACATCCCATGAACACTCCTTTAGAACAAAACTATGAAATCCTGGTGGGTCACGAAATGATAAATAATTTCACAACATGACCTGTAGGGAAAAAAGTTTCTAAAGTTCATGATGCTGTTGAAATAACCATTCTTGACAACTTTGGAAATATAGTGTGAAGTATTCCAAGATCATGAGCATGCTTGTTATATCTAGTAACTGTTAGCTGAGGACAAAAGATGAGACCTTAAGGTCAGATTCAAGTTTTAAACTTTACTCTGAAGGAGAAAAAAACAGATACAGAGAAAACTGTAGAAATATATTGAAACTCAGATAAATCTCTAAGGTTTTGAGACGTAAATAGTGTGTGGTAACAAAATTGGGTTGAAAAAAGTTTTAAAAAACCAATAAAGCAAAGTCAATATATATAATGACTTTATATATACACTATGCAATGCTACACTATACAATATATAATATATATTGACTTAATATATAATATATTGACTCACATTGATTTAAAGAAGGCCTTTGATTCTGTTGAGACTGAAGTGGTCATTGAAACCCTAGCAAAACAGGACATTCAAACTCAATACATCAGGATCCTCCATGAGTTGTATTGTGGATTCACTACCAGGATCTCACCATACTACAAGGAAGTGATCATCCATGTCAAGAGAGGAATTCAGCAGGGTGATGCCATTTCACTGAAACTTTTCAGTGCCACCCTCGAGAATGTCATGCGATGACTGGAATGGGAAGGAATGGGATTGAATATAGACAGTTGGCAACTACACCACCTCCACTTTGCTGATGACATTGCTCTAATAACACCAAACATTAGCCAAGTGGCACAAATGCTGGCTGACTTTGACCATGAGTGTGGAAATGTTGACTACAGCTGAATCTCATGAAGACAATGTTTATGAGAAACGGTTTCGTTCCTGACTTTCCATTCATTCTCAACGGAACGAACATCTCCGAATGCAACAGTTATGTGTACCTAGGTCGAGAAGCCAACACGACAAATGACCTGCCACATGAGTTGCGCAGGAGGAAGAGAGCGGCTTGGAACACCTTCAAGAGTGACAAATAAATAGCTAAGAGGATGAAGAACCTCCAGCTCGAGCACATCTCTTCAATTCCACTGTTCTTCCTGCATTAACATACGCCTTAGAGACCTGGGCCATATGAAAACAGGATGAGAATGCTATTCTGGTCTCCCAAAGAGGAATTGAAAGAGCTATGCTTGGAGTATCATGTTTCACTCAAATGAGAGAAAGAATCTGGAGTTCCGACCTCCATCGACGATTGAGAATCAAGGATGTTGTCTCATTTGCCAAGGCATCGAAAATCAGATGGGCTGGACACATACTGCGATTTGGAGATGACTGCTGGACTAGAGCTGTTATGGACTGGATTCCACGGGATGTTAAAAGATCGCTTGGCTGCCCACCTATGAGATGGTCAAACTTCTTGTTCAAGACCCTGAAAGATCGGTCTGAGACTCTTCATGTACCTGGAGCAAGCAGACACCATTGGGCTATACTAGCATGAAACAGGGATGACTGGAGACGTTTCTGGGGCCCACTTGAGCAAATCAATGGGTAACGGGATGTCAAGTGATCAAGTGATCAAGTGATATACATACATACACACATACATGTGTATATGCTTGCATATATATGTATATTGACTTTATATATAACCAAATACATTTTGTTTTATATACCATAAGCACACGACACATTACTAACTACAATAACTGATTTTACTTATAACTTTCCTTTCACATTGTCTCTCAAACATCTTTTGATGCCTAGTAAAATGAGGAACTGTGTCACATTTGGTTAAAACTTTCCTAGCTCAGAGAGACAGAGACAGCAAGAATGAGAGAGGGAGAGATGGAGGGAAAGAGAAAAAGACAGAGCGGTACTGGTGCCTGCCCTAGCATTACGTGGGGGCGGGAGGGAAACTGGGGACATCAGTGGTGGGAAATGTACACTGGTGGAGAGATAGGTGTTGGAACATTATCTTCCTGAAACACAGTGATGAAAAATTTTATAATTGTGTATCTCACTGAGATTCAATAAAAACCAAAACGAAATAAATGTTTCCTAGCGGGAATGAAAGATAGCACAGCAGGGAGGATGCATTTCATGCAACTGGCGAATCCAGGCTCAATCTCTGGCACCCCATATTCTACCAGGAGCCTTGTCTGGAGTGAAGCCTGAGCACAGAGCCAGGAGTAAGTCCTAAGAACCTCCAGGTATGGCCCCCAAACAACAGAAAAAGATCCTTGGAACTGGAGAGACAGTGCAGGAGTACTAGCCCTATATGGCTAAACTGGTTTCATCTCCACCACCACATCAGAGTCACTGAGGCACAGCCAGAAGCTTTCCCCAAGCACAAAGACAGGAATAACCCCTGAGAACTTGCTGGTGTACTTCTTACAAAAAATTCCTGCTGAGCTAACATATTTAAGATAAAATAGTGTCTCAACTTTCTCTCAGATCTATACTTATGCAGCATTTATAGGTGTCTAACCTGAATAAAACTCGAAGTAAAAAAGATATATTCCCTAATTTCATCATATGTCTCAAAAGTTAATCATATTAGAATTATTTTTAGGTAATCAAAGTGCACACAGAATTTTGCCCCCTGAAAGTCAAAGTCATATGTATGCAGGAAGACTCATGAAATTGTTCTACTGTAGTCCATTGATGTAATGTGAGATAGAGGCATGATCTTCTACCCATTTCCTTATCTCTATCCCAGATTTTGTTATCATTAGGTAAGATTCTTCTTTTCTCCAGGGAAGATTTTTGACAGGATTATGAAAGTTCCCAAGAGATCAAACATTGGCTCTTTCTCTGAGGAACAAACAAATACTAGTCCCTTATTCACTTCTCAAAAACAATGGCAGAATAAATGAAATGCTTTTTCATATTATTAATATACTCTGAAGTTATAAAGCTCTAGCTTCATCACAAATGTGAAGCAATATAATATTTAATTGGTAATGGTTGTTGATCCTCAAAAGCTGTACAAGACATAAAGTGAATTTGTTTATTTCTCTAGGGACCCTTTGAAGGGCAAGGAAGATACCTGGTAGGTAGATTACCTGAATGAAATTGTAGTCAAATATGAATTTGGATTCAAACTCAAGGCGTTTGTATCCACACACCAATTTATACTTTTCTTGGCGTCTCCATAGGATTACAATAATCCAATAAATCAAAATAAAGAAATACATACATTACCCTTTGCAGCCTTAGACTAGAATGCAAGGATCAAGAGAAGTAATCCACAAAATACAGCTGATATGAAGTGTGGAAGGTAAAGTCTACAAAGGAGTTTATACACAAAGGACTCTTTTTTTTTTTTGCTGTATACACTTTTATTGACTTTTTTTCCTTTCTTTTATTTAGATTACACAAAGGACTCTTAAAGTATATCTCATAAGAAACTTCCTTCCATTTTGCAATAGCCAATAATTTAGGGGAATATTCCTTGAGAAGTCAGCCCATTGATTGGTTTACAATTTTTTAAGTTTAAAGTAATTTCAACCTTATAAAAATGAGTCAAAACTAATGTATAGAGCTTCTATATATCCTTTGAAGATTTACCAATTCATAGTACATTACCACACTTGTTTCCCCTTTGATTAATTTAAATAATTTAATGTGGTTATATGTGTATTCATATTAAATGTGTGCATATATGTAACTCAGGACATTGAACTGTTAATAATACAACATTAATATAATCTAGAGTCTATATTCCAAATTAATAAATGATCCAATTATACTCTTTAAAGAATTTTTTCACTATAAGTTTTATCACTTCACAATTATTGATTATACTTAGTTATCAATCTGTTCTTTCTTCTTAATTCCTTTTAGATAATATATGACTAGAGAGAAAAACTAAAAAAAATGCTATATCCTTCTTGGGATATCACCCTAAAGACAAGAGAGAGCACAACGTCAAACTGTAGTCCAATTTCCCCACTGTGTCATAACTAATTTCCCCTTTCAATAAGGAAAATATGCAATCACAGAGAAACTTGGGATTATTAAAAATATTTTTATCAAGATTTTCTCTCAATATGCATATCTACTGACATTTTTTGCCTAAAAAATCTGTGCTAAATATAATCATTCAGACAAATTAAAAAAAATGATATACCAGATAAAAATTCACACAAATATGGTAAATTACTTTATAACTAAGGAACCAAGAGCATACAATGGGGAAAAGAAAATTTCTTCGGTAAATGTAGTTGGAACAACTGAATGTTTATGTACAAAAGAATGAATGCGGTTCCTTTCTGGGCACGCGCAGCTAGAAACAGCCCCTAGACAGCCGGTTTTCAACCCCTGATCTGCGTGGGACGGGCACAGAGGCCCAGCTCTGGGCAACAAAGCTGAATGGCTCCAATTCCAACAGGTACAGCCCGCCCCCAAGGGCTTGGGTTCCTTTCTGGGCATGCGCAGCTAGAAACAGCCCCTAGACAGCCGGTTTTCAACCCCTGATCTGCGTGGGACAGGCACAGAGGCCCAGCTCTGGGCAACAAAGCTGAACGGCTCCAATTCCAACAGGTACAGCCTGCCCCCAAGGGCCTGGGTTCCTTTCTGGGCACGCGCAGCTAGAAACAGCCCCTAGACAGCCGGTTTTCAACCCCTGATCTGCGTGGGACAGGCACAGAGGCCCAGCTCTGGGCAACAAAGCTGAACGGCTCCAATTCCAACAGGAGACCTTCCCAACTCCTCACCCAGTGCCAGGGACTGTTTCCGGAGCCGCGGCCGCTGATGCGGCCGCGAAATATTTTCCCACTACATATGCCATAGGAACCATAAGCTAACTTCTTAGATGGAAACTTCTCTATTTTAGCTCAGCCACTAGAAACACAGTAGCCAATAACTCATAAGCCTATCTTAACTCACACTGCATATCAAGCAGAATAGTAACAGTGAACGTGAAGGACTAAACCACACCTCTCACAATGGTAAAGCAACGCAAAAGCCCATCAAACTTTCATATTGAAGAGTCTAGCCCAGATGACACCAACAGTACTGTAGTGTTAGACAACCTCTCTGACAAGGAATTCAGAAGGGAGCTACTTAGGATGCTTAGGGAATTAAAAGAAACAATGGAAAACAATGCCAATAGAAGACAAGAGGATCTGAAGGCAGAAATGAGGAAAATGCAATCAGAAATGTCAGACCTGAAAAATCTTGTAGGCGAATTGAAAAGCTCAGTGGAAGGCCTCAGCAGCAGAGTAAGAGCGGCTGAGAACAGAATCAGTGAGCTCGAAGATGAAGTTGAGAGACTATCCAGAAAAGAGCAGAAAATGGAAAAGAGACTCACAATTCGGGAACAGATGGCAAGAGAAGATCGTGATGAAGCCAAGTGGGGTAACATAAGAATTATTGGAGTCCCAGAGGGACAGGAAGAAAACCTCGATGAAGAAGAAACTGTCAAAGAAATCATTGCTACAACATTTCCAGAGCTGAAGAAAACTTGTGACCACATTCAGGAAGCCCGAAGGGTACCAGCTAGAAGAAATCCGAATAAAAATACCCCAAGACACATTCTGATCAAAATGACCAAAACCTTAGACAGAGACAAAATTCTGAAAGCAGCAAGATCGAAGAAAGAAATCTCTTACAAAGGAGCATCCTTAAAATTCACAGCTGATTTTTCTGATGAAACCCTCATGGCCCGAAAACAGTGGTGGGACATAGTAAAAAAACTCAATGAAATAAATGCCTCCCCAAAAATACTTTTCCCAGCAAGACTCTCATTCATAATAGAAGGAACAACACACAGTTTCACAGACAAACAACAGCTCAGGAACTTCATAGACTCAAAACCATGGTTACAAGAACAACTAAATGGGCTACTTTAAGGCAAGAAAGGCCCCTCAAATACACCAAACTTTAACAGAACAATGGGACAAAATCCCATAACAATAATCTCTCTCAATGTCAATGGGCTAAACGCACCAATTAAAAGACATAGAGTGGCAGGATGGATTAGAAAATTGAACCCAACATTCTGCTGCCTGCAAGAAACGCATCTCAATAGTCAAAGCAAACACAGACTCAGAGTCAAAGGCTGGAAAACAATCCTACAGGCAAACAGCTCCCATAAAAAAGCTGGGGTAGCCATCCTTATATCAGACCACATCGATTTCAGAGTGAGG
Organism: Sorex fumeus; assembly: GCF_029834395.1. NCBI lineage: Eukaryota > Metazoa > Chordata > Mammalia > Eulipotyphla > Soricidae > Sorex > Sorex fumeus. Next base: position 7,007,973 of record NW_026606322.1, on the reverse strand, counting down.
AAGGTCATAAGAGACAGTGAAGGCCATTTCTTATTGATCAGAGGATCTGTACAACAGGAAGAACTTACAATAATAAATGTATATGCACCTAATGAGAGACCAGCAAAGTACTTAAAACAACTACTCATAGATTTGGAAAAAGACATCAATAGCAACACAATACTAGTGGGAGACTTCAACACTGCTTTGTCACCTCTTGATAGATCAACCAGACTCAAGCTTAGCAAGGACATACTTCATTTGAGGGAAACAATGGAAGAAAGGGACTTAGTAGATATATACAGGACACTTCATCCACAAAAAGCTGAATACACATTCTTCTCAAGCGTACATGGAACATTCTCCAAGATAGACCACATGCTGAGCCACAAAACATGCCTCCATAAAATTAAGAAGGTAGAGATTGTATCAACAATCTTCTCAGACCATAATGCGCTGAAATTAGAAGTAAATCACACACAAAAACAGAAAACTAAATCAAACACCTGGAAATTAAACAGTGCACTATTGAACAACGAGTGGATTAGACAGGAAATCAAAGAGGAAATCAAAAGATTCCTAGAAACGAATGAAAATGAGAACACGAGTTACCAAAACTTATGGGACACAGCAAAGGCTGTGTTAAGAGGAAAGTTTATAGCTCTACAAGCATTCCTCAGGAAGGAGGAGCGAGCACACATAAGTAACCTAACCTCACAGCTTAAGAGCTTGGAGAAGGACCAAAAAAAGGAGCACAACCCGAACAGGAGAAAGGAAATAATAAAACTCAGAGCAGAGATTAACGAGATGGAAACCCAAAAAACAATCCGAAAGATCAATGAAACCAAAAGCTGGTTCTTCGAGAAAATTAACAAGATCGATAAGCCTCTAGCAAAACTCACAAAGAAAGGGAGAGAGAAAACCCTAATAAATCGAATCAGAAATGAAAAGGGGGTCATTACAACAGAAACCACAGAAATTCAGAGGATCCTCAGGGAGTACTTTGAGAAGCTTTATGCCACGGAACATCAAAACCTCGAGGAAATGGATAAATTCCTAGACTCCTACAGACTCCCAAGGCTGAACCAAGAAGACCTGGAATACCTGAACAGACCTATCACCATCAAGGAAATTGAAATGGTAATAAAAAGTCTCCCCAAGCACAAAAGTCCTGGCCCGGATGGATTCACTAGTGAATTCTTCCAAATCTTTAAAGAGGACTTACTCCCGATGCTCTTTAAGCTTTTCCACAAAATTGAAATATCAAAAACACTTCCGAACAGTTTCTACGAAGCAAATATCACACTGATACCAAAAGCAGACAGAGATACCACAAAGAAAGAGAATTACAGGCCGATATCCCTGATGAACACAGATGCAAAGATCCTCAACAAACTACTAGCAAATAGAATCCAACTACTCATCAAAAAGATCATACACCATGACCAAGTAGGATTCATCCCAGGGATGCAAGGATGGTTTAACATTCGGAAATCAATCAACATAATCCACCATATCAACAAAAGAAAAGATAAAAAGCATATGATCATATCAATAGATGCAGAGAAAGCATTTGATAAGATCCAGCACCCCTTTATGATGAAAACCCTAGCCAAAATGGGTATAGAGGGGACCTTCCTCAACATAATTAAAGCCATCTACCACAAGCCTACAGCAAGCATCATCCTCAATGGGGAAAAACTGAGAGCCTTCCCTCTAAGATCAGGGACGAGACAGGGATGCCCACTCTCTCCACTGCTGTTCAATATAGTACTGGAAGTACTTGCAATAGCGATGAGGCAGGAAAAAGATATTAAGGGCATTCAGGTAGGAAAGGAAGAAATCAAGCTCTCACTATTCGCAGATGATATGATACTCTACTTAGAGAACCCAATAACTTCCACCAAAAAACTCCTAGAAACAATAGACTCGTATAGTAAAGTTGCAGGTTATAAAATCAATACCCAAAAGTCCATGGCTTTCCTATACGCAAACAGTGAGAGAGAAGAAAGCAACATGAAAAAAACAATCCCATTCACAATTGTGCCCCAGAAAATCAAGTACCTAGGAATCAGCTTAACTAAGGAAGTAAAGGACCTGTACAAAGAAAACTACAAAACGCTACTTCAGGAAATAAAAGAGGACATGAGGAAATGGAAAGATATCCCCTGCTCATGGGTCGGGAGACTTAACATTGTCAAAATGGCAATACTACCAAAAGCATTGTATAAATTCAATGCAATCCCTATAAGGATACCCATGACATTCTTCAAAGAAATGGAGCAAACACTCTTGAAATTTATATGGAACAATAAGCCCCCACGAATAGCTAAAGCAATTCTTGGGAAAAAGAAAATGGGAGGAATCAACCTCCCGAACTTCAAACTGTACTACAAAGCAGTAATAATTAAAACAGCATGGTACTGGAACAAAGGCAGAACTGCAGACCAATGGAACAGGGTTGAATACACTGACATCTCTCCTCAATCATATGCTCATCTAATCTTTGATAAAGTTGCAAGTAATGTGAAGTGGAGTAAGGAAAGCCTCTTTAATAAATTGTGTTGGCATCACTGGACGGCTAAATGCAAAAAAATAGGCTCAGAACTCTGCCTAACACCATGTACAAAAGTAAGATCAAAATGGATTAAAGACCTCAACATCAGACCAGAAACCATAAGGTACATTGAAGATAAAGTTGGCACAACCCTCCATGACATTGAAGCTAATGGTATCTTCAAAGATGCCACGCCACTGGCCGAGCAAGTGAAAACAGAGATAGATAAATGGGACTATCTTAAACTAAGAAGCTTCTGCACCTCCAAAGAAACAGTGACCAAAATACAAAGACAGTCTACAGAATGGGAAAGGATATTCACCGAATACACATCTGACAAGGGGTTGATATCCAGGATATACAGAATACTGGTTAAACTCCACAAGAAGAAAACATCCAACCCCATCCAAAAATGGGGCAATGAAATGAACAGAAACTTTCTCAAAGAAGAAATCCGAATGGCAAAAAAGCACATGAGAAAATGCTCTACATCATTAATCATCAGGGAGATGCAGATCAAAACCACAATGAGATACCATCTCACACCTCAGAGACTGGCCCACATCCAAAAGAACAAAAGCAACCGATGCTGGCGTGGATGTGGCGAGAAAGGGACACTCCTTCACTGTTGGTGGGAATGTCCACTGGTTCAGCCCTTCCTGAAAACAGTATGGACGATTCTCAAAAAATTAGAAATTGAGCTCCCATTTGACCCAGCAATACCACTCCTGGGAATATATCCCAGAGAGGCAAAAATGTATAGTCGAAGTGACATCTGCACTTGTTTGTTCATTGCAGCGCTCTTTACAATAGCCAGAAACTGGAAGAAACCTGAATGCCCAAGAACAGATGACTGGTTAAAGAAACTTTGGTACATCTACACAATGGAGTACTATGTAGCTGTTAGAAAAGATGAAGTCATGAAATTTACATACAAGTGGTACAATATGGAAAGTATCATGCTAAGCGAAATGAGTCAGAAAGAGAGGGATAGACATAGAAAGATTGCATTCATCTGGGGGATATAAAGTAACAAAGTATGAGATTAATACCCAAGAATAGCTGAGATCAGCACCAGGAGGATTACTCCATAACTTAGAGGCCAGTCGGGTATCCTAGAGGAAAGGGCAGTTCAGATAGAGAAGGGAGCACCAAATAAAGGATGTTTGGAGGATCCTCCCAGGAGGGGAGATGCATGTCGAAAGTAGACTATGGACTGAACATGTTTGCCACTCAATGCCTCTTTTGCAGACCACAACACCCAAAAGGAGAGAGAGAACACAGGGGATTGCCCTGCCACAGAGACAGGGGGGATGGGGGGATGGGGGTGGGAGGGATATTATCCATGGTGGTGGAAAATGGGCACTGGTGGAGGGATGGGTATCTGATCATTGTATAATTGAAACCAAAGCACAAAAAATTGTAAATCTACAACTTTAAAAAAATAAAATAAAATAAAGGGAAAAAAAAAGAATGAATGCAGAACAGTACCTCACAGAATCTAGCAAAAATAAATTTAAACAATGAAATACTAATACCTAAACATATAACGTGACATAGCACAGAAGAAAACAGAACAAAATACTTTGATAGTAGTTTCAAAGATGTTTTTAATACCGCAACTCCAGTAACAATGAGACAGAAAAAAATCAAGAACAATAATTGTCATAAATAGAAAATTCACAGCTGCATAAAATTAAAAAAGAAACTTATTCAGAGTGAAAGAAACTATCAATAAGATGAGAAGACATCCTATGAAATGAAAGAAAACATTTGTACATTATATAAATATGCAGAGGACTTATATCCAAGGTATTAATTCATTGTTCAACAACAAGTAATAAATAACACCAGGCAAAATGAGAGGAAGAGATGAATAAACATTTTCAGAAAATGACAAATAGATAAAGGAGACAAGGCACATGCAAAATACTCATTATCACTTATTATTAGGGAAATAAAATTAAAAAACTACAGTGAGATCTTATATTATACCTGGGAGAATAGTCAGTATCACAAATACTGTCAGAAATAGGAAGTGTTGGCAAGGATATGGGTAAAAAAAAAAAAAAAAGGCCCTCCCGTTGTTCATCGATTTGCTCGGCGGGCCCAGTAACGTCTCCATTGGAGACTTTGTTGTTACTGTGTCTGGCATATCGAATACTCTCGGTAGCTTGCCGGGCTCTCTGAGAGGGGCAGAGGAATCGAACTCGGGTCGACCATGTTGCCTGCGGGCAAGGCAAACCCCCTACCACTGTGCTATCGCTCCAGCCCTTTGGGTAAAAAGAACCTATATGTTGTTGGTAAGAATGTAAATTTGTCTATCCTCTATGGACTAGATTATCATATGACCTAGCAATTCAGCTACTAAGTATCTCAAGAACATAGAGCCCTGAATCAAAAAGTTATATTCAGTTCTATGGTTCCTGCAGCGCTATTTACAATAACCAAAATTCTGGAAAGTGCTCTATAGCAGATGAGTGAATTAAGAAGAATGGGTATACAGACACACACACACACACACACACACACACACACACACACACACACATTAAGATACTACTCAGGAACAAGAAAATATAAAATCTTGTAACTTAGCACAGAATGGATAGTGTTAAAGAGTGCCATGCCAATCTAAATAAGTTTGAAGAGGGGTATGGTGTTGCTCAGCAGGTCAACCTGTACCTGCAAGGTGAGTGCATCAGTAATCTGATGGTGCCTTCAGGCTTCCTTGATACTCCAAAATTGCTGCTGTGCCTCTGGCCAGAGCCCAACAACTTGGGACCAAGTTGTTAATTTCCTGAGAAATTTAATGGCCAAAAGTTAGGTATGTGGGAGTCACACCCACAAACCATTCTGGCTCAGTTATATATGGTCATTCATCGGCCTTGCTTCAGAGACCCATAAATAAATCTTGAAAGAGATCAAAAGCAGGCCAGTTAAGTGTATTAATGGCCATGATTCAGAGATTCACAAATGAATCTCTGTGGAAAGCAGCATGCTACAGAGATGTCTCTCCACCTGGTACCAGGCTGATTTCACTGAGCCACCTCAGAGGGGGGCAGGTATGCCAACTCCACTTGCCCCAAATAAACCTCAGCAGACGCAAACCTCCAGAATCCAATCATCTCACACTCATGACCAACCTTCACAGGCTCATCTCCAGCCCTATCCCGCTCCACCCCTCCCCTCATGAGGATGAATCTGCCAAAAAAAAAAAAAAATAACCAGGTATGCCGGACCAGTGACTGAAAACTCCAGGCTTCCAGGAACCAGGGATGGGAGACCTTCCCCCATCTCTCTGTCCTTCCAGTTTCCTGGCAGTCATGCTCAAGAACTACCTCTGGGCACCATTTAAGCTTACTAATGGCCATGACCAAGAGACTCACCAATGATTCTCAGAAGAGAGGAACATGTCACAGAATTGCCTCCAGGCCCCAAATATCTAAAAATTTTAGAATTCTAGGAGTGTATGGCCACAAAAGTGGTCACGTGACACCTCATACTATTCATGGCAAGCAATACAAAATAAATTATTTAGCATCTGCCTAAGGGGCAGACTGGGGTGGTGGTAGAAAGAGCCAAAGTAATGGTGGTGGGAAGTAGCAAGGGTGGTGTTATTGGTGTTGAAATAATGAATGTAAGCAATTATTGTGAACAACTTTATGAAAAATTAAAAAAAATATTTAAAGTAATGCAGAGTCCATGCCTGCTTTAGTCAGCTTAATCAGTGGCTGAATAAATAACAGTACTCTTACATTAAAAATATATATAATTTGAAGGACAAAAGTATCATGATTTCATCTACGAATAGGATATAAAGAAACAAATCAAGGGAACAGAAAAATCCAATCGAAAGTGAGTTCTTTGAATTTTGTTACAGAACTGAATTTACCAGCGGAGTGTGTAGGGAGTACAGAAGATGTAGCTTGGGACACCATTGTACTGTGGCAGAGTAGGAATAGTGTGAAACTTATTTCTGAAGAGGGCTGGCAAAATTATTCTGAAATATATACAATAATGTAAGCCAAGGCTGTCTCAGTAAAAATAAAATATGCTCTATGATGATTGCAGATCGTGCTCTTCCAAATTCACTATTCTTTCCACATTCATCTGCCGGCATCAGAGTCTTCATTCCTCAAATATATGTTTCCCCGTCACTTATGGGTGCACTCATGAATTCCTCTCTTATTCACTGTGTGGTAATGAGAATTCTTTTAAGTTCTTGGCTTTTTCCTTTATAATATGTCTCTATTTGACTGCAGTGTTTATGGAGGTTTTCTACATAACATGTTTCAAGCATACCTTTTCTTATCTAGCCAAGAAATCAGTGATCGTTTTCATTAATCTTGATTCCATTTATTAGGAATGGCCTTAGGAATGGTTTGAGGAACAAACCTTTAAGCTTAAGTATGCTCATTATTCCTCAGACAGCAGCACTTCTAACCCTTTCAATAGAAACAGGAAATGTGTTCCTACTGCTATCCCAAATCCAATCTAACTCTATAAATTCTTTTCAGTTTAATTCATTCAGTATTCCCTTGGCTTCTTCAACGCTACTAGACTTACTTATTCGCTCAATCCTTTGATTCTCACAGTTTCGTTTTTCATTTCATTACTAAAAACAAACAAAACTTAAGATTTTAAGATTTGTCTGAAGCATTTTACCCTCTAAACTGAGGTTACACATAATCCAAGACATAGTGTTCAAAGTATACTTGTAAAAAAATAGGTGCATTTTATGAATTCTAATTACATATTGATAATCATATAATACAGACTCATTATAAGTATTCTAATTTTAAAATTTTTGGATTAGACATTTGTTTTTCCTTTAAATATGACTATGTGATTTATTCCAAAGACATTTTCGTTGCTTCTTTCAGGTTGCAGTCAGTTTTTGATGCTGTTCTCTTTCTCCGTTCCCTCTTCCTTTTCATTCTCCTTTTCCTCCTCCCACTCCTGCTCCCCCCTTCTCCTCCTCCTTCTCCTCATCCTCCTCCTCTTCTCTCTCCTTCATATAAAAATATAACAGCATTCCAATAGTCTAAGTTTTTACTGTCCAAAGTTAGATACAATAGTCCATTAAAATAGATACAATAGTCTATCTATTGTACTTCTCTCGAAAAATAACACTCCACAGAAATGTACTTGTTTTGTTACATTTTTCTACACAAACTTTTGAATGCAGTATATAGTGTCTATAGTAACCAACTTGAAAATAAGACAAAAGACAACTTATTAATCCACAAGTTTCTTATATGGATCCATTGACTGCAGCACAGTGGTAGGGCGTTTGCCTTGTGCCCAGCTGACCCAGGTTTGATTCCTCCGCCCCTCTCGGAGACCCCTGCAAGCTACCAAGAGTATCTCACCCACACGGCAAAGCCTGGCAAGCTACCCATGACATATTTGATTGCTAAACGCAGTAACAACAAGTCTCACAATGGAGACATTATTGGGCCCACTCGAGCAAATTGTGAACAACGGGAGGTCAGTGCTACAGTGCTACAGACAAAATATGAGATTAACTGTTGACTAGTTCTTTAATTCTGAGGTATTTTGTCACTTACTTAACTCAGACATATATGTAGATTCTTTTCTTGATAATTAAATAAGAATGCTACATATTACTCTCTAGTTTTATCTGCAACCATACTGGCTCAAAATGTTCTTTATCTAAATAAAGCTATGCAAGCCAGAGAGATAGTATAGCACTTAAAATGTTTGCTTTTCATGGGGCTGATACTGGTTTTGTCCCTGGTACTACATATCCCCCTTGAACATGACCAGGAGTGACACCAACAAACCTCCCAAATACAATGATATCAAAGTTCTTTTTCTTAACCTCCACCCAAGTAGCCTGTGTGTGTCTGCTACGTGACATCACCACAACGCCTCTAAAATGATGAGTCTTTATAATCATTCCTATCCTAAAGTCTATTTTCTATCTAGTTATAACCTGCCTGTGTTAAACATTGCTCAGGATCATACTCTGTTCTGTGTAATTATTTCACCGTGAAAAGTTAGTGGAAGAAAACAGAAAGATCTGCTCTTCTTCAAGCAATTTAAAACCTGAAAATTAAATGTCAACGTTCACTCAGACTCTGTTAGCCGAAGTGCAGTAATTACTAAATGGAAAGAAAGCCAATACACTTTTTAAAAAATTACTGTCTCATGCCTATTCTAAACTAGTTCATCAACATGCAGAGAAATGATGCATGTGGTGGGGTATGTACTAGATCGCTTGTACTAGTTACACTAAGAAAGTTCCCTTTACTTACCACAGAGCCTTTCCAAACCATGCCTTGCTGAAGTGTGTGTGGTGGGTCCCCTCAGCTAGGGTGCAAGTGAGAGCTTCCAGAATGGCAATCCCCTCCATGGAAAGAGGCAAAGGTATAAGAAGTAGCAAGATTTATAAAAAAATAACGTACTGAGTATTTTAGGAGAGACTTCACAAATCATTTTTTCTTAACAAGCCCTTAACAATATAGTTTTGTTCATGGACGTTATTTCTAATTACACTATTTAGGTTAATGGCAACTCTAAGCATAAGGAAGAAAAATGGTCGTTCAGAATGTAAGTACTTTCCTAGCACTGATTTGTTTATTTCCCCATCTCCTTATTTTCTAATACTTACTGTGTATCTGCTGTATATTGGTTACTATTTTAAAAACTATGAATACTTGATAGTCAACTAGACAGACATGAGATTGCCTTCCAAATAGGCAACTAGTTTACAAACTGTTGAATGTATTAGGACCCGTCTAGTGACCAGGTTTATAGAAAAACAAACTACTATCCTCAAAATAATCTACTTCACGAATCACGAATCACGACCATCCTGTTATTCGTCGATTGCCTTGAGCAGGCCCCAGTAATGTCTCCTTCATCCTAGTCCTGAGATTTTTTAAAAAGTGCCATATTCAAGGCTCTTTCAGAGTTAGGAAAATGAGACCCTTCATTGTTACTGGTATTTGGCATATTGGGTACGCCATGGGGAGTTTGCCAGACTCTGCCTTGTGGGTAGGTTACATTCGGTAGACTGCCAGTTTGTCCAAAGTAGGAATGAGAAAATAAGATGTCGTGCAGTCGCAAATGCAGCCGCGCACTTCTGGGAGCTGGTTTTTATAGTCTCTGAGTCTTAGCCGTTGATGGGATTACACGGCGCCAGGGGGCCAGTTGGTGGGTGTGACCCCTGCCTACTGGAATATGGAGGATCTGGGTGGAGGATGCTCAGCCCTGATCTGAGTAGGCTTGGAGATCTCAGCCCCGTATCTACTTAACATTCTGTTTTATTTTTTTTTATAACCTGAGCTACATCGCCAGTGCTGTGTATTCCATTTCTTGGAATTCTCTTGTTAGTCTGACACTATAGTGTTCAGTCGTGACAGTATTAAGGTGCCAACTGAGCCACACTCAATAGATCTAAGGATGGGAGGGCAGCTTCAGAAAAGGGGTGAAAATCTGGGATTTTATAGGCTAGATACAGATACTTTACAGCTTAGAGTACAGCAGAGTTAAGGATAACTCCTGCTACTGGAGCAATCTCACCATCACCACTGCCCCACCATACTGATAATTTTAAGGATATTAAAATTACCATGTTTTACTTGAGTACTTGAGTTCAACATGAAATCTGAAAAAAGATTAGCAGTCAATCCTAGGAGATATATTAGAATCATTTCAATGTTTTTAAGGGTCTCTTGTATAAGATTTCCTAATTATGCATTGGCGTGGTTTAAAAAGTTTAAGAATTAACTTTCTACAGGATGGAGCAATAGCACAGCGAGTAGGGTGTTTGCCTTGCACGTTGCCGACCTGGGTTCAATTCCTAGCATTCCATGTGGTCCCCTGAGAACCGCCAGGGATAATTCCTGAGTACAGAGCCAGGAGAAACCCCTGTACATTGCCAGGTGTGACCCAAAGAAAAAAAAAGACTCTAAGCTTCTACCTTCATAATTGCCCAAACCCAAAAAACACAAAATTCTTAAAATCTACTTAAGAAAACATTACAGAAAAATTTCTACAGAACATTGTAGAAATAATAGGAGGGCTAACAGTTCTGAAAGTAGACATGAAGGCAGAAAGTAAGTTGATATTTTTCGCTATTTTATATCTGCCATCAAGTGTGATGTCTAAAAAGTATTGGGAGTTCAATACTCTCTTGTGGATTGAGTGAATGATTAGAGATCCAAACTGCTTTAGAGAAAGGACATGACCATAAAAAAGGGCGAAAAAAATTTGTTACCTAAAATAAAGTGTATATATGTATATATACATATACATATATATATATATATCTTTATCCCAATGGCAGATAAATAAGCAGCTTCATCCCATGAGCCACTTCATAAACCCTCTTGTGGAATGAAGGAATGGATGAATGAGTAATTAAAAGTCATTCAGTGTATTTTAAAGAACATGACCCTCCAAACAGGGTGAAACAATCTGTTACCTAAAATAAAGATGCTATATATCTTTCCATTGCAGATGAATCAGTAGCCACTTCCCATGAGCCACATTATATTAAGGAGGATTTATAGGCATTAATAAATTTAAGACATCTTATCAACAGTCTTTAAGAGGAAGATATGAGCACAGTCATTTATAGAAGCGATTTTATATAGATTGACAAGGATTATTGAGAGGTTTATTAATTTCCCAGAGCACTTATCCAAGGGATGGTGATGTGCCTCCCAAGACTCGTCAAACCCACCATTCGCTACCCACTCTTTAGATTCAAGTGGGAACAAATGGTTGAGCCAGAAGAAACCTGGAATGTGTCGTTAGTAAATTTTGACCTTGGACAAGTCATTTTCTACTTCCAGGCTTAAGATTTCTTTTTTAAAATGAAAATATTAATGTCAGTGATGTCCGGGTTACCTTTAAAAGTCTCAATTATGTGACTTTGAAAGTATAAATTTTTGATGCAAGCATGATTTTTATCTGAATGTAAAAATTGTTGTGGACTAGAGTTCTGAATATATCTATTCAAAAATGAAGATTACCCTGTGAGTGTTTCCAAGAAAAACATAACAAGCAGCAGCTTTCATTAGAAAGATATTAATTTTTAAAAATGTATTGAATATATATTTCAGAGTGAGTAAGAATGACTGACAGAAAATAAGTAATATTTAGAGAATGAGAATGAATATTCTTACAACAGCAGACATTTGTACAATAAATTTTATAAATAAAGAAGAATAAATGAGATATAGGGAAAATTTTCATTCTGATCTTCAAAAAACAAATGTGAAAAAAAATACTTATGTCTTAAGATATTACTATTTAAAGCACAAAGTGAGACAAATAGTGACCTTGGGTTCAGAATAAATTAAATGATTTGAATAGTATCTTGGTTTTTGAGAAAATTAGGATTTATTTTTGATAAATTTAGGATTTATGAAACTTATGAACATGAAAGACAAAAATTTTGATCTGGAAATGGGTAGGAATTTGGTGGAAATAAGATCATTATTAAAGCAATATAAGTATATTTGAATATATGTTATGGTTATGTCAGCTTTCAGCTTTCTTTAACCTTTTAACACCTGCAGATCAACAACTGTCCTATATATCATTCCACGGGATAGTAGTGTAACCAAGTTAAGTCTGCTTCTTTTCAACTTTTCAGTACTTTTTTAAAGATCAATCATTGAAGAATGATGGTGAATAGTATGTTTTATTGTGTTCACTGCCCTAATATCAGTTTTCTACAAAGATTTATCAACATTTTAATTAATGGCATAAGGTAGAAATATTTCTTAGAACTTAATATAGTTATTAGAACAGAATGATTTCATTTAAATGAAATGAATGATAAGTCAGTAGGAACTATATATTAAATACTGAGACAAAAAATACAGAATAAAGATATCTACTGGATGATTTCCATTTATATGAGGAATCAGAAGTAATCTAAATTGAAAAAATTAAAAAGTAGACTGCTGTTACTATGGTTTGGAGAGGAGATATAAATATTCAATAGGTATAGAGTTTTAGTTTCATAAAACAATATGGAGATTTCATTGCAAATGAAAATGTATTTAAAACTAATGAATCGGGGGACAGTGGGTAGGGCGCTTGCATGTTCATGACTTGGATTCAATCACAAGCACCCCATATGATTCCCCAAGCCCTGCCAGGAGTGATCTCTGAGCACTCAGCCAGCAGTAATCTCTGAGTATTGCCATGTGTAGTTCTATTTGAAAACAAATACACAAAAACCCTACTGAATCAGAAGCTTGTTAAAATGTTAAAGCCTAGTTTTTTTTTACCATGTTTAACTTTTTAATTACTAAAAGTAATACATTCATATGTAACAAAGCTATTTAATCAAATATGCCTGAATATGTTAAAGCTGCTTATGGAGAGATGATCTTAGAAGTCAGAGAAGAAATTATTTATTTATTATGTCCGTATATTTTCATACTCTAACCATGAAGAGAGCAACGTTTAAAGAAAGAGTAGCATTCAGAAGACGTAACTTGACAAATGCATCAGGCAAACATCAACCCAGCATCTCCCTCCTCAAGGACTCATCATCCAACCCCTTCTAAGGAGGCATGCACTCTCTGTGAGTAATGCCACCCCACTGGCCTCCTTAGCCATGAAGTACAATGTGTCTGTTTATAATTCTCTTGTGACAACTGGACTCCCATATTTGAAACAAGCTGAAACTCAATTAAACAAAATGTGATGCCAGCAATTTTTCATTAAATCCTTTGGTAAGCACAGACAGCCACAGACATCCTTCTTTTCTTCTCCCTGAGAATGCTTGGGGAATCCTTGGACTTTTATTCTGAATGTGGAGCAATATAGGGGCTTTTCTAGAATGCTGTCCTGAAAAATAACACCTTGGATTGGAAATTCAAGAATGTCAGTAAGCAACCTCTGGCTCCTACAGAAAGATGAGGAAGAATGGATCTGATTGCATTTTCTTTCAGAGCTATAAAGGAATAGGAGAGACAGAAAAGAGATGGTAAGTTTGACATTAATAGTTTTCAGCAGTTCTGACAAGCCAAGAAACTTCATCCCTTCATCAAGTGTTTCTCTTTCTGCTGATTTTAAATGCAAGCTCCTTACTTCAAGCCTGACTGACTTTCCTCTTTATTCAGAGTAATTGGGATCCTTAGAGGCTTTCCAGAAGGAAACACTAGCAAGTTGTATAATCTCTGAGTGTTAACACTAGGTGGTGGTTTGGATCATGTTCTGTGTCTGTAGGTGCCACACTGGGCGCTGGAACTATTGGTCTGATGAAAACCAAAAGCCCCACATGGGGGAGAAGTTGCAACAGCAGTTTCTCTTCTCCTATGTAGATCATCACCCATTTCAATCAATTCTGCAGTAGAAACCATGGTACAGTCTGCTTTCTGAAAAGATCAACACATCTTGAAATATTTCTAGCTTCTACAAACCATGCTACTTGTATGCATGTGTTGATCGATGAAAGCATTCGGCACACATTGCGATCACATTGATCAGTACTTGTCATCATTACAGCTAGGACTGAGAAGACTAGGATTTTAATGAGCCAGTTTGTATTTCATGTTCTACTTTTGGTCAGAGAGACTATATCAGTTCTCTGAGTTGAGATCAACTCTAATAAATTTAAGGTCAGCTTCATTTCTATTTGAGAAGGCTGCGTGGACAAAAGGCATAGATGAGATCTAGAGTAAAGAAGGAAGAAAAGAATGATTTTTTGAGGGAATCTAAATTATGAATTAACATAGATAATTCAGAGATTGTTTATCAGTAGCATTCAATATCCAGCTGCTTCAGCTACTCTTCCTTTTACTTTGTCTGTATAAACAAATGAGAAAAATATTACTTAAAATACCCTCTAGTCTCCAGAATACACTTTGTTTGAATTCTGTTTGAATGCTTTCTCTTTCACTTTTAATGTCACAATTTTCAACACTAACATTCTTATGTATATAATTATGTATTTTTGGTGAAGAAAAAATAATAGCATAGAAAACAACATTTTGTTTGCTTTCCTTGAATCCTTTATTTACTTTGTAATTAGCACAATAAAATTGACTAGTATATCCCTGTGCTTACAGAGTAATTATCAACCTGAATCTTGGACTTATTTCGGAGTCAAGGAGGGCATATATGCAAAGCTAATTGTTAGCTCAAAGATCATATGAGCACATCAGTACAGCATTGTGTATACTTTTTTGCAAAAAGACGGTGCTATTCATTTTCATATTTCAAGAAGTTTGGAGAATTCAATTGTGACTACTAGTTAGCGATTCCTAGACATTTGAATTCTAATGGTCTTAGCTTGCTTAATCTTGGGAAAGAAGAGTTTTGCACTTGGGTTGCAATTGTCATAATAATCAATCCATCAGCAGGCTGTTCTTTAGGGGGATATAAAGGAAAAGTGGAAACATATACATGGAAAGCCTGTCAGGGATATCCTGTAGCTTTTTGCCAAAATGTACAAACCTTGGTATTTTATAACCTGAATTTTCTAATGGTCATGTTTTCTGGTATTTTTGGCTCTCCTGCTAAGTAATTTTGTCTATTTCTAAAATTATTTTCTGACTTAAAAAAATCTTCTTTGTACCTTTCTTTCTCTTTTTTAGTCCTCTTTTCCATTTTCAAGCACCGTTTTAATTAAGATATAAATATATAAAACTAGCATGTCTCTTAAAGAAGTATAGAAAGAAAAGATGCAATATAAAGTCCTCTAGAGAGAAGTGTTCTTGTCAATAAGCTTTAGAGACTGTCAGGGGAAAAAAGTACCTAAAGAAACAGATTGCTTTTATTTCCTAATTCACCTTTGCTGCAAAAATAGGAGACAGACCATGTCATTTAATAACAGAACAGATGAACTGGCTTTGAAATATAGTTTTTAAGAAAGGCTCTGCAGAAGCATTTGGGGAAAGGGTAGTGAAAAGACAGGAGTAGCAATTATGTTTATTTTGTTGTCTTTAATCATGAAAGGAAAGAGAGTGTATACAAATTTGTGAAGCTGTAACTGTGTGGTGTGTGAACACAAAGTGTGGAAGAGTGCATGTGCCTATACTCAAGACATATTGAAAAAAGATATAATAACTGACAGCTATAAAAATATCCCTTAATAAGTGTTGACTTCCTACTATCAATTTGTGATGTCTAATTACAAAATAATTTAGGAAATTGAAAGTAGGCTTATTTACTCTTTCATTATGCTTGTAGTGCTTTTGGAACATTTTTCTTCCTCTCATTGCTCAGATCCTCTATCTCAGGTCCTAATTCGGATTGATTTCTTTCCTGGGCATCTCAAATACTCTAAAGGTAAAATAAATCTTGAAAAAAGAAATCATTGTTTTCTGTTGCTTTATTCATAATATTCCCTTTTTTCTATGAAAAACTTGCCAAATAAAAATAACTGCATGAGAAAGTACAAAATATTACAAGAAACTAAGATATATCTAAGTGGAATTGCCTAAACTGACAGTGTGGCTTTTACCACATGCCTAGATCATCATCAGAATTTCAGATGAAAGACTGGAATATGTACTCAATAACAGAAACCCTGATGGTAAGTTGGGTTGAATACAGTGACTATACAAATAGGCCAAGAATGTGTCGTAGCTTGCTTGGAAGTGCAATATTACTAATTTACATATTTTGCAAGTTATCACTGAGAGTTGATGATTTGTCCAAGTAAAGTGCTTAGAAAAATAAAAGTTTAATGGGTTCATAGTCCATCGCACTTTCTGACATAACCTGTTGACACATCCTGGTATATTTTAATGCTTTTTCACACTTGACATGGTATTACTGTATACAGTAATTAAGTTTCCCTAAGTATGTGCAGTAATGACTGCTATTTAAACTGATTAACTATTGATTCATTCATATCAGTTGAACTACAACTCTGTTAATTAAACAAGTCAACAAAATCATGACAATCTTAAATTACATCATTAATTTGAAGTAGAATAATAGGAATATACTGAACAATATATTTGGTATTAATCACCTGGATTCATTTTTAGTACTGTTGCGTTTTAGATATGTATAATGTGCTTTGTTACATTACAGGGATTAAAAAAATTCATGTGAAAGGTACTAAATTTATATAATATCCCTCAAATTCAGCAACAAAGTATTGAAAAAAAATGTGAAGGGCCTATCACACAGATTCACTTTAATTCATAATATGTATCTTGGATAAACATGTCATAACAGAAGTTTATGCTGTTTTACATAGAAATATGTTTTAGGTAGACATAAAGGATGTTATTTTCCCCAAAGCATATTCTAGCTTATTCTCTTAATTATGTAAAATTCTAAAAACCTCACTCTCTCAAGTTTTCATATTCCCTAGGTAAAACATGCACACAGATCTGGTTTTATGACTCTGTAATTTATTTCTCTATAAGATAACCTCTTTTTCAAGGCTCTTATCAGCTTACTCTCTTCCACCAAAATTTTTCAGATTTTTTTCTGCACAATTCTATTGCTTATTTTTTATACATGATCTTCCATGAAATATTTGGAATTTTTTAATGCTGCATTTAAATTCACTCTATTATTTTTCCACTTGAAAGTACAAATCACAAATAATAGATGATTTCTTTTTACTTTAAGTCATCACAAATGTTCACAAATATCTTATTCTTATTACTATAGGGCCCACTCACAATGACCACAAAACCTCAATGTAAGTATGAAATCTGTCTTTTTCTACCATTTTTGTAACTTAAAAATAAAGAAATGGTTGACACACATTGGAAACATACCCAATGTTGCAGAATTCAGAGACATATTATTTTAATACTGTTGCCTTTACTACATCTCAAAGATACAGTGTCTTTAGAAACTAAAAATTTGTGGCAATTTATAAATGTGTTTTCTTATCACTGCCCTGGGTGGCCCTTCCAATCAATTGATGCCACTTTACACTAGCATGTGCTCAGTCTGTGTCCCTGTCATATTTTTGTAATTTTTACAATATTTAATTCTATGATGATGATCAGTGACCTTTGATGTTACATTTTAACTGTTTGATGAACCATAAGTGAGACCAGATAAGATGATGAACTTAATTTATAGATGTGTTTTCTGACTGCTGCACTGAATGGTCTTTCCTATCCCTCCCATCTTGAACCTTCCTACTTAAGATAAAATGGAATAAAAAGAAGGGTAAATAATAATCCAACAATGCTAAGTGCTCAAGTGCTAGGAATATTTGCAAGTCTTCCACTTTAAATTAAAAAAAATATGTATGTAGGGTCCTTTGTGATTGTAGAGAGGTTTTGTTTTGCACAAGTCTAACCTGGGTTTAATTTCTGTCACCAGATTTGTTCCCACAACTCCCTCACCACCACCCCTGCCACCCATCCATGCCTGTCCACAGAAGTAATACCTGAATTCTGCTACACAAACAAAAAAAATGAAATAAAAATAAATTAAATTTATTGAAGAAAGCATATCAAAAATTGAGATAAGCTGAAAGTTGATCCACTTTTTTTTTTTCAACCAGACACAGAAGAGTTCAGGACTTACTTTTGACTTTGCTCAGGGATCTTGACAGGACTTGGAGGCCAACATCATATCCCAGGAATCAAACCCAGGTTGGCTGCAGGCAAGGAACTATTGTGTTCAGTGTACTATCTCGCTGCCCCCTAAAAGCTATTTCTCTTGTGTTAAATAGCAAAGAAACATTTCTGACGGATAATAAAAGTGCGACTTTTGTGAACATAAGTAATATAACATTGAAGTAGCCTTGTTGCTGTTAAGAGCAAAGTTTTAGAGGTCCAGATCAAGTCAACCACATTGCGTAAAACTAACGTTTAATCCAGAGCAATGTTTTAAATATTTCTTCAACTCCATAAAGGTGGAGACAAATGAAGAAGCAGCAAAGGAAAAATCTGCAAGGGTGATTCATGAGGTCTAGAAAAAACGATGCCCATTTCCATATCATTAGAAAGGTAAGGAGAAGCAGTAAAAGGCAGATGTAGAAGCTCCAGTAAGCTATCTAAAAATTCTAGATAAGGTCAAGGTGAAGGTTGATGGACTAGCCAACTTATTTTCAATGTAGACAAAACAGCATTATATTGGAAGAATATCCCATCTAGATCATTCATAATAAGAGAATAAGTCAATGTCTGGCTTCAAAGCTTCAAAGAAAAGGCTGACTCTGTTAGGAGCTAATAGATTTGGTGACTTTAAAAGAAATCCAATTCTCCTTAACTATTCCGAAAACCCTGGGGCACACAAGAAATATTTTCAATCTATACTCTATAAATGGAACAACAAAGCCTGAATGACAATGCAACATGATCTACTGAATATTTTAAACTCTTTGTTGATACTTACTGGTGAGAAAAAGATTCCTTTCAAAGGGTTACTGCCCATTTACACTCTTCTTTGTTACCAAACCAGGATGAAGATGTAAAACGAGATGGATTTTGGTTTCATGCCTGCTAACACAACATCCATAATTCAGTATAAGAATCAACCAGCAATTTAGACTTTCAAGTCTTATTTAAGAAATATACTTCATAGATTTATGACTGCCATAAGCAGCAATAATTGGGGCAAATACAATTGAAAATCTTGAAAAGGTTTGGCTCTTCATCATCAACCTTATCTTCAGGATTGACTATGTTACAGGGCAGGAGATATATACATCAGAAAAGGTGCTTGCTTTGCATGGGGCCAACTTGGGTGCTGCCACTGGTGCCACATATGATCTCCCAAGTCCTGCCAGCACAGAGCCAGGAGTCAGTCCTGAGCATAACTCCTGGGTCTGGTGTGGATCTAAAAATAAACAAACAAGCAAACAAAAAAAAATACAAGTTCATGGGAAGAGGTCAAAATAGCAACACAGTGTTTGAAGTTTGGAAGCCCTTATGCATAATCTTGAGAAGTTTAAGGCTTCTTCATATGAAATAACTGCATATGTGGTAGAGATAGCAAGAGAATTAGCATCAAAATTGTATCTATAAGAGATATTACCGAATTGCTACATCTCATGATTTAACTGTAATGGGTGAGTATTTGCTTCTTAAAGATCAGCAAAGGATGTGATATTTTGAGATGGAATCGCCCCTGATTAAAATGATAGACTAAGATTGAAGAGATTAAAACAGTGGGTTGGGTGCTTGCTTTGCAATTGGATGACCTGGGATGGATCCCAGAAACCACTTGCAGTTCTCTGAGTACTACCTGGATTGATCTCTGAGCACAAAACCTGAAATACTTGTGGGTGCATCCTCCAAACAAGAAACAGTGACCAAAATACAAAGACAGTCTACAGAATGGGAAAGGATATTCGCCAAAATACACATCTGATAAGGGGTTAATTTCAAGGATATACAAAGTACTGGTTGAACTCCACAAGAAGAAAACACCCAACCGCATCAAAAAATGGGGAGATGAAATAAACAGAAACTTTCTCAAAGAAGAAATTCAAATGGCTAAAAGGCACATGAGAAAATGCTCTACATCATTAATCATCAGGGAGATGCAGATCAAAACCACAATGAGATATAATTTCACAACACAGAGACTGGCCCACATTCAAAAGAACAAAAGCAACCGATACTGGCGCGGATGTGGTGAGAAATGGACACTCCTTTACTGCTGGTGGGAATGCCAACTGGTTTAACCCTTTCGGAAAACAGTATGGACGATTCTCAAAAAATTAGAAATTGAGCTCCCGTTTGACCCAGCAATACCTCTCCTGGGAATATATCCCAGGGAGGCAAAAAAGTATAGTCGAAGTGACATCTGCACTTGTTTGTTCATTGTAGCACTCTTTACAATAGCCAGACTCTGGAAAAAAAAAAACACCTGAGTGCCCAAGAACAGATGACTGGTTAAAGAAATTTTGGTACATTTACACAATGGGGTACTATGTAGCTGATAGAAAAGATGAAGTCATGAAATTTACATGCAAGTGGTACTACATGGAAAGTATCATGTTAAGCGAAATGAGTCAGAAAGAGCAGGATAGACATAGAAAGATTGCATTCATCTGGGGAACATAAAGCAACAAAATGGGAGACTAACACCCAGGAATGGCTGAGATTAGAGCATAAAGTAACAAAATAGAAGACTAACACCCAAGAGTGGCCGAGATTAGCACCAGAAATTTTGCTCCAGGGAGTACCAAATAAAGGGTGTTGGGAGGATCCTCCCAGGACGGGAGAAGCATGCTGAAAGTAGACCAAACATGATTGCCACTCAGTGCCTCTCTTGCAGACCACAGAACCCAAAAGGAGAGAGAAAGAACAAAAGGGAATGTCCTGCCACAGAGGAAGGGTGGGATGGGTGGGATGGGGAGTGGGAGTGTTACTAGGACCTGTGGTGGTGGAAAATGGGCACTGGTGGAGGGGTGGTACTTGGTCATTGTATAACTGAAACCCAAACACAAAAATTTGTAAGTCTACAACTGTACCTCATGGTGTTCCACTAGTAAAAAAATAAAAAAAAAAAAGAATATCATGACTTGCTGAAGGTTCAGATGATGATAAACAATTTTTAGCCCAAACCCCCCAACTTTTAAAGTTACTCTCTGCAAGGATGTTTTAGACATACACTATTACACACTAAGAAAACTACTTCTTAGTATAAGCATAACTTTTTTAGGTAGTGGGAAGTCAAATTTCTGTGATATGCTATTGACTTTATTGCAGTGACTTGAAACTGACATTTTTTCATCATTTAAAAAAAAGAAAAAAATGCGACTTAATTGCAAAATATGTAAACTTCCAGGTATCTGAAGCCAGATAATTTTCATAATTTCACATACAATTGCTATTTTTCAAATAGTGCAGTTGTGAGCCTACTTGCTGAGCTGATCATAAAGAATATAGTTGTTAGGTTTGCCATTCAGAGCGAACTGGCTCATGTTATCTTTCAGACTGCTCTCTACATTGTTGACTACGTTATGTCAATTTTTTCTTTTCTTTTTTCTTTTATTTATTTATTTATTTTTTTGCAGTAATTTGCTGTTGTTTTGCAATGGCTTGCTGTTAAAATAGTAACATCTAATTTCTGTTTGTAACACTTATGGTAAAACTTTATAAATTGTTCTAAGACCCTTTTCGGTAATATTTCCAACATTATACACCATTGTTCCTTTCCCTTAGAATACAATTCTTTGATTATAATTTCCTCTACTTAAAAAAAATCATATTCCAGTTTATTTTCTATTTTTTGTTCCGCTAACACACCATACTCTAAGGTTATAACTGCACCCTCTCTCTATACTGTCTCAGACTCTCAAACTCATTTTAATAATTCCATTTCAATTCCATCTCTATATGGAAAAGAGTCAAAAATATATTTTTATTTGTATATCCTTGACTCACTTTCCTAATACGTATCCATATTTTCAGTGTCTCACTAATCATGACCAATAGAATATTCTTCCACCCATCA
The DNA here is from genome assembly GCF_029834395.1 of Sorex fumeus. Lineage (NCBI taxonomy): Eukaryota > Metazoa > Chordata > Mammalia > Eulipotyphla > Soricidae > Sorex > Sorex fumeus. The sequence goes on along the minus strand of NW_026606322.1, from coordinate 6,986,042 downwards.
AAGTTTAATATGTGAAAATAAAACTTTACCTCAGAGAATGCGTCCTGTCCTCTCTGTATCTGTTAATGGATTACAAGTAATCTTCTCACCAAGTATTGAAACTATGAATATGTGCTTTATATTTCCTTCTACTTATCTCTTCTACTCCTCAATTTCATCAGTAATAAAGTCATGCTAATATTAATTCAAAATTACTTCTCACATCTGGCACTCTCCACCCGTTTATACTATCGTCACAAGACATTTCCTTTTTCCTTCACATCTGGACTCTGATAATGATGCATAACCATTTAGTGAGCATCTGCTAGGTACCAGATACCACTAACTATTTTCACAAGCATTGGCATTTTTCTCTACATTATCTCTTTCAAAAATATCCTCAGCTCAACTTTTAGATTAATAGTCATAAAATGATTAATTAGTCATTCCTTCTTTGCCTGAAAATTCCCCTAGTGGTTTATTCAAAAGAACCCAACTATATCACTTCACTCTTTTCAACATTAATCCTACTACACCCAATCTATATCTCTGTTCGTGGCTTTGTACACTGTAATCTTTTTTTTTTTAATTGTCTGTAGGGACAGGCATATAGCTCAGCAAGACATTTCCTTTGTGTACGTGAGACTTGAGTTCAGTCCCCATTACTTTCAGACCAACCCCCCAAAATCGTTCTTAAAAGTTTTTCATTCTCATTTATTTTTCAATGTGTATCTTTTAGTTCTTCTAATCAAAATGTTTCATCTTTTTTTCTCTCTTTGTCTCATAAACTGACATTGACTAACCAGACAATGATAAATATGATTCAAGAGAGACTTGAAAAGTAGCTTTGCATTAGAAAGTATTAACTCTTACTGTAATGGTACTATGAAGATACTATAAAACTTTACCTCAGAGAATGATAAATGAATCTAAGTTGTCACAATAGTAGAGCTCTCTCATACTGAAAAATCACTAGGAACATAAATAAGGCCAGACCATTTGCCAACCATTTGTACTTATTTATATGTGGGTCCAGGTACTGAACCCTGGGCTCCATATGTGCCTGGCAAAAACTCTACCACTGAACTATATCGCCAGTCCTAATTTAGTTGTTATAAACATATATTGGCAGATTTTGATATTCATAAAACATAATTTTGTTTTGTGTTATAATTGACTTATTTTATGTCTTTACTAAATTATTAAGTTCTTAAATATTCTGTATATACTAGTAATTTTGGAATCCACTATTTTCTCATGAAATGTTTTCATTGTATTTTTTATGATTACATGTTTAGCACAGTGGGTAGGGCATTTGCCTTGCACACAGCCGACCTGGCAGACCCAGTTTTGATTCCTCTGCTGTCTAGGAGAATCTGGCAAGCTACCGAGAGTATCTCGCCTGCACGGCAAAGCCTGGCAAGCTACCCATGGCGTCTTCAATATGCCAAACACAGTAACAATAAGTCTCACAATGGAGACGTTACTGGGCCTGCTTGAGCAAATTGATGAACAATGGGAGGACATTACTACAGTGCTACACATGTCCATCCAGATTATGAGGCTCATAGTTAGGATATAGTTATATCCTGCCTTCACTGAACACATGTTGTGAGTGTAAATCTATTTTATCCAATAAATATGACATATCTCCTTAAAAATTGGTGCTTGTTCATAATCTATCAGCATTCTATGGTCAGAGTGTATATACAATACATAATTATAGATTAAGTCAAACAAACATTCATTAAACTGTTCTAGGACCAAAATATGGTAATAGTTTATATCACTAAAACAATGTAGTGATATATTGTTTATATAGTGATATATTGGAGAGAGAGAGAGAGAGAGAGAGAGAGAGAGAGAGAGAGACTGCATGCTTTTCATATAGGAAGCCCTGGTTTGATCCGTGACACTGTATGGCTCCTTGAGTACTAGACCCCAAGCATCAAGCTGGTGCTCAGAGAAGCCACTGAGCACTGGCTGGGAGTGGACCCCTTCCCCAAAAGGAGAAGTATTCTACTAGGTTTTACACTTGAATATTATTTCCCACTTCTATGATTATCTTAGTAAGAAATCTAACTTGAAAACTACCTGCCCTGACATAAACACAAGAGGAAAACAAGGTGAAGAGAAAGACTCTGGCTTGCCCTGATATGCTTTCCTAATCCTACATAATAAGCAACAAGATGAAAGTGGCTTATTTACCTTTCACTTTATGTCAAATGAACATTGTTATATGCATAGGATACAAAATGAAGCTCAGATTTTCCTTCTGCAGGACCATTAAGTCAGAAAATTCTGGCTGTTACCTTATGAAGTGCCTAAAGCATTTTTACTTCAATGCTGCATTAAAGTAATTTTTACATTTAATATAGAATAAAGGCAAAGCTATCTCACAATGCTCTAACCACAGGTATGTGGGTGAGCACTTGTCTACAGATTATAGCTTGGAAACAGATTTGAAGGAAAACTAAGAAAGGCAAAATGACTCAATTTGGAATGTGAATCATCTTGGGAATTGGCACACGTCTAGGAGAATGGTATGTTTTCTTTTCCAGCTTCAATGATGGTACACCAAAGCAAATTCTGTTTCCAAGATATATAGGGGTGCTACATTTCCTACATTACAATCTGGAGATTTTGTGAGAACCCCTGAGCTCTCACAGAAAAAAAAAAAGTGTACTGTGTGCAGTTTATACCAACCTACTGTTAAAGATAAATAATGCAGTTATCATATCAAGGTATTTTATTTCTTGTCTACCTTTAATCTGTAAATTCTTAATATTCCTAGTTTATGAGAACTCAGAAGTAAAAAAATTTAAACAAAGGATCTACACTACTTGTATTTTCTTTTTACTTTTTTTTCACAATTATTATATGTTTGCCCCCTCCCTTTATGTCTAATGGACTTTAAATCATACATTCAGTGGGGGAAGGGTGTGAAAATGCAGGCTACTTTGGCCTTGGAGTACTGATTACTTTTAGGCTAAGTATAATAATTTCATAAGATTTTTTTTTATTTAGCTGCAAAAACTACATTCCTCACTGATAAGCAGGTGGAATTGTATTCCTAGTTAAGTAGTCATGTGTTGCCAAGGAAGGAAGAAGCATCAGAGAAACGGAATTTGAAACTAATAAAGGAGTAAGGTTCCATACTTTTTCTAAGTCTTCATGTCCAATTACACGGTTTGCGCATTTCCTCCTGTACTCCATTCCTATATTGATCAAGAATTACTATGCTTCAAGCCAGAAGCATCATGATACTGCTTCAATATGTGAATAAATAAATTAAAGCAGTCTTAAAAGGGAATATCTTTTAACAATTAAAAAATAGGTATCAACTACAAAAGAAGACCTATATGTAGAATGCATTTTGCTAAATGAACATTGTTTGATTTGGAGCCTACATATTGATAATTCACTTATGTAATATTTGGAAAAATGTAAAATAATAGAAGGTGAAAATATCATTGGTTTTTCAGAAAATGTGGGAAGGAAGCAGGTGAATAGGTGAAGTCTGTTATTTTCTGTGGTGAACTCTTCTGTTTGATAATATAGGTAAAGGCCCTCCCGTTGATCGTCGATTTGCTCGAGCGGGCCCAGTAACGTCTCCATTGGAGACTGGAGTGATAGCACAGCGGGTAGGGCGTTCGCCTTACAAGCGGCCAACATGGCCGACCCGAGTTCGATTCCTCCGCCCCTCTCGGAGAGCCCGGCAAGCTACCGAGAGTATTCGATATGCCAGACACAGTAACAACAAAGTTTGATAATATAATGGGCATTATACAACATTATAAATTTGTTTAAAGTCATAGAACTTTATAGCATGAAAAGTGAATTTTAATATATGCAAATTAAATAATTTATGAGGTGAGGATCCTAGATGGAATATGGAACATGAAAAAAAAATCTAACTATATTACAAATGTATGAAACAACTTCACTGAAGAGAGTAGGAGGTAAAGGTGATGACTTGAGTAACTTTGAAAACTGAAAAAGTTTCTTCCCCAGGGGAACAGAGGGGAGGGGAGTGTTGGAGGGTACAGCTTAACAGTTTCTAATGACTCGAGAGAGTTATTCAGCATTAAGTAAATGGATGCCAAATGACAGAAATCAGTTTTCTGACTGCAGGAGTAGAGCTCTATAGGTAAGAGAGAGGAGCTGGAATGTTCTAGAGCTGGCTATACAGAAATGGCCACATGTAGTTGTGTATATAGCAACTAGTAGGTAGATATATTTCATGTTATAGTGAGTTGATAGGGTTGAACTTAATTGCATGCTAATTATAGAAAATATCTGATAATCAGACTTTGGTGTCTAAAATAAAAGGAAGCAGGTCTTCCTGGATAAATGACTAATCTTAGATTGGGGCAGGAAATATCACAAGCTACACTAAAGCATGCTGCAATGCCAGAAAGAAACTATTACACACACACACACACACACACACACACACACACACACACACACGGAAGGACCAAATGAAGGTGTTCCCAAATGCCAAGGTTAGAATAATTTGAGCAACAATAAGATGAAAAAAGCTAAGTACCACAAGCCTACAGCAAGCATCATCCTCAATGGGGAAAAACTGAGAGCCTTCCCTCTAAGATCAGGGACGAGACAGGGATGCCCACTCTCTCCACTGCTGTTCAATATAGTACTGGAAGCACTTGCAATAGTGATTAGGCAGGAAAAAGATATTAAGGGCATTCAGGTAGGAAAGGAAGAAATCAAGCTCTCACTATTCGCAGATGATATGATACTCTACTTAGAGAACCCAATAACTTCCACCAAAAAACTCCTAGAAACAATAGACTCGTATAGTAAAGTTGCAGGTTATAAAATCAATACCCAAAAGTCCATGGCTTTCCTATACGCAAACAGTGAGAGAGAAGAAAGCAACATGAAAAAAACAATCCCGTTCACAATTGTGACCCAGAAAATCAAGTACCTAGGAATCAGCTTAACTAAGGAAGTAAAGGACCTGTACAAAGAAAACTACAAAACACTACTTCAGGAAATAAAAGAGGACATGAGGAAATGGAAAGATATCCCCTGCTCATGGGTCGGGAGACTTACCATTGTCAAAATGGCAATACTACCAAAAGCATTGTATAAATTCAATGCAATCCCTATAAGGATACCCATGACATTCTTCAAAGAAATGGAGCAAACACTCCTGAAATTTATATGGAACAATAAGCCCCCAAGAATAGCTAAAGCAATTCTTGGGAAAAAGAAAATGGGAGGAATCAACCTCCCGAACTTCAAACTGTACTACAAAGCAGTAATAATTAAAACAGCATGGTACTGGAACAAAGGCAGAACTGCAGACCAATGGAACAGGGTTGAATACACTGACATCTCTCCTCAATCATATGCTCATCTAATCTTTGATAAAGGTGCAAGTAATGTGAAGTGGAGTAAGGAAAGCCTCTTTAACAAATTGTGTTGGCATCACTGGACGGCTACATGCAAAAAAATAGGCTCAGAACTCTGCCTAACACCATGTACAAAAGTAAGATCAAAATGGATTAAAGACCTCAACATCAGACCACAAACCATAAGGTACATTGAAGATAAAGTTGGCAAAACCCTCCATGACATTGAAGCTAATGGTATCTTCAAAGATGCCACGCCACTGGCCGCGCAAGTGAAAACAGAGATAGATAAATGGGACTATCTTAAACTAAGAAGCTTCTGCACCTCCAAAGAAAAAGTGACCAAAATACAAAGACAGTCTACAGAATGGGAAAGGATATTCGCTGAATACACATCTGACAAGGGGTTGATATCCAGGATATACAAAATACTGGTTAAACTCCACAAGAAGAAAACATCCAACCCCATCCAAAAATGGGGCAATGAAATGAACAGAAACTTTCTCAAAGAAGAAATCCGAATGGCAAAAAAGCACATGAGAAAATGCTCTACATCATTAATCATCAGGGAGATGCAGATCAAAACCACAATGAGATACCATCTCACACCTCAGAGACTAGCCCACATTCAAAAGAACAAAAGCAACCGATGCTGGCGTGGATGTGGCGAGAAAGGGACACTCCTTCACTGTTGGTGGGAATGTACACTGGTTCAGCCCTTCTGGAAAACAGTATGGACGATTCTCAAAAAATTAGAAATTGAGCTCCCATTTGACCCAGCAATACCACTCCTGGGAATATATCCCAGAGAGGCAAAAATGTATAGTCGAGGTGACATCTGCACTTGTTTGTTCATTGCAGCACTCTTTACAATTGCCAGAAACTGGAAGAAACCTGAGTGCCCAAGAACAGATGACTGGTTAAAGAAACTTTGGTACATCTACACAATGGAGTACTATGTAGCTGTTAGAAAAGATGAAGTCATGAAATTTACATACAAGTGGTACAATATGGAAAGTATCATGCTAAGCGAAATGAGTCAGAAAGAGAGGGATAGACATAGAAAGATTGCATTCATCTGGGGGATATAAAGTAACAAAGTATGAGATTAATACCCAAGAATAGCTGATATCAGCACCAGGAGGATTACTCCATAACTTAGAGGCCAGCCGGGTATCCTAGAGGAAAGGGCAGTTCAGATAGAGAAGGGAGCACCAAATAAAGGATGTTTGGAGGATCCTCCCAGGAGGGGAGATGCATGTTGAAAGTAGACTATGGACTGAACATGTTTGCCACTCAATGCCTCTTTTGCAGACCACAACACCCAAAAGGAGAGAGAGAACACAGGGGATTGCCCTGCCACAGAGACAGGGGGGATGGGGGGATGGGGGTGGGAGGGATATTATCCATGGTGGTGGAAAATGGGCACTGGTGGAGGGATGGGTATCTGATCATTGTATAATTGAAACCAAAGCACAAAAAATTGTAAAGGTACAACTTTAAAAAAAAATAAAATACAATAAAGGGAAAAAAAAAAAAAAGCTAAGTATGGCAGAGCCTGACTAGCTCCCAGTAGAGTATATGATATGCCAAAAACAGTAACAACAAGTCTCACAATGGAGATGTTACTGATGCCCGCTTGAGCAAATGGATGGACAATGGGAGGGCAGTGCTACAGTGCTACAAGTACTGTCGGATAAAAACCCCAAACTTGTTAGAGACAGGAGATAGCACGGTAGCTTACTCATAGGTAGATCACTAGATCCTCAATGTTTCCCCAGTGCTTCTGGGTACTGCAGTTAGAGGTTTCTGAGCACATATAAGGAGTAGCAGGCTATTCAGCTATCTCAGGTACTGCAGGGAAGAAACAGCACCACATCATTGAGCCCCTGTACTGAGCTAATTGACTAGTTGGTCTAATTGTCTGAGATTCTATGGGTCCTCCTGAGCACTCTATGGAAGCCCCATGCCCCTGCAAATTTAGAACAACCAAAGCAATAAATGACTTTGAGTCATACTGATATGACTAAATAATTATAAATGAATACTTGATTTTTTTTCTTTTTGGGTCAAACCCGGCAATGCACAGGGGTTACTCCTGGCTCATGCACTCAGGAATTACTCCTGGTGGTGCTCGGGGGCTATATGGGATGTTGAGTATCAAACCCGGGTTGGACACATGAAAGGTAAATGCCCTACCTGCTGTGCTATCGCTCCAGCCCCAAATACTTGAGATTTTGATGATTCATTTATTGGCCAATTTGGCAGACCCATAATGGCCAATCATTTAATTTAAATTGATCTAGGGGCTGCTATGAAGATATTTTATAGACACACCTAACATCTTCCTATAATAAACAGGCTTTATGTAAATACCCATGGCTTTATTTAATTTGCTGAAGGAAACTTAGAACCAAACTGAGACTTGTCTAGAATAAGAAAGCAGATCTCTCCTTCCTGATGCATTAATAGTACTGTTCTTTTGTAATAGTCAAAGCATCTGATACCACCTGTTATGAATTCTTTGTTCTGAAAACATATCCTATAATCTAAGGAGGAATCCTTAGTAGCACAAGGAAATGAACTTTGAGTAATGAAGATTTAGGGCCCAGACTTGATATTTGGTGGTTAGATGAGACCCTAGAACAGAAGTGATTAAGAGTCTTAGGTTAAAATCTTAGGAAATGTAACAAAATAGGAACTTTAGCTAGTGTATAACATATCAATTTAATATATTAATTATAAAAATTCAAATGCAAAATATTAATGAAACGGGAAGTGTAGTATTAGGTCAATATGAATTTTCAACTTTCTGTAATTCTATTTTTTTCTTTTAAAATTCATTTTAAAATGATACATCCCTGGGCCTTATATTTTACCTTTAAAAATTAACAGACTTACGTTTATTGATGTTTTTTTCAATTTTTATTTAGTCACCATGACATAAAATACTGATAGGCACCCAATATTTCAGAAACACCACCGCCAGAGCGCCAGCATCCTCCCACTCTATGTCCCAGATCTTGTCCTATTCCCTCTTTGTGGTCTCCAAACAAGTTCAGAGGAATGTTTTCTTTTGACATGAAAGAGTTCTAAGAAATAAATGCTTAATAGAAACATATTGCGCATTCTGTGGTATGGGTTCTAAAAATAAAAATAATCTACAATTTTACAATTTAACAAAAATGGAGCAGTACAATTTATTGAGCATTTAATATATCTTTATAGATGCTATATGATGGGTCATGTTATAAATCAGGCTCATTAAAATAACTAGTGTATAGATAATAAAAATGAGTTTCAAGTAAAATGTATCATTTTCTCAAGGTCAGATAGCCAAGACTCAGACCCCAAATCTTTATTACATGATGCTCATATTCTATGTACCACTGAGTTCCCCTTTACCAAAATATTTGAAATATATTTCAGACCACTGATTTAAAACAGCCCTCACATATCAAATACCCCAAGTGAAATTAAGGAAAGTATCAGAAGAGGAACCAAGAGAATTGGTGCTGTAGATGTAGAGAGAGAGAGAGAGAGAGAGAGAGAGAGAGAGAGAGAGAGAGAGAGAGAGAGAGACAGGTTCGCTGTACTCCATGAGAGAAGGAAATCTTTTTTTCTTTTTTTTATTTAAGTGTAATTTCTCATCCTTGCTTCAAGTTTGTTTGTTTTTTTTTTTTTAGATTTTTATTAGTGAAACACAATGAGGTACAGTTGTAGATTTACAAATTTTTGTGCTTGGGTGGGTTTCAGTTATACAATGATTGAATACCCATCCCTCCACCAGCGCCCATTCTCCACCACCACTGGTCCCAGTATCCTTCCCCTCCCCCCACCACATGCACCCTCTGTGGCAGGACATTCCCTTTTGTTCTCCCTCTCTCCTTTTGGGTGTAGTGGTTTGCAAAAGAGGCCTTGAGTGGCAATCATGTTCGGATTGAAGTATAAAGAGACAAGTAATATCTTGATATGTAAGGAATGAGAAAAGTAATTTCATGGAAGAACTACATGAAACCAAAACCCCATAGATTGACTGTGGGAAACAGAGTTGATCTAGAAAGGATACCAGGTAGTGTTACCTATGAGAATACTAAAGCAGAACTAACAAAAGAAAACATTTTTTCCCTTGTTGTTTTACACTAAAATGCAGAGTGAACTTTAGCAAAATATTATCACATAAAGATAGTTTAACCTATCCTTAAACATAGCCAGGTTTTCTAAAAGAACCTGGTAGGAGTGCTAATAAGATATAAACACACACAGAGAGAGAGAGAGAGAGAGAGAGAGAACTTAAAACACATTGAGTTTTTACAAAGTGAACATTTTAAATATTTTTTTACTGATAAGCTCATACATAATCCTTTTAAATTCATTGAACAAGGACTTACTCTAAATCAAGCACTATTTTAGACATTGAGAATCCAATAACAATGTCTCACTTCTTTTTATTATATAGTGATTATTTGTTTATACATCTACCTTTTCTGCTACATTATGGATTCTTCACAAGCATGCAAATGATCACTGGGGGAGATAATTTCTTCTCATGACACTTAAAGTACCACTTCCTTCCATTGTTTAGACATGAAATTATCAGGATGAAAGAAATTATTTTGAAGAGAAGCAAATTTATTTTCCTTTATGCCCTAAAATAAAATATTTAAAACTTGGATTAATTATTCCTAGAGAGATAATATTGCTGGGCAATAAATTTAAATGATCTAGTTATATGTTTTAAAAAAACTCGGAAATAAAATATCTTAAGGAAGATTGTGTGCTAACTTTATATTCTAACCTATCAGAAATTATAGATAATCAGCGTGATTCTTTTATTTACTGAAAAAATACATTCTGGGTCATTTACTATAGTCCATCACTGTTTTTTATGTTATGAAAAACATAAAAAACACTAAAAGAAAGTTTCTTTCTCTAATCTCAGTTTAAGTGGGATACAATGGAAGTTTAAGTGGGATACAATCTCAGTTTAAGTGGACAAATACGTTGAAATCAACATTTCACTGAACATATATAATGTGCCACGCACTACACCAGATAGTGATAATATAGGGTTAAAGCAAATTGATTCAACTTTTTTTAAAAAATAGTGATGATTAAATAGATTAATTATATAGATTAATGACAAATACAGATTATATATCGTACACATAATATATGTGCCACATAATTATGCCTTAGGAAGTATAAAGTCTTCATTGCGATTTCACATCAATCTTATTGACATTGTGGGTAGTGTAATTCCCAGGGATGGAGAGAAAATACAAGTTACGTAGCTTTCAACTGACTCTAACTTGATCCCTGGTACTATAAAGTTTCCCAGCATTGCAAGGAGTAAACCCACACTGAGTCAATAGTTGCCCTTGAGTACTGCCAGGTAAGGCCCAAAACTGACCACCCCACCCCAGAAAAATACTCTTTGTTCACTGTGAGATGTTTGAAAGCATCCTAGATCTCCATGCCTGTTAGATACATTAGGCAACATTATCTTCTCCTCATCCCCTGCAATTTAACAGACACATACGGTTCACACATTTCCACACAACTCTGGGAGAAACATTTCCCTAATCTGGGAGCCATGATTCTATCATATACAGTGTTGAGAATCATGAGACCAAGACATTTTCTCTTCTTTGAATCATGACAAGCATTCTTGAGAAAAGATTTTTAGGTTGAGAACAAATGTGAACTACTTGAGTGGAGGAGGTTTAAAAAGGCCTTCTAAGGATAAGTAACTCTGAGGCCTTGGACTCCAGGCACAACAAACCAGGAAACAGAGATCCTCTGCCTGCTCCAGCCAACCACAGGTGACCATGGGATTAAAACCACCCTACTCTGCCCTGTCTGCTTCTGCCAATTGCCAGCAACCCAGGGATTATACCCATCCTACCGGTACCAGATAAATACCTCACCAGCAAACCTCCACTACCTCCAATACCTCCACTACCCAGCGGCTGCCAAGCTCCAGGATGCATTCCGGATTCTCAGGCCGAGACTCATGCACGACACATTATAAGACACTTATTACCCATCTTCCAGGATTGCCACAACATATTTGATAGGGTTCAAATATGGTTTGAACCATGGGAACACCTGCAAGGGTGATTGAAGACCACCCTAAAAGCCTTTATCCTCTCGGAGAGTCTGGCAAGCTCCTGAGAGTATCCCGCCTGCACAGAACAGCCTGGCAAGCTATCTGTGGCATATTCGATATGCCAAAATGAGTAAATACAATGGGTCTCATTCCACTGACCCTGAAAGAGCCACCAATACGGCAGCATTAAGGATGAGAAAGAAGAGGCTGATAAAATCTCAAGGTCTAACTAGGCTGCCAAAACGAAGAAAGACAAAAATGACTGTCTGTACTTTCAATGCATGTACGCTGGCATTGACTGCATCCATTGAGGACCTGCTGGTACAAGCGTGAAGGATCATTGGCCTGACTGAGACAAGAAGATATCAATCGCATCATGCCGTTTTCGACACTAGGGAAGAACTGTTCCTCGGAACATGTGACAAAAGAGGCATGGGAGGCATCAGTGTCCTTGTCAACAAGAACTTGGCCATGAGCATTAATTCATTCGATTGCTTAACTACCCAAATCGGACGATTACACTTGAATAGATGTGGCTCACTGCCAAGAGTTTCTATCTTCGTTGTCTATGCACCAACATCCAATTATGATGAAAGAGAAATTGAGAAGTTCTACATGGAGTTGGAGAAGGTCTATAAAGAAGACCACACCTTCTACAAGATCATTGTTGGTGATTTTAATGCCAAGATAGAACCGAGATGATTAGCCAAAGAACTCCACATCGGGACCCATGGCCTAGAATGGAACAAACAGGCTAAGAGACTGTCTGTGTTCATCATGTCGGCCAAGACCATCCATAGTAACTCACATTTCCAAAAGACCAGATTTAAACAGTGGAGATGGGAGTCTCCTGGTGGATGGTTCCACAACGAAACTGACCACATGATATTCAATTGACGGTTTTGCCTGACAAATGTTGCTGTTGTCCCAAAATTTCAAACAGGATTGGACCTCTGTCTCCTTTGTGCAAAATTCTACTTCACAGAGAGGGGAGAAAGGGCTGCAAAGTTTAAGAAGAGAATTCCCAGAACGACCACCAACTGGGAGCTCTTTGGCACTATTGTGGCAACATGGAAAGATGCCACCATTGACAACATTAATGAGGAATACAACCGACTGGTTCAGGACCTCCATGATTGTGCGAGGAAGGCCAAGAGAGATGGCCACAAAAACAAAAACAAAAAAATACCACCTGTCTTTGAAAACTCTTGAGCTTATTCGCCAATGTGACTTCACACAAGCCTCAGGCAACCACACTTGAATGTCAGAGCTCACAAAGCAGTGCAGAGAAGAGATAAAGGAAGACCTCAAAGAGAGAAGAGCAGCAGTGCTGGCAGATGCGACAGAAGCCAGGAAAAGAATTTGCAAAGCCCACCTATCTTTCGCCAACTACAAGACCAAGATGACTGCCCTCCGATGTCCTGATTCATCTATCACATTTTCCAGAAGGGCAATGGAGAAGATTATCCATGACTTCTACTTGGATCTCTTCGATAGTCATGTCCACCTTCCCATATATCAAATTCCCAGGATGGATATGTTGTTCCCAACATTCTCCCTTCCAAAATCCTACATGCCATTTTGTCGGTAAAGAAGCGAATAGCACCTGGCCCAGACAAAGTCAGACCCAAACACCTGAAGAATCTGCCATCAGTACTCATTAATACACTGACTTGGCTCTTCACACGCTACCCGTCTGAATACAAGATTTCGTCCCAATGGAAAACCAGCAGGACTGTACTACTGTGCAAGAAGTGAGACATCCACGACATTGGCAAATATTGCCCAATCTGCCTATTGTCTGTCATCTACAAACTGTTCACTCAAGTCATCCTGAATAGGATTGGCAGAACACTAGATGAAGGAAACCATACGAGCAAGCCGGGTTCCAAAAATGATTCAGCACAATCAACCATATCCACACGATAACCAAGCTCATTGAGGTTTCTCGGGAGTTCAGGATGTCGCTCTTTCTTATGTTCATTGATTTAAAGAAAGCCTTTGATTCTGTTGAGACAGAAGCAGTCATTGAAACCCTAGCCAAACAGGGTGTTCAAACTCAATACATCAGGATACACTGTGAGCTATATTACAGATTCACTATTAGGATCTCACCATTCTACAAAGAAGTGATCATCCATGTCAAGAGAGGGGTTAGGCACGGTGATACCATTTCACCGAAACTCTTCAGTGCCACCCTCGAGAACTTCATGTGCTTACTGGAATGGGAAGAAATGGAAGTGAAGATAGATGGTTGGTAGGCAACTACACCACCTCCGCTTTGCTGGTGACATCGTTTCAATAACACCAAACATTAGCCAAGTGGCACAAATGCTGGCAGACTTTGACCGTGAGTGTGGAAAGGTCAGATTACAGTTGAATCTCATGAAGACGATGTTTATGAGAAACAGTCTCGTTCCTGACATTCCATTCGCTCTCAATGGAACAAACATCTCTGAATGCAACAGTTATGTGTACCTAGGTTGAGAAGTCAACATGACGAATGACCTGGCACCTGAGTTGTGCAGGAGGAAGAGAGTGGCTTGGAATGCCTTCAAGAGCAATGAATGCCTTCAAGAGCTAAGAGGACAAAGAACCTCCAGCTTCGGGCACATCTCCTCAATTTCACTGTTCTTCCTGCATTAACATATGCCTCAGAGACCTGGGCCCTATAGAAATAGGAAGAGAATGCTATTTGGGTCTCCCAAAGAGGACTCAAAAGAGCTATGCTTGGAGTATCATGCTTCACTCAAATGAGAGAAAGAATCTGGAGTTCTGACCTCCGTCAATGGTCAAGAATGAGGGACGCTGTCTTGTTTGCCAAGACATTGAAAATCAGATTGGCAGGACACGTAATGAGATTTGGAGACTACTGCTGGACTAGAGCCATTACCGATTGAATTCCACAGGACATCAAAAGATCGCATGGCCACCCACCTATGAGATGGTCAGACTTCTTTGTCAAGACCCTCCTACGAGATGGTCAGACTTCTTCGTCGAGACCCTGAATGATCAGTTTGAGGCTCTTCGCGTTCTTAGAACGAACAGATGCCATTGGGCTACACTAGCACGCCACAGGTACGAATGGAGACATTACTGGCACCCGCTCGAGCAAATCGATGAGTAATGGGATGTCAAGTGATCAAGTGATATAAGGATAAATACTATTGCAATTTCATTATAGAAAAATACGTAGTTCCTTTGACTTCTAAATAAAATGAGCATGAATTCTCTCTTGGTAGTTCCTTCATCTACATATGTCAATCTGTCTTTTTCTCTCTCTCTGTCTCTCTCTGTGTGTGTTTCTCTCTCTCATCTTTCTCTTCTTTTTGGTTTCTTTTGAGGGAGGAGTGCTGGGTCATGCCAAGGTATGTTCAGAGCTTATTCCCATTCTGGTGTTTGGAATTGCTTCCTACAATGCTGGAAGATAATATGTGTTGCCAGGGAATGAATTCATCAGTGGCATGCAAGAAAGGTGCATTATGTGCTATATTATCTCTCTGGTTCAGTGTTTCTCTTTCTACACATCTTGTTTCCAATGAATACTGATTATCCCCATTAAAAGTAGGCATTTTTTGTTTTTGAACTCACCTGCAACTTCTTCACACAATGTACAAAGACAATAGTTTGCAAAATTTTTTGAAGATGCTGCTAACGATAGCACTGCCTTCTTTTATTTTGTTTCAGCCACACTGGCTTCTTCCTATTGAAAATACCAAGAAAAGTCACGGCCTAGGATCTTCATATGTACTGCTTTTTTCTTCTGAAGAGTCCTACTTCTAACCTTCATAATTAGCTCTAGTATTTTCTTAGTGTCTATCCGTATGCCATCTTTGTAAGAAACCATTTCTTCCAACCTTATTAAATATAATTAAGACATGGTTGCTTTGAGGACACGAGTCTGCCATCTTCCAATCTTTCAGCATGTTGTCACAGACTCTTATTTGACCTACCATTCATCTCTCATTTGATTGGCCTTGGAGAAGTAATGGAACCTAACCTACATAGGTACAGACCAGGACAATTGCTCTTTTTCTTTCCAGAAGTTAGTTGGTTGAGAGGCAAGAGACATAATCCAAAAGGCCAACAAGCCATGCACTTCCAGGAGTGATGTTCAAATAAGGAGCAAAATATTGACCCAGAACTCTGATGGCTGTGGGAGGTGGTGGGAGGGAGGGGAGAGAAAGAAAAAGGGAATGAAAGGGAGAGGGCAGGGTAAGATAGGGGAGGGAAGTGCAGTGCAGTGCAGGGTAAGACAGGGCAGAGCAGGGTAGGGCAGGAGGGGAGGGAAGGTGAGGGGAAGGGAGGGATTTTGAGAAGGGAAGGTAATGGGAAGGGAAGCTGATGGGAGGGGAGAGGGGTAGAGGGTAGAAGATGGTTTCTCAGGAACACTGTTTTCTCTCCCAGAAAAGAATTTTAGATAGTGATGGTTGCAGATAGGTTAGAGAAGCCCTCACTCCCTCCCCCCCCCCCCCCCCCCCCCACACACACACGTCATTGCAATGAAATTTCTGGGAAGTAATAAAGTTACCAGTCCTAAATCTGACCCAACTTGGGGTTACAGAAAGTAAGACCTGATAAGGCCTTCTGCAGCAGCAGACCCTGAGGAGATTGAACCCCTCCCTACAGAAAGGGCCTAAGGAAATTACTGGAGAACCCTCAATTCCTTCCATTAACCTGATTAACCCTCAACTAGCTCAGACCAGAGAAGGCTGGATTAAACCTTTGAGAGAAGATCCACCAGGAGCAAAGGTCAAGAAAAGAAGATTCAAAGATCTCCCAACTCTATCACCTTAGCAACAACCCTAGCAACAGACTCTTATCTATCTAGAAATCCCCCAGGGGGCAACTTGGAAAAACCCTATAAAAGCCACCTTGAACAAAGGAAGGGCGAACATATACTGCTTGAGCCCATGCCTTACTTGTACTTGTGCCCACATGACCGAGAACATGTTGCCATGTCTCCCCTCTTGAGATGTATACTTTCCTATCTAATGCTGTGGTGTGTGTAAGGACTCTCTGTCCTTGGAAAAGCCAGGGTTCTCTCTTGAGCATGTTACTCTCTCTCTCTCTCTCTCTCTCTCTCTCTCTCTCTCTCTCTCTCTCTCTCTTCTCTCTCTCTCTCCTCCCCCGCCCCCCACTATTATCTCCCTCCTCACCTTCAAAATCTTCCAAATAAAATCTACTTTACTTCACTACTTGTCTATTCTGAAGTTCTTTCTGCAAGATGAGACAAGAAACTGAAGCTCTGGGTCCCAGGGTGGCAGAGGCCGCTCTTCTCCCCACAGAAGCCATGCCTGGGAACCACTGACACCAGGAGGAGACTGAATAGTGAAGATGTGCTTATTTGGGAAATAAGGGCAGTGAAACAGTTTTGGCTAAAAGGATAATGAAGGCTCCACCTGAGTGGGAGCTCACAATGGCTTTGGGAGAAGGTTATGTATAGATATGTTCATAATCACCTTGTCATGGTTGGAATTCTTGACACTAGTAGGAGTTAGTTGGGCTTTTCATGGGCCAAGAAACTGACATACTAGTAGTGTTCCATTCTCAAGTTTTTCTGGAAGCCTTTGTCAGTTCAGTCCTGGAGTTTATCCCCCAGGGATCCAGCTAGACTAAAATTCACATGACAAAGGCTCCAGGCTTCTTAGAGGTGTCCTGTATTTCCAAGGCCTTCCTGCCTCTGGGCTAGTTTGGGATTCAGGTGGTGTTTCCCCATTACAGATGACCAGGGCTCTCTATTTCTCTGGCTACAACAGACTCACAAACTTACATAATGCAACCACCACCCTGATATCATTTCTTTTAACTGACTTATTTTCTCTGCCGTACAGTCCTGATACCACTCAGATTTAGAATCTACTTTTTAAAAAATTTTACTAAACAGCTCCTCTAAGTAGAATGAGTGCTTATAATTAAAGGAGTTCAAACTTCTTCATTCCTAATGTCTAAAACCAATGTTGTAAATAATGAGCTAAAATAAATAATGACAAATATTTATTGAGTAAATATTGCATCATTACAAATAATTATTTTAAAATTGAAATAAATTATAAAGTTAAAACAAACAAGATTAGAAGAAGACTACACTGCCAAGGAATGTAATAGCTAACTAAGAATAAAAGTCATCATTTGCTTAAGTAATAATGGGCAAGGGAGGATTTTTACAAAAGCATAGGCCAGTAGTAGTTATAATCAGGGTTTGAATAAGCAAAATGCTTACACATTTATAATAATTCAAATTATTTAAACACATTAACTCGCCATTGCCTTGCATGGATTTATATCCACTGTCAATAGAGTATCTGTCAATTGTGTTCTAATAGATTAAGAATCATGTGGGAATATGAGAAAAATTCTTTTCTTATTCATTAAACCTCTGTTTGTGTCACAAAATAGTGATGTAATGTTAATTCTAATGGATAGCACTGGGGTCCCCAGGTCAGTTATGTGAAGTGGGCAGGAGAGAGGCAAGAGCCCCAAAAAGGATTTGCTGCTTTCTCCTGATCCACCTCGGCACCTTGGGAATGGCTGGGAAATCTAAAACTTGCAAAGTCTTCTCTGAACCCCTGCAGGCACCTTACATCCTGCCAGACCCACTGGATAGTTCTCAAGCTGCACCTGATAAGCGTTTACTTATTCTGTGAGACTTGAGGGTTGATCCCCAGCAGCAGATTTCTTGGGGAATATGGACTCAAGCTAGAGCAGAGTTGCTCTTTGCAGAAAATAAAGTCAGTCCCAGGCCTTTTTTTTTTTTATTTTCGTTCCTTAACCTTGTCTCAGAAAAGAATTTCTGGAGATGAGTGGTGAAGTGAAAACATTTTGTTTGAAGGTTTTGAAGAAGGGGTGTGGAGGAATGAGAGAAAAAGAGAAGAATAGCGTACTCAGGAGAGATCCCAGGTCTTCTCCAAATGAAGAGAGAGCCTTGGAAGGCCTGCTTTCCACTGAACTCTCACTCCACCCCCCTCCTTTCTGTCTTCTTATAAAGGAAGACCTGCTTTTATATGGTAATTCTTCCTGTTGCCTGGCCTGGTGTTTTCTCTGGATATGAGAGTTGATAAGATATTGTCATAAAGAAAAAGTTTTGAGGTTTTTGGTGACTCCCCTTCATGTCCTTGTGGCTGTCTTTTATCTCTGCTGAAGTTTGCCCTCTCGGTAGGGGGTCCAGACTTCCAGGGTCTGTGCTGGCACCAGGTAAAGGTCTTATTAGGCCTTAGTTCCTGTGTTTACAAGGTGATTTTTGCAGCTGGGGCCTATTGGTTTTTTTATTTCCCAGGAATACTTTGCCATGGGGAGTCCCTTCCCCTTCTACCTGCATCTTAATGAAGTAAAAACATTTCAGATCTGAAAAGAAAGCCCATTTAAGTCTAGTTAGTGCAACACCTTATAAATAACTGTATAATGCTTTCATTCTCTAAATTGTTATAAATTTTATACAAACAATTTTCTTTTTTCCTTTAGAGGTTTAACAAGATGTGTGTCCATTTTACCACAGTTCTACTTCATAATCTGCAAAATATTTGACAATGATAGAGATTTAACCTTTTAAAAAGTTTCTTCTGAAAATGATAAGTATCAAAGATAAAAAATGTGAAAGTGAAAACTGGAATGAATGTTGAGGATATTATAAAAACACTTTATAGAAATAACATGAAATCATCTAAACAAAAATTCCTCTTTCTTACTGTTTTATTTAACAACTTACAATAAGTAATAAAAGCTAATAACAAGGAATAACAAAAACAAATTGAGAAGCGTAAAACTAATTGTAAGCTTAATAAAATAATAATAGTAATATAAGAGTAATACTAGTATAATAGTAGTGTAATAGTGAAAGAGTAAGCCTTAGTTTCATCTTGTCAGCTGCTGTGAGCAATCCCACTTTTTACTTCCTCATCCCACATTTTTAATTTTCCTGTGACTATTTGGGTTCTTTCTGATAAATTGGAAGTTAGCAATTGTCCAATTTTATAAAATTCTGTCCCAGAACTTAATGTTTTCCAAGAACTATGATAATGGGCAGACCACGCTGTAGAATCCTTGCATTCTCTGTAACATTCTTGTCAATCAATAAGAAATGTAAAGAATCCAATTTTTATTTAAAAGGGCCTAAACACACACAGACACACACACACACACACAGACACACACACACACACACACACACACACATGCACGCACGCACAAAAGACAACATTATCTTTAATTTCCTGAATTCTCTGTGACACAAAGATCCATTTTCTTATAAAACTCCCTCAAAACTGACCCATAGTTCAGTCAGTCTCTCCACATGGGGAATTCCTTTTCCTTTTTCATCTACTATCCAATAAACTTTTCTACTTTTAAACTCTGAGTCTTAGCATATTTATTGCTTAATATACTGTCGCCACTCCTACATCAATAAAAAACAAGCCACTAAAACACACAATTCAAACTATTTAAAATTAGAGATAACATAGTATCAATAATGATTTATTCCCATGCACACGGCCCCACTTTGATCACATGTTGCAAAGCAACACCAGATATAGCCTAAAGGTCCCAGCACTACAGAACTTAAGCAGTTCTGTCTCTTTGGGCCCCTAATATTCACTGCACAATCCGGCCCACTTCGCTGAATAGCACTTGCTTAAAGATTCCATCAACACTTCTTGGGGGTTGCAAAAATTAACTCAAAATATTTAGTTAATAAAGAAATTGAGTCAGAGTAGAGAGACAGACATAGAATAAGTGCACTTATTTATGGGATGCAAAAAAACATAATATGAGACTAATACCCAAGGACAGTAGAACTAAGGTTTGGGGACCACTGTGACAAAGTTAATTGGAAATGATTACTCTGGAAAATAACTGCATGCTGTAAGTAGGTAAATGAAAAAAAATGATAACTTCTCAGTATCTGTATTGCAAGCCATAATGTACAAAAGGAGAGAGAGAGACAGGACAGTGCCTGCCATAGAGGCAGGCTGGGTTGGGAAAAGAGGTGGGGGGTTGGAGGGAGGGAAACTTGGGACATTGGTGGTGGGAAATTTACACTGTTAGAGGGATGGGTGTTAGAACATCGTATAAAATCCCATTATGAACAGCCTTGAAATTGTATATCTCATGGTGATTCAATAAAAACAGAAAGAAAGAAAGAAAGAAAGAAAGAAGGAAGGAAAGAAAGAAAGAAAGAAAGAAAGAAAGAAAGAAAGAAAGAAAGAGAAGAGAGAAAGAGAGAAAAAAGGAAGAAAGAGAGAAAAAAGGAAGAAAGAGCGAGAGAAAGAAAGAGAAAGAGAAAGAGAGAGAGAAGGAAGGAAGGAAGGAAGGAAGGAAGGAAGGAGAAGAAAAGAGAGAGAGAAAAAAGGAAGAAAGAGTGAGAGAAAGAGAAAGAAAGAAAGAAAGAAAGAAAGAAAGAAAGAAAGAAAGAAAGAAAGAAAGAAAGAAGAGAGAAAAGAGGGGGGTGGAGAGATAGTTCAGTGGGTAGGGCTTTTACCTTGCACGAGGCTGACCCGGTTTGATCCTGACATCAGGTATGTACCTTCAAGCACTGCCAGGAAGAATTCCTGAGTGCAGAGCCAGATGTGACCTGGAATCCCTGAGCATAGCCGGGTATGACCCAAAAACCAAAAAATGGAAAAAAAGGAAGGAAGGAAGGAAGGAAGGAAGGAAGGAAGGAAGGAAGGAAGGAAGGAAGGAAGGAAGGAAGGAAGGAAGGAAGGAACTTGCCTAACGTGCTGGACTGGGTGGCCTTCCAAATGTTATATATTCTCTCTAGGATCTTTGACTCTAAAGTTAAAGTGCCTGTAGAAAATAAGGCTCCTGTCTACTTACTTCCAGGTTAGAATTGTTTCTGCAAGAACTGTGAATCACGGTGCATGAGATTTAGTGTCTCCACACTTCACTACATATTTCACCATGAACAATCTAATTCAAAGTGGGCTGCCCCTCACCTCTAAAACTGAATTCATAGAATTATATCTTATATCATGTGCACATATCAAATCGCCACGGAGTTCATGGAAAAAGAAAAGCAAATTGGGAGATTTTAAATATATGAAATAGAGGGACTGAGAAACTGATGGTGTTATTGAGGGAAAATAAAGCCACAACTAAATGCAAAAAGAAAAACGAACATTTTCTGAGTTTTCTGTGTGTTCTATACTGTTCTCATTGGTTATTACATTATCTGATTTGATAAATATTGTGATAAACTAAGAGTTTCCCTGAGATCTTTGTCATGGAAATTCTTTATAAGCCATGCTGTACTTCTTAAAGAACTTTTCATACTTTCATAATTGTTTAGTCTTTTTATTTATTTAATTTGAGGTGGAAGAACAGGGTTCTAATTGTTGCTTACGGCACTTCGCGATTGCTCCTGGCAATTTTTGGTCAGTCAGGCCAGCAGTTCAATATAAAGGTCTGATGATGCACCATTGCCAAAGCCCTTTAGTGCCAGAGATCACCTGGGCATCCTACAGTATTTGGGGTCCTGCAGTGCTCAGAGGATCATGTTATTAGAATTGAACCAGAAAGGGGCACATGCAAGTCAGTGCCTGAATTCCTGTCCTCTCTCTCCTGTCCCTAAGCTTCTCAGAGTCATGAACTTGATCTTCAATATACAAGTATTGATTGCAAATTTTAATGAGGAAATGTGCTGGCACATACATCATAAGCACCTAGAAAAGTGCTGACAGCATCTTCTGAGTAGATATGGCATAAATCTCTCAAGTTCACATTCACTTATTCCTAAGGAACAGTTTTAGTCTTTAAATCAGTCTGATACAAGATATGTTGTTTATTTATTTGTCCCCTTACAAAGTGAAAACAGATCACATAATTTGTCGAATGGGTTCCTCCCTCCTTTTCCTACTCTGAACTAGAATCAGTGCACAGGAAAGCCACACTTATCTTTTTACAGATGCGGGAAAGAGAAGAAGTTTTTGGATTTAGGAAATTGGGTAATTTGTGCCTGAGGAGAAGTTTAAGTTAGAATAAATTAAAGGAGCACAGGCGAATCTGAAAGGAGTGGAGAAATATTTGCGAGAGGAACCTCTAACTATGGACTTTTTCATCTTTACTTAAGAGTTCATTATTCAAATCATAGACTCTAGAAAGAACTAAATAAGTACAAGGAGAAAAACATGTTTGGGGAGACAAGAAATAGAAAAGTGATACTTGGTTGAGAGCAGAGGGCAGTTTTAGGAGAGAGGAGTCATAAAAAAAGTTAGAGCAATAATGTTCTAATTGCTTGAAAGCAGTGTACACTTTTAGGGTACTATAAAAAATGATGAGGGACTGGGGACAGAGTACATGAGGCAAGGTGACTGTTTTGTGTGTAAACCCAAGTTTGAACCCCAGCACCGCATATGCCCTCCACCCCTCGCACAACCAGGAGTGACCACAGATCTAGGAGTAAGTCCTGAGCACAGCCAAATGTAGCCCTAAAAGCAATGAAATGATTCAAGAATTTAATAACATTGAAACTCATAGGGCAAAATATGGAATATAATTGTTGAAGCAGTAAACATCAATGTCATCATTGTATGAAACCAAATGCCAGTACATGGGAACAAAAGTAGAGGTCTTTGTCTCTGTAGTTATACTGTAAGTCGGTATTATGAAATAAGGCTATTCTCTGGCTTTCACTTTTTTGCCTACTTAAAGCTCTTAAATTACAAATATTTTGGTCTAATAAATACCTAGGTATAAACTAGATGCTCAGTAAAAATCTGTAGGTTTGGAGGCAGCACACCAGACGATGCTCTGGTTCTGTGCTCAGGGATCACTGCTGGTGGGACTGAGGAACATATGTGCCACTAGAGATTGGACTCATGTCGGCCATGCAAAAGGCAAGTGCCATATCTGCAGTACCATCACTAAGGTCCCACCTGTAATTTTATATTTAGATTATGGAAAATGTTAAGACAATAAATTATTATTATTAATATAGTCTTAAAAGGATCTTTGCCGGAGTGATAGCACAGCGGGTAGGGCGTTTGCCTTACAAGCGGCCAACATGGCCGACCCGAGTTCGATTCCTCCACCCCTCTCGGAGAGCCCAGCAAGCTACCGAGAGTATTCGATATGCCAGACACAGTAACAACAAAGTCTCCAATGGAGACGTTACTGGGCCCGCTCGAGCAAAAGGATCTTTATTTCAGATGTCTAGAAAATACTAAGAAAATAATTTTAGAAGTACAGTTCATTCCAGGTCTGGAGGCATTAAATATTAGCAGAGAATCTTAGAATCTTAGAAGTCAGTCTACCTCTTTATATGATGCTAACTTATACAAGTGTTATACATGTTCTTAAGAGACAGGAGGAATAGAATATCTGTCATGTAGGATACAATTCATACTCAGAAGCTCAAAAATCCTGTCTTAATGGTAAATCAGTGGAAATTACTGCCTAGAAAAAAAGATATTATTCATTCTCAATAAGATATCAGTTACAGGTGAGAACATATTTATCATATTAATACATAGAGTATAAGTGAAATTCACTTTACCAAAGTTGTTTGTGTCTAGTTCTAGAAAACAATGGTCTGTTTATTGTTCCCTCTTTCTGACTAACCCATTATTTCCACACCTTCTTTACTCTCCAGAAAACAAATATACTCTCCCCTGGTTTAGGGAACTCTGTATTTGCATTTCCACAGTTACTCCTGACTTCAAGCCTAACACTCCTGTCCTTTAATACCTTAATACATAGCTTCTAATCTACCTTTTCATATGTCAACTCAGGAAAGTTTATGTGTCATATCCTCTTTGGTTAAGAAGGAAATCCCAGGATATGATGAGTAGATCCAGGCTAAGCCCTTAAAATCTGATAATGGAGGCTAGTACTACTCCTCTTGATAGTTTGATCAGTGGATAATTCCTTAACAGAAAGGTGGAATTAGAACTGTGTCAAAGTAGGACAGAAAACTTAGCTGAAGAACTTTATGAAAGAATATCATCTTTCTAAAAAGGAATACATAGAGATCTGGCATTGTACTTCAAACAGATTCTTAAAAAATAGAAAGGCGGTGATAGAAGTTCTTCGCATTGTAAAGCTGTTCAATAATCATTCTGAAATTCAATTTAATAGTCATTAGCAATTTAAATGCTTTTGGCTAAAATTGTTTCTTCCTATATCTGCAGTGGCAAAGTTATAAATTTATTAGATAAAACTCTCAGCACAGTTTCTTCACAGTTTCTTCACCTTCTTAAAAAATAAAAATAAATACATCACATGAAATAAAAACAATAAAACAGTCATGATGCAGTATGCATAATGGATATACTAGAAAGAGGGAATTTGCCTCACTTTATCAGGGTCCTACCAGCCATTAATGGATTAATAATTTTCATTCATTAATTCTCTTATATTTAATTTAAAAGAAGATCTCATTACCTCTTCAAATTCAACATAGTGCTGAATATTAAGATTATTCTACTAGAGCTATTTTTAAGACCTAAATTCTCTGAAGGAATGAGATGTGCATAGAGTTGTGTAACCTCAGATAGTCAGTCAGAGAGAAACTAGTAAATGATGGCAATAAAATGAACCATTTTTCAGGTATTTAAGATTATCTATACATAAACATATATTATACATAGGGGATAGTGCTAGGATATATGATTATTAAAGGAGAATATACTATCTGCCCCCTAACATAGCATGGATAATGTCTGAATTTTGTCTCACACTCCAAGTACAAATGTTGAAGAGGAGCGATTTCAACATATTGATCATGATATTTACAATTTTCTACCAAGACAAACATTTTAAAGAATGATTTAATAATATCTCATACACTTTGAGCTGTCTATACCAAGTACTATTTTTTTTATATTTTGATCCTACCCTGTGTGACACAACAGCAATGAAATCTTGATGTTTAAATATAACTTTAAAAACACCATTTATCTTGGCTTTAGGGAAGGTAATAAAAGAGATTCTAATGGTGAATAATAGAATAGTCAGGGAAAATTGGCAGTCAGATGAATAAAATGAATTTTAGAAGTAGAGAAGAAGATAAAGGCTGATTCTTGAAATGTAAGTTAAGTCTAAGTGGAAACTGAGGGGGAAAAGACCAATAGGATTTACACATAATGACAGAGTCAAGGGATCACCATAACAATTTTCCTGGGCTGGAGTTCTGCTAATCTCCCCTCCAAGTCTCACACCAATAGCTCTGACTCTTTTGATACTTTTTGAAATGATATATTTGCAAGCAGAAGCAACTACATTGTCAAGAAGTATTTTTTCTTTAGGTCTTTAAAAGAAATCAAAACAACATTGGATTAGTCATGATTAATATTTGGAAAAGGAAGTGTTCATATTTTTATTGCTATTTTTATGTATGAGTCAACAAATATATTAGATATAGATAAATTTGTTGCTTTCTGTGATGAGGTTTGGAATCTGGTTGCTTCCAAAATAAGACAGCAAAGTACCTTATATCTGACTCAGAAAAAAAAAAAGTGCCTCTTGAGAGAAAAATTCATTTTGTTACAGACCTTATAAGTCCCTCAAATCAACAAAAATAAGAACTTAACTGCCAACTTTCTGCATTCTTACTTTGAAATCTCTTCCAGAGTGGAGAAAAATGATGAATAAATATTTAACCATATTGTTTTGAATAAAAGTTATTATATTCAGTCAGTACCCTGCAGCAATATGCTGACATCACCCCTCAGACCTGACAGGTTATGTGAGGTCAAGCATATTTTACAGAGAATTCCATTCCACATTCCATTCTTCCTCTCATTCCTGTATATTTATGTGGCTATTTGCATCATTTAAGAGTTAGATAGTCACCACCATGTTAACTCATTGGCTCAGCTTCACAGATTGACACTAATTTCAGAGAAACTCAAGCACATCCAGTAAAATTCATGGGTACACGACTCATCAGACTGAAAGCTCTGAGGCACCCTTGGGAGGGGGACAGGCTGAGTCCCACCCTGTCAAAGCCCAAACAGCCACACACTATACCCACCACCAAGAGCTGCTATGCCAAGAGCCGAACATTGCTACTTCATATTTAATTTCTGCAGAAATATCAAACCAACAAAAACTGTTTGTAGACCAGTCATCCAGTTGAAAACATAGATCTCTAAGTATGAGTGGGCAGCCTTTCCCAATGTCTGCACTTCCAGAACCCCAGCAGCCACACACACACACACACACACACACACACACACACACACACACACACACACACACACATCCCACATTGCCGCCATGTAAATTCATCAGCCCAGTTCTATAGATCCTGAAATTCCTGGAAGTGAGTTGCATATACAGTCACAATACCTCCAAATTTCACAACATTGACAGACAAGTAGGAGCACACCAAATTAGATGGAAAAGTAGCATAGAAGCCAACTAGGTTCAATAAATAAGAAATAAATGACACAGAAAGCTCAACTTGCAACTAACAACTTAGTAAACTCTCAGAAAATGACTAATTGACCCATAGGGAGATATAACAATTTTCACAAATCTTCTCTAACTAAAGTGCTTTTTGATAATCCCATTAATCATTTAGTTATGATAACAAACAATATAATATAAATTATTTGGTGCTTGCTAAGGGGGTAGTCTTGGGGGGATGGGTAGAAAACTGGGAACAATAATAAAGGTAAGATCACAATCACACAAATGGGCAGTTGGTGTTGGAAGACTGAATATCTAAAACAACTGTTCATCGATTTGCTTGAGCAGGCCCAGTAATGTCTCCATTGTGAGACTTGTTGTTACTGTGTTTGGCATATTGAATACATCATGGGTAGCTTGCCAGGCTTTGCCGTGAGGGCAAGATAATCTCTAAATAAAATATAATAGAAAATTAAGTGCTTAAAAAAGAAGGCTTCGAACATATTTGTTTTGTCAAGTATCCTTTGACAGTGACCTCTCTGATCATTGCCCTACTCAGAATTTCATAATAATTTCCTTGTACTATTTGTCCTACCCCAAACTCCTCCCAAACCACAAAAGTTAATAGGACAGAGTCGATCCATGATCCTATTGGTCTATTCCAAAGATCCTATGAGGAGAGGAAAAGAATACTAGGGAAATAAAGTGATAAGACAGACTGAGTTCTCATCCATACAAAAATCAACATTAACATTGCATATTATTCATCAACTTTATATAACATCTAATTGAATTAACCATTTGCAATTTATGTAACAAAATTTTACACATAAAAATTGAATCCTCACAGAAGCTCCTTTAATTTTAATGATTAATAGGACTATTTTCAGGCAATGAAAGGAAGACCCAGAGATATTAGTGACCTGCTCCAGGTCAACTCATCAACATATTAAAAAAGGAACATATAGCCAAGGCAAATGCAGAGATGTAATTTTATTAATTTGTAAAGATTTGAGGACTCTGGCAGATATAATCTGACTTAAGAGTACACACTCCTAGGATAGATGATGATGATAACAGGAAGGATAAACTGCCTAGCCTAGAGACTAGAGAGATGAACTGCAGTGATGAGAAAAATTGGAGAAGATTCCGCATAGGCAGTGACAAGACGGAGCGATTCTTTCCATGTGTGATAATAGATAATAACCCTGGGTTTATGGAGTATGACTCAGAGATCATTCTGTCACAAAGAAAGCTTGGTTCTAAAACAGATGTAATTACACTGTTTCTATATACCAATCAGAACGTCGTTAGCTTGACATATAGGTTCTCCTGTGGTCCTGCATCAGAGGGCAAAACTGGAATTTTCAGCACCAGTTTTTAAGAACAATTTGGTCTCATCAAGTCAAGAGAAAAGCCCTAGGTGCATAATGCTGTGGCACTTTCTGTAGCATTTCCTCCCATTGTTCATTGATTTGCTCGAGCGGGCACCAGTAACGTTTCCATTGTGAGACTTGTTGTTACTGTTTTTGGCATATCAAATATGTCACCTCCCGAGTAGTTTGCCAAGATTTGTTGTGCAGGCGGGATACTCTCGGTAGCTTGCAGGCTCTCCGAGAGGAGCGGAAGAATCGAACCTGGGTCAGCCTCATGCAAGGTCAAACCCCTATCGGCCTTGTGCTATTGTTCCAGGTCAGGTGGAGTGCTATTGCTCCAGGTGGGTAATAAAGGGGGTTATAATCATCCTTTCTCTGAATCCTGCTACTATCTGGCCAAACTAAAATCTCACTGCACACACAGTGCTTGTTGGAAGATAATTGGAGGATCACGCATATTGTTCTCATTCAAAATGGACTGCAGTTTCCTTCACAGAAATAGAGATCCCAATCAAGAAGAAACATTCTGACATGAAAAATCTAGCCTTTGAACTGAAATGAAGTTTCACAATGTAGAGAAGTTGGTTACACGACTATTTAGGATATGAAGTTCCAGTCTCAGAGTTGTTAATTAGGTAGATTCCTTTCAAATCATGGTTCAGAAATCCCTGTGAGATTATGGTGTCTGTTGACTACAACAAAATTTTAAAATCACAAATGGCAGTCACAAAATGAGCAGCAGTAGCTAACATTTATTGAATGATTACCATTAACCAAGACCTATTTTATGTGCTGTACATTTACTAAGTCATAGCGTTACTGGGCCCGCTCGAGCAAATCGATGTACAACGGGAGGACCGTGACCGTGACCGTGACCGTGACCGTGATAATACATGCAGATAGAGAGAGGCAGCTAGGTAAATATGGACATAAGCCAGGCAGAACTCATATTCATGATTAGTATTACATATAATTCATGTTTTGATCACCCTGTTGTCAGGTAGAATTATAGAAAGAGAAGCCCAAAAGCCCAGAGATTCCAGAGAGGAGATATCAATGCCTTAATTAGATGACAAAGCCTAACACAGGCTTGAAGAAAACACCTCAGCACTTTCCCCAACTTTAGATTAGGACAAAAATTTATTAAATTATGAATAAGTCAGCGAGTAGGGCACTTGCCTTACGTGCGGCCAACCCAGGTTCAATTCTTCTGCCCCTCTCCAAGAGCCCAGCAAGTTACTGAGAGTATACTGCCCGCATGGCAGAGCCTGGCAAGCTCCTTGTGGTGTATTCAATATGCCAAAAACAGTAACATCAAGTCTCACAATGGAGATGTTACTGGTGCCCACTCTAGCAAATTGATGAATAATGGGAGGATGGTTCTACAGTGCAGTTCATAAGTAGACTTCGAGAGAACAAATGATAAGATCTTTTAGCCAAAGGTAAATTTTAAGGGGGAAAATCTAGCTATGCAGAAATCCTAAGTACCAGCCAGAGAAGAATGGAATCTGTCAGAAGATGAGAACCTTCAGAATAATCCGGAGCTCATGATAAAATGATGAAAGAATATTCAACATTGAATGGCACTTTTCTGACAATGCCCAGATTAGTTTTCATGTATGCGGAGAATTCCTGGTCAAGACCATTTGGAGGAATTATATATAACCTCCATCTGAAAATCATTTCATGTCATTTGCTTGCCTGTTTTGTCAAGCCTATGTTTCCTCTTGAACTTGTGTCTGTCTCTCTCTTCTATCTCCTTCACTTTCTCCAAACATATCTATAGATTCATTTTAATAAAAAAGAAATGCTTTACAAGGTTTTACAGAGAGGGTTCATAGAAGGGGGTCAGATTTACCAGCGACCATCCAAGCAGAGCTCCCAGCAGCTGCTTGCCTCGCAATTTAAAATTGCTACCATGCCCCTGGCCATTCTGCTGACCTGGGACAGACCTTACGGAGATATTAATCTGCTGAAACTCTGGGTATGTGGGCTTTGTTACTGAAATTTCCAGGCTCTCTCAGAGGTGGGTATGGACTACCTTTCCACTGCCCTTTAGTTCCAAAAGACCTGGCAGTCATGTCCACAACCCAAACCATAATACACAAAAGGGGAGAGAGAGAGAGAGAGAGAGAGAGAGAGAGAGAGAGAGAGAGAGAGAGAGAGAGAGAGAGGGAGAGGAAGATGCCTTCTATAGAGGCATATGGTGGGGTGGATAGGAGGATAACTGGGGACATTGGTGGAGGGATGGGTGTTGGAACATTGTATGACTAAAACCCAATCATGTATAGTTTTGTGAGGGTCTCACAGTGATTCATGAAAAAAAAGAATAAAAAGGCTGTCAATGTAAACACATATACAAAAATAAGATCTACGATCATTTATCTTTTCTCCATTATGTAAATAAGTATATATTTTTATCATATTATTATGCATATTTAAAAGGAATAGTGCATTTGAAAAAAATGGCTTCACAAAAAATAATAGTAGGGCAGTGTGTTACAATTACTCTTTTACTTTGGATTTAATCTTGGAAATACCTAAATTAATAAAATTCTAATAAATAGACATTTGTGAACAAGAAATTAATTATTCTGATTATTTGTCAAGCTTGAAATATGTCCTGGCAGCTAAGTGAAATGTTTTGTTGGTCTCCCATTTACCAACTAACATCTTTTCTCCTACTTGTGCCCAAATCCATAAGAGAAATCTAAAAATACTCTGATCCCCATCCAGATAGGTAAAGATGTCCAGTGAATTAAATTATAAAGGACATAATACTCAAGAATACAGCTCAGGAGAACATGAGGTAATACTTGCTTTACTGTCAAGGTTTGTTTATACTTCCAAAACAAATTTATATTTGCCCAGATCAGTCTTTTAATGTGTCTGTCTATATGCAACACATTTTATGTTCCTACTCTTGTTCTCTAAATATGCACTTCAATATATGCCAATGTCATATCTATTTACTTCATACCTATTAAGTCCTAATAAAATTCTTCCCATTTACATCAGGGTCAGAAAAATAGCTCTACAGGCTAAGACAGAAAAGTTGTTCTGCAGGCTAACCATATGCTTTGCATGCAGGAGGTTGAGTTTTACTTGCTAACACTGCACAGTTTCCAGAGCACGACCAGGAGTTATCCCCAAGCACGGAGCCAGTAGTTTCCCCTGAGCACTGATGGGCATGACTCACCCCTTCCTTAAATTCTTGTTTCTTATCAACTATTGTAATATAAGCAACATCTACAGTCACTTTCCAGTGTGTATGGATCTACTCACAATCTGGTCTCTGAACTATCTTATATTTGAGTGGAAAAATACAATCAAATAAGACAGAAGTTAGATTATTACTTTATGTGTGTCAATACTATTTCTACTGCTTCACTGAAATCCTAAATGCAGATAAACCTTTAGAAATGAGAAAAATATTGGAAATTTATTAAAACATATTTGAATAACTAATAAAACACTTGTATTTTGTATTTCCAGGTTCTTATGTGGGAATATTTAACTTATTTTCTAAGCACAAATATTTTACCTACATATGTATATATATATGTAAATATGTATGCATCACTATTTTTTAATTTATAAAAGTTAATTATATAGATACAGCGGGTAGGGCGTTCGCCTTACACGCGGCCAACATGGCCGACCCGAGTTCGATTCCTCCGCCCCTCTCGGAGAGCCCGGCAAGCTACCGAGAGTATTCGATATGCCAGACACAGTAACAACAAAGTCTCCAATGGAGACGTTACTGGGCCCGCTCGAGCAAATTATATAGATATATAAAATATGTTTTAAATCTATCTGTATCTATCTCTATGTATCTCTCTCTGTATATAAAAAACAAAGGAAAAGAAGGAACAGTTTTATTTTATTATAATCTCTACTTCTACTGAAGTGATAGTACAGCGTGCAGAGTGTTTGCCTTGCATGCAGCAGACCCGGGTTCGATTCTTCCATCCCTCTCGGAGAGCCCGGCAAGCTACGAAGAGTATCTCGCCCCCACGCCAGAGCCTGGCAAGCTCCCCGTGGCATATTCCATATGCCAAAAAACAGTAACAATAAGTCTCATAATGGAGATGTTACTGGTGCCCACTCAAGCAAATCAATGAATAACAGGAGGACAGTGCTACAGTGCTAATTTCTACTTTTGGAACCAGAGCAAAATCACAGCAGGTAGGGCACTTGCTTGTCACACAGCTGAGCTGAATTCAATTCCCGGCATCCCAACAATCCCCTCAGCCTACCAGAAGTGATCCCTGAGTACAGAGTATAGCTCATATTAATATTTTGAGTTAGGAGTATGCCTTTGCCAGCAGTGTGGCCCAAAACCAAAACAAAAGAAAAAAAAAACAGCTAATGAATGATTTCCATAGAAGAAAATTTTTAAGCTTGTCTAGAGAACTGATATCATGCTACAGTGATATTTTGGGGCATTATGCATTATTTGGAGAAAAAGGTATCTTCAGTGTCTGAATTCACAGTGGCAACCTGTCTTCTTACATATAGAATAATCCAAGAAGTCTACGATAATAATGAGTTCAAGGACTCGGGGACTGAGTTGACAGCTGTCATTTCTAGTTGTTTCAACCAAACCTTATTTCAATCCCCAAATGCAGCTTAACTTTTCCACATTCTAGTTTTTAATTTGTAAATTGGGATTTAAAGTGTTTAACCTCTTTGAAGCATATTTAACAATTTCCAGTGACATTAGATCACAGTAATTAGTATTTGTAAAGAGATTTGGGATTCTGGGTGAAAGCAGTTATAAAAATGCAGAATGCCAGCATTTTCCCATTCCAAGAGATGACTTTAAACAAAATAGAAATGGAATAACACAATAGCACAAGAAGATTCAAAGAAGCATAGGTGCCTTAAGCCTATATCTTAACAACAACAATATTTTTTTCCTTTAGTTTTCAAGCACAGTTTACCTTAGCAAATATTTTTTAAGCCAAATATATTAAGTCAACATTTTTTTTTGAGATAGATACATGTGGTCTTTTTCTTTTTTTCTTTCCTGAAAGATGGGATTAGTGTGAGCAGTGGTAGCTGTCGGAAGCTCAAACTCCCTGCCTCCCAGAATGGGTACTTGTAATTAAAAGCTTAGCTCACCTTATCCTCCAGTTTCCCAGGCGAAAAGCCAAAGCCTGCATTTAATTGCATATATATGTGTGCATGTTTCTAAAGCAAAGCTCCAAAGAGAGTCAATGCTTGGGAGGACAGAAGGCAATGCACGTACAGATATTTGACACAGAATCAAAAACAAAGGAAAACAGAGAAAAGGGGATGATGAGACAACGGAAATGTGGCACTCTGTTCCCTTTTAATTTGTTACCAGCTAGGACAGAGAACAGTTAGTGTTTGGCGTTTCTATTTAGATAAGCAGCAAACACAAAGCAATCCAAGGATGTTGTATTTGCCTGAAGATTTGCCATAAGCAAATTCTATTTTGTTATTGTTGTTGTTAACGGTGGTATATTTAAGCAGAATACGGCCAGAACTGGGAGAATGTGGTGGAAACATTCTGTTGAGGGAAAGAAGTAATCCCAGTGGAGATTTCCTGTGGCATAGAAGGAAGGATGGGTGTATCATTAGGGGAAAAAAAGGAGGGCATCCATGTATTACGTGAGGGGAATGGGTGCAGATAATTAAAAACTCTGGGTCAGAGAGCAAAGTGTTTTCTTGAGAAGAAGTACAGTAAGAATAGGATTGCCAGAGGCTGGTGAGAAAGTACAAGGGTTAAAGTTCTTGCTTTGTATGTGGCTGGCCCCTGTTCATGACCCTGCACTGTATGTGTTCCTCTTATCACCACCAGGAGTAACCAGGAGTACAATGCCCCGGCCTAGATTAAAACCATTTCCAATCAAAGTTAACAAGCAAGAGTTAGGAGACAGTCATAATAGTGGTGGTGGGGGATACTGGGAACATTGATGGTGGAGAATGGGCACTGGTGGAAGGATGGGTCATTGTATGACGGAAAAGTAATCACCAAAGTTTGTAAGTCTGTAGCTGTATCTCATGGTGTTTCGTTAAAAAAAAAATATGAAAAAAAAATCAGAGAAGCATCATCAAATACAGAGTTAAGAATTATCTTAACTCACAATGCCAGATGAACTGCAGGATCTTCTTAAGATATTCCTTGATAAGGAGAATGGAATCCTTTGTTTAACAAACTAAGATCCAGGAAGGTGAAGTGACCAGTCTAAGTAGAAAGGTTAGTGTGTCATCACTGAATCCTGCTCACACTGCAGCAACATTTAGCAGGGCACTATGCTACCTAACCTTAGAGAGCAACATGAGGGTTTCCTGGGTCTGAGGTCAGCGGGAGTCAGCAAGCTCAAGCAGGCTTTAAGAACCGATTAAAAAGGGCACAGAAGACCAAGCAGACGGGCTTTGTACAGCAATGATCGTGAACAAAGCTCCCAAATTGCCATTTGTCTGACAACTGCAGTTTTTTACAGCTGCAAATTTGGTAGTGGTGGTGGGGCAGGGTGGGGGGTGGGGGGTGAGGGGGGTGGCAGGGTGGGTGTGTGAGAGTGGGTGAATTACTATTCAAGAGACTGAACTTGAATAGAGATTAAAAAATCAAAAGTGCTTGGAAAACACTAGTCACTAGAGGTCATTGAGGTAGAGTGTGCCCATGGAGACCAGAGTTAGACAGCACCAATGCTGCACTTGAATAAGTGAATAACCCAAATTGACCTCCAAAGTTGACTACTTCAATTTCCCTTTTTGACTCTCAGTGTTTCCATGATCCTTAGAGGCCTGACCTGAATGTCCTTTAGTAAAATTGCTGAAGCAAACTTTATCCCCTCACAGAGTTTAACCCTCCTCCAAACCTCTTCTCAGTTCACACCAAATAATTCCTCTAAGCTATCTGCTGATAAAAATTAAGAAATATCCTCTCACTTTGGAGATTCTTCCTTACTTCTTTTCTTCCATATTTCCTTTCTCCCTCCTCCCCTCCCACAGGCAAGGGAATGAATAGAAAATTGAAAAATTTTAGACATAAACAGAAGGAGTGGACAAAAAGAAAGTACTAGCATTCTTTCATTTTCCCCCTGAATCACACAATGAAAGAAAAGTTCTACTTTATCTTAACTCAGAAACTGAGAAATTATAAGAGGAAACCCACATCCCAAGCGTCGGGCAATGCTGACTAATTTTGTTTGTGTATTCATTTATTTATGAAGCTTCACAAGTGGTGCTCAGCAGTCAACTGTAATTCTTGGTCAGTCAGATGCTGTGTTTTGTGCTAGGGATAGAGGATCTGTGCTGTGAAAGTCCTGTGATGTGCAGCTAAGCAAGGAGATACCTTGTGATGCTCCTGGACCATATGTGGTGTCTGAGATTGAACCAAGGTTAACTTCATGCAAGATATGTGCCATAAACCTGTACTATCTCTCCAACCCCAATTGCTTTCTTGTTTGTTTTAAGATGAAATAGGAACAATCTTGCACTGAATTTAAAAATTAGAAAACTGGGAGGAGGGGAGATAGCTCTATAGTCTGGATCACTTGCTTTGCATGCATATTATCCCATTGGGAGCAACTCTCAAGCACAGAACTGTGAGTATCCCCTGAGCACATGTGGATTAAAAAAACAAAAAAGTAAATTGAGGAAATCTGTTTTATTAACTACCAAATACGAGCAAGCTATTCTTTCCTTCACAGTGTCACACCGGGTCTTGTTTGAGACTCTAAACTTAAAATGCTACTTATCCTTATGGGAAAAGCTTGTATAGATTTACATAACACCGTTTCATTTTTTTTTAATAGAAATTCTCATCTTCAGTTTTGCATTGAACCACAGATTTCTACCTTATCTCAGAAGCTCCTTCAGATGTTCCAGGAAAAAAAAAAATCTTTGTTATTCTGTTCTCTCTCATCCTCTGCTAAGAACTAGGAAATCTGTCTCTGAGTAGTTTGCTCCCCTCTCTCCAGTATATTTTCTGCTGAACACACTATCTCCTTTCTTCCAAGGAACATAAGACCACAGATTTATTGATTTATAGCTGTTTGGTGAATGTCTCCTAGCAACTGTCTAAAAGACAGAAAGAGAGAGAGAGAGTTTCAAATCATAAACTCCTTTACAACACAAAATAATAAAAAATACTGAATTCATTCTTTTGGCAAACAAAAAGGGACAGCATCAAACATTAGAGAGGATGCAAGAAATGGAAAAGAAGGGGAAGGATGGAAAGTCTTAGTCTCATAAGCTTTATGTGGGTTTAAATCTGTTATATGTTGTTATGATGGCTACATTATATAGAAATGTGATACTCTTCTGATGTTGTGTACTACTATTGTTCAGTCAAGACACTGATTGATATGTGAGGTCAGTGAAGTACTTGTCAACTGTTGAGGGAAGGCCTGAGTTTGGTTAATAATATCTGTTTTCCTCTCTTGATCTATGTTTTAGAGAGTTCAAATTTATAGAGATGTCATCTGTGTGCTGGCTACTAAGATAAAGGAAGACTCAATAAAACTAAAACCTCTTTAAACGATCATTAGTAACCCAAGAGAATAAGATGAGATTTCAAAATCAGTTTATCCCCTGAACGGCATCCACGATTATTTGGGATTCATATATAGACTCTGGTATATTCATGATTTACATTAGATTTGCAAATATTTATAAAACATAATAGCAATGAGACATATATTTTGTGCTGATTTGCTTTGAATAATGTGTTGCTTGAATATTCCAAATTATATTCAGCTAAAGTATGAGTGCTAAATCAAAAGTTAGAGATCCATGTTTTTAGTCAGGTTATTAAAAGACAAAGCAAGCGTTGTGTATATTTTGAAAAGGCAACATTATTAGTAATAGGAGAGGGAGGCTACAGTCATTAAAAATGTGATGTTAAATGGTTCAGTTCCTCTTTCACAATAATAAAATGTCAGACAAGCATCAACCTTAGAGGTTTTTCTGTTAAGTTTTTCCCCAGAAGATGTATTTTCCCTAATAAGGTCTAAGAGGATTTCTCAACACAATGGCAAGCAAAGAACTGCATGTAAACAGTGTACAAATGAAAAGCGAATCGAAACCTATGGAATTCCTTTTGACAACGATCACAGAATTTTAGGAAGAAGCGTAATTATGGATGTATTAAAAGCATCAGCATATTCCCCCAAAGAGAGGATAATGAAAGGAAACTGCATGGAACATCAAGAAAATGCATGTATTTGCTTGCCTCAGTTTATCAAGTATATACTGTAATTGCCCTCTGTGCCTTATAGGATGGTTATGAGGGCCAAATGGTTTAAAGAATATAAAGAATTGTAAAAATGACAAATAGTGTTTGTGGTATTAGTGTGTGTGTTCATGTTTTTCTGTGAGCACACACTAGATTAACTGGGAAAAACAGCTCAAATATCTGGTAGTCTGGAAAAATCAATATAATTACAAAGATATACTATGTTAGACGCAAAAATTCAATTAAAGTAATAATCCAAAATTATATACTAGCAGGCTGGAGCGATAGCACAGCGGTAGGGCGTTCGCCTTGCACGCAGCCAACATGGCCGACCTGAGTTCGATTCCTCCGCCCCTCTCGAAGAGCCTGGAAAGCTACCGAGAGTATCTCGCCCGCACGGCAGAGCCTGGCAAGCCACCCGTGACATATTCGATATGCCAGACACAGTAACAATAAAGTCTCCAATGGAGACGTTACTGGGCCCGCTCTAGCAAATCGATGAACAACGGGAGGGCCTTTACTTACTTACTTATATACTAGCATGTAATCAGATACTAATAAGAATACAAATATCAAATGTGTACAATTTTGGTTTTGTTTTGGGGTCATGCTTAGATATGCTCAGGGTTTACTCCTGGCTCTGCACTCAGGAATTACTTCTGGCGGTGCTTGGGGGAACACTATGGGATGTTAGAGATCAAACTGGGGTGCAAGGCAAGCACCGTACCCAATGTACAGTACTTTGGTCCCTCAAGTGTGTATTTTTTTAGGTAAAAGTCAAGGACAGCAGAACTTGGGAGATACAAGGCCATTCTTTGCATCAGGGCACACACTGCAGTGCCTACGAACCACTTGGGTTTAAATCCTGGGTTTGAACCACTGGCCTTGGGTTCAAACCACTCCTTGTGAGTGCTGGAACCCAGTGCCTGGAACATGGTAGGCCTGTGCGCTCAGTCAATCTGTCTCCCCGGTCCTGCAAGTTGGATTTCTTTGTTTACTTTGGGGCCATACCCAGCTGGTTCCTGGGCTTTCTCCTTGCTTTGCACTCAGTTATGCTTGGTGCTGCTTGTTGCTGCTTTATTTTTAAAATAAAGCCC
Source organism: Sorex fumeus (assembly GCF_029834395.1). NCBI lineage: Eukaryota > Metazoa > Chordata > Mammalia > Eulipotyphla > Soricidae > Sorex > Sorex fumeus. Next base: position 6,947,532 of record NW_026606322.1, on the reverse strand, counting down.
AACTGGATGCATTTTAGGCAAGATCCTTAGCAATCATAATACGTCTCTGACAGGTTTCATTTATAAGAAGGCCTATAATTGTTAATATGACTATAAAGCTTGGACACGATAAAATAAATGAATACTTTAGCACTGTAGCACCGTCCTCCCATTGTTCATTGATTTGCTTGAGTGGGTCCAGTAATGTCTCCATTGTGAGACTTATTGTTACTGTGTTTGGCATATCAAATACGTCACCGGGAGCTTGCCAGGCTTTGCCGAGCAAGTGAAATACTCTTGGTTGCATGCAGAGCTCTCCAAGAGAAGTGGAGGAATCGAACCTGGGTCACCCCAGTCAGCCCTGTGCAAGGCAAAATGCTTTAACAACTGTGCTATCTCTCAGCATAGAGATAGCATAGTATTAATTAATACTATTAATTAATTAATTAATTAATACCATGCAACTATTTAGAAGGATTTTTAGGTCTATCTATGTTTACACAAAAATATCTTTGCATGCAAGTCTTTAAAACGATTATTAGTCTACAATAACACAGAAATCTCTTTGTAAGATATCACTTTTTGAAGAGTATTGTAAAAAAAGTGTTGTATTATATAGTTCAATTATATAGTTCTACATTAACAAAGAAAAATGTTTAAGGATTATAACTCAAAATATTAACTATAAGTCTCCAGATAGATTTTTTTGAAGTGATACCCAGCTGTGTTCACAACTTACTACTCAATGGTTGGGGATCATATGCAGTTATGGAATTTGAACCATGATTGACCATATGCATAGCATGTGCCTTGACCCTGGATTATCCTTCCGGCTTCTAGATATGAGTTTTATAGAAGCCTCTTATATCTTTTATCCATTATAGTTAACTGATAGTGGTATGGTGTGCATATGAGTTATTTTCATTACCAGAAAAAGTGGTTAAAGATATTTTCAATTGGAATGAGAAAGAATATAACCTTGTCCAGGTTTTAAACTCCCCCCAAAGATCTGTATAAATAAATATGTATTCAGTAAGATATTCATTTTAATAATGTTTCATCTTGCAATCCATGAAAATGGTATAATTTACGTTCTTTGAATCTATAATTTTCTTTTCTCTAAACACCTTAAAGCCCTCACTGCATAAGTCTTTTATTTCTTCGTTACATTTTCTCCCAAGTATTTTGTCTTTATTTGGACACAAATGAAAATGGAATTATCTTCTTAATTTAAGATGTTTGTTTTATTTTAAATTCTCTTTTGCTTACTTTGGCCCACACCTAGCCATATTCAGGGCTTACTTCTGGCTCTGCCATCAGGAATCACTCCTAGTGGAGCTCAAGGGTCCATATGGGGTGTGGAAGATCAAGTTCCGGTTAGCCATGCTGAAGGCAAGTGTGCCCTACCCACTTCATTATCTCTGAGCCCTTAAGGTGTTTGTTTTAATTGTGGAAGTATAACCAGAAATTAGAAATATGTATACCATTATAAAGTTAGGTCATATCAATATAGATTATGTTCACTACACTGATCAGTGCATTGCAAATCTGTAGCTTGGATTTTGTAGTATTCATAAACATATTACAGAAAATGTAATTTATTTACATGAAAGTATAGAATAAAATACAAAAAACAAAAATTTGTTCATATTAAATGCTCTCTACATAATAGTGCTAATTTATTTCTTTTAGTCTGGTGGTAGCATTTTATATTGTGTCCCTGCAATTCTATCAAACTTCATACGATTTTCAAACAAAATTATATTCATTCTCAACTTTATATGAATGAACAGCTATACAAGATGGAAGACTATGAAAATAAATCCTAGAGGTACTTATCATTTTATCTTCTTGTAAGACAATGTAGAGAGATAAAATACAAATGAAGACAGGGACCTAGATTATACCTCCCCTCTTGAACTTGTAGTGCCCCACACATCTGCTTGACATTTTGGCCAGGGGTCCCATTTGTATGCTGTGGATCGAATATTCATGGTACTCAAAACCTAAATCCACTTCTTTATCTTTACTTGTTAGGTAGAGAAGACACTAGCATCTCTGGTTGACTTAGTATCAAGTAGCAATCTCAAAACGTATCAAAGGAAAAAGTTAAAACATAAAAAGTGTACTTTTTAAAAATTATTCTTATTAGTGAGACATCATGAGGTACAGTTGCAGACTTACACATTTTTGTGCTTGGGTTTCAATTATACAATGATCAAATACCCATCCCTCCACCAGTGCCCATTTCCCACTACCACGGACCCCAGTATCCCTCCCCCATCTCACCTTGTCTCTGTGGCAGGGCATTCCCTTTTGTTCTCTCTCTCTTATTGGTGTTGTGGTTTGCAAAAGAGGCATTGAGTGACAATCATGTTTGGTCTATAGTCTACTTTCAGCATGCTTCTCCCATCCTGGGAGGATCCTAGATCAACAGTATTGTCCACATGACTTAGAAACTGCAGATTAAAATATTATTCACCATTTCATTTCACTCTTAAATGTGATACTGTCAGAATAAAAGCTACTGACTTGCTACATTTCTCACCACTTACCAAGAACAGCAACACAGGAATCAACACAGACCTAGACAACACCAGAAAGGCCAGGAGACCTTTACAGCTGCTATAAGACAAACTCGTTAACCACTTAACAGCACTGCTTAAACACGGAGTGCTACTGTGATGTCACTAGCACTGTTCACTGTCAGGAGATTATCAAAATGACTCTTGCTGCTTGGTACCTTTTTAACTTGCAGTTTTCTAGTGTTATTTGGAATTAGAATACCTTTGATATTATGTGGCCATTATTCCATAACAAACTAGTTTGAAATGTATGCAAGAAGGGTGCAAAGTGTACACAGAGAAGAGGTGTAGTTTGGTGCTACTGGGCAAGGGATCAGCACCCCTTAGCAGAAAATTTGCAAGACTGTTCTCCATTTCAGGAATCTATATTTGTGACTTTCCATGCTCCAACCAAATATTAGGCAGATAACTTTTACAAAGGCATCAAGCAAGAGTGGTACATGCAATGGAATGATTCATCGAGATTACAATGCCAAGTGGAGCACAAAAAAAATCCCATAAATATTTTTCTTAATTATTTCTTTTATATGACAGCCTGCAAGTGATGTGGTATCTGGCAATTTTTGAGATGACTATATAAACACTATTTTTTTTACCTGTAACTTAATATATGATGATATTTCTGCAAGCTAAAGCTAGTATAGGAAACTTAGAATATATTTTTTTTTGCACAGTTCCAATAATAGAGATTTTTATGCCTTTTTTTTTAAAAAAACTATCTTGACTTAGTATAATGTTTTTCTTCTTAAGATCTCAAATTCAAAAAAAAGTAACAGTGAAAATCAATAGAAGAAAATAGTCTATAGTGCACTGACAGGTCTTCATTCTTACTTAACTCCCAGATCTGTGATTTTCTTCATAAACAACCCACGACAGTAGAATCTTTGTCATATTTATGAGACCTTATACCATAGTCAAAGTTTTGATAGTGCCTTTACAACTATATATTTAAAATTAGATAAATGATTTTTCTTAGCAAAGCAGTCATCCAAATGTATAATAATTTTGTAAAAAGATAGCTGGTATACACTGAAATGAGATATTACAGCACTCAACCAAAAAAGTATTCAGGATGTTTCTTTTATTTAGGGGGTGGGGATAGCCACTCACAGAGGTGCTCAGGGGTTATTCCTGGCTCTGCACTCAGTAATCACTCCGGACTATGCTCAGGAGATCATATGGGATGCTTGGGATGGAACTTGTGTCGACTGCATGACGGGAAAGTTCTTTACCTGACCTATCTCTCGCCACTCTCTCGTGATACTTCTATAAACTTTCCAGAAGCTGAAAATCTGCATAACTTTAGTCTGAACCATGCTGCACCTTGTTACAGAGTTTTGTGGGAGGACGAAGGTATCTGGAAATCCAAAAATTTAGACGAAGAGAGATCACGTTAGTGTAGAAGTAGTAATACCAAAAGGAAGAGGATTTGAAGTCCAAATTGTTAGATTCAGAGAAAAAGAGACTCCTCTAGATTTGGGCCAGATTTCCAAAAGGTCTGCTTTATAAAAGTAAAAACAAATGAACCAAATTAAAAAAAAAAGCCAAATGAGAGCCTTGATTCATTTCTATCAATATCTGGAAGAGCAGATTACTATTTAATCATGTCGTTCTTTAGAATTTAAGCAGGGCAGCACTCAGAGGCTAACAATGCCAGAGAACAGGATCTGGATGTTGAAGAAAAGATCTTCAGGAGATACTGGACCCTAAACAATTGGATTTGTGGTGGGAACCCATTTGACTCAACGATCCAGAAGGCAAAGCAGTATTCCAGGTGGAACAGGACGGAAAGGCAGAGTGAAGCAGGGAGTGCAGTTAGAGAGAGCTCAGCTTGGTGCTGATGCAGTTCTTGGGAGAAAAGGGACACCTGGCATAGGGCTACATACTAATTTTCTTATTCCTGCTGGTAGAGAATTAGTTTCTAATATACCACCAGGCCTGAATCTTAATGATTCAGGAATTAGGCAGAGCTGAGCAATCTGTTGGGAGCTCTTCCGTTGCCACAGCTGGGAGTACAGTGGCAGGAACTGACAAAGAAGTCCATACAAAGCGGGGATTTTTTTTTTAATTTTAGGAAATTTATAATTAAAGGGAGAATCCATTTAAAGGGACACATTCAATGCTTCAAGAACGCATAAAGCTTAACTATTCAGAGGAAGGGAATCTATGCGATGAATTTTGTTTCATACATTTCAAATATATGTCACACATCAGTTTCAGATAGGAAGTCTAAGGATTATTCATGCATTCAGACTTTTTCAAACACTCTGTTACAGGAACTATTTCTAGGGAAAGTCTTAATGCAAAGTGACAATTCTGCTTTCAGTACCATAACTCACTTGTAAAGTGAGAACCTGGGGAACATATGTATAAAATGGTCTTTAAGGTCCTTTTTTTCACTTCTAACATCCTATGACACCAGGACTCGTACATTCATGCAGTATGTTGACACTGCAGGATAGGGATTATACAGTGGAGAGAAGGAAGACTTCTCTATGTACAAGGACTATTTAAGGAGGAGTGGAACTCTGATGCTTATTTGCTCCTGATCATGAGCAAAATCAGCTGGAGTCCAATAATCAGTTTTTCAGTTCCTCTACTAGTCCAGGTCATCAACCTGTCAGGGATATAGTAGTTGACTGCTCTAACACCAAATCAGATAAATTCTGTATTAATTCATATTTATTGTATCAGAATTTCCTCTGGAAAGCCAGAAGGTTGATACTCTGGGGTAGAGCAATTGAGCTTGATTTGTTCACAATGCTTCCTAATCCTATCTCTGCAGCGCAATCTGACCGCATTGTTTCCATTCATGAAGATGAGTTTAGTTCCCCAAAGGTCTTCAAAGAGAAACAAGATGACTTTCCAGACAACAAAGCTAGCAAATGATAGATAGGCACTGCTGGTTTTAATTTACTGGTTCACTCAGATATATTTTAAGAAAGTTTTTGAATGTCTCCCTCCCTACTTTAACAGATGTTCCCATTCGATGATGTTTCAATTCCACAATCATTGAACAAGTGAAAGGAAAGGACAATGATAATACCTTCCCCTCCTGGCCAATGCAGCAAAGTTGTCACTATTTAAGTGTGGTTATTAAGAATTCAAAATATGTTTGGCACGTCTTGAGGCATAATATGTGTGAAGTGCACACATGTTCAAGGATCTGGTACAAAAAGGATGTTAAATATGTCATTAATTTTAATGAAGATTATATAATGTGATGAAGATTATGAGACATGTTGTATATATTGGACTAGGTGAAATATTACTAAAATTAATCTCCTATTTTTAAGATATCTTTATGTGGCGACTAGAAAAATTGGAATTACGTATGTGGTGATGTTAGTGATTTCCATGCTATTTTTCATTGGCCAATACTAACCGTAAGTAAAACGAACAAACACTACAATGTTATGTCACAAGGAAGGGCTAAAAGATGGCAGACATAAAATATTATGGAAACTTCAAGAAAGTGTATGTGATCAGGCAGGAATTTTCTCCAACTCCTTGCCTCCCAAACCCATATCACTGGAAACATATACCAAAATTTATGTTTATGCTGTTATTAATACTTAAAACAATTAATTTGACTCTCATCTAAAGTTAAACTTTTCATTTTCTGACCTTCTCAAAAACTTAAGAATTTGTATTTTGTATTTGACCTTTTTGGCAACTCTTTGTTTCTGTACTGTGGAAGCTTGCCTCATAACTCAACATATCTTTTGTGCTTGAAAATGTTCAGGGAGGCTGGAGAGATAATACAGTGGTTAAAGAACTTGCTTTCCAATCTAGATTTGATCTAGCACCACATATGGTTCCCTGACAATCATACTTCCAACAAGTAGAATTGTGCCAGTTAGATAGCGTTCACCAATAAAAGGCTATTGCCCACTGAATGAAAATAGTTTGTGATGAATAAAATGAACACTTCCCTGGCAGATATGGAATTAAATCTGGATCTTAAAAGACAATAAAATGTTATCATTTGAGGATATATTATCTTAGACAATGGAATAATAGAAGCAACTGGCAAAATATTGACAGAGATTCAAGAAACAATTTATGGGCCAGTTTGGAAACAGATCAAACATACATAGAAAGTGTAAAAATTGATAATATTTGAGAGTCATATTTGTTGTAAAAGGCTTGGAATCCCAGGCTAAACTTGAACATTTTGAAAGTAATGAAAGGTAAGAGGATATCGTAAAATATTTTGGAGAAGAAATAATATGATGACTGATGTTTATGAATAAAGCAAGAAACATTATTACATAGGATAAATAAAAGTAAAGATTTTGATATTTTAATAATATTATTTCAGATATTTCATAACATATAAAATATCTTGGAAGATGAAATATTGGGTAAACAGTAAAAAAGAGGAGTGAGAAAGAAAACCAAGAAGAAATCTTCACATCTGAATGAACACAGGCAAGTATGAACAATTGAAATCAAGCCAGAACAGGACCTGAATATAAACCTTAACTATCTTCAAGCATAAATGATCACTAGGAACCTTATAATCCTGCTAATGGGTAAATATGACCACATGTGCTTATGAAAACAGAAACTAAGTCTGACTCATAAGTGTCTCCTGCCTTTGAATCATCAGAAAGAACATTACTGTTTCCCCTCATTTTGGCTAAAGAGGTAAGTCCAGCAAGCTAAAGGCCATTTTCACTGGATTGAAGTACTCTTAAAAAACGGGAAGTGTTGCTCCTTCTCCCATGAAGAATGAAGGCAAGATGAAATGATTCTGAAGTCAATCATCAAGGACAGCCGTTTTATCTAAATCCTCTTGAAAATCAAATCGTTATGTAGGACCGTGTATAAGAATTACTGGCTTGAGTAAGAGTGCATAATGACAAAGATAGAAAGGGTTTTTTAAATTTTTGCTTTTCTCAACAAACAATGGGGCTGCACTTTTTTCAAAACTCACATCCTAATGTATTTTAATAGCTCTATTTTACTCATAATATTTACTTTTAAGAGTCCATGTTCATATTTTATGAGGTAAAGGGCTGCTGGCTGTTGCATAGGAAGGGAGAGAAAAAGAAAGTCTTATTTCAGAGACACACAAAAGAATCTCAGAACTGAGCCTCTAACTGCAGAGATGTCTCCAGACGTTAAGCCGCCTTGATTTCACTGGTTGCCTCAGACAGAAGAAGGCATCATCCTTCCACCTGCCCCCTAAGAATTCCAGTGGTAGCCAACTTCTAGAACCCAATGAGAAAAGCAGGTACGCAGGTTCAGTGATGGCAAACTCCAGGCCTCAAGTGGTAGGGATGAGCCGGTCCTTCTAATCTCCTATCCCTATGGGACCCTGGAGGTCACACCCACAAACAGTTTCCAGCTGCTATTTAAGCTCCTTAATGGCCATGATCCACACACAAAAAAATCTCGGAACCAAGAAGCTCAATGCAGAGATGGCTTCAGACTTTAAGCCGGGCTGAATTCGCCTGAGTGACTCAGACCCTAATTATCTAAAATTTTAGAATTCCAGGATCATGTGGCTGCACTTGTGGCCACATAACATCTTATGCTATTCATAACAAGCAATACAAAATAAATTATTAAGGTCTGGAGTGGTAGAACAGTGGCTAGGACAGTTGCCTTGCATGTGGCCAACTTGGGTTTGATTCTCAGAATCCCACATGGTCCTCCGAGCACCGCCAGGACTAATTCCTGAGTGCAAAGCCACAAGTAACCCCTGAGCATCGCCGGTGTGACACAAAAAGCCAAAATAAATAAATAAATAAATAAACAATCTAGTATCTGCCTTTTTGGAAGGTTTGAGTGGTGGGAGAAAAATCAAAATAATGGTGGTGGAAGGTGTAATGGTGGTGGTGGGACTGGTATTGAAATATTGAATGTAATGCATGATTGTGAACAACTTTATGAAAATAAATGTTTTAAAAAAGAAAATCTCATTTTACTATTTTGAGCTTAATTGAAACTTAAGAATTTTAATATAAAGAGGGAGTTCCAGGAGAATTTCTTTTTGCAAAATAATGAGATGAGAGACATGGGAACAGAGGGTATAGTAGGGATCAAAGAGCACTTGTTCTTTCTGCTTCTACCACACAAATATTGAGATCAAGGGTGTTCTAAGTAGGATATCTATCTAGGACATGGAGGTCTTATAATGACACTTTTAAACTACATAATATTTACGATTCATTGAGATAAAAGGTAAAGGCCCTCCCGATGATCATCGATTTGCTCGAGCGGGCCCAGTAACGTCTCCATTGGAGACTTTGTTGTTACTGTGTTTGGCATATCGAGTAGGTCATGGGGAGCTTGCCAGGCTCTGCTGTGCGGGTGAGATACTCTCGGTATCTTGCCGGGGTCTCGGAGAGGGGTGGAGGAATCGAACTCGGGTCGGCCATGTCGGCTGCGTGCAAGGCAAACGCCCTACTGCTGTGCTATCGCTCCAGCCCAGATTCATTGAGATATAATTTTATTTTATTATATGAATTCTGGTCTGTGGGATTTCTAATACAGATCTTTCTGAAATCATTGGGGTTTTCAATGATAGAAAGCTCTCTGCTATATTGGTGCTGTTACCAAATACACAAACTACAGAGTCAACAACACTGAAATCCTTAGACCCAAACTTTTGCTTAAAAAGGTGGCTGTCAAGAGGGAAGGCTGGAATAGCAAGGCTGGTGGAAGAAGTATGGGAGGGAACCTGACCACACTGGTGGAGGGAGGCTGACATTTGTGATGGGAATATTGCTGGACCATTTTATGTCTAAAGTTAAAAAATTATGAATAACTTTTTAAATCATGGTATATGGGAGAAGCATGCTGAAAGTAGACTACAGACCAAACACGATTGCCACTCAATGCCTCTTTTGAAAACCACAACACCCAAAAGGGGAGAGAGAGAACAAAAGGGAATGCCCTGCCACAGAGGCAGGGTGGGGCAGGGGGATGGGGGGTGGGAGGGATACTGGGACCCGTGGTGGTGGAAAATGGGCACTGGTGGAGGGATGACTGTTTGATCATTGTACAATTGAAACCCAAGCACAAAAATTTGTAAATCTACAACTGTATCTCATGGTCTTTCACTAACAAAAATTTTAAAATAAGAAATGTCTTTGTTTTTTGAGTATTTTGATTTACACCTGAGATTATAATAATTAGACTCATGGGGGCATTTAGATATCCATACAAAAGAACTGATCACCTAGAAAAACTAACAAAATAACTACAGATTTGAACTTTGCTTTAACCTTACCTCTAGGGAGGATCAGGAGACTGAGCTATTTCAAATAAATGGACAAAAAATTAATCAACTATTTTTTTCAGAGCAAACACACATACTATATACATAAATACATATATATTTATAAATGTATGTGTATATGTATTCTTTTTGTGGGTTTTATTTTATTAATTTTTTATATTATCTTTTCTTCTATTGAATCACCATGAGATAGAGCATTACAAAACTGTTCACAGTTGGGTTTCAGTTATACAACATTTCAACACTCAACCCTCCACCAGTGTAATTTTCGAGCAACAATGTCCCCAGTTTCCTTCCCACCCCCCAAATCATCCCTCACCCCAGTCTGCCTTTATGGCAGCACCTCTCTCATCTCTCTCTTTCTCTTCCTCTCTGTCATTTTAGGCATCATCGTTTGCAATACAGATGCAGAAACACTATCATGTATATCCTTTGACTTACTTTCAACACTCAGTTCTTGCCCAGAGTGATTATTTCCAACTAATGTTGTCATAATGGACCTTCCTCTGTCTCAAATATCCTCCATCCTCCACCCTTGCGGTAATTTCCAATTGACCAATCCTCTTGGCCCATATTTCCTGGTCTTGGATATTATTTTATGTTTGTTTGTTTTTTAATCCCATAGTCTCCAAGCCCATCCATTTGTAGGCAAATTTCATACATATATTTTTAGGTAGAGAAAAAGTACTTGTCACATATTGCTCTGCAAAGGTGGTGGCACAGCTCGATTTTATGAAAACATAAGCTAATATCCAGTTTAGACTCTCCTAGCCCTCTGTCAATGTATTTCACTTGTCTGTTCTTTATTTGTAGTACTGTTCTCTGGTTTTTCTTCGATTTGCTCAAGTGGGAACCAGTAACGTCTCCATTGTGAGACTTGTTATTACTTGATTTTCACATATCAAATACACCACGGGAAGCTTGCAGGCTCTGTGGTGCAGGCAGGATACTCTCAGTAGCTTGCTGGGCTCTCCGAGAGGGACGGAGGAATCAAAACCAGGTTGGCCACGTGCAAGGCAAATGCCCTACTCGCTGTGCTATCATTCCAGCCGTTATTTATATCCTTAAAAACTAAACTTTTTTATTTCTTTTTCTTTTGTTTTTAGGGACACACCAGTGGTGTTTGGGGTTGCTCCCAGCTTTATTCTCAGATATTATTTCTGACAGTGTTCAAGGGAATCAACTGAGGTGAGGAATCAGACTTGGGCCTTCTGCGTGCAAAGTATGCACTCAGGGTATTAAGTTATCTCTCTGTTCCTGAAACAAAACATATATAATATAAATTTCTTAAGTTCTGTGTGTGTTATAGTAAAATATTAAATCTATACGGGTAATAGGAACTCTTGAGTTTATGGAGTCAATCAGAAGTGAGAGTGATCTCAGAATTCCAAGGTGCAGATGATATCTGAAGGGCAATTCGGGTAGAAGGACATCCTTAGACTTTCATGGAATTCCTGGTGCTAACTTCAAGTATTACACAGAACACTATACTCTTGTGAAAATTTAGAGATTATGAATGCCAAAAAGAGGGGCAAAGAAATATATCATTTAACTTTTTACACATGTTGAGGAGGGGCATGCTGACATAAAGCTGTTAAGTTTTTTTAAAAAAAGAAGAAGAAAAGAAAGTGGATTATAAACTACCTACTTATGAGTCCGGTAACTGTTCTGATCTTAAATTGATTATAATGATATAAGAATGCTATGACAGCCATATAACCTGGCTGCCCTCAGAATCTTCAAAACCATTATTCACTGTAAGTACAAACATTAGAAATAAGTTGAAAAAATTTGTTCTGGGTCAAATTTGTACAGTGTAACATTCATCTCCTTTCTCTCTCACAAAAATAAAGAACTTTAATATGAAATTATACTCCACCCAGAAACCCACTTTCATTTTCTCTTTCAAATGAACATGCTGCATCATATTTCAAATTCACCAGGTTCCATTATCCTCTGTGCATGGCATTTGGGTAAAGAAAGGAAAGAAGAAGTTGGGGACACAGAAGTCCCTGGTGTTAGGTTCCTGGTCTCATTCTACCTCCCTCTTAAAAGGCTTGTACATCAAAGAGTAGTGATTGATAAGAAACAAACAAAAATTATAAAAAATGAAAGCACCATCATACATCTCTCTTTCGCTAAAACATTCTAGACTTTCGACATGATGGATTCTCTTTGATAAAAGATTAAAGAGATGAATTGCCTCCAGAGAAAGCCACTGAAGTTCCCATTGTCCACAATAGGCAAAGTGCCAGCTATTCACTATATCCAGTCTCCTCCTTGCTTTTTCTCTTCCACATGGCTAAAATGAAAGGCCTATATGTTCAATTCTACTCAAATATTTTTCTTTCAACTACAGAGATAGAGTGTTACCTTCCTCCTTTGGAGAACTGAATTTTCATGAGAAAAGAAATCATAAGAAGATAGATTTGTTAGAAGCTACTGAATCAGGCCATAAAGTATGAGCCGAACATGCAGCACTTTAAGCAGCATCATCAGAAGTAGCAGTATTGTTCACTCATTGAATCATTTGTACGTAGGACCCAACACATCCTTTTTGCCATCTTCTATTCTATAAAGATTTAATTAAATATTCAATTAATACCAGGAGTTTGTGAATACTGAATTGGTAGATATTATTAGCTTTCCTAATAAGTAAATGAGTAGCCATGCTCGCTACAGGAGCTAGTAGAGATCACATATGACAACAGAACTGCATTGTCCTTTGAGAAAATTTGCCTTAACCACCTAGGTCAAAATAGAATTGGGGGAGGGGGAAATCACTAGTGTTACTTTAAGACAATATGTATTACGTAAAATGAGAACTGAGCACCTGGATATTCATACTGTCTCTCATTAAACAAGTATAGCTATTGCTTGAAAAAATTTACCTACTCCAGTTATCTAGTTCTTCCTTCAGCCACTTTTCATGCACAGAAACACAGTTTAAGACACACTCAGACAATATCATTTGTCATATCCAGCCAAGGTCTGCAATAAATTGTATTCACACTCTTTTATCCTGTAAGTTTTAAAATATACACAGAATCTGTGAATTTACAGTTCCTACAACCTTCTTTACACAAGAAAAATATCCAATTTTATACATATTAAACTTAGAGCCCGGCAAGCTACCGAGAGTATTCGATATGCCAGACACAGTAACAACAAAGTCTCCAATGGAGACGTTACTGGGCCCGCTCGAGCAAATCGACGATCAACGGGAGGGCCTTTACCTTACCTTACCTTACTAAACTTATGATCATATCAGTTTGGGGGTGGTAGAGTAAATTGACTAACTATAAACATGTCTGAATAGGTGATGAAAATTCATAATGCAGAATTGGATTCTGTGGAATAGTCACAGAGGGTCTATACATGCCAATTAGGAGTACCTGTATAGTCTATTTATACCCTACATAATGAATGAACAACTTCTTCTACCTAATGTTATATTGATGATGGAAAGTTGTTGAAATAGACAAGAGAATTGTTGGTCTTCAAGTATGGTTGAATACAAGCACATTCACAAAGACAATGGTCATCCTCTTTTTTTTTTTGTTACTTTTTTTTATTTTTTATTTTTTCCATTTATTTATTTATTTATTTATTTACAGTTGTAGATTTACAATTTTTTGTGCTTGGGTTTCGATTATACAATGATCAGATACCCATCCCTCCACCAGTGCCCATTTTCCACCACCATGGATAATACCCCCCACCCCCATTCCCCCATCCCCCCCTGTCTCTGTGGCAGGGCAATCCCCTGTGTTCTCTCTCTCCTTTTGGGTGTTGTGGTCTGCAAAAGAGGCATTGAGTGGCAAACATGTTCAGTCCATAGTCTACTTTCGACATGCATCTCCCCTCCTGGGAGGATCCTCATCCTCTTTTTAGGTGTTACCAGGATTCTGGTAATGGTGACACATCACACAATGTACAATCAAACAATCCAATCCTTCATCTTTTCACTTTTTTGTAAGTGATTTTGTATATGTATATGTGAATATGCTGTGTCATAAAATTTTAGTTTCTTTATCTATGAAAATGAAGATAAAGTTGTTTACATTGGAGGCTTATTGTATGACTAAATGACATTTTAGAAAGCTCAGCCTAAAGGCTGGTTTGTAACAGGTGCTGAAAATATCTAGAGCCCTGTTTCTGCAGAAAAGTCACAAAGTCTTCTTAGATTTAACTCATCTGAGTAAAGAAGACACAATTTAGAATTTTAAGCCAAAGTCAAAAATGTTTTCTTTTCCAAGTGGAAAATTGTGTGTTTGAGTAAGATCTGTTTCTTAATCTTCAATGTCTCATCACAAAGTATAAAGTATTCCCTAGATAATCATACAAAGAGAAAAGAGTGAGAAAGAGAATGCCCCTCCTTCTACTGCACAGTCATTTTGGTATAAATATCATTTACATATTTTGATCTGTACTGAGAAAGGCCACCTTCTTACACCTAATCACCAGGAAGCAGCAGGCAGCAGCCATGAAAGCTTTTATCAACATGCCAATTTTTATTTTAGTTTATAATTTAAAAGGTGAGAGTGAAGTGACAGAGACTCTGTCATTTCAAAGGTTTTACTTTTTTAGCATATCACAAAGCTTACTCATGCTCTCTAATTTTTAGACTTAGAAGGAGGAGAAAAAAGTGAATATGATGTAGAAAATAATATGTAAAACAATCAGGATCCAGAGAAAGACAAAGAAGCAATATAAGCACCGCACTTCTTTCAACTATATAGACAATCTTAAAATGGTTATGGACAATGGGATCAGAGGAAGCCCAAAGAAATATAAATCAAGGTTAGTGGAATAAATTTGAATGTATAGTATAATATCAGCAGTATCACTGGTTTAATTAATAGCATGATTATATAAAATGTTTGTGCCCATAACCAGAAGTGAGTATATTTTATAGAAATGAGTTTAATTCTCCCTCTAGATGGCAAAACTTCCAGTGCGAATAATAATAAAAACAATAATAATGTCTCTTTAATTAAAAAATTCTTTACCTCTTTTTGCTAAATTTATTATTAGTTTAAAATATTAGTAAATTTCAAGAGTATAGTTTAACACTTTCATATGTGTGTTGTGCCCACCACATAGTACCATTACATTACCAACAAAACATATATATAAGAATTAGCACACTATGGGGCCTCATGGGATGGGGGGGAGGAACTGGCAAGTCCTTCCCGCCCCGCCGAGATGGAGAGTTGCCCCTCATCAGTGGTTCTTCAGCACGGCCATGGCACCAGAGGCATACAAACTAATATCGTAACTATGCAGCTTTTGGCAGAAATTTCTCCAGACTTAATTAGTAAAATATCAGAAATACTTCATAACCAGCAATTAGAAAACAAATTATTTCACAATGCCTTTTCAGCAGGTCTGATTGTTGGGGGAAAATTCCAAATAATAATGGTGCACCTTTTGTTGAAATAATGATTGCAATCAAAGTAGAGAGAGTTAAGTGGAAATCATCTGTCTCACAGGTATCAGGAGACGTAGGATGGGGAGTATATTGTGGTTCTTGGCGGTGAAAAATATACACTGGTGAATGGATGGATGTTTGATCATTGTATGACCGAGAGTAAAACCTGTAAGCTTTGTAACTTTTCTCACGGTGTTTCAATAAATAAATAAATTTTTAAAAAAAAGAATTGAAAGAAATATGGAAAATAAATATGATTATATAAAACAAAGAATTAGCACACTTATGGATATAAAACTTGAGTGTTCTTGGATTTTAGGCCAAAATGCATTAAATGACAAAAAGTGACATACTATAGGATCTCAATGTTAGAAATGTATTTGGAGGCACTTCAGTGGCCTCTAAATGTAAAGATTAATCAGAGCTACATGAAATTCAAAGGTTTTTCTCTTGCTTTTTATTGTGGGGCCATTAACTCATGGATTCACACATTTGAAGCAATAGTAATAAAACTAAGCCTGACCCCTGACCCCACATGTTAAAAAAAATGTTTGCACTATAAAAAAGTTACCACAAAAGAAAAATGTCCATCTAACAATTGGGTGACATTAGTACAACATATGTCTTAGTAAGGAGTTGATACTCGAAATACATGAAGAACTCACAAGTTAACACAAAAGTGAACAACCTACTATCTAATTGAGACTAGACTCTGAAGTAAGTACCTAAAATTTCTGAATTTGCATGGGTATATGATGCCATTTATGAGCTTTAATAACACTAAATAATCAATAGAATGAGTACACAATTGTTTTCTGTAATTTTTTGAAAATGTTTAGAGTGACAAAACAATAATTTCTCCTATTTTCTCTTTATACGTTTTACTTTTAAGAGACTGTATCTTCAGTAAGACAGAAGAGGAATTGCGTATATTTTTGGTATGATAACTCATCAAAGTAATGCCAGTAGGTAACTTGACCAATATCATTAAGGCAACAAGTTTGTCCAGAGATGCCTGTCTTTGTAATTAGAACTTTCAGAAACACAGACTAAGTCACAACAAACAGTCACTTCCATGTTGAACTCATCACCATAAGACAACAGGGTATATTTTCTTAGATGGAGTTAACATCTTTTGGCAGCATAGCTATAGAAATAAATGATCAGGGTTCCCTGAGAGATAGTACAGTGGGTAAGATCCTTGTCTTGCACATGGCCAACCCAGGTTGGGTAAAACTGGCTTTGATCAAGGAAAATAAAGAAGCATAAAAAGAAAATAAGATGCAAGAAGATACTGTATGTAGCCTTTGCCTCAAAGGAAGAATTTTTAATGAATAAATATTTTTTTTCTCTCTCTGTTCTTTTGGGTGTTATGGTTTGCAATACAGGTCAACAAGCAGCCATCATGTTTGGTCCATAGTCTATTTTCAACATGCATCTACTATCCTGAGCAATCCTTCCAACCATTTATTTAGATCTTCTCTCTCCATCCCAGCTACCTTTTCCCCCAGTACATGAGGTTGGCTATCAAGCCATGTGGCAGTACTCCTGGCCCTTATTTCAACTGTCCTGCCTCCTGTTATGTCACTTTATATTCCACAAATGAATGTATTGTGCCTGCCACAGAGGCAGGAGGTGGGAAAGTGGGGGAGGGGTGGCAGGAGGAATACTGGGAACACTGGTGGTAGAGGATGAGCACTGGTGGAGGGGTGGGAACTTGAACATTGTTTGACTCAAACACAATCATAAAGGTCTATAAGTCTATAAATGTATCTCACAACGATTCATTAAAATAAAGCAAAAAATAGAAAATAAATAAAACTGAAAAAAAAACTGCCAACCTAGAATCAATCCTATAAAGATGAAGACTTCAAAAATAAAATTTCTAAATAAAAAATATTTTTTAACACTTGTTTGCTCTCCCAAATTCAAGTCCATTCTGTATTATTTGACTTTTATCTTTCCTTGTACCATTCGAGTTTCATGGCTTCTATTACATTCTGCCTGTTCCTATAGCCTGTGCAAATACTGCTTACTATACTTACCTTTCAAGTTTTTGTTTTGTTTGGATCTGTTAGGAGGCACATCTGGCAGTGCTCAGGGCTTTCTTCTGGCTCTGAGCTGAGAGATCGCTCCTGTCAAGGCACAGGACACCACAGAAGGCGTTGGGACTGAAACCGGATTGGCTGGGTGCAAGGCAAATGCCCTGTCAGCTGTTCTGCATCTCCAGCCTCTGTACTTGCCTTTTAAATATTGATATTTCTCAAAGCTCGGTACTGTTTTTTTTCCATTTTGTTCACTCTTTGAAACTTCACAGGGCAGTTTTTTTTTTCTTCGTCCCATGGTACCAATTGCCGAATATAAGCAGATGACTAACACACACACACACACACACACACACACACACACACACACACACAGATGTCTCCTGAGCTCCAGGCTTGAATATCCAACTCCCTAATTAAGTGCTTATCACAGGCACTTCTGAAAACTATCATGTTAAAGCTAAAATTCTCTTCTTTAACAAATTTATTTCTACTTATCACCATCTCAGTAATTGTTCAAGTCTGATGGTTGTTATCCTTGACTCCACTTGTTCTGTCACCTCTTCATTCCAATCAATAAAAGAATCCCTTGGAATCTAGCTCATAATATTCTCAAAACTTTCTAACTCTGTTGTTACTGCCACTGCTGTCATTCAAGGCAACATATATTTCTCCCAAAACACGACAAGACCCTCTAATTGGTATCCTTCTCACTGGTGTGACTCTCCACAGATCAGTATTTTACTTAGCAGTGAGAGCAGTATTTCAGAAATGTAATGTTGCATGCGATTTCTTTTTATCAGTGTTCAATAGCTTTTCATTTTATTTAAGATGCAGTCTAATCTCCCTTCCTTACCAACAGCTACTCTCTTGTCCCATCTTCTGCCCCACCTTTAGCTTCTCTCATGAACAATATTTTCAGACAACATAGTCATTTCATAGAGCCTTTAAAAAACCCATTACTCATTCTTAACCTCTTAGCATCTGAGTGGTAATGTAGAAATGACATAATGAAGTTTTTTCAATGGAGCTTAAAAAAAGGCAAAAAAAATGCATGAAGAAAAAATGTTCAGCAGTGCTAATCATTGGCAAAATTCAAATAATACCCAGAAGTGAGATATTATCTCACAATTCTTAGAATGTCTCTTTTCAAAAAAAAAACAAAAGAGGTAACAAATGTTGGTAAGAAAATGGGGAAAAATGAATACTCTTTCACTGTTAGTAAAAATGCAAATTGTTATAGCTAATGTGAAATACAGTATGATAGTTGCTCAACAAATTAATAACAAGACTATTTTTAAAATCCAGACATTCTACCTCAGGGTTTTATCAAAAGGAATTGAAAATAGGGTATCAAAAACATTTATTCACATGTTCATCGCAGTAAGATTGGTGACAAATAAAATATAGGAACAACATAACTGTCAGTGGAAAAGTGAACAAAGAAAATGTGATACACAGATATATATTGGAATGTTAATACTAGATATACACATTAGCATGTACATAATATAAAAAATTAGGTATGTATACATAATTGTATATATACAATACTTTATATAAATGCATGTATGTACAATGTACATATTATATTTTTATATTATAATAGCATATTAATGTATTTTATGATTACATTAGTTTATTGATATATTAATATATGTAGTTAAATATTAGTCACCCATGAGAAAGAAAATATACTGCTATTTGTGACAACTTGATAATAAGGACCGGATATAGTATGCTAAATGAAATATTTTTATACACTAAAACAAATAATATTGTATGACTTTATTTCTATGTGGAACCTGAAGGTGAACTCTAGAACCTCATACAACATAGTACTAAGAGTCATGTTGTGTTATTTACTTGAATGTTGCTGAAAGAATAGATAACTGCTCTTACAATGGTGAAAAAATAACAATATGTGATATGATGTTGGTGCTATTTAAAAGTTGGACGGTATAAAGTTTTTTGCAATTTATGAGTATGTCAGATTAGCATGTTTTATGGTTTACTGAGAAATAAGAATTGGGAGGTAGGGTAGGAGAGACAGTACAGTGGGTAGGGTGTTTGTCTTGCACATAGCCAACCCATATTCAAACCTGGCATCCCATGTGGTCGCCCAAGCACTACCAGGTGAATTTTCTGAGCACAGAACTCCTGAGCATTGATGGACATGGCCCCAAAGCAAACAACAAAAAAGAAATTGAGAGGTATCTCATTACCTGACTTGAACTATACTATAAAGTTAAAGTGACCAAAATAGCATTGTACTGGAATAACGTTAGACTCTCTGACCAATGGGTTAGAATCAAGTACCCAAAGACAAATCTGCATATCTATGGCTAACTAAATTTTGACAAGGAGCTAAGTACATGAAGTAAATATAACTTCTTCAAAAAGCATTACTGGGAAAACTGGATAACTTTGTGTTGAAAAACTGTATCTGTATATGTATCTCAAACCTTATACAAATGATTTTCTGCACCACAGAATAAATTAATAAGGGTTAAAACTAAAAGACACAGGTGAATGTGAGGAAAACATGTACCCAAGATATGAATAATAATATCCAAGATACAGATTGAGCTCCTAAAGATCAACAACACAAAAAACTTTCAAAAATAAGAAAAAAGAAACACTTTTCTGAAGAGAAAGGAATAGCAAATAGGCACTTGACAAAGTTCTCATCATCACTTCGTATGAGGGAAATCCATGTCACGATGACAATAAGATATTATATCCTGCTGTGAGTGAACATATCAAAAATTGAGAACAATCTGTGTTGGTGGGTATATGATGGAAAAGGAACTCTGATTCACTGTCAGAATGTTTCCTGCTTCAACCCTTATGGAAAACAGTATGGATGTTTCTCAGAAAATTAGGAATAAAGTTGCTTTATGATCTGGAAATTCCATTTCTCAGGATCTAACCCAAGGATAGCACTGTCACACTGTCTTCCTGTTGTTCATCAACTTGCTTGAGGGGGCACCAGTAACGTCTCACAACAAATTGTGAGACTTGTTGTTACTGTTTTTTGGATATCGAATACACCACGAGCTTGCCAGGCTTTGCCATGCAGGCGAGATACTCTCGGTAGCTTGCCAAGCTCTCTGAGAGGGGCAGAGGAATCGAACCCGGGTCAGCCACATGCAAGGCAAACGCCCTACCTGCTGTGCTATCACTCAGGTCCAAGATTATCAAGCCAAATTGACATATGCACAATATTATTAATTGCAGAACTTAACACAATTGCTATGATAAGGAATAAACCAAGGTGTCCATTGACCGATGAGTGAATAATGAATGCATTACACATACACAAAACAAACACACATATACACACATACACAATGAAATACTATGTAGCTGCAGGATGAAATCATGAAATTTGCTGCTGCTTGGATGGAACTGGAGAACATCATGTTCTCCATGAAAGTAAATCGAGCAAATTGATGAACAACAGGAGGACAGTATTACAGTGCTACAGTGTTACTGTGATTTTAAATTATGGCTCAGTTCAGGCTCTTGTTTACTTCCAATGAAGCCAGTTTGATAGTCAGCACCACATATGGAGTCCTGTCTCAGTCAGGAGTAAGCACTGAGCATATCAGGGTGTGGCCCAAAAGCCAAAACAAATTTAAAAAAATAATTAAAAATAATTAAAAATAATTACTCTAGTTTTAAGAAGCCTTGGTTACTTGTAGATAATTACAGCTGATTTAAAGTTAAATGTTCATGAAGCCACATAGTACATGGAAATTTGGGCTAAAATATGAAATATCTCCTCCACCCTTTATTCATGTAATTTTCCCTATATTTTATTTTTTGTTGCTTCAAAAATAATGCAGTGTTGGACTTCTATACCATCTCTTAACAAAACAAGTGGTATTTATTTTTCAAAGCCTGACTTACCTAAGTCTCATTTAACTGATGAGAAATGTGATAATTAGGAATATATTAACTCGTGCCTCAGATACATTCTAACAAAATTTCAGGGCAATTACAGAACCACTACTCAGCAATAGGCAGCAGGCTATATCCAAATGAAAGCTTATGAAGACATTTAGAAAGGCAAACAATAATTAACTTGCATTTTTATTTGGTCAAGATCGTACAAGTTAGGACCTGCAAATTAGATGCCAAAAATAGGCCTGTAATATTGACTAGACCTCTGGATCTTAACTTCATGTGCTATTAAAAAATCATTGACTCCTTAGTAAGTTACATACATCTGTAAATATTTCTTCACATATGATATATCCTTGATTACACTGTTTATATCAGATATACAATAAAAAAATATATTCATCAGGAGAACAACTTGGTATAAGCACAGCTTTCTGGGAAATCAAATACTCTCTAGTTGTGTTCAAACATAATGCAGAGAAATTTCATTTAAATTGAATTTAATCACAAGCCAGGACCAAAGGCATCTTATGAAGTTATACATATTTGGTTTTATTTTGTTTTAACCAGTCTAAAACTTGAGTTTAAGTTTAGAAAATAATATCACTGGTAAGAATTTAAATAATTTGTCATTGGGCAAGTTATGAAGAGGAAAAAAAGGCTAATTTGGATGGAATTTTTGTCTCCTTTGTATTTCACTCATTGTCTGGAACTTGATGCCTATTATTTGTGTGTGTGTGTGTATGTTTTGTTTTGGGGTCTCACTGGAGGTGCACAGGTCTTGGCGAAGCTCACAAGACCATACTTAGTGCTGGATGATCCAGCTTGACTGCATGCAAAGCAAACATACCACCCACTGTACAACACTCTAGCAGTGAAGCTTGATGCTTTTTTAAAGATAAAAACATATGCATGAGATCAGATGAGAATGATATGTAGTATCACCTGTACCACCTGTCATCCTGTTGTTCATCGATTTGCTCGAGCGGGCACCAGTAACGTCTCCATTCATCCCAGCCCTGAGATTTTAGCAGCCTTTTCTTATTTGACCTTTCCAGCGCTGCCATAAATGGAGGCGCTTTCAGGGTCAGGGGAATGAAGCCCGTCATAATTACTGTTTTGGGCACATTGAATAGGCCATGGGTAGCTTGCCAGGCTCTGCCATGCAGCTGCGATACTCTCAGTAACTTGCTGGGCTCTGAGAAGGACGGAGGCCAGAAAAAAATATTATAAGAAATACTGCATCGCTCTCTTCCGGGAGCTTTGGTTTATAGTCTCTGGATCTTGGCCACTGATGAGATTACATAGCACTGGGGGCCATTTGTGCGTGTGTCTGCCAAGCTACTGGAAAACTGAGGATCTGTGGGGAGGAGGCCCAGCTCTGATCTGAGCAGGCTTAGAGATCTCAGCCATGGGTCCTACACACCTGGGTTCCTTGGCAGGTTCCTTCATGTGTGAGGCTCATCAGAGCATGTGGAGAGTGGCCTTGAGCATGGCTGTGGCTGGGTTCTGGAGGTTTTCGGCTGCCGGGTTTCTCCTTGGGACAGGGGGGAAACTCAACCTGCCCCCCTTCCGAGGGGCCCCGGTGAAGACAGCCTAACGCGGGGACAGGAGATTTTGTCATGATATGTGGTATAGAGCGAAACAAAAAAAAGGAAAAAGCAGTATCCAAACAATGGCAAACCTTTGGCCTCAGGTTACAGAACTCAGATTATATGCAGTAGGTAGAAAGAAAAGCAGAATGAAGAACTGGACTAGAAGCGACACAGGAGGAGTGTTGGAAGATTTGGGGCACTTTGGTGATGATGGGTTGCAGTATCTTTGTACCTAAATACCACAAATGTGAACACTGTTATAGTTATGCTACTTAAGGTATAGTAAAATGATAAAGGTAAAACACAGAGGTTGAGTCTCAAATTTGCATTGGCTCTTCCTTTAAAATAAGACAGTATTTACCTGTCCCATCCCAGTCTTGTCTGATACTTAGTAGTTACATCGAAAACCTCTTTTAGTCCTTATCAGGACTTGGTAAAATCTTGGTAAAGACAAAAGTGATTTCCTATAACAGTCCAACTCAACTCAAAGTGAGATGTTATGCTAAAACTAGAGTTCTTCCAACTCCTGTAAGTGTGTATGCCAAGTTTGAGTTATCTCTGGTAATCAAATCTTCACCAGTAAGCTTGCCATCTATTTTCTTTCTTTTTTTTTTTAAGGGATGTTTAGACCGAGCTGTACTGAGGAGTTCCTCCTGCCTCTGAGCTCCTTGGTCACTTTTAGTGGGGCAATCTGGGTGTCTGGAATTGAGTCTGGGTCTGTAGCACACAAGGCAAGTACCTGCTGTATGATATCTCCAGTCCTAAACATGTCATCTGTATGGCTGGCTTAGATATGTAGTGCTTAGAAGGATAGATTATTATACCACTATTACCCAACCTTGCCCTCATGAAACAATCTTATGATATCATAAAAAACACTCTTTGTTTCGGATCTATTTAATGTTGACATTTTGATGCCAAATCATAGTTTTACTGTTTCTTCTTTCACTGTAGTATCATTGGAATAAGAACCCAGAGGGGTTATAAATTTGCTATATATGTTTATATATAGTCATATTTTTGTATTATAAACAACAATACTTGAATTTGTCAAAATTTTGGAAATGATAGCAACAATTTTAGAATTATTCTCTAGATGATATACTAGATGATAGCACAGCAGCTGGCCTGGCCAAGCTAGGTTTGATTCCTCTGCCACTCTCGGAGAGCCCAGTAAGCTACCAAGAGTATCTTTTTTTTTTTTATCTTTTTTTTTCCCCTTTATTTTATTTTATTTTTTTTAAAGTTGTAGATTTACAATTTTTTGTGCTTTGGTTTCAATTATACAATGATCAGATACCCATCCCTCCACCAGTGCCCATTTTCCACCACCATGGATAATATCCCTCCCACCCCCATCCCCCCATCCCCCCTGTCTCTGTGGCAGGGCAATCCCCTGTGTTCTCTCTCTCCTTTTGGGTGTTGTGGTCTGCAAAAGAGGCATTGAGTGGCAAACATGTTCAGTCCATAGTCTACTTTCGACATGCATCTCCCCTCCTGGGAGGATCCTCCAAACATCCTTTATTTGGTGCTCCCTTCTCTATCTGAACTGCCCTTTCCTCTAGGATACCCGGCTGGCCTCTAAGTTATGGAGTAATCCTCCTGGTGCTGATCTCAGCTATTCTTGGGTATTAATCTCATACTTTGTTACTTTATATCCCCCAGATGAATGCAATCTTTCTATGTCTATCCCTCTCTTTCTGACTCATTTCGCTTAGCATGATACTTTCCATATTGTACCACTTGTATCTTGCCCGCACAGCAAAACCTGGCAAGCTCCCCCTGGCATATTTGATACGCCAAACACAGTAACAACAAGTCTCACAATGGAGACGTTACTGGGCCTGCTTGAGCAAATTGATGAACAATGGGAGGACAGTGCTACAGTCTAGGAAAGACAGAAACCCAGGCATCCTTATGGATCTTAATTGCAGAAGTGTTCATAAAATTTAATTAGTGGCACAGTGTTCAAATCCTGAACTGTAGTCATTTTTTGAATTAGGGTCACCAAGATCATTATGAAGAATAGAACATTCCATTTTAAAAATTGAATTTCAATTTATTCAGAGCCTTAGTACACTGTGTGTATTATCATGCCATTTTATAGATGAGAAGAATTTTCACAGATCATCTAACTACTCAGTGCCAGCATTATATTCAAACTTTATTTCATAAGTTCAAAATTTATCTTCTTTACCTTCTCATATAGTTTTTGTGACTCAGAAGAAAATTACAGGCAAGATTCTGAAGTGAATATTGTACTATTCTCTTCTCCCAGGAGATTTTGCTATGAGCTATAGAGAATTCTAGAAAGAAGTTTAGAAGAATGAGGGGAAATAAAGGTATTCTTAAAAAGCAGTGTTGGGTATTAAAAAAGGAAAAGAGAATATCCTTTAAAATTCTGGAGTGAAAAGTTGAATTCTGTTTTTTTTAATACTATTGCCTGCAAGACCTATCTAAACTTCTTAGATCAACAATATAATAGACATAGATTCAGAGTCATAAAAGAATTAACTGTGATGATATAAATAAATCTTCCAGAGAGTAAACCCAAGTGATTTAAGTAGATAAGGAGAAAAAATAAGTATAAAGTAACAGAAATTAGTGAATGAAACAAGAAATGGGGTGAGTTTAGGGTGGGGAAAACAGATGGGAATAGAACAGACCCATATAGGAAATAGACAGTACTAAATCCAAGACTTGTGCAAGAAGATAATCACCCTGGCCATAAGGACTTGATCTTATTGCTCTCTCTCACCCGGCCACTAAGAAATATATATAAGACATATAATTTAGAGACCATTTTGAAGAGCTAAAGATAGCTGATGGGGATTTGGCACTGTGATAATTCACAAAGGAGAAGATGAGATTCCATGCTACGCCAGAGATGGAAATATCACCTTAACAAGCATGGACAGCCCCCAATGGACTATAAAATTCATTTGGTGCCTGTGATAATTCAAAAGAGCCAGGTGGCATATCAGTAACAAGGGAAGACATAAATTTTAATTCATGAGGCTCATCAGTGTCCTGGTCAGAAAGGGACAAACCCGCCACTCTCCAGCTCAGTAATTCAATCTAATGGGAAGAGAGAGCATTTTGAAGTGGCACTCATCAGCTCTAGAGAGTCCTTTTAAAAATTACTTCATATGAGTATTTGCGAGTTTGTGCATGGGTAAATGGAATTAGTGGCTAGGTTCTTGAAAAGGGAGTGTAGGGGAGATGAAATCAGAAAAAAGTTTGAATAATATATAAGCTAACATTTCTCTCATCAAATAAATTGTTCTTTACTGAAAGTTTGAAGGCTTTATTACACCTTCAGTAAAAGTAGGACTTCCCAGCTTCCTATTCTCCAGAGAAAAAACAACTTGCTTGCACAACAAAAACATAACTCTAAAATGAAAATACCTTTTCCATAAACTAACATACCCCCCAAAAAGAAATTATCTGTTTTGAGAAGACACACAAAACATGACAGGCAAAACTCATAAAAATTGCTAAACACTTCCTGCAGCAAATACCCTGTGTCATTTTACACGTATCAGACCTCCTTGCGTAAAACATTATGCACCAAATATGCAGAGTGTATAAGCACACTGTCCAAATTAATCATATTTGAATAATGACTAAGTCTTATATGATCTTTGCTTTCCAAATGGCTAATATCTTCTCTATACTTTCTACATATAATGCAATAAAATTTATATATGTGAGGTGTAGATCTCTGTGCATTTCGAATACAATCTTTTTACCTTCTTATACTCTTCTCCCCTGCTCTGCCACCCTATTTGAATAGTCGTTGGCATCTCTACCCATCTCTATCTGAATATAGTATCCAACTACCTCTCATCAATACCAAATTATCTGTCCCATTTATCTTCGGTTATCATACTCCTCCCAACACTGCATCACAATTTGTTTAATCTCAGATTCATAGGCATACCTTCACCCCTTTTTGCACTGCATTGATGTAGCTTTATTTCCCAATGTAGCACGTGACATTATCTGACAATATTGTCTTGTATTTCAGTTTATTGTTTATCCTCATTCTTCGTTCATATTAAGTGAAGTCTGCCAAAGGAGAGAGTTGGAAATATTTGCTTCTCTGGCATTAGTACTTAGAATAGGACCTAGCATGAGTTTGAGCTTAAAATAGTTTTTTTAGACTAATAAATGAGTGGATCCCTGGCTGGACAGATAGTATACAGGTAAGGCATTTGTCTTATACATGGCTGAACTGGGTTCAATTCACTTATGGTCCCCTGAACATTCATCAGGATAGATCCCTTAGCATGAAACCAGGACTAAGTCCACAGCACTCGGTATGGACTATATATATATATATATATATATATATATATATATATATATATGCCATACCTATTGTATGCCACCTACTGAAAAACCTGACATGAACATAATAAATTGATGTCATTTTACATATATATATATATATATATATATATATATAATTAATTGTAATCTACCAGCTCGTTGTCTTCTTTCTGGGCTTTCTTATATATTAGATATGAGTCAACTATGAGACTATTTTACAAATAATTTCAATTGGATTAAGAAAAAGAATTCAGAAAAGAAAATCAAAATATTCTCAATATCTTTCTCCACCTCCATTTTAAGTCATTTTAATGTGATTTCTTGAATATATTTCAAGAGAAATATAAAGAATCTTGTTGAATTTTCTTTAAAAATGCCACTGTTCTCAAGCCAAGACTTTGCGTTACTTTAAATCTATGCTATTTAACAACAGATTTTTACCTTTAAAAAAACAAAACAGAGTATTCAAACCTGGGACTTGGCTTTCTCCATGTAGACACCCCAAGTGTCCTCTATTACTCTGAGATGCCCACCATCCCTGAGCCTCTTCCTGTCGTTGATTTCTGCTCTAAGATTTTTTGTTTTGTTTTGTTTTGCTTTTCCTTTGGTTATTATACACTTTTATTTTTATTTTTATTATTTTTTACAATTGTAGACTTACAAATTTTTGTGCTTGGGTTTCAGTTATACAATGATCCAGTACCCATCCTTCCACCAGTGCCCATTCTCCATTATTTACATTTTTTTTAAATTTTCTGCTCTAAGTTTTATGATCTCTTTCCTTCTGCCTGATTTGGGCTCCTTCTGTTATTCCTTTTCTAAGATCTTGACTTGTGAAGTCAAGTTGTTTTTTTGTGGGCCCTTTCTTCCTTCCTGATAAATGCTTGCAGAGCTATAAATTTTCCCCTTAAAATGGCTTTAGCTGCAGCCCATAGGTTCTGGTAGCTCGTGTCTTCATTATCATTTGTTTCCAGGTACCTTTTGATTTCGTCCTTGACTTCCTTCCTGACCCACTCGTTGTTCAACAATGAGTTGTTTAATTTCGAGGTGTTTGATTTGGTTCTCCGTGTCTGTGTGTGATTCACTTCTATCTTCAGTGTATCGTGGTTGTTTTTCTCTTTCCCTTATATCCTTTGCATAAGATTTAGAACAATGTTCTTTTTGTATAGTCACAGGAAGACAGTTAATGCTATGTTTTTGTAACTTGGGTGTTAACTGACTCTAAATAATATTTACTCCTGGGCATTTCTCTATTTACTCTATTTAAGCCTCAGTTTCCCTTAGTTCCTCATACACCAGAAGCATGGTCCCGACTAAGGAACTGGATGGACCCAGGGCAAGCTGTGAGCTACCCTAGCATCAAAACAGGACAGGACAAGTGCCATAAGAGCACATTTATGGAAAAATTCTGTGATGATCTAGAGTAACAAGTAGATTAGAACCTTCTAGGGTTAGAAAAGAATTATCTGGCCTGAACATTGTAGTAGTCTGTCTACATAGCGAAATGTCTTCTGGAGAGTCACCCTATAAGATGAATATATTTCTTACTGTGTTCATACAAGAAGACTAGAAAGATTATTAAGTAAGCAAATTTAAGATGATTGTTTATGTACAAAGGAAAGGAGAAGCATGTCCTTAGATAAAAACAAGCCCTTGAGGAATCTCCTAGCAGGAGATATTTGTCTTAGAAGAGCTTCCCAAAAGGAAGGGCTTTACATACGTTGACTATGCTACTCACCTAGGTGAAATTGCTACCCCCAGTGCTGGGAGGTTTGGGCTCTAGACCAAGACTGTGAGACAGAGTGTTGAGAGATGAGCATGGGGGGGGGGGGGGCAGAAGTAATGTGGGCAATGAGTGAGACTGGAAGTAGGCAGAGGAATAAATGGCAATCAATCACCAACCAACCTGGCCCCAATTTTCTCCTTTCATCCATTGCCATCAGCCACCTGGCGTGGGAAAACACTAGCATCAACAAACACATGTAGTGGGAGAGAAAGCCCTCATCACCTTTTTATTTTGTGATTACAACCACCAGAACAACAGTGCTGTTGGGATGAGTGAGATCTCAGAACCTCTCCCAGTGATGCTCTCATTGGAATGACACTGGGCATTAGGAGCTCAGAACAAATGGTATTTTGGGGCCATCAAGACCAAAGCCAATGCTTCACCTAGAGCCATGTGGTACCAAAAATAGATCTTAGGACTTCAACCAAGCTAGACATTCATTCGACCACTTTTAGTGATATCTCTGACCTGAATATACAGTCCTTAAGACAAAGAGGTAAAGGTAAACTCATTTTTTTAAATAGGGCAAACAACTCTAAAATAAAATGAGCAAATATTCTAAAATACTTGAAACTAGCTTTAGCAGACATATCAAGCACTATTTTAATAATTGCAGGTATAGAAGTAAACAAATATAGATACGCATGCACTCATACACACACACATCACTCATATAATCTACATTCTAAACTGGTTGGAGAAAATGGAAATAATACAAAATTAAAAATTAGGGACTGGAGTGAGAGCACAGAGAGTAGGGTGTTTGCCTTGTATGCAGCCAACCAGGTTTGATTCCCAGCATCCCATATGGTACCCCGAGCACTGCCAGGAGTAATTCCTGAGTGCAGAGCCAGGAGTAACCCCTGTGCATCGCTGAGTGTGACCCCATACCCCCAAAAATAATAAAAAAAGCAAACTTAAAATTAGTTACGTGATTTGCTAAACGAATTCAAGTGTAATAGAGTCAAATGAAGCAGGAAAAGAAGGGAAGAAGTATTGAGTTGAGAAAATTTAAATAGACTTTCCAGGAAAGTTTTACTAAGAAGTCATATTTAACTATACATAAGAAAGGGAGGAAGAGTGTGGCTATTAGACCCCATATTTAATTTTCTCACCCCATTACAAAAATATATCCATATATGCTACATATCTGTGTATACTACATTAATCCAGAAGAGTTTTTTGAGCAAGGGACAAAATAAAAACTTAAGAGCTCAAGCTTTAATTTCAAAGTTCACTTTCTTTATCAGACTACAAGTTTCATTTTTTCCTTCTTATTATTCAACAATTCACTTTTACTATGGTATATTAGTTAGTCCTTATTTTTATCATGAGAAAAATGTTTGCTAGTTCTATCCTAAGACTTGTAATTGTATAATGATAAATACATTTGTTGCATAATTATTAGAAAATAATTCAATGTAATTCAAAGTTCTCAGTGGTGAATGTAAATATTATGTGCTCTTAATATCCAAGGGATATTTATTTCTAAAACTTTTAGAGAAAATTCATAGTTATAATTGGCTATCAGTATTAAGCACAGGGCAATTAATTCAGGTTTAGGTGTTTCCTTGTAGGACTCCTATAATAATAAACTTCATAAAGACAAAGACATATCAACTTCTTCTGAAGAGAAATTCCTCTATATAGAAGATGCCTTTAAAACCCAAAACTTATTTAATAAGAGATCGTTTGAGATGGTCATGAGAGACGTTACGTGAATGCCTAATGGTAAACTTTAGGTTCAACAAGGATAATAAGGCACAAGAAATGCAAAATATCTCACACCAGAAGCTACACCAGAAAGTTACATCAGAAAAGAAGGTAAATGTGATTCTAGCAAGCAAGGAGAACTGTCATTTAAGGTTTACTGAAATGTTACACAACAGGAAAACAACAATTAGTTGATATTGTGTACGTTGCTAAATGTTAAAGAATATCAAATTTCAAAATAATACAAATAAAATGGCTTCTAAAAGAAAAAGGCAGTGCACTCTTATTTATCACTATTTTATCATTTATTATTCTAGGTCATCAGAAATTGTTTCCATCAATGATCATTGTTTCATATGGGAGGCCGAGGTTTGATCGCTTATATTTTATGTACATTTACTTGTATTTATTATCTCATTCTTACTTTGGACAACCTGGCTGGCTACCGAATGTAGCCTGCCCACACGGCAGAGTCTGGCAAACTCCCCGTGGCATACCCAATATGCCAAATACCAGTAACAATGATGGGTCTCATTCTCCTAACCTTGAAAGAGCCTTGAATATGGCACTTTTTTTTAAAAGTCTCAGGGCTAGGATGAAGGAGACGTTACTGGGGCCTGCTCGAGGCAATCGACGAATAACAGGATGGTCGTGATCGTGTGATCATCTTAACCTCAGTGGCATTCCTTTTGTCTTTCTGCCTTTCTCCTCCTTAGAACTACTTTCTCTCAGGGCAATCAACATTGCCCTTGCCCAGTCGTTTACAAAAGAAATCAGTCATCTTTAACCTTCCTTTTTCCTTTACATACCACATTTCTACCTCTAATTCTCTGGACTAAGGAGCCATCTTTTGGTATCGAAACCCCTCATCATGAACTTCCTGGTCAATAATTTTTACACAATTTCTTAATACAATATATTTCCTAATAACAATTTATACAATATACTTCCTGTTCACACTGTTTTATGTTATTTCCTAATACAATTTATTTGCCATAAAATTGTCAGAGACGTCTTCATAAAACCTGCAGGAGAAATATAAATTACGTGATCTTTTTCATATATGACATACAGGGACAAAAAGGGATTAGATAACCCCTAAAGGAAACAAACCTTGAGACATGCTTAA
Source organism: Sorex fumeus (assembly GCF_029834395.1). Classification (NCBI taxonomy): domain Eukaryota; kingdom Metazoa; phylum Chordata; class Mammalia; order Eulipotyphla; family Soricidae; genus Sorex; species Sorex fumeus. The sequence goes on along the minus strand of NW_026606322.1, from coordinate 6,915,767 downwards.
TAAAATTGTGTTCTGAGGATGGTAAGAGAAAAGTTGCTTAAGGGACACTGGGATAATAGTGTCCCTTAAGCAACTAGTAGTGGGTATGGTATAGCTCTTGGCAATCTAGTAGTGGGTATGGTATAGCAACAATGCAAATATGAAACAATAATGTTGGCACTATTATGAAAATAGTAGCCTACTCAGATCGGGGCTGAGCATCCTCCATCCAGATCCTCTGAATTCCAGTAGGCGGGGGTCACACCCACCAACTGGCCCCCTGGCGCAGTGTAATCCCATCAACGGCCAAGACTCAGAGACTATAAAAACCAGCTCCCGGAACTGTGCGACCACATTTGCGGCCGTACGACATCTTATTATGACATCTTATTATCTCATTCCTACTTTGGACAAACTGTCAGGCTATCGAATGTAGCCTGCCCACAGGGCAGAGTCTGGCAAACTCCCCGTGGCGTACCCAATATGCCAAATACCAGTAACAATGATGGGTCTCATTCTCCTAAAGAGCCTTGAATATAGCACTTTCTTAAAAATCTCAGGGCTAGCATGAAGGAGACATTACTGGGGCCTGCTCGAGGCAATCGACAAATATTATGAAAATAATTTACTTTAAAAATATCAAATCACATTATATTTTTTTTGTTGTTGTTTGTTTGTTTGTTTTTCTTTTTGGGTCATACCCAGCAATGCACAGGGGTTACTCCTGGCTCTGCACTCAGGAATTACTCCTGGCGGTGCTCCGGGGACCATATGGGATCAAACTGGGAATCAAACCCCAGGTCAGCCATTTGGAAGGCAAATGCCCTACCGGCTGTGCTATCACTACAGCCCCTTATATTGTATTTTTAATTTTATAAAATCAACTTTTATGTTTCATCTTAGAACTCAAACTACTACTGTGTTATTCATAGCACTTTAACATATTACTTTTGTTTGTTATTCTTAAAACCTACTTCTGGTCATTCCCATCGACTGAAATTCCATCCCTATTAGGTTTTCCTACTTTACTGAATGGTTGCTTTCCGATCTTCTCTCCTTGATTTGACTCATGATTGCCTGTCAAAACTCAGCTCACTCAGGCATGATTTATTCTAGGAAATGTCTGATACTCCTCAGATTAGACAAAGTGTCTCCCACATTGTCTAGAATTCTTCCTCGATATCTTTACTTTAAAAATTATGTTTAATTTTTATGTCCAACATCTAGAAAAGCCATGTTATGAAATTGGCATACAATGTCATTTGTCATATGAATAATTTCTTGCATTTTAGCTAATACACCAAGCTCTTAAGAATAAGGAAAAAGTAAAATGAACTGACAACCTTAGAGAATTAACAGTTTGTTATATTTGGTTAACGATGGACTTCTCTATTATTTTACATAATCATGTATAACCCATAAAAATATACTTTTAATAGCCCAATAACTCATTTATACCTAAGTTTGTAGAAAATTGTCTCTGAGCTAAATTTGAAGTCCATTTCATACAATATCTCTAAATTCAACAATATAAACTGCCTTTAAATTAACTAAAATAAGTAGTGACTTAGAGGAACTGTAAATTTATTGAAAATGTCACAGTCATTTTATTTATAGAGCAACATAAAAATGTAATTCAGGTACTTAAAAATAAATAAATAAAACTGACAGACTAAGCAGGCAAGATGAGCCTGAGGGGATTATTTAGTGATCTAAAACTTAGCTCTGTGATACCTTGAACCTCAGCTTTAAATCCAGCCTGGGTCAGGATAACCTGCCATTCTCCAGAGACTCAATACTGTCTATCTTGTAGTTTATTCTGTGTGTGTGTGTGTGTGTATGTGTGTGTGTTATTTATCTGTGCTATGCCTGCATGTATTTTAAGAAAACTCACAGGATTTTCTTACAAATACTAATGCCACCCTGAAAAACTTAGCTAAATTCCAAGAGCTCTTTGATGAATAATTGGTAATGCAGAATGATGTCTCCAGTTGTTAGCCATTCTACAAAGCTCAAATCCAGTTAACACTTAGGAACTTGAATTTGCCATAAATCTAACTCATGTCTCTCTGCAGGTTCTCTACCTGAGAAGTGTAATTGCTATCAACTGATTTTGTGTAAGGACCACCTCAAAACTATTTAAAAAAGAAAACTTGTTTTTTCAAGTCTTGGTGAAATGAAGTGGTATAATTCTGATCTCTGTTTACAACCTCTTTTCATTATCCCAAATGACAATGCAAAAACGAGACATCTGAACACCTCGAAATTTTATTATTGAAAAAGAATTATCTTGTGTGTTAAAGATATTAGTACAACAAACACTTATAATATTCAGAAATGATCATTTCAATAAAATAGTTTGTTCAATGATATTTTTTTAAGAATCTATATACCATTACCTTAGGCCAAGTTTAGTTCTTATATCACAGAAGAGAGATTTATTTCACTCTGAATCCAGGGTTTTTTTTTGTTTTGTTTTGTTAATTTTTGGCTCACACCTGGCGTTTCACAGGGATTACTCCTGGTTCATGCACTCAGGAATTACTCCTGCAGTGCTTGGGGGACCATATGTGATGCTGGGGATCGAACTCCAGTTGGCCGCATGCAAGTCAAATGCCCTACCCTCTGTACTATTGCTCCAGCCTGGATACAGTTTTTGATTAGGAAAAAAAAGATATCTATGGCCGCTATCGTGGCTGCGTGACATCATTTAATTCTTGAACCCAGCTGTAGAAAGCAAATCATTTCACAATGCCTTTTCAGCATGTCTGATTTGGGGGTGTAAACTCTAAATAATAATGGTGCATCTTTTATCGAAAAAAAAAGGAAAAACATTCACTATTTCAGAGAATATGGTAAAGTCTATTAATAAGTTGTTTCTTAGTAATATATCCTAGGAGATCAAGTATTTTAATATGAAATCTCTCATAGTTCAGATATATAAGGAATACTAAGAGGACAAATTATGTTTAGCATATGATTTTTATAATAAACTTAGAATGTCCTAGAAAGAGTTTTTGTTCATATTGGGTTACTTATAAAGTCTACATTAAAGCCAAAATATTTAAAGTGAAATTTGATATTTTGTACTTTCCTCCTAAGGAATTCTGCTCCAGTAATAAAAAAAAAAAGATAAAGTAAAAAAAAAAGATATCTAGCTTTCATTACCAACACAAACATATTTAGTAAAAATAAAATTAGTGTTTTGAGAGGAACTGCTGATAAATAGGATCAGGGAAGGCTATCAAATCTCAAATAAAAGGATATGAAAAAATTAAACCTTTTTTTCTGATGACTTATAACAGTCTATCAGCTTAGAGATAAATTTGTGCAATCACATTGAAGTCAAAACCAATGAAACTATATTTAAAGTTAAGCCAAAGAACTTGTGATCTTAGAGGACAAATGGAGAATTTTAGAGGTAGGCATATATCAGTGAACAAATTGAATTTCAGGCTCTAAGGATGCTTGGAATCAACCTGACAAAGTTCTCCTGAGGCTTTTCAATGGGATAACAAAGTAAACAATTCTGAAAATTACAACTGTCTCAACCCAAACATATTCCAAATCTTTCCTCAAGAGCTATAATCTTTTGCTGAAGCTTCTTCTGATGAGTAGAGATCTAAAGTGTCCCTGATCATGACAAAAAGACTGATGTGAGTTTGGAATCTTTTAACCAGCTAGGCACTTTGTAGGTGAGAGGCAGCTGAAACAAGTCATCTTTATTGTACACCATAACACACAACATTAAGCTAAGTTTTATCTTCAGAAAATGTCTTTTAGAAAAAGTTAAAGGGGTCTATAGAGTCCAGAGGTAATAGTGGGAGGCCTTAATGCAGATAAACGTTTATTTTTGTGCATTTGAGTCCCTGCTGCTATATATGTGTGTGTCACCAGGGGAATTTGCCGATCACCCTGAGGTGGGCTTTGTTTTCTGGTCATTTTTACAAATTTATTCAGTTCCAGTCATATCTCCTTGCAAGGTTACTAACATTTTTCCTTCCAGTTCAATATATCTGAATGGCACTTATAATATCCAATAAATGCTTTATTTCAGGTTTGTATTCCAGAATCATGGCTAATACCCAAAACACATCCACATTGCTAGAATCTATGAATATGGTACTTTGAATGATAATGGGAATTATTTTGTTTTATTAGTTAAAGACTTTGAGGTGGGGAGCTTTTCCTAAATCTGTCTGGTCATATGAGAATCACTAGATTCTTATGTGACTGAAGAGGTTATAGAAAATAAAAGAAGACAAGACATTATGACATGAAAAAAAAGGCAACGAAGCTGTGGCAACAGAATGTCAGAGTCACGTGGAGTTACGGGGAATGAGACAAGACAGCCTCTAGTAACTGGGGAAAGCAGCAGAATCTCCTCTAAACAGTCAAAATGGCAATACTCGCCAACGTTATGCAGACTCATTGCAGTCCATATAAAAATACCCATGACTTTTTTTTAAAATAAATAGAACAAACACTTCTGAAATTAATATGGAACAATATTTCCCCAAGAAGTAGTCGAAGAAATCTTCCGATAAAAGCAGATGGGAGGCATCACTTTTCCTAATTTAAAACCATAATGGAAAGCAGTAATAATTAAAACAGCATGGTAATGAAATACAAACAGACTTTCAGATCAATGCACTAGAACTAAAAATGCAGAGACAGACCCTCAGGTATATGGTTATTCTCTGATTAAGAAGCAAAAATTATGAACTGGGGCAAGAAAAGCCTATCAACAAGTAATACTGGGAATATTGGTCAATGCCATGCAATAAAATAAACGTTGACTCCTTTCTAATCCCATGAATAAAAGTCAAATAAAAGTATATTAAAGACTTTAAATCACACATGAATCAATTGTAGAATAAAATGGAAGCATAATTCTCCATTGCACTGATGCTAGAGACATCTTCAAAGATGCAATGCCATTGGTCAAGCAAATGAAAGCAAAGATAAACAATTGGGACCACATTAAATTGAGAAGATTCTGCTCCTCAAAGGAAACTAGGACCAGAATACAAAGGTAGCCCAAGGACTGGGAGAAATCACTTAGCTCTTTACTCACCTGACAAATATCTAGTAACCAAAATATATGAAGCACTGGTAGGACATTATTAGAAAAAAAATCTAGTCCCATCAGAAAACAGGTAGAAAAGATGAACAAAAATAAGACATGCAAATAGCCCAAAGCGACATTAAAATTACTCTACATCACTAATCATTAGGGAAACAAAAATTCAAACAAGAATGTTATATCATCTCACCACAGAGATGGGTATCCATCCAAAAGAAGAACAGAAACTAGTATGGGTGTGGATGCAGGGGAAAAGGGACCCTCATTCACTATTGGTGCAATTGTCAACTGGTCTTGCATTTTAAAAGACAATACGGACATTCCTCAACAAACTAGGAATTGGATTTCCACACAAGCCATAAATTTCAACACTTAGAATTTACCCCAAGATGCTCTGTAGCACTATCCTCCCATTGTTCATCAATTTGTTCGAGCGGGCCCAGTAACGGTCTCCATTGTGAGAGTTATTGTTACTGTGTTTGGCATACCGAATACATCACAGGAAGCTTTTCAGGCTCTGCTGGGCGGGCAGGGTACTCTCAGTATCTTGCCTGGCTCTCCGAGAAAGGCGGAGCAATGGAACCTGGTAGGCAGAGTCGGCTGCGTGCAAGGCAAACGCCCTACTGCTGTGCTATCTCTCCAGCCCATAATAATAAATATACAAGTATTTTATATTTATAGTATATGTATTGTATTTTGTAAAGCCAGAATTACAGCCAACAGTCAACATCCCCAAGTAAATTGTTAGCCCTCACAGAGTTTGAAATCACCCAGCACTATCCCAAGTGCAGCTGCAAGGGCCAATTGGGGTGAGGTCTGCACAGGTGACTCTGAAGAAACACTTGTCCCTTCTGTTCTCTGGGCTCTCTGTGGTGCTCGGGGGATCATGAGTTGCTGAAAACTGGGTCTTCCACATGCCAAGCATCTGCTCAGCTCTCTGAACCTCTCTCCCTCTCTGCGTAATCAAAGGGAACGCTTGGGACAGAAACTGTGTGGGCATGTCGGAGGCTCCCAGGGTATCAAAGCCACCTGGGGTCCTGGTAGGAGCCTTGCCCCTGCATACTCAGCCTTTCGGAAGAATCCGACCTGACTCTTCTCAGTAACAAGGAGAGCAGCGGTCAGGGAGATCCCAGCCTGGTCCTGTGCCCCCCCCCCCCCCCCCCCCCCCGCCCACCAATGGTGTTTAAGGACAGTGACCTGACAGTGAGGCTGATATTTCTGATGCCTAGCCAAGGCATTTTAAGATAAGCGTGAATCATGGAATTCAAACACATTCTGTCTCCGAACTCTCCGAGTGAGTTCTGCCTTTCATTCACTCAGAGATAGAATGTGTTTGAATTCCATGATACCCTAAGATAATGCAGAATGATACCTTACATAATGCAGAATTTACTCAATGCGTAAAAGACACCTGTACTCTTATGTTCATTGCAGAACTATTCATGGTATCCCAAATCTGGAAACAACCCACTGCCCAAGAACAGATGACTGGATAAAAAAAAAACTATAGTACAATTACACAATGGAATACTATTTGGCAGTAAACAAAGATGAAATCATGCAGTTTGCTACAACTTGGATAGATCTGGAGAATATCATATTATGTGAAGTTTGTCAGAGTAAAGTTATTCAGAGGGAAAGGGACAGACACAGAATGATATAATGTACAAAGGGTATAAAGAAAAATCATTGGTGGACAGTAAATACCCAAAGGCATTAAAAAACAAAAACTGCTTAAGTGGAAAAGCAGAGATTGGGAAAGCAGTTTATAAAATAAAGTGTTTCATTGGCCCAAGGAAAAAAGTAATGAAGGCAAGTTTAAAATATCAGATGGAATGAAGAGAAATATACTGAATCAAGAAATATGAAAAAGGTAGAGCTCACAGAATTTGAAGAATAGATGTAGGAGGAAGAGAAAGGGAGACATTTAGAATTAAAGGTGAGCTCAAGATTTGGGTAGCTGCAGGTGAAGAATCTGTTTAGTGAAAAAATCGTGTTTTCCTTATGAAATTTTATGTTATACATATTTTTGAGTATTTATAAAATATATAATATATAGAGGAATATAATGTTTTATATCTTTAGCATTCCCCTCATCCACCATAATGCTAGATAAATGATATTTTATAGAATTAGAAAAATATTGTACTCAGCAAGAAAACTGCATGTTTTTATTCCAACTCAGATATGATGCTTTGAGTTTAAAATTACCTTGAAGGTCAATCAACATAGCTCTAGGCAAAGACATATTCCTTAGAATGGATTAAAGAGCAATTGATGTTATATATTTTTTTATCTACATGACGCATTATCTTCAATATTAAGGAAAAGACACTATCTTCCTTGTATTCTGATCCTTTGATTTTAGTTATAATTACTAAACTTGATAGAATTTCAATATCTTTATTGATAGTCTAATGCATAGAAGAGTTTGAGCATCTAGTGTGTTTGTGGGACTTTCTTCATAGAGACTAGATTTTTTAAAATTCTATTAAAATGGATCGAAATTTCTCTAAGGTTGATCAAATTCTCTGCAGTAAAATTAATGACTGAAAGTTAAAAATACTGAATTGGGAACACCACAGCTAATTCAGTCACAGTGGCAGACATGACAGAATAACAAAAATGTTAATTCCCCAGAGCTGAATCTACTCAGCCAAAATGAATTTTTATTTTTATTTGAATCCTGTGATATTCCACCTCACCAGTTAATATATTTATTTTTTACTGTGCAGTCAACCATAGACAAAAAAATATTCCTCTCTATTGTTCCTACTTTATATCAAATGAAAATAAGACTGTCCACAAACAAACCTCTGTAACTGCAAGTAAGGTATAGCCTAAGACCTTGACACCATAGCAATATACTTGGACCCTTAAGTTGGTTTGTGTTGTGATCCATGTAGCAATGTGAAGAACAAATGCAGTATCACGACACTTGGAGAGATTTTGGTGAGATTTTCTGGATTAGTTCATTGTGTTTTCTTGGCATAAAGCAATAACAAATAATATTTTGTAGTAGCTCATCATTAACCTATGATAACTGAACAAAGAACTTGGTGCTATTTCCTAGCCAAAAAATAAAAAATAAATGCACCCAATAATATCATTTAAATGGTTTGCTCTTGTGAGCAGAGTTAGAAATTGCTTCATTATTTCTCGAGGATGAAAATCTCAGACAGTAAATGATTAATTGTTCTGATGTTGCAGAGCAAATTTTAATATTTAGAGGGAAAATGAGATCTACTAATTCTGGCATGTATCATTCTTAAACTCAAGGAAATGAAGAAACATTTATCTAATTTATGCCTTTTAAGAATGTAATTATATATTCACCACAGAGTACACTGCAACATTCACAACCAACTTCCTGACAGATAGTTAATCTGATATCAGAATTGTTTTGCTAGCTCAATACTGATCCATTTTATGGAATTATACAATTTATAACATACTATTTAATCCAGCAGTCAAGAAGTCAGATCAAAGCCCTCAGTAAGAACATGCTGAAATAAAATAAATAAGTAAACAGAATGACAAAGGCAAGGGGGCCAGATTTAAAAGGTTCCTTTGTGGGGAAAAAATGGAAAGTAATAAGTACCAGCTGCCTTTGTCTGGAATACATGTCACATGCATATATTGATAATGTAGTTCTCAGAAGTAAATAAAGATCTGATAATTCTAAGAAGCTTTTGGGAGATACTGCTTAACCCAAGAATGCATTGCACCAGGAATAGTATTTCTTGTTTTTAAGAAAATTTAAATCTCAAAAATGGTATCTGCATTACATATATGCTCCAATTTCTACTCATACTCTCCTTTATGGAGTGTAGTTTAATGTCGCCTCAAAATTATTTCACTTACTCTATTTTTCAGCCTATTATTTCTGTACAATGCTACAAACTAGCCTGATTCTTTTTTTCACAACAAATAAACTCACTGTTCAGAAAGCATCATTCTCTTTACCACAAATTTCCAGCTAGACCGTAAATCAGGTTTTACAAATTTTTCCATTTTGATAAAAGGAAAAAATGAAATTGTCAGAATTCTGCAAAATTCAACCAGTAAAGAGATAAAGCAAAGCTGCAAGTCTCCAGATAGGAGCATACTGTGAGTATTAACAACTAATAATTCCAAAACTTTTGAAAAACACTCTTCATGCTTCAGTTCCCTTATGTGAAAAACTGGATGAGACCAGAAGGTCTGCCGTGGGTGGGGGATTCAAGTCTGTCTCTGCTGATGTCTAAATATTTCTTCAGCTGAGGAAGAAACATTTCCTGTAAATCTTCTGCATAAAATCCAGACTCTCTTGCCAAATAGGAAGACAGGAGGAAAACCGAGGAGTAGGAGAAGGGGAGGGAATAGAAGAGACACTTCAACACCTGCTTCCTCCAGTAAGAGCCACTCCTCCTACCAGGAGAAAAACATCCAAGCAAGCTCTTTACTTTCTCCTAATTCCACCTCTTCCAAAAGTGGTGGTGGGGGGGAGGGAAACATTCTGAGAAGCAAAGAAATCAAACAAATCAGTTGCAAGGAAAGTAAATATAGTTTTACACAATGATATTCAATTTACCCAGATTTGGAAAGAGACGTCCTGAAAAATTAACATTAGTCAGCACAATCTTATTTACTCTTGCAAAAATTTCATCCTGGTTCTAGATTAGTTCACGTTTACTGAACACAGTGTGATCAGCGTTCCAAAGGGTGTCCGAAGTTATTTACTTTGCTAAGGTCAAGGACAGTGGTTGGCCAGCCTGTAGGAGAGGAAAACCTAACTTAGAGTGCTCACAGCTCTCATAGAGAAATCAAGATGATGGGGTTTCTGAACTAGGAAAGAATTATCATCAACATCATCCCTTACCTATCTTTTTTGATATTTAATGAGATATGATATTGAATGAGTCCCAGTGGAGTCAATCAACCTATAAATATACTTATTAAGCATAGCTAATTCCAATACTTAATAATGTGCTTCAAGGAAAACAAGACAAGGGCCTGATAGGGATAGGATAGGGATAGGGAGCTTGCCTTGCACATGGCCAATTCGCGTTCAATTTCTTGCACCCCATCTGGTCCCCTAAGCCCTAGTAATCACTAGGAATGATTCCTGTACAAAGAGTCAAGAGTATGTATTGAGCATGACTGGATGTGACCCTCAAACAAAAAATACATGCAACAGAATGCTGTCTTTGAGCAGCCAACACTCTTGTTAAAATAAGCTGATATACATGAAGTGATTTATGAATTAACTTGTATTCGCCTCTGATCGCAAATAATTAAATATTAAGTTACATGGAGCTAACTATAACTACAAAAATAAATCCTAGATGCAAACAATTAGTGTGGACTAAAATGTAAAGGAAGCAGAACTTTGTTCAAAGGGCTAATTATCAGAAACAGAATTTCGAGTAGGTCCATGTCATGGGAAGCCTGAGTTGTGTTTCTCTGATCTACTATAAAGGACTGCCAGTAATCGGCAACTTGTAAAATTATTTCAAAATTTATATGCAATATAAAATACAAAAAATCTTTTAAAGCATATTTATGTTCTGTTTTATTGGTACTGATAATTGGCCTAACTTGAAATGAAGATTATGTATGCTGTCCACAAAATGATGCATTAACTACAGAGAAAGGAGCATAGTTATCTAGGTTTATAAGAAAAAAACATATAAATAAATCATTACTAAGTACAGAAATACAAAGACCACCTAGGAGTGTAATAAAACCACAGGTAGCTTACTTCCTTTTTATTTTAAAAAAAATGCAAATAATTGCAATTTGCAGAGGAAAGGCAATAAGGTGTGTGAATGCAGCCACAGGGTCCTCATCAGATGCCTGTCCCTTTGCTGTTTTTCTTCCTTGGAATTATCAAATTCTCATTGCACATACCTGATTCTCACTCTTTCATAAGCTGACAGGAAAAAATAAAATAAGGCAGTACAATAGCAAATGTGGAAAAGAGATCCTAACTCAGTACTTTGATACAACGGAAAAAAAAGAGAGGGGGGAGCTGGAGAACGGGAGATTAGAAAACATATTAAATTCTTCCCTTGCCTCAGGTATGATGTTTTCTATACATTACAATACTTTTTTTTTTAATCTGGGAATTTACTCCATCGTTGCAAGCAAGGTGGGGTATAAGAATATTGGGGAATCACAATTTGAGAATATAAAAGATAGATATTGAAAAGGCAGAACAAGGGAACACACACAATTAAATAACATAATAAATTAGAAAGAACAATAGAAATTTTAAAAGAAGGTATCAAAGGGGAAATTTGGCTCTTGTGTGGATCTACTGCAGTATGTTAAATTCAGAAACATGCCGTAACTTTCAAAGACTTCAAGGGGATTTTAAAGTGGGACACACCTATCAAAGATCTAAGTAGGTAATATACCATGCAACAGATGCTCTCTGCATTAGTCTTAATTGCAGAGTAAGACTAATAAGACTTACTATTGCTTAAATGCTTACTCTGTGCTCAGTATTCTGATTGAGCATAATATTCATCAAATCTGTTCCTGTTTCTTACTGCTGTCAACCTGATAGGAGATACTCAGAAAGCACAAATTCTCTCAAATTACTGTACCACACACCAGTACTCACTTTCACTACAGCCTAAAATGGTGATAGAAAGTTGATCCTTTATTTCTACAATTATAATAAGGAAAAATTTAAAATAACTTAGTCTGTGTTAGCTAAATTGTAGCTGAGAGAAGCAATATTATTGATGGAGAGGAGAGGACAGAGGGAGAAAATACCATAAAACAGAATTATGGTGATCCAGGCTCCAGAGAAAGAAGTGATGTATAGCCAACCATAAGTACCTTTTTCTTTTTCCTATCCCATCAAATTCTCTGCAGCAGTAGTCAATGACAAATATGTTCTGGGGGATTTCGAAATAATACTTAATATGTTTGAGGAAAAAGTAGGACCTTAATTTTTACAATTTAAAATATTTACTCTGAGTCTTGTAAGACTCCAAGCCTACTCGGATTGGAGTCGAGCATCCTCCACCCAGATCCTCCAAATTCCAGTAGGCGGGGGTCACACCCACCACTTGGTCCCCTGGCGCCGTGTAATCCCATCAACGGCCAAGACTCAGAGACTATAAAATCCAGTTCCCGGACGAGAACAGTGCAGTCTTCTGCCCCCACGCCTGGCTGTTCCTCGCCGGGGCCCCTTGGAGGGAGCGGGTTGAGCATTCCTCCCCGCCCCGACCAGGGCTCCGGCAGCCGAAGACCTCCAGGACCAGCCACCACCATGCTGAGACCACTCTCTGCACACATGAAGGTACTGGCAGAGGGACAAAGCCACGCGGGCTCTGGGGGCGAGACGTCCAAGCCTACTCGGATTGGAGTCGAGCATCTTCCACCCAGATCCTCCAAATTCCAGTAGGCGGGGGTCACACCCACCACCTGGCCCCCTGGCGCCGTGTAATCCTATCAACGGCCAAGACTCAGAGACTATAAAATCCAGTTCCCGGAACTGGGAACTTATCAGGACATCTTTTTATGACATCTTATTATCTCATTCCTACTTTGGACAAACTTGCAGGATATCGAATGTAGCCTGCCCACAGGGCAGAGTCTGGCAAACTCCCCGTGGCGTACCCAATATGCCAAATACCAGTAACAATGATGGGTCTCATTCTCCTAAAGAGCCTTGAATATAATCTCAGGGCTAGGATGAAGGAGACGTTACTGGGGCCTGCTCGAGGCAATCGACGAATAACAGGATGATGAAATGAAATGAAATGAAAATATTTACTGCATAACAAAAGAGTCTCTGCTCCCAGGTTCTGTTGAGCCTAGAGATTTTACGTCACAAATTTCCGCATTACCTGGGTTCCGTGGGACTTCACTCATGCGTGAGGCTCACCTGGAGCATGGTGAAAGCGGCCTGGAGCGTGGCAGCGCTTTAGTTGTGGAGTCCACTGCTGGGGCTGGGACCCTTGGGGCAGGGATAGCTCTCATTCGCCCCCTCTGGGGCACCCTGAGTGAAAACAGCCTGGTGCGGAGTTTAGTGGCTTGGTTATGGGTGCTTCATCTCCTAACTGGCCACTATCCAGAACTCACGGCTGCTTCTCCCAGAAGGGAGCATAAAATGAGGCCCCCATAACCAGGCCGCCACTCTCCAGGCTGCTTTCCACACCTTGGACATAACCTCACATATAAATGAACATATTCCCGGACACATCATAAGACACTCTCTACTCATTTTCCATTGTTATCACACCATATTTGATGGGGTTCAGACAGTAGGCAAAAAATTATATATATATATATATACATATATTAAAAACAGTAACAATAATGGGCCTCATTCTCCTGACCCTGAAAGAGCCACCAATATGCCATCGGGCTACACTAGCACGTGACAGGGACAAATGGAGATTTCACTGGGGCCCACTTGAACAAATCAATGAACAACGGGATAACAGTGATACAGTGATACTGAAAGAGTCAGGTAGCTAGATATTTTAAAGTAAAATCTAATTTATAGACACACATAGAATCATACACCCTCACTGGGCATCTGTTTTCCTTGGGCTAGAAAATTGTTACAGGTCATCTAGTCCAACCTTATCACAGTTTGAAAGTGAGAAAAACCAAGGTCCAAAGGGGAAAAAAAATGACTTGCCAAATCATGTTATGAAGAAAGTCAGTCACATTCCTAAAAGATTTCTGAAAACATTCAACCAGTATCCTCTAAGTCATCCCATGGTATTATCTTCCAGGGGTGTCACTAAATTACTAACTCTCTAATATTACAGAAGGGACACTTTATACAGAAGTAAAACAGCACAGATTAGCACATTTTGACTTAAAAGACACTGGGCAGGGTGGTGACTGACAAGATAGGGGAAGAATACAGGTTTGCTAATTAAATAGGCATGGTCATCTAAAATCCAGCAATATACTGGTGGGCAGGGTTGCCAATTCTATGTGTTTTATATTTTGTATATTTGATTCTATATTGTGAATCTTAGCTAACATAGAAAAGGTCTAACAATCCTTCTTATTTTTCCAATTATCAACAGACCATTCTTTCTGAAGAAAAAAAATATAAAAGATTACCTTACTAATTACCTTACTAGTTTTTGAGTATGCTTTCAAAAATCTTCTCCTGACAGCCTAATTCAGTTAAACTAGTATGCCTTTTTCAAAAATGATGGTCAAAAGAAAATATAAGAATGTATTCTTGATTAATCCACCCACCCCAAACTCACTCTTAGTGTGTAGGAAATCAGAGGCATAAGAAGTATACTCATGCTTATAATTGTAATACAAAGAAACCATGAAAAAACAATCTGTGATACTTCTCCAAGTACCACAGAAAACTTCTAAACTGCAAGTAATTTTGGGGTTGCTTCTGTATAAGGGCGTTTGTCTTACAAGCGGCCAACATGGCCGACCCGAGTTTGATTCCTCCGCCCCTCTCGGAGAGTCCGGCAAGCTACCGAGAGTATTCGATATGCCAGACACAGTAACAACAAAGTCTCCAATGGAGACGTTACTGGGCCCGCTCGAGCAAATCGATGAACAACGGGAGGACCGTGAAGCAGTGAAAAGGGCCCACATGTCATGGTAAAGTGTACAACTGGCAGTACTTATGAACTTTTTTGTTTTACATCCCCTACTTCAATTTTTTCTGTACACATAGGAAAAGGAGCTTTTTGGCATTAATTATTAAACAATCACAAAATCCTGCTTTGGCTGTATGTTTCCCTTTTCTCAATATCTTTTGTGACCTGAGAGCATAGAATTACTTGTCCTTATGCATGCTTTTGGTAGGAATAAGAATTGAGGACAGAATAAGAATTGAGAAGAGAATATTACTAATCTTTGCTTCTGCTTAAGAAACCATTTTTCATTTCATTTCATCATCCTGTTAATCGTCGATTGCCTCGAGCAGGCCCCAGTAACGTCTCTTTCATCCTAGCCCTGAGATTATATTCAGGGCTCTTTAGGAGAATGAGACCCATCATTGTTACTGGTATTTGGCATATTTGGTAGGCCACGGGGAGTTTGCCAGACTCTGCCCTGTGGGCAGGCTACATTCGACAGCCTGCAAGTTTGTCCAAAGTAGGAATGAATGAATGAGATAATAAGATGTCGCGCGGCCGCATTCGCGGCCGCGCGGTTCCGGGATCTGGATTTTATAGTCTTTTCAGAGACTATAAAGAAACCATTGCAGATACTATTTATTCCTTATGCCTATCTTTCTCTCTAGGAAAACAGTTGCTTTTTAGTGCTCTACAAGGGGGCTGGAGCGATAGCACAGCGGTAAGGCGTTTACCTTGCATGCAGCCAACCTGGCCAACCCGAGTTCAATTCCTCTGCCCCTCTCAGAGAGCCCGGCAAGCTACCGAGAGTATCTCGCCCGCATGGCAAAGCCTGGCAAGCTACCCGTGACGTATTAATATGCCAAACACAGTAACAACAAAATCTCCAATGGAGACGTTACTGGGCCCGCTCAAGCAAATTGATGAACAACGGGAGAGCCTTTACCTTTTACCTTTACAAGCACCAAAATAATGTCTAGCATAGAGTAGGTATTTATTATGTCTGTTCAGCAAATAAATAAATGAACAATATATTAACCTGAGCTTTATCTCCATTGTATTGATAAGTAAGTTGAGATTTAAAAGATTAAATTCCATGATGATGGTCTTAAACACTAAGCAGATTTAGCAACTAAACCAGAACCATCTTCTCTCCAATACTAGCCCCATTCCATCTTTTATGTTGTCTTAATAAAAATAGAAGCAGATTAAACTAGTTTAACAAGGACAGAGATGAAGCAGTCTATAAACACGAAAACTCATGTTAATTTGAGTCTCTTTTAGCTTGCAACAGTCTTATTGGGTGAAAAGGTATATTGTATATCCTGTAAACATAAAGAAAATGCCATGTTTTGAGATGATTTCTAATTTACAACCTGCAGCATGATTTCTAGACTGAAGAGGCTGTGTTCTAGATCACGAAAAAACAATAAAAATGAACAATGTGACTGTGGGCTAATTACTCAATATTCCCGATTCTCAGATTTGTCATGCTATGGGAAAAGATAAAAGCTAAAAGGGTGACTCCATTTTAAACATTCTGTGAGTTCTTCTCCTACAACCGCATTCTAAAAACTGGGAAAGTATTGCTTGTTTTGCAGTCTTTTTTCTCAAGGAATTTCAATACATGTCTATGGAGTCAATTTAGGGGCTGATGCAGAATGTTTTTCTTCGTCAGGCACACAATAGGTTAAAATGGTTTCAGTGGTAGGCGCTAGTCATCTATTATATATCATTGATCGTTTTAAAACATCACTTTTAAACAGAAAGAGTAAGAGGGATTGTGCCTGTCACAGAGGCAGGAGGTAGGAAGGAGTGGGGGTGGAGGGAGGGATACTGGGAACACTGGTGGTGGAGGATGGGCACTGGTGGAGGGATGGGTACTTGAACATTGTTTGACCGAAGTGCAATCATGAAAGTCTGTAAATCTGTAAATGCATCTCACAATGATTCATTAAAATAAAAAAATTAAGAAAACAAAAAAAAAACATCCCTTTTATCAGGTAATTTTTAATAGTTTTATTTGTTTATTATTTCCACCTTATAGTTCAAAAATGTGAGTTTCTATGGATGAAAAGATGACAAATTTAACTGTGGTTACTGCTACTGATCAGCTTTCGCAATTAGAACATGTCATTACATTTTCCATAACTCAGAACAATGGGTTTTCATGATGGAGAGACAGACGCTGCCGGTCAGTAAAAAGAGACAGGAATGAGAAAAACAACATACTGATAAATAATAATTAATATGGCCTTCACGTTTTGGGTTATTAAGGACTTGTGAAAACTCTGGTTGATCAAAGACCACAGGTCTAGTCTAAATAGCAGGACCTGTTCAGTTTAACCAAATTCTCCATGTAGAATTGTAGCTCTAATACAACTAAAATAATTTTGGTTAGAAGAGAAGATGGAAGTTTTATAAATTAAAATGATTAGTTTTCAAGTTGGAACAGTTTCTAAAAAATAAAGCAAAACTATGAGTAAAGTAACATAATTTTGTGGGTCATATTTTGATCCGATGATCAAATACTGGCTAAACTACACATAAAGCTTGATCCCTATGTATTAAATGATGGGCTTTGTTAATTTGCATATACATTTTGATCGCATATTATTATCTTTTAAATCTTTATTTTAGGATAAACAGTTGAAGGAAAATATGAGTTAATAAGCATAGCATTCTAACTAAGCTTATATTTAAGAATTTGACAGTAGTATAAATATGAACAATACGTAGGACAATGAAACCTGAGAGGTGTTCTTAAGTTTTTACAAGAATTTGTATGTATTTATTTTCTCTGGCAGCTTTAATGCTAGACAATGTACATGCTCTGAAATCTTTCTCTTCTTTAGAGCACATAATGACAGATGGGCTAGCTCGACTAAAAATGTCAGCACATTATTGATCAAGCATCTACTTGATTTCTTAATAGCAAATGTGAGTTATGATTTCTCTTTTCTGAGACTTAGGGGGGAATCATTATTATTCAAGAAAATATGGTGGTGTTTTCCCCACTTTTTCATATCAAATGTTATTCCAAGATGCTTATATTTGATCAGTTTACAAAAGTCCTATGTAAGTAGTATTTTATTTCTGACTCATAATTCAATGCTTCGGCTATTAGACCATACCACCTGCAAGAGGGTGACTTGCATCTCATTAAAGATAGCTGCCATTATTAATGGTCAGGCACAGTTCAATGAGTACAGTAAAACTTTAAACATAAGCATAAAGCAAAACGCTAAAGATAAATTAGAGCTGCAGTGAAACTTAGCTTCAATAAAGCATCTGGCTGAAATATCTATATTCAGCTTCAGTCTAATACACTAGAAAATATTGGATACTGAATATTAATTATAGATATTGTACCTAACAAATATTTATACTTTAATCTCTCATTTGTCCTCAGATAAGCCTACATCTAAATCTTGAAACATCATTTAAACCATTTAATGAAAACTATAAATATAAATTTACAGAATTTATCTCTAATGCAGAACAATTTTTGTAAATTGGATATTATCTGCATTAGCATGGTATAAAAAATATGGCAAATGTCTAAAATTACTTGATCCAAATTTGCCTTCTGCTTTAATATTGAGTAAAATAACTAAAAACATTTCTCACAGTAATATTATCTATAGTTTATCATTGTTTTCCCAAATGTGAGAAAGGGACTTATTTATGCCATTATGCTCTGTGTTTCCTTGTCTTACAAATGATGCCATATTCACCCAAATAGCATCTGCTAGTCACAAAACTAGAAACATCTTTTAATTAAATGCTTATTTTATTTTCCCCAGGGATGCTGAATTGTAGAATTACATCCTCAAGATTTACTGTTTCTTTTCCCTTCATCTCAGGCCCCAATACACACTCAGCTTGTCCTCTGAAGTAACAACTATCCCATCTGGCTGAGAAGTGATGGACAGGCCTTCCTAATCACACTGTACCCTGCATTCTTGGCACCTCCTTACCCGAAAGATACCAACAAATTGGAGAGAATTCAGAGAGCTGTGAAAAAAATGATTAAAGAGATGGAAGCATTGACTTATGGGGAAAGATGAAAGTACAGAATCTGTATAGTCTGGCAAAACAACAACCGAGATGGTGTATGATTACTGTTGGAGAGTGTTTGAAGAATGTAATCACCAAGGCAAGAAAGAAGACTTTTTAGAATGGTCTAGGGAATAAGCAGAAAACAAAAAAGAGAAATTGAAGAAATAGAAGCAAGATGCTAAGAGGGGGTATTTGCTCATCCATTGCAGATTCTGATGAATAACAAAGGAAAGTTTAAAAATGTTTTGCGTTTCAGGCTGTTAGAATGGGATTAAAAAATTGCAAGTGAAATACAAAGTAATAGCTGTTTGTATGTGTACATATCTTATGCGCACTAACTTTCTCAGTTTACCAAGTGGTTCTACATCCGTAATCTCAACACATAATGATGATCTTATGCCATTTTAATTAATCTTAAATAATACAATAGCTGAAGTAATTTCTGCACAAGTATTGTTGAGCAGAACACCAGAAAATATAACTTATCCTTAATTTGTCTTGAACTTATTCTCATATTATTTCACAATCTAGCACAGCAGGTAGGACGTTTACCTTGCACGTGGCCAACCTGGTTTGATTCCTCCGCCCCTCCTGGAGAGCCCAGCAAGCTACTGAGAGTATCCAGCATGCACAGCAAAGCCTGGCAAGCTACCCTTGACGTATTCGATATGCCAAAAACAGTAGCAACATGTGTCACAGTGGAGACGTTACTGATGCCTGCTCCAGCAAATCGAATAATGGGAGCACAGTGCTACAGTGTTACTGGGAAGAAGGAATTTAAGACTAGATAGTTAATAGATAGACAGATAGATAATAGATTGATTGATTAGTAGATTGGTAGATGGACTGATGATTATAAGGCCATACCCAGAAATGCTTGAGTACTATACTGGTAGTACTCCTAGCTCTGTGCTTGGGAGTAATTCCTACTGGTGCTCTGGAGGCCATCTAGTGTTAAAAATCAAATCTGGACGTCCATAGTGCAAAGCATGCCTTCACCCATTGAGCTATATTTCTAGAACCCAAGGTTATATTTTTAAGTAACAACTTGGTTTCACACTGTCCATTCACATGTTCTTTCCTGCTGTAGATTAATTATGAAGTGATATCAGGGAAATATTTGTGCTGAATAATCTTTAAATGCTATAGATCCCAGTTTCTTAAATAGTAAGGATTCATATAACTTTAAAAATTTATGCTTTAAAATAAGTTTATTGGGGCTGGAGTGATAGCATAGCGGGTAGGGCGTTTGCCTTGCATACGGCCGACCTGGGTTTGATTCCCAGCATTCCATGTGGTCCCCCAAGAACCTCCAGGAGTGATTCCTGAGTGCGTGAGCCAGGAGTAACCCCTTTTCATCGCCGGGTATGAGCCAAAAAGCAAAAAAAATTAAAATAAAAATAAATAAAATAAAATAAGCTTATTTATAATTTATGATCAATAAATGACCTTATTGTTTGGTTGTTTTTGGGTCACACTTGGCTGTGCTCATAGCTTTTTCTTGGTTCTGTGCTCAGGGACCACTCCTGGCAGGATTGAGGGACCACATAGGATGCCAAATATTGAACCCAAATGGGTCATATGCAAATCATGAGCCTTACCTTCTATATTATTTCTCTGGCCCCAATTATGAGTAAATGTTTTTGTAATCTTATCTTATATATACATACACACATATATGTATATACATATATATATATTATTACATAAACATATCTTTTTTGAAAAGGGATAATGAATGAGTGGTAAAAGTTTTTACACTAGAGATAACCAAGTATGAGTATGATTCCTGCTTCAGTAATCTGTTATCCTTTTCCTTTGCATAATAAATAACAACATGATTTTAAACTCTAATTCTGTTCATTTCAACCTTCAAATCATTAGTAACTGAAAAGAGTTGATATATGTTTAATATGATACACAACCTTTCCAACGATCTTTACTGTATAACAAGAAACATTCTTTCAAAGACAGTAATCCAAGGTTTCAAAAATTGCACAAAGGATATTTTGCATGAAGGAGGCCCAGATTCGAGCTTTAGCAGAGTATCAAGAAGCAATCCCCAAATCTGAATAGGGTGAAGTTGGAAAAGGGAAGTATAGACTTTCACTCTAAAATCTACATTTTTATACTTAACACAATAAAAGGTTTAGTAAGCTATGATTTTAGTGGGACATCTCTGAAGAGCTATCATTAAAATAAGACATTGGTTTAGAGCAGTTCTATTAGATAACAGCACACTGTTGAGGGCACATTTACTAGGATAATATGTCTCAAACTCTACACTCGAGGACAAAGTATCTCAAACTTGAATGTCTATATAAATCACTGGGGGGGAGGGGTCTCGTTAAAGTGCAAGTTGTGACATAAAAATCTAACTTAGAGGTCAGATATTGAATTTCTAATAAGTTTTTAGATGATGATATTGATGGTGCTAGTCCAAGGACCCTATATGTAATACCAAGTTAACATAATATTTTCATTCTTGATGTATGACTTGGCAGTGAAAAAAATAACTGTAGATCACCTGTACATTTTTTTTCAGGGCAAATTTACATTTGATTTACATTTTCCATTTATATGGCATTAACATTTTCAGGCAATAAAGTGGGAATGTATATGCAGAGTTTTATTGACTTTCACTTAAAATGTTTTCTTTCTTTCCATTAAACCTAAAATTTTATGAATATGTGTTTAAGTCCTTTTTCTATGAAACCCTGTTTTGAAAAAGGTCTCTATAGAGTTGTAGATAGAGGACTCAACTTGTCATGTAGACCACTCATGTTTTAATCCACATAAAGTGAATGCGGAGTTAATGCATTTACTTTTAATAAAAACTATTAATTTCTAACACAAAAAAACAACATGATTAGCATTTTTTTTATATCATGGAGACTTCCTTTTTTTATTTTTTAAAGAATTAAGAGGTTCTGGTCTGTCTTCATCTCTCTGAGTGAGATAGATCCTTTACTTATTCTTTCTGGAGGTCATATTGCAATAAAAAACAAATGAAGAAGTCATTACCAAATTAAAAAATGGCTTGAGATGTGTGGGGGAGGCAAGGATGGTGAAAGGGGGATTATTTAGGTTCAGTGAATCACCAAGGAAACATGAAGCTTATTTTTTGTTTGTTTGTTTCCTGTGAAGTTCAACTTCAAAAAACAAGCCAAGGGATACAAAGAGAACGGAGTGACTGCTCCAACAGCAAAAACAAGCACACATCTCCAGAGGGGATTAGTCCCCCTGCTTCAAAGTCACCAAAACAAAGAGCTCAGCTCGCTGCTCTGGAAGAAACACCTGCCTGTCAGAGGAGGAAGAGCTAATCAAACAGCATAGAGCAGCGCATCTGTGCAGGACTCCACCGGCTGAATGGCTAAAAACCGGAAACACATTTCACCATCAAGGAATTCACTTTCTAAGATCCAATTCCCTCCTGTGGAATCCTGGAGAGATTAAGAACTTTCAGTTCAGTTCTTTTCCTTCCAGCCCCCAAAGAACATCCCCTTATGTACCCTGTCACCCTCAGATTGTCTCGCAGGCTCTGTTCTTGCAGGGGCTCTCTGTTGCACAAAACAGCTTTAATTTTCCAACAGCTTTCATTGTTGAAAAATACTTCCTTACGTCGGAGCCAAAATGGAAGTCTAATTTATGAAGGCAAACGTGACATTTGGAGAATGTCTGATTTCATTTCCATGTGGAAAACCTTCAAATAAAGTGATGGGTGTACTATTTCTACAAAATACCCCTTGGCCCAGAGGACGCATCCCTTATGATGGTATACAAGTCTTTAAAACCATTCATCACCATCTAGTTTTCTTTATCTCTTTCAGAAAATGCATTGGAAAAATGTAAGACTTCAAATATAATATGCAGTTAATTTGGATTTTTTTTCCTCTCAAAAACAGAAGTTTATATTTCTATTAATTCAGTCAGAGAACACTGTTTTTTTCAACCTTAAATGTACCAACATTCGGTAACTTTCTCTACATAAAGTAATGTCAACAACGACCCCCCACACCTGAAATGGGAGTTTTAATCTAAATACAAAGACTCATATTTATTATATAGATTTTTATCTTGTTAGCTCTATTTTTTTTTCTTTTTGGGTCACACCCGGCGATGCACAGGGGTTACTCCTGGCTCTGCACTCAGGAGTTACTCCTGGCAGTGCTCAGGGGACCATATGGGATGCTGGGAATGGAACCTGGGTCGGCCGCGTGCAAGACAAATGCCCTACCAGCTGTGCTATCTCTCCAGCCCCTATTGTGTTAGCTCTCACTGTTTAAACAGTTGTTTTGAAATTTTATACTGTTACTTGGAATATTGGGCTGGAGCGATAGCACAGTGGGTAGGGCATTTGCCTTGCACGCAGCCGACATGGCCGACCCGAGTTCGATTCCTCCGCCCCTCTCGGAGAACCCAGCAAGCTACCGAGAGTATCTCGCCCGCACGGCAGAGCCTGGCAAGCTCTCCGTGATGTATTCGATGTGCCAGACACAGTAACAACAAAGTCTCCAATGGAGACGTTACTGGGCCCGCTCGAGCAAATCGATGAACAATGGGAGGACCGTGACCATGACTTGAAATATTACATAATCCTCACAAATTAGCACTATAGCACTGCCTTCCCATTGTTCATCGATTTGCTCTAGTGGACCCAGTAATGTCTCCATTGTGAGACCTGTTGTCACTGTGTTTGGCAAATAGAATACGCCATGGGGAGCTTGCCAGCCTTTGCCATGCGGGTGAGATACTCTCGTAGCTTGCCGGGCTCTCTGAGAGGGGCGATGGAATGGAACCCCGCTTGGCTGGGCGGGCCGTGCGCAAGGCAAACACCCTACCACTGCGCCATCGCTCCAGCACCTCACAAATTAGACTTTTGAAAATTCTATAAGCAAGCCAGCACTGTTTTGCCGTGCAAGTCCACACTGGTAAAAATACCAAATATAATAAAAGCCAAAATCAGTTATAAAGACTGGTGATAGAAGCTTTTAGTATATCAGCTGCTATCTGAATTCCAGATCTCATTTTAGCTACACTTGGCCTACTGGTCTTAAATGTAGAACACATTAGGACTAAAATTTTACTGTTTTTTCACCCTCTCTTCCATTTTTTTTTTCTTAGATATATGACTTCAGCCTCAGGTTAAACTCAGATAAAACAAAACTCAATGATAAAGGTATTAAGTGGCCATTGTGTTGGGACTACAGTCTGCTTTCAGCACGCATCTTCAACCCCAATGGGTCCTCCCAACATCCTTTACTTGGTGTTTCCCTCTTTATCTGAGCTGCCTTTTCCCCCACCATGTGAGGATGGTTTCCAAGCCCTGGAGATGACCTCCTGGTCCTTATCTTTACTACCCCTGGGAGTTAATCCCCCATTCTGTTACTTTGCATTCCACAGATGAGTGCAATCTTTCTGTGCCTTCTGGTGGGGGCGGGGGGGGGGGGGGTGGCGGGAAGGATATTGGTAACATTGGTGAAGGAGAATGGGCACTGGTGGAGGGATGGGTAAACCATTATCGTATGACTGAAATACAAAAGTTCGTATGTTGGTAACTGTACTTCACAGTGATTCACTAATAAAAAATTTAGGAAAAAAATACAAAGTAAATTATTTTAAAAAAACCCTCAATGATAAGTAGGATCTTTCTTGAGCACTTTTAGTTTTAAAGACCTCACCCTACTGCTTCCCACATTTACAGTAATTTAGGTTAACAAAGGACCACATGTGTCACTGTGGCATCCTACTTGCTAAACCGTATAACATAGGTATGCAATAGACTTTATCATATAGATTATGCAATTATACTCTAAGGCTTTGCACAACAATAAAATTGCTCAAAGATGTGTATTTTAAAACACATCCCTATCATGTCTTTAAGCAAATGTGTCAGTATCACTTATGAATGAGAAATGCACAAGGCATAACTGATTATAATGGATGTTCAATGATAGATACCTAGTTCACATTTTGGTAATTTAAACAGTGATTTGAGACCAGTTATTGAAGAAATACATAGTCCTCATGCACAGACTTAGGTACATTCCTTAAACAGAAAATTAAATAAAACCAAAAAAAATGGTAACTTCTTGGGAAAATATAACAGTAGATCAGAAATTTAGGCTTTCAGTCTGCTCAGAAACTCAGATTGTATTGAAAGCAAAATCCTCAGCATGATAACTAATCAGCACTCTCCAAACATCCCCTATCTTTATTTTCAGTTGCTTGTTACTTCAATTCACTCCGAATTGAAGTAACAGCTCAACCCACAACTCTTATTGCCTGACCCGAAGCATGGATAGCAATTTTCAGTGTAATCAGCCAGAGGATGTAATCAGTGCAATTAACAGATGGATTGGGGATACTACATGAAGCCTAAATTAAAATCCCACTAAAATTACTGTACTGTATCTGTAAATACCCACACTAAACAAATATTTTGGGGATAAGTTTATGGCAGTGTGATAATAATTTAATGTAAAACTTCTGATGAGTTCAGTACCATCTCCAGCTCAACCTGAATTCACAGATACAATATACTTTACCTAGCATCTATAGTACATTTACTGGGATTTGTTTTTTGTTTTGTTTTGTTTTGTTTTATTTTTTGGGCTTTCTGAGTCACACCCGGCAATGCACAGGGGTTACTCCTGGCTCTGCACTCAGGAATTAACCCAGCCGGTGGTCAGGGGACCATATGGGATGCTGGGAATTGAACCCAGGTTGGCCGCGTGCAAGGCAAACACCCTACCCGCTGTGCTATCGCTCCAGCCCCATACTTTTAAGATAAAATAGAATTAAGAATGCTGTGGTACCTTTCCTCAATAAAATATTTTTATGCTTAATTACCATGTCTCAATGCAATTTTTTAAAATTGTGAAGATTAAAGCATAGTAGATCCTAAATGTTAATAAATACAATATCAAAGCATATTTGAAAGGAGAGCAGGATGCTGGTTTCTGTTAGTGTTTCTCAAACTTACTGAGTCATCAGTATAATCAAAATGACCTCTTACATTTCTTCCTCTTTATTTCGTGCACACACACTCACACCCTTTAAAATACATATGTCCCTGTTGCCTTGTGTAAGAAATGAACAACTTACTACCGATTACCTTTATAATATGAATGAATGAAGGAGAACTTGGATCTTTGGACTTCCTAATTCAGAAAAAAAAAACAACATTCCATTTCCTCAGAAAGGGGAAAGCTCTCATCCTGTGAACTGTTCTTCATTTTCACATGACTTTGCTAGGATTTTTGCTCCTTCATTCATTCAGCGTTACCTCCTTAACCTTTCTTTCTCTTCAGTTTGCTTGCCTCCCAGAAATTCCCTTTCTCGAGAACGCACACCCTTTTAAAGCCGTCTCTGTTGCTTTAAGAGAGGAATAGCTAGCTTGGGGACATCAAAACCGTCTTACCAGGAGCTCAATTGGACACTGAACACTAGCAAATTCTATTTATTTTTTAAATTCACATGTTTTATTTGTCTTTAAGTATATTGTATCATATCTTTTATGACTTCTTTGTCAAGATCATGAATGATCGGTTTGAGGCCCTCCATGTTCCCGGAGCGAAGAGATGCCATTGGGCTACACTAGCACGCGACAGGGACAAATGGAGACGTTACTGGCGCCCGCTCGAGCAAATCGACGACTAATGGGAAGTTAAGTGATTTAAGTGATTAAGTGATCATATCTTTTAATTTCCCTTGTTTCCTGTTTCTGGAGCTGAAGAAGTAGTATAGAGACAGGGCACATGCCTCACATACGGTCAGGTGAGATTTAATGCCTAGCACCCCATAAGGTCCCAGCTCTATTGTCAATAATGCCTGAGCACAGAACTAGAACAAAGCACCCAGCACCACCTAGTTTGGCCAAAATAACCAAAACAAATTTCCTATTCCTAACACCCCAGAGTCTAAGCTCAGCAGGTGCCTTATATTTTGTAAATTAACAAAACCATTATAAGGAATCCATTACTAGTTTCAATAAGTAATTGGAAGAACTAACTTGGATCTTTGGACTTCCTAATTCAGCAAAAAAAAAAAAAAAATGAACAGCAACAACAACAACAAAAAAAACATTCCATCTCCTCGGAAAGGGGAAAGCTCTCATCCTGTGAACTGAACTTCATTTTCACATGACTTTGCTAGGATTTTTGCTCCTTCATTCATTCTCTCTCAGTTTGTCACTAAGTATTTCCATAGTGGGAGGGAGGAAGGAAATGAGAGAGAAGATAGACGTACGGACAAGGAGAAAAGACAGACTTTAAAAAATGAGGCTAGAAATGATGGAAAGATGGTAGAAAGAACGAAACCTGGGTCTGGTGCATGCAATGAAAGTGTCTTTCCCGCTGTATTATTTCTCTGGCTCCAAACATGTAATTCCGTTAGCCCTGTCCAAGAACTCCCAAAGTGGCTATCAAAAGGTATCAAAATGGCCGTGTGCTGAAAGTAGATAAAGGACCAAACATGATAACCTCTCAGTGTCTGTATTGCAAACCATAATGCCCAAAAGTAGGGGGGGTGGTTGAGAAAGGGGGGGTATACTGAGGATATTGGTGGTGAGGAATGTACACTGGTGGAGGCATGGGTGTTTGATCATTGTGTGAATGTAACCCAGACATGAAAGCTTATAACTATCTCATGGTGATTCAATAAATTTTTTTTTAAAAAAGGCAAAGTGTATATGTTACGAAAATGTCCATACATCAAGATCTCTAGTGAAACTAGAATTTAAGATCTGTCTATATACTTAGAGACATTTGAGATTCAGGCAGGGCATAAGGAAGCTTACGTCTTAGTCTGCTGAAAAGTCTCACTTGTGAAATTTGATTTTTGAATCCTGTTCCTGACATCCACGGATT
The DNA here is from genome assembly GCF_029834395.1 of Sorex fumeus. NCBI lineage: Eukaryota > Metazoa > Chordata > Mammalia > Eulipotyphla > Soricidae > Sorex > Sorex fumeus. Next base: position 6,888,198 of record NW_026606322.1, on the reverse strand, counting down.
TCTATCCATTTTAGCTTCCTGGAAAAGTCTGGGGGGCACAGTATTTTATGAGTTTGGGTCCTTCTTCAAAATGTATGCATCTTTATTTTTTTTTTACTTTTTGGGTCACACACAGCAATGCTCAGGGGTTATTCCTGGTTCTGCACTCAGGAATTACTCCTGGCGTTGCTTGGGGTACCATATGGGATGCCAGGGATCAAACCCAGGTCAGCCACATGCAAGGCAAACGCTCTACCCACTGTGCTATCGGTTCCGGCTCCTGTATGCATCTTTTAATTGCGTCTTGAAAATCTATTTTAAAATACTCAAACACTGAAGTACAGAGTGAGCAATGAAAGTGGGGTTATATTATATTTTGTGATTGATTTGATCATTTCCCAAGAAGTAGATTATATCTACTGCACAGTGAGGAAAAACACTGAGAATGTTGTCTAGTGTATTCATTGCCATCACCTCTTGCAATAGGGTTCTCCTTCTTAGCTTAAGAATCATTCAGGGGACTGGAGAGATAGCAAAGCGGGTAGGGCATTTGCCTTGCATGCGGCCGACCCAGGTTCAATTCCCAGCATCCCATATGGTTCCCTGAGCACCGCCAGGAGTAACTCCTCAGTGCAGAGCCAGGAGTAACCCTTTTCATCGCCAGGTGTAAACCCGCTCCCCCCCCCCAAAAAAGGAAAGAACCATTCAGGTAAAATCCTTCCAGATGGAGGCACTGCTGTGTGTGTGTGTGTGTGTGTGTGTGTGTGTGTGTGTGTGTTCATGTGCACGCAGATGCACACATGTGCATGGCATGGGAAGAAGAGATAAAATTATCTCGATTCAGGTTATTTGACCATTGGCCAAACTCATTTATACTTTTTAAGTGAGGGCACATGTCTGTTCCTCAGCAATTTCAGTCCAACGTGACCTAGAGAGGTGAAACAGAATAACCCCAGAATGCCACAGTTGGATAGTGTTTTAAACAAATTGTTGTTTTATGTTTGTTTTTTTGATGAGGTGTTTTCCTAGTTATTTCAATGCACTTGAAACAGCGTATTTTTTCAGTCCCACATGGTCACTTCTCCCATAGCCCAGGTAAAGTGACAAAAGGAACTGTGCATCCACAGCTGTCAGCTTGGATTCTGGACCCATAATCACGCCAATCAGTACTTTCTACAAAAACCTTTTCAGCAACCCCAAAGTCAAAGGCCCCAGTTGATGCCACCAGATTTCTCTTTCAACACAAGTCATACAATTAGGCATCTTTGTGCGTTTTTCCCCATACTTATGCATTATGATAGTTATTTAGGCTGCACACAATAGTATCCAAGAATATGCTTCCCCAATCCATGCCTTCCTCCTACTCAGCAGTGTTGCTAAAAAATTCAGAGACATTCAACGAAGGTCACAGGCAATGTTAGTTGTTGAGAAACTATAATAGTTTGTTTTCTTTCTGCCCTTCTGAAGAGAGCACAACATAGAAACCTCTGTGGAATCACACACCATTTCTTTACCCTAGTCCCTCATCTTGATGCACAAAATAATCTATGCATTTTTCTTAAGTAGCAATAGCACAGCAGGTAGGGCATTTGCCTTGTACGCGGCCGACCCAGGTTCAATTCCTCTGTCCCTCTCAGAGAGCCGGCAAGTTACCAAGAGTATCCCGCCAGCACTGCAGAGCATGGGAAGCTCCTTGTGTCGTACTTGATATGCCAAAAACAGTCACAAGACTCACAATGGAGACATTACTGGTGCCCGCTTGAACAAATCAATGAACACAGGAATACAGTGGAACAGTGCAGTGATAGCATTGCCTTCCCTGAAATTATGCTCAACCCCAACCTTAACAAGGCACATAACTGACTACTTTATAAAGCATTATTTTTTTGTTTTTTAAGTCTCACTAGAAGGAAGTAGTGGTCATTTCAAATGTGAAAGTGGGAGTTTTAGTCTGCCACCTGACAGCTATACAATAAATGGGTAAGAACATTTTAGAAATAAGTAAAAGCTGTGATCATCTGTTTTTTTCCCATACAAAGCAGTTTCCCAAAGCATCAATACCCAGCAGTGAACTTGGACATAAAAACTCAGAATTGAGCATAAAATCATAAATCACTCACCCTTGATGAAAGAATGACATGAAGTTTTAGCAAAGTAAGTATTGTGGCATCCACAATATACCCTGTGGTGGTAAGTCAAAAGGGGGAAAGGACAGATTTATGTTTGTCTTTCATTCCAATTAAGATTTTTCATTTTTCTTTTTTGGTTTAATTCAACATAAAAACATGGAGAAAAAGATTATTACAAAGATTTATAAGGATGATATAAATAAATATTTGCAAGCTACCGAGAGTATCTCGCTCGCACGGCCAAGCCTGGCAAGCTACCCGTGACATATTCAATATGCCAAACACAGTAACAATTGTCACAATGGAGATGTTACTGGGCGCGCTCTAGCAAATCGATGAACAACGGGAGGACAGGACAGGACAAATAAATGTTTATAATCAACATTTTACAGAATATAGAAAGGTTTAAGTTTTCGTAGAATAAGTAGAAAACAATTATATCTAAAGAAAAGTCTTAGCATTTCTAAGACAATTTCTAAGAGTTATCATCAGATAATTCAAAGAACCCTTCTAAAAGGAAAAAGTATATTCTTTGCAAAGGAGGGTGTACCAGAACCACAAAATCATATACAAAAAACAGGATTTCAAGATTCCACACTAAGTCAGAATATTTTTTATAAAACAAAAAATTTCTCACTTTTTACTTTTGCAAACTCCACTGATTCTCATGATTTGCTGTTCCTATAATTCAGTATTGAATTTGTTATGTAAATAATACTAGATCAAAACCCATAATATAATGGTCTACAGATATTCTCCTATGTTCCCATGGGTCATCTAGTCCCATGATCAGAAACTTTCGGTCCAGTCCTCTCATTCTCATGTTCGACTTTCCTTCTTCTTTTTTAACTCAATGGAGGGGTACTATTCATACCTTGTGGGACTCTGGCTTTTCTCCTGGCCTCTGGTCTCTAGGATGACTCCTGGCAGGGTGGGGGAACCATATGCAGAACCAGGGATGGATCCAGGGTAGCCCATGTGCAAGGCAAGAACCTTACATCTGTACTATTTACCTGGCCCTTCCTCTTGCTTCCTTTGAATATTCTAGCTTTTCACCTTTGGACTAAAATAGAAAACAGACCTCTTCTATAATATATAACATCACTTTCATATTGTAGTAAGCTTCTTCATCAAAGAACATCAAATGAGGTGAGCATGGTTGCTTTGCTACACATTACAGCATACAATTTAAATCTTAAAAGATATCTTGGATAATCATCACACATTTTCATTGACTCACTTTATTCTAAACTCACTTGACCCTTTAATGAGGTTGAATTCCTAATCCATTTTTCCAATTCCTCCCACATTATCCCATTTCATTCTGAGAGAAAGATAAAATAAAAAAGTAGCAATGACCACAATAAGGTACTTGTGTCTAGGTTGATGGTGCCTGTGTAATGCTTGATTTCAATTCACAGCTACCCGTGCTGAAACTACAGTGACCTCACAAGCATGGATACAGAGTCTTCCCTGCCCAGTCTCACACTAACAAGTGCAGAGAACAGTGAAAATTTTCTTTGTGTATCCTTCCAGCCAAGCTGTGTTTGAAATTTGACACCAATTTGAATTTAAAGTACTCAGAAACTTTTGCAAACAGCCATTTTTGCATTTTTCAGAGCATTTTTAGGTCAACTCTATGATAGTGAGCATTAGTGGAGAGTAAAATTACATACACCATTTTTAGGGAATTGTGGGCTCCATCCTCTGACCCTTAAAGGCTCTTCCTGTTTCTCTCTCTGCATGGGGATTACTTCCTTTAGTGCTTAGCGGACCATGTGTGATTCCAGAGGTCAAAAAGTAAGGCAAATACCTGCCTCCATGTTCTATGAGGCCTCTAAACACATTACTACTCCACAGAGTAGTTCCTATGAAGAATTTGTTCAGTAGGTAAAAGTATTTATATACCTAAGACTACAGAAAACAGTTTCCACACTATGGGTAAAGTTAGCATGTACCAACAGATTGACTAGAAAAGATTAACACTATACGAAAAACCCTAAGAGAATATATAATGCTACACGATTCAGAAATGTTCAAGTTTAAGGTAAGTGGTTTGAGCAAAACCTTATAGCAGCAGGACTAGAAAAGAAAGGTGAAACCAAGTCATGTTATTTTAACCAGTTTAAAGAAAGAGAATGGTTTGAACAGCTTCATAAGGGAAGCTGAGTATAAGGGAATGCTATTATAGTACTGACAACATAATTCAGGCCAGAAGGCTTCTTAATGAGCAAACAGAGATTTCCAATTGGCACCTTCATATCTGTAGATTATATTATTTCTTGCAAAACTTCACTACTAAGAAAATACATCTAAATTATATTTCTCCTTCTCTATATTTATCATGTAACCTTGTGATTAAAATATCTGACTCCCCATGTTGATATTCGAACAGAGGAGGGAATGCATTGCAAGCTGACATGAGTTTTTGGTCTGTGTGGAATTCTCATTAACTTTTCTATGGCTTAGTTACCACATCTGTAAAATAGAGTTAATAACTTTGTGTGTGTGAAAATTAATATATGCATTTACAGCAGGGTTAGAAACACACTTGAATTCCAATTAAATGTTAAATCTTATCACTTTGTGGCAAGATATTATGCTGACAAGAAACAAAGTTAGAGTAGTAGGACCTAGTCCCCACATTTTATCATCTTTGAGACAATGACAAAAGAACATTTTCAAAATGTTGAGATCTATGGTGTCAGTTTTTGCAAGTTATTTTTACTTTGTGAAACCCAAGAAAATATTTTTCTGTCTCCTTTTCTTTTATATACGTTTTCTATATTTGCTTCTTTTCTCTATGTCCCAAAAGAATATATGGTCTGTAAGATGCCATTTTGTTTTAAGGAGAGGGGTATTTCTCTTCAGTTAAACTGCTCTCTTGGCAAAGAATGTATAATATTAATAAAAAATAATTTATCATTTCCAATGAAATGAAAGTGATTTGAGATGATTTGGGTTATGTGAGTATAGCATGTGCACAAATGGAAAAAACACAGATTCAAAATCAACAAAAATTGGTGGAGGGGTCATAGAACAGAATGAAGATTTAATTTTTGTGAGTCACTAAAACTTTATTTACCAAAACAAGCTGCAAGCTATACTTGGTCCATGACCATTGTTTGCTAATTTCTACCATTAAGTAAAAGAAACTGAAGAGATACTATTTATTAACCAATCATAGTTGAAACTGAAATGACTCAGAACGAATTCTCATGAACTGTGATCTCCTTCCCTCCCATCTACCTATCATATCAATGAATTAGGGAAAGTACAAGTGAACTGAACGTTTAATTGAAAGTATTATTGTTAATTTACAGAGTGCTAATGGCTTTTAGTTAGATTTTAAAGCATTCATAGATTTTAGAGGTATGTATTATAATAATTTCAGCTGAGATGGCATAATTATTATGCATTTTATATCACTGGAAGGAGGTGAAGTCAAACATAGGAGTATAATTAGTCATGAATTGATAGTTGCTGAGATTTGTTGATAAATAAAATTTTAATGTTTGATATTTTTGTAATCTTTATTTGAGTTAAATAATACATAGTATATTCTCCTATGCACATAAGTGATATAATCTCATCGTCCACCCTCCATAACTCACTGCTACTTCTCCTGCAAGGGAGCGTAAAATGAGGCCCCCATAACCATGCCACTGGACCCCATGCCAAGCTGTTTTCACTCGGGATGCCCGGGGGTGGGGGGAGGCAGGTGAGACCCACCCCCAACCCCCACCCCAAGGAATCAGCCCCAGCAGCCCATCTCCACTGCCACGCTCCAGGCTGCTTTCCACATGCTCAGGCCGAGCCTCACATGAGTGAACATATTCTTTGACCAACACATAATAAGACACTCCCTACCCATTTTCCATAATTGCCACTCCGTATTTCATGGGGCTCAGATATTAGGCAACAAATCAGAGAGGGAAATATGCATACATGCCTCTCGGAGAGCCCAGCAAGCTACCGAGAGTATTTGCCTGCAGGGCAGAGCCTGGCAAGCTCCCTGTGGCATATTTTCTATGCCAAAAATAGTGACAACAACAGGTCTCACTCCCCTGACCCTGAAAGAGCCTCCAATATGGCAGCGTTGGGAAAGACAAGTAAGGAGAGGCTGCTAAAATCTAAAGGCTGGGACGAATGGAAATGTTACTGGTGCCCACTCAAATAAATTGATGAACAACGGGATGACAGTGCTACGGTGATACAGTGATGCGCATAAGCATCTACACATGTGTTTACACACATACAGCATGATACAGATTGACTACTTAAAGGATGAAAAAATTAGACAGATCTAAAAGGATGGAGTATATAACTGGATACAGGAGTTAACTTCAAAACTATCATCTTAAATGATGCAAAGGAATAGTTGAATGAGAGGTGCAAAGTAATATAATCTTGACACAAATGAAAATTCTTACTAGATAGACTATGACTTTCTAATTTCAAGCAATAGGAATCAACTGAAGAGAGAAGTGGGATTCTCTATAGAAAAAGATAGTCAGTGTTGCAATCTAGCTCATGAAGAGAAAAATCAATAATGGAAGTTGGGTGTGGGATGTGAAATTTACTGCTAATTATGATTTACAGAGTGAAATTTCAGCTCTTTCCGCAGGCCAGTCTCCTACCCTGGGATGTTTTCTTTTACATGTCATACTCCCCCACATAATTAAAGCTTTGTGCAAATGTTTCCTTTCAGCTTCAGCAAAATTTTACTCCCTAACACACTTATTTTATCACCCACATCTTATTATATTATAATCTGTTTATTGGCCTATTATCTCACCCAAATATGCTCATAACCTCTAGAACAAACACTTTGTTGTCTCATAATATTGGTATTCTGAGTAAAATTCACAAGGAATAATTTATTATATACCTTAAATATATATTTGGAAGACTGTATGTTTTGTAACAGAAAATAAACAAACAGAAAATAGAATTTAGCATATTGGTCTAGTATATATCACTTGGTCCTCACAGGGACGCACTAAACTGTCCTCTTATTTAAAAAAAAATTATGTGTGGAGACTAGCTCAGTGTTATCTCTCACATTAAGTATTTCCTGACCATCTTTGACCTCTCCTTCTGCAATATTTCTTTGGTATTGTGTGTATGTTCTAAAATCACTTGGTTGGTGGTGTGTGAATTCTTACATAGCAGGTTAGAATACCAATATTTACAGATATGTCTCTTGCTTTCTTGAATGCTGGTCTTTGAACCATATGGACTATATGAGATATGTCACAACTTTCATTTTTTTATTTCACTCACTGCGCTTTACAATTTTATAATATTTTCACTATTCCCGTTCAACGCATGCAGCATTCTGCACCACCTTCTTCCAGAGTATCTGTTCCCCCCACCATTGTTTCCACAGAACTCCTAAACTTATCCCTCCCTCTATCCACTTCTACTTATGCCCTAACTAGCTCAACCATGGTGAGCTGCAGTTCTTAGGGTCTGTTATGTTTTATTTTGTTATTATTTTGTTATTATTCTTTATTATGCTTCTTTATATCACACATATGAGAGACATAAAAATTTATATATAGAATATTGTATTTTAGGCGCTGATGTTTCAATTACTATTAATAATAGGGTTTATTATATAACACATTCCAGTTCTAGACCCTCCACCAATGTCCCCACCAATGTCCACTTTCCTCTGCCACTGCCCTCCATTTAATCCTTCCACTCCCTCCTCCCTTGCAAGAAGCTCCCTCCTGAAGGCTAATGAGAGAGATCATCCTCTATCCATCTCTTTCCTCTTGGCAGAGTTTACTCAACATAATACTTTCTGGTTCCATTTATGTAGAAGCAAATTGTATGATTTTATCTTTTGTTATAGCCAACTTATATGTACAGTAATTTCTTTATAAAGTCATGTTCTCAGATGCTTGGGTCATTTTCAGGTTTTGGCGATTGTTAACATTGCTGAAATAAACACAGGACCTCAAATGTCTTTTCTAAATATAGTTTGTGGGCCTTTGGGATAGATGCCAAGAAATGAGATTGCTGCAGCCTATGGATTCTCATTATTTATTGTTTGATTTTTGTTTTGCTCTTTGGACCACATCTGGCAGTACTCTGTACTTAGGGATCATCGGGATGTTTGGGACTGCACCCAGATAAGGCTGCATGCAAGGCAAATGCTCTACCTGCTACACTATCCATTCAGGCCCTCGAATTTAGCTTTTTGATAAGTGTCCAAATTTTCTTCCGAAAGTGTTTAACCAATTGACATTCAAACCAGCAGTGTAGGGGTGTTTTTTTCCTCCACATCTGTGTCAGAACTGGTTGTTTATCATTTTTTCATGTGTGTCAGTCTCATGGTATGAGGTGATACCTCATTATTGTTTTGACTTACATTTCCCTGATTATAAATTATATGAAGCATATTTTAACCTTATGGACATCTGTATGCTGACTTTGAGAAAGTTTCTATTTATCTATTTCTCTCATTTTTAAAATGTTTCTTAGAAAGTTCAACCATTGCTTTATATATCTTGGGTATTAACCCTTTGTCAGATAAGTAGTGAGCAAATATTTTTCCAAGTCTTTAGAATTTTTATTGGCTCACCATTTTCTTTGTGGTGCAGAAGCTTATTAAGATGATATATTTCCATTTATCTTTGCTTTTGTTTACATGGAAAATGGCATTGATTCTTTGAAGGTACTATAGATTCATATCAGAGGGGATTCTACTTATGTTTTCCACAGGGTGATGTATGGACTCAGATCTTATCTAGGGATTTTTAATTCATTTTGAATTGAATTTTGTTTATGGTGTGAGAAAGGGATCAGAATTCATTCTTTTTGCCTGTGAACAACTAGTTTTCCAAACACCATTTACTAGAGAGACTTTCTTTGCTCCATTTCATGATTTTAGCTCCTCTGTCCAATATTAGCTCACTATTGACCCAAGAAATCTAGCTCTCTGAGCTTTCAGTTCTAAGGTATGTGAATGAATACCTTGAGTTCTGTCAAATCACAAAAATTTTTTTATGTGACTAAATTAGGTGGATTTCTTTATCGATATACCTCTTGGTGCTGTGAGTTTCTTAGCAGAAGATTGATCAGTTTATCTACTCTCTTATCTCAGAGCTACTGATTGAAAATTGTTCAATAGAAATTTCTATTTAATTTTAACAATTTTTATCTTCTTGACTGTTAGCAGTCAGTTTCTTTTTTCAATCCCAATAACAATAATTCTATTTATTATTTCTTTCTAAATTTCCCACACTTCCTAACATCCTACTTTTAAAAATAACTCATTTGAAAGCTTTTTCTCTGCATATGTCTATACATGTCACTCCAGTCCACACTGATATAAATATATCTTATCTATATTCCCCAAACCACATGTAATATTTTATTATTACACTTGTCAAAATCTAACTTTCAAGAGCAATTTCATTTCAATGGAAAATGTTTTCATTTTATTGACCCTGATGAAATATTATTTTTTTTAATTATTATTATTAGTGAGGCAAATGGCGGAGGAGATGAGGGCCAAGCCGGTTGGTTGATCAGTTGCCATTTATTCCATTCTTCCCATCCCCCTGCCCCAGTCTCTCTGAGCCCCCCATTCTAGTCTCACACTCACACTCCCCTCATTCCTGTCTCCTTCTGTTTCTCCAGCTCATCTCTCCACACTCCATCTCGCAGCCTGGGTGCTCTCTCTCTCTCTCTCTCTCTCTCTCTCTCTCTCTCTCTCTCTCTCTCTCTCTCTCGCTTGCTCTTGTATTCTTCTACATTTTTCTCACTCTGTCCCTCTTGCTAGTCTCTCCACGCTCCATCTTGCTGCCCCTGCCCTTTCTCATTCTCTCCCCAGCTCTCCTGCCTCTCCAACTCCCCAGCACTCTGAGCTGACACTTCACCCAGTCTGGTAGCCAAATCAAAATAAGGAAGCCCTTTCTGAGGGCCCACCGAGTTCAAAGGGAACACCACCTAATTCCAAAGCCCTTCCTGACTGCCTCAGGCAAAATACCTCTTAAGGTGTTTTTCTCCTTTCTTGAGTCCAATAACTCTATCAACATCTTAATACTAGCTATTTTTGTATGGACACAGTAAGAGACACATTGCGACTTGTAGGGCAGCTCTCCTGTGTCTCTTGGTATAGACTCAGATTACAGAGCTCAGGCCAGATTAATCTTACCTAACACTAGCAGGGTCCAAATCTAGTTACTACTTTTTGGGTCATGACAGCATTTGTCCATGACCAAGCTCTTAACTTATAGTTAAGCATTATGGTACTTTGTCCAGGCCCATCTCGATGCCAAGGTAGCACATAGCTTACCACTTGCCCTGGTTCCATCCAGTCCCTCGTCAGGACCCTGCTTTGGGGGGCACTAGGAAGTAAAGGCAGCTGAGGCTTAGGTGAGAGAACCGATGTCCAGGAGGAAAATATTGAGAGTCACATTACAAAAGCATAGCATATACTGTCTTCTTGTGCCCATACAAAAAAGACATTGATCTGAATAAACTATGCAAAGGATTTAGGGAGAAGAGAAAAACAATATTTACAAGTAAACAGAGCACAAAGCAAGAAGTTACAAATAAACACAGAGGAATGGGAGTACTGTGATGGGAGCAACCCATTGAACCTAAACTACCTGAGACTATACAGGAAGGACAAAAACAGTGTTCACTGTATCACTGTATCACTGTACTCTCATTGTTCATTGGTTCTCTGGTGCTCAAGCAGAACCAGTAACATTGTGAGATTCGTTACTGTGTTTGGCATATGAATATGTCATGGGTATCTTGCTAGGCTTTGCCATGAGGGCGAGATACTCTCTGTAGCTTGCCGGGCTCTCTGAGAGGGGAGGAGGAATCGAACTCTGGTCGACCATGTTGGCTCTGCATGGAAGGCAAACGTCCTACCTGCTGTGCTATTGCTCCAGCCCCAAAAAACAGTGTTATCATACACATTAGAATGAGGGGATCTAAAATTTACTTCTGCACAGTTGCACAAATGAACTATGCACAAAGGCTGTGGTGAAAGAATGTGATTTCTGAGATTAAATGAGATGTCTTATACTTATATTCCTTAAAATGCATCTAGAATCATAGTACAGTGAGTAGGGTTCATGCCTTGCATGCAGATGGCACTAGTGTGATCCCAGGAATCCCAAATAGTCTCCTGTGCCTGCCAGGGTGATTCCTGAGATCAGAACCAGGAGTTAGCCCTGAGGACCACTGAGTCTGGCCCCCCAAAAATATAACAAACAAAACAAAAATCATTTGGGATTAACTTTAGTCCTTAAAAAGACATTTCTAGCATGGACACATCATGGCAGCAGCAAAGCTGTACCAAGGCACTGAAGAAGAGGAAGAAGAAGAGGAGCAATTGGTTCTCATGAAATTGCCAGGAATTATTTATTTGGATTTTTTTTCAAAATGTGAAAATAAATGCTAGATTCTGGTGAGTCTTCTATTTGAAGATAGCCGCAGAATATAATGTAAGAATGAATGGGGGCACCTTTGGTGCCTTGTAAGCTCTTTCACAAGCCATGATCCAGAGATTCAAATAAATCTCAAAAGAGATCTACAAGTGGCAGATGACCGCACAAGGCTAACTCCTCCCAGTGCATCCCAGAGAGAGGTGGGAGAGCTCCCCTGCTCACCCAAATAGATTCCTGGCAGCCAGGACTCCAGCACTCCACAATCTCTGCCATGCTCTCCGCTGGACCCTACTACTGGGAAGACCCTCGTCCAGAAATTAATTTTTTGAAACACTCAGGTATGTGGGTTTTATGATCAAAATCTCCAGCTTTCACAGGGTCAGGAATGGGCCCTCTCACTATCCCCCTGTACCTCTGACAGCCCGGCAGTCACATACATGCCCCAAAGCCACCAGTCATTTAAGAATGTAACTCCAGCTGTATCACCGTGTCCTGTTAAAAATTCTGGACACCCTGGAGTTCAAGGTCACAACTTGGGCCATGCAACATTTCAAACTCTGTAACACTGATAGTACAGGAGGTAAGGTCTTTGACTTGTATGTGGCCCACCTGGAATCAGTCCCTGGTACCATATATTACCAAAGAGCAATAGCATAGTGGGTAGGACGGGTAGGACGTTTGCCTTGCATGCGGCTGACCCGGGTTCGGAGAGCCCGGCAAGTGACTGAGAGTATCCCGTGCACATGGCAGAGCCTGGCAAGATCCCCGTGATGTAGACGTTACTGGTGCTCGCTTGAGCAAATCAATGAACAACAGAGGACAGTGCTACAGTGCTATAACACTGATAAACTAGGAGTAGCACACCAGATGGGATCGGGATCAGAGGTAATATAGAAATCAGCCAATCTTGGTTAACAAAACGTAAACACAGAGGGCTTAATCTCTAATAACATCTTTTAATAATCTCTTATACAAGGATTTAAGGGCCCCATGGTGAGATACAACAATCTTCACTAACTTTCTTCTAAAGAAAAAATTTTTGATCATCCTTATAGCAAATTATTTATAAAAGACAATGCAAATTAAATTATTGAGGGCCTGCCAAAGAAGCATGCTCAGAGTATTTGGGAAAATTGGAAATAATTCTGGTGGGAAGGTACAATGGTGATGGAAATTACTGTTGGAATACTGAATGTAACTAAACTAATGACATAATAAACCTTTTTTAAAAAAAAAAACATAGCTTCTAAAAAAACAAGAAGCTTCTATAGCTTAGTGTTGAGAACACTAAACTTATAAGCCAGTTTTCTGGTTTTGAAGAAGTCAATACTGATGCTTAATAGACATGAGTTAGGAACTTAGATCTTTGCATAATTTTCCCACAGAGATTGAGTAGTAATTGAAGGCACTTCATCAAGTTGTGAAAAGTTAGCATATGTATATAAATGTATACACACAACTGCATATGCACATGAATGTACACATATGTGTGTGAATAAAACATTTAGTGTAGTATCTGCCATATAGTAGTCATGCATTGCTCATTGATGGGCATACTATGAAAAATACTTCTTTAGACAATTTGGTCGTGCAGAAAGCACAGAGTGTAATTACACACAAAACTACATGGAAAGTTTACTACTCATGTTGATTAAGGAATATAGTCTATCGGGACCACTGTGTTACATGTAGTTAATTGTTGATTGATATAAATTTAACAATATTAAATACACGTAGCTGTAAAATTCATAATTTTTCCAGATAAAATAAATGCAATAGGGCCAAGTGAAGTCTGGCGGGGTAGGGTGCTTGCCTTGAATACGGCTGACCCCATCTGGTTTCCTAAGCACTACCAGGAGTGATATCTGAGCACAGAGCCAGAAGTAAGGCATGAGCACTGCTGGAGTGACCCAATAACAGAAATAAACACAGCACAAATGCCCATTTAGATCATGTGCAAAATAAGAAGATTAGGTAACGTGTTGCCTAAAGATTTGTCTGTATGAGATGCTGAGAGATGCTTGCTGCTATCAGTAATAATTATTACTTGTTGGTCCTGTGATGAAATTATTCCTTCCAAAGCTAGGCTTTGTGAAAATTACTGCAATTCAGTTGCATAATGCTTTTCCCTAGTCAGCTATTGTTCTCCAATTATTCTCATATTGGTTTATAATAATTTGATTTGACCCTTACTTACCAATGCCAGGAAGATTAAACTGAAGTCTTTAGCAGCCAAAAATGCAGGAACTCAGACCAATAGTCCTGGACTAATCCCTGTCATTCATGGCCTCAGGGCAGATCTGTACCCTGTCCAAGGAACACCTCAGTAGGCATTTGGCCCAGTTTTTTGAATGCCCTGTTAAATGTGACAACAGTGTACTTCTAAACTTACAAACATTTATACTATCTTAAACAGTGTTACCCCAATTTAGAACAAAAGAAAATTGTAAGGAAAATCTCAGGAGGACATAAACTAAATGTGTCATTGAAGCTTCAGTTTATCAAAAATAAATAAGGGTTTATTTTGATAAAATCTGAAGTACGTTCATGTTAAGACTATGAAAACTGTAGCTGCTAAAGCAAGTGATAGTTTTCTTTGGGGGGCTATATTCATTGGTATTGGGGGCTTACTATTATCTCTGTGTTCAAGAATCACTTTCAGCAGTGCTCAGAGGACCATCTGTGGTATGTGGGATCAGAGTAGAGTTGGCCCTGTGTCAAGCAGGTGCTGTAACTCCAAACTCTCCCTCCAGTCCCTAAAGCAAGTATTTTTTAATCATTACATCTGTGTGGTATATTAATGAATGTCTTCAAAGTAACCATAAGGCCATGATGGCACCATAAGAACTGTGAGAATACAGAAAACATTTTACAATTTATTTTATTTTAGTTTTTAGAAAACATTGGGAGAACAAAATACTAGCAACTTGGCAATTTGATGCTTTAGGCAAGCATTTGAAAAATATGCACACCTGTGAACTCTGAAGCATTCCATACTGCATGTAATGTTTGATTAATCACCAAAGTGATTACACTAAGTGGCATCCACAGTAATTTAAACAGATATATAAATGGTTTGTAATTACAGGATATTGGGCTCTATAATTCATTGCTTAGCAAAGAGGTATTTGTTGTGTAATTACTGTATCTTTGTGAGATATTTGCTGTTCATTTGTGGTGGAGTTTACCCAAGGTTTGCAGGCTACTATCTTTGGCCCCTCTTGCCTAAACTCAAGTACTTAGGCAAGTGGTCTTTAATAAAGGATAAAGCCATAATTACCTTGGCAAATGAAACACTACCCTACTTGAGAAGGTTGAAAATGTAGAGAGTTATGATAACAATATTCAAAAACAAAACAGAGCTGATACTTGATTTTTCCACACCATTAGAAGATAGCATTACTGTAGCTAAAATTGTAGCTCCAAAACTATGTGCAGTTTAATTCAAGTCATGGCCCACAATGAACTTGTTTTGTGAAATATAGAAGTCTATACTGATTGAACTTGGTAGCGAAAAACTCCACCCAATGTACAGGGGGAAATAATATATCTACCCCCTGCATAGATAATAATGCAGAGCTTGTTGAAGTGAAAAACTGACGGGGAAGGAAGAAAAATTTTCTTCAAAATCTTATGGTTTCTTATATTCTATAAATATAATGAATAGATTTGTTCACGCTTGTGAAACTTGCTACTGTGTAATTGGGTCCAATTGTCCAATCCCACTAAGTGAGGAGCAAAAAAAAAATAAGTGCTATGTGAAAAATAGAAAGACCAAAAAAAAAAAAATGAAGTTTAAAACCAACGTAAGAACGATAACAGATAATTTAAGTTATTTTTTGAATAACAACAAAACACTGTGACTTATGCTCAAATATGCAGTTAACAGAATGAAAGGCATTCACCAAAAGCCATGCACAAATAATTCAGTTATCAGAAAGAAATATATAGCTAAATTAGATATTTGCATCTGATAGTAAATGAAAATTTTGAGATTTCTGGATTTCCATAATAATGACAGCTCTATTGATAAAGAACACAAGTGAGCAAAACAATACAGGGCTTAGAGTATCACAGTTAGCCTGGAGGGACTCAGGACACTTGGTAATGTCTTTTTTATGTATAATCATGCTCAGACCTATAAACTTTACATTTAGTTTACTAAATATTTTGAGAAAACTGGGGTCTGAAAATTTAAATAATATCTTGATATTTGTAAGAGAGGGTTGCAGTTATTAGAAACTAGTATTGAAATGAATGTGTTTAGGTTAAAAAAAAAACACAAATTACATGAAAAAATTCTCTTAGATTAAGATACTGAATTTTCCCAGTTAGGACAGGAGATAAATTATCTTGGCATAAAAAACAACGCCATGCTGGGCACTCATAATCTTGTTGTCTGAGATGTAGGCATACAAATGCATAAATAAATAGAAAAAATTAAAATGCTCCTAGGGTTCTATGGAAATGAATCACAACTGATCAAATCTATTTTTCTTTGTTACAGACATGTAATTTTAGTAATTAAGAAACCCTAAAAGCTAGTTCCATGACAAAAAGGCATACAGACATGACTAAAGTGTTGACAGTGATATAATTATAGAAATTTCTGGTATGACTTCTAGGATTTTTCTTTTTATCTTAGAAGTTGTGGAATATTGGAATTTGCTAATAATATAGACCAATGATGAAGGGTTATTTTAGATTTGATCAGAGACAGAGAAGAGTAACTACATGGTTCAGTTACTGAAGATAATTGAACAGAGAAAGCTGTATATTTAGATAGAAACTACGTATTGTAATGATTTTCTAAAGCATCTCCATTTCTGTTACCTTTTCTCATAGATAAAATAAGCTTTGTGGACTTAATGAGTACACAGGGCATTTGCTTGCATGTGGGTGGCCCCTGGTTAAAATTTCTAGCACTACATATGGTCTGTAGCTCCACAAGAGTGGTACCTGATCACAGAGCTAGGAGAAATCCCAGAGAACTGCCAGGTGGGACCAAAAAAAAAAAACCCTAAAAATAAATAAGTAATAAAAATTAAATTAGCTTATCTCTGGTAATTTTCATTACTCTAGCAATTAAAATTGAGTATTTTTAATTTCGGGCATTGTTTTCAAATGACATTTTCTTTTCTATTTTAAAAATCCCATCCAACACAAATAACAACCACCTTAAATGTTTTTGAATATTTTCTTAAGTTTAAAGAGATTTGAAAAGTTTCTCCATCACTTTTTCCTTTTCTGCCAGTTTCAACTTTACCCTTTTGAGCCATTACTGCAGCGGCTATTATGTCCCTTTCATCTTTGCTTAAATGCCATCCTGTCACTGAGTCTCTTTTGAACTGCCCTTTCAAAAATGCAACTCTTTCCATGATTACAAACCCTGCTCACTATCCCATCTCTTCCATGCTCTATTTATCATCAGTCAATATATGTTTTAATTTACACATTTATAATTAACTGTCTGGCTCCATCTGAAAACTTCAATTTCTATAAGATAATGTAATTGTTTTAAAATTTGCTCCCTCTGAATCCTTAGTACCTAGAAAACTCTTTTGCCTTTCACGGGATAACATTAAATATTTGTTGAATAAATAAATCTACTACTTAATTTTATGTGGTTTTCAAGCTTGCTTCCTGGACTGAGATTCTTTACTAAGTCAAAAGTATATCCATATTCAACTTTAAATCATTCCAAATATCTCAAGTTTCGCATACATAATACTCAACTTTCTTATCTCTCTGCATCTTCACATTACCCTTTCTACCTCCTATAACCCCATTTAGCTTCTTCTGTGCTTAATATTGCACATCACCTAGATGCCAAGCGAAAAACTTGAAAACCCGGACGAGACCAGTGCAGTCAGTCTCCTGCCCCTGCGCCTGGCTGTTCCTCGCTGGGGTCCCTTGGAGGGGAGCGGGTTGAGCTTTCCTCCCCACCCCGACCAGGGCTCCGGCAGCCGAAGACCTCCAGGACCAGCCACCACCATGCTGAGACCACTCTCCGCACACATGAAGGTACTGGCAGAGGGACAAAGCCACGTGGGTTCCGGGGCCGAGATCTCCAAGCCTACTCGAATTGGAGTCGAGCATCCTCCACCCAGATCCTCCAAATTCGCGGCCGCGCGACATCTTATCAGAACATCTTTTTATGATATCTTATTATCTCATTCCTACTCTGGACAAACTTGCAGGCTATCGAATATAGCCTGCCCACAGGGCAGAGTCTGGCAAACTCCCCGTGGCGCACCAAATATGCCAAATACCAGTAACAATGATGGGTCTCATCTCCTAAAGAGCCTTGAATATAATCTCAGGGCTAGGATGAAGGAGACGTTACTGGGGCCTGCTCGAGGCAATCGACGAATAACAGGATGATGAATGAATTCCTCAGTACATTTATGACGAATGCTTTTTGAACCAGAGTTCTTCATAAATGTATATATATATATATATATATATATATATATATATATATATATACTGGGTTTTTATCAATGTGTCCAATTTGTGAAATCAGCTCAAACATTTCTATTCTACTCTACAAAACTGAAACCGAAGTGTGGTTATATATATATATATATATATATATATATATATATATTTTCCTACATTGCTCTCTCTTTCTCTCTTCCTACATCTCTCAGTGATTCTCAGTGATAATTATTTACTATAATAAACAGATTCTGTTATGATTTAACCTCCACTCTTCTCCAAAGTCAGTTTTTCAATGTATTTTTTATCTTAGTTTTTGTCATCCTTTATTTTAGTTCACAGGTTACTTAATTTAAGCAGGTCTCATATATCCTCATCCTTTAACAAAATATATTGTTCTTTAATTTTAAGTTCTGACTTATTTTTAAAAAGATTTAACCTGAGTTCTGTCTCTTCTATTAGTTTTATCCTTTTTCTCAAAATGATTTCACAACCTTTTTATGTCCTATACGTACTCTATAATAGTATTATATATTTGTGTACTCATTTTCATTTTGTGTGCTCCATATTACTAGATTATATGCTTTTGGAGAATAGGGACCCAGTTTCAATCATACTTGCAATGTCCCATCGTCAGAATTAACAAATAGCTTTTTGTTAATTGAATTAACAAAGAACTCTGAGTTTGGACACAGATGTAACAGTGGGAAAGTGGAATGGATTTATTTGTGTGTAATGTATAAAAAGGAAAATGCAAACAGATTTAATATGTACAAACAATGAAGTGACAACGAAAATTTTTCCTTTGAACATTTGAGTCCACTATGAGTAATAAGATATTTCCAGAGGATTGAGGGTAAAGTCTAATAGTCAAGACATTTAATAAATTTAAATTATATACATGATTATAAGCAGGAAAACGTACCTATCCACATACACCAGTTTGAATTAATTTCTTCCATTACATATCTCTCTAGTAATTACATTAAAATGCTTAAATAACTAATATTCATTTCTCTAATCCTCCTAGGAGATTTTAAGCCCATGAAATTCCAAAGTCAGGACTGGGTATTTTTGATTACCATGAATAAATTGTTTATCACCATATGTGACAAAAATGTGGCATGGCTGAAATTTAGAAAAATGCTAAACAAGATCAAAGAGAGGACAATGGGAAAGAAAGCCAGAGGATAACTAAGAGAAGATTTTCCGACGAGGTGGCTGAGTCTTGCCTCTGGGTGTTCTAAGCATGGGTTCAATGCTCATTCATTATACACTATCTGTTTATATCATCAAGATGTCTTCTCTTTTCTTGTTCTCGATTGCTAAATTTCTGCTTCAGTGCTTGGCTGGCTTTTTGGTAAATAAGCATTCAATAAATCCTGACTGAACTATATTCTAAGGCTAGGCTTTTGACAGTCACTCTTGCTGCTAATCAATCCAAATAGTATCCTTAAAATCTATACTTATCTTCCACGATATCTATGCTTCTCTAAAATGCTTCTCTCAGCTCCTCTCTCGCCTATTCACTTAAACCTGCTTTATCTTGGCCCCCCCACGATTCCATCCTCTCTTCCCCATGTTCCTGAACGCTCTTTTATTTAAGTTGTGGATAAACAACTTGACTTTTCCAGACCTTTTCTACTCAGTCTCCTTTAAAAGGATAATGTCTTAAATCATGATTCCTGGATGCTCACTTAAGTGACTAAAGGTAGGATGTATTTTTTGTTTACTTGAGGTCGGTTAAATGTCACAGCCTGAGCAGAAAGTGAAGGCTCATGTTTGAATGAGCTTTGACTAACAGATTTTGTGATTGCTGTGTATTTCTTCAGTGCAATAAAAGTCAAATTATAAGCACATATGTTAATGTATATATGTTTATGTATAATCATGAAAAATATTTTAAAGATGCAATGCATACAGACGTATATACTGTAGCACTGTCCTCCCCTTGTTCATCAATTTGCTTGAGCGGGCACCAGTAATGTCTCCATGGTGAGACTTGTTATTGTTTTTGGCATATCAAATACATATCAAAAAAAATTGAACAGTGTAGATAAAACATAAAGAGTAAACCAAATGTCTGAAATTCCACAATCTAGAGATAATCATTACTAAGATTTTATTGACATCATTCCAAAGATGACTTTGAAGGTTGATGGAATGTGAGCATTTCATGATTATATATATAACAACATTTCAAAAGTAGATCATAATTTATGCTTAGAAATGTTTAATTGTTTTGTTCTTTGAAATGGCCACATTTTGTGGTACTTAGTGCTTACACCAGTATCTGAACTCAGGGATCACTCTTAGTGAGGCTCAGGGGACTATACAGTGTGCTGGTGATCAAACCCAGCTCAGGCAAATGCAAGAAAAGTGTCGTACCCTCTGTACTATCCTTTAGGACTTCAAAACTTGTATTTTTAATTAATATCTATTAGGGATCTCTTACCATGACACATTGTTAAATGATGCTCTCTATGCTATCTTGTCAGTCTTTTCCAGTTCTTATCAAATAGTAGTTATTTCAATTCTATTTTGTCAACATTCCAAACATGCTAAGCTGATTTTTTCTGTACATCATGACACCTTTATCTAATTATATAGTTGAGACATTTTTTTAAAAAAATAACTTCTAATGCAATGATCCATAAGATTTATAGATTCAAAGTTGTCTGTTATTTTAGTAAATTCCTTTCCTTTCAGATTTCTGAGTGCCAATAGTCATGCCAATCTCTGTGGCTTGCTGATTACATCAAAGAGCTAATCTGGCACAGCATCATTAAAAACTGGGATTATGTGGATATTTATAGTAACTATTACCATTTACTATGGTTGATATTTTGTTTTGCATTTTAATCACACAGAGTAGAAAAATTAGAGGCTGAAAATGTTGCATAATTTAATGTAATTTTTAAAAAAGGAATAGTTATATCTATCTTTCCTAATCAAATATATACACTCAGATAGGATCAGGACTGTGAATATTAATGAACAGGTAACTACAGTGTCCTTCTACAAGCCACTTTTAAATGTAAAAGCTGCTCTCTGTGGTGCTGAAGTTGGTCAATATTGATTTATGGTGTTTATAGCCAAGTTGGAAGTCACAGACTGAAGGATTAAACACGGAGCATAAATTTTTACCTCAAATACAGAATTGGGTTTCACACACAGTCTGGTCCCAATTCTTGCATTAAGAAATTATCAAATATTTTCTAACATATCCATTGTTTTATATAAAGAATCTCAAGGCTGATGGCAGTGAGTGACAATTTTGATGCCTCAAAAAAAAGGTAAAGACAAATACAAAGTTAAATAGCACAAACAATAAGGAAAAAGAAAAGCTTCACTTCTAAGTACGCAGATTTCAGGAAATTCATATTGTTGTGTACCTGGTGACTGCAATTTTTCCCCATTGTGCATATATGTAACAATTTAAAGTTAAGTACATATTTGGTAGTCTGAAAGGTTACACATGCTCAAGTGAGAGAAATTATGGTTGGTGTGGGAAACAGAACTCTGAAATTTCTGATTTCTGTATTGCAAAATCTCAGCGATCAGGTCACGTTAGCATCATATTCCACATTCAATAATAGCTCCATTGTTGGTTTCATAAAAACCAAAATCTTTCTCCCCACTTCTAATATATTCAAAATGAGCGGATTAATTCTAAATGGAATTAACCAGAAAATACAGGTTCTTTATCAGATATAAGTAACAGGCCATAAGCCTACATTCTGACTCCAATTAGAGAATTTAATTAACCCACTATTTAAAGGATCCTTAAATATTTGATCTAAATATATCTCTCTATATATTAATTTAATTATCAGACATAAAAACTATGAATCATCTTCCTCAGGCAATGTAAGAATATTTTTTAAATGAATGGCCTATCTGTAAACCCTTGCTTGATGTCTGCCTGGGATTCCTGCCTCTGCAGTAAGCATTCATTGTCTGATTTCCCTGCATAAGAGAGTCTGCCACAACTCCGACTGCATCACTATCCATCCTTGATCCTTCAAATAGTTTTCCTATGTTGAGTAGACAGGACTTTAAAAGGTTAAGTAAACATCTTGAAGAGTTAAAAATGAACAGAGACTGAACCTTGCCATGTCTCCAGGCTCACCTCATCCATTTTTTTTTCTCTTACATCTGCCTTCCTGCACTTGAACTCATCAAATAACTCTACCCCCCAAGAAAAAATCATACTTGCAGTGATCAACTTTAAAAAAATATACAGTATCCCTAGTGACAGTGATAATAATGAGCTTTTCACAGCCTTTTTATACAAACAAGGTAGGAGTTGGCTAGTTTTAATATTTAGACTGCGGCAGTGTTGGGCCCATGAAGAAATTATGTGAGCGGTGTTGTTATAGTGGAATACAACAATTTGGTTTATAGATTGTGAGTCTATGGTCTTTGGGGGAAGATGGGTATATTGTATACTCTGGAGGAACTTTATACTACCTCAGCGACTTCTCATGACAGTGCAGTGATTATCATTATCCTTATTTTACAAATTAAAATTTTGAGGCACAGAGATGTAGTGTATTATATAAAAATTCCCACAGATACTATGTAGAAACAGAAGTAAAATCTAGTATAATCAAACTGCTTGGTTTTAAGCGTGGTGCTCTTATTCAGTATAGGAAGAAAACACGTGGCATTTATGGTGAGAGAACTATACTTGGGCAAGAATATATCTTCCATGCATTCATCCTTGGTCAATCATATAAATCTGCCACAAAGTGTTTTTGTTTGTTTGTTTTGGGCCACATCCACAGAACTCAAGACTTATTTTGGGCTCTGACTCAGCGATCGTCTTGGGAGTACTCAGTGAACCATATGGGGTGCAGGAGATCAAACCTGGATCAGTCATGGGTAAGGCTAGTGCCCTACCTGCTGTACTCTAACTGGCTCCCTCCCACAAAGGAGAGTTGTACCTCCTGAAGATACACCAAAATCTTTAAAAACTCATTTTAAAATGGAGTCAGTTTTGACCACTATCCCAGCAATAAATGTGAGCTTTTAAAATCATCAATTTGGGGGCCAGAAAGATTGTGCATGGGTTAAAGTGTTGTCCTCATAATGGCCAACTCTGGTTTGATCCCTAGCATCACATGTAGCTCTTCCCTCAAGCACCATCAGGAGTGATCCCCGAGCATAGCCAGGATTAAGCCCTGACAATCAGTGGTTGTGGCTTCCCTAAAAACTAAACAAAATATCAACTTGTAACTAGCTTTCTTTGTTGAAGTGCCAGGGATAAAAACCAGCTTCTTCTTAGGCAAGGATCATGCCACTGAGTCATATCCCCCCAAACAAGACTTATTTCTCTATGTTCTATTGTTTAATTTCCAAGTGCTTGAGTTTTTCCCTATTCCTATTTGCATTAATGTCCATTTTTGAAGGATCATGGTCTAAGATAATGTTGAAACAATTTCTATTCATTTGATTTTTATGAGATATGCTTTGTGACTCAGCATACGGCCTAGGGTCTAGCTCAAGGAATGTGCCATACACACTTGAGAAGAATGTTTACTCAACTTTTAGGCAATGAGAAGCCGAGACTAACACCCAAGAATAGCTAAGATAAGTACCAGGAGGTTTACTCTATGGCTTGGAGGCCAGCTGCACTTGCTGGGGGGGAGAAGGCAGCTCAGATAGAGAGGAGAGTACCAAATAAAGGGTGTTGGGAGGATCCTCCCAGGATGAGAGATGCATGCTGAAAGTAGACTACAGACCAAACATGATTGCCACTCAATGCTTCTTTTGCAAACCACAGCACCCAAAAGGAGAGAGAGAATAAAAGAGAATACTCTGCCACAGGGGTAGGGTGGGATGGGGGGATGGGGGAGTGGGAGGGACTCCAGGAGCATTGGAGGTGGGGAATGGGCACTGGTGGAGGGATGGGTACTCAATCATTGTATGACTGAAACCCAAGCACAAAAATCTGTAAGTCTACAACTGTACCTCATGATGTTTCACAAAAAAAAAAAAATTAAAAAATTGAAAACCACTCAATTCCTCTTTTGCAAACCACAGCACCCCCCAAAATGAGAGAGAGCAGAGGGGAGTGCCTTTCCACAGAGTCAGGGTGGGATGGAGGGGTGGGGGGTGGGAGGGATACAGGGATTAGTGGTGGTGGAGAGTGGGCACTGGTGGAGGGATGGGTGCTCGATCATTGTATGACTGAAACCCAAGCACAAAAATTTGTAAGTCTACAACTGTACCTCATGGGGTTTCACTAATAAATTTTTTAAAAAAAATTTAAAAAAATAAAGTCCTCTAGGCCTATCTCTTCCATTTTTCTTTAAGGTCGCCATTTTTTCTTTGATTTTTTTTGTCTAGCTGTTCTATTAGTTGATGTTAAAATCTCCTACAATTATTGCATTGTTATCAATACCTTTCTTCTGGTCTAAAGTAATTTTTCTAATATTTTGATGGTATATTGTTAGGCTATGTGAGTAGGAGTCTGAGTTCTGCTAGATATGTCAGTCTCTTGATCTCTAAGAAATTATCACTAATAAATTCTTGTCCCCTATAGGCTTTTTAAGTTTGAAGTTTATGTTGTCAGCCTTTTTAAGGGAGGCATTTGCTTTTAAGATTGCTTTTCCACCTTTGAATTTGAGTCTTTGTTTTCTCTATTCAGGTATGTCTCTTGCAGACAGCAGTAATTTGGGTTCAGTATTTCTGATGCAACCTGACATTCTGTGTCTCTTGATTTGTGAATTCTGGCCATTAATGATGAGTGAGAATATTTACATGAAGGAATTTGTTGTCATCATTTTGAAGAAGGTATGTGTGTCATTGAGGTTGTCTTTTAAAGAAATTCCTTTAATGCTTCTTCTAAACTATTTTTAACAATAAGGATTTCATAACCTGTTTCTTGTTCATGAAGCTGTGTATCATTTCCTCAAATTTTAATGATAATCTAGCTGGATAGAGTATTCTTGCTGAGGTGTTTATTTCACTGTTTATTTCTCTCTCTTTCTATTTCTTTCTCTTTCTTTCTTCCTACTATACATGACTTTTCTCTTCTTTCCTGAAGAGCTTCATTTGATAGATCTTATGGGAGTCTTATGGATGTTTCTTCACATGAAATTTCCTCATTTAATATTGCTGCATCTAATATTCTGCTTCTGGTTTTTGTCATTTTGATTACAATGTTCTTGGACTTTTTCTACTTGGGTCTACTTACTTGAACCCATGGGCCCCTTGAATCTGGGGAATTATTATTCATAATTTGTTTGATGAGATGCTTCTTTAAAAAATTCACCTTTCTGATCTTCAGGAACTCAAACACTTATATTATTCCTCTTGAACTTATCTCAGAGTCCTTTGGTGTGCTCTTCATTTCTTCTCAGATCCCGCCCCTTTTGTTATTTTTTAGATATTTATTGCATCTAATTTTGGAGAACACCATTTTCCCCCTCAGTTCCTTTATTCTTACTCTGATACTGGGGTCTTCCATTGAGTTTTTCTTTTTCTTTTCTTTTCTTTTTTTTTTTTCTGAAATTTTTATTAGTGAAACACCATGAGGTACAGTTGTAGACATACACATTTTTGTGCTTGGGTTTCAGTTATACAATGATTGAGTACCCATCCCTCCACCAGTGCCCGTTCCCCACCTCCAATGCTCCCAGTATCCTTCCCACCCCCCGAGTTTTCCTTTTTCTTAACTTAATAATTTCATATTCTTCAGTTCTGTCATTTCTGATTGAAGTTTTCTTATTTCTGCTCTCGCAATTTCTTGTGATTTACTGACTACCTGTGCCTTCATTTCCTTGAGCTCATTAAACATCTTGTGATGGGGTGTCTAAAGTCATTATCCGAGAAGGCTTAGAGCTGATTGGTAGTATTAGTGCCAAATATTTACTCACAGAGCTTTGTATGTTTTTACTCAGCTTCCCCATTGCCTCTGCTGTGCTCTCAACCCGAATCTTTGTAATTTTCCTCCATGGAAACTCTGTGAGGGATTAGGCTGAATGTTGCTCTTTTCCTACTTTACTAATCCACTCAGAGATTTTTGTTTGTTTGTTTATGGTTTGTGATTTTGAAGTCCAGTGTGGTTTACAGGCCTACTTCCAACGCAATATTGGCCATGTGCAACTATGGTCGTGATTTAAGGCTCTGCAATTCTTTACATCAACACTCTTCTGGGAAGGCTTTGCTGTAGGTCAGGCAGGCAGAGATAAAAATAATGTAGTAATAGTATCAAGTTCTTGAGGGCAATAGAAGCTACACTAGAGTCCATGAGTTTGTCGCAGAATGTATAAGTATGTGCAGTATGAGCTGAGATCAGTAAAGTTGTTCTGTAGCTACTTATGTGGTAAAATGGTTCAGTTTGAATATGAGATATGGATGTGGTCTGGAGAATAAACAGTAAGAGGAGGATCTCTGGTGTGGGTGTGGGGGATGCCACCCTATTATTACTTTTGAGGATACTTAAGGAAACCTCAGGGTCTTACACATATGCAAGGCAAGTGTTCTATCACTAAGACACATCCCAACACGCCCTCGCCTCTTTTGAGAGTCTAGGTTTGAATTCAAATTTCCTGCGTGCAAAACACCTATACTTTTGCAGTGAATCACATCCCTGGCCCAGGTCTTTCTCTTGATACTGTTTGTGTAAGGTTCTGCCAAAGTACCTTTGTAAAACACTCATGTGCAGATTACACAAAAGCTAAAAATAGAAGTTCTGTGTGATAGAAGAGCCAGATGCACACCCATGTTTTCAGTAGCACTGTTTATAACAGCTAAGAGCTGGAAACAATTTAAGCTCCATCAACAGATGACAGGATAAAAAAGACACAAAGGACTCAGTCAAAAAGTAAATAAAAAGTGAAACCCTGCCATTTGCAACAAAATGGATAAACCTGGAAAGTACTGAGCTACGTGAAACAAGACAGACTTATGAAAACAAAACCAATAAAACCTCTCTGAATTTTATGCAGAGAATCCAAATACTAATTAAAACAATTAAATAAATACTTATTACATAAATGCTTATTAAATAAATACTTATTAAATACTTATTACACTAAATAAAACAAAAATAAATCTCTCAATTATAAGGCCAATGAGTGGTTGCCAGAAGGTGGAGACAGGAGTGTGGGTAAAACGGGTCAAAGGGGTTTATTTAATGGTGAAGTAACTTACTGGAGTTTTAGTGGCAAATTTAATGTAGCATATACAGGGACTTTTTTTCAATGATGAACATAGGAAATGTATCATAGTACAAGGTGATATCTCATTCATAAAGTAAAACATTTGTTTTTAAGTCTACAATAGCTCATCTACTTCTCACAGCGATATTGACTATATGTTCAGTTCTGCCTTCCTGAGATTTTGACCATTTTGACAGCAACTCCTTAAATAAACTGATGGTATGCCTTAATTGAATACGTCACTGTGCCTCAGCCATCTCTGCTTCACTGAAATCTCCCCATGGATTTTCAGTTTCCTCAATGAGACATATTGTAGAGATGTCCTCATGCATCAGGGAAAAAAAATGCTAAATCAAGCAAAGCACTCCAATTCATATGATGATCTTAGTATAGCAGTAGCAGCTATGGATCCCTTTCAATACACAAATTCATCAAATCCTGGAAAGCAGATAGGAAAAAACTAAACTTCATTTTTTTAAAATCTTAATTTTGAAATTCCTAAAAAGAACTCCCCTCCCTCTCTTTCCAACCTTCCAAATTTTCAATTCATCACTTGAATGAACCTCCTTAGCTCTGGAGGCATCAGATAGTGCAGGCACTATCTGCTCCATCAGTGGAGCCCTAGCTCCAAGAAGGGAGAACACAGCCCCGAGCATAGGACCTGGCTGGGTGAGCACTGATAAGCTGAGCAGAGCCTCCTGCAGACACTGCAAAGCAATTAAAACTGTCAAAGGGCTTCTCTTCCCCCTCCCTTGCTCCTTTTCCTTCTTCCAAAGTTGAATAAAAAATGATTTGATAAATTATTCTTTTCAGAGCTAACCACTCGAGGAAAAAAAGAAGAAAAAAAAAGAAAGGAGGGGGAAAAAAAAGGAAAGTCGCTTTCGAGAAGTCATTATTAGCCTGAATTCTCAGTCCTTCAGCAATCATTACAGATGCACACTACAGGGAAGGCAATGGAATAAAAGTTTTATCTGAAGACAAGCGGGAAAGAGAGGAAAAGTATTCTTTATGGGCTCAGAGGCTGGCGTGCATCAGAGGACTTGTTTACTTCCTGCCTGAAAGAGTTAAATCCTTAACTCAGAATTTGAATGGACAGGAATAAGACCCCCACATTCTCTGCTCAAGCAAAGCATATGTCTAAAAGGACAGTGCTTTCCCATTGTTAGAATTGCAAGTAAGTTGAAAAGCAAGAGCCCTTCTCTTGAATAATGATTAATAATAATAATAATAATAATAATAATAAATAAGGAAGTTGAGAGAGCTTAGCAGGAACTCAGTTGTGACAGAGTTGGAAAATGCCCAAAATACTAAATATCTGAAGTTTTTTCTTAAAAGAAACTGGAAAGAAAAATGATCTTAAGACATCAGTCAAGGCAACTTTAGCAGGTTCTCAATAAATGTATTTTACCCCTACACAAAAACCACTTTCTTTGCTACCACTTACAAAAAGTACTCTTAGATTTACATAGTTTTTTAGAGTTGAAATTGTAAAGCCTTCTATTCTAAAATAGCTGGAAATATTATAACAAAGAGTAAAAAAATTTGCCATATTTGAGATGTGAAAATAAGGTTTAAAACACCCTTAAACACATGGTGGCCATTCTCTAGACACTGAACTCGGTGAGCAGGAAAGTGAATCTATTTCAATCTGATTCAGCCCCTCATCAGCCAGAAATATGGATTCATTAAAAAGTGTGGTTGGAGGACCCGCTGGGGATGGGAGATGTGTGCTGAAAGTAGACTATAGATCGAACATGATGGCCATTCAATACCTCTATTGCAAACCACAACACCCAAAAGGAGAGAGAGAACAAAAGGGAAAGAGAATGCCCTGCCACAGAGGCAGGGGTGAGGGGGGTGGTCCGGGGTAGGGATGCTGGGATCATCTCAGGGGTGGAGAATGGGCACTGGTGGAGGGATGGGTACTTGAGCACTGTATGTCTGAAACACAAGCATGAAAGTTTGTAAGTCTGTAACTGTACCTCACGGTGATTCACTAATAAAAAAAAATTTAAAAATTCAAATTGCAAAAAAAAAGACATAAAATTAAATGGTTGCAATCACGTGACAATTGGGTCATATGGCAATATGGTATTGTATCATAAAAGGAATCTTTCTCTCAAAACATGACTTCAAACTCATTCTCAATCACACTTCATCTCACCAACCCTGTCGCTTCTCTGTACCTGAGTTAACTTTTAAACATTGGCACCATGTTGCTGGCACGATGAAATGTTAGCACTTTGTGAGATAGTAGGCAGAAGGCATTCCTCATACAGCCAAGTTTGAAATGTGGCTGAACAGAGTGAGAATATGAAAAAGTAATAAAAGAATGACTCAATAATAAATACATGACAAACTGCAACTGAGAAGATGATATGAAGAAATAAAAAAAGATTCTTTTCTTTTACAACAAGAAGTTCTTCATCTCAATTTAGGTAGATGTTTGGTAATTTGTAGAATGTACTGATCTTTCCAGCTCCTTACTTACGTACATTCATAATACTTTAGTGTTTTTCTAACCTCTGAATATTGTTAATAACAAGGTCAATGAAAGAAGCAGTTCAGATAATCATGTACCAAATGCCACTCACTCTGCTAAGTATAAAAAAGCTACAGACAGTGCTGGCGTGGATGTGAGGAAAATGAAATGCTCTTTCACTGTTGGTGGGAATGCCCACTGGTCCAGCCTTTCTGGAAAATAGTATGGACAGCCATTCAAAAACTGGAAATTGAGCTTCCACATGACTCCACAATACCACTTCTGGGAATATATCTCAAAGGTAAAAATAAAAAAAGCACAGTAGAAATGACATCTGTACCTATCTGTTCACTGCAGCTCTGTTCACAATAGCCAAAATCTGGAAACAACCCAAGTGCCCGAGAACAGATGACTGGTTAAAGAAACTTTGGTACGTATACACAATGGAATACTATGCAGCTTTTAGGAGAGATGAAGTCATGAAATGTGCTTTTAAGTGGATAGACATGGAGAGTATCATGCTAAGTGAAATGAGTCAGAAAGAGAGGGACAGATATAGAATGCACCCATTTGTGGGGTATGAAGTAAAATAACATGAAACTGACTCCCAAGAACAGTAGATACAAGGGCCAGAAGATTGCTCCGTAGTTAGAAACATCCTCATGAGCCGGGGGAGGGGATAGGGGAGGCAGCTGGAATAGAGAAGGGATCACTAAGAAAATGATGGTTGGAGGAATTGGTCAGGATGGGAGATGTGTGCTGAAAGTAGATAAAGGACCAAACATGATAATCTCTCAGTATCTGTATTACAAACCATTACGCCCAAAAGTAGAGAATATGGGGAATATTGTCTGCCATGGAGGCAGTGGGAGGGTGGAAAATGGGGGGAGGAGGGTACACTACTGGGGATATTGGTGGTGGGAATATACACTGGTGAACGGATGGACGTTTGATCATTGTGTGATTATAACTCAAACATGAAAGCTTGTTTCATATTTCATGGAGATTCAATAAAATAAAAAATAAAAGTAAATAAATAATTAAAGCTACAGACATGAGAATAGCAGTTGGTTTTTAATTTTATGTTTTAATTCTGGGGGTATCTCCAAGAGGGCTGATGGGACCCAGTGTCTGCTTCCCATGAGATTTGTGCCAACTGTGTATGTCACACAGTTCAGTGCTCAGGCTTAGTGATGCAGTGTGACTCCAGCCCAGCAGTGCTTATGCCACCCCAAGGTTACCCTTATGAAGATCATGATGCCACCAAGGCTAATTCCAGTGATTCTCAGGGGCCGTACGGGGCTAGGGACTGAATTCAGGGCCTAACACTTGCCTGCTCTTCAAGCTTTCTCCCTGGCCCAGTAACACAGTTGCTGACTTTCTTTAGGAAAACTTTGCCTACTTATAAAATTAAACATAGAAAACAGAAATTTTAGATATCTAGTGTAGTGGAAGCTCGCAGGGATTTCATATCACCCAGAGAAAGATAGGACAGGAACGCAGAGTTCCTGTTGTGTTCATTGGAATTGACTGGGGACTAAACCAAGAAGATAATGAAAATCGCAAAAAATATTTAATAAATATAAGCTTCTGAGTTTTCAGTTACACGGCATAATTGGGAATCTCGAGTTTCAGGAATGACAAGGTAAGTGAATAAAAAGGTAAGTAGGGGATAGATTATCGAGTAACGTGTCTTCACTCATGGGCGACACTGGCTTGCACACATTATTTCCATACATTTTCCCACCAACTTGAGCTTAGCCAAATGATGGACCAATTTCAAGGGATGCGAGTCAGTGGAGTTTGAAGTGAGTGTCAATGCTCTAAAACTAATGGAAAAGTAAACTTTGAGAGCATAATGGAAAGCTTGTAACATATTTTATTGCATTGCCCACAGAGACCTGAATTACTGAAAGACCTAAAATAATAAAATGTCACAGCTAGATTGGAAACACAGAACATAAAGGGTCCTGGTAGAAATTCAGAGAATTAGGCCAGAGACGCAATTTAGAGGTTAAAGCTCTTGGTGTATATGGAACTGACCCTGGTTTGATCCTCATCACTGTTCAGGGTCCCTCTACAACTGCCTGAACAGAGAACTAGGAATGAGCCCTGAGCACTGCCAGGGATCAAAAAAGAAATCAGAGAACATACTATATCACACCATGGCATCAGAAAAAACGGAAGTTTTTCTTGAAATCTGACCAAAATTGTCAATATTTAACTCATTTATTGAGAAATTAAAAAGCCAACTTTTGTATACTTTACTAAGGTCTACTTTTCTTTTAACCTCGTCATATATCTCCATTAAACTCATTTTTACCCAAACAAACTCTTGATAAGTAAGGATTCTGTAAAAGGCAACAACATAGGAAAAAAACTTGGATGAAAGACAGAATGCTTAGTTGCCAACAAAAAACTTAACTTCAAATCTAAGAGCAGTTTATGTGTACTCATCTGTGACAAAACGTTTTTTCTCCACCTCTTTCAGGCTATGTGAAAGATCTGAGGCTTCATCGGGCTCTGCAAAAATCACTGTACGGTGGCAGACTAAAGAAGCTGCATCATCACTGCTGTTGAAAGTTTACCTGGATGTCGTGTAAGAAGTGAATTGGACTGGGCGGCTGCTGTAGTTGTACTCCAGGAATAAAGGGAGATGACTAACATGAGCGTACACCTGATGCAATTATCTCCCCAAATTGAAAAATGGGCAGAATTATAGGTAGTGTGGGTGACTTCAAATTAAGGTACATGGCAGTTTACTGAATAAAGAAAACGTCCTAGAGTGACTCAGAAGCTAGCAGAAGGAAGATTATCAGATGGCTGTGTGCAGCGAATAGTAAGAAGGGTGAAGCCAGGGGTACTGTTTTAAAGACAGACTCTGAAGTGCCATCTATCAAAAAGAGCTCAGCGCTTCAGTCCCACTGCTAACAGGTGATGAAACCTGATCCATAAAACATTCCTTGGGTGTCATTGAACTAGTACACTGAGGATTTTACTCACCCTGAATAAGAAATCACTTCCAGTGCTTGAATTTTAAGATTACCTTCTCCTCCCACTTACTAACATACACACACACACACACACACACACACACACACACACACACAAACTTTTAAGTATAAAACTGCATTAACTATAGGCATGAGAGCACCATAGGTGATTATCTTAAAAAGAATATTTTTGATAAATTAAAACTGTTTTTGATAAAATATTTTGATAAATATTTCATGAGATTTGATAGATTTCTGAAAGAAAATTAGAGACCTATAAAGAAGAAAATTCATATACTTGCCAAAATGTATCAACTAAAAAAGGTGGAAAAAAGAGCATTGGTAGATGTACATGAAGGGCGAGAGCTTATAAAATAAAACAAATATAGTGAAATAGACATGCTGACATTTCAGTGAAGGGGAATTTTTACTACAAAGGAATGAATGTGTTTACTCCATTGAATGCCCAACTTGACACTTATCTCGGAATTAATTAAAATCCAAAATTTTATACAGATCTGATTCTCTTAAGCCTTTCTTCCTTTATCTTCCCAAACTTTTCAAACAATTACGATTCAAAAATCAGGGCAAACATATCTTATGAACGACTTCTGAAGCCTAACTCTAAGACCTTCCTCTGAGAATACAAACTATTGAACCTGGCTATACTTGCTTTGAAGAAGAAACAGAAAGGTAACAAGATAGCTGAGGAAAAATGTCTCAGGAAAAGTGGTCACATTAATAGTTAAAGTTAAATAGGCAATGAGGAGCAAGTGGAAAGTTGATTGTATTTTTTTAAAAGGAAGATTATTGAAATAAAATTTCCAGGGAAATTTATATAAAATAATGGGGAGGTAGATACCAAAATCAAGGAGAATCCTATCATAAATGTAATTCATTAGAAAATAAGCATTTAGGGACTGGAGTGATAGCACAGAGGGTAGGGCATTTGCCTTGCACGTGACTGACTGGGGTTCAATTCCCAGCATTCCATATGGTCCCCTGAGCACCACCAGGAGTAATTCCTAGTGCAGAGCCAGAAGTAACCCCTGTGCATTGCCAGGTGTGACCCAAAAAGCAAAAACACAAAAAATAAAATAAAACAAATAAACATTTAATAATATCCATACTACTATGTGGATATTTTTATATCTAATTACATATATTTATAGATATTGTCACATTATTAAAATAGATGAAGGCAGTTTGTCCCTAGTCATCATTATGATAGTTAATTTTATATGTCAAATTAGCTTTTTAATCTGGAAACCCAGATTTAATATTATTTCTGAATGCATCAGTGAGGGTAATTTCAGATGAGATTAGAATTAAAATATCAAAGGACTCATAGACTGTCTTCCCAAAATACATGTGGACAGCACTTAATTAGACCATTGCCAAGCTGAAGAACAGAAGAAGAAGAAGGATGAAGGACAAATTTGTCCTTACTCCCTTTTTCATTTATAGGTAGAATATAATGAAATATCTTTTCCTGAGATATTTCTCCTACTTTCCTTGCTTTCCATTTGAAATTTAAACATAGGTTTCCTCCAATTCAGAGAACTTCATATCGGGACTGAAGTATTTCCCTGTTTACCAGCTAGCATATAGCAGATCATACAACTTCTTAATCTCCATATGATCCAATTTTTCAAAATAAATAATTAAGGAAGCAACTGATCTATTTGATCAAGCAACATCTAGCAATGGGGGATCTATTTTATGTGTTATTAGGCAATTCTAAAATACTGTACAAATATTATGAGTGACTTTTCTCTTTAATTAGTTTCTATAGTCTAGAATTTCTAAAACTTTATAGAGGCCCCTAAACCAGAGTTCACAGACAAATAACTGACTTTCACATTATCAAATAAGTAATGACTCTTGGATAATTTTAATAATCCATAATAAACAGTAAATTCAATATGGGAGTTTCGTCCAGACTTTTCCTCCAACACCACAATTTTTTTTAGTTCGTCTTTATTATTTGGGGCTGAGATTGTGTGGTTTTCATTCCAGGTAATTAGGACTTTCACCATAACTGTTGTAGATCCATGTAGAAAGTTTGTGAGTCTCACTGATTTCAGTGAATCAGATTTTTTAAAACAGGTATTTATCATTTTGTTCTTGTTATTCCACAGAGTAGTCACGATGTAAAATGGATATTCAGCTGAAATACCATAAACATCACTGGTTTTCTGTTTAATCATTTAACTTTTTTAGGCCCATCCAGGAGCATGGTTTCTTATGGGTGATAGTACTAGTGGATATTGTATGCCAAATAGGCTAAGAAGAATAAAATGCATAGTCTCTCAAAAGAATAAAATGCATAGTCTCTCAAATGCATTATAGAGAAAATGATGGTATTGAGAGACATCTTACACACAAAACATATGAAGCTACAGAGGGCACAAACCAGTAAAATTTTATAAGAATATGACATCAATTAGAGACTAGAAATTTTAGGATCACCATCTTATATGTAGCCCGTTATTGACCAACTTATTGTTATGCAGTGCAGGACTATACTTATATATACACACTTATATGTTAGTGTAGAATATATACATGTATATATACATGTTTAACACTGTCCTCCCGTTGTTCATCGATTTGCTCGAGCAGGCCCAGTAATGTCTCCATTGTGACACTTGTTGCTACTATGTTTGGCATATCGAATACGTCATGGGTAGCTTGCCAGGCTTTGCCATGCGGGCGAGATACTCTCAGTAGCTTGTCGGGCTCTCCGAGAGGGGTGGAGGAACTGAACCCAGCTCGGCCGGTCCAGCTGCTTGCAAGGCAAACGCCTTACCACTGTGCTATCGCTCCAGCCCATACATATGTACACACCCACATATATATATATATACATATACATATATATATATATACATATACATATATGTATATATATACACACCCACATATATATATGGGTGTGTATATATATATACATATATGTATATGTATATATGTGTGTGTG
Source organism: Sorex fumeus (assembly GCF_029834395.1). Taxonomy (NCBI): domain Eukaryota; kingdom Metazoa; phylum Chordata; class Mammalia; order Eulipotyphla; family Soricidae; genus Sorex; species Sorex fumeus. The sequence continues at coordinate 6,852,596 of NW_026606322.1, read as the reverse complement.
TGTCTGTGTGTGTGAGTATATATATATTTTATACTAGTAATTTGTTGGTCACTCTAATTCTATACTCACATCTCAGTCTCCATTACCTAATTCTGAGGAGAACATCCTGGCTATCCCAATCACGTTAGGCCAATAATCCAATAACCTATTCCAATCTCACCAAAATAGGGGTGAACACAAGAAACTGCAAAAGTCTAATATAAAAGAACACACCCTCTGAAGCTGCAAGAGAGGCCTCACATAAGTCACAGAGGAGCACCAAAAAGGAAGGTAGTATTCTAGAAGGGGAAAAAGGTGACCACCATCGAATGAGCTCATCCAGAATCCTTTCTCACAGCAAGAGGGGTACACTGATAGAAAACTGGAGGGTACCACCTCCATACTATCACAATAATATGAAGAAACAGTGAAAATAGTCACCATAAGGAGAGGATGAAGAAAAGAGTCCAGAAACCTCAACAGGAATGACCTACAAATACCATATTTCCAATAAAGAATTCAGAGTAAAATGCTCAGGATGATCAATGAACTCAAAGAATCGTAAGGTAAATTAAAGGATTATATGAAAGAAACAGGGAATGGATAGCCAAGAAAATGCAGGAAGAAACGAGAGCAGAAATCAGAGAGCTACAAACAGAAGTGTCGCTAATAAAGGATTGAGTAGATGAAATAAAAAACTCGGTGGGTGCCCTCAACTGTAGAATGACTACAGTCAAAGACAGAATCAGTGAGCTTGAAGATGAGCTGGAGAAAGTATACAGGGAACAACATAAAACGGGAAAAGACCTCAAAATAGCTCTAGGGTGAGTCCGAGACCTAGGGGATGGACTCAGAGGAACAATATAAGAATCATCGGAGTACCAGAAGGATCGAGTAGCAAGCCCAATGAAAAAGCAACAGTTAAAAATATCATTACTGAGAAGTTCCCAGCACAAGAGAGTGCAGGCATCCAGATCCAAGGAGCCATAAGAGAGACCCTAATGAAAAAGACTTCGAGACATATCATAATCAGAATGATGGATATAATGGATAGACACAATACTGCAAGCAGCAATGTCAGAGAAGGAAATCAAGGGCAAAGGAGCACCTCTTAGATTTACAGCAGTCTTATCAGAGGAAACCTCTGAAGCTCAAAGACAATGGTGGGATATAGCGGGGGAAAAAAAAAACTCAATGAAATGAACGCTTCACCAAGAATACTTTATCTGGCTAAATTCTCACTCAAACCTGAAGGAACAATAGACTATTTCTTGGATAAACAACAGCTCAGGAAGTTCATAGACACAAAATCAACCTTAAGAGAAGGACTAGAGGGGCTACTGTAAGACAAGAAAAATCCCTACAAGCACAACTCTAATTCTATCTACTCAATGCACCAATAATCCTGTGAAAATTTGTTTTTTATTTCTTAGTTGGGAATGTGAAATGATATTTGGGGGCTGGGAATGATAAAATACTTTTTACTCTTTGAAATGTATTTAAATTTAAATAGAATTAGTTTTAAAACTAAAAACTGAGGGCCTGGAGTGATAGCACAGAAGGTTGGGCATTTGCCTTGCATGCGGCCGACCCAAGCTTGATTTCCAGTATGCCATGGTCCCCTGAGCACCATCAGGAGTAATTCCTGAGTGCAGAGCCAGGAGTAAGCCCTGTGCACCGTCGGGTGAGACCCAAAAAGAAAAAATAATAAATTAAAATAAATTAAAAAATAATAAAAAATAAAACGAAAAACTGTGTCTGATTTAGAGGTAAGATTTAATGATTCTTCAAAATCTATGCTGCCACACCACAACCACCACCAAAATATTCTTTCTACATGTCTTCAGAACCCCTTTTGTGTACTGTTTTTTGAATACAATTTAAGATACATTTTAAAAATAAGAATTTAGAATTATACTTAAGATATTAAAATGTGGCACTCTCATTTAAAACTATTTCCTTTTTATATTTTTTCAATTATTAAATATTTATGTATTATTGCTATTTTATGTACATTAAACTACTTCAGAGAGCCCACATATTCATTTTATTCCTTTAATGATTAAGAAAATAATATGAAGTAGACAAATAAAGTATAGTTTTAAGGCACTTGGCTTGCTTATAGCCAACCCACTTTGATTTCTGGCACTGCATATGGTCTCCTGGGCACCATAGGAGTGATCCCTTGCACAGAACCAGGAGGAAGTCCTGAACCCCACCACGTGTAACCTCACTTCCCCAAAATATACATTACTGGTCTGAGTAAAATATTTTGTGAAATTTATTATACTCACTAATATCTTAAAAGTTTCTCTATGAGAGCCTTCAAATAAAGTATTAAGGAAATAAAAGGGAAATAAACCATTTTTCAAGTCCCACATTTCTGGTGCTGTCATGATCACTTTACAGAATCTAGTGGTTCAAAGTTCTCTACTTAGTCTCCTTCCTATGCATTCTTCATTCAGTCAACAAATCTTTCCATTCTTCCCCCACTTTTCCCTGATCTGTTCATCGAACACCAGAGCTATAAACCTCCCATATTTCATAAGTAGTGTCTACATTTCTGAAAAAATCAAAATGTTTGTTGTCCCTGATAACAAAATCTCTCTCCAATCTATCTACATATGACAGATGGACAGCTGGAATATTCAAATTGATCTTAAAAAAATCTGTAAGCTTTCCTATGGACACAAATTGAAAGTATTTAAGCAAATAACTTTTAAAATTCTATCCAACATCATCTCAGTTTTATTCCTCAAAAGAGTCCTTCCACTTCAAAGCAAAGTCCAATCTGCCTGATACTCTTGACTTGTCAACTCATACATCTGTGCCTTCTTCCTTCATAACAACACATTCTTTAATTCAGCCAATGTTTTTTATCTTATAAACCCATCTTCAGGGAGTCTTTTCCAAATCATCTGTGTCAGTTAAACACCCTTATACTCCCATCCTCTGTGCATATGTAATTCTATGTTTAAGTGTGCATATGTACACACATAAGAGTCACTTGTTACAGTACAATATCCCTGTTGTCTCATTCAGATCTCCATGAGTCTTATTTTGATTTGGGGGTCATTTTTATAACAGTCACCTCCATTGATGTCAAGTGATTTGTCTGATGTCTTTCAAGTCCAGTCATGTTTGGAGGTCACAAGACTCCACCTAGTGAGACTCAGAGTTCCATAACACCAGGGATCAAATTCAGGGTTTTGCACTTGCTAAATCGCTTGAGTTCTCTCAGATCTGTCAATGTTTTTATTAGCAGCTTTGTTTAATGGAAGCTGAGATGGATAGTTGGTAAAAAACATAGAAAATTCACAGTTCAATTTAATTTCAACATGGAAAAATGGGCAAATATTTTGAGAAATTTTAATAATGAGAAAAGATGAAAGTGTTTCCCTTTGAATGCAGTAGAAAAAGCACTTGCATTGTCCCTAAAAACGTAAAACTTCGGAAATTCATTCAGTAACAAAACATCAAATTTCCTTTCTTGAAGATAAAGAGATTATACTAGGCAGTTGGACTGGAGCTATAGCACAGCAGGTAGGGCGTTTGCCTTGCACGTGGCAGACTGGGCAGGCCTGAGTTTGATTCCTCTGCCCTCTCGGAGAGCCTGGCTAGTTACCGAGAGTATCTCACCCACATGGCAAAGTCTGGCAAGCTACCCATGATGTATTTGATATGCCAAACACAGTAACAACAAGTCTCACAATGGAGATATTACTGGGACTGCTCGAGCAAATCGATGAACAATGGGAGGACTGTGCTATAGTGCTACTAGGTGGTCACTAGTGCTTTTTTTATCACTGATATCCTATGTAAGACATAGAAGATGAATGTTCTATCATATTTTGCAAGAAAAGATAATTAATGGCACCAAAGACTCCACAGTCAGTCCAGAGAGTATGAATATACTACTTTGTAAGACTTTTGAAATATAACTAATATTACTGAAAATTGATAATGAAACAATCCTATGTTCTCAGGTTGGGCCCAACATAACCATATGAACCTTAAAAGAATAGAAAGATGTCAAAGATATTAAAATATGAAAAAAAACTCTATAACTTCCCATTTGAAGATATAGAAAGAATGTCACATGGAAAGCATGGAAGGAAATGAATTTTTTCATAATTTTTTAAGATGTTGGAGAAAAGTATTCATGAATCCTACAAATATTTTTTGTATGACAGCCTTGGAATAAAATCTCACAGAGACAAAAGGAAAACAGGACATATTTCAAATCTCGCATGCCTAGTGATAGCATATTATCCTCAGATTCTCAGAGTCCAAATTTGGTACTGAAGCATTTTACCAAAATTTGTTGCTTGAAGTATTGTACCAAAATTTGGTACTTGAATGTCTATCTCATTTAAATAGTCAACAGATCTTTCCAGTTCTTCCTCCTTGCCCAGGTTTCCATGGTTTCTTTCCATTCTGTTTTCATTCCTTCATCCCTTGACTACAATTTGGCAAGACTGTGAGCGGAGAATCCAATATCACCATGCTGTGCTGAATGTCTTACGACAGAACTGTGAGATAATAAATTTGTGTTGTTTTATGTTTTGATGTTTGTCACAGCAGCACTGGAGAAATAATGCACTCTCTAAACAAAGGGTAACACATTTCTTGTTTTTCTAAACCACATTGTAGCCAACATAGAGTAATCTCGAATTGTCCAGAGGACAGCTGAACATAAAAACTGTATCTTGTGAGAGAGAGCAAAGCAACAGAGACTGATTTAAGCCCAAAGCACTTTTTTTGTTATATACACTTATGAAAAATCTCAATATAAGTAGGAAAACAGAAGAACCTATGACAGTATTTAGGGATGTCTGCATTTCAACAATGAGGAAGTAAAAGAAAGAGACAGAAATGAAGGAAACTGAGAAGAAAAGGTCAGATATTAGTTTGGTAACAGAAAACAATAAATTTATACACCAACACATGCCTAATGCATATATAAGCAAGAAAAGCGATTAAATTTAAGAAAGAAGAGATCTTTTTAAGATGTGTCACCTCTGTCATTCCAGTGAAATGGAATGTAAATCAGTTAAGAAACCTATTGAGCATCTGTAGTGAGTGTTCTGGATCTATTACAGAAAAATTAAAGGTACGTGATTGGTAGTACAAACAGAATGATTCTGGAGAAGGCAGAAGCACGATTATGTTTGCATCCTCTTTCACTATCCACTGTGATTTGGAAAGAGGAGATCCATTTGTTATAGGTGATTGAGTTCCAAAGTGACAGGTACATGGCATGCAGCAGATGATCGATGGAGGAACTTTACACTAGAAACACGACTAGAACAAAGAGTAAACTTTGTGCTCTCGCTCCAATAAGCAACATTCTCCAGGCCTGATTGAAGTTAGTGAAATTCCTGTAGGAAAGAGGAAAAAGTCTTTTGAAGGCTGGAAAATAAAAGCGGTAACAAGCAGTCTCCTTTTACGAATGCAGCAGATTTCACATAGATTATCATGTTCAATCTTGTCAGCTTTAATGTAGCTATTATTTATACTCGGTTTGCAGACACAGACATAGAAATTCTAAAGCTTATGTGGCACATTAAAGACCTCAAAGCATGTCATGAGAAACACTGCAAGGTGCAAGACCTTTGTGTCTTCCCCTGATTTCTGTCAGATATCATGTCTGGAAAGCTCTGCAGAAGGACCAGAGCTCCTGCTTGCAACACCTCTCTACCTTTGGACTCTATCACATCCTCTTTCTAGCACATTCAATTAGTAATATCCAAGTTTCTTAGTGGGCATTTTCCCTTGTGTCGCTCATTTTGTTCTCATGGCAAATCTATCTGTGGGGGTAGGGTGGGGTGAGGATTTATCTTCATACAAACTAGGGCTGGAGCGATAGCACAGTATTTGCCTTGCATGTAGCCGATCCGGGTTTGATTCCTTCATCCCTCTCAGAGAGCCAGGCAAGCTACGAAGAGTATCCCGCCTGCACAGCAGAGACTGGCAAGCTCCTTGTGGCGTATTCCATATACCAAAAACAGTAACAAGTCTCAAGATGAAGACTTTACTGGTGCCCACTCAAGCAAATCAATGAACAAGTGGAAGAAAGAGCTACAGTGCTACAAATTAGGAAACTGTGACTTAGAGACTGTAACAGACTTAGCCAAAGTAACTCATGCAGTCAAAGAGAGAGTTCGCATCCCTTTACTGGATTTCATCCTACCACCAGCAATTTTTCCCATTCCATACCAGATCTCTAACATAAATTCTCACCTCCCTTGTCCCTTCCCCAACTCCTGCTGCTTTTGTCTCACCTTACACTGGCTTCTATATAGATAAAATCCCAGCACTGTTCTGGCAGTTTCCCACTTTGCACAGTCAGAGACCAAATGAGGATCCCCACTGCTCCTAGGTTTATCTAAACTCAGAAGGGACTTCTCTGTCTGAGCGACCAACTTCTCCTTTGGAAAGAGAAATCAGAACTGGGTATGTTCTCCCTTGAACTTTTTCAAATGGTATGGGCTGGAGCGATAGCACAGCGGTAGGGCGTTCGCCTTACACGCGGCCAACATGGCCGACCCGAGTTCGATTCCTCCGCCCCTCTCGGAGAGCCCGGCAAGCTACCGAGAGTATTCGATATGCCAGACACAGTAACAACAAAGTCTCCAATGGAGACGTTACTGGGCCCGCTCGAGCAAATCGACGATCAACGGGAGGGCCTTTACCTTTACCTTTTTTATGGGATGGTTTTAGTAAATACAGTGGGGGTGGGTACTTTTGAAGACTGACAATTTGTGTAAGAAAGCTAAGTTAAGGTATGTGTGAAGTGGCAGAATGCCTTGGAAATTATAAAACAGAAAGAAAAGGAGAAATAATGTCTTAGAAAAGAAAAAAATGACATACATGGCTGTAGATAAGAGAAGAAAATTCAGAGAAAAGATGATATCACAAAGAAATGTATGCAATGAGGGCAGGAAAAAAGTTAATAGTAAGAATAAAAACAGGAAAGTCAGATTAAAATGAACATATTTTCTTTCTCTTTACTCACCAGAGAACTTGTTAGATGAAATGAAACTAAACAACACTAAGTTAAGTTCTGTTCTTTCTACCTGATGTCAAAATATTTATATTTTTCCACACATTAGTGAAATATCTATGTGCATTTTTAATTTATTTCATTTTATTTTTTCAAATTTAATTTAATTTTTTTTTTGCTTTTTGGGTCACACCTGGCAATGCACAGGGGTTACTCCTGGCTCTGCACTCAGGAGTTACTCCTGGCGGTGCTCAGGGGACCATGTGGTATGCTGGGAATCGAACCCGGGTTGGCTGTGTGCAAGGCAAACGCCCTACCCGCTGTGCTATTGCTTCAGCCCCTGTGCTTTTTTTTTTTTAATCATTTTTTTAAATCCACACCCCACCTCCTTTATTTTTCCCTGGTCAATTTCACTGTCTCTCTCAAGAATCAGATTAAATAAGAACGTTGGAGGAGAGAAGACCCAGTGAAAGTCAGTTGGCATCATTAGTCACTATGGTAATAGTGATGCCACAGTTCAATCTTTATAATGATCAGGACAAACTGGTCATTTGCAGTCTTTGAAAATAAACTGACTCAGAAGCAACATCTAACACTCCACTGGATTTCAGTAACTTCAATTTAGTTAATGAGAAAATAGTTCTGTGTATTTCCCTTTGAATCTAGGAGTTAAACTGCTTTAAAATAAGAGTAATATTTTCCTCAAATATACCCAAAGATAATTTGTTTTCCTGGACCTCTCTCCAGGATCTCTTAGAAAAATGGATTCTGTGGTGTTTTCAACTGTGAGATGAAGGCTCCCTCTGCTGGGCTTACAGTTAGTTGCAGAGATGAGTTCTAACCAGCTTTGAGCTGTCAAAGCTTTGTGATTAGTACATGGTCACTGGTCACTGTCCTCCCGTTGTTTATTGATTTGCTCGAACGGGCCCAGTAACGTCTCCATCGTGAGACTCGTTTTTACTGTGTTTGGCATATCGAATACATCACGGGGCACATGATTATGATTAATAAAGTGAGTGCCAAGGACAATGTCTAACATAAATGCAACCCATTTTTCTGTGAAAATCTAGAACCTCACAATCTTATATGAATAATTTAATATTTATTTTCTTCATTCTGTGTGCTTCTTTATATAGCCAGAATTTGCAGCGGAGGGATAGTGAGGGGGTGGGAGAGACACCCAGTGATGCTCAGGTGTCACTCCTGAATCTGGAATACATATTACTCCTGTTGTTTCTCAATGGACCGTATGGTATGCTAGTGATCAAACCCAGGTTAGCTGCATACAAGACAAATACCTTACCTGTTGTACTATCACTCTGTTTCTTGCTCAGGATTCTTTTTTCCCCTGTTTCTTTTACTATCTTTTACTAGAATATAAAATTTAAGAATTTCATCTTTATGTCACACTGACCCAAGTTCAATTTTCTGTTTACTGAGTTGAAAGGATACTTTCAACTACTTAATGTTTCTATTACCTTGGGTGAGTTCATTGATCTGAGTCTTGGGTTTCTTGATTTTGGAAAACAATATGCTTTCTTAGACTTAGGAGAAATAAAAAGAAAAGAACTCACTACAAATACCATTGGTAAATAAGAGTATACCATATTTCTCTACTTTTTAAATTAATGTTAATATTAATTTTGCATCTAGCTTCTGCCGATGACTAGGGCAATGATTTTATTAGGAATGTGTGGACTTGCAGTAACTAAAACAGTAGGAGTTGAAATTCACTTAATTTAAAAATGTCCACATGAGAAAACAACTAGCCTCTTTACAGACCAGAAAACATGCTAGATACACAGGATAGAGCAATGTGAGATTCTCTCATTCTCTCCTGGAGTACACGTAGATAAGAAAGTTGTGTTTCCTACCTCAGATCCTGCTCAGAGTCATCCCCATTATCATTCACTTTAATAGCTCGGTAGATGTTTATTGAGATAATCCTTGGCCATATCTGTCCCTTTTCCTTTTCCTTTGTGAAGTATAAAATACATCTATTACCCAATTAGAACTTTCTGATATTAAACACGTCTTTATGCTTCTATTCCAATCTCTTTTACCACACTCCTCCTCTCACTCTCTGAAAAATCAAACTGTAATGGTGCTGTTTTCTCATTTAAAAGAAAAAGAAAACACTTTTTCACGCTACGAGTCTAACACATGGTGTATTCTTAATCCATATACCCTAGTGTTGATATCATTCTTTTGTGAAGTGGTTATTTCACAAAATAATACCATTACTTACCAACATAGAGAAATATGTATGTGAGCTTAAGACTCACTTGAACCTAAAGAACAGTTTAACTGGGCTTGAACAAATACCATCAAATACAACTAAATCCATGAGAAAGAAATAAGAAATCTCTGGATTAGTGTGTTGCCACCTGGAATTTGTGATGGCTGGAGTAATCCAAAGCAGAGCTTGCAAGTCTGATACACATGTCATTTCTAAGGACATGCTGTAAGCTCTAACATGATACACAGTCTACTTACTGAACAGGATGCTGTCCAATTCATGCATTCTTTAAACAAACAAATTTCAAGATATTTACGATATGAACTTTACCTTATTAGTATACTAAAAAATATCAACACAATGCAAAAATAAAACTACAAAACTGAATAAGAAATAGTAGGAAGTTTGCTATAGATCATAATCACTCTTATTCACAAAGGGCTTTTTTTTTTTTTGATCACACTTTGTTTAGGCCTGACCCCTTGCATTGTTTTCAGCAATTGCTCTTGGTGGTGCTCAGTGATTTGGGAACAATCCTAGATTGACTGCATGTTAGGCAAGTGCCTTATCTACTCTACTCTCAGGCCTCAAAAATATATATTTTAATAATTTTTTACTGTAACCTAGAAGTCTCCATCCATCTTGTCCCAAACCACCTATTTAAAATCCTACTCTGGGGCTGGAGCGATAGCACAGCGGGTAGGGCGTTTGCCTTGCATGCAGCCAACATGGCCGACACAGGTTCAATTCCCAGCATCCCATATGGTCCCCCGAGCAGCGCCGGGAGTAATTCCTGAGTGCATGAGCCAGGAGTAACCCCTGAGCATCGCCGGGTGTGACCCCAAAAGCAAAATAAATAAATTAATTAATTAAAAATAAATAAATAAAATAAAATCCCACTCGGTGATGTGATGGTATTAGAAGCTTGGCTCTTCTGGACAGTATTAGGCAATGAGTGTGAAGTGCTCATGTTTGGAATGAGTGTGACTTTCCAAGAAATAGCTCAGAGATCCCTCTCATCTCATTCCATATTTGGGAGAAACAGTGAGGAAAGCATTCACAGCCTTATCAGTCACAGAGCAAGTCCTCAGTGGACACTGAATCTGCAGGCATCTGATTCTCAGACTTTCTACTCTTCAGCACTGTGAGAAGTAAATCTTAATATTTAATTCACCCAATGGACAATGCTTTTGACAATAGTAGCATAAGTATGACTCTCAAAAACCAGGTGAGGTACATGAAAGCTTTAAATGGAATAAATCCTAGGGTCACTTTTGTTTTACAGTATGACTCACTTGAGTTGAATTTCTCCCACCGAAAATATATCTCTAGAAATTACATCTTAAATGCTACTTGCAGCTTGAACCGTACATTGTATGATAGCAGGAATAGATGGCTGAGGAATCCACACACTTAATCCAATGCCTGCATCTCAACAGGCACACGGCCATGTTCACTGAATTGAAATGAACAGCTTTTCTTAAAACATATTTTATTCAGCTATATTTACGATTCTGTGCAATAGCCTAACTTTGAAACAAGCTAGCAAATGCCTTTAGGGCTTCAAATATAATTTGGATTTAAAACAGTTATCGATATTTGGTTTCAAAACAGCACCATGGGATATGTGTGTATGAAAGAATTCTCTATTGTAATGATTTTCTGCCATTTCCTCTCCAATATCTTTCTCCTTGCAATTCTCTGATTTTTCTATTTGTTTATCTTTGGCAAATGCAATAACAAAAAGAGCAAAAATTGAGTCAGACATTTTTTGCCATGGTCAGAATTTTCGCACAGACATTCTTTATATATGGGTCTCAATAAAGAGAAAGACAATTCAAGTTCAGAGTTACTCTTAATACTTCAAATAGCTACAACTTTTACAGACTGACTACCTGACGTCTGGTTTATTTACACAGAAACTTGAATTGGTTGGGTACTATTTCCTGGCATTTTTATCGCTGTAGTTACTATATACTTTCACTCCTTAGCACAAGATGATATTGGAATAAAGATAAGAAGAGAAGATGAAATGCACCTGACCCTATCCCTGAGAATATCTACCGTGTAAAATGGAGAATAAATGCAGACATATGGGAGGCATAGACATTTCTGGCATAGCAAAACTAAGTGTAAGAGTCATACTGAGACTCAAGGATAGTAGCAATAAGGCAGAATGTAGTTCCCCTATGGAGCAATGCCTTTGGATAGACCTGTTCTAAGTTGGAACAGAGACAATAGCATTTAAAGGGCCGCATGTCACAACTGTCTGTAATTCACAGAGTGTTGGTCTTCCCTATAATATTACCTTTTTTCTTTGGTGATTTGGTCTCCCAACATCATTCCATTTCCAGATTTCTTGCTTCCCTCTCTTCTTCCTATAAGTGCTTTCCTCTTTTTACTTTTGCCTTATCTTCTTCACTCTCTCCCATGTAAGTATCTGTGACTGTGTTTATGCATCTGTGGTTGTCTTTTGCACCTGTATCTTGTGATGGAAGCATTTATTCTCATTCCTACACACACACGCACACACACACACACACACACACACACATGCGTGCGCACGCACACACACCCCAAAAGCTATCCACACCACAACAATCAATCCCCCAAACGCATTGGCAATTTCAGCCACAGGGGTTCCTAATAATGCTTCACTTAAAGGACATTCAAGTGAGTAAAGGAGCAGAGAAAATGAAATACACATAAGAACTCTTAGAACACAATCTCTGCACATTAAAAGTAGACAGGTATGAATATACAAGAGTGGCACCATTATGAGTTGACTTGTCAACTGACAAATGCCATCAGCATGATAGCTTATGATCAGTTTTATTTTAAGAGAAAAAAAGAAAATTGGCAGAATCATAACTGCAAAGAAAAACATTTCCATTTTATTTTATATCAAAGTTAAAATCATTTACTTTAAGAATTGTCGTACTTCACTGGTTCAACCCTTTTTGAAAACAGTATAGACACTTCTCAAAACAATTAGAAATTGAGCTCCCATTTGACCCAGCAATACCCCTTCTGGGAATATATCCTGGAGATGCAAAAAAGTATAGCAGAAATGATATATGCACTTGTATGTTCATTGAAGCACTGATTACAATAGCCAGAATCTGGAAAAAAAACCCAAGTGCCCGAGAACAGATGACTGGTTAAAGAAACTTTGGTACATCTATACAATGGAATACTATCCAACTGTCAGAAAGGATGAAGTCATGAAATTTGCATATAAGTGGATCGACATGGAAAGTATCATGTTAAATGAAATGAGTCAGAAAGAAAGGGACAGACATAGAAAGATTGAACTCATTTTTGGAATATAAAGTAAAAATGGGAGAACATAGTAGAGAATAGTAGAGAAGAGTGCCAGGAGGATTGCTCCATGTCTTGGAAGCTGGCCTCACATGCTGGGCAAAAAGGCAGTTCAGATAGAGAAGGGAACACCAAGCAAAGGGTGCTTGGAGGGTCCGTTCGGGATGGGAGATGAGTGCTGAAAGTAGACTATAGACCGAATATGATGGCCACTCAATAGCTCTATTGCAAACCACAACACCCAAAAGGAGAGAGAGAGCAAACAGCTGCCACAGAGGCATGGTGGACTGGGGGGGAACTGGGTGGTGGTGGTGGGAGAGATACTGGGATCATTGGTGGTGGAGAATGGGCACTGGTGGAGGGATAGGTACTGGATCATTGTATAACAGAAACCCAAGCACGAAGGTTTGTAGGTCTGTAACGGTATACCTCATGATGATTCATTAAAAAAAATAATAAAAAGAAGAAGAATTGTCCTGCTTCTACCTAACTCCTGCAATGGAAATCTTCAACTGTTGAAAAGTTGTTAACTTGGAACTCCTCTTGTTATTGTGGTGAGGGATAGTGGTATATATTCAAGAAATTTAACCTATAAACTTTTGCTCAGGTCTCACATCCCAAGCAGCCATATCATATAATGGATGGAAATGGGAATTTTCATCTCAGAAGCAAGCTGAAGAGAATGTAATGTTTGGCTTCCACGAGATCTATAAAACCAAAAGTGGAGGTGTGGAATTGTAGCCTGAGAAACCAAACATTTACAAGCTGTAAAGTGGATGAAGGGGCAGAAAACCAAACCACACCAAAACAAAACAAAACAAAACAAAAAACCCCCCAAAACAACAAGAAACAGATGGAAAGATGAGGGAAAAAGTACAAAAACACAGTATAGTGGAAGCAATGTAAATATAATGGTATAAGACGAATGGCATGTCCAATTGTGCTGAGATATATAGAGGTAAAATAAATTGATGGTAATGATCTTAACTTTGGGAACACTGACTGGTGAATGTGTAAAAACAGGTCAATAGAATGGCAGCAGGGAAGAATAGTTAGAGAGGAACAGAAATGGAACGGAGAGATAACACAAGGAATAAAATTGCAAAGAATATTGATATTGATGTTTGAGAAATAAAAGGGAATAAGGATAGCATAAACTTTTTCAAAGATAAAAGATAATATTTGAAGATAAGATTTTATAGTATGAAGGGCTTATAGTATTTTGCATTTTTGGTTAGAATGTAATTAAATACCAATATTAAGAATATAGTAAAAAGATGGTAGCTGTTTTAGATGCTCTAAAGTTTTCTAAATGGAGACTTAGGAGAAAGTATATATGTGTATATGTTTGAGTATGGATATATGAAAGTATACATGTGTTTAATAGCTGATGGGATTTTTTTTTTCTCAATGGGAGGGAGGTAATAAAGATTCATTGAAGTTGGAAATTTGGGCTACTGATTGATGATGGGCTGGTTCTTTATAGTGACCAAACTGTAGAAAGATTATACAATTGTAGTCAAGCAGATATATGCTTAAGTAAAAGGAATTCAAGAAGGTGGACTATTCTATTTGCTAATTTGCATTTGCCCTAATAAAACAATTTTTGGCGGACCAGAGTCCAGAGAGATAGAGGTATGTCACTTCTCTTTCATGTTGGAGTTAGACAAAAATTAAATCAACTACAATAACATTGTCAATACTGCCAATATCATCAATCCCATATGGATAAACAAAATAATAAAACTCATTAGTGGATGTGACATGTACAATTTCTGCATGCTTATAGCATGCCATTAAGAGTATAGCATTAAGGAGAGAAATGAAATAAATGTTACAAAATATGTAGTAGTGGCCAGAGCAATAAAACAGCAGTAGGATGCTTGCCTTGCATATGACCTACCCAAGTTCAACTTCCAGCACCCCATACAGAGAACCTGAGTCCTTGCAGGAGTGAGCGCTGGGTGCAGAGACAGGAGTGATCCCTGAATACTGCCAGTGTGGCATACAAACACACAATTAAAGAATATGTAGTAGCTGCTCTAAAGTTTTCTAAATGTTTCAGAATATTAGCCTTTGAGCTAGCTATATGCCCTGAGTCGTCCTCTCACAAGCTCCTGTATCGTGTCTCCTTGGTGCTGGTAACACGATTCTAGAATGTACCATTTCATCACATCATCCCTTGTTTTAGTCAACATCATACAGTCAACATGTGTGAATCTACTTTAAATTGTATGTGTATATGCTAACAAAATTTCACGTAAAAAAATGAAGTGTGCATTTCTTTGTTACTGAGGGATACAAGCAGTGCGGGGTCATATATGGTAACTGTAGTACAATATTTTCTATTTACAGAATATGTTCACGAGCCAACACATGCCCGTATTTGGGGGGACTATTCGATTTTTATTAATTGTAATCAATATTCATTTTCTTCAAAAACAGTCATGATTTCACGTGTAAGACTTAAGAAATGGAAGGAGACAGGTAGTGTTAGTGTTATTTTATGTTCCATTCTATTCTCTCCTTTTATTTATCAGACAATCAAGAGAATATAAAAACTGCTCAACATTTTTATAAGCACTATTCCATAAAATAAGAACGGTAGTACCTCTGAAGATTCTCTTTGTTGATTGATGTCTAGAATTCTATTTAAAGTTGAACATTGAGAATCAGTTTAGACATTTAAAAAAGAAACCTACTATTTCTTATATTTATAGATAATTATGTTGAAGGTGATCAGGGCAGTGCAGATGCAGAGGCCAGTGGCCACTACTAGTGATGATAACAGGTAGAAAAAGAGCTCAGAGTAAATACTATTCCCAAAACACTCTCGTAAAAATGACCACTGAACTGAAGGGCACTTTTTTTTTTTATATTCAGTCCACAATCTCTAAGCAAACAAGACAGAGGAGAGCTAAATCTCATCCTTGAGCTCTGTAGATCTATAGAGATAAAATATTTTCAAGCTACTGGCAAAGGGCTAACTCGCGGCCAACCAACAAAGAAGAAGTACATTTCTTTCCCTTTCTAGATCACAAAAACATCTATCTAAAGACAGATGGTTCAGCCTTTGATGTATAACATCATTCTCTCAGAGGCCTGACCTACATACCTTGAGAGTGTTCTGTACCTGGTCTTTTTCTACTGAACAAACACAGGACACAAGCAATGGACTAAGAAGCCATCTGATGAGAGAAATAATTCAAGGAAAGAAAATGATGCGTCATATAAAATACATAGCGTTAAGATACGTAGCTTCAGGAAGGTAGCTTTATTCATAATATAGACATGAAAAACTTTAGGTGATAAAAATATAATCTATAAAACTAAAATATCGCAACTTTATAACATTTACATTTAAAGCTAAACAAGTTTTATGTTTAAAATTGTATCTAATGATAAGGGAATGGAATATTCACCTAATGATTTTTTTAAACAATTATGAGGAAAACCTGATGAAATACCATAAATTGATACATTATAAACATTGATTCATATAGCTAAAAAAAGACTAATTATTTCTCTATTCACGTTTATCTACTTTGGTGGGTACATGTGGCATAGCTACCTTCGTATGTATCTGATATCTTTGTGTATATTTGATACACATAATCAAGTACATGACATCAAATATATAATATCATATCCTAGGACTATCTCATGAAGAAGTGAAGAACACAAATCATAGTATTTAGAAATTTTTGTTTGATCTTGATTTGTGGGCAGTGAACATTTTATTCAATGATAATAATTACCACATACAAACAATCACTAAGCATATTACTACATCTGATGGTAGCATCTATGACCCCATACTGTTTCCTTCCCTCTTTGGCAACTCTTCCTGAATATCTGCAGTGTCTATTATGCAGCGCTTTGTACAGTATAAACAATGACAAAGAAATACACACTTTTTATTTTTACATGATCAAGCATAGGGTAATCTACATATTACATTGACTATAAACTACTAAATTGGCAGGTTGAAGCCTGAGAATTAGTACAGAAGTTACAATGTTTGTCTGGCACACTGCCGACCTTGGTTCAATCCCTGGCACCATATGTGGTTCCCAAACCACTGTCAAAAACCACTCTTGAGTGCAGAGCCGGGAATAGCCCATACAAATCACCACAACCAGCCCAGAGTTTACCCTTCAAAAGAGAATTTCCTCTTAACCCTTAGACACCATTAATTCTGCAATACTATGTACTCCTGATTAAAGTATCATGCTATTTCGAAACTTGTTTTTTAAACGCATAGCATTCTGATAACAAGTAAAATTATAGCATTGCAGAATGCATCCCAACTTCTTAAAAGTTTAAGTGAGCTGGATTTTACTCATATTATGTCTCAGAAATTTGAGTGATTGCTTATTGTAACAAAGAATGGGAACCAAAGGTGCATTTTTCCATGCTTCCTCACCTCCAGCAGGAAAAGAATCTATTTCTAAAATGCTATGAATTGTTACTCAAATTCTCCTGGGAGAGTCATGATAATTACCACTGCTTCTGCAGAGTTACAAATCTACTACATCGATTTCAGGCAAAAGATACATGTCTCAAAAAATCATTTCTCCTCTCTGTAAAGCCCTGACCCAATTATCTAGACTGGGATTCCCGAACTGGGGAGTTAGATATTAAAGAAAATGCCTCAGTTCCTTCAGACTTCTA
The DNA here is from genome assembly GCF_029834395.1 of Sorex fumeus. Taxonomy (NCBI): domain Eukaryota; kingdom Metazoa; phylum Chordata; class Mammalia; order Eulipotyphla; family Soricidae; genus Sorex; species Sorex fumeus. Next base: position 6,835,377 of record NW_026606322.1, on the reverse strand, counting down.
CTGTGGTATCTGTTAACAATTTGCGGGGCTCACCCTTTAAGAATATGTTGTATCTATCTTCTCAGTAAAGCAAAGACAGCCACAATGCACCGAGTATTTATTGACTTTTAAGGGTTTAGATGTTAAGGAAACTCCTTCCCCTGGAGGGTCCCTGACATTACTAGGTGTGAATTGCAAGCTGGGTGCCCACAATTTGGGGAGGGTTGCCATGCATAACAATGACAGATTTAGGTTGAGTGTTTCACAACACTTGCTTGAATTACTACAACCTTTCATACTATCACAGTAATGATCTGTTAAAAATGATAAGCTCATTTTTTAAAGGACACATGACCCTACCATGTCCTCTTAAACACTTTTTGAAAACTCTTGGACATGTTTGGCGGGGGTTGGGGATAACCTCTTGCAAAGCACCTAATAATGTATGTTCTAGCCCACACTTACTTGCTTTTTTTCCCTTTTTTGGCCACAGCCGGCTATTTTCAGAACTTGCTCTTAGTTCTGTGCTCCTAGCTAACTCATAGCCATTCTTGGGGAATTATACGTACTCTCAATATTGAACTGGGTCAGCCACAGTCACATGCACAGTGAACACCTTAAGCCCTTGAGTTCTCTCTCAGGCCCCTCACCTCCCCTTCTCACTTTTTGAGCTCTGCCCCTGTGTCCATCATAGCTGATGGTTTATATATTCACTTTCCCATGCAATCTTACACTGAGTTCTTGTGCATTTGATCCTTTTTTTTTCTTTTTGGGTCACACCTGGTGATGTACAGGGGTTACTCCTGGCTTTGCACTCAGGAATTACCCCTGGTCGTGCTCAGGGAACCATATGGGATGCTGGAAATCGAACCCAGGTCGACTGCGTGCAAGGCAAACACCCTACCCTCTGTACTATCTTACTCCAGCCCCTCTGATGAGAATACTATCCTGTGAGATTATTCTAGTGAAACTGCTTATCTGTTTTGTTGTTGGGCTTGTGTTTATTGTCGCCTCCTCCTCCTCCTCCACCTCCTCCTCCTCCTCCTCCTCCTCCTCCTCCTCCTCCTCTTCCTCCTCCTCCTCCTCTTCCTCCTCCTCCTCCTCCTTTTGGTTCAGGGGCTTTTAAAGTTTTCCACGAAACCCCCAGCTCTGTCTGAGTCAGACCATCCGCTTTCATTCCCAAACTCTACAGTTTCTTAGTATAATATTTATCAAATCGCCACGTAACAGGCAGTCTCCCTCTCTAGACTGCGAGATTCTTACTAGATTGAGCTGGATTTCTGTTACATTAACCAGGATAACTGCAAAATATGCTAGACACAGTAGAAAAAGAAAGTGTGGAATGAATAAACAGAAAAAAATAACTGTAAAAAATAATATAGTCTAAGCTTGCTCTTCAAGTCCCTGTTCTCCATTGAGCATGCACCCCAATCATCTGTATGTCTCCGCTTTTTCCACTCTGGAGAAGCCCATTGAAGCAGATGAACACCTAGTTCCTCTCTTCCTCTCCACTCACATCTTTCTAAGTAAGTTTCAATAAAAGTATTTTGCTTAACATCCCTCTCCCCCACAAAAAAGAAAGTAGAATAACACAGTTTGAAATAAAATAACTGGGCAGATTGCCTCACACACTCTTTGTATATTTAATATAGGATCTGCTACTAATTATTTCAAACATTCGAGAAGGTCATAAAGTTATTTTATTTTCAAAGTTTTTTTTTTTCTTTTTGGAAAATGTGATGCTTAGGCTAGATCTTCTCAATGGTTCTTTTCAAATTTAACTTTCAATTTTTATACTGTTTTCTGCTTGGTTACTCTATCTGCCGGGGATGTATAGTATTGGTGTGTTCTATTATTCAAAGAGAGCAAGAAGAAGAAGAAAGTTTAAATTACATTTACTCAACCAGAAGACACTAGTAATGTTCTCTGGTAATAAGGATGTTAAGCTTTTTTCTTAGTAATCTTTTTGGGGTTGTTCTGAAGCCAAAGTAAAAGCAAATTTTAGTATATTGTTCTCTATCTTTGTAAAAGGTTAAAAGGAGGGAAGTAGAAAAGTAAATATAGTCAAATAGCTTACTATATTAATTTATTTTTTAAACAGTTGTTTAGGTCCCTAAAATCACAACAAAAATAAAATAGGTCATATTTCTAGTATGTAAGTTGAAAATTTAGGCAGAACACTTTCTGTTTTTCTAGACACCATTTTTGGTAGCAGATACAAGTTTTTCATGAAATATTTATCAAATGTCAACTATCTTGATACCATTCTATGCAGATTTAAACAAGAGGCCAGGTATTGGGGGTATGGTGCAGCCAGCAGGTCAATCTGTGCCTGTGAGGCGAGTGTATCAGCAGCCTGATGGCACCTTCAGACTTCCAGATACCCCAAAATTGCTGCTGTGCCTTTGCCCAGACCTCAAAAACTTGGGGCAAAGTTTACCAAGAATGTAAACGGCTAAAAGTTAGGTATGTGGGAAACACACCCACAAACCACCTCCGGCTCAGCTATATAATTGGAGGCAAGGCCTCTCTGTTTCCTGATTAAACTGCTTAATGGCCATGATCCCAAAGATCTCAATACCCAGCGGCTTTGGACAGAAATGCATCCGGTCCCTGCAGTGGATTACCGGTGCTGGGCCAATCCAGGTGGGAATAGGATTTTTGTGTTGGCCTGTTCCCCCTGGCGGCCCAGTGGCCGCTATCCTCCAGAGGCCACTGGATAGTCAAGTTTGGGCCCGCAGTGATGAGACATGCAGGACCTCACGGGATGGGGGTTGAGCAGGTCCTGTCCTCCCCACCCCAACAAAACCCCAAGTCATCGCCCATTAATGGTCTTTCTGGCTCCTGATCAAGCTGCTTTTAGGGTCATGATCCCAGAGACTCAGGAGCAAATCTCGGAACCCAGAAGGTTTTGGCAGAAATCCCTCCAGATTTAAGTGTTAAAATTTCGGAATTTCAAAATTGCGCGGCCACTACTGCAGACACGCGGCATCATATGTTATTCATAACCAGCAATAGAAAACAAATTGTCTACGGTTACCTTTTCAGCAGATCTGAGTGTTGGGGTAAAATCTCAAATAATAATGGTGGGTCTGGTGTGAAAATATTGAATGCAATCAAAGTAGAGAGAGAGTAATGTGGAAATCATCTGCCCCACAGGTAGGGGGAGGGTGTGGGATGGGGCTATACTGGGGTTGTTGGGGGTGGAGAATGGGCACTGGTGAAGGTACAAGTGTTTCATTGTATGACCAAGATTTAGACCCGAGAGCTTTGTAACTGCTCTCACGGTGATTCAATAAATAAAATTATAAAAAATGAAAAAAAATTAAGTAAGGTGGAGTTCATGCCCAATTCAATCAGCTAATCAGTGGCTAAATAAATAGCAGTACTCCTACATAAAAAAAAGAGGCCGATGGAAAAATTAATGCAGAATAATTTCATTAATTTGATCTACAATATTTAAAAATGTACTCAGAGATGGGTTGGGTAAAATAATTATAAAGAATTTTCTAAGCACTTGGCCCTCTATTCATGAAGTTATTAGGAAAGAGCAAGATGCAAGACTGTCCTTGAAAGATGGACTTACTTTCACTAAGTAAAAAGGTAGAGAAAGACATTTTTGGTAGACAGAACTGCATGACAAAAGGCCAGTAAAGAGCATTCTTGAGGGATAAGCTCATACACTAGGATCTAAAAGCAGTAGCTTCAATATCAGAAAACAATATGGAATCCTAATTCACATCAAAAGAGATGCTCAAATTACATATTTCCCAGTACCCAATAAGCAACCATTGAGAACGGACTTCAGACTGGAGAAATCAGAGCAGAAATATGAGTTATAACACTGTTGCATGACAAATCATGAATCAGGAGAATTATAGGAGTGCATATGGACTACATGGAAGAATAATGAACAGAAGAATATTGGAGAATAATCAATGTATTTTAGAAATCAACTTGGAAAAGCTTTTAAAAAAGAAAATAATTATGGAAAATGAGCCCGAGTTATCGAGAAAACAATGCTGTCACAGAGAGAAAAGACAAGTCAGGGGGAAGAGGATAGATACTATAAATGTTTAGTTCACATCTTAAAATCGAAGCACCTTTGGCATTTAACATGGTTTTAAAGGTACACAACCTAATAATTTGTATATTCTCTAAAATCATTACAAGCTTCCTTATCGTCTGCCATCATTTAATTTAATTTTTTTAGGAGGGTGAGGTACACCTAGCAATGCTCAGTGCTTAATCCTGGCTCTACACTCAGGGATGACTCCTAGGATGCCGTTGGGGATTTATGTGGTATTGGAAATTGAATGAACCTAGATCAGCCGAGTGCGAAGCAAGTGCCCTACTCACTGTAGTATTGCCCCAGCCCTATTTAACTCAATTTTTAAATTTCTACATTTACTTACATTCAATTTCAATTAACAGTGTCAAGAAGGACAAAAATCAGTTAGAGGCATGCAGTCTGAGTTTTGGTTATGTTAATTCTGTAGATATGTCTGATGACTTTCTTGTTGCCACAGACTAAAGCTCAATTAGATATTTGCATTTGGTATTTGTCTTGTTAAAGAAGCATCTCTAATTGGGGACCTGCTCCCCATTACAGAAGATACATTTGTCCTTTGAGTGACTGTATATTTGCTTAAATTAGTTGAAAACCTAAAATCAAATTAATAAATAAAAATTGAGCTGCTTGGATTAATTTTTATAAGCAAAACACTTGAAAAGAGAAATCAGGACAGGGTTTTATGGAAAGTTAGCAATTAACAGATCAATTGAGGTGAATCACTGATACTCTGAATGTCTGTCTGCTCTTAATGGCAGCTTCATTTACATTCAATTAACTCATAAAGGAAGTGGCTGAGCGGCTTTCCCAAAGCAGCCAGGGGCTATTGGTTGAAATCTGGCAACCTCTAAAAATGCCTTGTGCTCTCTGAGTCCCACTGGAAACTATCCTGCCTTTCTCCTCAGTCCAAGTGATGGCTTGTTTGTGTGGGGCTCCTTAGGCTTTGGGGAAAAACCACACACCCCTTATCCATGGTCTCATCTGTATGCTATTATTCTTTCTGGATGTTGAGAAAAGATTTTCCTTTTTTTCCATTCAACTGGGGATGTCTAGAATAAGCATCAAAATGGTTACTTCCATTTTGAGATGAAAAAAAAAATTAAAGCAATTAAATGCTTATTTCCTTCTTAAAAGCGGTCAGGTATATTGGAGAGACAAATGAAAAGTAATTATGAGTCACTCCCTTGTGCTTTCCAGAGATTTTTATCTTGGATCTGCACATGCCTATTGAGAACTTAAACCTTTGTTGCCTCTTTTGACTTGGCAGTTCTGAAAATCCCAAAGATGAAAAGCATTCCTCAGCACATATTGTTCTCTTCCTTGATCATTCCAGAGATGTTGGGGAAGGGTTAATAAAATCTAGATTAATTAATGTTCTTTGGTTGGTATGCTTTAAAAAGGAAAGAATTTTTATCTCCAAATCGATTTTTCGCAGTCTCTTTTCACGCTCTGGGAATTTAAAAGTGCAACTATTTTTTCTGGACAGCTGAGGGCGCAAGTGCTCTGCTTTCACACCGTCAGCCAATTCTGTGCCTTGGGAAAAAGCAGCCAGCGAAGGAGCCATCTGCAGAGAGAGGATGCATGGATTAAAAAAAAAAAGAAGCTGAGAGGTGGGGGACAGCCATGTTGCAACACAGAGGAGTCTTAAACACGTTTGAGAAATATCGGGAGAAAGTGCACACAACTCGAGTTTCAATGTCATGAAGCGCATTGGGCTTACAGAATGGTGTGATTTTTAAGAAATGTTTCAGCATGTGTGACTGCTTTTAATTTGTTTTTCTTTTCTATAATTCAAAATACTAATCTAACTTCTACAAATCCACAGGAATTCAAAGGACTGCAACTAGAAAGCCGATTTTGAGCTTCTCAGCGATGTAATACATTGTATATACGTTCATTCGATTACTGTATTTTGAACATTATTTGCTTAGAGTTAATGGTTCGACTTAGTTTAGGTGCAGTGTAAAAAAGCATAGTGTTTTCTGAGAGTAGATATTTTTGTTCACTTTGAATGAATACCCTGGTCATTCATTATTAATAATAAAGCTAAAATGGCAACTTTCCAGATATTACCAAGTAACTTCGTGATGTGGAACGTCTAAAATATTTATTTGACTTGTTCCTAGAGGACATTTGAAGGTTTCAGTGTTTATGTAGCACGCACATGATATATGACACTTTAAGATTCAGTCCAAAGTACTGAATTTAGATTCAATAACAACCATGTCTTATACTGAAAACTATATTTCTACAGAACACTGAAACCACTTTAGTTTTTTTTTTCTTCAATAATTTTGGAAGTGCCTGGTCTACCTGTTGAGTCATCAAGCATCCTTGTAGCTGAGTTACTGTTTTCATTCCAAAAAGGTTCACCTGTTTACTTTGTTGCTAAAGACCAGAGAAGTTCTTTTTACAGAAATGCTAGGAAATGGTAGCATCCCTTCTAATTGGGAATGGAGTAGGTAGGCAGGCAGATAGGTAAAAAAACCCACCCACATCCCCTTGACATTGAGTTCTTGGGAAGCAATCAAATCAGTAGTAATCAAATCAATGAGTTTTAAGGTTGCCAGGATAGCCTGTGGACACAGGAATTTAGGCCTGATAAGACCTTTACCTGGCAGCAGTGCAGACCCTTACAAGACTGGATCAGCACCCAAGAGAAGCTCTAGTAGGAACAATGGCCAAGAAGCCCATCACTGCTCCTGACTCTTCCTCTTGGCCAAGAAGCCCATCACTTCTCCTGACTCTTCCTCTTGGAAGCCTCCTAAACAGGGGACTCGCACTTAGGTAGAAAGCCCCTCTGGAACAATGTCTGTGATGCACATGTACACTTGTATTGCTGCCAGGTACGCCACACCCTAGCACCTCCCCTCTTGAGATGTGTGCCTCTGTACATGAATTCTAGGGTGCATCCTTAGCCCTTTCCACTCTGGAGAAGCCCATATCAGATCTTGAATGCGGTTCTCCCTCTCTTCTTCCCTCCCCTTCCTCAAAACTTCCAAATAAAACTGGTTTTTACTTTACTGCTTGTCTCCCCCTAAAATTCTTTTGTTCGAGAGGAAAATGACCCAAGAGGCCTAGGTAAGGTTTAGAACCGACTTTCCTGCAAAGAATAAGATTCACGGTAGAATTTTACTGTCCTAGGTTTCCCCGTCTATTCTTGGGCTGGCAGAGGTGAATGAGGAAGAATGCCACAGAGTTCCTTCTCAAGGCTTCTGTCTCTCTCCTACCCAGTTCACATGAGTCACCAGGGCGCCCCCACCAGCATCAGGAAGATCAATATTGCCTAAGACATTCCTGCACGATCATTGACCAAGAAAGGGAAAGGTTCATAAAGAGACCAATTTATCAAAGTCCAACGGCCAAGACCCAGAGACTATAAAACCCAGCTCCCAGAAGTGCACGGCCGCATTGGCGGCCGCGCGACATCTTATCATCTCATTCCTACTTTGGACAAACTGGCAGGCTACCGAATGTCACCTGCCCACACGGCAGAGTCTGGCAAACTCCTCGTGGCCAAATACCAATAATAATGATGAGTCTCATTCTCCTAACTCTGAAAGAGCCTTGAATATGGCACTTTTTTAAAAAAAAATCTCAGGGCTAGGACGAAGGACACGTTACTGGGGCCTGCTCGAGGCAATTGATGAATAACAGAAAGGTCGTTGTGATGGTCATGATATATATGAGATAAAAAAGTGAGATTATGGGCAATTCTATTTATATTTTAGTCCTAGATTAATCTTGGGAAAGCAGGATGGATTCACTGTGTGTCCCTTTCCATTAGGCGCATTGGAAAGCGTTTTTCCTCTTGACCTAATGTTAATCTCCTGTGAACTCTTTCGCCCTTCTTTCTGCTGTCCCTTGAGTCTTAGTCACGTGAAGCAAGGAGATTCCATATTCATCCTTGTAAAATTCAACAGCAGATAAGAGTGACTACATTCAGTTAAAGTCGTCAAGCTCTCCACCTTTACATGTCTAGAACATTCTTGCTGATTCAGACTAAATTTAACTTCAACTGAAAAGAATTTTCCTGTGCCCTCAAAAGTTGTGATTTAAAAAAAAAATCTGTTTTGGGGACACATCCAGTTGTGCTCTCACATTCTGGATCTGCCCTCAGGGACTGCACATACATGATATATGCCACTTTTAGATTCAGTCCAAAGTACTGAATTTAGATTCAGTAACAACCATGTCTTATATACTGAAAACTGTATTTTTACAGAACACTGAAACCACTTTAGTTTTTTTTTAATCATATGGGGTCAGAACCATGTGCAGTGCCGGCGTTAGAACCAGGGTCAGCTGCATGCAGGCAAATGCCTTACTGCTGTACTATCTTCTCTGGCCAAAAACAGCTATTTTTTTTTTTTGCTCAACATGTATCACATCTAGTGTCTGTTATGCTAATTATGTCTTCCTGGAAATGAAGTTCTTTACATTCATATTTTTAACCAGATATAAGTTGATATGTGATTTATAGGCCTTTAGCCTATCAATCATTTAGTATCATGCCACTATACATAAAATCTCAATGAATGGTTACTGAGTAAATTAACAAGGCAATTAATTCAGTTTATTTCTAAAATAAAGTTAATTTCTGGAGTGGCATCTGGTAAAACTAATGGTATGAAAGTAATTCTCATCTATATAAAACTACGACTCAACCATCTAAACCAGAGGAATTAGAGTATTGCAGAAGAAGACTCATTTAATTCAATGGGATATTGCTTATGTAACTCCTTAAAAATGAGAGGGTTCAAAGTATGAGGAAACTAGGAAAAGTTTCCTTAGTAGTGACAGTAACACTAAGATATCTGAAAAAAATATTATGGGGCTATTTTATCCCTCCCTCTGGAGCGATAGCACAGCGGGTAGGGCGTTTGCCTTGCATGCAGCCAACATGGCCGACCTGAGTTCGATTCCTCCGCCCCTCTTGGAGAGCCCGGCAAGCTACCGAGAGTATTTGATATGCCAGACACAGTAACAACAAAGTCTCCAATGGAGACATTACTGGGCCCGCTCGAGCAAATCGATGATCAATGGGAGGGCCTTTACTTTACTTTACTTTACTTTACTTTTATTTTATAAAGACTTTGGGTCCACTATTTTTTTTTTTGCTCTTTGGGTCACACCCAGTGATACACAGGGGTTACTCCTTACTTTGCACTCAGAAATTACTCCTGGCAATGCTTAGGCGACCATATAGGATGCTGGGAATCAAACCCGGGTCGGCCACATGCAAGGTAAATGCCCTGCCTGCTATACTATCACTCCAGCCTCCAGGGTCCACTAATCTTAATAGCACTACAGTTACCAATCAGAAAAGAAACACTACTTGTCTATTGAAATTGCCATTCTCTAGGCTTTCACTTGGTTTTAGAGTGAAGCAAAGAAGACTCCAGTGAAGCAAATAGAGTTTCTATACCATTTAAATTCATATACATGTATGTATGGAACATTAGTCACAATTACAAACAATATTTATGGTAAATATTTATAATTAGAAGAGAGACTTAGGTATACAGTAGGAACTGAGACTAAATACTCCAAATTTATAATTAAAATGTAAAAACAAGCATATACATTTAGAAATACGGTTGAGTTTTAAAGTTTACTTCAAACCTTCAATTAGTACTTTAAGAGAAATTGAATAAGTATTTACTTAATATATATTTTTGCAAGTGTATCCACAATCTTCAAAACAGATGCATACTTAAGTACCTAAAGCAAATAATTCATCCTATTCATTTTGAAGTTATTTGGATTCTATGATAAAACAGATGTGCAATATATAGTTTCAGTTTGCTCATGCAACTGGAAATTAATTTACTAAGGAAACAAATTAGTACATATATATCATTATATAATAAAATAATAGGAGAGCCCGGCAAGCTACCGAGAGTATTCGATATGCCAGACACAGTAACAACAAAGTCTCCAATGGAGACGTTGCTGGGCCCGCTCGAGCAAATCGATGATCAACGGGAGGGCCTTTACTTTACTTTACTTACATTGTAAATATAGAACTAATTTAGAAAAAAGTTAGTGACAGCTTCAAAGATTTTTTCAAAAATTATTTTGATTTTATATGCGTCAACCTGGAACTGAATAGGTAGAGTTGGGAAAAATAGCCTCTTTGTAAAATATAGAAAACTAATGAGGATAAGGTTTAAAATGACATATTCAGAAAGGAAACTGAACCAAGATGGAGCAAACATTTTAGTATGTACAATGTGTCAGGCATTGAGCTAAAGTACCTAAGTGGACTATGAACTTCTTCAATTAAAAATTTTTAATTCACTTTTTAAATTACTTTTTTTAGCTTTGTGCCATACCTAGTGGTGCTCAGGTCTTACTCCTGGTTCTGTGCACAGGGATCAGTCCTGGCCGACTCAGGGGGACCATATGTGGTGTCATGAATAGAACTCAGGTTGAGTGTGTGCAAGACAAGAGCTCTGACCTCTGCAAAAATCTCTCCAGTACACGTTGATTTTTTTGTTGTCATATTTATTTCAGCAGAGAGCTTTCTCAGCGGTGCCTGTGCGGACCTAGGAACCATCCCCAGCGACATAAACGAACTCAGAGGTTAGGTCCGGTGATGCAGTGCTTCTCAGGATCACTGGTGGTGGGGTCACTATTACCTAGAAATGGTTGGAGGATCATGGAGTGTTGGGGATTAAACCCTATGATCCATGTGTAACGTGCATGGCAGTCCTTTGAGCTATTTCTAGGCCCTTACTAAGGATTTTCAAACACAAACATATGTACAAGTTACGAATTTATCAGCTGATGAAAGTGTGAGTGATGGCTTTCACGAAACTAATACTCTAGGGGTAATGATTCAGTAATTTCTAGTTCAGTGTTTGGTGAGTTTTACGGATTGTAATTAACCCACATTTTGAGAACCAATTGTATTTTCATATAACTTTGAGTATCAGCTTAGGTGATAAGGAGTCCCAAATCTCTTCTTTGTGGTACGGGTCAAAATTGTTTGGACTATGGATGGCTAAAGTAGAAAATAATGTATAGAGACTAACTTGTTGACTTCTTTATGCATTTGTATATTAAGATTTAAAATTGTGCTGCTATTATGGGAATGACACAGATTCCAAATTCTGATGTATGTGTGCTTTGTTTTTATTATTAATATCTGAAAACTTCAACCAAATATAAGTAAGGGGAAGACTGGGATTTTTCAAGTTGGGTAAGAAGAAAATTTGGATTTACCAGAGTCTAGAAGGTAAAGATAACTTCATTAACTAAAGAATTCAACGCAGACAGCCCTGCAGGGAACTGTAATATCAAGAATGAATATCGGTGAAGCACCTTGATATGTTTCATTACATGCATCAAGCAGCTTCTCACAAGTTAATTTTTATAAGAAAGAAATACGCTGAGATGTAAGCATAGTTCCAACTCAATTAAGGGAAGTAGTCAGAGACAAATTCAGCAGAGATCTGCGTTAAACATTCAAAGTCCTCCACGGGTCAGAGTGATAGTACAGTGGATACTTTTGATCCCCTGCTTCCCAAAGAGTCCTGAGCACCACTGAGTATTGCCCCAATGTAAAGAAAAGAAAAGAAAAAAGTTTTCCTGAGGTTTGTCTTCCTCAGCAAGTGAAGTCATCTTAAAGCAGAAACTAGTAAGTGGATTGAAAAGTTGGAGAGTCATAGGAAAAGGGAAATAAAACAAAAGTAAATTATAACCTGTGTCTGTGTCATAGATCATTCTCCCACCAAGACAGTAGGAAATTACAGAAAGCAATTTTATTCTTCTTCCTGTCTCTATCCAAATGTGTTTCAAACAAGTGATAGCACTCAAACAAAAACAATTTCTCAATAATGCTTCTGTCCTCATCCCCTTTAGACTTTCTAAAAGTCTGAAGAAACAGAAATTGCAAAGACATGTCTCTGTGTACATGATGTAGTCCTGTCTTTATACACGCATGTGGTGTGTAGAGGCATTTCTCTTTTTGTCTCTCCATTCTAGTTCTTCTTTCTCCTTTCCCTTTCTCTCTAACTCTCATGCACATGTACACAAACACACAAATATACTCTTTATATCAGTTTTGCAATCAGACTTTAGAGCAGCATAGTGGCATTAATAGTATGGTTTAGGTAACACTGTTATTTAGAATACATATGTGGAATACTGCTGACATTTTAATTATTAAAGAAGGAAAGGCTGATGAATAAAATAAACTATACAACCAAAAAACTCCCTCACGTTGGGAAAATAAATGAGGGCCAGGGAACTTGTTGCTCTAACTGTGCTAAGAACTCTGAGAAAAAGCGTTCTTCATATTCATTCTATCTAGAGCAGAACTGAAGTCAAGCAATTAGAAGAACAACTTGGATAAATATGCAGAACTTCGGATACTTATTTAGGCAGCTAGGCTATTTTCAACATAACCCATTGGATGAAAGGAGACTTTTGGGTTAAAGATGGTCTTTCGTCCCTGAAGAAGTTCCTTATCGTCACATTGTTAGACTCTGTTCAGTCTGCTATGCCACAGATATTTTGCAGGACAGAAAGGCATCCGGCGCTGGAGTGCTAGCACAGCAGGTAGGACATTTGACTTGCACGCAGAGGACCCGGATTCGATTCCCAACATCCCATAGGGTCCCCTGAGCACCACCAGGAGTGATTCCTGAGTGCATGAGCCAGGAGTAATCCCTGAGCATCACCAGGTGTGACCCAAAAAGCAAACAAACAAAAAAAAAAGAAAGGCATCCGGATGGCAACTAGGAAGACACACAGAGAGAATACTGGCTTCAGCAGAGGTGTTGATGCATAGTAAAGACTCCAGTGTCTAAGGAACAGCTGCTGCTCTCCCAGTTGCAGGAAGGGAGCCTCATAACCTGACTGCACAATGCAGCTGAGAGTGTGCTTTACCCCCCAGGAGGGCAAGGTATCACCCTCTTTGGAGAGAATGATAAGAAAGCCATTTCCCAAGGTAGCCTAGAGGTCTTTGAGGTGTCCCAGATAAAGGGACTGTCAGCACATTCAATGGAGATGCGCAAATATAAAAAAGATCTGCAGAACTTTCACGGAGGCATCTGGACCCCCAGAGAGGACATTAGACTGACTTTTGGGGCCATCCTGGCTTATTAAGAGGAATGTGTCACATCAGAGCCATCTAGGTCTGCTCCAAAAAATAAGCGAGAGTTTTGCAAGCAATAAAAAAAAAGATAGATTTTGGAGAAAGGAAGTTCTGAAAAGTGTCTTTAAGAGAGACATTTGGGGTGAGACTTTCAATAATAGCACAACAAAGTAAACGACAAAAGTAGGTTTCCATATGTTGCAGAAACTAATCTTTTTACCCAAGTACATTATAATGTATAAAAGGTGATTTATATTAAAAACATATTATTAATATTTGTAAAAGTAAAGGGCTGGAGAGAGAGCACAGCGGGTAGGGAGTTTGCCTTGCACGTGGCCGACCCAGGTTCAATTCCTCTGCCCCTCTCGGAGAGCCTGGCAAGCCCTCACGGAAAAGCCTGGCAAGCTACCCGTGACATATTCAATATGCCAAAAACAGTAACAACAAGTCTCACAATGGAGACTTTACGAGGCCTGCTCAAGGAAATCGATGAGCAATGGGAGGACTGTGACAGTGACAGTGACATAAAAGTAAAAGTGTTCATACTTTACAGAAAAAATAACAAAAAAAAGGATGCTTATATTTGGAAATATTTTTTAGATTAGATTTCATTCTCAAGCATCTATGATTTGAAAATAGAATAGCCTTACTCATATAGATGAAATCTAACTTTTATAGGCAAAATTATTAACACACACAATCCAACTGTGCCATGTGTACTTCAACAGTTAAAACAGGCATAAATTTACCTGATAGAGTTTGTAGACTATTAGTAGACTTTTATAAAAACATCAAATGTCTCACAATATCTTTCAAGTTAATGATTTCTATTTTGATTGGAAATTTTCATCTATAAGTGAAACAGAAAAGTTATAACATAAACATATCTCTTAGCTGATCAGATCGAGTGGATTTCTTGCACCGTGCCTAATGTGTAAAATAAAAAAGTGGAGATAAAAGACTTTACCGATATAAGATGTTAAAGAAAACAAGCCTGAGAGTGAATGGAAAGCAAAGGATATGGGGTGACCAGGGCACTTTGACCAGAAGAGGACTAAAGAGATTAAAGGTGTTGGTTGACGCACTTAGTGCAGCCAATGCTGCTCTCCCATCTATCCCTATTAGAGGTCTTCACGGTGAGGACAGGAACATTTCTCTTCCATCATTATATTAGAAACTGATGTAACAATCTACAAAGGGATGAATAGAAGTATATTACTGTAGCACTGTAGCACTGTCCTCTTGCTGTTCATCAATTTGCTTGAGTGGACACCAGTAACGTCTCCATTGTGAGACTTGTTGTTACTGTGTTTGGCATATTGAATATGCTATGGGGAACTTGCCAGGCTCTGCTGTGCGGGTGGAATACTCTCGTAGCTTGCTGGACTCTCAGAAAAACGGAGGAATCAAACCCAGGTCAGTGCATGCAAGGCAAACGTCCTAGGGCTCTAAACTTAAAAGAAGTCAATAAAAGGAGACTTTAGAGAAGGGATCACTAAGAAAACGATGGTTGGTCTGGATGGGAGATGTATGCCGAAAGCAGATAAAGGACCAAAACATGATAACCTCTCAGTATTTGCATTGCAAACCAAGTAGAGGGAGAGTATGGGGAATCTTGTCTGCCATGGAGGCAGTGGGAGGGTGGGAAAAGTGGGGTATACTGGGGATATTGGTGGTAGGGAATGTGCACTGGCGGAGAGATGGATGTTTGATCATTGTATGATTGTAACTCAGACATGAAAGCTTGTAACTATATCTCACAGTGAATCAATGAAATTAAAAATAATAATAATAATAATAAAAAAGGAGACTTTAACAACACTATTCAAAATAAGAAAGTCTCGGGCTAGATCAATAGCACAGCGGGTAGGGCATTTGCCTTGCACGCAGCCAACCCCAGGTTCTATTCCCAGCATCCCATATAGTCCCCTGAGCACTGCCAGGGGTAATTCCTGAGTACAGAGCCAGGAGTAATCCCTGTGCATCGCTGGATGTGACCCAAAAAGCAAAAAGCAAAAAGCAAAAAAAAAAAAAAGTCTCTATCTTTACACAAAATATAAGGTATTAACAGGCATTGATCTAGGACAATGTCACCCAAAGTGGACAATACTGCCCCAAGGGCACTGGTAGCAGCCTCAAGGGACAGTTGCGGAAGGGTGGGAGATGGAATTTTCTATTTGTTGACTTGAAGAAAGCAGATTTGCAAGGGAGCACTGGATGGCTGAATGTTATTATTATTAGATTTTATTTCTGAGAAGGGCATGGTAGGCCAAATAAACTTGGGGACCTTTGGTCTAGTGTGACAAGAAATCAGCATGAAGTATTTGTCTTACAGATTGAGGGGTCCGACCTCAGCTTAGTAACTGCCTACTGTGCCAACCCCAAACATCTCAAGGCAGATGCAGGAGTAGAGCCCAAACATCAAGGTTCACAGACCTAGCTTTATTTATTTTCTAAAGGCTTTAAACATTTTAGAGTACAAGAATTCTGAAAACAAAATAAAACCTTAGGAATTCAAGATGCAAAACAAGGAGACCTTTAGTGAGTGTGAGGCTGTTTGGAAGAAATAGGGAGGAAGCTGAACCTCCACGATGCTGCTATATTCAAGGCCTTTCAGAAACCTCCAAACTTAAAAAAAAAATAAAAAAGAGCTTTTATCTGCCTTTTCTTCCAATGAACAATAAGTCTGTTATCCTAAGTATCAACAGCTTTCAAAAACTATAAAGCTTTTGAGGAAATAAGAGTGTGTTAATATTTAAGCAGTACTACATCTTCTTGAGAGGAAAAGAATACCCACATTTTAACTTTCCATTTTCATTTTCAATTAATTTGTTTTATTCCATCTTTTCTTTCTGTTGCTTTACATATTTAGCAATTATGTGGCAAATCTTAGAGCAACTACTACTTGGAAAACAACTAGATTGCAATCCATTGAGAGAGGGAGAGGGAAATGGAGAGGGAGAGGGATGGATGGGAAATGGAAGGGGTAAGACTGGGGCCATTGGTGGTGTGAAATGTACGGTGATGAAGGGATGGGTGTTGGAACATTGCATGACCAAAACCCAGTGAACACCTGCGAAACTGGGAGTCTCAGAGTGACTGAAAAGAAAAAAAAAAGAGTTCGAACAAAGGAGATTCTTAGAGGTACACTTAGTAAAATGTAGGATTCTAAGAGAAAGGGTAGGGTCATACTCGGGGTATCCAAAAGAGAGGACACATGTCCAGAACGGTTTGTTGAGAAGATAATACTTGGATAAGGATTTGAAAAACAAGGAGGAATAACCTGACTGGGGAATAAGGGACTCATTCCAGATAGCTAGGGTAGCATACACCGAGACAGGAAATAAAAAAGAAACTCGGTTGAGGATCTTGTGAATTGTGAGTGTATTTAATATTTAGCACAACAGGTAAAAATCAGAAACAGAATAAATTAAATAATTAGGTTAGGAAATGTCTTAATCTCTTTCTACCTATTAAGCCATAGATAATAGCACTGTAGCACTATCCTCCTATTGTTCATCGATTTGCTCGAGTGGTTCCAGTAACGTCTCCATTGTGACTTTGCAGTAACTTGTTACTGTGTTTGGCATATCAAATAGGTCATGAGTAGCTTGCCAGGCTTTGCTGTGCAGGCAAGATACTCTCGGTAGCTTGCCGGGCTCTCCGAGAGTGGCAGAGGATTCGAACTCGGGTCGGCCTGGTCGACCACGGGCAAGGCAAACACCCTACCTGCTGTGCTATCACTCCAGTCCGCCATAGATAATAACAGTATCTATTCCCACTTTTGCGGGGGTTG
Organism: Sorex fumeus; assembly: GCF_029834395.1. Taxonomy (NCBI): domain Eukaryota; kingdom Metazoa; phylum Chordata; class Mammalia; order Eulipotyphla; family Soricidae; genus Sorex; species Sorex fumeus. The sequence continues at coordinate 6,818,424 of NW_026606322.1, read as the reverse complement.
GGGGCGGCACGACCATCAGCGCTCTCTGTGTTTGTGTGTGTGTAGGCAAGAGAGCTATTCACTGAGATACTTGAGAATCATGACTCTACCCCATGAATTCGCTTGCAAAACATGCACTTCAGCCCTTTGAGACATCAACTGATTTCAGGTTCCCCTTTTATAGAACTTCCTTCAGGTAATGAGAAGTGTAAATTAAAAGTACAACATGCAGCCATTTTCATTTATCAGTGGAACAAATATCATGAGGTATATGAGAGGAAGATTAGTTAAAAGGCACCTGCACATTTCCTGGAATAAGTATAAATAATACAACTGACCCAGCATGTAAACAAACAAATAGCAATATATTTCTGAGTTGAAAAATCATGTGAATCCTTTTACTCTTAATTTATTCCACTGATGGATTCAGATATGTGATAAATCATGTAGGTCTCAGTGTATTACATGGTAATAACTTGATATGTATTTAATATAGGCATAGATTAATACAATTATCATATTTATATATTAATATCAACATAATTTACCATTAATAGATAAATTGTACTTATTAATAAAAATTTTAATAATATTTCAATGAATTTAAATACAATTATGTTATTAATACATTAATACCAATATTAATGACTTATCCATAAATAAAGGTATAGGTAGGCTTTGGAAATATATATATATATATATATATATATATATATATATGAATGTGCTCAGGGATCACTCCTACTGGGGGGAATGTATTCAGTGCCAAGGATTGACCCCGGGTTGGCAGTGTGCAAGACAAATATCTTATCAGTATATTATCTCTTTGGCCTCTTTTTTTTATTATTGAATCTGAGAAGAACCCAGAACTTTTTGATGGCTATTTTTTTTGTCTTTTAGTATTGTGACTCTAATAAATAACCCCTTATATTAAGAATACTTCTTTGTCCCAGTATCTAAAATTAGGCAACTATGAAACCCAATGAGGAAATTCAGGTGAAATGTCTAGCATGGTCTAACATGTAGGTCAGTATCCACAGAAGACCCTATTATTAGGAATTAGTTACTAATGAAGGTTCTCAGCAGCCACTGGACATTTCTAAGAGAAAGTGATTCAATTATATCTGTACTTTAAAATGATATTCTGGTCAGTAGGGGGATAAAGTGGAGACACAGTGGGTAAGAAAACTAGTTAGAAGCTTATTAATATTGTCAAGAAAAAAAAAAACAAACTACAGTTCTAGGCTTTAGTCTCAGAACTGGGAGAAGGCAATTCAGGAAAGATGTCAAAGATGTAAAGTTTTCAATATGTACATCAAAGAAACAGTAAAAAAAGAGAAAACACACATTTATAATATATGACATATTATAATTATAATATAATAGTATATATTTTATTTATAATTCCCCACACTATCACTGTCCTCCCGTTGTTCATAGATTTGCTCGAGCGTGCCCAGTAACGTCTCCATTTTGAGACTTGTTGTTACTGTGTTTGGCATATTGAATACGTCACAGGTAGCTTGCCAGGCTTTGCTGCACGAGCGAGATACTCTCGGTAGCTTGCCTGGCTGTCCGAGAGGGCCAGAGGAATTAAACTGCTCGGCCGGGCTGGCTGCACATAAGACAAACGTCCTACCGCTATGCTATTGCTCCAGTCCTATAATTCCCCATTGTTATATTTATAGAGATCTAAAATAATTTATTATAGCATATATAATATATACTATACATTATATCACTGTCACTGTCCTCCCGTTGTTCACCGATTTGCTCAAGCGGGCCCAGTAACGTCTCCAATGTGAGACTTGTTACTGTGTTTGGCATATCGAATACATCATGGGTAGCTTGCCAGGCTCTGCCGTGCGGGCGAGATACTCTTGGTAGCTTGCCGGGCTCTCCAAGAGGGGCGGAGGAATCAAACTCGGGTAGGTCATGTTGGCCGCTTGCAAGGCAAACGCCCTACCTGCTGTGATATCACTCAAACTACTATATATTATATATAGTATATATATGCTAAATAAATTATTTTAGGTCTCTATAACAATGGGGAATTATACATTATTTGACTAAAGTTTTGGACAAACTGGCAGGCTACCGAATGTAGACTGCCCACACGGCAGAGTCTGGCAAACTCCCAGTGGCGTAGCCAATATGCCAAATACCAGTAACAATGATGGGTCTCATTCTCCTAAAGAGCCTTGAATATAATCTCAGGGCTAGGATGAAGGAGACACTACTGGGGCCTGCTCGAGGCAATCGACGAATAACAGGATGGTTGTGATTCGTCGTGGTCGTGACTAAAGTTACTAGTGTAACTCTTTGGGGGGTGAACTATACCCGGCTCAGGGCTTAATCCTAGGGATCATTCCTAGTGGACCTCAACGGACAAGATGCCAGGGATCAAACCCAGCTCTGCTGCGGGAAAGGCAAGTGAGTGCCCTACCCTCTGTACTATGGCTCCAACCCCTAGAGGGATAATTTGATCTGCCCTCTTTTCACCTCAGCCTTAATTTTTAGGGAGCAGGCTTCGCAAGTGGTATTTGGGAGCTTGGGGCTTCTCTCAGTGATTCATAGCTAACTGGGACGGTACTTAAGTGCAAAGGTCCGAGAATGCAGCACTACTCAGGGTTTGTACAGTTGAAAGGCTTAGGGGCCTTCAGGGCTGCACCCAGTGACGTTGGGGACATCCTATAGTGTTGGGTGAGAAACCAGAGACAGCTGCATGGAAGGCCTGTGCACTTAACCCTTTCCTATCTCTCTGGATTTCAGTTAGATCTCCACTCCTACTCTTTCGTTTTGTTTCGTTTTGGGGCCACACCCAGAGGTGCTCAGGGCTTAGTCCTGCCTCTGCCTCAGGGATCACTCCTGGCAGGCACAGGGGACCATCTGAGGTTCCAGGGATTAAACCTGAATGCAAGCAAACACCCACTGGACTCTCGAACCCACTGTTCACATTCTTTCCAGACACTATGAAGCACACTATCTGTATCCACACATTTGCGTGTACCTGTACAGATTCTTACTTACTTGGTCATGGAATGAATTCTCTCCTTTAAGCTGGGAAATCCCTAGTATCATAGCACCTCAGGACCAGAACCCTTACTTGGAAATATCCCCTCCACTTCAGTAGCCTGAGTGGCAAGGAGGTCTCTATCTCTGAGGACCAGACACTTGTCGATCCCACCTCCAGAAACCCTGCAATTTGGGAAGGTGTTTTTAGGCGATGCCACCATGGAACTACTCAATACTTTTTATTTTGAGCCTGACTTATTTTTTTTTACATAGTTCCACTGGTAGGCATCATTTATATCTGCTCCCTGTGGAGAAGATCTATTTCAAAACATTAGAAAAATATAAAACATGCGACTATTAACATGGTAATTCAAACTATCCCCCCCCAAATCATCCCAGGTAGTTAGAAATTTGCATTGATTTTTATGAGAGAAAAGAGACTGATTGATATCTATTTATATTTCCAATCATGGTTTAAACATAAATCTCCAAAAATGTTGCCTTGATTGCTTTCTGTCTCTTCAATTTCTGGAGGCCCGCTCAAGCAATTTTTCCGGGTCTTTAACTGGTTCTAGAGAGAGTATGTGTGACAAGAAGGTCACACTGGCCTCCCACAGAACCTACCCTAGAGACACTTACATAAGCTTTTAACCTAAACATTTGCATTCAGAATGAAAAAGCTTTTCCAGTTAAGTCAAGTCAGGAGAAGCCTGACTCACAGAAATTTACAGAAGCTGCAAGCAGGCTGGGCCTCCAGGGGGCAATGCTCTCTGGGGTGTTTAATAAACACTTGCAGGTTGACTGACTATCAGCCTGCCTCTGTGCTGAGGGGCTGCTGTACTCTCTCTGAGCACATAAATAAGAGGGGAAAACGAACCTTCTAGAACCCTGAGCAGCAGGGCTGTTCTCATGGGCATCTGGAAGCGCCATCTCACTTACACTGATCAGAAGGCTAGTCAGACGACCTCTGGACACCACATAACATTTACAAGAATCTGTTCCTGACTTAATATTTTTTTTTACCACTAGACATCTACAGTTGTTAGGTGCAGGATACGGGTCCTAGGATTCTCCTGTCACAATTCAAATTCCTGCAGGGCACACAGTTCAGGCTCCAAAAGTCTAAAGCACTTAGATTTCGTCTTGTTGCCCTGCTTCCTAACAGGACTGTCATGTAGCTATCGAGTAAAAGAGAACAGCTCTCATATTAAACTGGGTTAAATATGAAGGCTGGGCTGGAGCAATAGTACAACAGGTAGGGTGTCTGCCTTGCAAGAGGATGGCCTGGGTTCGAGTCCTCCGTCCCTCTCAGAGAGCCCGGCAAGCTACCGAGAGTATCCTGCCCTCATGGCAGAGCCTGGCAAGCTCCCCGTGGCATATTTGATATGCCAAGAACAGTAACGACGAGCCTCACAATGAAGACTTTGTTTAATCATTTAACGGCATAGTTTCACAGACTCTACATAGGCATACTGTTGTTTAAATTGGAGAGATTGCTGCATTTCTCTCTCCCATTTTCATTTCATAGTTTAATATGGTAATATATGTATTTTCTATATGAAAACTCCATGATAGTTAAAAACACAAGTACTTTTTAGACTTATTGAATGTCATAGAATTCAAGAATAGCTTTTATAAAGAAATAGCCACTGTACAATAAACATCTATATTCCTCTCTTTCAACCTTACCCTTGTTACTTATATGCAAGTGTTGTTTATTCTCCCTCCCCAGAAAAATATGTTAAAGACTGGCCCCCAAGCAAAATAAAGTCATAAAAACCACAAAAAGCTCTATTATTAGACTGAGAAACCGTCCAAGAAAAAGAGAGAGCTACTCATAATCTGAGGTGAGGCCAGTGTCCAAGACAATATCTCTAACACCAGGTAATCCTGTCAAGGATCGTCTTCTCACATATTAAACTAAGAGACCCCTCGGAGTTACTTCCATCCACTGGCTTCTATACTAACCAAGCCAACCAATACATTGGACCCAGAGATTAAATTGACAAGTTATTCACATTCATGCTATTGCTAGCACTCTTTAAACAACAAAGGTCATTTTCAAAATATATAAAGACAGCCTTTGGCCTGGATCCCTTTGGCATTCCCCAGAGCTCTTAGGATAAGGACCCATCTCTCCATTGTGATCTGCAGCCGCCTTCCTGGAATCTCTGCCATTATTCAGGCCATTCTCGCACATCTGGACAGACAGTGTGGCTCTTTCTTAAATGCCGAACCCATTCCTTCTTCAGAGTCTAATTGTTCCTTTTGGCAGCAAGTTCAGCTTCCTTTTCTCATGGACAAGTTCCATGCACAATTAGATTTACTTTCCTCAGAATTAATATTTAGTCTTCACCATTCCTTACTCTTACACCATACCCTTATTCATTATTATTATTATTATTATTATTATTATTATTATTATTATGGTGTGTGGGGGTCAGGCTGGAGTGATAGCACAGTGCGTAGAGCGTTTGCCTTGCACGCGGCCAACCTGGCCGACCCAGGTTTGATCCCTCCGTCCCTCTCAGAGAGCCCAGCAAGCTACCGAGAGTTTCTTGCCCACACGGCAAAGCCTGGCAAGATACCCGTGATGTGTTCGATATGCCAAAAATAGCAACAACAAGTCTCACAATAGAGACGTTACTGGGTCCACTTGAGCAAATCAGTAAACAGCAGGAGGACAGTGACATTGACACTGTGGGAGAGAAACTTGACACTTCTCAAAGGCTACTTCTGGGTCTGCTTAGAGGTCACTCCTGCAGGCTTGGTTACCATTAGAAAAATGAGGTCACAGGGATTCAATCCAGGTGGGCTGCAGGCAAGGCAGGCTCCCTCTTAGCTGTGCTCTCACAGGCCCCTGCACCCGTACTTACTTTATTCAGATACCTTAGATTTTTCATTCTAATGTTTCTCAAGAGCATAAGTAAATATTTACCACTGGTGTCTTGTGTAATGTGTTCCTCTTTAATTAGGCTTATAATATAGCAGCAACTTGAGTACTGATATCCTTGATATATCTCTGATTAGGCAGTATCAAGCTCAGACCCAGCAAATCTGAGTTCTTTACTAATCATTTGGAAAATAAATAAACCCACGGCAATTTTCTAAAAAGTCATGCCTTATGATGTTTGGTTAGGAATACAATGAGTTAAGAAAAACCAAGAATGGTATACTGCACTCCCTGGATAAAACAATGAGAAGGGGGTGTTAGAATTATTTTTCTCAAATTTTGTATGTTACAATCAATTTTAAGATAGATTCTTAGCTTAGATCCCACACCCAAGCATGCAATTTATATTCTATTCTTTTGTTCTGAGTTTTGATCTGTGACAGTTTCAGACAAAGGAAAAATAAATTTAGAGAACCGCAGAGGGTTGGTGAGGGAATAAAAAAACATCTTTCCTTACCAGTCAGCAGAAGTTCATTGATACTATTAAAATAAATTTTCCTTGAAAGTTCTTCATTTACAAACTGCAAACAAGATAATGTCAATCTTTATAAATGAGTCTAAGGTAATTCTTAAAAGCAAGTGTACATTTATTTATGGCAATATTTTAAATTATATGCTTATAAGATATTTTGTTTTACATAAACAGTAGATTTTCTTGTATTAAATTTGAATGAAGTACATAAAGACTTCATGAAATGAAAACAAAGACTTGAGAAATTATGGCAGCATATTCAGTATTGGCTCTACTTGGCACTTGACAGTTGTATGATTTTTGAACAAGTGAGTTTTGAGTTCTGCTCTGCATTTCAGGTTTCTGCCATATGAAAGGTGAGAATTTCCATCTGTCAGCAGAAATATTGTGAAATTCAGATATTTGATGTTGAAACATCAAGACAAAAATCTGGTGCATATTGGATTGCTAATACAGACTAATTCAATGTAAATCTAAATCCCTTTCCACTTTCCAGGAGTTTTTAATTGATCCCTCTGCTAAAAATTACCTCCATTTCTCAGTAAATCCAGTCATGTGTTTGGATTCCTTTGAGCCTCTATATTTTTAATTGGATAGTTCCGATCCAGGTTTATTCTAAAGGCCTGGATTCTACAATCAAATTACAAATCAATCAACAATTACAAGAAAAACAATTAATGACTGGAAATAGTTTGAATCATCAAATTACTTCATGGCGTGGTCCTCTTTGTCTCTCATTAGATTTGCTTCCATGTGAGAGAGTTGCAAGTGCCCAGAATGTTAGGAAGAGTTGCCCTCCTTGGGATCAATGTTAATACCCAACAAAGGTTAAGACACTTGCCTTGCACAGGACAAATCTTGGTTTTATTGATATACAGCATATTTTCTTGAACATCCCCGGGAGCCACTTCAAGTCACAGAGCTGTGAGTAGCCCCTGACACTACTTGCTATGTCCTCCCAGCAAAAATACCAAAGAAATTCCATCCTTTACGACATTAACCTATGGCATATGTTCACCAATAAAATCCATCCATGGCATTTTAGGTCTACCAGGTGAGCTTGAGGAAAGAAGAAGATCTGCGTTGTCACTGTTGGCTGTTTCAAATAAAGGAAGCTTCATCCATGTTCTATGTTGCTTTGGAGCATACATTCTCAACGAAGGCAATAGCCTCCTCAAGGGAGTGAAAAAAAAATCCTAGCTATTACCTGACGTTGTGATCCCCCAAAGAGTGATGGAAATCATAGATTGCATATTACTGCATCAAACTTTTATGACACAATAGGAGTAACAATTAGAAAAAATATTTTAAAATGTCCTTGGGGTATGATAATAATAACATTTTAGCAGAAAATCCTCTTAGTGAAAAAGGAGTATTCTCTTAGGGGATATTCAGGCGTAGGCTAGTTACTCACAAAGTAGAAAGAGAGAAAACTGATGTTACCCAAACTAACATAAGTAATTTTGAAAATCAAATTTTCTATGGGAAGAGGGCAGAGAGAGGGAAGGACTCTTTGAGGTGGAGGAACACTGACACTGACTGTGGTCTGGAGTTGGAACTCTGAATGCCTGAAGCTCTGCTATCAACAGCATTATAAATCACATTTCTCCCTCAGAGAGTGGTCTTAGCATGGTGGTGGCTGGTTCTGGAGGTCTTCGGCTGCCGGAGCCCTGGTCGGGATGGGGAGGGAAACTCAACCCGCTCCTCTCCAAGGTGCTCCGGCGAGGACAACCAGGTGTGGGGGCAGGAGACTCTGCCACCATGCTGAGACCACTCTCCGCACACATGAAGGTACCAGTAGAGGAACAAAGGCATGCGGGTCCCGGGACTGAGATCTCCAAGCCTACTCGGATCAGGGCTGAGCATCCTCCACCCAGATCCTCCAAACTCCAGTAGGCAGGGGTCACACCCACCAACTGGCCCCCTGGCGCCGTGTAATCCCATCAACGGCCAAGACTCAGAGACTACAAAACCCAGCTCCTGGAAGCTAGACATCTTATTATCTCATTCCCACTTTGGCCAAACTGGCAGGCTACCGAATGTAACCTGCCCACACGGCAGAGTCTGGCAAACTCCCCGTGGCGTACCCAATATGCCAAATACCAGTAACAATGAAGGGTCTCATTCTCCTAACACTGAAAGAGCCTTGAATATAACTTTTTAAAAAATCTCAGGGCTAGGACGAAGGAGATATTACTGTAGGGGCCTGCTTGAGGCAATCGGCGAATAACAGGATGGTCATAATCGTGATTTCTCCCCCAATTGAAGCGAACAAACAAACATGGGTTTTGACTCTATTTTTGAGATATGGCAAGAGCACTGTAACAGGAGTCATGCTGGCCTACATTTTAATCATGGGGCAACCACCCCAGTTCTGTAAAGATTGGGACTTTGAACTTGCCATTAAATGTACAATGCTGCTGACTACCATCACGTGAACTGATTTTTCAAGAACAGAGTGAAGAAGTAGAGATAAGAATGCCCCAGGCCTGGTTCAGAGCAGGCATTGCAGTACATGGCTGCCATTGTCATTTTCATGGCCAGGGAATATGGGATAACCAGGAACCCGGAGCGAGGTGTCCCAACAAGAGAGCAGCCTTCAGCAATGCAAGGTGGGAAAATGCACTACCCAACTGAACTGGCTGACTTCTCATTTTCCCTTGTAATTTAGATTCAGCATCAGTTGGACGGCGTTGAGCCATGGAATTACTTTGTTACTTCCAAATAATTAGGCTCCATTCTTCTTTTCTTTGGGCCTATAACCCCGCCACTGTGCTACTTTTCAAATTCTGGCGTGACGGCATGTTGCATGAGGAAATTCTGAGAAGCACTCACTCCAACCCAAGTTTGCAGCCAAACACCTTTCAGCCAGGGAGAGCAAATGAGGGAGGGGCTTAGCTAAAACTTCCCGAGTAGTCCCTTGAGGACTGGAGCAGGCCTGTCTCCCAGACTCCTTCCACAGAATGATTTATGGAGGACACACAGAGCAGAGCGGAGAGAGATATTTCATGCTTAAAAGGCTGATTTTTGATTTGATTTTAGAAGTCCTAGGGATTCACTGGAGGACAAGAAAGACAAAGAGGAGAATTACACAGCTCCTGTTCTTTAAGAAAAACAATTATAAGAGATAAAGCAGGCAAGGAAATAATGAGTTGGTGTTTCTGTAAACGCATCTGTTTATTTCTCTTATAATTCTCCTGAAATATTGCATTTCTTTTGCGTTCAGAGACTGATTTTCCTACTCATTTTTATTTTTTAATCACTCTTTAAGCAAATGAAAGAAGATAGAATGATGGATAGAGAAAGAGGGAATAATAAAGTCAGGAAAAGTGATTTTCTTAATATTTAACCGAGAGTTTCTTGCCCACGTGGCAATGCCAAATACAGTAACAAGTCTCAAAATGGAGACGTTACTGGATCCACTTGAGTAAATCGATGAACAACAGGAGGACAGTAGCATAAAAAAATCCCACAAATATAGCAAAATTGTTTTAAGTCTCAATTAAGGTTAATGAGTATAAACATATAGAAAGAGGTGTTTATGGGGCCAGAGCGATGGTACAGCGGGTAGGGTATTTGCTTGCACATGGCTGACCCGGGTTCAATCCCCGGCCTCCCATATGATCCCCCAAGCACTGCCAGAAGTAATTCCTGACTGCAGAGCTAGGAGTAACCCCTGAGTATCATTGGGTATGACCAAAAAAGCCAAAAAAAGAAAAAAAGGAGGTATGCACAAATCCTTTTGGAAAACTTCAGAATACACTGTTCAAGACATTTAAGGTGTTAATCGATTTAAGGAAAATATATATGCTATGTTGTTAGGAGCAACATTAATTTTTTTTTTTTTACTTTTTAATGAATCGCTGTGAGGTACAGTTACAGACTTAAAAACTTTCGTGTCTACATTTCAATCATACATTGATAGAGTACTTATCCCTCCATCAGTGCCCATTCTCCACTACCAATGTTCCCAGTATCCCTCCCATTCCCCCATCCCCAGCCTCGCGCCTCTGTGCATCACGGTCCTCCCATTGTTCATCGATTTTCTCGAGCGGGCCCAGTAACGTCTCCATTGTGAGACTTGTTACTGTATTTGGCATATCGAATACATCACGGGTAGCTTGCCAGGCTTTGCTGTGCGAGCGAGATACTCTCAGTAGCTTGCCAGGCTCTCTGAGAGAGGCGGAGGAATCAAACCGGGTCTGTGCATCATTAATAATTAATAATTAATAATCGGAGAGCCCGGCAAGCTACCGGGAGTATTCGATATGCCAGACACAGTAACAACAAAGTCTCCAATGGAGACGTTACTGGGCCCGCTCGAGCAAATAATTTTATATGTGTGTTTATTGTGTCGGGAGAAATGGCATCACAGTTTACTTTTACTATGGAGAGAACACTTTTTTTTTGGTGGGGAGGGCACACCTGTCAGTGCTCAGTGACTAAGGAATTATGCTATATTTCATTTGACTGTATAAAATAATGAAAGTAAGAACAGAGGAAGGAATAGATAATTTCCTTCATGATTCTTTGATAATGCCAGTTTCCTGGTGCAGCTTCTGCACAATTGATCGTCACACATTTGTAACATGTCCACATGCATATCACTGAGCTAAGCTCTTCCTGTCACTAGTCAGTCTGTCTGACTACTTTAAAAAGAGAGGAAATAAAGTGAACAGGAGGAATTGCCAATATGCAAGACTGAGAAAGAACTTGAGATGAATTAAATTCAACCCTCTCCTGTCCATTATGAAAATCAGAAACTTTCAGTAATTCTCCATTTTGTAAGTAACACTCATGTGTTTTTACTGCCTTGGATAATGTATCAGAGAACAAATTCAAAGCAACTGCTAACTGATGGTGCTTATTCAATTTTTAAGAAAGCAGATGAAATATTTGTTGTAGAAAATGGAAAAATATAGTGTGAATTAAGCATGAAGAAAAATTGTCTGACCTGACCCAAACTGAACTGCAACTGATAATGCATGCTATTGTAATATATGCAAGCTTATATGTCTGGAACTTGACGAACAAAGCAAAAAAATGTCTGAAAACACTTTACTTAGCTATTAAACACTTGTGGCATTTTCTCTCTCATTATAGCAGTAAATTACAGCTAGGTGGGAGCCCATTCTCAGCCTCACAGAATTGGCTTCCTGCGACCATCCCCCCAATTAGTTACCAGCTGAATGACTTTGCAACCACAGATTTAGATTAAAAACAGTTTTCATCTCAAGAGTAATTCACAGTAAGGAATGTTCCTCCCCTCACCCCATGACCTTTCAGAATGCCATCACTTTGCAGAGAATAATACAGAATGGAATCTGCTCTTAGTATTCATCTTACACTGGATTCTGGAACAAAATCGCGAGGCAGCTGAGGTCTGTGGGGACGGTTGCAATTTCATTTTTATGAATTTGAATATCATTCTGTTTTCAGCCAGTGCATATGGACATTGTAGCGTGTGCTTTGTAGATTCAGTAGTAATTGAAGAGATGTGGAGAGTATAGGAGAGCAATACTATTAAAAACAAAAAAAGAGCAAATCTTGAAAGCGTGTCTAAATGTTACCATTCAAGAATAAAAACATGATGGAAAATGTATGTGCAAAATGTGTAGCAATAGACTGATTAAAAACACTTATTACAGACTTTTCAAATTTCTGAAGAAAGACGTTCTTGAGGAGGCCATTCTTTGACCTCTCTTGATGCCCGGGAATTTCGCATATCGAGAGTGTAGTCAACTAATCTCTCCCCTCCCCTCCCCTCCCCTCCCCTCCCCTCCCCTCCCCTCCCCTCCCCTTCCCTCCCCTCCCCTCCCCTCCCCTCCCCCTCTTCCCTTCCCCTCCCTTCCCCTCCCCTCCCCTCCCCTCCCCTCTCCTCCCCTCCCTCTCCTCTCCTCCCCTCCCCTCCCCTCTCCTCTCCTCTCCCTCTCTTCTCCTCTCCTCTCCTCTCCTCTCCTCTCCCCTCCCCTCTCCCCCTCCCCTCCCTTCCCCTCCCTCCCCCTCCCCTCTCCTCTCCTCCCCTCCCCTCTCCTCTCCTCCCCTCCCCTCTCCTCTCCTCTCCTCTCCTCTCCTCTCCTCTCCTCTCCTCTCCTCTCCTCTCCTCTCCTCTCCTCTCCTCTCCTCTCCTCTCCTCTCCCCTCCCCTCCCCTCCCCTCCCCCCTCCTCCCCTCCCCTCCCTCTCCTCTCCTCTCCTCTCTCTTCTTCATAGCACTTTTATAAGGATTTAATGAGCATATCCATACCAATAGTGCAATGTAAACTTAAAAAAATTGTGAAGTATTAAAGCATTTTGAGATTTTCAGTTTCAATATTATTTAGGGACAGGGTGGGGAAAGAAGTCCTTGGACATTGTGGGGCTGGATTCAATCCTCAATGCATATGGTCTCAAAGCCTTACAGGTGTGGTCCCTGGTTAGTGTTTTTTAATATGTTTTATATCTGCAGCCGGCAATAATTTGTAGATGTGATCTGAGAACCTATGAATACTTGATTTGAGAACCTGTGAATAAAGGAAACTCTGAACATGAAAAAAAAAGATTTTCAGTTTCTCACCACCTACTAATACTTGGATTTGTAGAGTTGCAAGAGTCTTCATAAATTGTCTAGAAATATATGACAAAGCAGTCTGCTTCACTAACATAGATGAACAAGACATCAGCTATCATATAGACCCTAGCAGTGATGATGGATGATTCGTTAATTTATTAACTAGAACTTCCATTGATAGATATTTTAACTATTGGAAATTGCCTCACAAAAACAAACGTTAAGAAATATTTTTTATTTTATTACACTCACGAATATATCAAAGATAATATAATAAGTAGTGTTCAAATTCAGTCAGAACTGAGGTCTGCTTAGTAGTGTGCACAGAGAATCTAATTTAGTCCTCTCAATAAATCTAACAAAGCATTTTATTTACACATACAACAAAACTGAGATTGGGCAATTTGAAATCATCTGAAATCACACATTAGTGAATGTTAAGAAATGATATGGGTAAACTTTTTAAATTGGAACAAGCTAAGAAGAAGAAATAGTTATGAAGGTCAGAAGTTTGATGAACTTGTATGATATTTGTAGTTGTTTTCTTCCTTCTGTCTCTAGTCTTCTCTTTGTCACTATCCGTTCATTGTGAACTTGGTAAAATTAAAATGTGCCCTTTTTTCCTTATAAAATAAGAAAAACAAAAGTAATACATCCCAGGAATCTCTCAGGGTTGTCTGATCAAGTTAATGAGTTAATATTTTAGGAATATTTAATGAAAGCATATCCTAACTGAAAACTGAAAATTCTATTACCTGAATGAGCAAGAATATTAATCAACAGTATCACTATAGCCTGTACTTAAATTTGATTTTAATAGTAGCATTTCGTTAGCATAAGAGAGAACAGAGCACCTGCAGACATAAAATTAAATCAGTTAACTTAGATCTTAGGGAAACGGAAATAATAGAAACACAGAATGTTCTGTGATTTGTGTTGGTCACAGAATTTGTTGATATTTTAACCACAGAGAACTTCAAGACCTCTCAATACCTTGAGTTATGTACTAACTTGGGAGTTGATAGAAGAACCCATGTAAACATAATCATCCATGCTGCTTCTTTTTTTTTTTTTTAGGAGAATCGACAGTTACAAAGTTACCCAGTTCTACATTGGGTTTCCGTCATACAATATTCCAACACTTGCCCCTTCACCAGGCTGGAGCGATAGCCCAGTGGGTAGGGCGTTTGCCTTGCATGTGGCCGACCCAGCAAACCCGGGTTTGATTCCTCCATCCCTCTTGAAGAGCCTGGCAAGCTACCAAGAGTATCTTGCGTGCATGGTAAAGCCTGGCAAGCTACCCGTGACGTATTCGATATGCCAAACACAGTAACAACAAGTCTCACAATGGAGACATTACTGGGCCCGCTCGAGCAAATTGATGAATAACGGGAGGACAGTGCCCCTTCACCAGTTCTTCTTCACCAGTGTACGTTTTCCAGCACCAATGTTCCCAGTTTCCCACCTCCCACCCTGCCCCCCCCCCAAGCCTGCAGGTCCTCTCCTCTCCTCTCCTCTCCTCTCCTCTCCTCTCCTCTCCTCTCCTCTCCTCTCCTCTCCTCTCCTCTCCCCTCCCCTCCTCTCCTCCCCTCCCCTCTCCTCTCCTCTCCTCTCCTCTCCTCTCCCCTCCCCTCCTCCCCTCCCCTCCCCTCTCCTCTCCTCTCCTCCCCTACCCTCCCCTCCCCTCCTCCCCTCCCCTCTCCTCCCCTCCCCTCCCCTCCCCTCTCCTCTCCTCTCCTCTCCTCCCCTCCCCTCTCCTCTCCTCTCCTCTCCTCTCCTCCCCTCCCCTCCTCCCCTCCCCTCCCCTCCTCCCCTCCCCTCCCCTCCTCCCCTCACCTCCCCTCCCCTCCCCTCCCCTCCTCTCCTCCCCTCCCCTCCCCTCCCCTCCCCTCCTCCCCTCCTCTCCTACCCCCCCTTCCCCTCCCCTCCCCTCCCCTCCCCTACTCTCCTTTTCTCACATCTCCTCCCCTCTCCTCCCCTCTCCTCCCCTTCCCTCCCCTCCTTTCCTCTCCTGTCTCTCCTTTTATCATTGTGGTTTGCACCACAGAGACTGGCATACATTCTTCTTGACCTTTCAATAAAGCGTAGAACAAATGTCTAATCCTGCTTTGCTTTTCTTTCCATCTCTGCTCTGGAGTTTCCACCTGGCCTTTGAAGTTGTCATGAACCCAGCCCATTATAGTTAGCCAGTGAGCTCAAAATAGCGGTGACTTGATCTACATTCAGGATCCAGGATTACATTTAATGACAAACTGACATAAGATTCTCCTCTAAGTTTAAACATCTAGATGGAAATTGTAAAGACCAGAACATTTATTGGATTATTTTAATGATGATGAAAATATGTTAAGGGAGATAGTTTCATCATGATTATAAAAATTTTTCTCTTCAACTCTCCCTGAAATGGGTAAAGGAACTTAATCCCAAGATCATACCTTACTTGCTTCAGAAAACATAAAGCGTTAGTCATTTAAATTTGTTATTGCCGTAGGCTTCATCCCTGGGATGCAAGGCTGGTTTAACACTCGGAAATCAATCAACATAATCCATCATATCAACAAAAGAAAAGATAAAAATCATATGATCATATCAATAGATGCAGAGAAAGCATTTGACAAGATCCAGCACCCGTTCATGATGAAAACCCTAGCCAAAATGGGAATAGAGGGGACTTTCCTCAATATAGTTAAAGCCATCTACCACAAGCCTACAGAAAGCATCATCCTCAATGGGGAAAAACTGAGAGCCTTCCCCCAAGATTAGGAATGAGACAAGGATGTTCACTCTCTCCAATCCTGTTCAATATAGTACTGGAAGTACTTGCAATAGCGATTAGGCAAGAAAATGATATTAAGGGCATCCAGGTAGAAAAGGAAGAAATCAAGCTCTCACTATTCGCGGACAATATGTGACTATACTTAGAGAACACTAAAACCTCTACCAAGAAACTCCTAGAAACGATAGGCTTGCATAGTAATGTTGCAGGCTATAAAATCAATACCCAAAAGTCCATGGCTTTCCTATATGCAAATAGTGAAAGAGAAGAAAGTGACATGAAGAAAACAATCTCGTTTACAATTGTGCCCCAGAAAATCAAGTACCCAGGAATCAGCTTAACTATGGAAGTAAAGGATCTGTACAAAGAAAGCTACAAAACGCTACTTAAGGAAATAAAAGAGGACACGAGGAAATGGAAAAATATCCCCTGTTCATGGATGGGGAGAATCAACATTGTCAAAATGGCAATACTTCCCAAAGCACTGTACAAATTCAATGCAATGCACTGTACAAATTCAATTCAAAGAAATGAAGAATACTTCCCAAAGCACTGTACAAATTCAATGCAATGCACTGTACAAATTCAATTCAAAGAAATAGAGAAAACACTCCTGAAATTTATATGGAACAATAAACCCCCACGAATAGCTAAAGCAACTCTTGGGAAAAAGAAAATGGGAGGAATCAACCTGCCTAACTTCAAGCTCTACTACAAAGCAGTAATAATTAAAACAGCATGGTACTGGAACAAAGGCAGAGCCATAGACCAATGGAACAGGGTTGAATATACTGACATCTCCCCCCAAGCATACGAGCATCTAATCTTCGATAAGGGGGCAAGAAAAGTGAAGTGGAGGAGGGAAAGCCTCTTTAACAAATTGTGCTGGCATCACTGGATGGCTACATGCAAAAAAGTGGGCTCAGATATTTGCCTAACTTCATGTACAAAAGTAAGATCAAAGTGGATTAAAGACCTCAACATCAGACCGGAATCCATAAGGTATATTGAGGAAAAAGTTGGCAAAACCCTCTATGACATCGAAGCTAATGTTATCTTCAAAGATGTCACGCCACTGGCCAAGCAAGTGAAAACAGAGATAGACAAATGGGACTATCTTAAACTAAGAAGCTTCTGCACCTCAAAAGAAACAGTGACCAAAATACAAAGACAGTCTACAGAATGGGAAAGGATATTCGTCAAATACACATCCGACAAAGGGTTGATATCAAGGATATACAAAGTACTGGTTCAACTCCACAAAAAGAAAACATGCAACCCCATCAAAAAATGGGGAGATGAAATGAATAGAAATTTTCACAAAGAAGAAATCCGAATGGCTAAAAGGCACATGAGAAAGTGCTCCACATCATTAATCATCAGGGAGATGCAGATCAAAACCACAATGAGATACCATCTCACACCTCACAGACTGGCCCACATTCAAAAGAACAAAAGCAACCGATGCTGGCGTGGATGTGGCGAGAAAGGGACACTCCTTCACTGTTGGTGGGAATGTCCACTGGTTCAGCCCTTCTGGAAAACAGTATGGACGATTCTCAAAAAATTAGAAATTGAGCTCCCATTTGACCCAGCAATACCACTCCTGGGAATTTATCCCAGAGAGGCAAAAAAGTATAATCGAAGTAACATCTGCAATTGTTTGTTCATTGCAGCACTCTTTATAATAGCCAGAATCTGGGAAAAAACTGAGTACCCGAGAACAGACGACTGGTTAAAGAAATTTTGGTACATTTACACAATGGAGTCCTACGTAGCTGTTAGAAAAGACGAAATCATAAAATTTACATACAAGTGGTACTACATGGAATGTATCATGTTAAGCTAAATGACTCAGAAAGAAAGGGATAGACATAGAAAGACTTGCATTCATCTGGGGAACATAAAGTAACAAAATAGGAGACTAACACTCAAGAATGGCCAAGATTAGTACCAGGAATTTTACTCCATGGCTTGGAGGCCAACCACACATGCTAGGGGAAAAGGGAGCTCAGATAGAGAAGGGAACACCAAATAAAGGTGTTGGGAGGATCCTCCCAGGATGGGAGAAGCATGCTGAAAGTAGACTATAGACCAAACATGATTGCCACTCATTGCCTCTCTTGCAAATCACAACACCCAAAAGGAGAGAGAGAACGAAAGGGAATGCCCTGCCACAGAGGCACAGGGTAGGATGTGGGGGATGGGGGGTAGGAGGGATGCTGGGATCTGTGGTGGTGGGAAGTGGGCACTGGTGGAGGGATGGGCATTTGATCATTTTGTAATTGAAACCCAAGCACAAAAATTTGTAAGTCTACAACTGTACCTCATATGTCTCACTAATAAAAAAAAACAAATTATTATCTTACAAGAAGATATGTACGCTGATTAAGTAAATTAATGAGTAGCATTAAATTGAAGTATGATAATTTGTAAATAAATTAAAATATTTCTTCTGAAAAAAATAAATTTGTTATTGCCAAAGTAATTTGGGCGTTATATATTGAGGTGTGATGTTCTTCTTTAGATATGTCCCAAATATTCTAAAACTGAAACTTGAATAGGCATAACAAGCATGAAGAAACAGTGATTATAATGATAATAATAATAAAATTAGGGTGGAGGAGTAATATAAGAATTTCATGATTTTTTTATATGGAATAGTTACAACAAAAGTATTTGAGATAAAGAAAAAGTACATTTATATATAGATATGTAAAATATGGAAGATACCTTATCATCTGATGCCTATTTAACTTTATGCTCCTTCTTTAATATTTTTATATAATTCTTGATGTCAAAAACTATTAAAATTAAATGATAAAAATGACACAATTATGCTTCCAAATTTATTTAGGCACCATAATTTATTGAACTATTAAGAATAGATTTTAGGTATATAATGTTCCAACTCCACACCTACCACCAGTGCTAGCAAACCTCAAGCAATATCCCAATGTTCCCTCCCACACAATAGTCCATCCTCTGGCAAACTCATTAAAAAAATTCAGTTACTCTAGTTGGGGTCCCGTGTAACAGTTTAATGTATAGTTTTGTCATCTGAAATCATGAGCAACAGTGTGCCTAAGACCCTCTCCCAATAACTTTGTCATCACGAATGCTTCCCACCTTCGTACCTGACAATCTCAGTTCTATATTGCAGAACCAAGAGTTTCTCGTCATTTGATTCCTTCCATTAAATTTTTTTTTAAAGCTTATCTCTCTGTAAACCACAGATGAGTGAGATCATTTGGTATTTGGAAGTGACACAATTTTTTTAAAAGAACCAGAAAGTAACATATTCTTTCAAGTTAGACTTCAGCTGCCTGTCAAATATCTATTTCATTGCCAGCAAATAGAGGAAAACATAAAAAGTGTAGATTTGTAGAAACACAGAATGAAACTAAGATAAATTATTAAAAATAAAGAGTATTACTCAAATTATAATTGTTTGGCTATAAAGGCAGTTAGAAATAAAAATGACTATGTTAACATTTTAATTCTGTGACGCTGAATTCTGTGATATAATCTTCATAAAATCATAAATAATTGGGAATATAGAACTAGGGCCATGGTGAAACATAGAATGAGAAACTTAACTTTATGATACTATTTTTTTTTATTTCAACTTCATTACAAATGTCAAATTAAATACTGTGAGTATACCAGTATATAATACATAGGATTTTCAAGTGAATGAGATATGTTTATAAAAGACATACAATTTACATACTTTTCATTCATGCAAAAGACACAGATAAGTATAACATATTAATTCATATTGATCTTTCTAAAAACCTTGAGAATTTTAAATAAAAATAGCTGATTATTTTATCTTATGGGCAATTTTGAAGAGGGAATAATATCCTTAACAGTTACATCTATAACAAAGGTCCATCATATTTATTAGAAGTAAATACTTGCTATATTTTTTTCTAATTTTGATATTTTTTCGGTAATACTCAAACTATCAAACTATGCTTACTAAATAATCAAAGAGCAAACCTACTATTCAAGACAAGCTTTACCCTCAAAAATAGTAGCACCAGGGTTTTATTTGATTGTGTCCCAAATAGAACAAATTCACTAGCTTTATACATTTTACAAGTTAGAAGTCATGTTTTATGTTTTATGTGCCTCCCGACCCTGTCTCATGGCCTAAGTCAGACTTTTCATGTAGTAGTTAATATATGAGAACCTAAATCTGGAACATTGTTGGTTGGGTTGTAAATTGATGAAGCCACTATGGAAAAACCAAGCGTTTAAAAATAAAAATGGAAATTTCATGTGGTTTAGCAATATCATTTCTCAAAATATCTGAAAAGATGTGAAGACATTAATTCAAAATAATGTTTACACATATCTAAGTAGATAGCAACATTATTCACAATGGCCCAAATATGGACTCAATAAATCATTTAGCAACAGATGACTGTATAAAATTGCAAATGCCTTATATTTATATGCTATGGACTATTACTCTGCCATTAAAATGGCAGCCGACCACCAACCAACCTGGCCCCTGTTCCCTCCTTCTTTTATCCACTGCTGTTGGCCATCCTGGTTGGGAAAGCAGCTTGACCACTAAATACATATAATGAGCACCCACACATTTTGTGAACACAACACACACACATACACACACACACACACACACGTGTGTCTCTCCCGACACTCTTTATTTTTTTTTTTTATTAGTGAGACATCTGGCACTCTTTAAAAGTTTTTAAATGTACCAAAATATAATTTGAAACTAAAATTGGTTATTTACCCAAAATGATTAGAAGTGGCAGATACTGTCCAGAGGTCTCAAAGAGAAAGTGATTACATAAAATATTTTGGGCCCTGCCCAGTGGTGTTTAGGGCTTTCTCCTGGATCTAATCTCATAGATCACTCCCGATGGGGCTCTGGGACTATATAAGGAATCAAACTTAGCCATCTCCATCTACAGAAAATATTTTTAAGACAAATAAAATTGCAAATGATTTTTATTTTAGTAAGTGTATGTAAGCGTGATGCATCAGTGCTACAGTATCTTAGCTGATGTTTTGGTGCTGGTAAATGATGTATTTAATCTAGAGTGAAGTATAGTTGTTGAATGTATTATGTCAAAATCTGAAAAGAATTCAACTGGCTTATTTCAGTAAGTTAACATGAAACACAGAAGCCATTATAGTCTATACATTTTTAAAACTTCTATTAGAATCTGTGGCATGTACAAGAGTAAATTACATTCTTCTATATTTCAAAATGTGAGTGTTTACAGGAAAATATGTATTACTGATTCCAACAGAGGTCAGTTGACTATCCCTACCCTATTTTTTATGATGTAAATTTTATGGATCTTTCTATAATGACCAACCATTCCTAAGTAGTAACTGCAAACTTATTTCCTTTTCCTTGAATTTCCAATTACTCTGCTCCATGGTTCCATTCTCATCATCTGAACTTCTCTTCTGTGTATAGGAGTTAGAGACAAGCATCCAGAACATTCTTTGTATCTCCCACTGTGCTCATTGCCTCCATTATTTCCTTAAGTTCCCCATATTCATTTTGTGCTGATCACTCTCAGACCTTTAGGCTCCTGTGTTTACTACCATGCTCCCCATTTTTTTTCTCATGTTCTTTTTCTACCCAGAAGATAATTTCCCATTTATGCTCTATCAACTCCCTTGGTGTAACTAAGATTTACCCTGACCCACTAAAAAAAATTATGTTATTTCCCCTGTCAATCTCTTTCTGTCTCTCTCTTAAAAGTTCTGTTTGAATTTAAGTCAATATAAAATTGTTGGTGAGTTTTTGAAAAATTACGATTCAAGCACATGGACAAGTTGCTTTTTTGGAAATGGCAGAAATTTGTAGTGGAGAATAATAGAACAATATAACTGGCTATTCCTGAAAAGAAATAAGACCTGGTATGAAGGTATCAAAGATAAAGAAGAGATCATTAAGAAAAAAATTTATTTTAATTTACTGACACCTGATTAAATAAATTAGCATCAATTTAAATATATAATAGCCTTGAAATCAATTTATACTAAGACTTTGTATTCTAACCCTAAACTATGGAATCAGTATTAGTGTAGTCAGGATAAAAAAACAAAAACAAAATACTATGGTTGTCATCTCAATAGAGAAAACTTAAATTTATGATGGAAGAACTAAAAATTAATAGGATGATAAAAACACACCAGGGAAGAGTAATAGTAGAAAGATACTGCTATATTTTGACTATAAGCCCTTGGGAGTCAAGAAGATATTTTTCTGTGAAAGATGAAGCTATAGAAAGGAAGTAGAAGCAGAGAAAAATGGAGAGAACCAGCATGGTTGATTAGTTCTAACTGCCAATCTCTTCAAGTGCCTCAAATTAGCTAAATCTAGCAGAGGACAGTTCGCAAATGAACCAGAAAAATGTAGTTTTGTAGGTGTAGGATAACATTGGGTTGTGCTTTTTCCTCTGCCACAAGGGACTTAGGTTTACTGAGTCATACCCATCACAGTGCTCCCGAAGCACTCCCATTTTCTCGGTATTCACCTTAAACTTCTCTGTGCTCTGCTTTCTCTACCTATTAATGACTCATTTCCCCTAAGCAGTGATTTATAAAGTGACTTGTAAAGTCAAATTCTTCAGAGATCTCTGGATTTGTATTTGTAAGTGAAATATCACCTTTCTCTTTTCCTTACGTCTTTTGCATCATTTACCTTAGAGCAATGCCCTTTTTGTACAGACACAGGGAGACGGTTATGCTATGGTTTTGTAACATGGAGTTAATGAACTCCAAATGACATCTGGGCATCTGTCATATTTACTGGACTTTAGCCTCAGTTGCTCTTAGTTCCTAGCACCCCCAAAGCAGGGTCCTGATGAAGGGACTGTCTGGACCTAGGGCAAGCTGTGAGCTACTCTGGCATCAACACAGGACAGGCCAATCACCATACTACTTAATTATAAGTTAAGATCACGGTCATGGAAGAATTCTGTCATGACCAAGGAGAAGTAACTGGACAAGGACTACAAGGGTTAGAAAAGAACTATCCGATCTGAGAAATGAACAGTGAGATGTTCCCAGGAGAGCCATCCTATAAGATGAATATATCTTTTACGGTGTCCATACAAAGTGACTAGAAAAATTATTAAGAAGCAATTGTAAGATGATTGTTTATGGACTGAGGAAAGGAGAAGTATGTGTTTAGCTGAAATCCTGCCCTTGAGGGGATCCTGGGGAGGAGATCTTTATCTTAGAAGAGCTTCCACAGAAGGAAGGGCATTACATATGTTGATTCTGCTACCTCACCTGTGGGTAGTTGCTCCCACAGTCTTTGGAGGTGGAGGTCTAGACTAAGGCTGCAGAGCTGGGCCTGGGGAGCCGAGCACAGGAGGAATACAGGAGTGGGTGAAACTGGAAGGAAGGAGGCAGAGGTAACCTAGATTGGAATAAAGTGCAACTGATCACCAAGCAGCCTGGTGGTATTAGGACCCACTTAGCCGGAGAACTGCCATGACAGGCTCTGAGTGACTTACGCCTCTTCCAGGAACAAGAAAAGCAGAAAAAAAAACCCCAGATGTTTTGTCAAAGATTACATCCCCTGAATGAGATTAGGTCTCTGGAAGGAAGTGGGCTGGATGTTGCCGGCCAAAACAACAACAAAACTATGTGTACTCTAAAGGTAATAGGAATCTGCTGAGTTCATGCTTACTTGCCAAAATGAAAGTATAAGAACTTGCTGAACCTAGTTAGTGCTCAGGGTCCTTGTTGAAACCCACTGCCCGGGTGGGTACTTCGACCCCAGCTAGCTGGAACAATAAACCTTGCTATGCAATTTGCATTATCAGCTCTGTTCTCTGTCCTTGACGGGTGGTCAACTCCGGACTCTTAACAGTGGCCCTGTTTCCTCCTTCATGTGTCTGGCAGCAGAGGCGGCAGATCAGGGTGGGGAAGTGGCTCATGGTCACAGAAAACACATGGTGGGAGAGAGCTCACTGCCGTTTATTTATTTTGTGAACACATAGTAGCCGGAGCGAGGGCGTTTGCCTTGCACGCAGCCAACGTGGCCGACCCGAGTTCGATTCCTCCGCCCCTCTCAGAGAGCCCAGCAAGCTACCGAGAGTATCTCACCCCCACGGCAGAGCCTGGCAAGCTCCCCGTGACGTATTCGATATGCCAGACACAGTAACAACAAAGTCTCACAATGGAGATGTTACTGGGCCCGCTCTAGAAAAATCGATGAACAACGGGAGGACTGTGACCGTGACGTTGATAGTAGGACTAGGTGCAAGTGAGCAGAGTGAAAGTATGGGGTCAGAATTTGAGACGAAGCAGGCAAATTAGTCAAATAAAAAAAAATCTATCTACATATGTATATGTAGCCCATAAGAAAATACACATACTAATATTATATACTTTCAATAGAATCAAGTGTCGCTTGCAAAGGTCTGAAATTTAACATGCAGCATAACTTTACTGAATGTTCCTATTAAATTCAGATAAGAATATCAAATATTTTATGTGTTTAAGCATAATTATTTGTAACACAATAGGTTTTATAGATTCCTTTAAAAATCCCACTTTTTGAAATATGTAGAGCTCAATTAGAAATTTTCTAATAAATGATTTTCTTCTATTAATTTCTTTTTTTTTGCTTTTATTTTTGGGTCATACCCGGAAATACACAGGGGGTACTCCTGGCTCTGCACTGAGGCATTACTCCTGACAGTGCTCAGGGGACCATATGGGATGCTGGGAATCAAACCTGGGTCAGTCGCGTGCAAGGCAAACGCCCTACCCATTGTGCTATCGCACCAGCCCCTCTTCTATTAATTTCTTCAAGAAAAAAAATTCTGCTTATAAAACTCATTCCTTTGTAACTTTATAATTCATGACAATTCAAAAAAATATAAAGAAAAAATGTCCCCCCCCCCCCCCCCCCCCCGTGCTCCCAGAAGCACGCAGCCGCATTCACAGTCAAGTGACATCTTATTATCTTGGTCTTACTCTGAAAAACCTGCCAGGCTACCAAAAGTATCCTGCCCTTATGGCAGAGTCTGGCAAACTCCCCGTGGCGTATTCAATATGCCAAAAACCAGTAACAATGATGGGTCTCATTCTCCTGACCCTGAAAGAGCCTCGAATGTGGCACTTTTTAAAATCTCAGGGCTAGGACGAAGGAGTCATTACTGGGGCCTGCTTAAGGCAATTGATGACCAACAGGATGACAGTGATAAGGTGAGAGTCCCCCCTGACCAGAGAGATGGATTAATATATAGTGGGCTAGGCACCTGTCTTGCACATGGCTGACCCAGGTTCAGGTTTGATTCCCGGTACCCAGATGGTTCCAAAGCCCTGCCAGGGCTGATTGCCAATCACAGAGTCAGGTGTGAGCACTGAGCACCATCAGACATGTTTTCAAAACAAAAAACAAGCAAAGAAAGAATTCCCTTCCTGCCTGAAGTAAAAGGAAAGGCAAGTGAACTTCATTGACTCAAATCACTGTGTGTATATTACCTCTGCTTTAGGACTTGATTTTGTGTATCAGAGACTATAAGTGAAAGTGATTCAACCATTTGATGCAGTCACAATTTTCTGACACAATCCAAAGGCTAATAATAAAGCTATTTAGAAAAAGGATAGCATTTCTGATAAAATAGCTCATAAAATAGATGAACCTATACTGAACTGTATTATTCTGTATCTCATACTATTACATACTGACTGGTACAGAGAAACAATATTTTAAACATTTCCATTAGAGTTCTTGATTCTTCTGGAAATGTTTTGCTAATATCACAGTGACTGTCAATAGTCAGTTCCTGCTGCTCAACTTTTCTTTTTCATTCAGGTATTGCCAATCACACAGCTCATCCAAGAGAACTGTCATGACTTGGGTCATTAAACTGAAACAAATGACTAAAAAATTGCACATGAAACAAGTGAAAGCAGCAATATCTATTATTACCAAATTCACTTTTCAGTTATTGCATCATGGAATAGTAAAAACTGAGCTATAGGGTAACATTTATTAGAAAAAGCAACATACATATAAATAAAAACAAAAGATTATTTGGTCTACTGCCCCCTTTTCAAGAATAAAAAGCATTCAACCTGTCCACCAAGAGAAACTGTATCTCCCCCATTCATTAAAGGCTATTACAATCCCTTTGGATCTGTCCTACGACCTTCTTGGAGGATAGCAGGCACTATAGAACTATGGCACTGTCCTCACATTGTTCATCAATTTGCTCAAACAGGCACCAGTAATGTCTCCATTGTGAGACTTGTTACTCTGTTTGGCATATCGAATACCTCATGGGGAGCTTGCCAGGCTTTGCCGTGTGGCCGAGATACTCTCAGTAGTTTTCTGGGCTCTCCGAGGGGGGCAGAGGAATTGAACCAAGGTCGGTCTGGTCAGCAGCGTGTAAGGCAAACACCCTACCCGCTATGCTATCGCTCCAGCCCAGCATTTACTGATAAATTTTTATTACTTCTTAATATCAATCATATTTAAAATTTTTAATCTTATGAAAACTCTAAAAATAGATAAATTGCTATTCCTACCATATAAGGACCAGGAAGAGATATGATATGGTAATTTTGAGCACTGTGGTAAAATTTCTGGTCAGAAGAAGAAATATGTAGAGTGTTAGAAATAAAACTTTGAACTGCTTTAGCTAAAACCATATTGCATAAGTACATTTAAAATTTCTTATGCTTCAGCTTTATTTCTTGAAATCCATTGCAAGCACAATTTTAAATAAATGGTTTTCAAAACAATTTTGAGTTTTCCATTAACACTTCACAGACAAGGAAACTAAGCAGAAATATAAGGAACTTGTCCAAAGATACAGTGCAGGATAATGGTGAGAGATTCAGACACTGCAGACATTTGTAGTGCCTGTTTCAACCTCTGTAACCTCAGATTAGGCATCTTCAAGGTCCAGATCTTCTGTCTAGGATGCATGCTTAAATAGCTTATGGATTCAGAAAAGATGATGTAAGGAATAACTTAGAGAACTAAAAAGTCAAGACAGAGAAAAGAGCTTGATAAGATAATAAAATGGCATTTGAGAATAGTTATAAAGAATTAAAAATTAGACATAGAATTTTCCCTTAAGTTTATGAATTCTTTTCCACAAAATCATAAAACAATGGAGGGATTTATTTTCTAGTAGAAACAGTAAATTCAATGTCAAAAATGAGTTACTAAACTCCTAGGAGCATGCAGTATTAAATTAAAAAGTGAAGAATAACATGAAATCAAATTATTACAAGCTTCATAAGACCATACACAGAAAAATGCTGCATTAATCCTGGGGAACTAAGAATTAATTAATTTAATACATAGATTTTATAGATATATTTTCCTGGTACATCTCTTCTCACAAGTCACTTGTTTCCCCTCCCAAAGGTCTTTTGTCTTTTGAGTACTGCTCAAGGATATTTCTGTCTGGTTTGATTCTAAACTACCCTCCATCAGTTGTCTATTCCTCTTCCAATTCTTATGCATAAAGTGTAATTTTATAAAGCTTTCTTTATTTCATTTTCCAAAATAGTATCTCTCTTGCACACATACAGCACATTTGTTGATTATATATATATATTTATAAATTATACATTTTATCATATTTATAATAGACCTTTGCTTATATCCAATACCTCTACTAGGGATTACTTATAAACAACATCTTTATTTTGTCATTCTATTCTCAACAATATTTAGCATTGCTTTAAACAGAGGTGATGTTTAACTTGAATGAACGCTCTTCAGTGAAAGATGATTTAAAGCAAAGTTTAATTTTTAATGTGTAATTTCAACAGTATTATTTAAAAAGGAATTTAATCACATTATTTATTTAATAGCTTGAAATATGTGAATTATGAACACTTCTGAATATTCTGCTATTCTTTCTCACCTATGTGTATATTTGGGATGAAATGGTAAAGATAGTGACAGATTTCCTTCTTGTTTTAAATATTTTGTTTAGGAATACCTGACTTCTACATTTTAGATTTGCCACTCAAGACCTCATTATTATGATTTTGCATTTGTTTATAAAATTAGATGCAAAAATATGCTAATATATCATTAAGACAGAGATTATAATTACACGGGAGTCAGAAAACTCTCTGCTAAAGTTCCCAAAGCAACCATAATTCTTTTTTTAAAATATCAATGAAAAAATATATATTTAAAATTTGTTCTCCTGTGGTGTTAACAACCTAAACAAAAGAAAACTTAAGGTAGTACTTGAGATGTATAGAGCAAAACAAAAAAATACAAAAATAGAGAAATTTTACAATAAATAAGTGTCTTAAAACTTTTTAAAAGAGAACAAATTATGTAGCTGAAGAAAAGCCCATTTGAATGTAAAATGTCCCTAAGTTTCAATAATGCAAGGTGCTAATAACCAAAGAAAGCTTTTCTAAGATGTATAATCCGGGTCTTGCCTGAGACCCTCTAGCTACAGAGTTGCTGTAGCAATGCTACTAAAGAAAATTAATGTTTGTAATTAGACCAAAGCTTTAATACCATAAATCCCACTATAGCTATTTATTTTCATATGGTTAACAATTTGTGGCTATTTCAGGACTTGATGATTTACATTTGCATTTCCTGGTTCAGGTCTACCATTTTGATTACCTCAAAGAGGTTCAGTTAACCAGTTAACTCCACTTAAAATTAGGATTTGTTTGGACCCAGTTTCAGTAAACACACACACACACACACACACACACACACACACACACACACACACATTTGAGGGGTTCGGAATACAGAAAAACTATAGCAGTTTGTTTAGCTTATAACATAGAGCAAAATATCAGAACTTTTATGAAGCTTTGTAAAAAATTCCAGAAAATTATGAATCTCTATTCCAGACTCATTTGAAATTTAAATTTATTTCAATACAGCCATAGATTCATTCCTTGATAGTTTTGTTTTAAGTAAATGTTTTCAATCATTGAACTTTATATTTTGAGAACAAGTTAATGAGCAGAGACTATCAGAAAGTAAAGATTAATTTAAGAATCACAAACAAATGGAAAAATAATTGCTAAAGAATATTATTCATATTATAAATTAGTATAAAATAATATTATATATAATATAATACTATAGTATAAATATATATATATATATATATATATATATACAATGATTATATTTTACAAAAACTTTTTGGTGAAGCAATGTTTCATGAATTGAAAATCACCATGACAGCACAGTTACGTAATTTTGGTATGGAGAAACTGACTGCAATATTCTTGTAAAATCTGAATACAATAATTTGGCATAGCTAAGTTTTAGGAAAAAGACTGGTATTTGGTTCTTGGTATTGCACAATAATCTGTCAAGTGAGAAGCACAGAAGAAACTGGATAGTAGCTTTGGATAAATGAACCAATATTATAACACTCCCTCAAGGTCCCCAAGCAGTCATTTGGTTTACGTAAGGATTAGACCATCAGATGCGGACCCCTAACTAAATACAATTCTGAGTTCTGTATAATTAACGTGTTTAAGAAAAGCAAAAACTCGTAAAGAGAAACAGTCATCTCCTCTGAACAGTCAAGATGCCAATAAAAGAGTAGTTACCTGCCTCATGTGTTCATGACAGTTTCTGGGACAAGGGTATTTTAAAGCCGGAACAACCACTTACCTAAGGAGAAAATGAGAAAAGAAATAGGTTACTCCAGAGAAAATTTAACACATTGTTTTAGAGAGGGACAAATGCACAGACATTACTTCAATGCTCCAAGTGTGCATACCATAATTTTCTCCCTGTCTTTAATACTTGGAATGCATTCTCCTCTCCACCCTCACTTGACGCTAATGTTGGAAGGCATCTACTTTTTTGGCTGGATGATACTTAAGAGTCTTTAAAAATTGGATAATTTCAAAACTAAAACCATGTTAGATAACATACTTTATCTCTAATCAGAGGACTATCTTGATACAGACAAACAAACTATCAGTGAATCAAAGGTGGTAGAAAATTGAACTTAAGAGCTAGGGATAATAGTACAGCAGGCAAACACTTGACTTACTTGCAGCTTGGTCAGGGTTTGACCCCTGGTACCACACATATCTCCCTAAGCACTTCTAGTAGTTATTTCGGAAAATAGAGTCAGGAATAAGTGTTGAGCACAATCAGGACTGCCCCCGGCCCCCATACACACTGTAAGATTGAACTCAACTAAGCTTCTAGCTGTAAAATTCTAAGTTGAGAGGTCAACTGGAACAACCTAAAGAAAAAATTTCTAACTCTGATATGGATTCTTGGGTTCTATGTTTGGATGAGACTTGGCGACAGAGGGACACTCTTTTGATTTCTAATATCAACTCCTCTCCCACTTGGGCAAGGCTGATTGGGCCACTAAGTCTCTGTACTTACTAAAACCTTAGAGAAGGCTGTAAATTAGGGGTTAGACAACTGTCATACAATTCCTGAAAAACAAAAGCATGGAATGGGGTTGAAGTGAGATAGCACATAAGAAAAAAAAGAAAAGAGACTGTCCCAAGACCACTTTAAAATATCTAAGTTCAGAGACCAGTGCACATGTCAGATGGAATACCTATCAGCACATGTAAGACATTTGTGTTTGCCAAGGACGCTTAAGTCAGGGATGGTGATGGGAACAGGGGAGGGACTTGCTCTCCCAGGCAGGTGCTGTACTGTTTGCAAAGTACCTAATGACACCTCCCATTTCTTTGAGAGCCAGCCTGGAAAATTCTCTAGGTGCAGCACCTTAACATTTTTTTCCTGCTGGAAGCTGAAGTGTTCATTTTATGCATTGACTAATTTATGAGTTTAGTGCAAAATTCTTTGTAAAATAAATTCTAGAAAGAGAGAGAACCTGAAAATGAATTCCCTCTGCACAACATGTGTGTATGGTCCCATTAGCAGCTGCACAGTGGGCAATCGATTAGGGAGGGAAAAATGGCTTTTTTTATGGTAATGGATTTTGAGCCTCCTGGTGATAATTTATTTACTAGAAATTTTGCAGTGCTGGCTAGCACGCTGATGAAAACCCTCTGAATACGTTCATTTAAAAACAGGGGAAAAGTGGTTTGGCTTATTTTTTGAGAAATATTGTTATTAAATCATTGGAAACATATTGATAAAAATATGCCTGAAAGCTGCAGCCCTGTAATTTATAATAAAAATTACATTGCTATTGACAAATGGCAATTTAATCCTGCAATTAACTTTAACAATTTGAGTTTCTCTGTTGCTTCCCCCCCTTCTTTTTTTTTTAAAATAGAAAGATGTTTCAGTAATGCCATGCTTTGCTAGTCAGCAAAGCTGACTTTCTTTAAATGCAGTTCCATTGGCTTTGAATTTATTTTTGCAAAGTTATAATATTCAAAAAGAGACAAAAAGGGAAAAACCAAGGTTTTTCCACCTTGGTGGTTGGCTTCTTAAGTCTGAGATGAAAGGAACTCTACTTCAAATTCCCTTAATATAGAAAAAGGAGAATGAGAAGCAGGGCCTAATGTAATGAATGTGCTCTTCAGAATCAGAGCACTCATGTTTTAATTTTACTTTGGCCAGTTACAGATTCTGAGACACTGGGTCAACAAAGTTTTTTTTCACCACACCTCAATTATTTTATTTGTAGAATGGGGAATGATCATCCTACAGTGGGGGAAAGGTGTGGAAAATTGAGGCAACATGCGTATATCAACTGTTTCTATTTATACTGTCTACCTATTCAGTCCATGTCCAGATTTTCCTTTCAGTCACTGAGGCATTCCAGGTGCTGGTATTTTTTAAAAAATTCCAATCATTTTTTGAGGAGTTATTGTATATGCTAGTATTATGTCTTGTGCTTATCGGACTGTCCTCTCTCTACGTGAGCATCCATATCTGCCCTTTTTCCCCCACTGCCCTTAGTACCTTCTCCCTGACCACGTCTCCCATCTTCTCTTTCTCCATAAGGCTTGGTTCTCTCTTCTACTGGCAAAGTATCAATTTGTTTGCATTGACCACTGTCTTTAGTTTATTTCTCTACATTCTACATATGAGTGAGATTATCTGATGTTTATACCTTTATTCTCCTGACGTATTTCATTTAGTATGATACTCTTCAGTTTATCAAGTTGAAATCCATTTAAGTTTTCATTTTTTTCTCATAACTGAGTAAAATTCCACTCTCTCTCTCTCTCTATATATATATATATATAATTTCTGTATCTATTCAGTCATTTGCTATTATACACTTGGGTTGTTTAAAGATCCAGGCTACAATAAACAGCATTGTAATGAACACAAGGTTGCATATACCATTTTGAGTTAATGTCTTTGTGTTTTAAAATAGGTATCGCCAGTAGTTCGATTCCCAGCATCCCATATGGTCCCCTGAGCACTGCCAGGAGTAACTTCTGAGTGCAGGGCCAGTAGTAATCCTGGTACATCACCGAATGTGACCCAAAAAGCAAAATAAATAAATAAATAATAAAATAAAATAAAATAGGTATCTATATGTGAAACTGCTGGGCCATATGAAAATTCTATTTAAAAATTTTTAAACCTTCTATACTGTTTTCTGTAAAGGTACAACCAAATCATGGTTCCATCAACAGGAAATAAGGCTTCTTTCACTGCATTCATATTACTGCAATTGTTTCCAAACATATTATACTGATCATTTGTACTGGTTTGATATGCTTTCAATAACCATTTTGTAATACTGTAGCACTGTCCTCCCATTGTTCATCGATTTGTTCAAGCGGACACCAGTAATGTCTCCATTGTGAGACTTGTTGTTACTGTTTTTGGCATATCAAATATGCCACGGGGAGCTTGCCAGGCTCTGCTGTGCAGGCGGCATACTCTCGGTAGCTTGCCAGGCTCTTCAAGAGGGACAGAGGAATCAAACCCAGGTCTGCATGCAAGGCAAACGCCCTACCCACTGTGCTAGTGCTCCAGTCCCATTTTGCACTTCTCTGAAATATCTGAAATACTTCCCTGGTATACTTTCTCACATAACTGTTTTCTACCTATCTTTGAGAATAAGTTTGCTCAGATCCTCTATATGTGGCTTTTGGCAATGCTCAGGGATTAGTTTCCTGGCTCTGCACTCAGAAATTACTCGTGGTGGTGCTCAGGGGACCATACAGGATGTTGGGGATTGAGCCGAGGTCATCCCAGAATTTAGGTCCAGTTAGATGCTCTGATGACTCTACTGGCAGTGCTTAGGAGACCAGGTGGAGCCTGGAACTGACCCCAATCCCAAATCTCTCAGACGTAAAGCATGAACTAGCCTATTGAGTGTTCTGGTCCAAAACATGTCACCTACTAATTGTTATTTTGCTTTGCTTTTATTTTAGCTCATACCCAGGTACCCGGGCCTTCCACATACAGGGGTTTTTAGGCTTTCCTTTGGGAAGGCTCTCTGCTTTTATTTTCTTTGTCAGTGGGGTTATCTCGTTGAAGAGTTCTCTGAGGTTAATATCTTTAAGAGGTTTTCTACCTATATTTTCCTTGATACAGCTCATAGTTCCAGGTCTATTGTTAAAACATGTATCACATTTTAGTTTATCTTATTTACTTTTTTTGTCAATAGTATGAATAGTGATCCAGTTCAGTTCTTTATTTTTTTTTAACATGAGGTTAAATGTTTTTCCCAGCACCATTTATGAAAGAGGTTTTCCTTGTTCCATTTAATGCACCACGGTCTTTGTCCAAAAAATATCAAGACACAACTCTTGATGCATCTTAAGTTTTACCCCCTGGGCTCCCAGGTCTATTCTGGTGCTGGAATCTTTTTCAATTATCTACTGGAGAACAGGGTACTCTAATTTATAATTTGCTCAAAAACATGAGTGAAGAACTCATTAACAGAAGCAACTAACTATCCATTTATTTATGTTCATATGATAATATATTCCCTTATTTGGAAAGCAAATGAATACTCATCAGTAGGAAGATAGAAGTTAGGAATAATTAGTTAAGAAGTTGCTGTTCTGTTTGGCCTTGCTAATATTTGTCTATGAACTATTATATCAGAGAGTTGCAAAGGAAAAATAATAAAATCTCCTGAATTTGGAGATTTGCACTTTTATACGATGAGCACACTTAAAATGTAATACTAAAATGGACACAACAAAAAATATAAAAAGAGTACAGTAACAACATGCACACATGCCTATTTTGTTATAAAGTCTCCAAACTTATAAACCAATTTACTAAGCTAAAAGGAAAATACATAAATATTTGTTTAGAGATTAAAATAATACTTTAAGAAAATAATGGGATAGCATACAAAAAGAAAAAAGAGAAAATGAAATTTATTATGACTTAAAAAAATTTGATTACATATACAGATATACAACTTTTTCTTCTATATCCAATGAATACATAGGACTTTCAGATACATATTGAAAATTCTATGTGGGGATTTTTGATAAAATTTGATTATATAGTAACCAAAAGCATAAATAAATTCTGGTTACCCATGACTAAAAATGCTTTATTTAACATAAAGTTCAGTAAACCAGATATTCAGAGAATGAAATATAAAAATAAAGATTGTTTTCCTAAGCAAATCTTTGGCTGTCACTGTCACTGTCCTCCAGTTGTTCATTGATTTGCTTGAGTAGACACCAGTACCATCTCACAACAAATTGAGACTTGTTGTTACTGTTTTTGGCATATTGTATACGTCATAGGTAGCTTGCCAGGCTTTGCTGTGCAGACGAGATACTCTCGGTAGCTTGCCAGGCTCTCCAAGAGGGGTGAAGAAATCAAACCCAGGGCAGCTGCATGCAAGGCAAATGCCCTACCCGCTGTGCTATCCAGCCCAACTCTTTGGCTAAATTAAAAAATTTAAGACAATTAGAATATGCTTAGATGATGTTAACATAG
The DNA here is from genome assembly GCF_029834395.1 of Sorex fumeus. Taxonomy (NCBI): domain Eukaryota; kingdom Metazoa; phylum Chordata; class Mammalia; order Eulipotyphla; family Soricidae; genus Sorex; species Sorex fumeus. The sequence continues at coordinate 6,783,813 of NW_026606322.1, read as the reverse complement.
TACATTAAGTGAGGGCTAGTGGTTAAGGTATCTGACCCTGATTCAGTACAGTTGACTCTGATTTAATCCCTTGTGCAATATGGTCCTCTGACTTCTTCCAGGTATGAATCCTGAGTACAGAACCAGTAGGGATCCCTGTGGCCCAATACAGCAGTAATAGTTATAAAATAGTATATATTAAATAGGCACAGATAAATCATAGAACTTTCTATCCATTTATCTGAAGGTAAAAAGTAATGTAAAACAAAAAAGCAAATCTCAAAAATTTAGAATAATAATATATAATATTGTAATGGAAAATATACAAAATAATAAGATAAAGCCAATTTTCTGGGAAAATACTTCAAAGATACTCCAGAAAAATAAGTAGAGGGAAGAGTATAGAATATGAATAAGTGTATAATAATAGAAAAGTTGACTGTTTATAAACTAAAAAAATAAAAAACTTAAAATAAAAAAAACTTAAATAAATGATTACGTAACTAAAAATTGATATATTTATTTCCTAAAAATGTATTCTGTCTAGGCAACTTTATAGAAAAATCATGGTAAAATTTTAGCAAATCAATCAATAATTCTTAAATTTTTATAAATTGTTTTATAAAATTAAGAAATGGTAACATTTTATTTGATTATAAAGAGCCAAATGAAAATATATTAGGAAAAGGAAATAAGTTCCTTTACATTTTGAATATTATATTTGAATATTATAGGAAAATATATAAGTAATACTATATATAAGCAACAAAAATATTATAAGAAAAATATAATAAAATTCTATAATTAAAATATCATTTAAACATAAACTACAAAAATTAAAAAAACTCATAGTCACTCAATTTCAAAGCATTTTATTTTCTGAACTTAAAGCGTTTATCCTGGGATGTGAAATATTAGAATTATAACCTGGCACTGCATAAATCCCTTTGGAACGCCAGCTATGGCCCAGTTCCCCTGTCCACTGGACCACAACTGTACCATATTGTTGGACTCAAATACAGATCTATCAAGTTGGCCAAGTATCACTGTGAGTGAGCTCTGCCTGAAAGTGCCCCCATCAAAAATAATGTAAAATAGAAATGATTTAGTCCTAAGTAAAGAATCATTTAAGATCAGTAGCAAGACTTCAGTGTAATTGCATATATTAATTGGTACAGGAAAATAACATCACTATCACAATTGGTGAAAAGTTATTTGAACAATAATTATTTGATTAAAGCTTAAAAGTTGGGAATAAATAACTTCCTCACTATGATCAATATTGTACACCAAAAGAAAATATAGATAACCTAAAAAACATGATAATCACATTATCTTTTCAGTTAAGTTTAAAATTCTATTAAGGAATATAAATAACTGAACAAATGTAGAGATGCATAAAACAAAGATAGCATGTGTTCTGTTAGAAATATTCTTTTCTTAATTTGGCTTTTAATTGAAGTGGAATACTAGTAAAAATCTCTTGTTTTGAGTCACGCGGCGCTCCTCTCCTCTCAAACCCAGGTCAGACCTGCCCCCGGTGTGTGGCCCCGGGACTTCCATCTCTCCCTTCGGGACCTCAGGCATCCCAGCAGACGCCTGGAGAAACGCAGCCGTGAGCAGCTGCCGTCCCCTCTTCACTACTCACGCGGCGCTTCTCTCCTCTCAAACCCAGGTCAGACCTGCCCCCGGTGTGTGGCCCCGGGACTTCCATCTCTCCCTTTGGGACCTCAGGCATCCCGGCAGACACCTGGAGAAATGCAGCCGTGAGCGGCTGCCGTCCCCTCTCCGGTAGTCACGCGGCGCTCCTCTCCTCTCAAACCCAGGTCAGACCTGCCCCCGGTGTGTGGCCCCGGGACTTCCATCTCTCCCTTCGGGACCTCAGGCATCCTGGCAGACGCCTGGAGAAATGCAGCCGTGAGCGGCTGCCGTCCCCTCTCCGGTAGTCACGCGGCGCTCCTCTCCTCTCAAACCCAGGTCAGACCTGCCCCCGGTGTGTGGCCCCGGGACTTCCATCTCTCCCTTCGGGACCTCAGGCATCCCGGCAGACGCCTGGAGAAACGCAGCCGTGAGCGGCTGCCGTCCCCTCTTCACTACTCATGCGGCGCTCATGTCATCTCAAACCCAGTTTTCCGTAGAGGTGTGGCCTCTTCAGAAGTGGGCATGGCTTCAGAGTGGGCGTGGCCTATTTTCCGGCCGGCGGCCGCTTACGTGGCCGCAGGGTGTTTACTAATTCAAAGGAACCTTGTTCCCAAGGAATTTAGTCCCCAACTTACTCAGCAATATGAAGAAACAAAGAAAATCCCCACCTCAAGTGGAGGAGAACAAAAACAATCCAGAACATTCTGTCGATACAGCTCACCTAAGGGATCTCTCTGACACAGAATTCGGATATGAAGTCATCAAGATGTTCAATCAACTCAATGAAACGGTCAGACAGACAGCCAGTAACACCACAGAAAAAATCGACAAATTACGCGAAGAAATGAGAGCAGAAATGTCACGATTAAAAGACTCCATAGATGAAATGAGAAACTCAGTTTCTTCTCTTAAAAATAGAATGACCGCAGCTGAAGAGAGAATCAGTGAGCTGGAAGATCAGCTGCAACAAACCAACATACAACAACAAACAGTGGCAAGGGACCTCAAAATGGCTCTACAGAGAATCAGAGTCCTAGCAGATGATTCCAAGAGGAACAATATTAGAATCATGGGACTACCTGAACCTCAGGGAAACAACCCCAACGAAAAAAACACCGTCAAACAAATCATTGCTGAAAAATTCCCAGAGCTCTGCAATGCAGCCATTCAGGTTCAAGAAGCCCGAAGGGTGCCAGCTAAAAGAGACCCCAACAAAAACACTCCAAGGCACATCATAGTTAGAATGATTGATGCTGCCAATAGAGACACAATACTGCAAGCAGCAAGGGCAAAGAAGGAAATCACATACAAAGGAGCACCCCTTAGATTCACAGCAGACCTATCAGAGGAAACCCTGCAAGCCCGAAGGCAGTGGCAAGATATAGTCAAAAAACTCACGGAAATGAATGCTTCCCCAAGAATACTCTATCCAGCTAAACTCTCCCTCAAAATCGAAGGAACAGTACACTATTTTATAGATAAACAGCAGCTCAGGAACTTCATAGACTCAAAACCAAACCTAAAGCAAGGCCTAAAGGGGCTACTATAAGAAAAGACAAACCTTACAACCACAACACACCCTACAGAAAATGACACAAAACCCCATAACCATACTCTCTCTCAATGTCAATGGTCTAAATTCACCATTGAAGAGACACAGAGTGGCAAAATGGATACAGAGACAGAACCCAACATTCTGCTGCCTACAAGAAACTCATCTCAACAGCCAGAACAAACACAGACTCAAAGTCAAAGGATGGAAAACAATCCTGCAAGCAAACAGCCCCTTCAAAAAATCTGGGGTGGCCATACTAGTATCCGACAACATTAATTTCACATTGAAAAAGATTAGAAGGGACAGGGAAGGCTATTTTCTCTTCATCAAGGGATACATACAGCAGGAAGAAATCACACTCTTAAATGTATACGCACCTAATGAGGGAACAGCTAAATACCTAAAACAACTGCTAACAGATTTTAAGGAGAACATCGCTACCAACACAATAGTACTTGGAGACTTCAACATCGCCTTATCAACTCTGGATAGATCAACAAGAACAAAACCCAGCAAGGAATTATTGGCTTTGAAAGAAGAAATAGAAGAGAAAGGGCTTATGGACTTATACAGGGCTTTACACCCCAAAAAGAAAGAATACACATTCTTCTCCAGTGCGCACGGAACATTTTCCAAAATAGACCATGTCTTAGGACACAAAACATACCTCAACAGAATCAGGAAGATAGAAATAGTATCAGCCATCTTTTCAGACCATGACGCACTGAGGATAGAAGTGAATCACACACTGACACGGAGAACAAAATCAAACACCTGGAAATTAAACAACTCGATGCTGAACAATGAGTGGGTCAAGAACGAAGTCAAGGATGAAATCAAAAGATACCTGGAAACAAATGAGAATGAAGACACAAACTACCAGAACTTATGGGATGCAGCGAAAGCTGTATTAAGGGGAAAATTTATAGCTCTGCAAGCATATCTTAGGACTGTAGAAACGATGCACATAAACAACTTGACCTCACAGCTCAAGACCTTAGAAAAGGATCAACAGAAAGAGCCTAAATCAGGCAGAAGGAAAGAGATCGTAAAACTTAGAGCAGAAATCAACGACATGGAAAACAAAGAAACAATCCGAAAGATCAATAAAACCAAGAGCTGGTTCTTCGAGAAAATAAATAAGATAGATAAACCACTAGCAATACTCGCAAAGAAACAGAGAGAGAGAGAGCCTTAATAAATCGAATCAGAAATAAGAATGGGGATATCACAACAGAAACTAAAGAAATTCAAGAGATCATCAGAGACTACTTTGAAAGTCTGTATGCCACGAAACAAGAGAATCTAGAAGAAATGGATAAATTCCTGGATTACTATCATCTCCCAAAGCTGAAGCAAGAAGATATAGAGTACCTGAATAGACCTATTCACATCAAGGAAATTGAAACTGTAATCAAAAGTCTTCCGAAAAACAAAAGCCCAGGTCCAGATGGATTTACTAGCGAATTTTTCCAAACATTTAGAGAGGACCTATTGCCAGTTCTTCTCAAGCTTTTCCAGGAAATTGATAAAACGGAAACTCTCCCAAACAGTTTCTATGAAGCCCATATCTCTCTAATACCAAAAGGAAACAAAGACACCACAAGAAAAGAAAACTACAGGCCAATATCCCTGATGAACACGGATGCGAAGATTCTCAACAAAATACTAGCCAATAGAATTCAACAACTCATCAAAAAGATCATACATCATGACCAAGTTGGATTCATCCCAGGGATGCAAGGATGGTTCAACATTCGGAAATCAATCAACATAATCCATCATATCAACAAAAGAAAAGATAAAAATCATATGATCATATCAATAGATGCAGAAAAAGCATTTGACAAGATCCAGCACCCATTCATGATCAAAACCCTTGCCAAAATGGGGATAGAGGGGACTTTCCTCAATATAGTTAAAGCCATCTACCACAAACCTACAGCAAACATCATCCTCAATGGGGAAAAACTGAGAGCCTTCCCCCTAAGGTCAGGGACGAGACAAGGATGCCCACTCTCTCCACTGCTGTTCAATATAGTACTGGAAGTACTTGCAATAGCGATTAGGCAAGAAAAAGATATTAAGGGCATCCAGATAGGGAAAGAAGAAATTAAGCTCTCACTATTCGCAGATGACATGATACTATACTTAGAGAACCCTAAAACCTCTACCAAGAAACTCCTAGAAACAATAGGCTTGTATAGTAAAGTGGCAGGCTATAAAATCAATACCCAAAAATCCATGGCTTTCCTATATGCAAATAATGAAAGAGAAGAAAGTGACATGAAGAAAACAATTCCATTCACAATTGTGCCCCAGAAAATCAAGTACCTAGGAATCGCCTTAACTAAGGAAGTAAAGGATCTGTACAAAGAAAACTACAAAACACTGCTTCGGGAAATAAAAGAGGACACGAGGAAATGGAAAAATATCCCCTGTTCATGGATGGGGAGAATCAACATTGTCAAAATGGCAATACTTCCCAAGGCACTGTACAAATTCAATGCAATCCCTATAAGGATACCCACGACATTCTTCAAAGAAATGGAGCAAACACTCCTGAAATTTATATGGAACAATAAACCCCCACGAATAGCTAAAGCAATTCTTGGGAAAAAGAAAATGGGAGGAATCAACCTACCTAACTTCAAGCTCTACTACAAAGCAGTAATAATCAAAACAGCATGGTACTGGAACAAAAGCAGAGCTGCAGACCAATGGAATAGAGTTGAATATACTGACATCTCCTCCCAAACATATAATCATCTAATCTTCGATAAGGGGGCAAGAAAAGTGAAATGGAGCAGGGAAAGCCTCTTTAATAAATTGTGCTGGCAAAACTGGACGGCTACATACAAAAAAGTGGGCTCAGATCTCTGCCTAACGCCATGCACAAAAGTAAGATCGAAATGGATTTATGACCTCAACATCAGACCGGAATCCATAATGTTTATTGAAGACAAAGTTGGCAAAACTCTCCACGATATTGAAGTTAGTGGTATCTTCAAAGACGTCACGCCACTGGCCGAGCAAGTGAAAACAGAGATAGACAAATGGGACTATCTTAAACTAAGAAGCTTCTGCACCTCAAAAGAAACAGTGACCAAAATACAAAGACAGCCTACAGAATGGGAAAGAATATTCACCAAATACACATCCGACAAGGGGTTGATTTCAAGGATATACAAGGTACTGGTTAAACTACACAAGAAGAAATCACCCAACCCCATAAAAAAATGGGGCGAGGAAATGAATAGAAACTTTCGCAAAGAAGAAATCCGAATGCAAAAAGGCACATGAGAAAATGCTCTACATCACTAATCATCAGAGAGATGCAGATCAAAACAACAATGAGATAGCATTTCACACCACAGAGACTGGCCCACATCCACAAGAACAAAAGCAACAGGTGCTGGCGCGGATGTGGCGAGAAAGGGACCCTCCTTCACTGCTGGTGGGAATGCAGGCTGGTCCAACCCTTTTGGAAAACAGTATGGACGATTCTCAAAAAATTAGAATTCGATCTCCCATTTGACCCAGCTATAGCACTCCTGGGAATATATCCCAGAGAGGCAAAAATGTATAGTCGAAGTGACATCTGCAAGTGTTTGTTCATTGCAGCACTCTTTACAATAGCCAAAATCTGGAAAAAACCTGAGTGCCCGAGAACAGATGACTGGTTAAAGAAGCTTTGGTACATTTACACAATGGAGTACTATGTAGCTGTTAGAAAAGATGAAGTTATGAAATTTACACACAAGTGGTACTACATGGAAAGTATCATGTTAAGCGAAATGAGTCAGAAAGAGCGGGATAGACACAGAAAGATTGCATTCATCTGGGGAACATAAAGCAACAAAACGGGAGACTAACACCCAGGAAGGGCTCAGATTAGTACCAGGAATTTTGCTCCATGACTTGAAGGCCAGCCACATGTGCTAGGTGAGAAGGAAGCTCAGATAGAGAAGAGAGCACCAAATAAAGGGTGTTGTGAAGACCCTCCCAGGGTGGGAGAGACATGCTAAAAGTGGTCTATAGACCAAACATGACTGCCACTCAATGCCTCTCTGGCAAAACACAGTACCCAAAAGAAGAAAGAGAGAACAGGGAGGAATGCCCTGCCACAGCGGCAGGGTGGGACGGGGGGGGTGGGGGGGAGGATGGGGGGTGGGAGGGATGCTAGGACCCGTGGTGGGGGAGGATGGGCACTGGTGGAGGGATGGGTACTTGATCATTGTATAACTGAAACCCAAGCACAAAAATTTATAAGTCTATAAGTGTACTTCATGGTGTTTCACTAATAAAAAAAATGATAAAAAAAATCTATTGTTTTATCAATCTAGCAAGATGCATTGATATGTAAATGTGTATGTGTAATAAATAATATGAATAAACACAGTTTTGACAGGAAAGAACAAAGAAAAATATTCCTTTATCAGATAAGAAATGCTAAATAATAATACTGGACAGATAAATAAATAAACAGAAAGATACAATAGAAAATACTAAAGTGTGGGACTTTAGAAGTATTGTAAAAATGACACATATATATCATTTGAAAAAGACCTGGTTTTAGTAGATGTTATATTGAAAACTGGTTCATAATAAGAGAAAAACAGAACTAGATCACTTCCCTGCATCATATTTTAAAATGATATAAAAATGGGTTTAAGTCCTTTAAAAAAGAGAGCAAAAATATAAACCTTAGTGAACAAACTCGAGGAGTAGAGATCTTTGTATCTTAAGAATGGGGACGATTTCTTAAATGACATTCAAATGTAACATAAGAGAAAAATGAATTATTTTGAATATGACATACTTTTTAAAACTCTCATTTAATAGAGCATCATGGGCAGTCAACAGATGAAAGATTAGGAGGAAACTATCGTTCTATGTAAAATACACTTGATTATATTTTGGTTACCCTCTTTAAACTTTAAAATAAACAGCAAGAGAGACAGGAAGCCCATAAGACAAGCATGAGTAATGACCTATATTAAAAAGCATATGAAGACACATTCAAACTATCATAATGAGAAAACGGAAACAAAAAAAAACTTGAGTCATCAATTAACGCCTAGAAGACTGGTGAAACTTAAATTTGACTGATTTAAATGTTGAAGAGGAAGGGAGAAATAGGAAATCTCAAGAATTGCTGGAGGGAGTATAAACTGTACAGTATAATGGAGAACAACTTGGCAGTGCATAGAGCAATTAATTAAATATACATACGCTGACTCAGCAACTCCTGGACATATATTTAGGCAAACTTTTCCACAGATCTAGGAGAGGATTTAAAGCAAAAATGTTTATATTGCTATTGTTTCTGTCAGTATAGCTATTAACAAAGTTCTTCATGTGATTCTAAAGTGGTCAGACAGGATCCATTAGAAGGACTGCCTATTGGTAAATGGCTAATTTAGTTTACAGTCAGAAAAAAAGCATTTTCCTACTTAAGCAGCAAAAGAAGAGTAAGATGCCCATAGTTGAAAAGAATAGTGTAGTCTTTTTCCTCACTAAGTATGTTTTCTTTGAGCCTTTCCACAATGAGGTTGCCAATAATAAAACTTTTCTAAGTTTCACGCCATTTATTAGTACTGCAACACTGTCCTCCTGTTATTCATCGATTTGCTTGAGCAGGAAACAGTAACATCTCACAAAGAATTGTGAGACTTGTTGTTACTGTTCTTGGCATATCGAATAGGTCACAGGTAGCTTGCCAGGCTTTGCCGCGTGGGCGAGATAATCTCAGTAGCTTGCTGGGCTCTCCGAGAGGGGCAGAGGAATCAAACCCAGGTTGGCCACGTGCAAGGCAAACATCCGGCTTACTTCTGACTCTGCACTCAAGAATTACTCCTGGAGGTATGCCGGGGGGGGGGGGGGGGTCATATGGGATGCCAGGGACGGAACCCCTGTAGGCTGCAGAAGAACAGGCCAACACTCTACACTTTGAGCTATTGCTCCTGCCCAGAGTGCAATCATTCTTGTCGACAGAATCTGAACTTGTGGAAAGGAGGAGACATTATAAGTCACCTTTACTTTACCTTTTGTTTTCTGGGCCACAGTCCACTGTGCTCAGAGCTTCTACCTGTCTCTGCACTCAGGGATCACTTCCTAGCAGTGCTCTGGGGACCATACGAAATGGGGCTCAAACCCAGGTCAGCTTCTTGTAAGGCAAATGCTCTACCCACTGTCCTAGTGCTTCAGCCCTCCTACGTATGACCTCTTGTGGTACTTACAGTCCTCCCAAATGGAACTTTCTGAGGCCAGGATGCTGGGTGCGGCCAGGAGGAATTGTCAGTTTCTTTTATGCCATTTATTGTAATTTTTTAATTTTATAATTAAAGCACTGTGATATAGACCCTTATAAAGCTGTTCATGATTAGATTTCAGTCATACAGTATTACAACACCTATTTCTCTACCAGCGTACAGTTCCCAGAACCAGTGTCCTCAGTTTTTCTCTGCCTACCCCTTCTTCACTCTCTCTCTCTCTCTCTCTCTCTCTCTCTCTCTCTCTCTCTCTCTCTCTCCTTCCTCCCTCCTACCCTCCCTCCCTCCTTCCTTTGGGGTATTGTGGTTTGCAATATAGATACTCTAAGATTGTCATATATATCCCTTCATCCATTTTCAACACTCAGTTCTTGTCCAGCGTGATCATTTCCAACTATTATTATTTAGATCCTTTTAGAAAAGATAGTTTTGTCAGATCACTATAAGATTCCAACCAGTGGTAAGGTAATTGCAGGCATGGCAGTCATTTGGAGGAGTTGACAGCCCTTTTGTGATTGTGCTGTGGGGAGCAGCAGAGATTGGACATGAATAAATAGGTCGATTGTCCTTCCCTGTCCTTAGGATTCAGAAAGTTTTGTCTGAGTACTGTCTTCTTTAAAAGACATCAATAATATGCTTTGAATATTTAAAATACACATGAAAAATGAAACTATTTTGACAGATTTACTGAAATTGTATGCAAATGTAATGCATATTTAATGCAAATATACATGTGATTCTCTTAACTATTTTCGACAGCTTCACTATGCCCCTCCGAAAAATGCTAGCAGCTCATCTGTGTATCTTTATTTTGTTCAGCAATTAATTACTAATAATTTAATTTTTGTGATAACTTTTTACTTTATACAATGACTAGAATAAGTAAAATGAGGTATCTGGTCTTGAAAGTAGTGCATTTAATTAAAATAATTAATTAATTATTTCTTTTTAGGTCACACCCGGCGATGCTCAGTGGTTACACCTGGCTCTGCACTCAGAAATTACTCCTGGTTGTGCTCAGGGGACCATATGGGATGCTGGGGATCAAACCCATGTCGGCCACATGCAAGACACACGCCCTACCCACTGTGCTATTGGTCCGGTCCCCAAAATAGTGTATTTTCAAATACACACACTACATTCACCCAAACATGCTCATGTGTGTAAATTACTTATTTTAATGGTTCTATTCACTGACTTTTGAGGATCAAGCAAAATACCTAGGAATTATCCCATTGCTTTCCACCCCTTATTATCACATCCAACAGATCATAGTTCACCAGTTATCTTTTAAATTCACTTTCTCCTCCCAATGCTACTGTTTTCAGTTCATCTCATTAGGAAGTAGTAGGATATCTAGAAGAGGAACTCAATAATTTGTCTGTTCTTGTACTTAGTCCATGCTCTATTTTGCTAATAAGATCTTTTAAAACTTCAGAGCTGACTCATTCTTAAAATTCTTTATTGGTTTCCTAAGTAATAACTCAATTTATCTATACAACAGTTAAGCCTTTCATAATTGCTCCCTGAATAATTGACTCCTCTTTATTCTGTTTTCAGGCCTTAAGCAAAGATTTGCAATTCTTTTATGTGCCAATAATTAAACTTCCTTACAATACATTAACTGCTAATGGCTGTTTTTTAACTCATTCCCTTCACTTTGTCTAGCTGGTAAACTTCTAATTGTTCTGTAAGCGTCAACACAAGTGATCACTCCTCTCAAATTCTGTGTCATGTCAATTTCCAGGTTCATATAGGTGCTACTTTTTGTTTCCAAATAATTTATGGATTCTGTACCAAAAATATAAAGAGAAATCACAGAAATTCTCAAAATACACTTTCCTTTATAAATATTTCTTTACTGAAAAGCCACATCTTATATCCTCATTCAGTCAGAATATAGTGGGGAGCTAGAATGAGCCACATGTACACCCCAAGTACCCTGATCTACAAGATATTAACAACTTCTGATTATTTTATAATTTTGGTTGTCCAGGACAATGGTGTGAAATGGACTTTCAGTTCATTTTGAAGCTCCGGTCAATGAAGTACAATTGAAGCTACTAGCACTGCCTCTACTATATCATTATTGCTGCAAATACCATTATTACTACATTCCTTAGTTGTCTTTCCCACAGAAAGTCAGCCGTAGTGCTTGAGATGTTTTCTATCCTTGCCCTGAGTGGGGAGCAGTGACAAAGCATGAATGATTGCTGCTCTGAACTCTTTAGCTCTGCACTGTAGCACTGTCCTCCCATTCGTTGATTTGCTTGAGCGGGCACCGGTAACGTCTTCATTGTGAACCTTGTTATTACTGTTTTTGGCATATCGAATACGCCACAGGAAGCTTGCCAGGCTCTGCCGAGTGGGCGGGATACTCTCAGTAGCTTGCCAAGCTCTCTGAGAGGGACAGAGGAATTGAACCGGGGTCGGCCACGTGCAAGGCAAACTCCCTACCCACTGTGCTATCGCTTCAGCCCTTCTCTGAACTCTTTAAGCTGTACAATATTTGAGAACATAATCACTTAACTTCCCGTTAGTCGTCGATTTGCTCGAGCTGGTGCCAGTAATGTCTCCATTTGTCCCTGTCGCGTGCTAGTGTAGCCCAATGGCATCTGTTCGCTCCGGGAACATGAAGGGCCTCAAACCGATCGTTCATGATCTTGACGAAGAAGTCTGACCATCTGGAAGGTGGGCGGCCACGTGGTCTCTTGACATCCCGTGGAATCCAGTCGGTAACAGCTCTAGTCCAACGGTTGTCTTTAAATCTCTTTACGTGACCAGCCCATCTGATTTTCGACACCTTGGCAAATGAGACAGCGTCCCTGATTCTTGATCATCGATGGATGTCAGAACTCCGGATTCTCTCTCTCATTTGAGTGAAATGTGATATTCCAAGCATAGCTCTTTCTATTCTTCTTTGGGAGACCTGAATAGCGTTCTCATCTTGTTTGCGTAGGGCCCAGGTCTCTGAGGCGTATGTTAATGCAGGAAGAACAGTGGAATCAAAGAGATGTGCCCCGAGCCAGAGGTTCTTCGTCCTCTTAGCTATTTCTTCGGCGTTCTTGAAGGCGTTCCAAGCCGCTCTTTTCCTCCTGCGCAGCTCGGGTGCCAGGTCATTTGTCATGTTGACCTCTCGACCTAGGTACACATAGCTGTTGCATTCGGAGATGGTCGTTCCATTGAGAGCGAATGGGGCGTCAGGAACAAGGCTGTTTCTCATAAACATTGTCTTCGTAAGATTCAGCTGTAGTCCTACCTTTCCACACTCACGGTCAAAGTCGGTCAGCATTTGTGCCGCTTGGCTGATGTTTGGTGTTATTAAAACAATGTCATCAGCAAAGCGGAGAACATAGAATAGAGTTTTTGGGGGAATAGGGGGAATGGACGGGGGCACACTTGGAAGTGCTCAAGCCCTACTCCTGGCTCTGTGCTCAGTAATCACTCCCAGAAAGTTCTGGGGAACATGTTGAGTGGACTGAGATCCAAGCCTTATCAGCCGTATGCAAAGCAGATGCCCTACTGCGGTATTATTACTCTGACCTAAGGAATACTTTTTCTTTTTTCTTTTTTCTTTTCTGTTTTTACAGAACAGGACAGAAAGTCTTTCTTATGACAGCTCTTCAATGGCTTTTTGGTGGGTGGATGAAAGAATGAATAAGAATAAGTAAATATCAACTGGGAAAGAATAGTTCCAAAGTTTCAGGTTTACAGTTTTTTTCCGATGCTAATAGAATCCACATTCTGACAGTTGGCTACACAGGAAACATCACTGTTGCATAGGATAGCTTAAAGATTCTTGAATCAATAATATTTGAAATGAACTTCATAAAAACAGGAATAAAATTGGAGAGAAAACCAAGAAAATGATCTTTAGGTCAAATATACATCTGGGCATTGCTGGAAGAGCAAAAGACTGCTATAGGAACTGGACAGGATAAAAGAGAATCAATGAGAAATATATTTACTGCTGGGTGGAGAAATTTACATAATCTCGATTAGAGTATCCGCTAAAACTTGGCAAATTATTTCAATATTTCAAAACTTTATATAAATCAAAATATTCATCTATTTCTGATGCCATTTATTTCTGAATTAACTACTGATTCTATAATACAAGAGTTAAACTTCATCTTATTATAACTAATATTCTACATGGTATCCCAAAGATATGAGCTGCATATGCTGAATTCTGTGTATTAAAATTCCTTTGCTAGTAACTGAAACATGAAGATTATAAACACAATATGAATGTTGTTTAATAAATAAGTGCAACTCTATCTAGTGGAGAAGAAGAGAATTAAAGGTCAATTTGGTTAATTCAATAAATCTCTAGTAAGTAGACTCTTTGAAGAAGCATAAAAAAGTAAAATGATATTTCTCCAAAATATTTTAATTTACTAACAGTTCATAGCTGCATATCATGTAATCCTAAATGGTTGCAAATTATTACCTTGAACTGACATATCTAGAAAAGTACCTTGAATTACTCCTTGATGCTATGTCAATAGTTATAGATCAGAAATAATTCATGAAAATAAGAATTTTTGGTTTCATTATTTTAAGATCTAGGTAAAGGTAAAGGTAAAGGCCCTCCCGTTGATCGTCGATTTGCTCGAGCGGGCCCAGTAACGTCTCCATTGGAGACTTTGTTGTTACTGTGTCTGGCATATCGAATACTCTCGGTAGCTTGCCAGGCTCTCCGAGAGGGGCGGAGGAATCGAACTCGGGTCGGCCATGTTGGCCGCTTGTAAGGCGAATGCCCTACCGCTGTGCTATCACTTCATTGCTGCAACCACTCCTGATGCTGTTACAGGAACAACTCTTCAGTTTTGATCCAGACTTTGTTTCTTCAGAATGGGACTAAATGACTCTCATCATTGGTGATTCCAATCACCCCTGGACAGTGCAGGACAATTGGACGCTTTACTATAAGCACTGCTCTGGGTCCAGGGTTGGACTGAAATCTTACTACAACTAATGAGACAGTCTTGTATTTGGAATTGTTTCTCTGTTTTAAATTTTGTGTTTTTTGTAAAAAAAAATGGGGGAGTCTCCCTGCAAACTCAGGTAGTTTAGGTTTATTGGGTTGCTCCCATCACAGTGCTCCCGATTCTCTGTGTTTATTTGTAACTTTGTGTTCTGTTGACTTGTAAATTATTGTTTTTCTCTTCTCCCTAAGTCCTTTGCATAGTTTATTCAGAGCAGTGTTCTTTTTTGTATGGACACAAGAAGACATGCTTTTGTAACGTGACTCTCAGTGATATTTCATTCCAGGGCATCTGCTTTCTCAATTTAAGCCTCAGTTGCCCTCACTTCCTAGCACCCCTAAAAAGCAGGGTCCCTACGAGAGACTGGAGGGACCCAGGGCAAGCCGTAAGCTATGTGCTTCCCTGGCATCGAGATGGGCCTGGCCAAGGTGCCATAATGCTTAACTATAAGTTAAGAGCTTGGTCATGGACAAATGCTGTCATGATCCAAAAAGTAATAACTAGATTTGGACCCTGCTAGGGCTAGGAATAATTAATCTGGCCTGAGCACTGTAGTCTGAGTCTGTGGCAAGATGTTCCCAGGAGAGCTAAGTTAAGATCTAGAAGATTTTAAAATTTTCTCTTTTTTAAAAATGTATGTGTTTGGTTTTTAAACTGATAACTTTTAAAAACTGTAACAATACCAAGAAGCATCTGGAGAGCAATACAATTTAGAATAGCAATTACGGTTTACTTTAGTTGTTTTCAATAATTATTGCTATATATAAGTATAGAATAAGTGAATATTGAATGAATAAATGAATGCATCAGCAGTAGAAATACAACAAGCATATGAAAAGACAACAGAAAAATATTAAGCTTAATATTTACTAAACTATCAACTATCAGCACAAGTATAAAATAAATCTGGAATAAACATATTTATGAATTGTGAAGAGTAAATTTAAGTACAATTACCTATAATTATAAAGAAAAGTCAAATGAACTAGAAGGAACATAAATATGATAAATGAAATTTCTTCTACAATTCAAACATTGACAATTTTCAATATCAGTATAACTCAAATAAGCAACATTTGGGATTTTCTATCTTTGTTCACCACAGAGAGACCTGTTATCTATCCATGACAAACATCCACGGCACATCCATTTTCATCTTGCAATTTAGGCCAAGTCATTGTAGAAAATGAGAGCGACATAAAATATGCAAAGAACATCCATATCCCTTCAGGCTTACGATGAGCTGAGCATCTCTGAAAATATTATGCAAATACAGAAATTTTTCCCATAGTATAGGCCATTTAAACTGAACCTTTTAACATCTTGAGATCTTGGAAAATTCAGTGAAGAAACAGGGGATTCAAACTTATATTTACATAGTGCCACACGAGGGTTGCAGTTAATTCTAATAATGATATTCTCTCTGTTTCCTTTGTACTGACTGCTCATATTTTTAATTTTAGTTGTCAAATATTACTAGTAGTGAGAGAGAGTACTCGGAGAGCCTGGCAAGCTATCGGGAGTATCCCGCCCACACGCCAGAGCCTGGCAAGCACCCCGTGGAGGATTCAATATACCAAAAACAGAAACAACAAGTCTCACAGTGGAGTCGTTACTGGTGCCCGCTCGAGCCAATGATGAACAATGGGAGAACAGTGCTACAGTGCCACTAGTAGTGATGATCATATTGTTATAGATATTACATTAGGCTTCTTCTGAAGAGCATACTGGGCTGGAGTATCACTTATCCACTGGCTTCAGTTTCATCTCAATCAATCCTGGTCACTGAAGGCCAAGCAATCATTTTATGAGATGCATTGGCTGGTAAGTTTAGGTTAATATCATCTACACAGTAATGGTAAGGTTAGGTTAGTATCATCTACACAGATCATCTAAACAGTTAATAGCATCTACAGATGATATTAACATCTATCAATGATATTAATAAAACCAAAAGGCTGTATGTTGGCCTCCATAAACTATGAATATGACATTTTTCCCCAAGTATGCAACTGTGCCTCATGATGTCTCACTATTACAAATTAATAAAAAAAAAAGAAAAAGAAAAAAAAGAATTTATTTTTTGGAATTATTTCACCACTGTCTTAATATTTACACAGCATTCAGGAAAGTGTATAGATATTTTGTACTAGCAGAGAACCATGATTTTTCATCACTTAATCACTTAACTTCCCGTTAGTCGTCGATTTGCTCGAGCGGGCGCCAGTAACGTCTCCATTTGTCCCTGTCGCGTGCTAGTGTAGCCCAATGGCATCTCTTCGCTCCAGGAACATGGAGGGCCTCAAACCGATCGTTCATGACCTTGACAAAGAAGTCTGACCATCTGGTAGGTGGGCGGCCACGCGGTCTCTTGACATCCCGTGGAATCCAATCAGTAACAGCTCTAGTCCAACGGTCGTCTTTAAATCTCATTACGTGACCAGCCCATCTGATTTTCGACACCTTGGCAAATGAGACAGCGTCCCTGATCCTTGATCGTCGACGGATGTCAGAACTCCGGATTCGTTCTCTCATTTGAGTGAAACGTGATATTCCAAGCATAGCTCTTTCTATTCTTCTTTGGGAGACCTGAATGGCGTTCTCATCTTGTTTGCGTAGGGCCCAGGTCTCTGAGGCATATGTTAATGCAGGAAGAACAGTGGAATCAAAGAGATGTGCCCGGAGCCGGAGGTTCTTCGTCCTCTTAGCTATTTCTTCGACGTTCTTGAAGGCGTTCCAAGCCGCTCTCTTCCTCCTGCGCAGCTCGGGTGCCAGGTCATTTGTCATGTTGACCTCTCGACCTAGGTACACATAGCTGTTGCATTCGGAGATGGTCGTTCCATTGAGAGCGAATGGGGAGTCAGGAACAAGGCTATTTCTCATAAACATTGTCTTCGTAAGATTCAGCTGTAGTCCTACCTTTCCACACTCACGGTCAAAGTCGGCCAGCATTTGTGCCGCTTGGCTGATGTTTGGTGTTATTAAAACAATGTCATCAGCAAAGCGGAGGTGGTGTAGTTGCCGACCATCTATCTTCACTCCCATTCCTTCCCATTCCAGTCGTCGCATGATGTTCTCGAGGGTGGCACTGAAGAGTTTTGGTGAAATGGTATCACCCTGCCGCACCCCTCTCTTGACATCAACGATCACTTCTTTGTAGAATGGTGAGATCCTGGTAGTGAATCCGCAATACAGCTCACGGAGGATCCTGATGTATTGGGCTTGTATGCCCTGATTGGCTAGGGCTTCAATGACCGCTTCCGTCTCAACAGAATCAAAGGCCTTCTTTAAATCAATGAACGTTAAGCAGAGCGGCATCTTGAACTCCCGAGAAACCTCAATGAGTTTGGTTATCGTGTGGATATGGTCGATGGTGCTGAATCCTTTGCGGAACCCTGCTTGCTCACATGGTTGTCCTTCATCTAGTGTTCTGCCAATCCTATTCAGGATGACTCGAGTGAACAACTTGTAGATGACAGACAATAGGCAGATCGGGCGATAGTTGCCAATGTCATGGATGTCTCCCTTCTTGAACAGTAGTACGGTCCTGCTGGTTTTCCATTGAGATGGAACCTTGCATTCAGACAGGTAGCGAGTGAAGAGCCGAGCCAGTGTATTGATGAGTACTGACGGCAGGTTCTTCAGGTGTTCAGGTCTGACCTTGTCTGGGCCGGGTGCTGTTTGTTTCTTTACCGACGAAATGGCGTGTCGGATTTCGGAGGGGAGAACGTTGGGAACGACATACCCATCCTGTGGAATTTGGTATGTCGGCAAGTGGACATGGCTATCGAAGAGATTTGAGTAGAAGTCATGGATAATCTTCTCCATTGCCGTTCTGGAGGATGTGATGGATCCATCAGGACGTCGGAGGGCAGTCATCTTGGTCTTATAGTTGGCGAAGGACAGGCGGGCGTTACGAATACTTTTCCCGGCTTCTGCCGCATCTACCAGTACTTCTGCTCTTCTCTCTTTGAGGTCTTCCTTGATCGCATCTCTGCACTGCTTTGCAAGCTCGGACGTTAGCTTGCTCACTCGGCGCCGCTGCGGGGGCTCCTCTAGCTGCCCCGCTCCTGCCGGGAGCTGCTGCTCTTCTGCCGCCAGCTCACCTGGAAGAACACCCCGAGATGGCAGAGGAGAGCGGCAGTGGCAGGGATTGTGACTCCTTCAGCGTGCTTAGCTGGGACCAGGTGAGCCGGCTGCATGAGGTCCTGACCGAGGTGGTCCCCGTTCATGGCCGAGGCAACTTTCCGACCTTGGAGATCACTCTGAAGGACATCGTCCAGACGGTCCGCGGGCAGCTGGAGGAGGCTGGTATCAAAGTGCAGGATGTCCGGCTGAATGGTTCTGCTGCAGGCCACGTCCTGGTCAAAGACAATGGCTTGGGTTGCAAAGACCTGGACCTGATCTTCCACGTGGCTCTCCCAACGGAGGCCGAGTTTCAGCTGGTCAGGGATGTGGTGCTGTGCTCCTTGCTGAACTTCCTGCCCGAGGGTGTGATGATTTTTCATAGTATATTTAAATTTATTTTTAATCCAAATTAAAATATTTTCCATTTTAATATACAAAAATAATGACAAATGTTTCTCTGTCCCACTGTAAAGCAAGAGAGAGATAAAAATTTTGATTTTACTATGTCTCATTATTAATCAAGAGCCAGGGAAAATCATTTTGAGTTCCCCAAACTTAAGAGAGTTAATTGCTTCCTCCGTGGTGTCTTTTTAGTCCCCATTATGTCTGTGTGTACACATTCCAATAAATAGTGGATTTTTGAACTGGGGTAGCATTGTACACATTTGAATCTCAAAACTAAGTAGTTTCAGACTACTTTTCAAGCCAGGAAAAAGCTGTTCTGTGACAGTAATGCACATACATTTGTTTATTTATTAGGTGCAACTCTTCTCCTGGAGGTCTTCGGCTGCCGGAGCCCTGGTCGGGGCAGGGAGGAAAGCTCAACCCGCTCCCCTCCAAGGGGCTCCGGCGAGGAACAGCCAGGCGCGGGGGCAGAAGACTGCACTGTTCTCCGAAGACCTCCAGGACCAGCCACCACCATGCCGAGACCTCTCTCCGCACACATGAAGGTACTGGCAGAGGGACAAAGCCACGCGGGTTCCGGGGCCGAGATCTCCAAGCCTACTCGGATTGGAGTCGAGCATCCTCCACCCAGATCCTCCAAATTCCAGTAGGCGGGGGTCACACCCACCACCTGGCCCCCTGGCGCCATGTAATCCCATCAACGGCCAAGACTCAGAGACTATAAAATCCAGCTCCCGGATGAGACCAGTGCAGTCTTCTGCCCCCGCGCCTGGCTGTTCCTCACCGGAGCCCCTTGGAGGGGAGCGGGTTGAGCTTTCCTCCCCGCCCCGACCAGGGCTCCGGCAACCGAAGACCTCCAGGACCGGCCACCACCATGCTGAGACCACTCTCCGCACACATGAAGGTACTGGCAGAGGGGTGGGTTCCGGGGCCGAGATCTCCAAGCCTACTCGGATTGGAGTCGAGCATCCTCCACCCAGATCCTCCAAATTCCAGTAGGCGGGGGTCACACCCACCACCTGGCCCCCTGGGGCCGTGTAATCCCATCAGCGGCCAAGACTCAGAGACTATAAAATCCAGCTCCCGGACATCTTATCAGGACATCTTTTTATGACATCTTATTCTCATTCCTACTTTGGACAAACTTGCAGGCTATTGAATATAGCCTGCCCACAGGGCAGAGTCTTGCAAACTCCCTGTGGCATACCAAATATGCCAAATACCAGTAACAATGATGGGTCTCTTTCTCCTAAAGTGCCTTCAATATAATCTCAGGGCTAGGATGAAAGAGACATTACTGGGGCCTGCTCGAGGCAATCGACTAATAACAGGATGATGAAAATGAAATGAAAACTATTCTCCAGCCAAAATGCATATCAGTTCCTATATTTTCCATATCAGAAGCATCTCTGTCTTAAAAGATTCAAACAAATAGTGCTTCACTGTAATAAACTGCACTTGGCTCCATCAGTATATCATAGTTATCCCTACGCACTCTCCTTACATAGTTTTGATTACAAATGCTATCGCAGAAAAGAAAAAAGAATAATCAAACATTTTTCTTTTCCCCTTATGAAGTTCCCTCTTAAGAGACAAAGTTATTTTAGATTACAATTACTTTATCATGGTGTGCTGCTTTTGAATTTTCTTTTATTTTAGAAAATGACTTACTCTAAACTGAATCTAGTAAAGACTATTCAATACCATTAATCATTGTCACCAAGAAATATTTACTTAAAACTAGAATACTCTGAGAAACATCACATCATTTTTTACTTGTGCCACTGAAAGTAATTGTGTAATTAGTAACTGGTTTGCAGAAGCATGTTTTTTCACATAATGCTGATAACCCGGGTCTAAATTGCCCTTTCCATTCAGGATCCAAAGGCACTTTATAAATCATCACATTTAAGTCCCTACTCACACCTGCTCACACCCAGACATTAAACTGCAGTGGGGTACATTGAAAGAGGCTATTTAATACTAGCATAACCACTACAAAAATTTCTCTACTGGAATGAAATGCAGCAAAGTTTTAACAGATGTTCAAGAACAATAGACACCAGTTGAGGTAAAGAAATAAAGACTGTCATCTCCAATTAAAACTACAGGAAAGATTTACCAGGGAAGAATGTAATTACTCCATTGGACTTTGGCCAAGAAACCCAAGCTAATGCTCTTCATATTGGGAAAACTTTTTAAAGCTTTAAAAACTCATACATATTAAAATTGCTGGATCACATCTTAGCTAAAGCAGAATTTTTAGAATAGAAGAGACAAATAGAATTGGTTCTATCAATACATCAATTCTAATTATGATATAATATATGCTCCAATAGAAAACACACATGTTCTTCTAGAGATTAAGAATTCGAATAGACAATGAACAGCAGACAAAGGATAAGGCAGGGGCCAGAGAGATGGTATAATGGCCAGGGTGTTTGTCTTGCATGTGATTGACCTGGGTTCAATTCAAAGCACCTCTTATGGTCCATTGATCCCCACCTGGAGTATAACTGGACCACAGAGTCAGGTGTAAGCCCATAGCATCTCCAGGTGTGACCCCAAAAAGATAAAGCAAGGAAAAGTGACTACATAGCTAACTGTCATGAAGGATAGAGATCACAAAAAATAAAATGGGATTAAATTAAATACCCCCCCTTTTGTTTCAAATTGATTATTTTTATTTCTGCCCCATGACTAACAAATGTGTCCATAATAATGTCAGGCATACTAAGGCAGGCAGGTAGACAAGAAACGCCCCCTCCCATGGCAATGGCAAAAGCTAGTCCTGCAGAAAACAGGAAAAACAGGAACTAAGGCCTGATAAGACCCTCACCTTGCACCAGCAACAGAAGAAGAAGCTCCTGCAGAAACAAAAGGCCCGGAAAAGAATTTCAAAGAAGACCATCACCATTCCCAAGCCCCCTGGTAACCTCCTTAGCAATGGACTTTGACCTAGTTGGAAGCCCAAGTGAGGGCAGATTGGAGAAACCCTATAAAGGCCAACTTGAACAAAGGAAGCAAGCTCATATGCTGCCTGGCTCTGCTGCTTGTGCCCATGTGGCCGAGCACATGTGTCACCCGCATCTCCGCTCTTGAGATGTGCACTTTCACGCTTTCGTGTCCAATGCTGGGATGTGTCTAGGGTCTCTTTCTCTGACCTTGGATAAGCCTGTGTTGTCTTTTGAGCACATTACACTCTCTCTCTCTCTCTCTCTCTCTCTCTCTCTCTCTCTCTCTCTCTCTCTCTCTCTCATTCTCTCCCCTCCACACCTTCAAAAACCCTCCAAATAAAATCTATTTACTTCACTGCTTGTCTACTCCTGAAATTCTGTTCTGCAAGAAGTTGAGACAAGAATCCAATAACCCTGGGTCTTGGGTGGTGGAGGAAGATGGGGAGAAAGTGACCGTCTTTCTCCTCCCCACTTCACATAAGTCACCCGTGGGGCCCACTGACATCAATACAATGTTCTAATAACAATCCCACAACCAGTGGCAACTTTCCATCACCACTGTCCCTGGATTCCAGTTCATTCCGCAAACGATCTTCTTAACTGACACAAATTTAAGTTTGATTATTGTCGTTTGGGTGTTTATAGTATTGATGGCTCTGTATTTTGGATATATCCATATACTACATGCCTGGACCACTTGTGCTTATTCCTTTTTTTTTTTTCAGTTCAATACTTTCTCCCCATTTCAAACAATTTTATAAGGATTAAACAAATTAACAATGAACAGTAACAAATCAACAATAAAAATGATAACAACATGCCGGAAAAGGACTTTAGTAATTAATCTGTTTGCTGAAGAAATTGAGATATGGAAAATGGAGATTAGTACCCCAGATCACATTGCTGCAGATAATTTCACGAGGAAGCTAAACTTTTCTGTTGAGGAATGACATGATAAAAACAAGGTCCTTCCACATTTCACATAGTTAAAACCTTTCTCAGCATTGAGAAATTGTTTCGTGCTTAGGGTCACAAGCCAGGGAGATTTGTATGGATGAATTTATACGGCTTAAGAGTAATCATCTTTCCGCCTAATTATTTGTGGAATCAAAAGTAACATTTCATATTCTTGACTAGCAGATGGCGGGGAGAACGTGAAAGCACAAAGTGACATAAGGAATAAATTGGAGAGAAACATTCATAATAGCTAAGATTAAAAGAATTGAGCACGGTCTATCGGAAAATACTGGCCTGCCAAATCCAATTCCACTTGACTTCAACCTCTCCCACCTCCCACTTCCAATTCCCTAACTGTAACACCCAGGGTTCTTAAACATTGACTTGGAATTAAAATGGGTTGTTTGCAGCTGCTCACACGCAGGCTTATTCTATTGGCCTCTCCCAGTGTTTAGATGCGGGCCTCTCTTCCCAGACTCAGTTCTTGCCAGGGAAGACCATTTGAGAACAACAGGACAGGAAACTGAACAGGATGCTTTTTATGAGTCAGCTTGATTCTTATTCAGGGGCTGAGGGTTTGGAGTGTTAGACCATTAGCCCAGTTGTGGTTGGTTTTTTTTTTTTGGTTGCTGCTATCATTTCTTCTATCCAGCGAGTGGTCGTTGTAGGATTCAGGCGTTTTGCTTCTTCCATTTAGATTCTGTCAAGTTCCCCTTTGATTCTGCCCATCTTCAATAAATTCTTGGATGGTAGGATAGAAGTTTTAAGCTGAATAGAGACAAAGTACTGCATTAGGTCTGATTGTAGCAGCAATTGGTAATTTTCAAAACTCGACTTTTAAGTAAGTGGGAATAAAATTGTCCCTGCACCTGGCCAAGTACAGCCAATGGGAGAGTCAAGGAGATTAGATTGGAAAATGGCACATATGCCAGCACTGATGTGCTTCTGTGATGCTGACCTAAACAGAGGAATGGTGCAGATCTGAATGTGAAGGTTCCACTTCAGAGCATCAGAGCTTCTTCAGCTGAACTGCTACTTAGCAGGATCTCACCAGCAAGGGAGAGCATAATTAGTATATCTCTGGTTGAAAGGGAAAAATCGTTTTGCCTCCAGCTGGACAAAAAGGACATTAATTAAATAAATTTTATGTCTCCGTTTACAGGTGCCCAGGGTAGAATAAGTTATTGGGACAAAATTGCTGGTACTGTTGCAAACAGGAGTGCTCTAAATGCTCTGATTATAAAATTTTATTCTATAATGAGCTAGATATTCTCTAGAAAGGACAGATACATGGATAAGAAGAACAAAGGAGGTAAGTCTAGACACTTGCCCTGCCTGCGGCTGACCCCACACACTGAATGCAGTTCTCCGAGCACCACCACGGGGGTCACTCCTTGTTCCAAATTCTGGAGCAATTAGACACAGATTCAGATTTAGATGGTAAGACGTTGTTAATTCAGTTATGAATACATTGCCTCATTCTTTCAACAAAGACAATGATTCCACTTTGGTATCAAATAAGTGCTTGGTAGAGCTGGAGGACATGATCAAGCTGTATTATGATATTACCATTTTATTGCAGGTTTTTAATGATAATCCAAGCAACCTGGGTCCAGAGAGAAGAAATTAATTTCTGAATCTATAACATTAGATTCCAACTCATTTTAAAAAAGAGAAAAAAATCCTCATTGAGATAAGGTGGACAAAAAGTCTGTCATTCTATCAAAGACTATTAAGCAAGCACATATCATTTGGGCTGGAGCGATAGCACAGCGGGTAGGGCGTTCGCCTTACAAGCGGCCAACATGGCCGACCCGAGTTCGATTCCTCCGCCCCTCTCGGAGAGCCCGGCAAGCTACCGAGAGTATTCGATATGCCAGACACAGTAACAACAAAGTCTCCAATGGAGACGTTACTGGGCCCGCTCGAGCAAATCGATGATCAACGGGAGGGCCTTTACCTTTACCTTATATCATGGGGAAGAACGAGAGGGTTTAAAGAACGGAGCAAGCGCCAAAGTGCTCAGTTGGAGTTCAGTGCAATCTTGTAGAGATTAACCTAAAGGCACACATGACTTTATTCCCAGTGGGCCGGCCTGCACTGATAGGAGCCTTCCTTTCTAACTGGCGTGTGAATTCATTCCTTCTTCCCTGTTCCTACGAAATTTACCATTATTCTCGCCACATCGGTGAGGTAGCTAAACTGTGATGAGTGAATTCAAGTGGCAGACGGAGTTAGTAGTTATTATCATCAGTATTATCCTCAATGTAAGACTGCCAGTGAAGAAGGATTACAGAAAGTCTTTTTCCTGTATGGGAATGTGATGAAAATTCTCAGACACAGGGGAACATGGTATAGATAAAAATCTATTTAATGGTATTAATGAACTTAATATACCTCAGACACTGGTTATGTTGGAGTTCTTTGCAAGGTCATGCACACACAGTACACTCAGATACTGTTCTTGGCATTTTTTAGATTACTAAACAAAAATAAAATAGTATGTCCTATAGTTAGCATAAAAATCAAATCTGCTTCTATCAAGGAAATATATAAGTTGGCAGCAGTGTTATGCCGGTTTCCTCTTACTTTAAATGTTTCTGGAAAGCCATATACAGGTATTTTTCAAGCTGGTGGATAAACTATTAGTTGATTAAAAATTTCTTTGGTAGGAGGGAAGCCAGCAAACGTTATGAATTCAGGACTTTTTTCCACTGGTGAGAGTTACGAGTTGTAACAACGGTTGTAGTAACAATCACAATAACAAGATATGTGTCTTAACACCATATATCTTGCTTTCTGAATCATTTTTGCCTGCTTTTTTCTGGAACATGTATTATATAAATTAAAATTAAAACATGATTTAATGTCAAATAAAATGTTATATAAATTAGATAATATAGTTTGTGTTGAAAAATAACATGTTAAAATACTGGTTTATCCCACGTTCAATGATTATATGTGATGATACTTTACAAATATATTTTGACTTTGAGGACATGGAAATAGAAAAAGAATTAGGGTTCACTATCTCTGGTGCCAACTCAGACACCCAAGCATAGCTGAGTATATCCTTGGACAGAGCATAGCAATGAACTGAATGGGTTCAATATAAGACTAGGAATGACTCTCCCCACCCACACTCTAAGTTACAGAAATGCACTTTGTCTTCAATCAAATGAAGTTAATCTAAACAAGTGGATTTGACTAATTTAAAAATTGTAATAAAATACTTTAACTTTTATTGAACTACTTTTGCATTGAAAAATATAATTCTTATTTGAACAAAAAGAATTGTTCATTGCTATGAAGTTTCTTAGCTCTGTTGTATATATTTTTAGATAAACTAGTTATTTTTTAATTTGTAAGTTTTGTAATGTGGGAAGGTAATAAAACTAATATTCAAAATTCTTGTTTTCCTTCTTTCTTCCCTTATTTCCCTTAGCAACCTTTCTTTCTTTCTTTCTTTCTTTCTTTCTTTCTTTCTTTCTTTCTTTCTTTCTTCCCTCCCTCCCTCCCTCCCTCCCTCCCTCCCTCCCTCCCTCCCTCCCTTCCTTCCTTCCTTCCTTCCTTCCTTCCTTTCTTCCCTCCCTCCCTTCCTCCCTCCCTCCGTTCCTTCCATCCTTCTTTCCTTCCTTCCTTCTTTCCTCAAGTTTTCCACTGAAAGCACAGTGATTCAGTGGATATATGGTTTATTTTGTAAACTTTGAAATAGAACAGTAAAATACTGATACTGAATTTCTAAATTAACAGTATTATTTACACCTATAGTACTATTAATACTTATTGAACATATATTATGTTCAAGGTAGTTCGTTCATATATAAATCATTTAATCTTCAATTCTTAGCTAGATATTCTTGTTCATATTCTTATTAGAGATGTGAGAACTAAGTTGATGAGAAAGTCTTTAATAAAATGATGGACAGAATCTTTGATTATTGAATGCAGTCAACTATCTTAAAATATATGTCCTAGATATGCCTCTTAAAATATATCATCTATATCCATAAATATAAATAGCACATATACAATATATATTTCATACAGATCATTTATTTATAGGCTATCTTCTAGCATTTCTTATAAAATATTAATGCATTGAATGAATTAACAGTTATAATTTTATAATACACGTGCTATGGACAAATTATTATACTTACTATATAAATGACATAACTATAAATGATCTATGTATAGGTTAAGTAATATATCTGAGGTTAAACAACTAGTAAGTGGCAGAACTAGACTCAAATGAAGGTAGTCTGGTACAAGAATCAACTATCTTCATGAATAGGCATTTCCCCACTTAAAAAAAAGACCTTCAGTCATATCAGCAAAGTCATCCTTGTGGTGAAAATAACTACATGTTGTTCTCCAGAAATTTCTTAGGGATTTCTCCAGGACACAAGGTCTCATGTAGAAAAACCCTGCAGTGTTTTTTTTTTTTTATCTGTTTGTGGTTTGTTTTTCTACATTGGTTTCCACACTGACTTGTGAATATTTCAACTTATGATGCAGCAATATGTTGTAAGAGTACAGCAGTGTTCATATCTTATTATATTTATCTCTCAACTTTTTATAAATATTACTAATATGAATCATAACCAAGGAGCTCTGGTTTTGAAGCTATTGGACAATCATTTATATTGTAAATAGTGTTGAAGTTCCTAAAGTAAATGAGACTTTTAAGAAGCATCAAATTCCTTTTTTTCAGATTGTTATTCTAAATGTCCATAAACTTTAAAAATTAAAATATTCTCTCAATTTATTATTATTATTGCTTATGAGAAAATTGGGCTGGAGTGATAGCCCAGTGGGTCAGGCATTTGCCTTGCATGTAGCCAACCTAGCTGACCTGGGTTCAATTTCTCCACCCCTCTTAGAGATCCTGGCAAGCTAACGAGAGTATCTCGCCTGCACAGCAAAGCCTGGCAAGCTACTCTTGATGTATTCAATATCCCGACAGTCTCTCACAATGGAGACCTTACTGGGCAAGCTCGAGCAAATTGATGAACAATGGGAGGACAGTGACAATGATGAGAAAATTTATTTTTTTATTATTTTTGAATTGAATCACTGTGAGATACAGTTACAAGCTTTCATTATGAGAAGATTTAAAAAGAAAACCTTTTTTGTTGTTGTTGTTGTTTTGGTTCTACAACGGGTGGAGTGGGCCCTTACTCCTGACTCTGTGATCAGGGATGGTGGTACTGGGGGAACCATATGAGGTATCAAGTGATGGGGGAGTGGGAGTCAGCTACATGAAAGCAAGGACCTTCATCACTGTGCTATTTTCCCAGTCCTTGATTTTCCTTTTAAAGCTAGCCACCATTCAGTTTGTTGTTCTTCTCAATTCAATTGTTGATAGTTAGGCTGAAACCATTGATCATAATATTTCTTTGGATTGTTGACAGTGTTTAATTAGGCTCTTATCTCAGTGTCTAGGATTAGACAATAACTCTAGATCTAAGGCTTTACTTTGAAGCAAAACAACCTTTCAGTAAAGTCTAGAATAATCCCCTCTCTGAAGTCTGCTCCCCATCTGTGTTCCCAAGTTTAAAACTTTCCCCTTCCATCTGCTAAATTCAATAATGCCAGGAACGCCAAGCAGCAGGTAGAACCAATCTGCAGGCTTAAAGCCGAATCCGAAAAATGAATCAGGAATCCCTGCTGCAGAGTCATCTGTGTTTGCTGCTCTGCTCCCATTAATCTCCAGGGAATGAATGTAAGAAACATTGCATTGGACAATGGGGAGGATTTTCTAATTAATTGAAAGCAACAATGGCATAAAATTCATCAGCTTATGCTTGCATAAACGCAGTTCTCCTAAACAAGAAAATAAATGCTACCGCAACTTCTCCCAAGTGGATGGAAGGGTGCATAAAAAGAACACGTTGGCACCCACCCCCACATCACATACCTCAAAATTCTAACAGAAATTTAAAGGACAAAAGCCCCATCTGTTAAATAATTGACTACAGTACATGCATAGACAGGCCATAAAGTACAGAGAGATGAAAAGTCAGTTTATCATTTTAATATTATTATACTGAAATATTATATTTCTATCATAAGTTATCTTAGAAAAATTCAATGCCAAGTCTTAAATTCGTGAAACACCTGGACCATTCATTAATTAGAAGTTAGAGGCTCAAGATGTACCAACACACTTGCGCTATCTCTTCCAACTCTTTTACTTTTAAAAGTCATAAATTGTTCTGTTCTTTTCACTGAATTCAGAAATTTCTTCTAAATGCTGTTAGGGGAAAGTTTAAAGCATGCATAGTCTCTTTCTTTGTGGCTGTGACATGTTGTTATACACAGTGTGTGTTTTCAAAAGGACATATTTGTTGTTCTTATAGTCTTCAAGTAAAATATTAGTAACTTGAAAACAGAGAGGAAATTACTGAAGGAATGCATTATTATCATATTTTCCATACTATTTTCTATAATTTTAGATGTTTTTAGAGGTTTAAATCCTACTTATCACTGACTCAAATTTCAGTAAATTTTTAAAAATCTTTTGTCTCCCTTTATTATGTAACTGATTCTCTTCTGTGAACCATAGATATCACTTTCACCATGTGACATAGTTTCTTCATCATATTCTACAGATAGTTAATGGTTGTAGTTTCCCTGGATTCTCTTTTAATTCAATTTTAAGTTATTTAATTCTCTAACTGTTAAAAGTATTCAGTATGCTCTTTCTTCTTAGCTCTCAATTTCAACTCACAGAAGTAATATACTTCATGTGTAATACACTTATGAGAATGTAAAGCTGGTTTAGTATTTGAGAATCAATTATAACTCACCATAGTAATGAAGATCACATAATAATCTCCCTGATTATAAGAGAAAATTTCATTTAATAAAATTCTGCCTCATTGGTTATCAAAAATGACAGTTCATTTTCCAAACTTGGAAATAAAGTAAAGGTAAGGTAAGGTAAGGTAAAGGCCCTCCCGTTGATCGTCGATTTGCTCGAGCGGGCCCAGTAACGTCTCCATTGGAGACTTTGTTGTTACTGTGTCTGGCATATCGAATACTCTCGGTAGCTTGTCGGGCTCTCCGAGAGGGGCGGAGGAATTGAACTCAGGTCGGCCATGTTGGCCGCTTGTAAGGTGAACGCCCTACCCGCTGTGCTATCGCTAGGTACTTAATATTTAATAAATAAAAATAGGATAATTACTATTATTTATAATAAATTATTGATTGTTATTTCCTTAGAGACAAAGTTTAGAACGAGAAAAGATGCTAGCTGACATTATTTTTTATTAAATGTTAAAGAAAAATTATGTCTTAAAGGATTATAAAGGAACAAATAAAGTCATCATGATTTTTGGATTACACAATAGTGTAAAAGAAAATCCAAAAGCATTTTACATAAATACTACTTAAAATGTAATAATTTAACAAGATTACTGTGAACAAGTTCAGTTCATGCATACATATAAACACAAAATCAAAACTACAGCATTTAAAAATAAAATAGAAAAAAACATTTTAAAATAGTCAAAAATGAAAAATCTAGGGAAATATCTACGGAAATCACCATACAATTCATATTAAAAAACCTAATACGACATTTATGAAATCTTAATCATTGAATATTTGATGTATTTAATGGAGGTAGCAATGGTTTATGAGAGTGTAAATGTTGATGGTTTAGGGATACACTTTTGTATAATAATAGTGCTTGTAAACTACTAAAGTGTTAATATCTCTCCAACACTGATGACAGGCTCATTCTTGTTCCTTGTAATCTGTCAGTTTCTCTCTATGACTGTCCCGAGAGTCCTTCCTGTCATGCACTAATATTGTTTGTGTCTTTTGAGTCTAGGTTTTTACGTGAATGTATATTTCTGTCACCTTGCTTTGTTTCTCTAAACACAACATATGAGTGAGATCATGAGGATTAGTCTTTTTCCTCCAGGTGTGTTATTTATTTTTTTTTGTTTTCTTTTGGGCCACATCAGATGGTGTTCAGTTTAGTCATGGCTCTGGACCCAGAGATTAATTCTGGTGGGGTTAGAGTTACTAGGGATCAAACCAGGGTCAGCCATACGCAAACTAAGTGCCTTACTGACTGTCCTAACTCAACAGTCCTCTCTTTTTCCTGTTGACTAATTCTGTTTAACATGATGCTATTTCTATACATAAATATTGTATTAATGGAAAAACACAAAACAACACCAAAAGAGAAGTACCATTTATACATTGGAGCAGCCAATATTGGAAACACATACATTATTTCTCAACATTTATCTAAAGGCATACTGAAATGGCAATAAAGCTCTTAAAAGTGTTTGCATATACACATTTGCATAAAATAAAATTTTGGTTTATAAGCCATTTAAAAAATTCAAAGACCCTAAACTCTCCTTTGAGTATAATTTCTTAACAAAAAATAAAGTCACAGAGCCTATATCATAAATTATAAAGTTACTATAGTTAAGAAATTTTCTTGTGTAAGTAAATACTAAAAGACCAGTGTGGTGAATAGTCAGTTCAAATGCTAATGTGAAAAAGACTAAATATCAATAAATGATATTAGGAAAAATGAATATAAGCAAAATATAAATCTTAA
Organism: Sorex fumeus; assembly: GCF_029834395.1. Taxonomy (NCBI): domain Eukaryota; kingdom Metazoa; phylum Chordata; class Mammalia; order Eulipotyphla; family Soricidae; genus Sorex; species Sorex fumeus. Next base: position 6,752,335 of record NW_026606322.1, on the reverse strand, counting down.
ACCTTATGTAAAATACTAATTTCAATGAATTAATGATAAAAATGACAAAGACAATATAATTTTTGAAATTTATTAAGAGAAATAATATCTTGACCTTGGAGTAAGAAACCATTTAAGGGACAACCACAATAATTTTTAATTATAAAACATAAGGTTGAATATCTTAAGTTAGGATTATTCTTCACTGACACCATAAAGAGAAAAAAAGACAAGCTATCAAGTTTTTAAACTTGAATAACTGACAAGGGACACTGTCAGGCTTATGATGACCATGTAATAAATTACTTGTAATTTCACAACACAAAAGAGCCATTCTAATATACACTAATGTGTGATTAAAATTTTGGAAATGAATAGGAGGACACATTTTTCCCTGACTCTTAAAGTTTAGGACCTCAGCCAAATAAACTAATAGAGATTCTCTGACAGGCCAGAATTTTTTAAAGTAGTCCATTTATATGGTGCCTGTTCACTTTATATCTTCATGCCTAGAGGTCCTATATAACATAATTACAGTTGTAGAACATCATATTGAATGGCTCTTTGTTTTGGACCTAAGGTTCCAGCAAAGTAAGTAGAAGCATTATTGTTTATATATAATCTATCTATAATTATTGTCTGTAGATAACCATTGTTTATAACCATTGTTCGTTTACACTCTAGCCTTAGATTTCACATGTCATTTACCTATCAAATAAACTATGACTCCACCTAGAATCAAGAATAGGAAACGAATACCTCCCCAGATTCATCTATGTTAAATATAAAATGCGTATTTGATATATTTTTGAAAAAAATAGAAATTCAATATGTAGAAATTAGTCCAAAGACTTTAAATAATGAGAGTAAATTAGAACTAGACTTGGTGTGAACACTATTAACCAACTACTGTAGTCAGATTATTGAAAATGTATTAGGCAGTAAATAATTTTAAAAAGTGTTAAGGGAGAAGAATGTTTAGTGAGTCAGATTTTAAGAATGGATAAGATTTTGAATAAGCGGGGGCTGGAGCTATAGTACAGTGGGTAGGACATTTGCCTTGCACGCGGCCAACCCAGGTTCGATTCCAGCATCCCTTATGGTCCCCTGAGCGCCACCAGGAGTAATTCCTGAGTGCAAAGCCAGGAGTAACCCCTGTGTATCATCAGGTGTGACCCAAAAAGCCAAAAAAAAAAGTTTTTTTGAATAAGCAAAAAAAAAAAAAATTAATGACTAACCTCCCTTTTGGTTATAATGGGCCTTTGAGCTACACGTGCTTGACAGTCAAGGTTGAGAAAGTATTTCTAACTTACTTAAAAAATCTCTGAACTCATCTAACAAAACTTCTTGATTCCCAATTGTGGATCAGAGGCATGTACATTTTATATTTATATTAGAAAGAGTTCGGTTCAACTAACATGCCTCTCCAATAATATAAATAATAGATTAGAATGAACCACATTTTAAAAGTAAGACAGTTATCTCTTGGTTGAACATACTAACTATTCTAATTTGGGCTTGTATGTTATCTTTTCGTCAAGCTGACTAGACTGAGAACTAGAAAACTCACAAGTTAGCACTTTTTTTAACGGCATGACGCAGAAGTAGAAAACACTTGAAAACGATTAAGATTAATAAAGTAGATACAAATAAAGAGCTAAAAATTAAAAACCTCAAACGGAAAACCTATTCATCGAATATAAGCACACATATTTAAAAATCAGGTTTTTTTGTTTTGTTTTGGAACCACACCTATCAGTGCTCAGGGCTGGCTTTATGTTCAAGGATTACTCTTGGCAGACATGGGAGATGAGTGGATTGAATCTGGACTGGCTGTGTGTAAGGCAAATGCTATACAAGCTGTTCTATCACTCAGATTCTCGAAATCAGGGTATTTTTAACATTTCTAAAACATTGTAGTATATTTACATTATATTTTTTGTGCAACTAGTTTAAAGTAAAGTAAAAGTAAAGGCCCTCCCGTTGATCGTCGATTTGCTCGAGCGGGCCCAGTAACGTCTCCATTGGAGACTTTGTTGTTACTGTGTCTGGCATATCGAATACGTCACGGGGAGCTTGCCAGGCTCTGCCGTGCGGGCGAGACACTCTTGGTAGCTTGCCGGGCTCTCCGAGAGGGGCGGAGGAATCGAACTCGGGTCCGCCGTGTTGGCTGCGTGCAAAGCAAATGCCCTACCGCTGTGCTATCGCTCCAGCCCTGCAACTAGATTACTGAAAGAAAAAAGATAAATGAAGTTAACTTGAGTAATAATAAATTAAAAACTGAATTTGTCTCAAGCATACAAAATCAATAAGAAGGATTCCGATACCTAACATTTATTGTAAAGTAAAGTAAAGGCCCTCCCGTTGATCGTCGATTTGCTCGAGCGGGCCCAGTAACGTCTCCATTGGAGACTTTGTTGTTACTGTGTCTGGCATATCGAATACTCTCGGTAGCTTGCCGGGCTCTCCGAGAGGGGCGGAGGAATCGAACTTGGGTCAGCCATGTTGGCCGCTTGTAAGGCGAACACCCTACTGCTGTGCTATTGCTCCAGCCCCACATTTATTGTAAACTTGCTATATTAGATATCATTGCATTGAATTCTTTCAAATTATCATACATGTAAATAATTTCAGCATTAAATTTGAAAATAAAAGAACCTTCCAAGACTTCAGTAATTGACTCAACATTACAACATACAATAGAAAACATGAAAATTGAACAAAGGTTGATTCTAAAACCTTTGTTATTCAGCTCGTATGCTCTATTGGCTTTATAAAATCCAAAACACTAAATAATAAATTATAAAAAGAACTAGATTTGAAGTGAAAGATATAGCAAGTTGTATCCTGTAAAGATTCATGGATCCAAACCTTCTCTCTATAAGTATGCTGTGAATAAGACAGACTACAGGAGGTATTAAACAAGTTAAACTTGATTATATATATTTAAATCAATGCTTCAAAAATCATTTAAAAACATTGAAAATACTCACTCAGATTGTATCCAATTTTGTGAGAGATTATATTAGTATACCAATGTAAAACCTTTAAAATTTTGCATAATTTGTAGATAGGGTTCTTGAGTGCATATTTTAACTGCAAAACTATGTCTTAAAGTCTACTAATTTGATAATTATAAGCACCATTTTTGATGATGCTAATATGCATCACTATATTCTGTAGTGCTACAAATCCACTCACAGCAAGCTAAATTAAACATGATGGAACCAAATCAACAGTGATTTAGAAGAGAAAGCAAAAGAATCTGCAATTGAAAGCCATAAAAAAATAGATGTTAGACCTATAACAACAGCTGCCAACTACTTCTCTAATCATATAAGCATTCAAAGCTTCCATTTTTATAAGCTCTACAATGTTGACACATGTAATATTGTAATAAAATTATAAAAATAATAAATCTAGAAAATGATATCCAGTTTCTCAATTTTGTTTAGGAATTCAAATGACATCACTAAAAATATTGAATCCCTGTGAATTACCAAAGTGATTCATGACTGAGTTTCAAGTGTACAATGTTTGCCCACTGATCCCTTCATCAATGTCCATTTTCTTCCACCAATATCCACAGTTCCTCTCTGCTCCCCAACCTGCCTCTATGAAAGTGCTTAACATTTTCTCCTTTTAGGCAAAACTGTGGAGAGCCCGGCAAGCTACAGAGAGTATCTCACCCGCACGGCAAAGCCTGGCAAACTACCCGTGACGTATTTGACATGCCAAACACAGTAACAAGTCTCACAATGTTACTGGGCCCACTCCAGCAAACCGGTGAACAACGGGAGGATAATGACAGTGACGGTGACAGTGGTTTGCAGTACTAGTACTGAGAGGGTATTATGGAGATAATTTTCCCTCCTTTCAGCACCCAGTTTTCTTCCAGAAGGAGCATTTCCCTCTACCAATGCTGTAGTGATCTCTTCCTAGTCTCTCTCCCTGGCCACAACCCATGGCTGCAGCTAGCTGTTTAGTAAAACAGCTATTCTCCTGCCCTTTATTGCTACTGCCCTTAAGGCATTAGTTATTACCCAGTAATATATATATATATATTTTTTTTCACTGTTCTCCTGTTGTTCATCGATTTACTCAAGAGGGCCCAGTAACATCTCCATTTTGAGACTTGTTGTTACTGTGTTTGGCATATTGAATATGTCACGGGTAGCTTGCCAGCTTTGCCATGTGGGCGAGATATTCTCGGTAGCTTGCTGGGCTCTCCAAGAGGGGCAGAGGAATCGAACCCGGCTCGGCCGGGTTGGCTGTGTGCAAGGCAAATGCCCTACTGCTGTGCTATCGCTCCAGACCATATATATATATATATATATATATATATATATATATATAATTTTTCTTTATATCCAATAAGTGAGTGAGATCATACTCGTGAGATCATACTGTGTCTGTCCCTCTCTGGTTCTGGTTTATTTAACTCATCATGATATTATCCAGATCTATCCATAAATCAGCAAATTATAAATTGCCGAAATATGGTGGTGTCTGGTTTCTTTATCCAGTCATCTGTTCCTGGGCACTTGGGTTGTTTCCAGTTTTGTTTTTTTTTTGCTATTGTGGATAGTGCTGCAATAAACACAGGAGTGTATAGGTCTTTTCTGAATAGTGTTTCCGGGTTCTTGGTATATAATCCCAGGAGTTGCGTTGCTGAGTCCTATGGAAGCTGAGTTCCTAGCTTTTGTTGAGGAAAGTCCATATTGCTTGCTAAGTAGGCCACACCTGACAATATTCCCACAATGAATGAGAATCCCTTTTCCCTCTCTTATTTGCCAACTCTGGTTGTTCTTTGTAATGAGTGTCAGTCTCTTTGATGTGAGGTGATACCTTAATTTTTTTTTTTTTGCATTTCTCTGATAATTAGTAGCATAGAGTATTTTCTCTAAGCATGTTGGCCATTTGTAATTCTTCTTTGAGGAAGTTTAGGTTCATCTCTGCAGTTTTTGATGGAGTCAATTTTTTTTTCTTGTAAAGTTCTAGGAGGTTGAAAGTTTGGATATTAACCCTTTATAAAATTACTAGTGAACAAGCAGTTATTCTAGTCTGACGTATATTTTTGTATTCTGATCCTCATCTCCTTCTAGGTGCAGAAGCTTCTTAATTTACATCGTTACATTTGTTAAACTTTGCTTCCACTTGCTTGGTCAGTGGGGGTCAATCTTAAAGATGCCTCTAACCTCAACATCCTGGAGAGTTCTGCCTATGTTTACTGTATGTATATATGTATTTTTGGATTCAGGTCTAATAGTGAGTTCTTTCATCCATTTTGATTTGATTTGTGTGTCTGGAGTTAGAAAGATGTCTGTGTTCATTTTATTTTAATTTTTATGCATTTGTTTGAATACTTTTCTCAACGACACTTACTGAAGAGGCTTTCCTTGTTCCACTTAGGTTTTGTTCTTTACAGAAGACTGGGCTGGAGCGATAATACAGTGGGTATGGCGTTTGCCTTGAACGCGGCCAACCCGAGTTCTATTCCTCCACCTCTCTCAGAGAGCCGGCAGGCTACGGAGAGTATCTCACCCACATGGCAAAGCCTGGCAAGCTACCTGTGACATATTCAATATGCCAAAAACAGTAACAAGTCCTACAATGTTACTGGACCCACTCGAGCAAACCGATGAACAACGGGAGGACAGTGACAGTGACAGAAGATTAACTGACATTATCAGTGGGTCTGTCTCTGGATAGTCAACACTATTCTATAGACCTGAGGGGTCTATCTTTATTCCTTTACCATGCTGTTTAATTATCTCTGCTTTGTAGTAGAGTTTGAAGCTGAGTAAAGTGATGTTGTCCATCTTTGTTTTCCCAAGAATTGTTTTGGCTAGTCAGTGTGGGTTTTACCTTTCTGTATGAATTTCAGAAGTCTTTGATTGATTTCTTTGAAAAATGTGATTAGTGTCCTTGTAGGAACTGCATTGCATCTGTGTAATGTTTCACGTAATTTTATAATTTTAATCATATTAATCCTAACAATCCATGAACAAGGGATGTGTTTCCATTTCTACATGTCCTTGTTTCTTGAAGTGGTGTTTTGAAGTTTCCTTTTATTAGTATTTACACTCTTTACTTAAGCTCATACCTACCTCCTTCCCTCCCTTCCTCCCTTCCTCTCTTCCTTCCTTCCTTCCTTCCTTCCTTCCTTCCTTCCTTCCTTCCTTCCTTCCTTCCTTCCTTCCTCCCTCCTTCCTTCCCTCCCTTCTTTCTTCCTTCTTTCTTTCTTCTTTCTTTCTTTCTTTCTTTCTTTCTTTCTTTCTTTCTTTCTTTCTTTCTTTCTTTCTTTCTTTCTTTCTCTTTCTCTCTCTCTCTCTTTTTCTTTCTTTCTGGGTCACACCAGCTTTTGTTCAGGGCTTACTCCTGCTTACTCCTGACTCTACACTCAAGTATCACTTCTGGTGGACCTGAGGGACTTATATGAGGTGCTGGGGACTGAACTTGGTCAGTCACCCACATGCAACGCAAATGCCTTACCTAATCTACTATATCTCCAGTCCCTAAAGGTTTCTACTTAAAACTAGTAATAACTGCTGAAGAAGATATTCTTCCAGGAGATATTTACTATAACGTTGTATTGACAACAGTGTTAATCTATGCATTCAATCATCCTACAGAGAACATTTTAGTTTTTGTTATTCTGATGAAAAATATTAATTTCTGCCATCAATGAACCCTTTTCTGTTTATCATAAATGCATTTAATCTTATTGGTTTAAGTTCCCAAATTTAATCCAGGTATACTATGTACTGATCCAGTCTCACTTCATGTTTAGTACCCTTGCACTTAGTTTCATCTTTAAATTATAATTTTCATATATCTTTATTCTGAGAATTATTAACGTGAGTATTGGTTAATTTTTTATTTTGAGGTACCCTATTAGAAACTCATTACATGTCACTGCAGATGACAGCTAATAAGCCTATCATTGCTTCCTAGAAAGGTTCAGTTTCTTTTCACATGTACAACTCATATGGTTTTCACATCCTTTTGATCAGTCTTGTTACTTTTCATCTTTAATTCTGTTTAACCTGCATATTATGTATTAATTATTCTTTTGCTTTCCATTACTGCATCTTATTTGGCCATATCTAACTTATTTTCTCATCTCAACTAGTTTGATACTACTGTCATAAAAGATAGACATAGAATTATTTTTCGTGGATATATCTTGCCTCTCAGCAAATTAAGTGTACAAACTTTTCTGTAGGATATCTTAATATTTAATGTCACAGAAGGAATTAATATTTTGTCCATAAACCTTTATATTGAGAATAAAGAAATCAAAAATTCCATTTAAATTTTTATTAAAATCCTACTATGCTAGTGTATAATTTACAATTTTGAAATTTATTCACTGGCAATGAGCCACACACATTTATTCAGAAATGTTGAATAAATGTATCAATCAAATTTCCTAAAGTATAAAATATTTTTAAAATCTAAATACTTCTTGCTATAAGTAGAAACTAAAAGCTGTTCATATAAATAAATAGTAAGTGGAAATAAAAGTATAAGTACAAAGATTCTTTAATAAAATGACGTCAAGTATTATAGAGAAAACTTTATTTATTTAGGCTGAGTATATTAGTACAAATGCATTTACTATCTTTTACTTCTCCATGTTAGTAATCAAATAGTTTATTATGCATAATTCTAAAATAAATGTAAAATTATAGATCAAAATAATGCATGAGTAAGTAAAATGGTTCAATTAACTAGTCTTAAAACTTATTGCGATTTCTAAAAATATACTTAACTATTTCTAATAACCTTTTTATAAATGCATTCATTTTAAATAGTTGGGTGTAAAATGGGCAAAAAACAGAAAATATCCTTTTACTTTTATTTGAAAAGATGCCTGGAACTTTGTGTTTATGGTAGCATTATTTCAGTTGCACAACATCAAGTCAATGCAAATGCCTATCAACAGATGACTGAATAAAGAGGCCATGATATTTATATTCAATGGGATACTACTCTGTTATTTAAAAAAACCGGAATGTGGTTTTTAGAACCAGAATAAATGAACCCTGATGTGATTATACTAAGTGAAATTAGTGATGAAGTATAAAACAATTATAAGATAGTTTCACATACTTGTAGAGTCTTGAGATGATTATGCTAGACAATAAAAGTAAGCTGGTAATCATCTTGTAGACTTTACTCATGTATAGAATGAAATGAGATGGCAAACACAAATAAGGGAAAGAATGAGCAAAGAGGTCTTATTTTGTAGGGGAGTGATAAGACTTACACACTTATAGAGGTGTGAAGCTAGACAGTATATGGGCAATAAAAAAATAAAAGTAACCTAAATTTAGAAGGCAGCTAAACAATCACTTTTGAGGATAAGCATAGAAATTCTTTAAAAAATCACAGTAAAATTATTAAAAATAACCGAGTCATTGTCACTATCACTGTTCTCCCATTGTTCATCAATTTGCTCGAACAGGCCCAGTAACGTCTCCATTGTGACACTTGTGATGGTGTTTGGCATATTGAATACGTCACGGGTAGCTTGCCAGGCTTTGCTGTGCAGGTGAGATACTCTGAGTAGCTTACCGGGTTCTCTGAGAGGGCGGAGGAATCAAACTCGAGTCAGCCAGGTTGACCGTGTGCAAGGCAAATGCCCTACCTGCTGTGCTATCACTAACCGAGTACTATAGTAAAATTGACACATTACAAAATTAGTATGCAAAATTATGTTGAATTTTAATATAAATATATATAAAATCACACAGGTTTTTTAAAAATTCCATTCAGAATAAAAATGATTAAATACCTCAAAATAAACCTAAAAAGAGTGTGAGAGATTTATACAACAAAATCTATAAATCTCTGTTTTAAAATATAAAAAATACAAGGTAATAAAAAGTTATTCAGGGCTAATAAATTTGAAGAATTAATATGGTCAAAATAAACTATGCAGATTCAATTAATTCCTGTAAAAATTGCAAAGGTTTTCTTAAATGAAATAGAACAAAGGTTACCCAAATTTGTATGTGACCACAAAAATACAGAATAACCAAAACAAGACTATAGTAAAGGATGGAATTATCACACACCCAAATTTTAAACTATACCACAAGGCTACAGCAATCAAAATTTACTGTTCAGGAACCAAAAGGGACACAACCAAGAACTAAAAAGAACTGAGATCCCAGAATTTTATTACAATCTATTACGAAGGAACCAAAATGAAGAAAAGAAAGTCTCTTCAATAAATAGTGTTTGAAAAACAAGGAAATGACAAGTAAACTCGGTCACAACCTTACATAATACACAAAATTTGTTCAAAAGTTTTGAATGTTAGAACCAAAACACTAAGTTAATAGGAAAAAAAACTGGGAAAATATACTTTAATACTGACATCAGCAATATATTTAGGTAATGAGCTCCAATACAATTGGGGAAAATGCAAAATTAAGCAAATAAAATTACATCAAGTTAAAAGCCAGTGAAATACACTAATAATTAAACAAAAATATTGTAAAGTGGGAGAAAATATTTATACTGAATGCACCTGAGAAAGAGCTGATACCTACACCGTATAAAACTCAAATAATAAATAGAAAGACAAAATTCCATCAAAAATGGGGAGAAAAATTTGTATCTTTGTTTTTAAGAAATGGATCTTCTAAAAACTCAAGTAAATTTTACTTTTTATTATGATATAAATTATACATATTTCAGAAATGTGATATTCAGTTCTTAGAACTAAAGATGCAAATTTTTTTCTTCCAAATGGGACAAATGCTTATTCACTTCAAATCCTAGAGATATCTTTGTAGGGTTTTATCCTAACATAGTGATCACAAAAATTTCTGGGAAACTGCCCTGATCATGCTATATTTTGATAAAAGCATCATCTGCAGCAGGTTTACATGAATTTGTATTACTTCTATACTGTTCATGCAAGAACCACTAAGTTTTTAAATATATTATTATTTAAAAATGCCCTATTTAAAATTAAATTATTTAAAAATGCCCTATTTAAAATTATTATTTAAAATGCCCTATTTAAAATTATTTAAAATGCCCTATTATATAAATATTATATAAAGATATTTAAAATAATTTTTTAAAAATAAGGACGAAGTGTGGTGGGTATCACTGTATCACTGTCATCCTGTTGTTCATTGATTTCCTTGAGCAGACACCAGTAACATCTCCATTCATCCTAACCCTGAGTTTTTAGCAAGTGCCACATCGGAGGCTCGTTCAGGGTCAGGAGCATGAGACCCATTATTGTTACTGAGTTTTGACATATCGGATACGCCACGGGGAGTTTGCCAGACTCTGCCATGAGGGCAGGATACACTCGGTAGCCTGTCGGGTTCTCCAAGAGTGAGAACTAGACAATAAGATGTTGCACGGCCGCATTCGTTTCAGGGAGCTGGGTTTTATAGTCTCTGGGTCTTGGCCGTCTTGGCCGTTGATGGGATAACACGGCGCTGGGGGCAGTTGGTGGGTGTAATGCCTAGCTACTGGAAGATGGGAGATCTGGGTGGAGGAGGCCCAGTCCTGATCCAAGCAGGCTTGGAGATCTCAGACCCAGGTCCCGCACACCTGGGTTCCTCTGCTGGTTCCTTCATGTGTGAGGCTCGTCCAAACCCAGCTCCTGGAAGAGAACAGCGCAGAGTCTCCTGCCCCCGTGCCTGGCTGTCCTCATCAGGGCCCCTTGGAGGGGGGCAGGTTGAGTTTCCCTCCGCTCCCCGATCAGAGCCCTGGAAGCTGAACACCTCTGGAACCAGCCACAGTCATGCTTAAGACCACTCTCCACATGTTCAGAAGAGCCATGTGGTGTGTATAGTGTTGAAATGAAGCATGCATGAAATCGTATCACTAATAGCATTGTAAACCATGGTGCTTCAAGTAAAATAATAAATATTTTAATTGGCTTTTAATTTTTTTCTATTTTTTAAATTAAATCACAGTGAGGTACACAGTTACAAGGTTGTTTAGGGTTTCAGTCACTTAATTTTCCAACACCTTTCCCCAGTCCCCCCTCAATCCTTCTCTATGGAAGGAACTTTCTCTCTCTCTCTTTCTCTTTCTCTCTCTCAGGCATTATTTTAGTTATCATATATATATATATATATATATATATATATATATATATATCCCTTTACCTACTTTTAACACTCAGTTCTTGTCCAGAGCAATAATTTCCAACTCTTATTGTTATACTGGTCCCTTTTCTATCCTAACTATTCTTCCCCCCCCCCTTGTATTTTTAAAAATACATAGTTGTGCAAGCCAACATCGCTACAATTAAATTTATAATAAATTATTATTTTAATGGGCTGGAGCGATAGCACAGCGGGTAGGGCGTTCGCCTTACAAGCGGCCAACATGGCCGACCCGAGTTCGATTCTTCTGCCCCTCTCGGAGAGCCCGGCAAGCGACTGAGGGTATTCGATATGCCAGACACAGTAACAACAAAGTCTCCAATGGAGACGTTACTGGGCCCGCTCGAGCAAATCGACGATCAACGGGAGGGCCTTTACCTTTACCTTTATTATTTTAATAAATTAAAGACATAATTTAATGTTTATAGATGTTCCATTTATAGTGCTCAAGACACTGGAAATGACACAAATATCTATCATAAAATGACTTGATAAACAATTGTGATACAACCCATACAAGAGAATGCTCAATGATCAAATTGGTATATATAACTTAGCTGAGCTGAATCTATAAAACTCTATACCACATGAAAAAAGATAGCCAACAGTCTGGAGCAATAGTACAGCAGGTACAGTCTTTACCTTGTATCCGGCCATACTTGGTCTGTTTTCTGGAATACCATATGGTTCCCTAAGCTTGCCAGGAGTGATCTTGAGCGCAGAGCTAGGAGTTCGCAAGCCCTGAGTATCACTGGATGTAGCCCCAAAATGTAGCACTGTAGCAGTATTGTCCCGTTGTTCATCGATTTGCTCGAGCGGGCACCAGTAACATCTCCACTGTGAGACTTGTTAATGTTTTTGGCATATCAAATATGCCACGGGGAGCTTGCCAAGCTCAGCCATGCGGGTGGGATACTCTTGGTACCTTGCCGGGCTCTCCATGAGGGACCGAGGAATTGAAACTGGGTTGGAAAGGTGGAAAGAAAATGCCCTATCCGCTGGGCTATCACTCCAGGCCCCCTAAAATATGAACAAACAAAAAAGAAGACAGCCCAAATCTATAATATATTATTATTTCATTTATATAAAATTTTAGGAAAGGCAAAAATCATAGTGTCGGAAAGATTGACAATTGTGAAGAACTCTAAAGGGAGGATTTTTCTTAAGAAAACAGAGGGTAACTCTAGGCAAATGAAAACATTTTATACCATTATTTAGATTAAGAATGCATACCATATATATTTCCATACATATTTATCAAGACGTGTAGGCAGTTAATTTGATTACTTGACTAACTGATCATAAAACTATGATTAAAAATATTAAGAGAAATATATTTTCAATAGGTATATTTAGATCCTGAAATGATCGGAAATATATTTCTTGACAACTGTAGTATTGTATTTCTGAACACTTAAATTTAAATGTACATATAGATAATAACATTTTTCTATTCCTTGAATATTTCTTTAATATATTTTATTAGCTTAATTCATATTGAGGTCAACTCCCATCATTAATGTAATATTATATGTGCATATTTAAACACATGAGTGTGTTTATAATGTGATATGTATATATATGTCTATTATTTTAGTCAATAAACAATCATTTTCCTTTGTTTGGAGAATTTTTGTGGGCTTTTCACTTGTCAAAAAACTGTACTGAACAATATGAGTCAATTAAAAATTAGTCTTTTGGAGAAAATGTATTATTTAATAGATTTTCTTTGACAATGAATTCAAAGGATAATTTTCTGCTTATCGATTACTCCCAGGGAAAAAAAATTGTTGTAATTGTTTTCTCCTTTCCTCCCTGAAAATTGCCTCAACCTTTTTCTTAAAGAGTTCTTTGGTGTCTATTCATCTTCCACCCACTTCTTTTCTCATAACAGACTCTCATTTCAGGAGAGTCTGAATTGCTGACTGAGCAATAATCCTCCTCATAGAAGCTCTTTGAAGAAAATCTGAGTTTTTATTTGAGTTTTTACATTTAAAATGTAAATGTCAAAATCTGAGTTTTTACATTCCAATTCATAGCACGTGCTGGTTTTTTTTTTAAATTCTGTATAAAATTATCAGTACTGGTAATTACAGACAGCTTGGAAAATTTTTGAGCGCAATCAAATCAAAGATCTGAATTAATGATTTGTATTTCTTAACATTAATTGTAAATATGAATGTGTGCAATATTCTGCTTTCTTTCTTTTTTTCTTTAGGTGCTTAAAAACATATATGTAGACTTTGAGGTTGACTGCAATTCTATCAAGACAGTGTGTAAGTATAGACTTTCATTTGGTAAAAGTATTCCTGAAAATCAACTGTGAAACATTTTGTAAGTCATGGTGGCTTAGTTTAAAAAAAAAAACGGGAACTAAAATATAGCACTCATGCTATTAGAGTTTGTGATATTTGGTTATTTTATATGTAATTTCTTTTCTTTTTTTGTTTTGTTATATTTAATTTAGGGTCAATATCTGGCTGTGATCAGGGCTTATTCTTTGCTCTGCATCCAGAACTCACTCCTGGCACTGCACTGGGATATGTGGATATCCCTGGAGAGATAACCCAGGTTGGTCACATGCAATTTAAATGCTCAATTCACTGTATTATCCTTGGCCATAGAGGTTTATTTTCTGAGTCAATGCCTTTTCAAATATAGATAAGAACATATATATCTACAAAACGAACTTGAAAATTTTTCTTCAAATTAATTGTACAAGTCTTAAAACATGAGGAACTGGAGTGATAGTACAGCAGATACGGCATTTGCCTTGTACACAGGTTTTGATCCTTAGAGTCCCAGGTGATCGACCTGATTTCAATCTTTTACATTCCATGTGGTCCCCTGCGCACGGTCATGAGTGATACCTGAGAGCAGAGCCAGGAGTAAACACTGAACACTGCAGGTATGACTCCCTAAAACCAAACAAATAAGCAAAAGCAAATAGGAGATGATACAAAGTCATTGACTTAAGATAACTTCAGGAAAAATCTCTGGTAAGATATGCGGGTGGGTTAGTTTTGGTAAGTTACTGTGGTAGGTAACTGTGGGTAGATAGCTATGAAGACTCACTATGTGGGTAGGTTAACGTTTCTGGGTATGAAACATGGCCTGGGTATGTCCAGATGCCATAATATTTGCTTATAATGCAACTACTTCTTTTTGTAATTTTTATATTCTAAAGAAACCCAAATCTTATAAAGTTAAAATTAATATATCCTCAAATCTATGCATAGATAAAGAAATACAATGAATATGGTATTTCATGTGAAAGTAAAGTCCAGAGAGATAACTAGTCATTTAAAATTTCTTTGGCAGAAAGATACCATCAAATCCCCAAGGCTGAATAGCAAATAGAGTCCCAAAGGGTTTAATGCATATTCCTTAGCTTTATGCCTCCCTAACTTTAATACATTTTAATAGATGTGTTTGCTGGTATGAAGAATAAATGAAACATGAAGTACTACTTTATCAGAAGTTAGTTAGGCACTAAAATCTGGACAACCTAAAAAAATAGTATGTATGGTTCTGCTTCACTGTACTTTTCTTTAATTATATGGAAGGGAAAGCAGCTCATGTAAGAATAAAAATAACAAGGAATTTATATCATTACATTTTAAGTTATAAATGTAATCTTGATTAGGTTAACTGAAAAATGAATAGATCCACTAGCACAGAATTTTGCTACAAAATCACGACTAATGCAGAATTGAAATACATCAAATACTAAGGATCATAACCTGTGATCAATATTATATTAATCATAGTCAGAATGACAGAAAACTACCTCTGGTACAATATTTTATAGGGTAGAAAGCATAAAAAGCCTATTTAAATGCTTATAGATTTTCTGTAACCTTTAGTTTCAGGTTGTATAAGAAATCATATTTACAGAGTGTGAGGAAGTAGGTTTGATACTGAAGAAAAATGTGTGAGTGAAGCCAACAGAAGCCAATGGATAGAATGATCAAACTAAGCATAAGGCACATCCATATGGTGACCATTCCACTTCTCAATCTAATTATCTGTTCTTTTATTCATTTTGGACATACATATGATAGAGCAAGTCAATGATGGTGACTTGAAATATTAGCTGACAGAGAGCATTTGAATGCTTTACATTTGTTCCATGGGAGCCTTATAGTGAGTCATCTGGAGAACTCTCTAATGCAGAATTGCAGGTTACAGAGTTTATGTAGCTAAACACGTGGATCAAACACTGTTGGAGGGAGATTTATGGTAGAAGCAACTACTCTTGTCACTCAATTCCAATTTCAGCTTATTCACTGTTTCTCTTGTTGGGATCTTTCTTCCAAAGTCTTCCTAAATATTCTTTAACATTAATAAAATTCTTGTAAAACCTGAATCACATATTTCCTCAGATAAGTACATATAACCTTGTCATTATTTTGTATGATACCATATTTTCTGTATCAGTAAATTAACATAAATTACCAAAAATAAGAAATGAATTTTTACTATAGTATAAATATTAAACATATTCATCTAGATAATATGTGTATATACACACATTTTTGTGTATATATACTCATACATATTCTGAAAAGGAACAAAATTATTTATTCCACCACCTATATATGTCAATTTTTTCAAGGGTCATATGTTTCCTCTCAGAGATCACCTAGAGAAAAATGATTATATTTTTACATTTTAATATAGCACTTGTTAGCATATCTGTAGCACTATATTTCTACCTGTTTTATTGTTCTATGCATCACACTTTTTATTTATCAGGTGTATTCACATTCACTGTGCTATCGCTCCAGCCCAACACCCAAGAATAGCAGAGATAAGTACCAGGAGGTTTACTCCATGGCTTAAAGGCCAGCCGCACACGCTAGGGGAAAAGGCCGCTCAGATAGATAAGGGAGCAGCAAATAAAGGGTGTTGGGAGGATCCTCCCAGGATGGGAGAAGCAGACTATAGACCAAACATGATTGCCACTCAATGCCTCTTTTGCAAACCACAACACCCAAAAGGAGAGAGAGAGAGAACAAAAGGGAATGCCATGCCACAGAGGCAGGGTGGGATGGGAGAGACGGAGGGCAGGGTGGGGGCGGGGAGGAATAATCGGATCAGTGGTGGTGGAGAATGGGCACTGGTGGAGGGATGGGTATTCGATCATTGTATAACTGAAACCCAAGCACAAAAATTTGTAAATCTACAACTGTACTTCATGGTGTTTCACTAATAAAAATCTAAAAAAAAAATGAATCCTTCACAAAAAAAAAAAGATATATATATATATAAAACTTTTGACCATTGGGTTAAAAAGAAATCAGACTAGCATAGTTTTAAGGCAATGTAAATCCTTGGACCTAATTTATTCATGAAAAAAGGTACAGATAAATTAAACTATGAGTTAATTAGTATCCAATCTAGATAAGTTATGCAATTAAAAATAGCAATTCCACTGGAAACAATTTAGAGAATTATCAAAATATATTTTTTGAAAAGTGGATAGGCATACAAAACTGTGTCATTCAGCCCCAGTTTCCTTTGCAGAAGCATATAGTTTCTTACAAATTATGATACTGGTACAAATAACTAAGGTTTCTGAGGACTTTATCCTCATTTTAAGCTGTTACAATTAAATCTTACTTTGGATCTAATGAAAATGCTGATTCATTGTACCTATTGAAGTAATAAATTTATCATGGATTCCTAGGACTGAAACTAGGAGAACAGTTATTTAATTTTTAATCTCATGGAAGTTATGCTGTATCTTCATAGATTGTCAAAATTTGTATGTGGAATTAAAATATGTTCAGTGACATAGTGTGAATAGAAGGACTAAATCAAAACATAAGATGATGTACTAGATTTTTGTTTGTCTGAAGTGTTTCTGTTGTTAATTTAAGGAATCTAGTTCTAGTATTGAGTTGTTTGACTTGTCTATATACTCCCTAGGTAAAAATTATCATTTAACAGGCTGAAGTAATTATTCTGATTCAACTTTCCTAGTCTTTGAATTAATCTGTGCACATCCGAAAACTTTTAATATCATAAATTATTTCCTTAATTATCTCTCTTTCTCTCTCTCTCTCTCGTGTGTGTGTGTGTGTGTGTGTGTGTGTGTGTGTGTGTGTGTGTGTGTGTTTTGGGCCATGCTCAGCAGTACTCAGGGATTACTCTTGCTCTGTGCTCAGGGATCATGCCTGGTGGGCTCTGGAAACCATATTGGGGGCTGAGACAGAATCCAGGTTGACTGCATGCAAGCTGATGCCCTACCTGCTCTACTATTGCTTCGGTCCTAATTCCTTAATTCTTACTGTTTCCTGCTAGACTGGGCTGGAGCAATAGCACAGCGGTAGGGCGTTCGCCTTGCAAGTGGCCAGCATGGCCGACGCGAGTTCGATTCCTCCGCCCCTCTCGGAGAGCCCGGCAAGCTACCGAGAGTATTCGATATGCCAGACACAGTAACAACAAAGTCTCCAGTGGAGACATTACTGGGCCCGCTCGAGCAAATCGACGATCAACGGGAGGGCCTTTACCTTTACCTTTACCTGCTAGACTAAGAAATAAAGATAATTTCAACATTTTCCTGTATGAGGAAGAAATGCATACTTTTTACAACTGAACTGAGATGTGAGAATTATTTTTCCTTACTGTGGTTTAGGAACTTGTTATTGCATCTTTTTTGTAGGTTGGAGGATTTTCCTATCATATTAACCACGAAACTAACATATATGATATATAAAATTGTACAGAAACAATTTTTTTCATTTACCTGTCTTTTTCTTCAGTGCACCAAAAATGTTGTGATGGACAGGATACTCAAAAAAGAGAAAAGAGACCTAATTATTTTATATGAGCTCTATAGATTAAGAATGGAATCACAAATCCTACAAATAATACATTCAAGTAGTTAAATGTAGTTTGAGTCTTGATTGACAGCCTATCTTGTAAAGGTTTTTTAGTCTCACGTTTCAGTTTACTTTTTATCAAAAGGAATCAATTCATAAGATGCTCAGTGAGTTCTTGAATTGCCCGCAATTCTATCATAAAGCTTCATTGGAAAAAAGGTCACCTACCATAGGCATCACATAAAAATCAATTTTCATTATGAATAAAGATTGAATGTATAAAAACATCTCTTAAAGAAATAAAATAAACTTCTAGGTTACTGAGCTTTTATTTAGAATGCACTAACTGTTGCAGAATAATATTCATAGGACTATATTTCATTGAATTTATTTTAGAAAAATAAGTTATTGATCAATTAGTTGTGGCCTTCAGATTATGTGGTTAGTTACATTTATTAAAACCTTAAAATACATTGATTTTATGCAAAGTATTTAGTGAATAAGATTTATATCATTTAATTATATTGTGATACAGTTTTTATTGCTTGCACTTTGTGCTTCAAAAAATCAAGGAAGGAAGTAAGCAACTTGTTCAAGGTCAACTTGGTAATGGGGTGGACCATTCAAAACAATCTACTCCAAATACTGTATACAATTTTATCCTAGCATCATTAAAATGGTGGAAAACCACCTTTTTACCATAAAATTGTCATGAAAGAGTAATAATGAATGAATAAAGTCCACACAGAAGTTTTCCCTTTTGGACCACACTCATGGGTGCAATAATTTAATCCTAGCTTCTTTGGGGTTCACGCCTGGTGGTGCTTGGGGAACCATGTATGATGCCAGGTATTGAGCCCAGGTCTCCTGCCCCTGCGCCTGGCTGTTCCTCGCAGGGTTCCCTTGGAGAGGAGCGAGTTGAGCTTTCCTCCCCGCCCCGACCAGGGCTCTGGCAGCCGAAGACCTCCAGGACCAGCCACCACCATGCTGAGACCACTCTCTGCACACATGAAGGTACTGGCAGAGGGACAAATCCATGCGGGTTCCGGGGCCGAGATCTCCAAGCCTACTCAGATTGGAGTTGAGCATTCTCCACCCAGATCCTCTAAATTCCAGTAGGCGGGGGTCACACCCACCACCTGGCCCCCTGGCGCTGTGTAATCCCATCAACGGCCAAGACTCAGAGACTATAAAATCCAGCTCCTGGAACCGCGCGGCCGCATTTGCGGCCGCACAACATCTTATCAGGACATATTTTTTATGACATCTTATTATCTCATTCCTACTTTGGACAAACTTACAGGCTATCGAATGTAGCCTGCCCACAGGGCAGAGTCTGACGAACTCCCCGTGGCGTACCAAATATGCCAAATACCAGTAACAATGATGGGTCTCATTCTCCTAAAGAGCCTTGAGTATAATCTCAGGCCTAGGATGAAAGAGACGTTACTGGGGCCTGCTCGAGGCAATCGATGAATAACAGGATGATGAAATGAAAAAAATGAAAATTGAGCCCAGGTTAGCTGAGTGTAAGGCAAATGTGACTAACCCACTACCTTGTCTGTCCAGTCCTCACATACAGATTTTTAACTAATGCCTGAAAATTCATGTCAGAAGCAACCTTTAAATTTATGTTGGCGCTATCTAATTTATAAGAATTTATGTAATAATGGAATTTAATTTAATAAATATGTTTAAAAATTATTGTTTAAAAAATATAATTTGTGTGGACTGGAGAGGTAGTGGATAGGGTGTTCGCCTTGCCATGGCCAACTGGGGTTCAATTCTTGGCATCCCATATGGTCCTTAGAGCACTTCCAGAAATATTTCCTGAGAGCAGGGGCAGGAGAAATCTCTGAACATCGTTGAATATTACCCCAAAACAAAACAAAAACAAATAAAAATAAAAGTTGTAAAAATATTACAGCTCCCTAAGGAATAAAGTTATTAATATAGTTCTGTGGCCTCTTCAATGGTTTAGGTCTACGAATAATGTACACAATAAAATAAAAATATTGTTATAGTGTGTATATATTTTCTTACAGTATATAGTTTTCCATATATCTAAATAATGTGCATATTCATCTTAACACTTATGTAATATCCCACCAAACTAATATATTATAAAATTTTTTTATAAAAATTCTGACATATTTTTATAATATACAATTTTTACAATATACAAACTAAGTTTGTGTGAGCATGTTAAAAACTGAGAGACACGATTTCAATTAAGAAGCATTGTGGTAAAAGGCAGATCATTATCTATGTTCCACAAATTAGATTGGAGAGAAATGATTTAATGGAATGTCTAGAGCTTTATTTTTTCTGGTTGAACAATTCAAGGTCTGGAATAAAAATTCAATATTTGTCACCTGTTATACAGAACAGTTATTATGGTTACATCTGAAGCTGTTTGAATTCACCTGCACTATATTAATATATCACAGAGATAAAATAGGGACTTACGGACAGATAAATGCATATGGACAGATAAAGAATGAATAAAATACAGATTATTGTGAACATTTAACTGAAATGCATTTTAGTAGAATAATTCTTCATAAAATGTATAAGATTTGGAGAATAATTTTAAATAGGAAAAGAAAGATTCTTGATAAAAAAATAAATTGATAGCAATGACAATTCCAGGTTATTTTTAATCAGCTGATGGATTTGACTAAGTGCTTCTCTCAAGAACATAATTTAATTTCTTCAATTCTGCATTGAGTGAGAGGAGCTTATCTATCTAGTAAGTAAGGACAACTTAACTCCTAGAGGACTAGTTTCTCTGTTTATGCTACATTAGACTTATTTCTACATTCTCTGAGCTATCAGCACATAAGCTATGAGAGTAAGCTTTCTTTAAATGCAATTATCAGGAGCTATTAATTTACCATCAAAATGACTTTAATTTACTAAAGTAAATTTACTAATTAATTTGCTGATTAGACGAGATCAGGCACGTTCAGGGTGGCTAGAGCGATAGCACAGCGGGTAGGGCGTTTGCCTTGCACGCAGCTGACCCAGGTTTGATTCTTCTGTCCCTCTTGGAGAGCCCAGCAAACTACCGAGAGTATCTCACCCACACAGTAGAGCCTGGCAAGCTCCCCGTGGCGTATTAGATATTCCAAGGACAGTAACAAGTCTCACAATGGAGACGTTACTGGTGACCACTCAAGCAAATCGGTGAACAATGGGAGGACAGTGCTACAGTGCTATAATTAATTTGCTAATATTCAAAAGGTCAAGGGAATAAGTGAAAAGATGAAGACACCAGTCACCAATACAGTGTTAGAAAAGTATTTTCAAAGAAATGAATGTTTAATTTAGTTTCTGAAGAATAATTTGGATATTCAAAAGGCACCAAGAGGTAAATAAGGCACCTCCCATAAGAAAGCAGAGAGGCATGGAACCCCTTGAACATGACGCATTGTATCTACTATGTCTGTGAGTATATAAATACATATTAAATGTTTACTGGTAGATTTTTGATGAAATATTAAAATGCGGTAAATGTTTACAAACATCACGTAACATATTCAATGAATATGCCTTTATTAATTTGTAAAATTGAATGAATTCTACAAAATCACAAAGAATGCAACATATTAATGAAGTATTTCCATCAGTCCTTGCTTACGTGTCTATTATTTGTTTCTTTAAATTAAGTCTCTGATTTTGATTGAATATATGCTTACACTTAGTATATTCCATAAAAATGCCAAATGTTTAGGGATATATATATATAATAAAAATGACTTATTTTTGTTTCCAGATTTGTGACAATGTTATAACCTCTGTTTGTAGGTTAACATGAATAGAAGATAGAATGTATATTGAAAAAAGAGGAGAAGGGAGAGATAAAATAAAGAAGAAAATAAGGAAGGGGGGATGAAAGTGAAGAAAAGAGAAAGAAAAGAAGGAAAAAGAGATGAGAAAAGAAAGTAAGAAACAGAAGGAAAAGAAAATATATTTGGAGAGAGGCCATTCTAGTAAGCTTTGATATAATTTTCATTTTTGCTACTATAAAAGCGATCACAAATGTAATGTGTTGTAACAAAACACAGTTATAATTGAGTTATTATATTTTAGGTGATGTGATTACAATAGTTTCAATGTATAAGATTTTTATGCACACTATTTCCAGATCTAATACCACCAAAGTAACTCAAGACTTCACCAATGTCATTCCATTGCTTTCAGTCTATCTCATTCTTTACCTTTCTACTCTCCTGGAAATCCTGGTTATCTTCATAATCTTAGTATCCTCAACTTTGTAATTGGGGAACATGGTTTTTTTTAATAATTTGATATTGTCTGATCCCTTCTGCAAAACAATAAGATACTGCTACACATCATAACAACACAAGTAAGTACTAAGTTTAGTTAAAATCAAAGATTTCCTGGTCAGAATCTGAGGAAAAATTTTGTGTCCTTGTCATTTTTTACTTCTTCTATATTCATTTTTGCATATGTATATTTTTGTGCATTTGTATATAGCTACATGCCCTATCTTCAGAATCCATTACTAAAATCTCTGTCTCATCTACATATCACTTTCTTCTCTTAGGTAGCAGCATCTTTGATTCTTACTCTTTTAAGTTCTCAAGATTAACCTATGGATCACACCTAGATTATCCAGATAACCTATAAATTGTGGTCTTCAACTTAATCACACCTGAAAAAATAATTTTATGTTTATAGAGTTATAGGGGAAACAGAATGTGAACATTTTAGAAGAGGCTGGGTGGAATAAGCCAACCTAACATAAACTGAGTACTAAGGATAACCTTGATCTGTGATGGTTATTTTGAAAACCTAAAATCAAGCTATTGCTAAACTTATCTTGTTAATCTATGTTCTGTTTCAGCCTTCCCATGCTACTCTTATAAAAAGTCATAGACTAGGTGACTTTTAAACAATACAATTTAGATTCTGTGAAATCTCAATGCAGAACCTATAGAATTAGTATCTAGAAAAGTTTCATTTAAGGTTCACGGACATTCTTGTTTCTTGATGGACATTCTTATTGCTTTAACTTTAATGACTGAAAGAATGACATGTCTCTGGATGCCATGAAAATATAAAGGGTGTCTTACCAAATCAAGGAAATAACAGAATCAATGTGGAGATGCTCCCATTCCTACACAATTTTGCTTATTCCATTTGGAAAAGTGGATACAATATAATTTGATCTGCTAAGCTCCCTCCACTAATAAAGTCCCATGTGCTAGGCGTAAGTGTCCTCTGCTTGTGGTGCTGGTCTCTCTTCCTATACTGTGTCCTATTTGGATTTATCTCTCCCATTCTCAATAATGAAAGAGGAAAGTTTTGGGGGCATAATCCAACTCAATCTTGGATCCTTCTAGACACCCAGTTCTCCTTCTTAAGCCTTCTTAAGGGTGGGTGGAACACTCAAAGCCTAATGAACAGTGCCTTGTGACCTGAATACAACTCATTTGGGGAAAAAAAATCTCGATCTACTTTTGTCAAAGTATTATATCTCTAGCCAGGTAGAAGTAAACTACAGTGAACCAATTCTGAACCATCTTATGGCTAATATTTTATGTTTACTTGGATGATAGTTTTAAATGGTGCACTGCATTGTAGCACTGTCGTCCGGTTGTTCATCAAGAGGGCGCCAGTGATGTCTCCATTATGAGACTTGTTACTATTTTTGGCATATTGAATATGCCACAGAGAGCTTATTTAAATAATGAATATTATATGTATATATATATATGTATATATATTTGAATTGTGGGGGCACACTAGAGGTGCTCAGAGTTTAATCCTAGCTCTGAAATCAGGGAGCATCCCGGATGGGGTTTGGGACGCTGCATGATGTTGGGGATCAAATCTGGCTGCTACCTGCAAAGCAAGATATCTACCAACTGTATAATCTCTCCAGCATTGAATTATAAGCATTGAGTAAAGCATATTGCTTCTAGACTGGGGGTAGCACTTTTACTTTTTCTCTGAACATAACAAAAGGCAAAAGGCAAGTTCTGTAGCACATACCTTCTCTAAACTCTTAACTGCATTTCAGTTCTTTTACTGTTCTTTATACTGACAGGGTTTGGATTTGAAATATAATATCGGCTACTATTTGGAGATCCAGCTTGTTGACCCACCCTGCAGATTTTGAAATGGTCACTATCCATAATTTCATAGTTCTATTTCTAAAATAAATACCTTACTACACATAAATCACTTTTTAAACACACACACATTCACACATAGACACACATATATACACACACATCACCCGATTGGCTATTTTGCTTTGGAGAAGCCTGAATGATAAAGGTCTACATCTGCAAATAGGATTTTGATAGAATAAAAATCCCATTAATTTGTCTTTGCTAAACCTATAGTTGCTTTTTCACTATGATAGTAATTGAGAACTTATAACAGAGCTTTTGAAAGTTTAAAGAAATCTAAAAATATTAATTATTTGGCCATTTATAGAAAAAGTCTGTCAATTCTTGCTGTAACTGATTCCCTATCTCTCTTTATACTAAAAATGTTTTGAAGGGCATATAAGTATGATGTATAAGTATATTCTTAGAATAAGAAGGCAATAAAAATGAATGAATGTCTCCCCTATCACCCTGAGCTGCCAACTTTTGTATTTCATTTTGCCTTGTTATGTGCCGTCTTTCTCTATTTAAGAATTTAGTACATCAGCATATACATTTCTGTTGTGTTCAAGAATGAGGATGCATTCCTTCAAATAAAGGGTTGTCTTAACCAACTTATTTTTGTTTAATCATTTTAATGTTCAGTATCCAATAAATATTGGAGAAATGAATTACTGAAATAGTACTATCTGACATTTTCTATTTGAGCCCTGTGATGTGTTAGTCTCTCTTAGGCTATTTACTTATATTATCCCATTGAATTCCAAACAGCTCTATAATTATCCCTATTTTACACATGTAGACACTGATACTGAAAGGGAGTTATGACTTGCCTATGATTACAAAGTCAATCAAGCACAGTCCTGGGATTTGAGTGAAGACAATTCTAGCACCCAAGCTCAGGCTTTTATCTACTAAACTCTTCCTTGCTACAATAAATAAAGCTGCATCTGAGAAGCTCTGTGTCCACCTTGGATCTCATCACATGGTTTCTGCAATATCCAAATATTTTGATTTTAACAGAATTAATATAAAATGCATTTCAAAATTCAGAGTGCTTTACACCCTTTATTTTGGTTATAGAATCAACCTACTAGCTTTCATCTTCACAAGAAAACTATAGTAAAAACATTTTTAAAGGAAACTGAACTGCATCTGCTTTGATGCTGTTGCTAGGATCCCCTTTTTATTATGTAGACCTGCACCTGTGCCCTGCGCACTGAAGGATGCTGGTGTCTCTCAGGCATAGCTGATGATCACAGTTACCTCATGAATGGGAAAGACCCAGCAACAATACAAATTATTACAAGCTTCATTTCTCTCCTTTCTGCTCTATGACACTGTGGTGCAGCAAACAAAGCACACCAATTATTTACTTTTTGGTTCAGGTAATTCTGAGTTGTATTCATGTGATTTCAACACATCAAAAAAAAATCTCCTGATCACTGCGGTCATCACACATAGAAAAAGGCATTTACTGCACCCTGTGAGACTGTTGAAACTTCTGAAATTTCTGTGGATGAACTTACAGCAACATGGAATTATTCCCAGATTGCATTAAAGTACTGATCTTGATATGAAAAAATTGTGAACTAGGGAAGATTTCTTTATTTTTCTTTCTTTTTTTTTATTAGTGAAACACCATGAGGTACAGTTGTAGATTTACAATTTTTTGTGCTTGGGTTTCGATTATACAATGATCAGACACCCATCCCTCCACCAGTGCCCATTTTCCACCACCATGGATAATATCCCCCCACCCCCATCCCCCCATACCCCCCTGTCTTGTGGCAGGGCAATCTAGGGGAGATTTCTTCATGAAACCCTCTGTCACTGCTATTATAGTGAAATAAACAGTTGTATAGATAATTGGAGGAAATCCAAGTAATCTTGGAGACTTTATAATGCAATCTTTGAGAATAATGTTAGTCCTCTTCATTTTTAGGACTCATTCCTAAGAAGTTATTAGTAGCAACAGTCTTTTTATAAGACTGTAGAAAACTAGCAGAAGTATCTGTCAGATATCGGTTGGCTGTATTCATTTGGGGGATATTTCAAAAACTAGTATGAGACTAATATTAAAGGCAAGGAAAAACAGGGGCCAGGAGTTCTGGTCAATAGTTTGAAAAAGCCAAAAATCATGCCAAAAGCATGTGGGGAGCAAAGGGAAGTTAGGATAGAGAAGGGACCAGTATAACAAAAATGTTAGAAATGATCACTCTGGACAAGAACTGAATGTGGGAAGTAGGTAAAGAGACATACATGATAACCTTTCAATACCTGTATTGCAAATCATGTCCAAAAGGAGAGAGAGGAGAGACAGAAAGAGAGAGTAAAGAGAGGAGAGAGAGGAGATGAAGAAGAGGGAGGAGAGGAGAGACAGGAGAGAGAGGAGAGACCGGAGAAAGAGAGAGAAATAGAGAGAGAGGAGAGAGAGAGAGAGGAGAGAGAGAGAGAGAGGAAATTGGGGACATTGGTGGTGAGAAATGTACACTGGTGAAGGGATGGGTGTTAGAACATTGTAAGACTGAAACCCAATCATGAACAACTTTGTGATTGTGTATCTCACTGTGATTCGATAAAAAGTATACATCATATGCATATGAAATCTTAGATAAAGGTAATTTCATGTTCAAGCATATTCTTTCATCATACAAACAAATTATGAAGTTTCAGTGATCAGTTTTTCTAGGAACTAAAAAGTAGAGCTAATAAGTAGAAGAAAATGTGTAAAATTAGTCGTGTCCATTTCATAAGCTTGTGTTCATCTCACTATTCACAGCACTCCAAAGGGAGGTTGCCAAGTGTTGTTTCTTAGAAACAGAAGACACCACAGGATTGAAAAACGAATATGTTTAATGACTCATGCTAACCTCGTTATAATGCTTAAAAAGGTTTGAACAAATAAAAAAATTGTCTACTACCTATAGCACAGCGGTAGGGCGTTTGCCTTGCACGCGGCCAACATGGCCGACCCGAGTTCGATTCCTCCGCCCCTCTCGGAGAGCCCAGCAAGCTACCGAGAGTATTCGATATGCCAGACACAGTAACAACAAAGTCTCCAATGGAGACGTTACTGGGCCCGCTCGAGCAAATCGACGATCAACGGGAGGGACTTTACCTTTTACCTTTACCTATAATGGCCAATCTATCAAAAGAAAAATGTTATTATTTGCATCACCAGAGAATCAAGAACATATCTGTATTCTAACTTTTTGTTGTGTTGATGGTTTACACCTCAGATGGGGAGAAATTATTTTTGTTTTCTTCTTCCCTGAGTAGGCTATAGAAAGGACAGAAGGTATTTACAGGTGCAAGTGTTAAAAATTAGAGGAAAGAGAGGGGGAAAATGAAATTACAATCACAAAGACTCATAATCCTTATTTATATACTTATTCCATTACCCCTAGAAATGCTAAACTTTCTGAACATCTCTACTGAAAAACGAAAACAGTAATATAGAATAACAATGTAGTTCATAAGAAAAATATGATAATACATCTCTCTGCTTTACATAATCAAGCAAAGACTGGTTATTTTAATTTTAACTTATTACATTAATATAATTTTAAATTATGGCAAGGCAAGAAAATTCCAAGGAAATAATAGAACATGAGAGCTGATGAGAACATTGATGTAGAAGAATATACAACTCTAATTTTTTAAATGAAAAGCTTAAATAATGTAATTAATTTTTTCTGTTTAACAAATGGATGTGAAAGATTTTACATTTTATAAAGAAATTACCATTACTTTTTCATGCCTGGTACAGTGACTTAAATGTTCAGCATTGTTACAATATCCTGAGGAAAAAAAGTATATCATTTATGGAACAATCTTTAAGTAACAAAGAGTATCATTTCTCTTTTTCTACCCTGATAATTGTCCATTTTAAAAGATGCATGTATTTTCCAAGAGTGTTTAAAGAAAACACCAAAGTAAACAGAATTTTAGACTTGCTTTTCTAATTTTTTTCATTGGTTTGCATTCTCTTATAGAAAAGTTCTCTGGAGATAATATTTTTAAAGCTGAAAAAATATTCCTTGAGAAAGCAAAGTTTTAAAAATGCTTTAGTGTAATACCTGAGAAATTGATCTTTTCCTTATAGATAAGTTTTATAAAGAACAATAGATAAGTTTTATAAAGAACAAGGTTAGGCACTTATATTTGGGTACTGGATATGAGTTTTAATATCTGACATGATTGTCTGAAACTGTGCTTTTGGGCTGATGTAGAAGTATTAATTATTTTATTTAAAATATCTCATAAATTTAGTTTACTAACAAAGGGTTTAATAGATACATTGTTCTTACTTCCATTTGATATTTAAATATCCATTAAAAGATCTAACTAGAGATGGTCAGGACTATGTTTGAGTTCATTTCAGATATGGCATTAGTACACAGATGTAAAAATTCATACTAAAAAAACATATGCCTTGTATTAACATTGCCATAGGTCCACAGAGATACAAAGTAAGGCAAAAAACTAAGTTTTGAATATCAGTTAGACAGAAGGGAATAGGGTCTCTGCTTCTCCATTTCCACAATGAATTCTTTAAAAATCCTCTCAGCTTTCTGTGATTTGGTCTTCATATCAAATAGTTACTTTATTATTCCCTTCTAATTCATTATACATTTAAACTTACACTTACCATTTGCCTTCTACTTTCGTGAAACTGTGATATAAGTTCTCTTATACATCATATTAATCAAGAACACCTTATTCCTGAACGACTTTTATTTGAATAACAACATTTTCTGTTTCAATTTCTATTCTACTTGCTGATAATATCAACAGCAACGTGATTGGTCAATATAGTAAAATCATCTCAAGGCCTTTTATGGTCTCACAGATTTTAGCTCACTCTCGAAAAGATTTGACAGCATTAAGTGTTTAGAATGTTAAAGCCCTCTTTATTTTCTAACTTTTCTTTCATAAAAGCTAACCCACTCTCAACTTTCAGCTTCATTTATTACACTAGTACTCAAATCATTTTGACTGACAAATGTTCCTTTTTATTTTGCCATCTATTTCACAGAAATACTCATTCTCTCCTTTCCACCATTGTTAAAGTTTTTGACTTCCAATGTCTACATGAAACTCAGGTATCATTTCTCAAACTTGCCTTCTCAGTGGGACTATCCTCAACACCAATACCAGAGATGAATTGCTTCTCTGATGAGAGTTCAGCTTTAGTTCCAAGGAAAAGGTCTCTGGCCCTTTGTCAATGATATCTTTCAAATCAGGCGTCAGGTACATAACCTACAATATCTTCAATCTTCCCTTTAAGTATTTTTCCCCTTTTTATACACTCAAGGCTCTCACTTGAAAAGTCTTCACTTTAACTGTCTTCTGGCCTTTCTAAGAACTACTCAAATTTCCTTTTTTTTTTTAAACGTGGTTGATTCGTGCCATGTGGCATTATTCTCTGAAACTGCTTTTTAGCCAAATAAAGTGATCATATCTCAACTATTACTTGTCCTTACATTTTTCTAATATGCATATTGAAGAGTTAATTACCCTTACTTTTTTAAGATTTCCATTGAATTTCCAAAATACATTTTTCTCCATTTTCATACTCCTGCTTTTAACTGCCCTGCTTATTTAGTAGCAAAAATATACTGTAATTATAATATTAGCTCTGAATCAGATCAGTTTTTATCATCAAAACTGTATTATATTAATATTATTTCATTTAATCCATATGCAACCTCAGGATTATGTAGTATTATTTCCATTTACAAGTAGGACAAATAGGTTTCCCACAGGTTGTATGGAAACTAAAGTTCCATTTTTATTTTTAGGAAAACCCATTATGTTTTCCAAAAAGCTGGATCAGTTGGCATTCCTACCAACAATAATGAGAGTCCCTTTCTCCCCAGATCCATGCCAGCACTGGTTGTTCTTGTTCTTTTTGATGTGTGTCAGTCTCTGTGGAGTGAGGTGATAACTTATTGTTGTTTTGATTTGCATCTCCCTGATTATTAGTGATATAGAACATGTTCTCTTGTGCCTTTTGGTCACTTGTATTTCTTCTATGAGGAAGTTTCTGTTCATTTCTTCTCTCCATTTTTTGATGGGGTTGTATTTTTTTTTAATCGTAAAGTACTACCAGTGCCTTGTATATCTTAGACATTAATTTCTTATCAGATGGGTTTGGGGTAAATAATTTTTTCTATTCTGAGGGCTAACTTTGTGTCTTGGTCACTGTGTCTTTTGAGGTACAAAAGCTTAGTTTAATGTAGTCACATTTGTTTATATTTGTTTCAGCTTACTTTGTCAGTGGTGTTTCATCTTTGAAGATGCCTTTAGCCTCAATGTCATAGAGGGCCAAAACATTGAAGAAAAACTATCTGAACTTTTATGCTCACTGCAGTACTATTCACAGTAGGCAGAATGCGGAAAAAAGCAAGTGCTGAAAAACAGAAGACTAGGTTAAAAAGAAAATGGTACATCTACTCAAATGAATACTACAAAGACACCAGGAAAAATGAAGTCATGAAAGTCACATAAGTGGATGGACATGGAGAGTATCATGCTGAGTGAAATGAGTGAGAAGGAGAGGAACAGACATAGAATGATAGCATTCATTAGTGGGATATAGGGAAACATAGTATGGGATTAATACCCAAGGAGAATAGAAACTAGGGCCAGAAAAAATAGTTCACAGTTGGAAGCTTGCCTCAAATGGTGCAGGGAGAGGGCTGTTAGGATAGAGAAGAACCACTATGTCGATGAGAGTTGGAAATGATCACTGGATAACAAGTTATGCTAGAAGTTGGTAAAGGAACAAAGATGATAATATTTCAGTACCTGTATTGCAAATCATATTGAAAATGAGAGAGAGAGAGAGAGAGAAGTGCTTGTCATAGAAGCAAGCTAGGGGTGGGGAGATATTGGCCGAAGGGAAAAGAGTGGACATTGGTGGTGAGGAATACACAATGCTGAAGGGACAGGTGTTGGAATATTGTAGGACTGAACCCAAATTCTGAACAACTTTGCAAATGTGTATTTCATGGTTATTTAATTAAAAATTCAAAAGAATAAAAAATAAAATAAATAGGTTTCAATGAGGTTAAATATTTTTTCTAATTATGACCTCAAGTCTTGAGTGTGAATTTTCTTTATATTTGTTTTTTTCTTTAGTTTAACATATTAAGCATCATTTAGATGCAGATGACAATTTAATTATCTATAGATCAGGCCTTTATTTTGGACAGAAACCATGTATACCATTGACCATTTGTTACTTCTATTTTATAAATCAGTGCACACAATCATTATAATGTTTAATTCTTAATTATTCT
This sequence comes from Sorex fumeus, assembly GCF_029834395.1. Classification (NCBI taxonomy): domain Eukaryota; kingdom Metazoa; phylum Chordata; class Mammalia; order Eulipotyphla; family Soricidae; genus Sorex; species Sorex fumeus. Next base: position 6,720,917 of record NW_026606322.1, on the reverse strand, counting down.
TTCTCTCAACTTAATCTCTATACAAACTAGAATATAAACTTGTATCTTCTTACAATTTCTTTTAGGAAATGATATTGTTATCTGCCTATTCATCTTTTCAAACCATCAACCTAAAAGTCATCTTCATTTTTCCTTAGCCTTCACTCCACTAACACCACCAACAAGCAAGTTCTATTGGGTATTCTTTTCAAGTAAATATTCCAGCTGTCCATTTTGCTCTATCATCTTAGGTTAGGCCACCTTACTCCCTCCTTTAGACTGTTTGGATGGATTTCCTACAGATTTATACTTTCTTTCCTTCTTAACTAACCTCTTCATTCTTCTGAAGGAAAATCAGAATTAAAAAAATAACCAAATAAAATGGTTACTGTCACTCTCTTGTTTGAAGTCCTTAAAATGTTTCTCAAATACATCTCAACAAGATCTACCTTGATCCCACTTCACTTTCTTTTCATCTATCTGTTCTTCTCTGACTCACTTAGCGTCATTGTCACTGTGACTGTCACTGTCATCCCGTTGTTCATTGATTTGCTCGTGCAGGCCCAGTAACGTCTGCATTTTGAGACTTCTTGTTACTGTGTTTGGCATATCAAATACATCACGGGTAGCTTCCCAGGCTTTGCCCTGCGGGCAAAATACTCTTGGTAGCTTTCCGGTCTCTCTGAGAGGGGCGGAGGAATCGAACCTGGCTCGGCCATGCCGGCCACACGCAAGTCAAATGCCCCACCACTGTGCTATTGCTCCAGCACCATTAAAATGTACAGTTAAATTTTGTTTGTGTATCTTTTAAAAATTAGCACATACAATGTTAATTCACTTAATCACTTAATTAATTAACAATGTTAATTCATCAATTATTATCTACCCAGTATGTATATAGTAATAGTACAGATTAATATTATCTGTATTTTTCCAGTTCTCTGTATTTATCTTTTAGCATGGTACTCAGAGCACATACAAATTCTCTAAGTTCCCTCACAAAATGCTACAAACTGTATTTATATTTCTAGAAGTTAAAGTCTAGATAATGTTCACAACCCAGTTTCTTCCCAGAGCTGTGAAAAAGAACCTGTTCTTTCCTTCTCTTATATGTGGTAGTGGTTTTAATTTTTGGACATCTAGCAATAGTTTACTTGCAGGAGCCTCTTTCAAATTTTGCATTAATCAACACATGGTATTCTCCTGTGTTGTAACATGCATCCAAATTTCTTCCCTTTAAAAGGACGCATCATATCTGATTAATTCCATCCTATTGAATTAATATTTAGCTAATTGATCCTGAAAAAAATCTTATTTTCATATAAGGTTGTATTGTGAGTTACTGGGAGCTAGGACTTCTAATTTAATAGATCTGCACATATTGATATCTAGGAACTGGTTTATGCAACATTTGAGGCCACATTAGACTAACATTAAATGTAACTTTTAAGCCTTGAGCCAAATAGGTCATTTATAACCTCTTAAGATAACATATCTTGGGTAAATCAAAAATATCATTTATGTTAAGGAAATATTAACACAGTTCTAAAATTGTATAGTGGGATCAATCTATAATTCAGAATCTATATTTTTCTAATAATGCCATACTTTCTTTACCTTATAGGTCAATAAATAAATAAAATGGCCCTCCCGTTGATCGTCGATTTGCTCGAGCGGGCCCAGTAACGTCTCCATTGGAGACTTTGTTGTTACTGTATCTGGCATATCAAATACTCTCGGTAGCTTGCCGGGCTCTCCGAGAGGGGCAGAGGAATCGAACTCGGGTCGGCCATGTTGGCCGCTTGTAAGGCGAACGCCCAACCCTGATAATAATATAATGTAAACTACAATATGACCACAGTAACACAGACAACAAAAAGAAATTAAAAAGCTTCTGTACAGCAAAAGAAACTCAAGTTCTAATAAATAAAACATTCCACTGAATGTGAGAAAATACTTGCACAGAATACTTCTCATAAAGGGTTGATATCCAAGATCTATAAAGCACTGACTCTAAACTTACCAACAAAAAAATCCTATGACCCATTCATAAATGGGGGGAGGATATGCACTGACACCCCAAAGAAGACATATAGATGGCCAATAGGCATATGAAAAGGAGTGCTACTCATAATTAAGATGCAAATCAAAACAACAATGAACTAACATCTCATGCCTAGGAGAATGGCACATATCAGAAGATTGGAAATCGCCAGTGCTGGCAGGGTTGTGCTGAAAAAGGAACCCTCATCTACTGTGGGAGAGAATGTCATCTGCTTCATCCTCTATATAAAACAAATGGAGACTTATTAAGACAAACAAAACCAAAAAGCGGAATGGACTCCCATATGACTTAACAGTACCAACTCTGAGCATCTATTCCCAAACACAAAAACATTAATTTTAAAGGATATATGTACATCTATGTTCATCGCTTCACTTAGTACAATAATCAAGATATGGAAATAACCAAAATACCCAACTACAGATGGATGGATCAAGTTGTGGTATATACAGTGGAATGCTATGCGGTCTAAGGAAAAAATTGGGCATGTCATTTATCGCACATGGATAGAACTAGAGGTTACAACAATAAGTGAAGTCAGTCAGAGGGAAAGGAATAAATACAGAATGATCTTTTACTATGAAATTTAAAGATATGTGGGGCTTACAGATACACATCCAGGTAGCAATAAATGTCCAAAGGCAACGTAATGGGAGAACTGATTCTCACAATTGAGGTGGGAGCAATGAGAGGGAGGGCTGTTTGAGGTACTTGAAAGAGGGAGATGAAGTCATGGATGATGGGTATGGTGTTGGAATTTGTGTATGAGAAAATGTTATTAAGAGTATTGTAATGGATAGAATCTCAATAAAAAATTAAATACATTAAAAACAAAAATGTCAACTGTATCATTTTGTAATGAGAATAGCCTTTAACAGTTTTTTTTTAATTTCTTTTATTGTATCATGCTGAGGTACAGTTACAAAGTTGCTCATGACTGGGTTTCAATCATAGATGTTCCAACTGTTTCAACCATAAAATGTTAACAGTGTTTTTATTAAGGAATCTAACATATCAACCTTTATGATGGATAACCTTCCTCTGTGTGCCTGAGAATTGAGTATATATATACCTATATATACTGTATATGTGTGAGTGTATACATACACACACACACTCACACCTATATAGATTCCAATGTGTCATGTTTAAAGAGTTCTAATGGAAAGTTAAGATGATTTTATTTTATTTATATTAATAAAATTATTTCATATAATTATTAAAAATATTTAGACAATGATGTGCAATGAGTCTAAATTTCTCTGAACAATGGTTTTCTTAGACTATGGCAAAAGTTTATGTTACTATTTATTATAATATCTAATCTCAGGGACAAAGACATAAGGAGAAATAATCAAGAAAAAGAAAATAGAGCAAAGAAACTCTTGATGTGCTGACCAAAGAAGTTATCTTTTTTTTTGAGGTAGAAAGAGGAGTTCATGTTGGAAGTTTTTTATTTTCCAAGAGGACATAGACATTTTTTTCTGTTGGCTCTCTCTGCGGTCATTCTCTCCATCCTAATAAAGTTGACTTCAGCAAGCATGAACCTTTTTTTTTTTTTTTTGCACTTCTACATTGTGTCACCTAGACTGTAAGTCTGGACTAGTCAGTAAAACAGAAAAGGATGAATTCTTCACACTATCTAGAGCTCAACTGTTTATACTGCTGAGGAAAGCAGCTATAGAGATCTGAATCTAGGACAAAAATATGCTGAAGCATATCAATAACTATAACATATCTGAGATTCTAGTTTGCCATTTAGTTTTATGGATATTGAAAGATGACATAAGACTGAAAGAAGGAAATTAATTCATACCTGACCAAACAGTTTTAACAGGAGTATAGCAGCATTTGTGAATTTTCTTCAGTCCTAATTTCCAAGGGTAACTTCAAGAGGATGAGGTTATGCACGTTATATTGCACTCAAAGTCTAGAGAGCACTAATATTCTGCAATGGCCAGTTAGCCTATGTGACCTTTGTCCTGGAAGGAGACAAAATTTTTATTCCAATGGATATTTAACAGACCTGTTCTTTGCTCTTGAGAAAGATACAGCCACTGTCTCTGAAATAGAGGAAAACAGTATTTCTGCTCACAAGACTTACAGATTTGTGAGAAACACAGGGCTAATAGTTTTTTAATGCTCCTTCAATCAGAAAATAGGAAAATTATGTAGTCGGGGTGGTCCTTAAATTGAATTTATGAGATCTTACTATTTTCAGAGAATTAGCTTCTCCCAATGTGATGGCCATAACTAAAATATGTAAAAATAATAGCTATTAATACCCAACTTCCTTGTTCCTTTCCATCAATTAATTTTACATTGCGTATATTTTCTGGTTTCAATATACAGTGCGACTATAAAGATTATCTTGTTTACTTCTTTCCATATCCAATTTTTCTATTAGTATATTTAGGTAATCAGGGCTATAGAAATTTTGAGATAAATACTACCTTCGTTCTATAGCTTGAGAATATGCCATCTGCATTTAAAAAGTGCTATCTATGCATATGTCATAGAGGATAGGGAAATGTGAAAAACATAACTGTAGAGAAGAGCATAAATATCTGTAATTTCATTTGTAGCTAAGAATAAGAAAGCACCCTCCTTCCATTCAAAAATTCAGGGGGAAGGAAGCTCAGGTGCATTAAGAGGCTTAAATAAAGATGAAACCCACTATTAACCCCTGGTGTTTAAATTATGGTCAATTACATGTTCCATGCCTACACTTTTCCTCTTTAGAACTGATTAATACAGAAATAAGAAAAAACATAATGCAAATAATTGTTCTCATTCTTATGTTTTACAATTGACTCTGATAGCTCGGAAAAAGTGAGGAAAAAATGTTGACCCTAAGCCAGAAGGAGGTACAGGGGTAAGGCGCTTGTCTTGCATGTGACTGACTTAGTTTCATCCCCCACATCTGAAATTGTCCTTAGAGCCCTCCAGAAGTGATTCTCGAGTTCAGAACCAGGAGTAATCTCTGAGCACGGCTGGGTATGGCCCCAAAATAAAAAGTCACTTAATCACTTAATCACTTAACTTCCCGTTAGTCGTCGATTTGCTCGAGCGGGCGCCAGTAACGTCTCCATTTGTCCCTGTTGCGTGCTAGTGTAGCCCAATGGCATCTGTTCGCTCCGGGAACATGAAGGGCCTCAAACCAATCGTTCATGATCTTGACGAAGAAGTCTGACCATCTGGTAGGTGGGCGGCCACGCGGTCTCTTGACATCCCGTGGAATCCAATCAGCAACAGCTCTAGTCCAACGGTCGTCTTTAAATCTCATTACGTGACCAGCCCATCTGATTTTCGACACCTTGGCAAATGAGACAGCGTCCCTGATCCTTGATCGTCGACGGATGTCAGAACTCCGGATTCTTTCTCTCATTTGAGTGAAACGTGATATTCCAAGCATAGCCCTTTCTATTCAGTTGTAACTACAACTGGTCTCATTCACCTGACCCAAAATAAAAAGTAGCAAAATAAAATAACCCAATATATGCACATAGATCTTCTAAGGTTTTCTTTATAAATTTTCATATCTTTGGACCCTCACACTTCTGTTTGACTCATTAGAGTAATTCAATTTAATAAGTTCTACACCTTAGAGTGCTCTGTAACAGTATTCTTTCCTGCAGTGTCTTCTGTAAATTTCCAGATCCATCTAACAGTCTTATTTCTTTCCATAACAGATACATACTTTACTGAGTGGAGTGCAACCATAAACATTTTATTATCTGAGTAATTCATAGGCACTGAGATAAACAGTGTTTAGAATTGTAAGAATATTGAGGTGGGAAGGTAGGAGGAAAATGAGAGAGTAGCTGTTATTGTTTTCTTCCCCAAAATCTACAATGCTAAAGCATAATTTAAAGCAATAATTTACTTCAAGTTATTAAAAATTATGCTCTTTAAATTTATCAATAAGTCAGCAAGATTCAGAGAAAAAAGGACTCCAAATAACTTGCATAAAGGGCTAAAGATATGTAGCATATTTCAGAATAATAATAATTTTTAAAAAAACTATATTAATGTAACCCCAGTTCAAATGAACGGGATGCATTTATCTGAATGGGTATAAATTATGCAGCTGCAGAATTGCCATGCAAAAAATGTAGATACCCTTAACCCATATTGTAACCTGTATCACTACTCTCCTAAATCCCCGACTGTCTTCATTTTCTCTGTGGTCGCTGTGGAAATGCTGCAATTCATAACCTTTCCACCCAGCTCTCCCCTAGCTGCCGATGGAAAGAAAGAAGATGAATGATTTTAATTCTTGCTCCTGCACTGCCCAATGCAACTGTACTGCCAGCTGCTCTCCTTGCAGCTCTGCTTATAGAAGCTGGGGTTCATGTGAAATTTTCACACATAAGATTACAGGATAAGGAAAGGGAAGCTCTTCTGGGCATAGACTTGCTTTTCCTAGAGTAATACTAAAGCAGCAAAATAGGAAAATAAGCATGGTGCATAAGTGCTTATTGGACTGCTTCTGAGTACTGTATGGCCACATAGTGATGAGTAATGCTAGCCCCGTAGAGAGGACTGACTGAACACTATTATTCTTAAGGGTAATAAACTACTGACATTCGAGAAATAAAAAAACAAAAGGGAAATACATAGAGCCTTCTTAACATATGATAGTGTGTGGAATAGCATGCTATTAGAGGGTTTTTTTTTTCTGTATTTGAATTTTAAAATTTCTTTCTCACCAATCAGGAGTGTTAAGTGCTGAAATAGGAAACAGGAAACTGTAAGCCATCAATTGTAATTAACTAATACCAACTCGCGTATTTAAGTCTGAAGTTGAATTAACGTCTCCCACCAGGTTACTAGTTTTATCAGACTTCTGTCCATATTAGATTCTTACTACACGGAGAGAGGAGATTTAGCCTCATCCTTGGGGCAGAATCAGTTCTCACACTTACCTGAGGTACTCACAGACATAACTACCTAGACTTAGTATAAGCACTCTTTTCCATTTTTTTTTTTTTAGTTTTTTGCCACACCCTGTTATGTTCAGGGGTTACTGAACATAGCTCAAGAATTACTCCTGGCTGTGCTCCAGTGATAGTATGGGATGCTGGAGTTAGAATTTGGTTGGCTCCATGCAAGGCAAATGCCCTATTTGCTGTCCCATCACTCAGGCACCACTATAAGGACCTTTGTCCAAATCATTTGTTAGGTGGTGGAAGCAATAGGTTTCTTATCCTGGAGAAAATTTAGAATGGAGAAAGAAATGCAAGAAAAAGACAGTCACTGAGACAGTGACAGACTGGGGATTCAGTGTGTGTGGTTGCTACGTGAAGGAAAACAACCTTAGGAATCAGGGCCTGGACATTCCCTTTCAGACGTCTAAACATTTCCCTAAAGCAAACCTTTCAAGCTTTGTACATCAGACTGTCGTAGCAGACGACAACAGGGAGAAAGAGTGTTCTGAAACCCACCTCCAAGTACAGTGTAAGATCTGCCTTGGGACAGTCTGTTCGAGACACCCTGGTGCACAAGGGGCACATTTCTGTGATCTCTGCAAAATCCTCAGAACATGTACACTTATCTTGGAGTTTAGAATCCTCAAGTCCCTTCAGACAGGCTTATAATAACAGAATACAAATACCTGTTTATCTTCGATTCATACATCATACACATAAAACTCTAATAAGCAAACAGAACACTGTTTAAGTCTAGAAAATATCATGAAAAAACGATAACGTGATCAGAACATGCGGATTCTGTGTAGGGAGAGCCACTAATTTTAAAGTCATTTGAATTCATTCAAGAGACAGGTGTGTGTGTGTGTGTGTGTGTGTGTGTGTGTGTGTGAGTAAAATGGAGAGAGGGGTGATAGAGGAGAGATAAGAGCGAGGGAGTTGGTGGACATGGGGAAGAGAGAAGAGTGAGAAGGAAAAAGAATAAGAAGTGGGAGAGGAAGGAGCAGGTGACAGTGAAGATGGAGGTACATAAAACAGATGAAAGAGGAAAGAAGAATCTTGAAAGTGTTCTTCACTTAACGACTCAAAAATTTGCACTTTTTGTATTTTCCTTCCTACCTCTGACACTACCCTTTCTGGCTACCACCAACTCTGAAATCCTATCTGCCCCTTCTATTCCCACCCGGACAACAAATCTCTTCTTTGGAAACTTGGTGCTACCTCCTTTACAGGCGAGGATTAGGTTTTTCAAAACTTTTTCCTTCCCTCTCCCGCCTCTCTTCCTCTTGCTCTTGTCTCTCTATTCTGAAGTGGAACATACGTTCATGTACAGCATACACACACAAACCCACAGCTGCCCTGATTTCTCTCTGGCACCTTCCAATGACGGACACTCTAAACATTTAGCCCAGCATGCTGAAATGTTGATGTAAAAATGAGAAGCTCTTCACCTGCAATGCTAATTAATCGTAAACAAGCTATTTTCTAGGTAGGAGTTCTGGCAAGGATGCATGGGAAAGCAGAGACTGTGATTCTTCTCTTTCGAAAATAAGCAAAAGTCCCCTACAGATGCTAGGTGGCAGTATTCACTCGCTCACAGGCACAAATCTAAGACTTGCCAAGTCACACATACAATTTAGTTTGAGTGAGACACATGTGAAAGTGGAGAACTCAGAGACTAGAGCTAGGGAACCAGGCTGCTGTGACTGCGAATGAATCCATAAACATGGAAAACTGGGAGTCATTTCTTTAAAAAGGTTCAGCTGAAGACAGTTGATATTTTAAGAGTCTGCCTTGTGATTTCAGCATCAAATTTCAAAGCAATACTGTCTTTTAAAATTATGACATTAATACAGAGATACCCCAGATGTTTTATAGTTTTTGCTGCTCCATTCAAATTTCCCTTCTGAATAATAGTGATCAGTATTTATAGCAACTAGGAAAAATAAGAACACCGAACTCTAGTCAGGAAGGGATATCATGACAGTCCCTTTCTCCCACTTCACACAGAACAGCTGCCAAACAACCTCACTCCAAATTATCCAAGAATGAATGCTCAGGGACGTCTTTATTCTTTTTAATATGCCACCAAGTGAACACCTCAATTTGTAGACTCAACCCAGTAGAACTTACTCAAATTTGTGTTTTACCTCTCTATTTCTACTGTTCCAAGTTTCATTTGATTCTTATATATATTTCCCTGCCTTGAAGATTGTGGTAGATTTTAGAGGACATTATTTTTTAATGTTTTGTTTTCTCCCACACACTGTATACTAATACAGACCTGAAGACTGGCTATCTACAGAAGCAAAAGATAAACAAACTACATCTAATTAAATATTTTCTGCATGGCAAAAGAAACATGGGATAAAACTAAACTAAGACAACCCTACTAATTGGAAGGAAATATTTGCACAAAATATATCAGTAAAGGATTAATATCCAAGGTATACATAGCAATGATAAAAATCGACATCAATAAACCCAGTAGCCTTATTAAAAAATGAGGAGAGGAAATGAAGAGACTTCTTAGAGACAAATGTATAGGCAATAGATATATGAACAGTATGTTTATCATTGAATTCAGGGAAATTCAAAAAGACAATAATGAGATACCATCTCACACCAGGGGGAATGACATAAATTAGGAAGGATAGGAGCAATTCGTGCTGGCATGGATATGGTGGAAAAAGAACTCTCTGGCACTGCCGGCGGGAATGTCGTATAGTCCAACCATTATGAGACACATTATAGAAATTCTTCAAAAACTAAGAATAGAGCTATTACATGGGCTGGAGTGATAGCACAGTGGGTAGGGCATTTGACTTGCATGCGGCTAACGTGGGTTTGATTCCTTCGCCCCTCTCGGGGAGCCCGGCAAGCAACCGAGAGAATCTCGCCCACACGGCCAAGCCTGGCAAGCTACGCATGATGTATTCGATATACCCAAAACAGTAACATCAAGTCTCTCAATTTGCTGTGAGACATTACTGTTTCCTGCTCAAGCAAATCGATGAAAAACGGGAGGACATTGCTACAGAGCTATTATATGCCCAATAATCCCACTGCTTACTATATACCCAGAAGATGCAAAAGAATAATTCATTCAAAAAGATATATGCACACCTACATTTATTGTAGCACCTAGTATAATGAACAGGTTATGGAAACAACCCAGGCGTCCAAAGACAGAAGATCAGCTAATAAATCTGTGCAATATTAATTAGATACAATGAGTATGAAAGCATCCAGTTTGCTGCAGTATGGATGTTATTGGAGAATCTTACATTAAGTCAAGTCAGAATACCAGGTCAAACACCAGTTTTTCTCACTAATGTGTGGTATATACAATAATATCTAGGGAAAGTTAGGTAGCAAAGGTGGCAAAAGAACAGTATCTAGATTACACATACAAAAAAGTCAAGGAAATAGAGTGATGGATGGAGGGAGCAGGAAGAGGAGGTCTGGCAATAACACAGAAGCAAGGGTCAGGAGCCTTGTGTCCCTCCAAGGTAAAAAGAAGTATCTATATATATCTAGACTACTCTACCTATATATATATCTCAACACAAGTGTAAGATCCAACACTAGTATAAGCAAGGATATCAATCCAATAACTAAATTTAAAAAAGTAACTGCCAAGAAGTCAAGTTTGGTGTTGTGTTGGTAGGGAAAGCAGTGTAGGGGTGGGACCAATGGGTGAAGAGACTGGAGGTGGAACTATTTATGCCTGAAAACCTATTATAAATGACTATGTATATCACAGTGTCCAGACAGAAAACTTCAAAATAAAGTAGATTTGGGACAAGAGAGATAAAATGTTGGGTAGAGTGTTTGTCTTTCATGCAGCTGACCTGGGTTTGACCCTCAGCATCCCATAGGATCTCCTGAGCCTGACAGGAGAAATTCCAGAGTATAGCACCAGGAGTAACTTCTGAGGATCACTGGGTGTGGTCGAAAAACAAACAAGACCAAATTTTTTTTTCTTTTTGGGTCACACCCAGCGATGCACAGGGGTTACTCCTGGATCTGCACTCAGGAATCACTCCTGGCAGTGCTCAGGGGACCATATGGGATGCTGGGAATCAAACCCTGGTCAGCTGTGTGTAAGGCAAACGCCTTCCCCATTGTGCTATCACCCCAGCCCCAAGATCAAAATTTTTTTAAAAAATAAAATAGATTTCACAAACAATTACTGTTCATCTAAAACACACCTGTGAGCAGATGACTCTGTATTACCAGTGTTTAATGGATACAACACCTTTCCAGGAAATGACCCTAAATAATACTGGGGCTTATGTGACTTTTTTGAAACTACTTTCATTTATTCCACCTTCTTTATCGCAGGAATATTTCTTACTCTATATAATACCTCAGGTATCTTTTCATGATATAGAATCTCCTGCCACCGTGCCTGGCTGTCCTCACCAGGGCCCCTTGGAGGGGGGCGGGTTGAGTTTCCCTCCCCACTCCGAGCAGAGCCACAGCAGCCGAAGACCTCCAGAACCAGCCACAGCCATGCTGAGACCACTCTCCACATGTCCGGACAAGCCTCATACATGAAGGAACCAGCAGAGGAACCCAGGCATGCGGGTCCCAGGACTGAGTTCTCCAAGTCTGCTCGATCGGGATTGGACCTTTTCCACCCAAATTCCCCATTTTCCAGTAGGTAGGCGTTACACCCACCAGCTGCTGCCGGTGCCAGGTGTCCAATCAATGGCCAAGACCTAGAGACTATAAAACCCAGCTCCTGGAAGCGACATCTTATTTTCTCGTTTTTACTTTGGAGAACCCAGCAGGCTACCGAAAGTATCCTGCCCGCACGGCAGAGTCTGGCAAACTTTCCGTGTCGTACTCAGTATGCCAAATTCCAGTAACAATGATAGGTCTCATTCTCCTAGACCTGAAAGAGCATTGAATATGGCTCTTTTAAAATCTCAGGGCTAGGAAGAAGAAGACATTACTGGTGCCTGCTTGAGGCAATCAACAAACAACAGGATGATCGTGATCGTGATCTTTTCATGATATAATAACATTACCCCACTAACTTTCTAACCTCCCATTCAGTGCTCAGGAGACTGTCTGTGATTCTCTGCCAATCAGGCTGGTTGTATGAAGGATTGAGGATACAGTTCTAGCCCTATCCTGAGGTACCAGGAACAAAGAGAACTTCAGCAATACTTGGAATCTCTAGGCATATACCCAGTGGTGCTGGGTGTGGCAAAAATTGAGGAGCAGCAGTGAATCCAGGTCAGGTTTGATTTCTTGTATAAACTGTATACTGGCTCTCCCCAATGCCTGTTACATGTTTTTCTCTCTGGGAGGGAGATATTCCTTTATTCACAAAATATCTTATCATTAATCAATTCTAAGTGCTTGCTTTGGCAGCTCATATTCTAATCACCTATAAATGATGTACAACACCAGAACAAAACCCGTAAATACTATGTTTCATATGAACATGCAGCCAATTTCCCAGGAATAGTTAGCTGCATTGGCATCTGCATTTAGGTTTATAGGTAGGTCTGTAGATAAAGATGTTGAAATAATAGTAGAGATCGAATGGACACCAGATCAGTATAGAGACCAAGAGATATTGATAGATTGATAAAGACATTGGTATCATAGATATAAATACAGTACATAGATATAGACACAGTTTAGTACATTTCTTTAGTAAAGTATTTCCCACACTTGATGACAACTTTCTAAGTATGCTTATCTAAATTACGAATATATCAAATATAATATATATTTTATTTATCACACATTATTTTAGAAGAATTATAAGATAGAAGTATTTTAATACAGTATTAGAAAATAAGTAGAAGTTGAACTGCTTTCCAATGTGGTGGTTCTCTAAGAGCTGTTGGACTAATGAAACACCAAATAATTTTACTGAGCACATGTTGGGAAATCAAGTATTTGAATTGTGGAATTTTTGTATTTGGAAAGTCTTTTTTCCCATACCATATCAGCCAACTACCTAAACATAATATAATGTAACATATATTTAAGTCTTTGCCATTATACACTTCCCAAATATTCTAGCAACTTTTTTTAGTTTTGAGAGACAAATATATTCTAAAATAAAATAAAGGAAATAGGGAATACACTTGTCAGTTTAATGTCAAGTTTAGTAATATAATACACAGAATATCTGTTTTTACTCACTGACTAGATATTTTTGAGTATTTTCTCATATCAGTGGGCTGGAATGATACCACAGTGGGTAGGGCATTTGCCTTGCATGTAACTGACCCGAGTTCGATTCCTTTGCCCCTCTAGGAGAGCCCAGCAAACTACTGAGAGTATCTCGCCCTCATGGCAGAGCCTGGCAAGCTACATGTGACGTGTTTGATATGGCAAACACAGTGACAACAAGTATCACAATGGAGACATTACTGGACCCGCTCAAGCAAATCAATGAACAATGGGAGGACAGTGCTACAGTGCTATTCATATCAGTAATTTAATATTCAACAGTACAGTGACTTTATTTTCCTGAAAATTACATTTTCTTGGTTTTAGAATTATGTAATCAATTTGGGTGATCCCCCCCCTCCAGAATTTTTAGAGACACTAGAGAAGTTTCGGTGGTACAACTACATCAATGTGTATCTAGTGAGTGTAGTCAAGGACATTGAAAACCAGCATTTATCTGGGCAAGAAAGTAACAATGCTAAAGAATTATTAGGGCTCAATTGTCACTGTTTTAGAATCAGAGCCTTGTGGTAGGCAATAAACAAACAAAATATAAGTAGAAAGATAATAGATGAAAGATAGAAACTGGAGTAATATAAGTATGCAGATACTTGAAATTTATAACAGCTATGATAGATATGCAGGATGGAGAGAAGTTTCAGAGTAAATTATTGAAGATAGTTGAATATGTGGGTTCTCTGATAGATACCATTAGAACAGAGATTTGAATGAAATGAGAGGCAGAGTAGTGATACTGTCCAGGAATAAAATCTCATCTACAAAGATGGTGAATGTTAAAATATAATACTGGACAAGGTTAGCATGCTTAGCAAATAGATAGGTGAAGGTATAGGAGAAGAAGTAAGATACTGGATTGTAACAAAATCACAAAGAATATTGAAGCTATGGTAGGGATTTCTGACTTCCTGAGCAATAAATAAAACCAATTGGAGCTGCTTTTCTCCCAGCAGGAGGAAAATGGGCACTGGTGGAGGGATGGGCACTTGATCATTGTATAACTGAAACCCAAGCACAAAAATTTGTAAGTCTATAACCGTACCTCATGGTGTTTCACTAATAAAAAAAAAAGTTAGAATTGTGTAACCTATTTGAGTTAATAAATTAAAAATTAATATGAAAAACCAAAAAAAAACCCCAATTGGAGTACTGAGGAGATAAATAACATGATATGTTCTATGTTTTCAAAATATTACTCTGTATCCTACATGGGGAAAATACTAAAAAAAGTGACAAAGGAAAAATATTAGATTCTTGCAATATTCCAAGGAGAACATGAAAATTTATTTTGTATCAATTTGACAAGAACTTGACAAATGTATGGCAAAGCATTACTTCTGGGTGTGCCTGTGACTGTTTTTGAAAGAAATGAATATTTGAATCGTAGACTGACTAAAGATGATCACTTTCACCAGAGAAATTGGACATCATCTTATATGTTGAGGATTGAAATTGAACAGAAATTAGAGGAAAGAAAATATCTCATTCTGCTTGAACTGCATTGTCCAGTATCTCCTGCTGTTGGCTAGCCGTGTTCCTAGTGCTCACAGTTTCTGACTTATAGTGGAACTTGGATCAACAAAGCAATCCTTCCTCATGTTTAATATCAGGCCTTCGCACTGGAACTAAATTATATCAGTAACTTTCCTGGTTTACCTTGCAGACGACAAGCAGATCATGGGAATTCTCAAATCTTCATTATATGAGGCAATTTCTATGGTAAATATCTGGTCATATCTGTATATATCTATGTCTATCTTTATTCATATTTAGGGTGTACATAGGTTCTATTTTTCTAAAGAATAGGAGATAATATGGGGAATCATAACAGAATGCTAATGACTGATAGAAATAAAAGATTCAAATATTTTTTGTGACAAAGAAATTTGTTTATGCTTCACATTATATAGTGAGTGTGAACAAAAGAAAAGAGCTAAAAAGAAATAGAAAAGAACTGTGCTTGATTCAGAGATTTTGAACAAAGAACCTGAAAGAATGAACCCACCACTTATTGAAATGGAAATAATGAGGCAATGAAGAGTTCAATTTTACACATATTAAGCTTGATGTTTTATTGAACATCCACGTGAGATACACCAGTTACTTGAATAAACAAACTGGAACATTGGGAATAGCTTAGAGCTGAATGTATGTATGCATTTTACAGTAAGCAACTATATCATTCAGGAAGCAAGCAGCCAGTAGAGACAAATACTAGAGAAAAATCTGAGTCTCAAGACTATTTACCGAGTAGCTAGAAAAATAGTAAATATCCAGCAAAAGAGACTGAGAAGCTTTACTCATTGGCATAAGTAGAAAACATATACAAGTGGTTCCACAGAGACCTTATTTAGGAAATTTTTCAAGAAAGATGTTTAAAAGAAAGAAAAGTATGAATCATGACAAATAGTATTGATAGGCCCCAAAAGCAATGATTATTATTCTCCTATTACATTTGGAGAGCCTGGCAACTCGGAGAGCCCGGCAAGCTACCGAGAGTATTCGATATGCCAGACACAGTAACAACAAAGTCTCCAATGGAGACGTTACTGGGCCCGCTCGAGCAAATCGACGATCAACGAGAGGGCCTTTTACCTTTTACCTTACCTTATTACATTTGGCAATGATGTTGCCAGAAGACCAGTCCAAAGGTAGTCAAACTTGAACCAAGGGCAGTTTCAGCGAAGAGGCAGATACAAAAATCTCACTAGAAACACTCAAAGACGCAACTGTTGTATGTGAAACACTATACAGCAAAAGCTATCAATAATTTAAAGGGTTAGAAATAACACACACAAGATTTAAGATAGTCCTTATCCTTTGTCTACAAAAAGAAATGTAAACATATACCTCAAACCTGCCCGAAGTGCTTTCTGAGCAGAACCAGGAGTAAGCCCTAAGCATCAGCAGGGTTGGTCCCCAATTAACTAACAACAAAAACATGTGTCGGCATAGGTGGAGGAATAGTATAGTGGGTAGGGCACTTGTTTTGCACACAGCTAGTTGTATGCAATCCACAGAATTCCATAGGGTTTCCTGAGCCTCACAGAGAGTGATCCCTCAGCCAATCAACACTGAGCACTGCAGTGTGACACACACACACACACACACACACACACACACACACACATGCACTTACTAGGAGTTTCTGGGAAATAGTAGAGGTAGAAGGATACTTGCTTGTGACACAGCCAACTAACTCTGCTTTGATCTGCAATGCTGAATCTGGTCTGAGCACAGCCAGATGTGATCCCTGAGTGTTGAGCCAGGGTAATAGCAGAAGTGTGCCTGGTTTATTCCCCTCCAAAAGAAAAGACATGTGATAATGAAACGGATTCAGTCAAATTATAATGTTTAAGATTGGCCATCATGCGTCACTATCTAAATATGCCCTTCTAATATGTGTAAACCAAAGAAAATATAATTGACATTTTCTATTTACTTTTTTTATACTTGACATTTTAAAAGAAGAAAGTAGATAGAAATGGAGTGTGTGGTCACTGAATACTCTTAAAGAGTTTGCCAAAAAAGAGACCATGAGTTGGTAATATAAAATTACTTTTCCCTCTGATTTTAAGTTGAAAGTATCACATCATGTCTCTAGGACAATGGGAGCACTGAGATGAAACTGATGAGGAAGAGAAAGCTAGCAAGATTTTCTGAACTGGAATTTCAATCCAGGTCAGTAAAGAGACTTTCCACTTACCTCTTTTAGGCGTTATGCTGTAGAGACTGTCTCCTAAATGATAACTGAGAGTCAAAGATATCATTTTCCATTTAGCAATGATCGTAATGCCAGAAGAATAACAATTAATTTTCCTTCAACACCAGAACATCAGTTTCAAAGAGAATTCTGAGTGGACCTGCTTCAGTGGTTGTTCAGATGCTCAGATCTAAGTTGCATGTTAAGGTGAATGTTCATCTAAACCCTTGATGAGCCAGAACTCCCTAACAGCCTGCATCGTGTTCTATCAAACCAAATAAATAAACTCAATGCGTCATAATGATAAAAAGTTTATAAAACAAACAAAAACAAACACTGCCTCTGAATATATTACGTTTATAATAAATGCATTCGCTGAGACAAATGAGAAGGAATTAGGGCCTGTCCTTGAAGGTACCTTGATATATGGTATCTTCCACCTTCAAGACATGTTCTCTTTCACTTGTTATATTTTCCTCACTAAGTGGTATAGGAATTGCTGTGGCAATTACCCCCCCCCAACCATTCCAAGCAGGAAACTTATTATCGTAAGAATATGTCGCATAAAAAGGCAAGCTTTTCAAAGAACTGTAGGGTAATGGGAGAGATATTTTGGAATGTGGATATTTGAAGAAAACTGCACAGATGGTTTGAGAGAATGTGACTATTATTTGGGGCCAGGAAATGATGAGCAGAGTGCTTTCAATGACTGTGATGCAGTCTTTAAGAAAGAAACTTTGATTAAGGAAGGAAAAGATATATGTATGTATGTATGTACACATATGTGGCATATGCTGAGGTAAGAATTTCATTATTGTTTATTTAAGACTTTTGTTATGTTATTTGAGTTCCCATTGATTATTGTCATAAGAATTTTAGTTATGTTCCTTTTTTCCCCTTTACTGGGAACCAGAAGCCCCGGGCTTCTCTTGCAATCCCTCCTCCACTCCCCAACCAGGTCAGATGATCACGGTTAAGACATGAAGATGTGATGCTGTTTCAGCCCTGTGGTGCTGAGGAGTGTGCTCAGGATAGTTCTGGGGTTTTCTGAGTTGTGACTGGTGATCTGCAGGACACCTGTGGTGCTAGGGATTGAACTTGATTATTGCAAGCCATGACCCCAAACTTCTGTACTATCGCCCTGAGCCTATGATTTATTATTTATTTATTTTTAATTTTTTATTTGCTTTTTGGGTCACATCCAGCAGATGCTCAGGGGTTACTCCTGACTGTGCACTCAGGAATCACTCCTGGCGGTGCTTGGAGGACCATATGAGATGCCCGGAATCGAACCCAGGTCGGTCACGTGCAAGGCAAACACTCTACCCACTGTGCTATTGCTCCAGCCCCTGACTTTTTTTTTCTTTTAAAGAAATGTAATGATAAGCATTTTAGGAATTTCTCTTAGGGCTGGAGCGATAGCACAGCGGGTAGGGCGTTCACCTTATAAGCGGCCAACATGGCCGACCCGAGTTCGATTCCTCCGCCCCTCTCGGAGAGCCTGGCAAGCTACCGAGAGTATTCGATATGCCAGACACAGTAACAACAAAGTCTCCAATGGAGACGTTACTGGGCCCGCTCGAGCAAATCGACGATCAACGGGAGGGCCTTTACCTTTTACCTTTACCTCTTAGTGTTGTAACTCTGACCTTAGATTGCAGATGAACACTGCTAAAGATTAACATCGATTTATAAAGGTACCAGAGGAAATGTGATTATTATCACTTAATTCTTAGAATGCCCTAAACAGATCCTAATGGAATCTTTTATGGAGCAGAAGGTGAAGAAAAAGCAACAATGGCTACTTTCTTTCCTTCTTTTATTTATTTATTTATTTATTTTTCTTTTTGGGTTACACCAGGCAATGCACAGGGGTTACTCCTGGATCTGCACTCAGGAATTACTCCTGGCGGTGCTCAGGGGACCATGTGGGATGCTGGGAATTAAACCCTGGTCGGCCGTGTTCAAGGCAAACACCCTACCCGCTGTGCTATTGCTCCCGCTGCTTGCGTTCTTTCTTTCTTTCTTTCTTTCTTTCTTTCTTTCTTTCTTTCTTTCTTTCTTTCTTTCTTTCTTTCTTTCTTTCTTTCTTTCTTTCTTCTCCTTCCTTCCTTCCTTCCTTCCTTCCTTCCTTCCTTCCTTCCTTCCTTCCTTCCTTCTTTCTTTCTTTCTTTCTTTCTTTCTTTTCTTTCTTTCTTTCTTCTATGTCTCCTTCCTTCCCTCCCTCCCTCCCTCCCTTCCTCCCTCCCTCCCTCCCTCCCTTCCTCCCTCCCTCTCTTCCTTCCTTCCTTCCTTCCTTCCTTCCTTCCTTCCTTCTTTCTTTCTTTCTTTCTTTCTTTCTTTCTTTCTTTCTTTCTTTCTTTCTTCTATGTCTCCTTCCTTCCCTCCCTCCCTCCCTCCCTCCCTTCCTCCCTCCCTCTCTTCCTTCCTTCCTTCCTTCCTTCCTTCCTTCCTTCTTTCTTTCTTTCTTTCTTTCTTTCTTCTATGTCTCCTTCCTTCCCTCCCTCCCTCCCTTCCTCCCTCCCTCCCTCCCTCCCTTCCTCCCTCCCTCTCTTCCTTCCTTCCTTCCTTCCTTCCTTCCTTCCTTCCTTCCTTCCTTCCTTCCTTCTTCCTTCCTTCTTTCCTTCTTTTCTTGTTTCTTACCTTCTTTCATCTTTCTTTCCTTCTTTCTTTCTCTTTTTTTTTCCTTGACTTTGACATCTTTGGGGCAGGGATTAATTAAAAGACATAGCTCTTCCATATTCTTTCTAGTCATCCATCATTTCTGTCCCAGCTTTCCCATTCACTCCTGTTCCTTCTCCCCAACTAAATATGCACTATGGGTCCATTTTCACAAATGCCACTTGTCAAAATGTGAGGAAGATGCATGTTGCAGCTAGGTGCACACATAGTGTGGATAAACAAAAAAAAAGGACTGCAGTAACTGGAAGCATCCACAGAAGCCCCAAGACCCTGGAAACCGTTTGTTAAATGGAAACTACTACCAAATTTGGACCGCTGAGATGGGATATTCCCCAAATATGGTAATTTTGAATTTTAAATGGAAGTTATATAAGTTTACTTTAGGATTTATTAATTAATACATGTTAATAAGTACAAATAAAGTGGATACAATAAAATAAGATTAAATAGTTAACTATTTTGTGCAACTGGAAGACTCTATAATCAGGTGTACATATTTCAGACACATATTTCCCTTACCATCTGAAAACAGGAAGTTTTCTATGTAGCTGACTTGAAAGTTTAATTTTTTTCTAATCAATGGCTGATTAAATAGCAATACTCCTACATTTAAAAAAAAGAAAAAAAAGAAAGTTTATTGTTTTGGAATGCTACATGCATTCATTTACATGGACAAATATGGAATATGTCCAGATTTCCCCATAAACCTATAAAATCATACCAAATGGGCATGTTTTAGAAAAGCTGGAAAAAAAGTATTTTAGTTTTTGATAGTAGTAAGCAAATTATGCACTGAAAGTGAGCTGATAACTCTAAAACTTTCATTAAAAACAATTTACATGGAATATTTCTTTTAGTTTTCTTCAACTGTTCCATGAGTGTGTGATGGGAGGGGGTTTGGGCGTGCTGGATATACATATATATCTTCATTAAGTGCCAAAGACTTTAAGCTAATATGTCTGTATACATTGCAAAATAAGTTAGTTCTTTTTCTCAATTACTCTGATTTTTTAATAACACCAGAAATGTTGGTAAAGGGGGAGGAAAAATAAAACAAAAAGGAGAAAGGTCACAAATCTTAAGCCATGTGGGTTTTTTTTATTGTTATTTTTGAAGTGTGTTTAGCACAGAGACAAATTGTACATTTACCGCTAGTCACCGGGACCTAACGAGCTCCTAATGCATCCCATACTTCAAGGTTTTTCAGAACAGGCCAGTAACTTAGCAACCACAGTGAAACCTTGACAGGAATAATCATTATTTGTGTTGTAACTTCAGGCTTTCCTACTGTAAGTTTCTTTCTACCTTCTTCTTCCCTTCCTGTTGTTTCTTGAAAAGGTTTCCAGAAAAGGAAGAACAACTACGGCTGACAAAATGATAATTTTCTTCCTGTTGCTTTAGTTTATAAGTGGTATGACTGGAACATAGAGCTGAAGTTAAGAGTTATTTCCCTCTGAGAAATTAAGGGAGTTAATGGAATGAAAGCTGGAGTTGTGAACATTTTAGGCTAAAGACTGGTCTGTCAGATATCAGCTCAAACTCAACCAATTTTTCACATACACGGACTTCAAATGTGTAACTTTGGTAATTTAATAATCAACATGAAAGCCTATGACATACAAAATACCTTAATATTAAGGTTAAAAGTTATGACATAAATCAATAACAGCAAGTTGCATAATGAGAAAACCATACTAATAGCTCAAACTCTTTATTGCAGACACCTTATGTTCTACCTATGAATTAAAGAAAGAGGAATACAATGACTTTAAGGAAACTGATCACCCTATCTCCTCACATCGATGAGGATGATCTATATTAAACAGGCAAACTCTATCCCCTCACATCTGTGAGAACGACCTATATGAACAAGGCAAGAAAGAAATTCTGGCATGTCTATGTAGAACAGGAAACTACATTCAGTCTTGCAAGGAATGTGAATTGGGTCAGCCCCAGTGAGAAACAGTATGAAGATTTCTCAAAACTTAAATATAGAATTACCATGTGATATAGCAATTTCAATTCAAAGAAAACATACAAAAACCAATAATTTAAATATATGTATGCACTTATGTTCATTACAGTGCTTTTTACAAGAGATTTTAAAGCAAACCATGTGTGCCATGTCAACATAAGGTGATCATGCAGATAAAGAAAATGTAGGTATACACAATAAAATACTCCTCAGTAATAAGAAAAAGTGAAATAATATCATCATGTCTCTTTTGTTATAACATGGATGGAATGGGAAGGGGTCATACTAAGCAAAATAATTTAGAAAATAAAGATAAATGCCAGATACTTCCATTTATGGGTGGTAAATAAATAAAGAAAGGGAATGGACAAAGTCCAAGGAAAACATGCGCTTAGATTATGGCTGGAGTGATAGCACAGCGGTAGGGCGTTCGCCCTACAAGCGGCCAACATGGCCGACCCAAGTTCGATTCCTCCGCCCCTCTCGGAGAGCCCAGCCAGCTACCGAGAGTATTCGATATGCCAGACACAGTAACAACAAAGTCTCCAATGGAGACGTTACTGGGCCTGCTCGAGCAAATCGACGATCAACGGGAGGGCCTTTACCTTAGATTATGACTACAGAATAGAATTTAAAGGTGGGGAAAGCAGGCTGAAGCCTGGTACCTGTAGGATATCAGCCCAGTGTTATAATATGAAGACTCTAAGATATAAATTATTTAACAAAAACATAATTATTTATGCTCTTATAATTTCCCTTAATAATAAAACCAAAAATGCAAAAATAATAAATGTAATAGTTTGTTCCTCCCTGCTTCCTCTAACTTTAAATAAAAATAAAGTTCTTCATGAATATTATATAATAAAAATGAGAACACCTGAGTATATTTGTGACCAGTTAGGTCACAAATTTTATTAGAGGATAAGCCATAATGGATATAGAGGTTCATACAGAATTATAGCAGCATTGATCCTAAACTTGAATAATCTACCTGGGTTTTCATAACTTCTGCAGAGTTGAAGAAGTATGTCATAGCTCTTCTTAGTAGGAAATTTTAATGCACAATCATTACTGGAAAGATTATAGTAATGGTGATAAGGTTGACCTTATAGATCTATTTTCTTTTTATGGTTTGATTCTTGGCATATCCAGTATATATCAGTCAATAAAGCCTTCAAAACAGAAAATGTTCTGTTCTCAAAGATCTCTGTTTAATTGAATTTTGTCAAGAAATATAAAACAAGTATTTCTTAGATTACGTTGATTTTGAATATGTAAATAATGAAATAAGAAGAAAATTCAGGATCAATAAGCTCACAACTCATCTTGCTACTCACTAATTTTGTGAGTATAGATTACGGTTAATTATTCTGGACCCAGGAACACCTTCTAAATTATTGTGGACTTGGAATGTTTCTTTAGTCTTGATACTTTGTGATCTTACTACAAAGACAGAGTGAATGAGCTAAGGTAAAATATAACCTTGTGAATTGTTTTGAGTCAAACACAGCAGAAATCAAAGCTAGATGTTTATTTCCTTCATTCTAAAAAGAGAACAATGATAGTTCTAGCACAAGCAAGCAAATACTTATGGGATCTTACTAGTTAATGCATTCTAAATTATCTACTAATAATTTAATGGGTAGATACCTTGAAAGTTTGATTAATAAATAAGCTCCCACATATTCTAATAAAATTAAGCTTGATAAATGATAGCATCTTATTTTAATATTCATATACTATTTGGGGCAATCACTTGACGATCACGTAATTATTTTTATCAGCAATGGTTAAAACACGGCTAATAAACAAGATAGTAATTTCTCTCTTTATGGACATAATATTTATATTTAGTGGGAATAATGGAAGAAAGTTTATCTTATTTCAGTGAGAGGTTAAGCAGAAAACAAGGAAAAGTTCAGGACTAGCTTTAAGGAGAAATGTATATTTTGATTAAAATAAGAGGAAAATGGGATATACTGAGAAAATACAAACTTTTGATCTTTTTTTTGCTGGCCAAAAAGAATCTGGAACCTAAAAATCTGACATTCATTAATAGAGCTTAAAATAATGGTATGGTCATGAATATTCCTTTTGCTTCTGTGCCGAGAGAGAGAGCACTTTGCTCTGCTTTCGGTGGTTTATGATTCTACATTTCCCCATAAGCACTTATAATTACCTCAGCTGAATCAATTCAGTTCAAGTCAACTTGAGAAGTGCTTATTGAGCACTTCCTGGTGAAATAGGAGATATTTTGGTTTTGAAAATAGGGAGAAGTTCAGTTGGAATTTCTAGATTTGGTTCTGCATTGACTCTAACTTACTACTGAATTGACTGAAATTAAATGTACTTCCCTGTGTCACAGTTTTTATTATATGTAAAATAAAAGTATAAGAGGTCTAGGGGATTATTCGGTGGAAAAAGCATCAGCTTTCCCATTGTGAGAACTGGACTGAAGTACGTAGAACCACTTGCCAAGTGCAAACCTGGTGCTCTGCTCTTTGAGAATCTGGTGCCACAAGTAGCGTGTTATCTCTACAGATCTATAGGTAGGTACGAAGGGCATTGAGACTAGAAGTACCTTCTCCTAGCAACCATAGCAATTAAGAAAGATAAATGGGTACTGGGACCTGCAGTGCAGCTCCTGATGGATATGTTGGTGACCACAGTGATTCCTGATGAGCATAATCAGAATGTATACGGATACCACCACTAAAGGGGTGTAGCCCACGGTACTCACCATAATAAAACATGTGAGTACAGCAGTCAAGCATATGAATGACTGCTGGTCACTGTAACAATGGGGAGAGGAGGGGAGAGAAGGAAGAAATAAAATAATAGCCCGGTAAGTAATGAAGAGAACGAAACGTAAGCATGCACATAAGCATAACACCACTGGACTTTGAAAGCAATGCTAAATAAAATAACAGAGTTTCTCTTAGAGTACAACATGGCAGGCCTATGTTCGCCGATCTACTCTCAGACATATTACTTGCTCCCACTCTAGCCTGTCCCAGAGCACATTTCTTGTGCCCTTTGTTTTATATTATAGAAGTCTGGAAGTTTGACTATTGAGAGGTGCTGTTGGAAAACTATAGAGTTGGAAGAAAAAAGTCAGAAAAATTATGCTTTTTAGGGCACCAGTTTGAGCTCCTCCTATATAAATTCGTTTCCATCTTGCCCAATGCCCTGGAGCATGCAATGGTCTCTCTTAGGTCTACCTTGCTCGAGGAGGCTCTGGGCTCCAGTGATACCACTGATTGCTCTAGGTCCTCTAGCTCATGGACAATAAGAGCTTTATCTTGCTTGTGAACTCCCTAGGATACTTTATCATGATCTATTCAACCTTTTAATTTGCTAGTCCCAGCAAATCAATTCCCATTTGAAATAAAGGGGTTGTTTGTATTTTCTCAGTGGATCTTGAGTACCAAGTAATAGAACAGAGACTAAAGCTTTGGGAAAGATGTTTGAATTCTGAATCTAATTTAACTAGCTAAATGAGCACAGAGAAACGATATTTCATATATTCAACTTTAATTATCAGGAGAACAATACTGAACTTTCAATATGTTCCTAAGATTAATTAAGAAAACACATGTGAAATGGTGCCTGGCACCTAAGTGTCGAATGCATGCTAATATCTTTATTTTTATTCTCATGGACTCCTTGGGAAGAAATAGAAATTTTCTCTTAAAAGAGGTCTAAACATAACACAAGACTGAAAAGATCTAGGAAGTAGAAGGCAGAATATACATATATATGTAAAACTTGTCTACCTTAATTTATCCACCAAACCGTAGACTTTTTGTTCTAAAAGTTACTCTGTTATTCTGCCTCTGTTTCCATAATAATAAACCACAGTGTTTCTGGCTTACAGATTTTTTTCCTCACAGATATAGAGACTAGAATTTTACAATCAAAGTGCCAGCTTCTTTAATTTCTGGTACAATCCATTTTCCTCATTTGTGGATGGAAGATGGAGATACCTTTCCTTTATCCTTGCTACATCTTACCTCTGATTCTCATGCACAAATGTGTAGAGAGTAGGGCCAAGGATAACCAGAGTGGGCACTGGTATCTATTCTTTATTGTTTTTTAAAAACTTTTCTTGATACACCATGTGATACAAATTCACAAAGTAGTTCATTCTGTTCAGTTGTACCACATTCAAGTACCCATCCTTTCACCAATGTCCACTTCCTTCGCCAATGCCCCAGTTTCCCTCCCGTCCCCAGCTTGCCTCTATGGCAGACACTTTTCTGGCATCCTTTTATAAGGACACTTACTCTGTTGTATCAGGCTTCCATCTGTATGATCACATTCAATTTTAAAACTTCCTTAAAGTCATCACCTCCAGATATAGTTGGGACACTTGGGGTAGGAACTTCAACATATGAATTGGTGGAGTGGGGGTGGGGGCCAATTACTGCCAATAAAACCACATCTACGAATTTCTACGGTGCTAGTAGCAGAGATGTAGGTCAGTATTCAAAATGAGCATTAGATCAAGTTGCCAAATATCATTTTTCCAATCTCCTTTCATTTAATACTTCCTTATATTTGAATTTTCAGTGATAAAATCAACATGCCTTACCTTATTAATTTTTAAAATTCAACATTATATCTAACACTATATCTTAATTCTAACACTATATCTTTCCTCAAGTTTTCAGAATTATCTTACAGTCACTGCTGCACATAAATTTGATAAAGGAAACCACAGGAAGCAGTCTCCAAACAAAAGACAACTAAAAAATTTTGAGACATCCAGGGGTGTGGTGCCACCAGCAGGTCAACCTGTACCTGTGAGGTGAGTGCATCAGCAGCCTGATGGTGCCTTCAGACTTCCAGATACTCCAATATCCCAAAATTTCTGCTGTGCCTTTGGCCAGACCCCAAAAACTAGGGGCAAAGTTTACCAAGAAAGTAAATGGCCAAAAGTTAGATATGTGGGAGACACACCCACAAACCACCTCTGGTTCAAACTGCTTAACAGCCATGATCCCAGAGACTGAGAGAAAAATCTCGAAACCCAGAAGTTTTTGGCAGAAATGCGTCCGGACCGAGCAGTAGGTTACTCTCGCAGGGCCACCCCAGTGGGGAAAGGGTCCCTCTGCCTGCTCCCCCTTGGCGGCTTGGTGGCCGCCATCTGCCAGAGGCCATTGGACAGTCAGGTTTGGGCCCGCAGTGATGAGAAACATGGAGCCTCACGAGATGGGGTAGAGCTGGCCCTTTCCCTCCCACCCCAACGTGACGCTGAGTCGCCACCAATGAATGGCCTCTCTGACTCCTGATCAAGCCATTTAATGGCCATGATCCCAAAGACTCAGAAACAAATCGTGGAACCCAGCAGCTTTTGGCAGAAATGTGTCCAGTCCCTGCAGTAAGTTACTGGCCCTGGGCCACCCCAGGTGGGAATAGGTTTCAAGCCTTGGCCTGTTCCCCTTGGCAGCCCGGTGGCAGAAACAAATCTTGAAACTCAGCAGCTTTTGGCAGAAATCTGTCTGGACCACGCAGTAGGTTTCTGTCGCTGGGCCACTCCAGGGTGGAAAGGGTGCTGTCCCTCTGCCTGCTCCCCCTTGGCGGCTCGGTGGCCACCATCCACCAGAGGCCATTGAACAGTCAGCTTTGGACCCGCAGTGACGAGACACGGGGGGCCTCACAGAATGAGGGTGGAGCTGGCCCTTTCCTCCCCATCCCAAGGAGACCCCCAAGTCGCCGCCCACAAATAGGTGCCTTTCTGGCACCTGATCAAGCTGCTTAACGGCCATGATCCAAGAGACTCAGGAACAAATCTCGGAATCCAGCAGGTTTGGGCAGAAATCCCTCCAGATTTAATTGCTAAAATTTTGGAATTTCAAAATCACGCAGCCACTACTGCAGCCACATGACATCATGTTATTCATATCCAGCAATAGAACAGAAATTATCTACTGTTGCCTTTTCAGCAGATCTGAGTGTTGGGGTAAAATCCAAAATAATAATGGTGGTTCTGGTGTCAAAATATTGAATGTAATCAAAGTAGAGAGAGAGAGTAATGTGGAAATCATCTTCCCCACAGGTACGGGGGAGGATATGGGATGGGGGTATACTGGGGTTTTTGGTGGTGGAGAATGGGCACTGGTGAAGGTATGGGTGTTTCATTGTATGGCCGAGATTTAAACCTAAAAGCTTTGTAAATGCTCTCATGGTGATTCAATAAATAAATTATAAAATATGAAAAAAAGTAAGGTGGAGTACATGCCCAATACAATCAGCTAATCAGTGGCTGAATAAATAGCAGTAGTCCTACATTTAAAAAAAATTGAGACATGAAGAGTTATTTTCACTTCAGAGTCAAGATTAACTTTCTGCTTTGTAACAACATAAAGACACTAAGAAGCTAAGCTATTCAATTTGAGTGGTCAAACTTAATTACTGAATAGAGGAGATGCTTAGGTAAGTTTAAAAATCAGCGACATGTACCAAATCCTGAGGTGTGGTACAATTTAATACCTTTGCAGTACGTTAGTTATACTAAAACTCATCCCATTGCATAGAGAAATCTTACAAGGGTTGAATGCTTGCCTCTCAGGCTGCTAACGCCAGCTCAATCCCTGGCACTGCATACCCCCCAAGTGGTGCAGGGGGCAAAGGCTGAGCATAGAGCCAGAATTTAGACCCACACATAGACAGGTGTGGGCCTCACCCTACTCCCTGTATCAAAGAAGAGAAAACTCCATTCCATACATGGTAAAGATGTAGCACAATAGCACTGTTGTCCCATTGATCATTGTTTTGATCGAGCGGGCACCAGTAACATCTCCATTTGTCTCTGTTGTGTGCTAGTGTAGCCCAATGGCATCTGCTTACTCCAGGAACAAAAGTGAGACTTGTTATTGTTTTTGGCATATTGAATATGCCACTTTTAGATTGCCAGGCTCTGCCATGCAGGTGGGACACTCTTGGTAGTTTGCTGGCTCTCTGAGAGGGGTGGATGAATCGAACCTGGGTCAGCCAAATGCAAGGCAAATGCCTTACCCACTGTGCTATCGCTCCAGCCCATGGTAAAGATGAGAAATAAGAAAACTTTTTAGAGAGATCTAAAATTTATTTTGTTTGGATTTTTGTAATCAAATTTGTGAAATACTTTGAAAATCCATTGCTTTATAACAAAAGAGACAAATGATATTTGATCAGCTTTTTACTTCCTTTCTCGTGCATCAAATAGTGAAATTTTGTCCAATTGTAAATGCTGACATCAAATGATATCATATTATTTTCCATAGCCATAATTCTTAGAAAGATCTTAAAGAATTGGGATAATATTTATGAAAGTTACTTTATGTATTTTCCAGAGGCTGTGGAATTCTTGGTCAAATTTCAAGTTGATATCTGAAATAAGAAGCATAAGTAATTCTTATATCGAACTATCTATGTTCCCATTTTGAAGTCAGTGGTTATCGAGGAATAATAGGTTTCTCAGATGTTTGTTTAAAGTTTAGTATTGGATTTCCCCCAGGCAATCTTCCTTGGCAAAACACGAAGAGCCTGGCCATTGAGTTTCACCTCAGAAAGTCAGTGGGAGATAACTTTCTTATACAGTAACATTTGAAAGGCACCATAGGATTCTTGAACCTCACCTGCTGCTAATGTGATCCTCATTGCCATTATCCCATTTTCAGCAGGCAGAAAAAAAAATAAAAGCGAACACACACACGTATTCAAAAACATATAAAATCTATCAAGAGTCTTAGAAAGTGATATCAATTTTGATCAAGTAAACTCATTTTATTAATTCAACAAAATAATAGATCTTAGTCAAATACATACAAAAGTATTCATTATTCCCCAAAACCCTTCTGGGAGCAACCCGGGAATATCATGGCACAGTCCTTGAATAAATTGTTCATTTTGGTTTAGGTCATCTGAAAATAACAACTAAGAACCCTAACATCTCATTACTTGTACTATAACATTGGTTTGCCCTTCCTCCTTGGCCACAGGAAGCTTGGGTTTGTTGATTGCTCACCAACCTGCCAATTACCTTTGTCTCCTAATCAGACACTCCTGACTTGTAAATATTATTTTTCTCTTCTCCTTAATGTCCTTTGCATGGTTAGTGACTTTGGAGCAATTACTTTTTGTATGAACACAGGAAGACAGTTAAAAAGACAAACCCATAACTTGGGAGAATATTGACTCCAGATAATATTACCTCCTGGACATCTGATCTCTCAGTTTAAGCCTCAGTTTCCCTTACTTCCTAGATCCCCCAAAAGCAGGATCCTGATGAGGGACCGGCTTGACCCAGGGCAAGTGGTGAGCTAGCTACCCTGGCATCGAAATGGGCCTGACCAAAGTGCATAATGCTTAACTATAAGTTAAGAACATGGTCATAAAAAAATTCTGTCATGATACAAAAAGTAATAACTAGATTCGGACCCTGCTGGGGTTAGGAATGATTAATCCAGCCTGAGCACTGAAGTCTGAGTTTTTGGGCAAGATGTCCCCAAGAGAGTTGCCCTCCAGCCCTAAAAATGTCTATTACTGTGTCCAAACAGGATGGTAACTATTAGGAAGTAGAATTAAAGATGGTAAGTAAGTCACTGGTCTAAGGAGAAGAGAAACACACATTAAGTGCTGTTTTACCATTCTAGGCTGCAGGTGGTCAGGAAGACAAAAAAAAACCATGCTGATTGCACTTCCCATGGGGAGGCTTGGTGGGGGAGGCCAGAGGACTTGGGGAGATTGAAAAGAGAGAGAGGCTGAGGATTGGGGAGAGTGGACATAGAGTGGCTGCAGGGATTGAAGAAGAAGTAGTTGTGGAGCAAGTTAGAGAGAGGACTGGAGAGAGCTGGAGGAGAGTTGGAGAGAGTTGTGAAAGCTGTGGAGAGGGTTTGGGAGAGCTACGAGAGTTGGAATGAATGGCAACTGGTCATCAACCAGCTTGGACTTCATTCCTCCTTCGCCCACCCAAGGCAACGGTGTCCCAGATGGGAAGGCAGCTCAGAGCACCGAACCTGGGTGCTGAGAGAGAACCACCTGGAGAACCTATGAACATCCATTAATGTGTGAGCACTCCCAGAGTCATCCGGGCAAAAAGAGCTTACACAGCTCCTGTGTTAAGGAGTTTACACAATGACTGATTTCTTCCACCATGAAACATAGGAACCTGAAGATAGTATCAGTTTTGAGAAACTCCTAGTTACTGGATGAGTTTCTTAACAACAGATGGAGCAAGACTGAGAAGAGAAGCTCAGTATCTTTGTATAAAATATGAGGTGAATGAGAAAATTTCCTTTTTCATTTAAAACTGTTGGCAGATTAAGCAAATGGAGTTACTAGCTGAAGTGCAATGGACACCTGTTTCTCATTGAGAAAGCATTTTAAACACCAAATGTAAATTCAAATGCTTCACATATTTTAAATACAGTGTAATTTGTAAAACTGTTTACATGTTGCAATAAAGTAAAATCTTAGCTTGGCAGTTTTGATTTATTATTTTGACAACACAACCGAATGGATTTTGCTTAGAGGTATAGCCCAATTTACATTCCCTAATTATGGAGTTATTTTCTGTCTCTAAAGTTTATTCTACAATGGAAGGACACTGAGGATTTGCTTTAGGTACTGTCATCAAAATTTCTTCTAGTGCTAGGTAAACAACTGTACCGTACCAGAGTCTCATGTTTTAGTGCAGAATGAAAATTCTAGATCTTCAATCATGAGGACCCTATGAGTTTGATCATTCTTAAAATTTGTGTAGCCTTGAAATAGTTTGGGGAATTTTATTTTGCATTTCAAACTGCCTATTGAATATTTCCAGCCATGGAATAGTAATAGAGTTTATTCCCAAACTTGCAAATGAAACCCAGCAAGGTTCAGGGAGGGCAGCGCTCATGAGAGCTACGTTTGAATTTGAAATGACATTGTTAAATTGGGGAAGTAATCAGAAATCAACAAAAAGAAGCTTAACAGAGACCAGTGGAAATAATAATTTTTAAAAAGCAAGTGACACAGTTTCAGAAATGGGAATTCTACAACTATGTGTCCTGTATTCAACTCAATAGGTCACAAAGTAAGCATAAATTAGGACACATACTAATTAGGCTAGTTTTATTTGCTTTTATTCCTTAAATATTTTTTCAGAGGCATGAATTGTTGAGTTAATCCTCTTTACTTATGCGTCTTTTATTTCTTATCTCTTTGTCCTCTTCTACTTCGAATTCATTTTGTTTCAGATTTTCTGATACATAGCCTTCACCAGATTATTCTTGGCAACAATAAAAAAGTGATAGGTACAAAACAACAGTTTTATCAACTACAGTTAGAAATGACTTGGAAATGGTCATTCTTATCATGTGCTGAGAATATCCCAGCAACCTGAAACCCTTTTAGAGAAAAGACAAGCTTTTGGGGGCAAAGTTCTTTAGGAGGATAATGACCTGCACACCTACCTTTAACCTTAGCTTTGGGAAAAGAGAGATGCATTGATCTACTGCTAGAAACAAAAGCTATCATCAGCTGTATCTGTGGTCCTCACAAGAGTAATTAGATGTTGGATTTCCTCTCTTAACAATTAGGAGACATATCATAATTTTACACCCTTGAATAGTGGTGCATTTCACCTCATTAGAAATAGCTAAAAGTTTCTCCAAAATATGTTTGTGCCTTTAAAACATTCACATCACATAACAGACTGAAGTTATTCCACATCTTCTGTGTCATTTTATATTGTCTTATTTTTCTTTAATTTTAGCTATACTAGCAGGTGTGAAATGATCTCTCATCGGAGTTTCAATTTGCATTCTTCAGTGAGTTTTCAATTTGCATTTCCATGATGACTGATGATGTTAAGCACCTATTCACATGCTTACTGGTCATTCATATATCTTTCTCTATAAATTGTCTGTTCAATACTTTTGCTCATTTTAAATTAGATTGTTTGTCTCTATATTATTGATTTTTAGGAGTCCTTTACATATTCATGATATAGTTTATTTGTGAGAAATGCACTCAAAATATTTTTATGTTGAACTGGAACATGGCTATTTATTTTGTTAATGATACTTTTTAAAGAACAGATGTTTTTAAATGTGATGATATCAATTTATTAGAAACTTTATTACCTATATTGATTTGTACCATTTTTTATTCTAAGAAATTACTGCCTTCTATATATTAACAAATGTATCACTTGATATTGTCTTCAAAACCTTTATGGCTCTAATTTTACTTTTATAAGAATGTTAAATTTTAATTAATTTGGGGTTATTTAAGGTTTGGAGGTCATTACCTACCCATTATGATTATCTATTCAAGAAACAGTGGATAAAATTGCTGTAATTAAATTTAGTTACATTGCCCTTTGTAAAAAAATAATTGATCAGACTCAATTTTAATATTAATATACGAATGCTTTCAAAAATGAATTAAATATCAATCAAAATCCTAATATCATAGTTTTAGTAGAAATTGACAAGGCATTTAAAAAATTTTTACTGAAAATCAAGGACTTAGAATAATTGAAGCAATTTTAAGAAGTAAACAAAGTTAAATTTTCTCTAACTGATTTCAAAATAAAACCAAAGTAATCAAGGCTGGTTATTTGTACAAAACGCAGACATAGATTAATGCAACAGAAATGTGGTTGAGAAATAAACACATAAACATATAAATGAATTGATTTTTCCATGAAGATGACAAGAAAATTTAATGAGTAGATGAAAAACTTATTAATGAATTAAAATCTGTAGCACTGTAGCACTGTCCTCCCGTTGTCCATCGATTTGCTTAAGCGGGTCCAGTAACGTCTCCACTGTGAGGCTTGTTGTTACTGTGTTTGGCATATTGAATACATCATGGGGAGCTTGCCAGGCTTTGTCTCGGTAACTTGCTGTGCACTCTGAGAGGTACGGAGGAATTGAACCTGGGTCAGCCAGGCTGACCGGGCCGGCCAC
This sequence comes from Sorex fumeus, assembly GCF_029834395.1. Classification (NCBI taxonomy): domain Eukaryota; kingdom Metazoa; phylum Chordata; class Mammalia; order Eulipotyphla; family Soricidae; genus Sorex; species Sorex fumeus. Next base: position 6,687,418 of record NW_026606322.1, on the reverse strand, counting down.
ATGCAAGGCAAATGTCCAACCGATGGGCTATTGCTCCAGCCCTAATTAAAATCTGTATTTTAAAAATGTATCCAACTACTCTACTAAAAACCAAAGGGGAAAATATTTCAAATCGCATTGATTACTTTATCACTTGACATCCTGTTACTCATCAATTTGCTCCAGCAGGCACCAGTAACGTCTTTATTTATCCCTGTCACGTGCTAGTGTAGCCCAATGGCGCCTGCTTTTTCTAGAAACACAAAGAGCCTCAAACTGATCATTCAGGGTCCTGATGAAGAAGTCCGACCATCACGTAGGTAGGTGGCCATGTGATCTTTTGATGTCCCGTGGAATCCAATTAGTAAAGGCTCTAGTCCAGCGGTCATCTCCAAATCTCATTATCTGTCCAGCCCATCTAATTTTAGATGCCTTGGCAAATGAGACAGCAGTCCTGATGCTTGACCATCGATGGAGATCAGAACTCCGAATTCTTTCTCTCATTTGAGTGAAGCATGATACTCCAAGCATACTTCTTTGATTCCTCGTTGGGAGACCTGAATAGCATTCTCATCCTATTTTCATAGGCCCAGGTCTCTGAGATATATGTTAATATACAGGAAGAACAGTGGAATCAAAGAGATGTGCCTGGAGCCAGAGGTTCTTCAACCTCTTAGCTATTTCTTTGATGATCTTGAAGTTGTTCCAAGCCGCTCTCTTCCTCCTCCACAACTATTCACTCCTTTGAGAGCGAATAGAGCATCAAGAACAAGACAGTTTTTCAGAAACATTGCCTTCGTGAGATTCAGCTGTAGTCCGACCTTTCCACACTCATGGTCGAAGTCGGCCAGCATTTGTGCTGCTTGACTAATGTTTGGTGTTATTAGAATGATGTCATCAGCAAAGCGGAGGTGGTGTAGTTGCCGACCATCTATCTTCACTCCCATCCCTTCTATTCTAGTCATCACATGATGTTCTTGAGGGTGGCATTGAAGAGTTTTGGTGAAATAATATCACCTTGCCGAACCCCTCCCTTGACACGGATGACTATTTCTTTGTAGAATGGTGAGATCCTGGTAGTGAATCCGTAATACAGCTCGCTGGGGACCCTGATACATTGAGTTTGAATGTCCTGTTTGGCTATGGCTTTGATGACCACTTCAGTCTCAACAGAATCAAAAGCCTTCTTTAAGTCTATGACCGTTAGACAGAGCGGCATCTTGAACTCTTGGGAAACCTAAATGAGCTTGGTTATCGTGTGGATATGGTCGATGGTGCTGAATCCTTTGCGGAACCTGGCTTGCTCGCATGGTTGTCCTTCATCTAGTGTTCTGCCAATCCTATTTAGGATGACTGGAGTGAACAGCTTGTAGACAACAGACAACAGGCAAATTGGGCGATAGTTGCCAATGTCGTGAATGTCTCCCTTCTTGTATAGTATTAGAGTCCTGCTGGTTTTCCATTGGGACGGAACCTTGCATTTAGATAGGTAGCCTGTGAAGAGCTGAGCCAGTGTATTGATGAGTACTGATGACAGGTTCTTCAGATACTTGGATCTGACCTTCTCTGGACACGTGCTGTTCGCTTCTTTGCCGACAAAATGGTGTATTGGATTTTGGAAGGGAGAATGTTGTGAATGACATATCCATCCTGTGGAATTTGGTATGTGGGCAGATGGATGTGACTATCAAAGAGATCCAAGTAGAAGTATGAATACTTTTTTACATTGTTCCTCTGGAAGATGTGATAGATCCATCAGGACATCGTAGGGCAGTCATCTTGGTCTTCTAGTTGGCAAAGGACAGGCAGGTGTTATGAATACTTTTCCCAGCTTCTGCTGCATCTGCCATTACTGCTGCTCTTCTCTCTTTGAGGTCTTCCTTTATCACTTCTCTGCACTGCTTTGCGAGCTCGAATGTTCGCTTGCGGTTGCATGAGGCTGCACCAAGCCACATTGGGGAATAAGCTCAAGAGTTTTCGAAGACAGGCATTTTTTTGTGGTTATCTCTCGGCGTTTCTCGCACAATCATGGAGGTGTTGAACCAGTCGATCATATTCCTCATCAATGTCGTCAATGACAGCATCTTCCCATGTTGCAGCAATAGTGCCAAAGAGCTTCCTGTTGGTGGTCGTTCTGGGAGTTCTCTTCTTAAACTTTGCAGCCCTTTCTCCCTTCTCTGTGAAGCAGAATTTTGCACGAAGGAAAGTTGTCCAATCCCATTTGGAATTTTGGGACAACAGCGATATAGGTCAGGCAAAACTGTCGATTAAATATGATGTGGTCTATTTCATTGTGGAACCATCCACTGGGAGGTTCCCATGTCCAACATTTAAATTCATCCCTCTGGAACTGTGAGTTACCATGGATGGTCTTGGTCAACATGATGAACTCAGACAGTAAAGATATGGCGTATTTGATATGCCAAAACCAACAAATACAAATTGCATTATAGTCCTAAATATAAAACTCAGAATTATAAAACTCTTAGAATAAGTGTTTTGTGAATATAAGGTAAATAAAATTATAGATTACAATTATAATTGGAGATTTATACAAATAATCTACAATTATAATTGTAGATTATAACAAATTTTCTCTATTCATTATTGATTCTAAAATTTTTTATATGCGTTTATAAGCACACCGTGTCTTCTTTAGAGAAATGTGTGTTTATATCATCTGCCCCCGTTTAAAAAATAATTATGGGTGAAACACCCAGGTAAGGCATTGTGGTTCCAGGGACTAAACTCATTTATGCTAGGCTTATGTTTGACCGTTTGAACTATCTCCTTCATCCCACAATTCATTTACGTGAGTTGTCATTTTGTTGTTGAGCTATGAATTGCATCTTTTGTATACTAATTCCTTGTTAGATAGGGAATGTGAATATTTTTCCCTTTTCTTTTTTTTGTCATGATTTTTTTTGTTAAAAAAAGGTATTTAGTTTGATGTCATCTCTTTTGTTTATTTTTATTTATTTTTGTTTTCTTTACTATCAGAATCAAGTTTTGAAATGTATCTCTTTTATGGTCAATTGCAAAGGAATATGGTATACCATGTTTTTCTTGTATATATGTTATAGTTTTTGTTCTGGAATGAACCAAATTGCCAATCAATGGATGACTGGATGAAGAGGAATTGTCTACATAATCAAAGAAATAATAGCTAATAAAAAGTGACATTTCACCTTTCACAACAAATCAATGGAAATTGAAGTTATTATACTACGGGAAATGTTAGAATGTAAATTAAAATATCAGTTTTTCTCATATGTCGAATGTAAATAAAACAAATTAATAAGAAAAAACAAAAGTGACAGGAAAACATGCTTATTGCCAGAGGGAAAGGGGCTGAGTGTGGGGAGTGAAGGGGATCAATTTGATAGTGATAATGGCTTTAGAACACTTAGGTTGTGAAAGTGGCAGATATATACATATCCCTGGCATAGCAAATGATCTGCCAAGCCAGCCAGGAATGACCCCTGAGTATACAAGTAGGAATAAGCCCTGAATACAGCCAAATGTGGCCCCAAATCGAAAGTTGGGAAAAGGAAGGAAAGAAGGAAGAAAGGGAGGGAGGGAGGGTGAAACATATAAACTACTAAACATATAAACTACTACTACTATATTTTAGCATAGATGATAAAACATACTGAATTATGCAAAAGCAAATATGTGTGTGTGTGTGTGTGTGTGTGTGTGTGTGTGTGTGTGTGTGGGCTGGAGCGATAGCACAGCGGGTAGGGCATTTGCCTTGCACGCGGCTGACCTGGGTTCGATTCCTCCGCCCCTCTCAGAGAGCCCAGCAAGGTACTGAGAGCATCCCACCCGCATGACAAAGCCAGGCAAGCTACTGGTGATGTATTCAATATGCCAAAAACAGTAACAGCAATTCTCATAATAGAGACATTACTGGTGCCCAGTCTAACAAATCAATGAACAACTGGAAGACAGTGCTACAATGCTATATATATATATATATATGTCCTATACTATAAAAACCATTCATATAAATTCTGAGAGACAGAGTTTATAGAGATAGAAATTAAAAGCTGGATGGACAGAAAAGCACCAGAAAATAAACTTGAAGATGCATATGTTTTGTATCTTATTTGAGATAAAAGTTTCCTCTGGACATATAATTTTTAAAAATTGTCAACTGATAAACTTTCTGGTGGTGAACTTTATCATACGTGGAGGAGGAAATAAGCTGTGGAGAAGAGAGAGGGGAAATAAAAGAAAGATAAAAAGAGAAGGAGAAAGGAAGGTGAGAAAAAGGGAAGAAGAAAGTCAAACTCAAACGACTTTTCAGTAAAATTTTCCTAGATTTTCAGCCAAAAATAGCATCATAAAATAGACAAACAACTATCTGTATCTATTACACAACTAACCTGCTTTATTTCATTGTATAACTTAAAACATAGCACAATTTATGGTGAACCAATAATTGGTGAAAATTTCTTCCTTTCTAGAAGATATCTAGTTGAAAAATAGAATAATGCATGTTAAAATGTCTATTTTATGGCCACCTGATAAAATAATGGGCTACACAAGGATCATCAGTGAATTCCAGGACAATTAGATATTGATGGAAACTTTGAAATAGATGAGGCTGACGGAACCTAAATCCACCGAGTAATCTTAGCATTACTATAAGCATGAGGACTAGTTATTTGATTCCTGCCTTCACAGGTGAAGCAGATGCACTAAGCAATGCCTAATAAATATTCTTGAAAAAAACACAATTGATTCTGAATTTAATCAAGATTTAACTAGAAGAATTATGTAGACTGGAGGAACAATTTATCAATAGCATAATGAAACAATCAAACACATCTAGAATATGGGTACTTCACAAGACAGATGGCCCAATTTCCCAACAAATAGAAAATTTGGAGGAAAGGAATTTGTAACAGATCAGAGATTTAAAAGTAATTAGAAACAAATTCAATGTGTTCAATGTGTGTGGATTTTTATGGACCCAATTTTGAACAAACTAACAACAAAATACATAGCTAGGATAATTAGCGTATTTGAATATAGTCTAGGATTAAATGATATGGACAAAAACCTAACTTCATTAGGTGGTGTTGTGGTATTATTAAAGAATGCCTATTATTAATAGAGCATATTAAATTTAAATAAATTAAGTAACGTCGTAGATAGGATTTTTTTCTGAAAATATTTAAAGGAGTGACGGTTGGGTAAAATAGCAGACAAAATTTTGATAAATACTAAAGTTGGTGATATAAACATGGGGTTTCATAACATCATTTTTTTCCTTTCTAGTATTGTATGTGTTTTAAAATTTTTACAGTGAAAGGACCATAGTAGTATGACAGGTAGAGTGCTTGCTTTCCATAGGCTGACCAAGGTTCAATTCTCAGTGCTCGGATGGCAACATGAGGTCTGCCAGGAGTGATTCCTGAGTGCAGATCCAAGTGTACAACCGGAGCACTGCCAGGTGTTGTTCAAAATTTGAAATAAAAAAAGTTTACAATGTAAGACAATAATATACATACTTGAAAACCGTGTTTCAAATTCTCCTTTCTTCTTAATACTTTGCATATTTAAATATAGTTATATATCTAAATAACATTTATTTCTATGGTCTTGTGAAATGTGCTTATCTCTAATAATCTCTCATAAACACCAAAGAAGTGTAGAAACATGGTTTTTGTCTTCATTAAATACTCTGATCCAATAACAAAGATAAATATTCTAATTTTCTAGAGTTTGGGTGGAGATAGAGAGTATTATCTTAAATAAAATAAATTGCAGTGAGAAAGACAAATATCGTACATCCTCACTTATTTGTGTTACACAGAGAAGTAAAACATGAAAATGGGCAACATCAAATGATGAGAAAGCCTTGGCCTTGGGATTACAGAATTGAGATTAATAAACAGGGGTTGAGGGAAATGATGAGGCTGACTAGAAAATGACGTTAATCCATTAATGAAGGTTTTATGCACTTTTGTGGTGGTGATGTGTTGTAATTATGTGCATCAAGATTATTACTGTCAAATGTCCCTCTCATCTTCTGTGGTAGAAGTTGTCTTCCTCCTACCATGATAAAGAGTGAGACTAATACATGCAATCTTGCATTTTCTCTCAGCACACTTCTCACCAGCTAAACCACTATATATTCACATATAAATGTATGTATGTATACATACATATGTATATATGTACACATTTGCACCATATGTACATATATGCATATGTGTACATTTATATATACATATATATATATATATATATATATATATATATATACCCACACATGCTGTTGGACTGTTGAACACTACTCATTGTTAGAGGCATGTTGAGGACCTAGCATACTCAAGAAGTAGACTGGAGTGAGGTGCTAGGAATAAATTCTGAAACCCAGGTTTTATTCTTTCTTCCTCTTATAGTAATGAATTAATATCCTTATAAGAGGATAAAAGGGAAATGTATTCTTTATCCTCTCTGTATCAAATCCTGGTATAAGTAAATTATTATCCCTTTCAGTCTGTGCTGCCATTTACAATTAATTTATTGTTATTCCTACCTCTTCAAAATGCGTTATCTGCTAGTATATTTGTACGAGCTCTTCTGTGAGGTTCGGCTCACAGATTTTAAGGTAACTTTGGGAGTACTAATTCTGAATATTCAAAGGAGGTCTGCGTTTGATTCTCAGCCCACATGCTTCCAGTCACTGTGTGTGACTCCTGAGCACGACAAAAAAATTGTTTTAGAAACATATAATAAAATAAACTATAGTTATATCGCTTCATTTTTTATATTTATACAAATTTATTCATTCTAAGTACCTATAGTTAAGGTTTTTAAATATCTATTTACTTGTTATCTGCCTTTATGTACATCACCCATTTCAACTAAAGGAGAAATTCAGGATTTTTTCTATTTGGTTAATGTATATACACAGAGAGACTTAAGTAAACATACTTGTGACTTCGATAACTTGTGTTGACAAATATATACAGTGGCATGATTATAGCAATACAAATAAGGATACAAAAATATCAAAACATTATTCAAAAATTATTTATTGAGGCATCTTAATTAAAATAGACTTCAAAATGAATAGGAATGGTAATTCAAAGTTAGTTGTTATATACATAGAATGTCAACAATATCTGTTTACTGTGTCTCTATGTAGATTAATAATTTTTTATAAATTCCTTATTAATCTTTATAATATACATAGAAATTTTATAAGTGACACAATAGTAAATTAAATATTTGAACATATATTCAGCAATTCTATGACAAAAACACAAGCCTCCTAACCAGAAGTCAAGTATTTATTCATTTGGTGCATAAGTCCTATTGGCAACTTATGATGCCAAACATCATCTTTAACAAACTAGAAAGAATTCTCTTTTCACAAGATATTAAAAACAATATAATGCATATATCTAGCTTCAAGCTAATAGAAAAAATAAAAACAGCAAATATTATAAACTTTTCTCTCATACATACACATACACACACACCTACACAAACACACACACACACACACACACAGACATACACCCAATCCTATAACTACTCAGGATAATTAACTCAGGCACCTAAGTCACATCTTTCCAAGTCAACAACTAAACCCAAATTACAGAAATGACATATTGACCAACTCCACACAATCATCGACACAGTGGACACTTACATCTTTTGACCTAAATATCCTGTATGACATTCTACTTCTGCTTCACCTACTTCCTTTCATTCTCTAGAGGACCAGCTTTCAAATCTTTGGCTTACTCTCTCTCCTAGTAAAGAAAAGAAGATATTTTTGTTTAACAAATGAGAGGTCAAAGAAATCTATGGCTTCAAGTTTTAATTGTGTGAGCAAAGAAGGGAAGTGGATCACTCGTCCTCTGGGATTCCATCTGTCCTGGTTCTAGTGACCGACTAAGCTGCTGATTTGACATTTCAGGGAATTGGGACATATTTTTCACTGGAGAAATCCCAAACTGTCTGACAAAACCTAAAGCGTTTGACCTTTCCAGTTTTACCTCTTTCATTATTTAAAATAAAAAGAGAAGTAGAAAAACGAGAGCACGTAAAACTATGCAAAAATTTGCTTATCATATTTCATCTCCAGCAGTACCTTAACCATTTGAAATGTGAATACAGAATTGTTAACTTTAGGGTGAAATTGGACAAAATTGAAATTCTAGCTTATTTTTCACAGTGCTGTTATTGTGATAGGCCCTCAATAGTATAATGAAACCACAAAATATTATATATTCATTTATGTATATATGCAGGCTTTGGGTGTGCAGTAGATTTTAACATTTATATAATTTACTCTGTTGCTAAGTAAAGAAACGAGATATTCTATGCATTAAAAAGTAAAAGAATGAAATTATTAGTGTGAAACTATAACAAAATAAAGTTTAAAATAAAATCTAACACATTACATCTGGCAGATTTTGTGATTCTGTGAAAATATAATAAATTAGGTCAGAGAAATTCAGTCAAAATTTCATGTTGTATATATATATACATGTGTGAATAATATATAAAATGGAGAGCCCAGCAAGCTACCGAGAGTATTCGATATGCCAGACACAGTAACAACAAAGTCTCCAATGGAGACGTTACTGGGCCCGCTCGAGCAAATCGACGATCAACGGGAGGGCCTTTTTTAAATTCTGAAAAATTATTTTTTAATTATTTTATTTGACTATACAAAACAGACATCAGTTCCTACTGGGACATTTGTACTTGTTTAGGTATTTCAAGGGAAGAAATACAAAATCTGCCCTTTTTAAATTGTAAGTTACTTTGTAATATGATAAACTATATTTAATAGAATTTAAATATTTAATAGAATTTAATAGTTCTAATGTATTCCCTAAGTAGGAAGAAAAATAAAAATGGATTCTTTTTGATGGTGAGTATACTTTTTCCAATAAGAATTTTCTGAAAAGTAAAATATACTTTTAATAAACAGTGATACAATAATATTTTTGAGCAATAACAGCAAAAATTTGCATGCATTTTCACCATTTGTTATTTACTTAGGAAGTTTTATTGCAAATTCAAGAATCTTCACTGACCTTAAAATCAGAAACTCTAGTGTTTTCACACAACGTATAACCAAAAGATACTAAAGAAGGAGAAAAAAAGAGGAGAAGGGAATAGTGAAGGTAAGAGAAAAGGATGAAAAGAAGATGGAGAGGGTGACGATATCACACAAAATTTATTTCTAAAAATTTTATCTATTTTCAGTAAGTTAACATCTTATGCTTTGCTCTCATCCCTGCATTTTTGCACTTTCCTGCTTCCGTGTCTGGGAGTTTTACATTCCTTACTTAAGTGATACTTTTATTTGCCATATCTATCAAATATGCTAGTCTTGTAGAGTCAATTATTACAATGTCCTCTACCCTTGCAAATAACTCCCCAAATTCACTCTGTACTTTCTCATCAACTTCCTCACCATATTTCTCTACTCAACTGCACTATCTTATTTCAGAATTACACGTATCACTATCTGGCTCCAATAAAAATTCCAATTTGTTTTTTCCTCTGCCCCTCTCGGAGAGCCCAGCAAACTACTGACAGTATCTTGCCCACACGGCAAATTCTGGCAAACTACCCCTGATGTATTCAATATGCCAAACACGGTAACAACAAGTCTCAAAATGGAAACGTTACTGGGCCCGCTCGAGCAAACCGATGAATAACGGGAGGAGAGTTACAGTGACAGTTTTTCCATAAATCTACTTCCCCCCCCCCACACACACTGTTTTTCTGTTTTTCCTCTATTTTATTGATGTCTGATATAGTGGAGGAATTTTTGTCCATCAACACCTCTGGCAGCTGCTATCAGCTTCTCCCTCAACTCCTTCCACCAGCAGTCAGGTTCTGTTTCTTTGATCACTTTTTATCTCTTTCTTTCTTTACGTGCCCATCACCCAGTTTGTGTCTCTGTTCAACCCCCATCTGTGTACTGATAAATAAGGAAAGTATGACAGAGTAAATATAATTGATCTAATAGGCTTTACGTATTTCCTGAATTGGGTAACCTTATCCCCTCTAGGAAACAGAAAGCATCCACAAAAAAGCTATTCAAAACAGAAGGTGGGTCAAGGTCAATTAGGTCAATTGACAGAAGATTAGTATAGGCAAATTCTCCTTCATTGGTATGTGAGGGGAGCAAGGGGCGTTTTAGCACGTGGACCAACAGTGCTGCTGAATAGAGAACCAGATTGATTCATTTTAATTCCAATTTAATTTCTGTTTGGCGACAATCTCCAGCTATGCTCAGGGCTTACTATTGGCTCTGTGCTTAGGGATCACCCCCTCGTTGTGCTGGGAAAGTATGTGATATTAGGAATCTGATCAAGGTTACTTGCAAAAGGCAAGCACTTTAACCCTTCTATTTTGCTCTGCTGGAGAGTATGGAGTTGGAAGGTCATATGCAAGAACCTTCATTATTAATATAATTGTATAAAATAATGCCTACACCAAAAACATTCACTTTGGGGAGAGAATGCAAACAAATGAGATATTAAACCTTGGTGGCCTAGATTACTAAGTGACTTCTTGATCCTGTTTCTCTCCTTTAAAGATAAATAACTGTCCTCCCCTTGTTCATCGATTTGTTCAAGCGGGCCCAGTAACGTCTCCATTGTGAGACTTCTTGTTACTGTGTTTGGCATATTGAATACTCTGGGTAGCTTGCCAGGCTCTCCGAGAGGGGTGGAGGAATCAAACCCAGCTCGGCCAGGCTGGCTGAGCGCAAGGCAAATGCCCTACCGCTGTGCTATCACTCTAGCCCAAAGATAAATAATATTGCATTTTTTTTTTACCAGTAGCAAAGCTACAAAATTTTTCTATAGCTACAAAGGATCTGCCAAGTCCTATTATAGATGATCACATAGCCATCTGGATGTATGCCAGTGTGTGTATAAGCTTTGGTTATAACTTGTAAGTGTCAATTTTTAATTATTATACATAAGTCTTATTGACACTTTAGAATATTTTGTAACTTTTTTCAAATTTTTTTTGCTCATATCCAAAGCATGTTTTTGTCACTCTAATAAAATTACCTGCAAATCAAAGAAATAAAAATTATTACTCATTTCGCCTACATGTAGAATTAAGGTGCTTGTACATCTGAGTGAAGCTGGAGAGAATTGAAGAGATAGTCAATGGAGTGACAATCTTGCCTTCTGAGCTCTTCAAAATGCGCTTGAAAATATTGGTAGCATCACACTGAGGGTTTTCAGAAAGAATAATGGTTAAAAGAACCTTGAAATTAAACAATCCTTTGTCAGAATCCCAGGCCAACAAATTTGTGGCACGGTTATTGTTTCGTGATCCTTATGACTCAGGTTTTTTGTCTATGAAATAAATATAAAATGTTCATCTCACAGAAAGCATTTAGCTGTATATATTCTTTGCTATTTGTAAGCATCTGTGTTATAATGCTACATATCATCAAGAGAATGGTAGAAAACAGCTTTGAAAGCACAGTGCAAAAGAGATTTTTAAAAATATATCAGGTGAGGCAGAATTTAAAGGGATGGTGATATTTTCAGGTATGGAGGTTTATAAGAACAGCAAAAAATGTTCCCAGGTATCTTAAAATCTTTTATGAGATAGTACATTTTAATTTCTACTGTATCTATCAAAGACTAGAAGCAGTATGTCTGATTCAATTAAATATTTGGGGTAATATATTAGGAACAGAATATAATTGCTGTGTGACTATATATGACCTCTTTTGTTGTTGTTTGTTTGTTTTGGGACCACACCTGTTTGTTCTCAGGACTTAGTTCAAACTCTGGGCTCTGGGATCCTTTCTAGCAGATTCTGGAGACCATTTGGGGTGCTGGGGATTGAACCCCGGTCAGTCACATGTAAAGCAAGCACCTTACTCACAGTACTCTTTCTTTCTCTCTGGTATTAGACCTTTTTTAAAAATGACGATGAAATGAAAACTAAATTAAATTGTATGAAATAAAGTTAAATATGTATAAAACAACAGGTGAGAAATAGCAAAGGGCAATAAAATTTCATTAGTTTTATACCGCAATGCAATAATTTCATTCGATTTATTTTGAGAAAATAATTAAGCATTCATAGAAAAATGATCATTGAATCATTATTCAGTATATAAAAAAACTAAAAACATCGTAGCATATCATAATAATGAAGAGTTGAATAAATTATAGTAGATGCTAGCATAACCAAATGTTTCATATTTTTAAACTGATCAATACTTAGCCCAACGGAAAATATCTGACATGTTAAGTGAAAACAATTAACAATAATATTCATCTTTCAGTGTACATAAAATATATCTATGGAAAGTAAAAGATAAATGTTGTTAAGTAAATAAATAATTTATTTTTAAAAACTTAGTTGCTAACCAATTGTCATTTCAACAAAAATGATAAGGAGACTAAAATTGGCAGAAGCTATAAATAGGTAGGCAAAACAGCCAATAGATGTCAAAAGTTTTCTTTACTTCCTATTCAATGTAAAGCTCCAAATTCTTGAAATATTAATAAGATTCAAGGTCTGATGTCAAACCTTTTAGCTTTCGAATTTCAGATTTCTTTTTTTTCACTTTAGAAATAAAATGAGAATTGATAAAGTTTTTCTTATAAAAATAAATGTTTTAAGGTGTTTTCTGAGTCATATACCTCATCAGATACTGATTAGTAAAATTATTAGTTGGAGTAGAACAAGAAACTTTTCCAGGGAGGACAAAATTATCTCCTTTGTAGAATGTTAGATAATGCCTGTGCTTTAAGAACAGAGGACTATTTCCCCTGTGTCTCCTAAACTAAGTGAGACAAACTTCTTGCTTATAGCAGTTAATTAGAATTACCTGGCACTGTATATTGATGGGTCTTTATTCAGTCCCTTGGTTCTTAACAAATAAAAAATCCATTTCCCTAGGCTGACCCAATAATTGAAGTCATTCTTTTGATTTTGTTTTGCTTTATTTTTAACATATGCAATTTTGTCATTGTAAATTTTAATTTCCCAAAAGGCAAGGCATTTTTGAAATATCTTTAAGATGCTTGGAAATCAAGATCACCCACAGAGGTATTATAAGTGTGGCCACACTTCTCTCTGAAGTCTATCAAGGCCCTTCTAATTAGCCTTTTGTCACATGACAGTTCACCAACATCAAGAGATTTAGAGTTGTTAATTCTCCATCAGCAATTGCATTATTAAAAAGGTTGAATTTGGATATTGTAGATAAGGTAGACTCCACAAGTCGCTCTTTGGCTCATGTTGCGTGGCAATGAATTCAGGGTATTTAGTGTCTTATGCCTGAGTCAGCAAGAGCCTCACAAACAGTTGATCCATACTGCTATGTCTCTCCTCAAAAATGGCTTCTCGATTAAAAGAGTTTTATCTGTTTTTTTTTTCTATCAAAAGTCTGTCATGGCAAGTTTTATTTTTATTTTTTCTTTTTAGTTTATGGGCCATATTCAGTTGTTCTTAGAGGTTACTCCTGGCTTTTCTAACTCAGGGATAACTCTTTTTTTTTCTTTTTGGGTCATACCTGGCAATGCACAGGGGTTTCTCCTGGCTCTGCACTCAGGAATTACCCTTGGCGGTGCTTAGGGGACCACATGGGATACTGGGAATCGAACTCCGGTCGGCCGCGTGCAAGGCAAACACCCTACCCACTGTGCTATTGCTCCAGCCCCCAGGGATCACTCTTGAAAGTTCTTGGGGAACCATATGAGGTGCCAGGGATTGAACCTTATTGGACATGTGCCAGGTAAAGGTGCATTACTCATTGTTATATCTCTCCAGCCCCTTCTCAAGGGATATTTGATGGATGATCAGTTAAAGAATAAATTCTTGCCGTGTGAGAAAGGAAAAGTTCAAATACAGAAGATCTCACATCTCCCTTTATTTTTAATTATTTTCCTATATACTTGTTCTACTATTTGAACTTGGAGGTTTGTGATTCCTCCTGGAAACCTTTTGCTATTGATTGGCACAATTTGTGAAACTTTTTTTGCATCCTGGTATGTACAATTACCAAGTACTAACTTCTCATATGTACTGTACAAAAAATAAAACATAACAAAATCTTTTTATGTCCAAAAAGCTTTAAAGATAGAAATAGATTGTTTGTCTTTCTCACTGGAATAGACTTGCCTCACCAAGCCAAATTATTCACTTTGTACTTTTTCTGAAGCTAAGTCAATATCTGAGCTATGGACACTATCATATCTATAAAAACCCAAATAAACAAGTTTTCTATGGTCCCTAAAAAGTTATATTGCTGTTATTTTATTCCTTCAAATGAATCTGAAAAATTTCTGGCTTTTTAAAATCTCAATATCAAATCCTATTTCTTATAGATTAATAACAAATAAGCTAATTCATTGGAAAAGCAGAGTAGTGTTTTGAAGTAACTGATTTGATATATGACATATTTCTCATTTATTAGTTTAATTATTTTCAGATTTCCTGTTGTAGCATTGCATTGCCTATGAGTTAACATAAAATTTCCTCTTAATTCTTTCAGCTGTATTGTTATGAGGCATTTTGTTTGTGTTAGATATTTATTTCCAGCTTTGTTTTTTTTATTTAGTCACCATGAAGTTACAAAGTTGTTCATGATTGGGTTTCAGGCAAACAATGCTTCAATAACACTTCAATAACCTTCACCAGGATCCAATTCAATCCACCAGTAACTCCAGGAATCTCTTCCCTTCTCCTCTACCACTGTGTTCCTACCAGACACTTTAAACCATTTTTATTCAAATAAATCCACTGGATTTGTGCTTCTCTTCAAACCAAGCTCAGATTTTGATGATATATATATATGTATATATTACTTACTTTACTTATATATATATATATGTATATATCAGACCTCTTATTATCTAATTCTCACTCTTAGAGAACCCAGCAGGCTACCGAGAGTCTCCTGCCCGCATATATACCTGACTGGGAACACCTGTAAAGGTGATTAGAGACTGCCCCAAAAGCCTCCATCCCTCTCGGAGAGCCCAGCAAGCTACCGAGAGTATCCCGCCCACACGACAGAGCCTGTCAAGCTACCCGTGGTGTACTCGATATGCCAAAAACAGTCAAAATGTTGGTCCTCATTCCCCTGACCCTGAAAGAGCCCCGAATATGCCATCGTGACACGTGGCATAGCACGTGATAGGGATGAATGGAGACATTACTGGTGCCCACTAGAGCAAATCAATGAACACCAGGGTGATAGTGATATATATACCAGAACTTTTTTCTCTATTCATACATTTTAGATTCACCATTTTAAATTAAAATATGGTGATTTTCAAAGTTTCTAGTAATAAGAGTGTTACAGGCATTCATCAGTCCCACAACTAACATTTCCTTCTCTCCACCAGTGACCCCAGGTACCTGTCA
Organism: Sorex fumeus; assembly: GCF_029834395.1. NCBI lineage: Eukaryota > Metazoa > Chordata > Mammalia > Eulipotyphla > Soricidae > Sorex > Sorex fumeus. Next base: position 6,672,031 of record NW_026606322.1, on the reverse strand, counting down.
CCACACCAGACTGCTTCCCTGGCAGTCATATCATAAATTCATTTTGTATTATTTTTTCCAACCAAACTTAAAAAATTTACTAGTGGAATTATCAAAAAATAAATCAAAACCCATATTATAGTGGTTATGATATGATTTTAACCATGTAAATATATTCAAATAATTTAATATAGTATATTGCCTATTGCCATTTATATAAAGTTATCAAGTATGACATCTGAATTATTTTGCATTAAATTTTATTTTGTACTTGGATCTTATTGCTTTAATTATCATATCCTCTCTGTCATAAATCAAACGTGGCCTCCTTGGCAGGCGTATCACAAATTGATTTCATATCATTTAGTCAAAAAAATCTTAAGAGTGGCAAATAGAATTCTCAGAAAGATATCAATAAAAGTCAATTGTGAAAATTATTTGCTATATGTTTTTATTTTTTTAATCTAATAGAGGGACAGCTATATGCACAATTACTGAGTGCCTTATTCAATGCCACAAGATGAAAAGTTTCTCCTGTTCTTTAAAGGAGCCTTTTAATGCCTCTTACAAAACTGGTTTGAAGGTTCTGATTTTCTTAAGCTTCTGCCTTCCATGAAGCTCTGTATAGTTCTTTCAATCTGAATGACAGTCTAGTGCACACTTTCCTGTGCTTTGCTAAATATCTCTGCTATCGTTTCTTTGAACTCATTGAACATCCTCATCATAGTTCACTTAAAGACACAGTCTGTCTGAGGATTTACTGGTATTATGTTTTTGGTGGTATTGTTTTGATTATTGAGCTTGGTTAACTGATAGAAGTACTCAGGGACCACTTCTATCTCTGGGATCCAGCATTGTTCTTGGTATTCATGTTAGCATATGATTAATGCTAAGAATTAAATCTAGGTCTCTTGTATGTACAATATTTCAGCCTGTGAAATTCTCTTTTCAGTTACATATCTTCAGTTCTTTATTATTTTCAAACATGCAAGGCAAATCCTCTGCTAGTGAACTGCAACCGTGGATCCCTGAATCACTGAATATATGACTTTTTAATAACTTTAAAGATAGAGGAATTCAGAAATTCAACTTCTTTTCATAGGAACCTGAATGATTTTCAGTTCCTATTGATATTTTTCCTATAATATATTGGTTTTCATATTATTATTCATTCACATTCGGTAAACTACCTTACAATGCCTTGTCTTTTTGTGGGAGGATTATACCTTCTCATCTTGGAATAAATAAATAACCATAAATTATGCTTTGTTTGCCAATTGATGTTCCAGAAAAAGATTACTCCATCTGCAGAAGACTTAAGAATAAAATGGTATGGAACTGCATCAGAGAAAACCTGTTAGAAATGCTGAATGGGTTGAAATATTACTTAATTATTATGATAAATTGGACTTTTGTGATTATTATTGTAGTGTGACTTGGTATATAACCAGGATAGTTACTGTGAGTAATTATTCCAGTAAAAACACTGATATGCTTAGAAGAAAAAAGCTATGGTGTAACTATTACCCCCAAATCAACTAACAGTCAACCAATAAACAAACTACAAAACAGCAATTTATACAATGAAAATGAACAAAAAGCACACAGCTCAATTTAATTGATCTTGGTAAGGTATTGAACGAATGGATTTACACAAAAGTCTTAATGTATCTTCATAGTAAAGTAAAAGTAAGTAAAGGCCCTCCCGTTGATCATCGATTTGCTCGAGCGGGCCCAGTAACGTCTCCATTGGAGACTTTGTTGTTACTGTGTCTGGCATATTGAATACTCTCGGTAGCTTGCCGGGCTCTCTGAGAGGGGTGGAGGAATCAAACTCTGGTCGGCCATGCTGGCTGCATGCAAGGCAAACGCCCTACCCGCTGTGCTATCGCTCCAGCCCCATGTATCTTCATGGTTGATATAATACCTATATACTTCTGATATATCAGTGAAAATTCAAAGGAAATTATGCTCACATAAAGAAATATTGAGAATAAGATTTCAAGGGCTAGGTTAGATTTGAATAATTTATAGATTGTTTAAACCAATGCTGGAGTGATAGCACAGTGGTAGGGCATTCGCCTTACAAGCGGCCAGCATGGCCGACCTGAGTTCGATTCTTCTGCCCCTCTAGGAGAACCCGGCAAGCTACCCAGAGTATTCGATATGCCAGACACAGTAACAACAAAGTCTCCAATGGAGACGTTACTGGGCCCGCTCGAGCAAATCGACGATCAACGGGAGGGCCTTTACCTTTACCTTTACCTTAAACCAATGCATCTACATGAAGACGGTACACAGTAATTAAGGAAAGGAAGACACTCTTAGTTAAAGGAAGCATTACCCACCTCTTAACGGTAGATTAAAGGTTTAAAACTGAATATTTTATCCAGTAGCAAGAATTATCAGAGATGTAGCAAGAATTAGATTTAAATATTACTCAGAGTAAGGAACTAATTGTAAATTCTAGATGGTACATTTTAGAGTCATAACCTGGTTAAATAAAACCTTATTTAAAAAAAAGATAGGTTGACGTAAGTTATACTCCTTTTTGCACTCAAAGAAATTTGCAGTCCCAGGGTTTAAGAGCTAAAACTTTTCCTATATCTACTCTACTTGTATCAGAAACAGAGTAATTCTCACTGTTGGCTACAATGCATGATGCCTAAAATGAACACTGCTTTTGCAAGTGAGTAAAATGAACCCTGAGGAGGTACAGTAACTTGTTGGAGACTCATAGCTTAAACCAACTGGGGCATTTTCTTTAATCCAAATCACCTAACAACAGAACTAATGTTTTTTAATCAGTAGCTAAACTGTAGCCCTTATTTTAGCTTCAATATATTTCATTTTTAATTTCTTCGTGATTCCACAAAGCTATGAACAAAAATGAAAAAATCTACTTTTGATATTTCCCATATGTCCCAGTGACTTTAAAGTTGTTTTCTCATATTTTATTCGGGCATGGAAGATATAGCCTAATTATATAAGGAAATAATCAAGATGATCCCTGTCCAGTGTTCAAAATAAGACAAAGTAGTCTAAGGAAATAATCAAAATTTTCAGCCATATGGTGCCTCTTCTCTTCCTCCACCAAACGTTGGATTCTCTGGGGGTTAAGAAAAGAAAACTAGGTGCCTAGAGACAGTATGAGGTTAGGACAAATGTCTAAAATGTACCCAACTTGTGTCTAGTCCTGGATTCAGTGCACTGGTCAGATTGTATGGTGTCTTTAGCACTCCCAGACCCCAGCAGCTTCATATTCATGGGGGCTTGCATTGAACCACTAACCTGGTTGATGGAAAATTGCAGGTTACTGGTTGAATCCCCAAGTATCTGAGCACTTCTAGGAGGATCCCTCTTCACTCCCCTCCCAAAAAAGAGAAAGCAAAAAGAGACTGGCCTGAGCTTGTTGTTTTGAAGATGCAAAATGCCCACTCTGATAGCTGCCATCTTACTACATCCTTTTAGTTTTGATGGACCAAGAGATGCTCTTACCAATACCTTTGTAGTCCACACACATGACTGTGCAGTAGGGCAATAAAGATTGTACAACAAAGTTGCCCTTGATTTATAGTCAGTTTGTCCCCATTATCATACTGAAAAGAAATCATTCCTGATTTTCTCCCATCTTCTATTCTTTCGATATATGTCCATTGTATATTCTTCATTTACACATCCTGCTGTTATTTATCATAAATGCATATAAATTTTCCTGGAAAGAAGATTAAAGATCTGTAAAGTTACATTGCGCTTAACTCTACCAGGCATAAAACCAGGCTTTAATTTTATTTCTCTGGAGTCTGCTTTGGGCTGGAGCGATAGCACAGTGGTAGGGCGTTTGCCTTGCACGCGGCTGACAGGACCAACCTGAGTTCGATTCCTCTGCCCCTCTCGGAAGCCCGGCAAGCTACCGAGAGTTTCTCGCCCGCACGGCAAAGCCTGGCAAGGTCCCCTTGACTGCCTGGCAAGGTCCCCGTGACATATTTGATATGCCAACCACCGTAACAACAAGTCTCACAATGGAGACGTTACTGGGCCCGTTCGAACAAATCAATGAACAACGGGAGGACAGTGCTACAGCGGCTACAGTGGAGTCTGCTTTAGAGCCAGTGCAGATTAGACATGCTTGCCAATGTGTATAAGTCGCCCCCTTGCCAACTAAGTTCCACTTTTCTTCTCAGTTGCTCCTGTGCTTTTTGGATGACAGACAGTGCTGACTTAAATATAATTAAAATTGTATAGTATTTTATGGTACATATCAAAGGAGTTTAGACCAGAAAAGAAAAACGTGAATAACTGTATGGGGCTGGGGAGAAAGATGTGCTATTCTCTTTCCCCCCAATTTATCTAATTAGCTAAGAGCAACTCAGTTTCTGTCCCTGAATGATTTCGGAAAGTATGCCTAATCTTAGCTTATGTGGGATGATGAGCCCAGATTCTATTTAATTCTCACCCCATTATTCAATGGAATCATATCTTGGGCAGCAGTCAGGTGGAGTCTGAGGCATAGGGGTGAATGGTTGCTCCATTACCACTGATAAAGCTCTTACTAAAGACAGCTCCCACTGAGCAGAAAGAACAGTATTCCAACTGGCTCTGAAGTGGGCTTCAGATAAAAACTCATTACTCTCCAAAATCTAGCTCAAAGCCCAGAGAGTTATCATGAGGAGACTGGAGTGAAGCTCACCTAATTATCAATTAAACGTTATCTTCCTCCCTCTTTTCCCTAATTTTATCTCTTAAATTCATCTTTTGAAATGATAGCAGCTTGAATATTTTTTTTTATCAGACATGGAATCAAGCATAGAATTTTAAGGCAAAGGGGCTAAGAGATAGAGAAAGCTTTACTCTGAGAAATGATCTCTGATGTGTAATCTATAGAGTCTAGAGATTACCAGGAAAAGAAAATGAAAGAGAGCGAAGCAGTGAGCTCTGTCTATAACTGCACCCTGCAGGGAGTTTCCATTATCTTGCAAGCTATACACAACGCTGAAAACATGAGCCCTATCTGAAAACTAAAGAAATACGTGCAAGTGGCAAAGTGATGAGGAGAAAGGGAAAAGAAAAGTTTTTGTGTGTCTTTTTTTAACCTTCCTGCAGTTTGATGCTGACCTCCTACAATTGCAGGAGGGATGCGTGTGCTTTCCCATTCTGAGCAGGAAGGAAACCCCAATTTCCTACTTTTTTTAAAAAAGACTTTTAAAGTGGGATTGCTTAGTCCTCCAAATACTAGAAATAAATATGACTAGAACTTTTACTAAATATTCATTTCATGTATTGAAACTGCAGTGAAGAATCTGGAAGTTTTGCCAAGGGACTGGAAGCCAGGATTCAGAATCTTTCTCCAGATTCTGGAGGAATACAGGTTTTTTTTTCAGAACCTGTTAGCTGGGTCCATTATCTTTTCAGCTGTCTAGCAAAAACCACTGGCCAGACTGCCCCTCTAGGTGTTCTTATTTACAGAATAAAGCCCCATGGTTCTCAGCAGGGAGAGAAGCTTCCAACGCCATTCTGCCCTCTGATTAACTCATGAAAGGAAAACCTCTTGCTTAGCTCTTCCCAAAGAGGCTCTCTCTGTAAGGTTATAGAGCCCTAGAATATCCCTGGGCTTCTGGGGAACAAAGTACAGGGCGAAAATATATATCTCACTGCTTTCTACCACTAGAGAAAAAGCCCATGATCCACATCATTCAGGATCAGAACCTGTCTTTATTAACTTAGATAAAACTGGAAGGGAAGCAAAATATCTGACCATGGAATATGAGACTTGGGCATGTAGATTTATTTCTTGCTAAAGCCTTTCAAAAATCTTAACAAACTCGTGATTTTTCCCTTTTTAACTGCCAAAATAAATTTGACTTTAGTCCTCTAACTTAGAGACGACCTCTGGACTAGAGCCGTTACCGACTGGATTCCACGGGATGTCAAAAGACCGCATGGCCGCCCACCTACCAGATAGTCAGACTTCTTCATCAAGATCATGAACGATCGGTTTGAGGCTCTTCGTTTTCCTAGAACGAATAGACGTCATTGGGCTACACTAGCACGGGACAGAGATAAATGGAGACGTTACTGGCACCCGCTCAAGCAAATCGATTATTAAGGGGAAGTCAAGTGATCAAATGATCAAGTCCTCTAACAAGAGAACTATTATCAAAGATATAAATTTATACCAGATCATTTGCATGGTATAGAGAACAACTGTTTAACAAATAAATATTTGTTCTTTCCATCTTCCTTTGAATTATTTTCTTTTCCTTTGAAAGCTCAATTCCCTATGCCTTCTGCCTTGTCCAGTATGATAAGTTTCAATTGCCTGGATGCTTCTGGATTTTAATTTTTATCCCACAAGAAAATTCATTTTAGGTGCTGGAGAAATAGTAAAGTGGTCAGGGCACTTGCATTGCAGACAGCTGACCCAGGTTCAATAACTGTCCCCTTTATCCCCATATGGTTCCCTGAGACCTACTACATGTGATCCCTGAGTGCAAAGACAGGAGTAAACCCTCAGCATTGGCTGTGACAAAAAAAAATCAGGTTTTGTTTTATGTTGATTTGTACAGTTTTATAGGGCGTATATCCCAATCAAACACTTAAATGGAGTTGGGCAGAAAAAAGGAATTTTCCTTTATCCCTGAGTTCTTCTAGGACCAGAGGTACATGGAAATTAGTGTCAGGCATATAACATAAAGGCAAAATTAATGCAATTAAATGTGCATTAGGAATTCTCATAGGCATGGATCCAAGTCATTAGGGAAAATAAAATTTATATCATAAACTACGAATGAAGCAAAAGCCTAGGGCTTCAGGGAAGAGGAAGATTTTCATGATAAGGAGGTGATACATTTGGTGAAGGCTATGTGTTCTGTACTTAGACATTAACACTGATGGATATTTTTCTCCCATATAATATTTATTCTCTCTGAGGCAATGGGGAATGAGCCACATCTGACAGTGCTCAGGGGATATATCGGGCTCTGTGCTCAAGAATGACCCAAGATGATACTCAAGGTCCATAGGCAGTTACAGGAATTTGAACTAGGGCTATAGTGGTATAATTGATAGCTGGTTAGTGACTTAACTTTTGTTCAATACTTCTGGCTCAGAAAGATTTTCTTCACAATAAAACCCCAATTCTTGAGAACATGTCTCATTTTAATGCTTCTAGGGAATTAAGAAACAATAAAAACAATTCTCATTAACTTTGCAGCCTTAACTTCCCTGAGATCTAAGTAATCTATATGCTGAAATTCTAAGTCTGGGCAAGGCCTATTCTGAGCATCTTGAGATCCTTCAAGAGACAGAGGAAGTTAATGTTCCTGCCTTATAGTTCCAACAGGTTTTCACAGTACCAGGAGACACAGCTGAATGCATTGTGGCCTCTATGAGTTGTATGTCCTGAAGTATCTGCACTGATTCTAGATTTTGGGACAAGGACAAAGATGTAAGAGCTGTCATCAATAATTTCCATTGATGGAACTGTAGGTGGTGGCACCCTAGTTTTCATTTTGGGGCTCTCTGCCAAAGATAATTGTGATAGATGCTAGTAAAACATTTGGTCACAAATGCATCCAAATAGCCAATCATTTTAATGTTTATGCATTCAATCTTTTTTCTAGCTGTCTAATAGACTTGTCAAATTTATTCCACTATATATGTGCATTGGGGTGTGGGACAGAACTTCTTTGGATCATATAGATCAAGGATTCTTAAACTTTTTCTATTCATGACCCTTTTTACCCAAGAAATGCAAAATTGGAAGGTATAGCCAGAAATATCTCAGATTTACTATATATTCGTTTTTTTTTTACTAATTTTTGATCAATGCATTTTCTAAAACCATTTTTGATTGCTAAATATTTTGTGATTTCCACATTCAGTCATGCCATCATCCCATTTTGGAATTTCAGCCTTCCATTTAAGCAGCTACAATGCAGATGCTATAATATTAGGTAATTCTCAAATCACTGTTTTAAAACAATTCTGTGTGTAAAATCTTTTTCTTTTTGTGTTCGTTTGTGAACAAAACCAGGTTATTCTAAGGGACTACTCCTGGCAATTCTTGGGGGATTATTTGGCGCCAGGAATTATACCCGGGGCTCCTGTATGCAATACATGTGTCTGCTGAGTGCTCTCTCTCCCTCTGTCCCTCCCTCCCTCTGTCCCTCCCTCCCTCCCTCTCTCTCTTTCTCTTATCCATATTTTTTTTGCTTTTGGGGTCACACCCAGCAATGCACAGGGGATACTCCTGGATCTGTACTTGGGAATTACTCCTGGCAGTGCTCAGGGAACCATATTGATGCTGAGACTCAAACCCGGGTTAGCCACGTACAAGGCAAATCCCCTACCCCCTGTGCTATCACTCCAGCCCCCTCTCTCTCCATATTTTATACAATTTTGAGAAAATCCTGAAAGAGCCGAGTCAGAACTAGGTTTTGTTTGCTGTATATATAAACCATGACATGATCTGTTCAAAAACAAAAACTATTTGTTGAGATATACTTAAAGGTGGAAGACGCCTGCTGGTAATTGCTGAGAAAAACCAAACCAACAGTCCCACTGAACCAGGAATAAACCCTAGCACTACTCACCGTAGCTCAAACCTACCTACATTTACAAAAGCAAAAAAGAAAACCTGAAAAGAAGAAAATCATACAAACATGACTGTGTCTTGAGAGGTTACAGTTTTGTTTGCCTGAATTCAGATAAGTCTCCTTTCTCTCAGAGACACCTTTGTGTAGAAATTTTGCAAAATGAGGAGAGATGACATTTGTTCAATTTACTCCAGAGTTGTTATAAAACTTGAATGAGAAGCTGTGAAAAAACTTTTGCATCATATAACCGGTGAAGAACAGAACGCATCCCAAAATGTTCCAAACAGGCAAGCACAATCACCCTATATGTTGTATTGTCTCCATTTTTTTTGATGCTGTTAAAATCACCCTACTATTTTATATCTTCTTTAGGAGTTAAGACTCTGATATATACTCCCATCTCTTCCCTGCACAATTCTTGTCTTTTTTTTACATATAAAAGTTGCTCAATAATTGATTTATAATGAGTAAATAAATGAATAAAAATAGAAATAGATGCACACTTTGCTTTCACTATCAGAGAACCTGGATTATTAGGGAAGATGAGATAACTAATGTCAGACAATTTCACCTCAGGCTGACTCATAGCTTCGCTCTCCCCACCAGTTCTCATTAAACTGTCTAGGCCCTGGGGAGCCAAGCATCAAATCCCTGCCACATTGCGCTTTTGGGCTTTGAATACATGAGTATTGAAGAGAAGAAAAGGGCAACATAGTTCATGTGTAGCATGAATTTCTGCTCCACTGAGCTCATGGGAAGCTTGAAAAGTCAAATATTTAGGGATCTGACATTCTTATTCACGGGCAACATGACTTTTGAGTCTTTCTTTTTTCTCTCACATTTAGTCCTAGTGCCATGAATGCTGCCTTTGTTTTCTGCTGGGGTTGCTGTCTTCATTAGAATGTTTTGCTTTGATTAATTATTGAGCCCTCAGTGCAGAGGGTTTTTCCACTCTCCAGTTCTCATTACTGAGGTCTTTCAGTTGGTCTGCCCCGCTGGCCCAGAAAAGGCTTGACTTATCATTGTCCTCATAGGGTTTCAGTGCTCATAACCTGCTGCTTTTTTTTTGTCTTTTTTATTTTTTTTCCTTAATTTTTTATTAGCGAAACACCATGAGGTACAGTTGTAGACTTTACAAATGTTTGTGCTTGGGTTTCAGTTATACAATGATCAAATACCCATCCCTCCACCAGTGCCCATTCTCTGCCACCACCAGTCCTAGTATCCCTCCCACCCCCCATCCCCCCATCCTACCCTACCTCTGTGGCAGGGCATTCCCTTTTGTTATCTCTCTCCTTTTGAGTGCTGTGGTTTAACCTGCTGCTTTTCATAAATAGACATGTAAAAACACACATATGCATACATGAATCGTATGTAAATGCATGTTCATATACATATGTATTTGGTAAAAAGAGCAAATCCAGGATTCTGTACACATGTCCTTATTTGTGTATATTAGAAATAATATTGTATAATAATATGTGTATATTAGAAATAATAATATTGTAAATAATAATAATATTGTAAATAATATGTGTATATTAGAAATAATATATAAATACATAGATTTATAGAAAATTTTATATAATTATATGTGACGCACACACATAGGTATGTATCTATATACATGTATAATCCAGAAGACTAGCAAATAATGCCTAAATTATAAGAGCATAGTAGACAGAATAGGAAAGAACTGGAATTTCTTTTATCAGATTTTGTTCCATTTTTCACTTTAATTCTTTCTGTCCAATTTCTGAAATTTTCACCTATAAAAAAAGCACTTAATATTTATCTTGTGTGCATTTATGATCCTTGCTCATCTTTTTTCACTTACATGTTCTTTGGTATTTCCTTAAAAAGTCGAGCTATAGACTCAACCCCCCTTTCTATGACTCTATTGAAGCCCTAGCCAATCAGGGCATTCAAGCCCAATACATCAGGATCCTCCATGAGCTGTATTGCGGATTCACTACCAGGATCTCACCATTCTACAAAGAAGTGATCGTTGATGTCAAGAGAGGGGTGCGGCAGGGTGATACCATTTCACCGAAACTCTTCAGTGCCACCCTCGAGAACATCATGCGACGACTGGAATGGGAAGGAATGGGAGTGAAGATAGATGGTCGGCAACTACACCCCCTCCGCTTTGCTGATGACATTGTTTTAATAACACCAAACATCAGCCAAGCGGCACAAATGCTGGCCGACTTTGACCGTGAGTGTGGAAAGGTAGGACTACAGCTGAATCTTACGAAGACAATGTTTATGAGAAACAGCCTTGTTCCTGACGCCCCATTTGCTCTCAATGGAACGACCATCTCCGAATGCAACAGCTATGTGTACCTAGGTCGAGAGGTCAACATGACAAATGACCTGGCACCCGAGTTGCGCAGGAGGAAGAGAGCGGCTTGGAACGCCTTCAAGAACGTCGAAGAAATAGCTAAGACGAAGAACCTCCGGCTCCGGGCACATCTCTTTGATTCCACTGTTCTTCCTGCATTAACATATTCCTCAGAGACCTGGGCCCTACGCAAACAAGATGAGAACGCCATTCAGGTCTCCCAAAGAAGAATAGAAAGAGCTATGCTTGGAATATCACGTTTCACTCAAATGAGAGAACGAATCCGGAGTTCTGACATCCGTCGACGATCAAGGATCAGGGACGCTGTCTCATTTGCCAAGGTGTCGAAAATCAGATGGGCTGGTCACGTAATGAGATTTAAAGACGACCGCTGGACTAGAGCTGTTACCGACTGGATTCCACGGAATGTCAAAAGACCGCGTGGCCGCCCACCTTCCAGATGGTCAGACTTCTTCGTCAAGATCATGAACGATTGGTTTGAGGCCCTTCATGTTCCCGGAGCGAACAGATGCCATTGGGCTACACTAGCATGCGACAGGGACAAATGGAGACGTTACTGGCGCCCGCTCGAGCAATCGGCGACTAATGGGAAGTTAAGTGATAAGTGATAAGTGATTAAGCAAAAATCATGTCTGTGTTTTTAATAGTACCTAATCATTCTTTGTCTTATTCCTACTCCTAGATGAAGGTTCATTGTAGAGGATGCAGAGTATTTGGTGATGAGATGACTAGCGTGACTATTGTAACAGACATAGTAGGGATACTTTTCCACTTTATCAATCGAGAGGATCCCTTATGTGATATTATGAAAAAATTGAAATTGTCAGGCTCTAACAGCATCAGTTTATTGTGATTTTGTTGAATGCTCTCCCTGGTTTTATTTATAAACAAACATTAATTTCCTGTTTATTTGGATCTTGCTATTATTCTTTGGAAATATGAGAGGGTGACAGATCCCAGTGAGTGAACACATGCCCAGTAGCGTGGTACCTCCCAGAACAGTCTCCTCCTCAATCCTGTCAAACGGGATTCAAACCTAGGAACTAAGGTGAAATTAAATTGAGGTTTGTGGTTCAACTACCATTGAATTGAAGAGGCTGAATAGATGTGTCTTTACTGCTCTCAGTACCTATAAAATAAAGATAATTAGTTTCCATTGTCCTCCTTCACAAAGACAGTGTGGAAATAAATAACTAATATCTTCAATTTTTCTTAACCCCTGGCCAAAGTTATGAACAAAATACAAAGAATAACTATGGCCATTTTATTTTTCATGCCTGGGATTTTTTAAAAAAAATCTATACACAATGAAAAACTAGTTAATTCTCCTGACATGAGATAGAGCATTTCTGTCTTCCATGGTCTGATTCATGCCAGAAACTTTTTTACTGAGAAGAAATTAGCAACAAATTCTTGCTCAGATACAAACAGCTTTCCCTGCCCCTTGCATCCGTTTTCCTTCTATCAAGGTTGTTATTGAAACAACTGGAGAATTTCATTCCACTCAGCTGTCTAAACATATGTCTTTTCTCTGTGTTCTCTTTCAAAATCATTGATCCAGAGGGCACAGCTGTGTAAGGGCAGCTCAGTCAGTGAGAAGCGCATATGCTTCAGATCCAGGATTGCAAAGGATGGGTGTCCGGCTTGGGAAGATGGACATGTATCTGAACTGACAGTACTCAGTAGAAATACCAAGTCTGAAAGCAAACAAACCAATGCTTACTATGAACAGAACAGAGATACACCATTGTTTGAGTTCATCCAAGTGACAATGCTTCCACAGTTTACCTTTTCACATTAAGAAGCTACAGTGTTGAACAATTCTAGTAAACACAAAGGATCTCACAAAAAATAATAGTGACAGTTATTAGAATAGGATATTTTGCTAAAGGGAAAATATTAAAAGATTTCTAACACAGACACTGAGCTATGTGTTGCTTGGATTGTGCAATGGAGATTAACTTATTTTTTCAATTATTAAGAGCATAAAGAAAAGGGAATGCAATTTTGTTCTCAAATTTTATTTTATCTTTTATTTGCTACTTACCTCCAGAATGCAAATAAAAGACCACAGTTGGAAAAAGGTGGACCTTCATTTAGAAATAGTAACTGCCTTCTTTATTTGGAATAGCACATAACGTTCATGAAACAATTTCCTAAATGATAACAAACATCTATGACAGCAGAAAGAAAATTAGAGCTATTAAGAAATTAAATAAATTGCGAATTTGCTAAATTAAATGAGTAAATAACTGCCATTTTCTTACTGTATCTCATTTGTGCCTATTATTTTGCCTCTCTTGGCTTTTGACGAGTCCCATGGAATCTAAGCTAATGTTGGTTAACATGCCTAAGAAATGACACTTTTTCACAGTGAAATGTCTTGGCTATGTGAGCATAGCCTTGATCATGAAACAAATCAGATCTCTTTTCTCACACTTGGCAGCCTGTTCTGTAGTTTGGAGAACCAGCACGCATGAAGAGGTCAAGCAGCAATTCAAGTTGCTAATCGTATTCCTCTCATTTGATTGAAAAAAAAAACACGTGACCTAGTGAAGTTTCTTACTCAAGCCCCCCCCCCCCCCATGCTTTATTTGGTCTCCCATGTCACACTCATGGAGATTAGAATAATCCCAGGCAAAGCTGTACTCTGAGATTTGTGCTCCAACCTTCAAACACTAATCTTTGAAGGAACAACTTCCCGGTCTGTCAATCTACTCTTGAATGGAAAAGATTGTTTTGTTTTATGGGGGTCTTCTAGACAATCTGAGGCGTCTAGGAGTCACTCTTGCCCGTTGGTGCAGGTCTGACAGTTCAGTGCTAGAACCTTGTGGCAGGGTGCCATAGCAGCTTCTACTTTCTGGTGCAACATAGCCAAGTATATGACACCACTGATGATCAAAACTTAAGTGTAAAATCCTTCAGCCAAGTCTATGCTATCCCTGCTCAAAACAATTGCAGCAGCAACAAAAATAATAACAAGAAAGGGGAGGGGTAAACAAACGAAAATAATAACCAGAGTTATGTGGGAGAATTAAGGATACAGAATATGAGGATTTTATTTTCTCTTTGTTAGAGAAACTGTGTTGTTACTGTGTTTGGCATATCGAATACGTCACGGGGAGCTTTCCAGGCTCTGCCGTGCGGGCAAGATACTCTTGGTAGCTTGCCGGGCTCTCCAGGAGGGGCGGAGGAATCGAACTCGGGTCGGCCACATTGGCTGCTTGTAAGGCAAATGCCCAACCGCTGTGCTATCGCTCCAGCCACAACAAGTCTCACAATGGAGACGTTACTGGGCCCGCTCGAGGAAATCGATGAACAATGGGAGGACCATGACCGTGACGGTGATTTGTTAGAGAAAATCATTGTGAGATGTATGATCTATGTTCTAGTGAAATGACCTGGGGAAAGTTCATATTGGACAGCAACACTATCTTGTTTCTTGAATTGCTTTTAAATGTGACTTCGATGTTTTGTTTGAAATGCAATCCAAAAAATGCAAAGGCTATTTGCATTGGAAAGAAAATCTAAAACAAATTCAATGCCAAATATCAGTTATTTGAATTGTGTCACATTGGATTATATTCACTGCCTAGTTCTTAGTTCTTCTGTTTATGTGAATCTTTGAGGATTGATTTTTTTTGTGGAGTTTCTTTAATTATCATTATTTATTTATTTATTTGCTTTCTGGCAATACCCAGCAGTGCTCAGGGCTTACTCTTGACACTCAGGGATCACTTCTGATGGGCTGCTAGGCAGCCTGTCCTACCCACTGTACCATTATTGCTTCTACAAGTATTACCCCTGGAGGGCTTAGGGGACAATATGGGAGCCAAGGATTGAGCCTGGGTCAGTCACTTCCAAGCAAATGCTTTATACCCACTTTACTATCTCTCTGAAAGTTCGCCCCTGCTAGCAGCACCATTAATTGAATAGGTTTTCTTTGACCCACTTTGAACATTTTTTTCTATCTTGTCAAAGATTATATGTTCATATATGTTTAGGATTTGTCTCTGAAATCACAATTAAATTCCATTACTGAGAGTCTGGGCTCCAGCGATAGCACAGCATATAGGGTGTTTGCCTTGTATTCGGCTGACCTGGGTTTGATTTCTTCATCCCTCCGAAGAGCCCAGCAGACTACCGAGGGTATCCTGCCCGCATGGAAAAGCGTGGAATGCTACCCATGACATATTTGATATGCTGAAAACAATAACAACAAGTCTCACAATGAAGATGTTACTGGTGCCCACTCGAGCTAATCGATAAACAATGGGAGAACAGTGCCACAGTGCTACTGACAGTCTGTTCTTATTCCTGTACCACAATCTTTTAATTAATATAGCTTTATGGCTTTATGGTATAAAGTTGGAGAGAGAGAGGTTCCAATCCCCCCTGCCACCACCACGCATTCCAGTATTGTTTGTACTATTCTGGGTGAAGAAGAGGAGAGGGGATTTTACTTCAGATGAATTTCCAAAGCATCTTATCTGTGTCTTTAAAAATATAATTGGTGTTTTTATAGGAAGTATATTCAAACTGTATAATTAGTTAGGCAAGATTGTCATTCTGATAATATAATTCCTTCCAAGGTACATTCAATCACTGCTAGTGGGAATGTTGACTGGTCAAGATATTTTGGAAAATAATATAGATACATCTAAAAAAATCCCTAGGGATTGACCCTTCATATGACAATTCCAATTCTTGGCTTCTACCCAAAAATTCTATTTAGAAAAAAAACAAATGCACTACTAAGTTCACTGCAACACTATTCACAATAGCCAAATTCTGAAAACAACCCAAGTGTCCAAAACTAGATAACTGGTTAAAGAATTCATAATAAAGGGACTGGTGAGTCAGGACAGTAGATAAGGTGCTTGCCATCCATGAGGCTGACCCAGGTTTAATCTTCCTCACTCAATTTCGTCCCCCCAGAACAACCAGGAGTGACCTGCAAAGCTGGGTGTAGCCCAAATAAAGCAAAAAAAGAAACTATGCTACATATCCACAATATTATACTATTCACTATAAGAAAATACGGAATCATGCAATATGGATGCATTTGGAGACTATTATGATAAGTGAAGTTGGTCAAAAACAGGGGGTCACAAATAGAATTATCTCATACATGCAATATAGTAGAATAACAATTGCTTAAAGACAGCAGAAACAGAAAACTGATCTTGAGTAGGAAACTTACCAAAGGGTTACTAGGGGCTGGGCAAGAGAGCACTGAGACAAATTTGGAGAGAAGCAGGCACTCCAGTGAAATGTTCAGTGCTGGGATGTTTTATGCATATACCCCTACCACTAACAGTATTATAAACCACTGTGCCTAAAATAGAAAATGAAAAAAGGAATGAGATGAATAAAAGTGGCTGTTAAAAAGTCTTCCAGATGGGGCTGGAGCAATAGCACAGCAGGTAGGCTATTTGCCTTGCACACAACCGACCTGGGTTCAATTCCCAGTTTCCCATATGGCCCCCCCAAGCACCGCCAGGAGTAATTTCTGAGTCCATGAGCCAGGAGTAACCCCTGTGCATCTCTGGGTGTGACCCAAAAAGAAAAAATAATAAAGTCTTCCAGGTGATGATAAAAGCCTGAATATGGGACCAGAAAATGGGGTGGGTAAATGAAAATACACTTTTCTGAAGAAGACAGTTGGATAGTAAACAGGCACGTCAAAAGGCGATTTCTTATCATCACTCACTATCAGGGAAATCTAAATCATGAGGACAATGAAATATCATATTTCTAGTGACAATGGCATATATAAAGAAAATTGAAAAATCTGTGCTTATGAGTATGTGGTACAAAAGGTGCTCTCATGCATCGTTGGCTAGAATGTTCTCTGATGCAACCCTTATGAAAAACAGCATGGAGATTCCTCAGAAAAGTGAAAAATCAAACTACCATATTACCCAGCATTTCTACTTCTTGATATCCATCCAGACACAAAACCATTCATTCACAAGGTTATGTGCATACCATAATTCATTTCAGCACTTAGTACAATAACTTTTGTAAAAGATAAGGAATCAACTCAGGTTTCCAATGACAGATGAGTGCAAAACAAAATTTTACACACACACACACACACACACACACACACTGGGATACTATGCAAGTGCAAACAATAGTGAAATCATGTAACTTTCTGAAAATTGGATGGAACTGAAAAGTATTAAGTGAAATCAGAAAAAGACAAGTATCAGATTATCTTCCTTGAGGTGTATAGATAAAATCGAACAGGAGAATGCAAGATATTAAACTTGTGTGGACGGCTAGATTACCCTTTTTTCCTATCTTATTGAAATGAGAAGGACATAGAAGGAAAGAAATTGGGGGGGAGGGCGCAGATTACTGATGGATGGAGGTAACAGGAGCAAGGACCAGTGGCCTTGGACCCTTCAGTGGTGTAGAGATATGGTGTATGTATACTTCTGAACCACAGAGACAACAACACTGCCAGTATGAGACCCAGATTGCAATAATTCTACTAAAAGATGTGCCTGCTTAGAAGATAGGATGTGGAGTGGGAAGGAATATAGGGATATTGGTGGCGGGAAACTGACCAACATGATAGGATTGGTGTTGGAACATTATATAACTGAAATTCTACTGTGAACAGCTTTGTAAATTATAGTGCACAATTAAAAAAAGATTTCCCTAAAAATAATTTTATGAGTTACTGTTAATTTATTGTTAATAATTATTAATTATTTAAATTCTAAAACTAAATACTAAATTCATTTTTCATGTAGCATAAATGGCATGCAGTTGATAGCAAGAATCAACATCTTCAAAGCTGGTTCCTTCTCTACCACTGAGATATTCCCAGTACTGCCATGAGCAGATTTAGAATTTATCTTTACTCATAAACTATTAAATTCATAAGTTATTAAACTATCTTGTTTTTCTAATAAAAGTGGATACAATGAAGATACAAGTTCTGATTAACAACAGGGCAAAGTCCTCAGCATAGTGTAAAAAATAATATAATTATAACACAGAAACATTCAATCATAGCAAGAAATAAAGAATGATAATCTAAAATAAAAGCAAGTTATCCTCAAGAGTAAGTTTATCCTATTGAGGTAATTAATAATTTGAGAAATCAAATAGGGCATTTTATAATTTAAGACATAGTGCTAATGCATGTGAAATATAATCTTAGTTATTTTGCTCTCGAACTGAGATTAGCAAAAAGATCCAATACCTTAGTCTTGCTTAGCACTATATCTATTTTATAGTGAGTTGTAATGTCTTGTATTGAATTAAACTGCACTATTTGGTACTTTTTACCTATATCATTTTTGTTGCACAGATTACCCTCCCTGATCTTCCTGAGTTATTTCTTTAGCAGTTTGAACAAGAAAACTTAATCACTTAATCACTTAACTTCCCGTTAGTCGTCGATTTGCTCGAGCGGGCGCCAGTAACGTCTCCATTTGTCCCTGTCGCGTGCTAGTGTAGCCCAATGGTATCTCTTCGCTCCGGGAACATGGAGGGCCTCAAACCGATCATTCATGATCTTGACAAAGAAGTCTGACCATCTGGTAGGTGGGCGGCCACGCGGTCTCTTGACATCCCGTGGAATCCAATCAGTAACAGCTCTAGTCCAACGGTCGTCTTTAAATCTCATTACGTGACCAGCCCATCTGATTTTCGACAACTTGGCAAATGAGACAGCGTCCCTGATCCTTGATCGTCGACGGACGTCAGAACTCCGGATTCGTTCTCTCATTTGAGTGAAACGTGATATTCCAAGCATAGCTCTTTCTATTCTTCTTTGGGAGACCTGAATAGCGTTCTCATCTTGTTTGCATAGGGCCCAGGTCTCTGAGGCATATGTTAATGCAGGAAGACACTACTTCCACTACCCAGCTGTCGCCACACTCCAGGACGCTTTCCAGACCCGCGCGGCCGCAAGGGGCCGCACGACACATCATAAGACGCTAAATACCCATCTTCTGGAATTGTCGTACCATATTTGATAGGGTTCAAATATGGTAACACCTACAAGGGTGATTAGAGGTCACCCCAAAAGCCTCTCTCCCTCTCTGAAAGACTGGCAAGCTACCGAGAGTATTCCGCCCGCACGGAAGAGCCTGGCAAGCTATCCGCTGTGTATTCGATATGCCAAAACCAGTAACTACAATTGGTCTCATTCACCTGACCCTGAAGGCTTCACCGACATGGCAGCACTGAGAAGGATGAGAAAGGAGAGGCCGACAAAATCTCAAGGCCGACCTAGGCTGCCACAACGAAGGAAGACAAAAATGATCGTCTGTACTTTCAATGCATGTACGCTAGCATCAGATGCATCCATCGAGGACCTGATGGTACAACAAGAAAACTAAATATACAAATTTATAGGGGAGGGGGAAAGCATAAATTTAATTCCATAGACATGTAGAATTCATATAACTATATAATGAGAAGGGCTGGAGTGATAGCACAGCAGGTAGGGCATTTGCTTTTCAAGCAGCCAACCCAGCAGACCAGGGTTCGATTCCTCCGCCACTCTCGGAGAGCCCGGCAAGCTACTGAGAGTATCTTGCCCGCATGGCAAAGCCTGGCAAGCTCTCCGTGACATATTCGATATGCCAAACACAGTAACAACAAGTCTCACAATGGAGATATTAAAGGGTCCACTTGAGCAAACCAATGAACAACGGAAAGACAGTGCTATAATGGGAAGCAAATGGTTGGAGACCAAGGGATTTTATTCTAGAGGTAGTGAGTAGGTTCAATATCTCCTGGTAGTGAAAAGGCTACCTTGAACAAGAAAGAACGATTCACAGGAACAAAACAGATGTTCCATAAAGATAGGTTTCTTCTATAGAAAGCCCATTTTTGGAGATGAGCAAATATATAGGTAATCTTCATTATTTAATATTTTAAAAATGATTTATTTGGAAGACTTCATGACCTGGTTTGACCTTAGTTCCAGAAGCAAAGGTGACATATTGGATAAAAAGGTTTGCTCTAGATATTTTGAGAAAAACAAATGTGAAAATTATAAGAAGCTTATTCTTTACCTTCATATGTATTGTATATATAATCATAAATTCACATTAGCTTAAGAATGTCTTAAGAACAAGTGATATTTTAGCAGTACTGATGTGTACATACTTGTTACAAAGACAAATGTTTTAGTCAAGACTATCTGAACACTGTTGACTCTCTAGGGAGTATTCTCGGGATAAAACAATTTACCACTTTTATTTTGTGATCAATATTCTATCTAATGTTTTCAAATCATTCTCATTTTATTAAATTTTTGTTTTCACCTTGTACTTAGTATAAGAGATTTTTTCTTGTTTTTTCTTGTTCAAACTGTACAATCGAATACCGAGAGTATTCCATATGTCAGACACAATAACAACAAAGTCTCCAATGGAGACGTTACTGGGCCCGCTCGAGCAAATCTATGATCAATGGGAGGGGCTTTACTTTACTTTTTAAACTGTACAATGAATAATTAAAAGATCAATATTTTGTTCTACATATCAGATTTCATCAACTATAGCTTCTGCATTCTACACGTAAAGCTTTTGCTTATGCACATTGTTTTTGTTTGTTTACTTGGTTTGGTTTTGGGGTCACACCCATCACTGCTCAAGAATTACACCTGGTTCTGCACTTAGAAATTACTCCTGGCAATGCTCAGGGGACACTATGAGATATAGGGGATTGTAGCTGGGTAGGGAGCTCAAAGCAAGGGCCCCTGTCCACTAATATTACTTCTCCGCCACTGCATACATTTTTTTAATTCTACAAAATCCATGTTGAATTTTTGAGATCTAAATTTTTGTCAAGAATATTTTATTTATCTATAATTTTTAACCAAAAAAAGATATTATATGCAATTAGAGCTGTTGCCTATTATATTTTGTTTCTACAATGTTTAATGTTTTAATGGTTTTTTGACTGGACTAAGTATTCCAATAATATATTTTTGAATTAGATTCCACTTTCATAAACTTTACTATGTAAAATTGATTTACAATGCTTTATAAATCTAACTTTTTCTGGACTAGATGTTGCATTTTTTACATTTACCAACAAGTATTCATTATGTAAGATGCTCTAGGAACACTATAAAATCAAATTACCATCTTAACAAGATAAAAGCAACAATATCAACACTTTCTTTATTGTCAAGGACATGGACAGCAAAATGGATGAGAACAAAAGTAATCTTTTCAAAACAACTGTATATAGTCCCTAGTCTATTAATAAGGAACGCATGAATGTTTCAGGATAAAATCCAATTTATGTCCCAAGTTTTGCCACTGGAAGTTTGGTCTATGGAAAGCCAAAATACTCCACATTTATTTGTTCATTGGCTGCTTCTAAGTAACTATTTAGAGTAAGCCAATGAAGTGAATTAATTTTCAAAAACTAATATAAATCACCTCTCCCTAAACCATTACACATTATACATGTCCCAAAGAAAGGCTTTTAAGATGTTCAATCTAATGAATAAAAAAATCTATGAGATGTAATGTCACATGTGAAAATGATCGACTTTAAAGACAAGAAACAAGTTCTAGAGTATGTGGAGAAAAAAAATCCTATTCTTTTTTACTCTGAACGTTATTTCTTGGAAGGCAAATTAATTGAGCCTCTATGCAAAGCAATATGGAAGTTTCTCAAAATGTTAAAAATAGAGCTACCATTTGATCTGATGATTTTACTGTTAGGTGCTTCTTTCAAATACTGGAATTCAAAGATACATATGCACTGCTATGTTCATTGCAGTTTTATTTACAAAAGGCAAGATATGGAATCAACCCAATTTCACAACAGAAGATGAATAGGTAAATCATAAATATACACAATGAAACTCACTTTAAAAATATGAATCATGTCATTTGTGACATAGATGGAATGAGAGATTGTTATGCTATGCAAAATAAATTAGAATGAGTAAGACAAATACCAGAGGCAAAAGTGATTTTACTAGTAGTGAGATATAAAGCCAAAACAAGGAATGGATAAAGAAGTTACGATCTACACAAAAATACACATAAAATTCTAGACAGCAGTAGCACTGCAGCACTGTCCTCCCGTTGTTCATCGATTTGCTCAAGTGGGCCCAGTAACATCTCCACTGTGAGACTTGTTGTTACTGTGTTTGGCATATTGAATAGGTCAGGGGTAGCTTGCCAGGGTTTGCGGTGCAGGCAAAATACTCTTGGTAGCTTGCTGGGCTCTCCAAGAGGGGTGGAGGAATCGAACCCGGGACTGCTGGACCAGTTGGTGCAAGACAAATGCCCCACCGCTATGCTATTGCTCCAGCCCAGGCAGCAGTAAAAAATAATAAAATCATGCATTTTGCAGCAATGGATGGAATTAGAAGCTATTACGCTAAGCAAAATAAGCCAGAGGTAGAAGGACAAAATATAGGATAATATCAATCCAAAAAAAAAAAAAACAAGCTCCCAGAAGAGAACAAGGCAGAGTCTCCTGCCCCTGCACCTGGCTGTCCCCAACGGGGCTCCTTGAAGGAGGGCAGGTTGAGTTTCCCTCTCCACCCCGAGTAGAGCCCCGACAGCTGAAGACCTCCTGAACCCAGTCAAAGCCATGCTGAGACCACTCTTCACACACTTGGATGTGGAACCTGCAGAGGAACCCAGGTGTGCGGGACCCGGGGCTGAGATCTCAAGCCTAGTCTGTTCTGGACTGGGCCTCCTCCACCCAGCTCCCCCACCTTCCAGTAGCTAGACAGTTACACCCACCAACTGCCATGTAAGCCCATCCAGATACTGGCCATCCAGATACTATAAAACCAAGCTCTCAGAAGCCCACAGCCGCATTTGCGGCTGCGCGACCTCTTATTCTCTAGTTCTCACTCTCAGAGAACCCAGCAGGCTACCGAAAGCATCATACCTGCCTATCTGCCTGACTAGGAACACCTGTAAAGGTGATTAAGGGCTGCCCCAAAAGCCGCCATCCATCTCAGAGAACCCGACAAGCTACCGAGAGTATCCTGCCTGCACGGCAGAGCCTGACAAGCTACCCGTGGCGTACTCGATATGTCAAAAAGAGTAACAATGAATGATCTTTATTCCCCTGACCCTGAAGGAACCCCCAATATGTCATTGGGCAACACTTGCACGTGACAATGGATGAATGGTGACGTTACTGGGCCCGCTTGAGCAAATTGAAGAACAACGGGGTGATAGTGATAGTGACAGTGATCAATCCTCTGTGGTATAGAGAGGAAACAAATCAAGGGCATGGTCATTATCAATCAATAATAAGCCTTGGATACTGGAATAGAGACCTGAAAGTTTTGGACTTGGGGTTAGGGAGTGGGAAAACAACGAAGTTGACCGGAAGTAACATGGTAATGTAGGTAGAGGGACTTGAGGATGTAGGTGATACTGAGAGAGGTAACAGAATGCACTGCAACCTATAAATAATGGGGTTTGGGTGAGACAGAAGAAACATTAGACTAGGAGTGACAGATGGATGATAGGAGGGCCATGGGCACTGGGGTGGCATGGCTATGCAGTAACTTTGCACATCAATACTAGAACCTTGAAAACTATCATTCCTATTACCTAAAAGATATTTTTAAAGAAATAACCAAGGGAACAAATAAAACAAAAACAAAATAACACAGAAATCCTTAGATTTTGGCACCAAATTTGTTTTCTATATGGGTTAAAGGAGGGGAACAATTATTCCTTTAGTGGTGGGCATACTATATTAAAATTCATTTGGAGATGTGTGAAACTTTTCCTAAAGTATATTCAATGTTTCATATCAATATTACTTCAGCTGAACAATAAATTAATATAGGTAAAAGAGGACAGAAGAAAATATATGTACCTTTGCTTCTTTCTAGAATGTGGAACATTTTGAAAACAAAGACAGAAGAAAACAGGAGAAAAGAGTTTAACAAACTCTGGCCAATAAGTTTTGAAAAAATTGGAATAAACTGAGGATAACTAATCCTGACTAAAAGAACAGGAATCTAAAGCACACAAATCTGTCCTGGAGTAACTGTTGCCCCGCTTTAAAGGCACAAATAATTGATAGCAAAAAGGACAATTTCTGATGAGGGGCCAAATTTAAAGGAAAAATTTCTGTCTTACTAAGTTGCAAAATAAAATGGTCCATATAGCAACATGATCAGTGAAGCATTCTAAGGGAATCAGTCATCCTTTCTATGCAAGTGGTTACAAAAGGAGGACACATGTTTTATAAGGAGTATACTCTAAGTTTAAATAGAAAAAATGAATTTATTATTTTAAATCTTATATTAACTTGCCAGGAATTAGATAATAATAGCTCAAATGAAATGAATCATTTTGTAATGTTTTTCTGGGGCGAGGGGGTTATATCATGAATAGCTACTGTATATCTTTAACAAGAAAAACATATACAATAACTATGATCTCTGTATTTTCCCTGTGATCTTTACTCTTTGCACTGACTCCATGGGTTAATCATGTCCATTCCCATTATTTTTAGCTGAAGCAACCAAAACTTGGAGAGTTTATAAAACTAGCTAAAACCAGTTTTGCAAGAAACATTAAAAGAGCTCCTTTAAAGGACAGGAGAAGCTTCCCATTGTGTGGTATTGAATATGACACTCATTCACGGTGTATACGACTGTCCTCTACTAGATTATGAAAGGTTACAAACATAGAGCAATTAGTCATAAAAATTAACTTTTATTGATTTAATTTATAATAATTCTTTCTGCCAGTTTTGTAAGTTTTTTGGACTAAGTAATATGAAATAACTGTCTGTCATATGCCTGCCAAGGGACCAAAAAAAAAAAAAGAAAAAGAAAAAGAAGAAGCCTTCTTCTTAAGCTGATTACCGCAACAAAGTTCATATGTGAAAAAAATATATAATGCAATATGTTTTAGATGCCAGTGTTGAACACTTACTCATGCAAACGAGACGAAGGAGTATACTATATTTACTAAATGATCTGAATTTCCTTATTTACATAGGTTAAAAATAATACGGAAATTAAATATCACAAATTGACTTCTGTTGATTTATCTTCTGCTAATTTCACTTGACATTTATTTAAGTTTTGTTGGAGCAAACAATACAAAATAAATTTGTTATAGACCGCCAAGGGAGCAAATTAGGTGGGGTGGGGGAATGACAGGGACCCTGGGGAAAAGAAAAACAAAGAAATTCAATTCAATTCAATTCAATTCAATTCAATTCAATTCCCTCTTTATTTATGTTTTGAGTCTTCTCTCCTCTGTTTTACTTTCCCCTGAATTAAAAAAGAAATTGGGGCCAGAGCAATAGAACAGTGGGTAGGTCATTTGCCTTTTATGTTGCCAACCCATGCTCAATCCCTGGCATCTCCTACGGTCCCCCAAATACTGCCAGGAGTGATTATTCGTGAGTGCAGGGCAAGTAGTTATCCCTGAATGCAGCTACTTGTGACCCATAAACCAAAAAATAAATAAATACACTTTGAAAATCTAGACTGGAGAAATAAAATATCGAAGAAGACTTTATCCTGGTTTGTGAAATGTGAATTGGTATGCAAATGAGGTTATATGTGCATTCTTTTTAAACGATTTCCTGAAGATATAGGGCAGAGACATATGCTGCGTTAGTCGCAGGTATGGTCAAGAGTTTTTCCACAAACATGTTGGCATGAAAATAAAGTCTGACAACAGTAAGCACAAATTACCACTCATCCTGCCTCATACATCCCTCATTCTGAAAGATGCCATTTGTTTCAAATATAAATCAACAACCAACCCACATAAACCTGCTGCTGCTATGATACGAACCCTGTAAATTATTTACTGGATTTTAGGGAATTTGTCATAGAAATGAATCTGGAGGGAAAATGCATACAGGAATACGTCTTCTCATATGTTAGGAAGTTACTATTATACTTTTGTCCTTCATTCTCCAATACAATCTGCAACAAGTTAAGAGCTATGCAATGAGGCATGAAAGCAAATACTGAACCATTTCTAACAACCCGTGGTTTTTCATCTGCTCGGTCCAAAGACCGCAGAAAGCAACATTCATTAGACACATCTCAGAGTGCAAGTGAGAATCTAACAAATTTCGGAATATACCATCTTCTAGGAACCTGCTGAGCCAGTCATAATTTGTTTGCACCTGTTGTCCCCACAATCACCATAGAATACACAGTGTAACCTTGTGCCTTCATTCTCAGACTCAGTTACTTATTGTCACTAACTGGTGCAACACCCTTGGGTCAATATCTGCAAAATTCTAATTCCCATTTTAAATATGGAACAAATAAATCCCATTATTTGTTCACTTTCCTTTTCTTTCAGAAGCCATAAAAATCACTGGTATTAGCAATAATGAAGAGAATTTTTCAATAGCCAATGTAGATTTTGGCTGTAGTAAGAAGCAGATTTAAACTCTGCATATGAGAACTTAATAATAAAGCCTGATCTCTGTGTGCTAACACTGGCCGTAACTATTGGAGCACCCAATTCACTAGCAGGATTCTCTCACAGGTCTTGCATGATTACTACTATCTCTTCTGTTACCCAGTGTCTAGAAATGTAGTTTTTGCATGATATGACAATATTTGTGTCAACAATCATGGTCTGAAAGTAAGTGCTATTGGTTAATTGCTTGTAGATCATGAGGCATATGCTTGGGGGCTGTTTAGATATTGCACATGTTATTTACACATCATAACCAATAAAGCATTAACTATTTAAATCCCAAGTGAGTTTTATGAACTTTCTAAGTTTTGGTTGCTTCAGTTGAAAAATGGGAATGAACCATAAATTATTAACCCATGGAGTCAGTGCAAAGATAAAGATCACAGGGAAAATACAGAGATTATAGTTATTGTATATGTTTTTCTTGTTAAAGATACACAGTAGCTATTCATGATATAACCCCTCGCCCCAGAAAAAGCATTACTAAATGATTCATTTTGTTTGAGCTATTATTATCTAAATCCTGGTAAGTTAATATAAGATTTAAAATAATAAATTCAGTTTTTTTCTTTAAACTTAGAGAATACTTCCAATAAAACATGTGTCCTTCTTTTAAACTTCTTGGATTGAGAGGATGTCTGATTCCTTTAAAATTCTCCACTGGTCATGTTTCTACATGCACCATTTTATTTTGTAACTTAGTATAGACAGAAATTTCTCCTTTAAGTTTGGTCTCTCATCAGAAACTGTGCCAAGCTAGTGGCATCTCCCTGGCAAGAACATGTCTCACGGTTCCATTTTCATCTTTCAGTGTCAAGTCAATATCAAGTTCATTTCAAGAGTTAACCTTTGGAGACTCTTTGAGGAACTTGCTTTCTCCACTAAAGACTGCCTTTGTAAAGCTTTTTTTTTTGTCCTTAGTGGACAATTCTTTTCATGTTTCCCTAAGGATTCAGCACCTTTGAAGTTGACAAAAGGGAGATCCAGACATTCACTGTGATACAAAGTGTCTCCTTGTACCATCTGACCTCTTGAGCTCTGAATAAAGAAACAGAATGAGGACTTGGGTAAGATAAAAGGCTGTCCCATTTGAAGACAGAAATTGATTTATTTTTATTTGTATGTTTCCTGGAAAACCAATATGAAACTTCAGGGTAGAGAGATTACTGAATCCCTTTACAACCAAGTGTTTCCCTAAAAACTCTCTAGGGTCACATGGTAAATTCAAAGGAAGTTGCCTAAGGAAAGGAAGTCATGACTAGAGAAGTGGAAAACACTTTCATAGGTTGTTATGTGTAAGACTTTATTAGATTTTCCTGGAGGGAAGGAGAATGGACATGGAGAAATCAACTATTTGAGATAAATATGGGTTATTCTATGGAAATGGTATGTTGAAGGTTAAATCAGCTATTGTGGAACTATTACACAACAATTACGCAACTGACTACTGTATGTGGATGGTACTAAAGAGATTAAATAGAGAACTCTCATATAAGAACTAATTCAATATAAACTAGACATAAGGTAACAAAAGTGTGAGATAACATTTCATTGAGATTCAAATAAATGGCCGAGATAATTCATAATATAATGCTTCTTACACTTATCACATTTGATTAAAATCTAAATCAGAATTGAATTTTGTGGAACATAATGTTTATACTGTCACTGTCACTGTCCTCCTGTTGTTCATAGATTTGTTCGAGCGCGGCCATTAACATTGTGAGACTTGTTACTGTGTTTCGCATATCGAATACGTCACGGTAGCTTGCTGGGCTCTCTGAGAGGGTCAGAGGAATCGTTGTAGGAAAAGTATCTTTAATAAAATGAATTCATTAACATCATTATTAAGGTCTTCCCAAGAAGTTAAGAAGGGGGTTAACAGAAAAACAGACTCATGCATCTTTAGTCAACCAACATATCTAACTTTGGTTAAGACGTAGTTATGATGAATGCATTGTAATTTGAATACTTTTTGGAGATCTAGACCTTTAAAATTTAATGAATTTTCCTTATTGAATTGGTAACTGGCAAAATTATATAAATAAATAAAACTAAATCTGGATTAGTAGAATTGAAATGAAATGCTTGATATGAGATTTTAATTTTCTCTCTAGTTTATTTTCTGTGATAAATTACATAATAAAGTTCATCATAAGGTAATATAAAATAAATTTGGAGATTAGATATACAAAACACACCAAACAGAATTATACTGCTGTGCTCATTTTAGTCTTTTTCTAAGACCTGTGTGTGTCAGTGTATATAAGTATGTGCATATTTAATCCAAATTATTTAAATAACATTTACAGAACAGAAATTTAATTAGATGTTCCTTTATTCTTATAGGACATTAGTTAAATTACTTATTGTTCTATTTCTCATCTGTACTGTGTACATATTTTTTTAAATTTATTTATTGAATCACCGTGAGAGCAGTTACAAAGTTTTTGGGTTTAAGACTCAGTCATATAAAAATAAAACACCCGTCCCTTCACCAGTACCTATTTCCTACCACCACCAATCCCAGTATACCCCCATCCCACACTCTTCCCCTGTCTATGTGCAGATGATGTCCACATTACTCTGTCTCTACTTTGATTACATTCTATATTTCGACACTACCCCACCGTTGTTATTTGAGATTCCCCCCAACACTTAGATCTCCCAAAAAGGCAACATTAGACACTTTGTTTCCTAGTGCTGCTTATGAATAGCATACGATGTTGTGTGACTGCTACCGTGGCCACGCGATTTTGGAATTCTGGAATTTTAATAATTAAGTCTGGAGGAATTTCTGCCAAAAGACGCTGGATTCCGAGATTTGTTTCTGAGTCTCTGGGATCATGGCCGTTCGGCAACTTGATCAGAGGCTAGAGAGCTGTGTACATATTTAAGTGCATTTCTTTTCAACTAGGAAGGACTTCATTTTACAATCAAGATAAAAAACTAGAGTCTTGAGTTTTAACTAAGAAATTATACATCTTCGAAATGTTTGATGTCAATGTACTATGAATTGGAAAATATATTTGCATCCCTACGCAGAAAACCTTGGCAGAAATTAACTCTCTGGATTGCTATTGAAGCAAAACTTTCCCTGAGACACAGGGAATCCCTGACTAGATAATTGGCTGGCATCTGAAATGGGGTCCTGATCTATAATTTCCACCCCTGTCGTTTATCATCCCATTTAGGAAGGAACAGTGAAAGGGACTGTCTTTTACATAAAAAAAAAATTCTAATGCATCTAAATAAATACTCCAGAAACAGTAAAAGCTTTTTTGGGTGACTGCCATACTGCCATCTTCCATATCATTTATTTCAGAGATAATATTCAGGCCTTTCTTTTTTTAATTTTCTTTTTTCTTTGCATTTATAAGGCAAGGAAAGAAAAACCAAAGCTACAGGTACCCTTTTGCAATTTATGAATTCTATTGACATATTTCTAACCAATTTCTTTTTTAAAGTCCGAGTGTCTCAGAAGTAACTATAGTTTAAAAGCACAGTGGTATGGCAAATTGCCCAATTACTGTGTGTCAGGAAACTTTGAGTCTTGTTATGATTCTCTATGGCTAGATTTCTGATATCTCATTTTGAAGAGACAGATTATTTTTATTGCAATACTGAAGATTCCTTCCAGATTTAACATTCTATGATCCTCTGAGAGATAAATTTTGGTTCCTCTTAATCATTCTGAAGTATCATCCTGCTAACCATTATATTATATTATATTATATTATATTATATTATATTATATTATTTTTTTGTTTCATGGAGTTTCTGCTTTTGAAAATAAACCATTTCTGTTGATCCACTGTACCAATGCAAGGGACTCATTTTTATACTTTTTCTTCAGTTAAGCATAAAATGTTTACTTGGGAGTTTTCCCATTTCTGTGAAAAAGTCTAGGTATTTCGAATGTGCATAGGGATGAAATAAAGCAACCTTTAACTCATTTAACACTTTTCAGGCGCCTAATACATACCAAGAACCACAGTAAAGTGCTAGGGAAATAATAATGAAAAAGAAAGATGCATTTTTTTACCCTCTCAAAACTACTTAAAATCTATTGGGATTATGTTGATTCTTGCACGCAGCCAACATGGCCGACCCGAGTTCGATTCCTCCGCCCCTCTCGGAGAGCCCGGCAAGCTACCGAGAGTATTCGATATGCCAGACACAGTAACAACAAAGTCTCCAATGGAGACGTTACTGGGCCCGCTCGAGCAAATCGATGAACAATGGGAGGGCCTTTACCTTTTAAATCATATAAGTAAATGTAAAATTGAAATAGAAATGCCACCAAAGTCAGGTGTACATTATTATAAAAACCTGTATCATTATTTATTGTATCTGTAGAAGCCATCAAAGTGGCCTTCCAACAAATTTACAGCTTAATCCAAGATGCAAATGGCTGTTTAGAGATCAGAGATTTAAAAAAAAAGAATATGTATGTCACTCAAAATTATTCTGTGAATTATAGAATATATAAGTATTGTATAAAAAGTATTCAAAACTAAAAACATAAATGTGACTGGATACCAGAAAGCAAAGAAGAACCTGCACAATGAATATATGAAAATGTTGGTAGAGACCAACTATCCAACATCCCTTAACTAAGGTAAAAAATTCCATTTCATTCAAAAGGCAAGGTTTAAGAAGAAGACTCCCAGAACAACCACCAACTGGGAACTCTTTGGCTCTGTTGCAGCAACATGGGAAGATGCCGTCATTGACAACATTGATGAGGAATACAATAGAATGATTCAGCATCTCCATGATTGTGCAAGGAATGCCAAGAGAGAGATAACCACAAAAAACCGTCTTTCTTCGAACACTCTTGAACTTATTCGCCAACGTGGCGTGGCACGTGCCTCAGGCAACCACAAGCAAACGTCCGAACTGGCAAAACAGTGCAGAAAAGCCATCAAGGATGACCTCAAAAACAGGAGAGCAGCAGTACTGGTAGATGCAGCAGAAGCTGGAAAAAACATTCGTAATGCCCGCCTGTCCTTCACCAACTACAAAACCAAGATGACTGCCCTCCGAAATCATGATGGATCTATCACATCTTCCAGAAGGGCAATGGAGAAGATTATTCATGACTTCTACTCAGATCTCTTTAATAGCCACATCCACTTGCCCACATACCACATACCACATGATGGATATGTCGTTCCCAATGTTCTCCCTTCCGAAATCCAACATGCCATCTCGTCGGTAAAGAAACAAAGAGCACCTGGCCCAGACAAGATCAGACCTGAACACCTGAAGAACTTACCATCAGTACTCATCAATACATTAGCTCGACTCTTCACACGCTACCTGTCTGAATGCAAGGTTCCATCCCAATGGAAAACCAGCAAGACTGTACTACTATACAAGAAAGGAGACATCCACGACATTGGCAACTATCGCCCAATCTGCCTATTGTCTGTCATCTACAAACTATTCACTCGAGTCATCCTGAATAGGATTAGCAGAACACTAGATGAAGGACAACCATGTGAACAAGCTGGATTCCGAAAAGGATTCAGTACCATTGACCATATATCCACACAATAACCAAGCTCATTGAGGTATCTCGGGAGTTCAAGATGCCGCTCTGTCTAACGTTCATTGATTTAAAGAAGGCCTTTGATTCTGTTGAGACAGAAGCGGTCATGGAAGCCCTAGCCAATCAGGGCCTACAAACTCAATACATCAGGATCCTTCGTGAGCTCTATTGCGGATTCACTACCAAGATCTCACCATTCTACAAAGAAGTAATCATCCATATCAAGAGAGGGGTTCGGCAGGGTGATACCATTTCACCAAAACTCTTCAGTGCCACCCTCGAGAACATCATGCGACGACTGGGATGGGAAGGAATGGGAGTGAAGATAGATGGTCGGCAACTACACCACCTCCGCTTTGCTGATGACATCGTTCTAATAACACCAAACATCAGCCAAGCGGCACAAATGCTGGCCAACTTTGACCGTGAGTGTGGAAAGGTAGGACTACAGCTGAATCTTACGAAGACAATGTTTATGAGAAACAGCCTTGTTCCTGACGCTCCATTCGCTCTCAACGGAACCACCATCTCCGAATGCAACAGTTATATATACTTAGGTCGAGAAATCAACATGATGAATGACCTGGCACCTGAGTTGCGCAGGAGGAAGAGAGCGGCTTGGAATGCCTTCAAGAGCATTGAAGAAATAACTAAAAGGACAAAGAACCTCCAGCTACGAGCACATCTCTTTGATTCCACTATTCTTCCTGCATTAACATATGCCTCAGAGACCTGGACCCTACGAAAACAGGATGAGAACGCTATTCGGGTCTCTCAAAGAGGAATCGAAAGAGCTATGCTTGGAATATCATGATTCACTCAAATGAGAGATAGAATCCGGAGTTCTGATCTTCGTCAACACTCAAGAATCAGGGACGCTGTCTCATTTGCCAAGACATCAAAAATCAGATGGGCTGGACATGTAATGAGGTTTACAGACAACTGCTGGACTAGAGCCATTACTGATTGGATTCCACGAGACATCAAAAGATCACGTGGACGCCCACCTATAAAATGGTCAGACTTCTTCGTCAAGACCCTAAATGATCGGTTTGAGGCTCTACATGTTCCTAAAACGAACAGATACCATTGGGCTACGCTAGCACGCAACCGGGATGAATGGAGACGTTACTGGCACCCGCTCGAATAAATCGATGAATAACGGGGATTAAGTGATTAAGTGATTAAGTGATTCAAAAGGCAAAGGATCCTGAATGGAACTTTAGTAGAATAATTATATTTACTGTTCTAATTGCTTATAGCTTTAGTAAGGAAAAAAAAATAGGTGTGTAAGAGTTAGGCTGGTAGAGAATTAAAGTGTGATGGAATGACTTTACTGTTATTCTGTTCTCAAGTGATACCATTCCTTCAATATCTTCTGTAGACTATATCATGAAACTAGTCAAGATAGTGCTAGAGGGAAATTGGTTCATTGCTATTTAGTTTTTGTGTGCATTATTTATGTTACTGAAATAGATTAACACATCATAAAGAGAGTCATCAACCCCACTATAAACAGAAAGACCACAACTAGAAAGACCACAGTAATTCAGGCTAATTAATGTCCATTTATTGTTGTAGTATTAGGACATCTTATTCAGTAGATACCTTCCTTCACCTTCTTTCAAGCAAACAGTTTTGGGCATTCTCATTCTAAGTCAGTGTATGACAAATAGAATTTTCTGGGAAATACATATTAACTTCTCAACTTCTGAAAGTCTGATTTCTTTGAAAACCTATTTTCTAACACCAAAATAAGGTTATATTACAACATCATCTCTTTTCAATTAATAAAAGTCATCAGTTTTCAAACAACTCTGTTTCTGGTTAGTGGAGAAAATTCAGGGTCAAGTCATGTCAGACTCCAAATGAATTCTCCTCAGCTTAGTATATTGCTAATACAATGAATTGACTGGGTAAGGTTGGTATCACTGGACTTCAAAGTAGGGATTAGGCAGAGAGAAAGGGGTTAAAAATATTGAGAAGGTGTAGTGCTGGTGGAGGGAGTATAATGATTTTGGTGTGTGACCTCTAGAAGATTCTATAGGTAGTCAATGCCTAGAGTTCAAGTAAATCCTTTGTTTCTATATATGTCCAGAAGATCAGAGTGTTTTCACTCTAAATAAAATTGTTCACTGACAAAATAAAAGTATGCTAATGGAAACAAAACACCAGCCTATTTGAATAGCTTTAGAAGGCCACAGTGATGTTAACCCCTATTAAGACAAAGTACAGCCACCAACAGCACCAGAGAGAATTAATGGCAAAGTGATCATTTTGTACAGGAACACGTTTTTTATTTTTTCTTGAAAAAAATTGATTAGAATATAAGGGAGCTTGTGTGTACAAACAATAGGTTTGTTTCTGCTACTATAGATTGCACA
Organism: Sorex fumeus; assembly: GCF_029834395.1. Lineage (NCBI taxonomy): Eukaryota > Metazoa > Chordata > Mammalia > Eulipotyphla > Soricidae > Sorex > Sorex fumeus. Next base: position 6,637,706 of record NW_026606322.1, on the reverse strand, counting down.
TTTGTTTCTGTGTGCCTCTAAATAATGTTAAATGGGTTTTATTCGTCTAAGGTTGCCTAAATAGAACATTCATCTTTTTAAAAATTATTATTATGCCTTCCTCTCTTTGAGATTTTTTATTCAAATGAGAATAGAATGGTTAGTGACTGTGATCATTAGCTTGCAGAGGCTGGCTTATGAAACAGATTGTTAGTGCCATAAACACAGGCCCATGAATTCTATCATCCAGTCCCTGATGTGGCATGTCAATTCTCAGGGAATAGCTTATCCTAGTGTTTGCTGCTATTCATAAATATATAATGACAATGATCCTTAAGTAAACTTTATCCAAATCACTCAATCCTGCACTAGTAATGATTGTACACCAATAAAAAGCAATGAGAAGCAACTGCTCTACACTGTTCATAATATTAGCCATTATTCAAATACTATGTCACTTGCCTTCCATGGCTAAAATGATGTTTCTGGAATTTGGAAGAAATCATGTATTGCAGAGGAGTTTTGAAATTCTCAAGGTTAAGCAAACAGGGCAAATAAAACCATAATGACTTTAAAGTGAAATGAATAATGAAAATGAAAACATGTTTGACTACTATATATATTTTTGAAGCAAAATAGTTTTATTTAGAGAAATGAAGTGAATGAGAGAGAGAGAAAGGACACATCACAGATTTTGATGTGTCTAGCAGAGAATGCACCAAAGAGCAACATAGTTTAAGAAGTCTCTATTAAAGAGACAAAATTTAGAAAAGGATTTATTATTCAAATCAGCTCTTCCAAGGGATTAAAAATAAACAGATGGAAATACTTTTTCTTTGGGTAATAATTCAACGTTGAATTAATAGCATTTCTCCCTAAATTTATCTCTAAATTTAGCATAGTATCTATCAGTACCAAGATAATTTCATGATTTTATATATAGGAAAAAATGAGAGTAGAAAAGGTATAGCTATTAAATTAATAAAGAAGGTAAATAGACAGTACCAAATACTTAAATGTATTAAACTATATTTGTTATTTGCCACATTTAGTGGAAGCACAATGGGAAAGTGAAATATATATAAAGATAAATAGATGAAGGAGCTTGATATGTGATAGATAAAAAATAAAATTCTATAGTAAATATTTGCAAATACTGGCTAGGGATTGCAAAAGTTTCATTTGGATCATTCTCACATAATGCATGAAATATAATCCCAAATCAAGTAAAGAATAAGCATATAGGAAATAAAATGAAAAAAAAAGGAAAATATGCAATTTCACTCTTTATGTAACTAAAGACAATAAAAAGTATCATGCTTGTATAAATATCTGAAACCACCATTATCCAAATTACCACAAACTAATTCAAAAGAAAAATTATAACTACAAAAAAGTTTTCTAGAACATATGATGCTGTAGGAACCAATACCTTTGATAGTTAAATAATTTTCTTGGTTTAAAATTTTAAACCATTAATAGGAAAATGAAAAACAACATGAGCTGACAATTCATAGGAGCACAAGACACAAGTTCACTGAACATAAGAAAAAAGTTCTAGTTCACTAGGTTAAGTCAGTTTATCCTATAAATTTGGCTTCTTGGTGGGAGTATTAAGCCACATTTGGTTGTTCTCTCTACTTACTCCTTGCTCTGCACTGGGGGCTCACCCCTGGTGGGGTCAGTCACTCCAAGACCTTACTCCTATATCTCTCAAGTCCCTAAATTTGACCACTGTTTCTGAATCAACATAGTAAAATACTTTAAACTGTTATACTATCTAAAAATGTAGTAAAACATTGTGTGTGCATGTACATGTATAGACATATATATCATATATATGATGATATAATAGGCGGGGGTCACACCCACCAACTGGACCCTGGCGCCATGTAATCCCATCAATGGCCAAGACTCAGAGACTATAAAACCCAGCTCCCAGAAGAGAACAGCGCAGAGTCTCCTGCCCCCGTGCCTGGCTGTCCTCGTCGGGGCCCCTTGGAGGGGAGCAGATTGAGTTTTCCTCTCCGCCCTGAACAGGGCTCTGGCAGCCGAAGACCTCCAGAACCAGCCACCACCATGCTGAGACCACTCTCCACACTCATGAAGGTACCGGCAGAGGAACAAAGGCATGCGGGTCCCGGGACTGAGATCTCCAAGCCTGCTTGGATCGGGGCTGAGCATCCTCCACCCAGATCCTCCATATTCCAGTAGGCCGGGGTCATACCCACCAACTGGCCCCCTGGCGCCATATAATCCCATCAGCGGCCAAGACTCAGAGACTATAAAACCCAGCTCCCAGAAGTGGACATCTTATTATCTCATTCCCACTTTGGACAAACTGGCAGGCTACCAAATGTAACCTGCCCACACGGCAGAGTCTGGCAAACTCCCCGTGGTGTACCCAATATGCCAAATACCAGTAACAATGAAGGGTCTTATTCTCCTAACTCTGAAAGAGCCTTGAATATGGTACTTTTTAAAAAAAAATCTCAAGGCTAGCATGAAGGAGATGTTACTGGGGCCTGCTCGAGGCAACCGACGAATAACAGGATGGTCGTGATGATGATATAAGTCAGTGCACTTTGACATCATTTGCTAATATCTAAAATAAGTGAATTACTTATAATACTTTAACTCAATAATCGTACTTTTAGAAGTTTATCGTAGACATTCTCAAATTTTGCAAAATATATGTTTAAGAAAGTTCATTATGATGTTCTTTAAAATAAGAAAACAAAGCAACAGAGAACAAACTATAGAAGTCAAAGTCTAAAAATGATCCAAGTTTACAATCTAACTGATTAAATCCTGTGCAGTAATTAAAATGGAATACGTATATTTATAATTTACTTAACCTGCTGTGCTATCACTCCGGTAGCATAGTGGTAGGGCATTTGCCTTGCACGCAGCCAGCCCGACCGAGCCAGGTTCGATTCCTCTGGGCCTCTGGGAGAGCCCGGCAAGCTACCGAGAGTATCTCACCCACATGGCAAAGCCTGGCAAGCTACCCGTGACATATTCGATATGCCAAACACAGTAACAAGTCTCAAAAAAAATGGAGACGTTAGTGGGCCTGCTCGAGCAAATCGATGAACAACGGGAGGACAGTGTGTTATAATATACTTACTAGCTATGATACTGTATGCAACTGAGTATATCTCAATTTCAATTTCATTGTTTACTCTTTATATATATATTATATATATGCTTTTGTAAAAATAATGTTACACAATACTTTTCTAAACCCATTCAACCTACCTGATAAGAAACTTCTGGGAGCTGCCAGTTTTCTCCAATTTACAGTTTAAACTTTAAGTGCCACCAATAACTTTGATTCCATTCGTCCACATCAGCTACAAGGACAACCTGTTAAAGTTTTTTAACCCTCTATGTATTTGTCTTCTTAAATTTTACCAGGGACAAATAAGAACATGAGAGAAGAAGGTAGACTGAATAATTTATACTGAAAGATGTATGAGTGTTACAGATCAATGAATGTCATAGATTAGCTAAATGTTTAAACTGCATTCTATAAATAACCAGTTTTAAGCATCTAGTAATATGGGCAAAAATAAAATCTATCATTTATATCAATAAATCAGTCCTATTCAGTCTTTCTATGCAAATAGGAAAGGGCCCAGGATGGAAAGTTTTTTTAAGCAAAATATTTCTCTTCAGTGTTACAGGAATGAAAAATAAAGCATTACATCTGCGAGATTCATTGGTAAGACTATAGTACTCCCTGCTGTGCATTAGATGATTCTAACCAAGATGAGTACAACAAGGTTTTGAGCTGTTTCTGTGGAATGATATTTGTCTCTGTATTCTACCTAAGACCTTTTCCTATTTTATCTGTTCACAACAAAACTTTGTCACAAAGTTCAAAGTTCTTACACACACAGGCCCAAAAATTGCCAGTATATTTACTGCTAAATTGAAGTCACTTACTCCTTAAGCCTCAATGTTCTCATCAGGAAAAGATATTAAAAACCTATGGCAAACTAGGTTTGATGAAAAAATTAAATGATGGGAAAAATTTAATAAAGCTTAGTTGGCATTTTACCTTCTTGTGCATATTAAATGTTCAAGCAATGTTATTTTTAACTTTATTTTGATCAACTGTTTATAAATGTTCATCTAATGTAGAGTTTGTATGACTTTACCTTTATTCTTCCACAAAGCTCTCTCATAACTGTCACTGTCACTGTCACTGTCCTCCCATTGTTCATCAATTTGCTCAAGCGGGCCCAGTAACATTGTGAGACTTGTTACTGTGTTTGGTACGTCACGGGTAGCTTGCCAGGTTTTTCCGTGTGGGTGAGATACTCTCAGTATCTTGCCAGGCTCTCCGATAGGGGTGGAGGAATCGAACTCAGGTTGGCCGTGTAGGCCACTGCAAGGCAAACGCCCTACCCTCTGTGCTATCGCTACAGCCCTTTCCCATAACACTATAAACAATTATATAGGGCAACTGTGCACACTCTCTTTTAGTCTTCTCTTTCCATTATGTAGTCCTTGCAAATTTCCAGTGAAAATTTTTATCTTAGCTTTCTGACAGCTGGAATGATGCAGAAATTCCTGGTTATGATATTTACTGTATGTGTCATACAACTGAGTAACTAGTTAACCAGCCACCCAAGGAAGCAAATAACAAGCTGATCAGAACTTATGGCAACAATTGCTGTGGGTCGATTTGAGAACTCACCATCTTATTAAGTATGTTTAGCCCTTTCTCAAGAAGAGACACTGTGACTACAAGTCATAATTTCCTTTCAGTATAGGAGCTTTGTACAAATGGATGAACTAAGAAAGAAGAGGCTTATTTTCTCAACCTCAGTAAATAATACACCAAAATAAATAAATACACTTACATATTTTTAATGTAAATAAATATCTTAGGAGTAGGTTGTTTGCAAGTGAGAATCCACAGATTTAATCTCCAGTGCTGCTGGGTGGATCTAGTATGACACTCACAGGTCTGCTGTTCAGGCTGGACAGCTCTTTTGTCTGTGATCTGCAGCACCACAGGTGATTTCTGGATGCACCATAGTAAGGTGTGTGCTGAGCTGCAACTAAAGATTGTGACTCCCTAGCAAACATGTTTGGTGACTCCCAGTGAGAATTAAAATTATAATGTGTCTGATCATTACAGTTTAAAGAGTGCATCTCCTAGAGGTACACTGAAACCAAGTGTGCAAGCAGCACTGAAATGTGGTGTTTGGCTAAATGTTTGAGCACTGCAACCAAGTGTGTGGCCCTTGGTTCTCACAAAAACACATCAACAGAGGAAAATGAAGCCTTATAGTCAATAAAGCGACCAAAAAATTCACTAAATTATGCCCATACCTCATCAATAGTTGATTTATGCCTGTTAAGTAAATAAAATAAAATAAAGACATAGAAACTTATGCAGACATTGTGTGTGTGTGTGTGTGTGTGTGTGTGTGTGTGTGTGATAGGAAATTTGGCCCAGGTTCTCATTATGTAAACTGTGCTTTATACTACTATGCTACATCCTGGCGCTTGTGCTAATTTCTTTTGAGGAGAGAGAGAGAGAGAGAGAGAGAGAGAGAGAGAGAGAGAGAGATGCTTTTTTGTTTTTTAATTTTTGGGTCACACCCACAATACACAGGGGTTACTCCTGGCTCTGTACTCAGGAATTCCTCCTGGTGGTGCTCAGGGGACAATATAGGATGATGGGGATAGAACCTGGGTCGGCCACATGCACGGTAAATGCTCTACCCACTGTACTCTCTCTCTAGTCCCAAGAGAGATGCTTTTTCCAAAGTGGAGAGACAGCCCAGTATACATCTCAGCTTTAAAATATGAAAATTCACATTTTGAGGCCAGAGTGATAGAACAACAGATAAGGCACTTGACTTGCAAGCAGCCGACCAGGATTGGATCCTGGCACATAAGTTTCCCTGAGCATTGCCAGGAGCGATTCCTGAGCACAGAGCTAGGAGTAACGCCTGAGCACCACTGAGGGTGAGGCAAAATACAAACCAACAGAAAATAAAGTCTGGAGGCATACGTCTCGAGAAGGGAGACGCAGAGATGCCGGTGCCTGCATTCAGTGGTAGCACCCGGCACAGACAGACGGACAGCAATCACATACACCTTCTTTGTTCAAAGTTGGTTTATATGGAGTTTTTTTCCCCAGCCATACCCAGCGTGGGGTTGTACTGTTAAATATCTGTGATTATATATCACCATATCAGAAAAAGTAAATTTACGTTTTAAAACCATGTCTACACCTTAATGCGGCTGATTTGTTTGTATTTTTACCACAGTGCTAGCCTCAGAATACCTCAATACAAAGATATTTTATGGAAATTTTGATTGGAGGAAAGGACTTTCCTTGCCACTGTTTGAACAAAATAAGCACTTTTCTCCGGAGTTGAGGGGTGCATATGGGATGACCTTTTAAGGTGGCATTTTTATTGTCTGGTCCATCTCATGGCCACTCTATTATCATTTTTCACAGAGCAAGTCAGTGTAGGATAAACACAAACCAATTCTAACAAGAAAATCTTTCAGCTGTTTTCTACATGATCAAAGGAACAATAGATAATCCTTAAATTGCCCTGGTTCTTTACTCTAAAATGGAGTTTGTTTGGTTTTTTTTTAACCTATACAACAGTTGAAGAAGATCAAGTTTGTCATCTTAGAATTCTGCTATTACTAAGTTTCATTGATGTTGAAAACTGGTTATGATATATTTTAACTAAAATCTTATTATGAAAACTTTCCAGGAAAAAAAAATTTAGAGCCAAGCTTCTGTTGAGGGTTTTTAATACAGAGCAGAAAGCACAGGGTTGTAGAGAGCCTCGGCTGAAGAACTGCTTTCCAGATTCTGCCTGAGGCTTCATCTATCCTGCTGTGTGACCTGGGAACGTCCCATCACCTAGCTTAGCTTTAATTCTATTCATCCTCTTTAAAACGGAGACAACGACCCCTGTCTTCTGAGTTGTTGGACAGAGCAGGTGTTCTGAACTGAACATCAGCTGTCATTATGAAAGGGCCATGAGAAATCAGTGCAAAGGCAATGAAAGAAATTCACTCTTTTAAAACCTGAAAAAAATCAACCTGTCTGAAATAGTGGCATACTTCGTAAGCATAGCTTATGCAAGGATAGCCAGCTGCACATTTTGTACAGCTGCACTATTGTACCCCTAATGTGAAGATGCTCATTTAACATCAACCAATTAGCTGCAAGGTTATTGCAGCTATTTTCTCTGGAAGGATCCTTCTCTCTCGTATTTCTAAATAAATAAATAGACAGTGTGACTGATTAAAAACTCTTATCGCCTTACACAACAGGCTCTGGTTTGATTTCTCCTTTTAACTGCAGTGAGGTCACACTCCTGTGTTTGTGACATAGCAGTGGGTTGCCATGGAGATGATAGCTTTATCAGCAACTCCACTCTGCAATGACTTCACAGCAAGGTTACCAAGAAGCAGATGGGCTGTGAAGGAGACAAACCCCTTGTCTAAACACAAATAGCATTGATAATTAATTAGCTGAAGCAGCAGGGGAAATTATGAAAATGTGTGAAAGGTAAAAGGATTTCTATTTATTAGAGATTTGATAGTTTCACCAGAGGAAAGCCATAACCCTCCCGCATGAGAGATGGTTGCTCGGTGGACTGAATAAATACTGTAACAGTAACTGGTTTCAGTGTGATGAGGCTCAACTTCTAGAGGCATAAGCTTGTGAAAATATTAAATAAGTTTCTATCACTGTTTCAAAGGTCCAAAAAAGAGATCTGTAATGCAAAATAACCTCAGATTATTAAGAAAGTGTATCAAAGTACTATGGTTTTTAGAATTGCACTAGGAGTACACCAATTCTCTATATGAAAATGTCTTTTTTAATGGTAAAGAACTTACTGATTTGATTTGGGGCCACACCCTGTAGTGTTCACAGCTTAATCCCGAAGGGGGTTGTGGGAACCTATGAGATGTCAGTGATCAAATCGGTCAGTGTGTGCAGGACCAGTGTCTACCTGCTGTGCTATCTCTCAGCTACTGCCTTGCATTTATATTTAATATGATATACCATATACTAGGCGACCTACATAACAGAAAGTTATTTTATTTTCATAGTCCTAGAGGGAAGAGTCCAGATCAAGATCTTTAGAAGTCTGTTCTTGGCTTATGCTAAGTGCCTTCTTCCTGAGTCCTCACACGGTCTATGTACTCTCTGTGCATAAACATATCTTATGACTGTGAGTTAAAATTTGCTTCTCTTACCGGGACGCAAATCAGATTGATTTATAGGGTGACCCTGAAACATCACTTTAACTTTATCACCTTTATAAAAACTCTGTTTCCAAATACAGTCAGATTTTAAGTGATTGGGACTTCAACATAGGACAATTGAGCCCAAATACTACCCCTACTTTATGAATAAAATGCATGTAACTAAGCATTGTATACATGTGTTCCAATGCAGATTTTCAACTCTAAAAGTATTTTATTATTATTTTATTTTTATAAGGTAGTTTGTATAGTGGCTAGGGCATTTGCCTTGCACTCGGCTGACCTGGGTTCAATTCCTCTGCCCCTCTTGGAGAGCCTGGCAAGCTATCGAGAGTATTTCTCCCACATGGCAAAAGCCTGGCAAGTTACCCGTAACATTCAATATGCCAAAAACAGTAACAAGTCTCACCGTGGAGACATTACTGGTGCCCACTAGAGAAAATCGACGAACAATGGGAGGACAATACTACAGTGCTATAAAGTAGTTTACAATATTTGATTACATTCACTATTCAAACACTAATCCCTCCATCATTACACCTTCCCACCATCATATTTCAGGAGTTTCCATCTGGAACCCCAACCCCTGCCCCAAAGCAGACCGAAAATAATTTATTTTGTATTGTTTGTGATGAAAAAGAAAACGCTGAAAATGATCCAAAAATTTTCCTTAGAGGAGAATGCGTGAAGATTGTTGTATTTCACCCAGGGTCCATTAAGCCCTTTATAAGAGATTATTAACATGTTGCAAAGGTTGCTTAAACATATATCTGTAAAAATATATTTCCCTCTAAGCTTGGTTGCCTTTTACTTTAAGCCCCATCAAATGTAATGCACTACTCTTGGAATATTAGTGGTGTGAGGTATGACATGTTGTGCAGCCGCAAATGTGGCCGTGAAGTTCTGGAGATTTTAGGCTGCCGGGGCTGGGTCCTTGGGGCAGGAGGGAAACTCATTTGCTCCCCTCTGGGTCGCCCTGAGTGAAACAAGACTGGCACGGGGTCAGCAGAGTGGCTATGCAAGCCGTGTGTTTTTTTCCGAGAGATTTGTAATGTGTCTCTGGATCATGTCTTTCGATGAGATGATGTGGCACCAGCCAGACCACCTGTAAAAGTATTTAACTCCCCAAATCACAATAAGCTGGATACATTGGAGCATATCAGATGACTAGATCTTCTGCAAATGCTACATCAGACATTATTTTCACCTTCATTTTAATCCTCTGACGAGTTCCTTTATAGATCCCTGTTATTCAGGGTTTTTTTTTTTTCCTGACCATCGTCCCCTTCTGGCAGAATTAATCTTTTACTTAGAAGTTTTCATATATTATTAAAGTGCTTCTCTTGGCCTAATTATATCTGGATATTATCCTTTTCTCATAGGAAATTATAACCGAGATAGGGCAGGATCCAGTTTATATTATTGCTTCTATCACCCATTGTTTCCTCAGTGCACTTGAAAATTGTAAGAAATGAAATGAGAATTAAGAATAAAGGGTCAGTGAGGGTACCTGTGCCTTGTACGCACTTGAACCCAGTTCAAACTTCAGCACTCCGTGACCCTCAGTCATTGTTGTCAAATGTGTGTGGCTTCTAAGAGTCACAAGAGTGACCAAATAGTTCCTAGAACTGTAGGATATTAAGCAGCACTATATTCTGGTGCCTAGCATCTGTTGGCCTAGCCCAGTTGGCCAGGAATCACAAGAGTCACCTTTACATCTCTTGAGCACCACTTGAGAGAGCCCTCTTTCAAAGTTAATATTCTAAAATATCCTAAAAATCAAAACATTAAGAGCTAGCAAAAGGTGTGGATAGATAGATATATGCACGGAAGCATTCACTCTGAAGTACAGCTACTCCACAGTCGAAGGATCATCATACTTTGAAATAGCCTCACATTGCACATAATCTACAGTGATGGTTCTATAATGAATAAGTGTGTTTGGAAGCTAGCTGCTTTCTCCAATGATAGGGGCAACTATGTATAATTCAAAATGTGAATCATGCACTCTACCACATTAGCTAAGTTTCTTTTATGGATAAGAGGTTGATAAGTATGGGTTACTTCCTTTGTGTTAGCTCATATTTTAATGCTACATAGTTAGGTAATTGTCAAGACCTTCAGGTTTGAAAGAACTAAAGATGAATATATTCAAATGTGTTTCAGTGTCCTATCAACAAGACTGGAAAAATTCTTCTTTACCCTATGTGGTCTGAGATATATGAATGGTTTCAAATGTTATTTCAAAAAGCAGGGGAAGGATGCATCATCCTATCAAAATCAAACCCAAACTATAAAAGTAGGTGAGGACTTCTCCTAAGACTATATGTATAATATTTACAAAATCAACCTAAAGTAAAAAAAATACCATCAAACACATCCTTGATAGCTTCATCTATAGGTCTTGAATTTTGTCCAGGAAAATTGACTCAGTTAATCATCCCTGATTCCTCACTGTAATTTCTACTACTCAGATAAATAAGGAAAAAAAGATCTTTTCTACCATGTTATGCCCAATATCAGACATTTTTACAATATATGCAAATGTATATATGTGTAGATTTGACATGTCATAAACACTGCTGGCTGATGCCTTGGCTAAGTTATTTTCTTTTTTTGGTTTTAGTTATTAAATATTGTAGGATAACATTGTTTCTTCCTTCCTGCATAGCCTCAGGTAGTTTAGGTTTATTGGGTTGCTCCCATCACAGTGTTCCCATACCTCTGTGTTTATTTGTAACTTCTTTCTTTGTGCTCTGTTTGTCTCTTCTCCTTAAGTCCTTTGCATAGTTTATTCAGAGCAAAGTCCTTTATGTATGGACACAAGAAGACAGTAAAGGCTATGCTTTTGTAATATGGGAGTTTATTGACTCTCGATGATATTTGCCTCTTGGGCATTTGTTTTCTTGACCTAAGGTTCAGCTGCCATTTCTTCCTAGCACCCCCAAAGGCAGGGTCCCGACAAGGGACTGGATGGACTCAGGGCAAGGGGTGAGCTATTTGCTACCCTGGCATCAAGATGGGCCTGGCCAAAGTGTCTAATGTTTAACTATAAGTTAAGAGCTTGGTTATGGACAAATGCTGTCATGATCCAAAAAAGTAATAACTAGATTTGTATCCTGCTAGCATTAGGGATGATTAATCTGGCCTGAGACTGTAGTCTGAGTCTGTGGCGTGATGCTCCCAGGAGGGGTGCCCTACCAGCCTCTTACTGTGCCCATACAAAAATAACTAATATTAAAATGTTGATTGAGTTATTGGACTGAGGAAAGGAGAAAAACACCTTAAGAGGTATTTTGCCCTTGGGCAGTCAGGAAGGGCTTTGGAATACTCCTAGGTGGTGTTTTAGCCCTTGAGCCTGATGGGCAGTAGGAAAGGCTTTCTTATGTTGATTTGGTACCAGACTGGGTATAGTGTGGGCCCAGAGGGCAAGGTGTGGAGACACAAGTTGGGGTAGAGAGTTCTGTAGGGGAGAGGCAGAATCCAGAGAAAATGAGCAACTAGGAAGGGTGTGTGAGATGAGAGAGACAGGAGTTGAAGAGAGGAGAGAAAGAGCAGGGCTGCGAGATGGAATGCAGAGAGACTAACAAGGGGGACAGAGAGAGAAGAATGTAGAAGAAGAACACAGGAGCAGGAGTGTGGAGAGAGCGAGTCCATGCAGGGAGATGGAGCACAGAGAGATGAGGGGAGAGACAGGAGGAGACGGGAATGAGGAGCAGAGTGAGACTGGAATGGGGGTGGGGGGCTCAGAGAGACTGGAACAGGCCCGTAGGGAGAATGGAGTAAATGGTAACTGATTAATCAACCGGTTTGGCCCTCATTTCCTCCTCTGTCTGCTGCATGGCCCCAGCTGCCCCAGCTGGTGGAGCAGCCCGAGGGCCCCCCCCTACGCCGGGTGTGGAAAGGGAGAGCTGCTGGGCCACTCGGATATTATACAAAATATGATTTTATTTTGGAAGCTATAAGCCAAATACTTGGTGCTCTGCAGTTGATGGAATTTGTGGAGTGGTACATACACTTTCCAGTATTCTTGAAAGTTTTCATGTCTTTTAAACTGGCTCTATCTAGCATCCAAATATATAGCCATAAAACAACAAAACTTTAGTTAAAGAAATGACTTTATAGATGTAGTTTCATATCCAGGGATTACAAACGTAGATTTTTGAAACTTTAGATATATAGGTGATAGACATGAACTCATGTTTATACAGGATGAGAATAAGTAATTTAATATGCTTTACTTAACACACCGCCCTTCTTTACTTTGAATAGGATATGAACCCAGTGTGGTAACACTCATTATCACAAACATCTGAAGCTCTAATTGACGGCTCTATGTCTTTGAACAATTAAAAATGGGAGAAAATTTAATTATTACTTGTTGATATGTAGATCTAAAATAAAATTTATCCTAAACATAGACTTTTTATTGATACTAACCAATAAAAATGTTTGGACTGTGTAATGTAGTTTAATATTTGAAGACGACCACTGGACTAGAGCCCTTACCAACTGGATTCCAGGAGACGTCAAAAGAACGCATGGACACGTGGCTGCCCACCTACGAGATGGTCAGACTTCTTCGTCAAGACCCTGAACGCACGGTTTGAGGCTCTTTGTGTTCCTGGTGTGAGCAAATGCCATTGGACTACACTAGCATGCAACGGGGATGAATGGAAACATTACTGGTGCCCGCTCGAACAAATTGATGAGTAACAGGATGTCAAGTGATCAAGTGATCAAAAATAAAATAATTGTGATTAATGTTCAGCAAGGACTTGCAATATTAAGGTCGCTTAGCTAATTAAATTCCTCCCTATCTAAAAATAAAAAGGGACATTTGGAATCCAGAATTACTGCTTTTTATTTGCCTCATTCTTCATATACAAACAATATGCAAGTCTTTTTTTTTGTTTTATTTTTGGACCCTGCCCACCAGTACTCAGTGCTCAGTCCTGGTCCTACACTCAGGAATCATACCTTACAGAGTTCAGGGGACCACATGGGGTGCCGGGGATGAAATCTCAGACAAGGACACTGTATGCCAGGCAAGCATTCTACCCTCCATACTTTATTCCCAACCATGGAGAAGATACTTAATTTTAAATACTACGTCTACAGATTTTTGTGAATGTCATACTAAGCTAAATTATTTTAATTTTACATCAAATTGATATGCATTCCTATTATTCATTATACTACTTTGTTTTAGAGTTACCTTGTTAGGGAGAAATAAAGATACTTTTTGTCTCTTTCTTTCATATTTATTTCCTACTTGTTGGGGGAAAATCTCTGATAAAATAACGTTTTCCCTGTTCAGTAAAGACTGCAGGATTGAATTCTTACTAATATGGTACTATCCAGTCTCCCTCATCCCCTCAACTTCAGCCTCTAGCTCTGACTTCTGACCGGAGACACCAAAGAGGAGATGATATATAATTACATGTCCAAAGGGATTTTAAATTATGTGAATATCTATCTATCTGGAAGAAAAGTGTTGCCATCTATCCTGTTCTCAGTCAGAGGTGATGAGAACTTTGGGGAGTGAGAAGAACTTTGATATGGTTTAAAATGAATGACCTAGAGATGGAATGATTTATATCCACTATCTGATTTTCTCAGAGGAAGTAACTAATTTCCAAAGTCTGAAAACAAAGAAAATGAGATTATAAAACAAATTTTAAAGATGAAGCTAAAAGCACTCCAGAATCAAAAAAGGATATGTTTTCTGTGAGTCAGCTGTCACAACGTTAACCCTTCCATCTGTTGTTGTACATTGGAAGAACGAGGATTAAAAAAAAGAAAAAACTACATCTAGCTGAGTAATTTGATTTTCATGTTTTTGTGAGCTGGGGAGGCACGCCTGCCTTTCTCTGTGTGTAAGCATTAAGACTGACAATTAATCCTAATCCCTTAAGCAATCAAACATGTTTTGGGGACCACACTAAAGCCACCTCAGATGGGACACTATGCTAATGACATCTACTGTGCCAGATTGGTGATGAAGTACAAGTACTGACAGTAAGAAGAAGTGGACTCTCTTCTTAAATGTATTTATGTATAAAACTAACCGAGCATCTTATGAAAAGTTTTTTGGAGAGATTATTGAAGTGGTATTCAAGACGTGCTCTTGGTAAGAGATGCTGAAAAACAGAAACTTAGAGAAATTTAATATACACAAAGATTAGTTTGGCTTTAAAGAAAACCACCTGCATCTTCTATAGGGGCATAAAATTGATGTGTGCTGGAAAGGTTTGAAATGTCTCCTCTGAGATCCCTACACCAGTTATTCTCACAGCTGTTAATCAGTTCATGCAATCAATGTCTACTACATGTTTGTACTGAAATGTGTTATTTTGTGTGTGTGATTGAAATCAAAGAGAGCACCAAAGACCTCAGTGAATATAGATCCACTGTTCTTTGTCCTGTTTCCTGCTGCTGATCTTCACTGAGTGATGCCATTGATACCTTCTCCTTCTTACATGGGATAAAAATATGGGTAGGAGACACAGTGAAAGGAAATATTTGACTACTGCAATGATTTCTGCATCACATACCCAATGTTCTTGAAATTCCCCTATTTGAAGACATCAAATTTTTTGCAGAGATGCTTAAGAGATTACTGAGTTTCTTTTTCCCATTCAAAATAGAACAGTCAACAAAATGTTTCTCTGCCCTTGTTATCATCTCCTGAATGTAAGAATCTTCTTTATCTTCTATTTTCTTTATGTTTATGGCAATAAGCAATCGTAGATGGGTAAGTTTCTGGGATATTAAAAAAGTAAAGGGAAGATCAGTGCAAATTATTGTCTTCAATTGTTCGTACATTTCTCCTTTGTATTATAAGTGGTTCTAACAGACTTATTTATATATAATATATAAATCACGCTTTATTTATGCAAATTCATCATTTTAGAGATACATACCTACACAAATCAGTACAATACTCATCACCTCCAACAGTTTTCCTGTGCCTTTCTGTTGTTTTTTTGTTTATGAGCAGTTGATATCAGTAGGTTTTTGGGGTTAAGTGGGGGTTGACCATACCTGGTGGTGTCAAAAAAGTATTTTTGTTCAGAGGTCACCACTGGTGGTGTTCAGAAAACAATTTACAAGGTCAGGAATTAAATCAGGATTGGAATTATGGAAAGTAAGCTACTTATACCCTAAACTTTATAACTATATGTTTTTAAATTCACACCTTTCACCTTAACCTAACTTCTGCTCAACCTTACTTTTATCAAATGATCAGATTAATCTTGATTGCATTATATAGAAAAATATCTAAGCATATATCCTCTATGAAAATAAGTACAAATATTGGCTGAGTAATAATACATTATAAAATCTACATGAAAATAACAGGAGAATTAATACTTCAATATTTATTTATAATCCTTACATTCAATAAGTATTCAATATCTATTGTATGCTATACTAGATTCTGGGGATCCAAAAGGAAATATAAGAAAAAGATTATTCCCTCAACATATTTTACTGAAACATAACTTTATCTATAGAAATACAATTTGATACAGTTATACATTTTGTTAAACTTGGTTATTTTCTTTTACGAGATGATGTACCAAATTGAACATAATTAAGCAAAGCAAAAGAAAATCACTTTGTAAAGATTCTATTCTCTGTGTTTCTTAAATACTCCTTGGATTCTAACTCTACATAAATGGTCCCCAACATTTCAGAGGCCTGTTTCTGTGTTCTTTTTCTATGAGCGATTTCTCATAGACTTGTACTATAAACAATAGAGCTACCTTTCATGAATTACTTACAGAATCAAATACTATTTTCGTATCTCTTCTCATCACTCAGCTCAGTAATTGAAGTCTAAGCGCTACAACTATTCTTTTGTCTAAGTGCTACAACTATTCTTTTCCCTTTCTTTGTTTTTCATTTCTTCACATTCTTTGTTTTGTGCCTAATGCACAAAAAAGAAACCAGATGATAGAAAAGTAAAATTATAGGATAGAAATACAACCATCATTCAAATATTCTTCAAGTCAGTAGTATGGGCTTTGAATGGTACTGCTTCTTAGTATTATAATGAAACATATGCCTTGAGATCTTTGACCAATATGCCTTTTTGGTTGAAGATTTACAGATTCCCAATTCTGTAAACCTTCAGTTTCCTTTTAAGAACAGCTTTACTTACTGGTATGATAAGATTCTTAATCCTTTTTCATTTTATTATTATGTGTAAGTGATTGCATGTGTGATGCAAGAGAACTGGTGTCCTAGTTCACTGCTGCTTCCTGTGAGTCTTTTATACTTTGCTGTGGAGCTCTCTTCCTGACCCAACTTCTGGTAGGTGCTAGGTAAGTGTGGTGCCTATAGTTTTCAGTCACTCTTTAGAAAGGGCTTAAGGTACATAACTTTGCATGTGACCAATCCTGGTTCAACACGCATCACTGCATAGTCCTCCAAGTAACATGGTGCAGCCCCAGAAGGCCCAAGTAATCTCCAATATCTCAAGATCCAAGACTCTGTACCCTCTTATTCCTGTATTGAACCAGTGGCCATTTAGCAAGGAACCCACGTGTCGGGGGTGAGGAAAGGATGGGCAGGAAGCAGGAAGAGACATTAGTAAAGGAGGGATATGGAACACATGTAAACATGAAATATTTCTGCCTAAACTTTTTCAGTCTACCCTGGAATTTAGCTGCTAGGAGTTACTCTCAATTGGCTGGGCATATGTAGAGTCTGCATCCCACCTGAAATGTTTACAGAATGTCTCAAATAGTTTTCTCTCAAACGAAATAACTGTCCACAAGTGGCAGTGCTTGAAGGGTAATTCTGGCTCAATGCTCAGGGATCTCGTCAGAGTGCTAGTTATTCGCAGAGACAAAGCCTTGGCATTCATACAATGCATACACTAGGGTAATCTTTCTGGTCCACAATCTTGATAGAGGTGGTCTTCCTGACATTGCATTTTCTGGCCATGGATTAATTAGGCTCACTAAAATAAGTTTTCTTTACAATTATTTTAAGTTAGAAGCTCAGAAATATCACATTTTTTCTTGATATCTTTCAGTATCAGGGTTCTTAGGAACCATTAAAGGACCAGTTCAATTTCTTGGAATTTGATGCTGAAATTATTGTTACAATATAGTCATTGTCTGGCAATGTCTAAATGAGATAAAAGAAATCCCAAAGTGTGTGCGTATATGTCATTGAACACTTAGTCAAATAAAATTAACTTAGTTATTACTTGAGAATGCAACATTCTCAAATGCTCACATATCTCACCCTCTTCTCTGGCATGATTCTTTAATAAACAGTTAAGTTTCAAAGCAGTTATGAAGAAAAAGGAATGTCTATCATAAACCAATCGTTTACCTATGTTAAATAATATAGTCTCTCTAAAAATGGCAGGCCAGCATGAGTTAAATACATTTCTCACTTGATAAATACACTAATAATAATAATCTGTTAAAGATTTACACTTCCTGAGAAAATATTTTCTATAAATATCACTATACTATTGTTTAATAATAATTACAGGTTACTAAGAGAGTAGGCCTCTGGTGTAACTAGGCAAGCGCACTTAGAAAATAGATCCCCTGAAGGCATTTCTGCAATTAATAATGGAGACTGACAGATCTTCTCATGGGCTACAGCCAGGTACAAATAGATTACCTCACTTTAATAACTGTTTAATTTGTTCTGCTGTACTAATCATGCCACACAAATTGCTGCTTCTGTCTCTTGGTAACAAAGTTTATGGCAGTTCAAGAGGCTGGGTGGCATGGGTTACTATTCCTATCTCTCTCTATCCCAGCTCCTATTCTTAGTCTTTTCCATCTCTATCCTGTCTTTCTTATGACTCTAACCCAAATAGAGATCTGGACAATTTGTTTCTCTGGAAGCCTTTTGATCATGATGAGAAAATTAATTGATCAGATCTCTAGAGTATCAGGTGCAAGAAGAAACATATGATCCATTCCTGTGATTAGGGAACTTACACAGCATGAATGGTGTACCTCATTATACACAAATGAGTTAGGGTCATATGATGTAACGCTAAAACGTTTACAAGCAAGGAAATGTTAACTGACCGATGGAATAGCGAAGAAATTAGAGCTGTCATGAAAACAATATTAAAAAAATGTGTATGTCAGTATAAACACCACCTGCACTCTAATGTTCATTGCAGTACTATTCACAATAGCCAAAATCTGGAAACAACCTGAATGCCTGAGGACAGATGAATGGATAAAGAAACTATGGCACATCTATAGAATGGAATACTATGCAGCAGTTAGGAAAAATAAAGTCATAAAATTTGCTTATAAATGGATGGACATAGAGAGTATCAAGTGGAGTAAAATGAGTAAGAAGGAGAGGAGCAGATGTAGAATGACTGCATTCATTTGTAGTATATAAAACTGTACAGTAGAAGACTAATATCCAAAGTCATGGAGACAAGGACAGGGAGGACTAGTCAATGGGTATGATGGGAGGAATATTGGGGACACTGGTGCTGGGAATTGTACACTGGCGGAGGGATGGGTGTTGGAACAAAGTATGACTGAAACCTAATCATGAACACATTTATAACAGATTTGCATGGTTCTATCACAGTGATTCAATATTTATTTTTTAATTTAAAAAATGTGTATGCGGGAAAACATTGATATACAGATTCTGTCATGTGTATTTGGAAAACAAGCACATTTAATGACTCAGGCATAGAAGGCAACTGTTTCTACTCCAATCTGTCATATATAACTTCTGTGATTGTGTATGTTGAGTGTTTGGACATCAGCCTTAGCCTTTATGTTTTTGCTCCACCAGTTGGAAAAGCTACAGAGAATCATGAAACACTTTACATGGTGGCTGCAACTTATTTAAAAATTACTAAGTTACCTGATGCCCTCACACCTTTGTGTCTTTAAGCACACTATTGTGATTTGTGTGGATAATGATGTTCAGAGCCAAGAGTCACTATAAAGGTGGGGAGAGTGACAGTGCATTGGATAGGGCAGTTGTTTTGCATGTGATTGATTTGGGTTCGATCCTTGGCATCCACCCAAGTCCTGAAATGATTGATTTCTGAGTGTAGAGTCAGGAATAAACCCTAAGTATAGTCAGGTATGGCCTAAGAAAATCCAAAACATATAAAGCATTAGAAAGACACCACCTCTAAAATGAAGCTTATATTCCTGTACAGAGCAATCAGAACCTGATCCTCTCAATGTAATGCTTTACCGCTTTGTACTTACTGCTATTGAAAATCAGATACTATATTCCTCTATAAAAGGCAAACAGTAAACACTGCTTCCCGTTTCTATCACTTTTACAGACTGATTCTATGCAACTTATTACTGAAAATAAAAAAAATTAATTTTATTTGAAGTAATATGCCTTAAAATATTATAAAACATCTATTATCAAATATTTGAAGTAGTATTATTTACAAAATTATAGATATGTGTTATAAAATAAAATATAAATAGCATATGACATAACATGCCATGTATGTACATATAATTTATTGTATGCACATGTATGATATAACATGAAGTATTGTATGTAAACATGGCATGACATATCATATATTATACATTGAATAACAATGTTGTAAATAATATTGTTCGTGGATTGGAACAATAATATAGTCAGTAAGGCACTTGCCTTGCACATGTCCATCCCAGGTTCTATTCCTGGCACCCCATATGGTCCTCCAAGCAATCCTGGACACAATACCGGACCAGATATACCACTCTCCATATATTAGAACTATGTCCAACATCCTACCCTACTTTCACTTGGCATCTATACTCCATTCTTAGGAACACATATGTACTTTCTGTTAGCACCAATAACTCTGTTAACAGTATTCACATTTTCCTTTTACTTGCTGTCTTTTACATATATATTTTTTGCATTTAAACAATTTTTCTCTTCCATTTTTAATAAAAGATCCCAGTCAAATCGCCTCTATTCTCCAGTGTGCCCTTTTAAAACCCGATTTTTCTCAGCATGCTTGCTGCTTCTATAGGCTTATAGTTCAGGAAGAAACCTAGTCTTATTTATTGATAGATAACACTAGTACTCAGTGAGTTCCTGGATTATATTGATATTCAATTATCATCAGTTTGACATTGCCATTTGACCTTTGTTGCTGGGTTCTGTGAGCGTGTGAGGGACAGTTTCTAAATTATGGCTGAGGGCAGATGCTTTGCTGAGTTCTTGCCTAGCTACAAAGTAATAAATACCAAACACTCAACAAGAAAGAAATACAAGAAAGAAGTAATAAAAAATAAATAAAATCAATCCCCAAAATGTTATTCAATAAAATTAACATAAAAACAGGCATTATCAGTACAGAAACTGGACACTAAAAACCCTTTTATCCAAGGAGAAACCTAAACTATTAATAATTTAAGATTACTTATCTTAAAATATTATTTTTGAGTCATTTGCATACATTTTATTTTTCTTTATTCATACAGCACTGTATGTCACCAGAATTGAAACTATGAGATTCTTTCTATGGTTGCATTTGAATTATAAAATGCCACAGCTACCAGCCTCTACCAGCAGTCAGGAAACATTAATATTAATGTTTGAAGTGCTGACAGTGCAGCAGTGGATGATTTAAGGAGAAGAATAATTAGGGACTGTATCTTAGTAAATAAATCCAAGGTCCTATTTGTTTAATCTTTCACTCACATTTTTAAAGGGAAATTAATACTTTTTTAAAAAAGTAAATCAATACTGACTCTTAACTGCTGAGTTAGTGAGATTTAAAGGGAAATGTTTCTCTCATCATTGACAACCTCCTAGCTAATCTCTTTTACTTCCAGTCTCCATTTTTTCAAGATATTAAACTATCAGAATACTCTTAAAAGATCATTACTGTGTTTTTCCAATTTTGTTACCATATAAATGCCACTACCTGGATATTGTGGAAACACAAAACATGAAACACATTATCTCTGTATTCAATGACTTTAGAATTCACAAAAGAAAAGAGCATATCCAATAGATAATAACAATAAGTGAATTCTAAGATGGTGTGGTAAAAATAATTTTAGACATGTAATTTTTACTATTGCAAATCTTCCATAATTCTCCTATTATTGCACTCCGAGTTCTCCCAAACTCCCAAATGAGTGTCGCCAAAATCAAATAGGAGAGATGGACAAGAAACTTTCTTCATCTTCTCACTACACTATGCAGTGGATGAAGGACACTTGACCAAGAACTCAAAACTCTGATCATATGTACATATTACAAATAAACTACATTCCAGTGTATCAATGAAGAGCACACAAAATTAACTGAAATCCATATTAAAACAAAGTATTTCCCTCATCCTGACAAGATGCAAGGGGAGCAAGATAGGTGTCAGAGTTCTCTTTCCCACAACTTATCAGAATCCAGGTATCTGCTGGCTAGTTCAGGGGCTAGCAGGAAGTTACAGTCAGCACATCTCAGAGACAGTGTTTAACTCTTACTTGACTCAATACTATTTGGCTAAAGTTTTCATTACCAATTCTATATTATTACTATATCTTCACAGGTTAGAGTATAACACTATGACATAGCCCAGCTCATAACATAAAGGTATAGACACTTTATACATCTGTATCATCTAAATTATAACTCATAGTCACACCTGTACTCAAGTTTATAATAATATAGTCATTTTACTGGTGAAATAACTGTGATGCTGGAAATTTCATTGATTAATGTGTGTCCCTGCACCTAGGATATACCAATACCAAAATTTTGAATTTATTTCTATCCAATTATGACAATGTCTTCTTTTTATTATGACTGTCTTTTCATCAGTAATTACACATTATTTTTGGCATATTTCTTAATTTTCTCATTATTTTCTAACAAACCTATTCTACTGAGACCAGTTGATCTGCTTGACACCTCAGAACAAATTTTGCTGAAGCCTGGTTTTTGTCTTAGCTTGCCTACACATCATGGTGAAAAAGATAATGTCAGCAAGCACATAGATTCAAAATATAACATTTGAAAGGAAATCTTAGACAAAGACATATTAAAATTCAAACTTCATTTATTTGTACATTTACAGCCTTGTACAAGTTCCTTTGCCCATTTGTATTTCCCTATCTATAGTAAAAATAAAAGTCTCTAGAAATCTGTCACTGTCTTCCCGTTGTTCATCGATTTGCTCGAGTGGGCCCAGTAACATCTCCATTGTGAGACTTGTTTTTACTATGTTTGGCATATCTAATACATCACGAGTAGCTTGGCAGGCTTTGCCGTGTGGGCAAAATACTCTCCGTAGCTTGCTGGGCTTTCTGAGAGGGGCGGAGGAATCGAACCCCGGTCACCAGGGTCAGCCACATGCAAGGGAAATGCCCTACCCGCTGTGCTATTGCTCCAGTCCCCACAAATGTGAATAATTATTCCTAATAATGAATAGTTACTACTATGTTTTTATTTGGATTTTGAAATGTTTATCTAGAGTAATACATCCTAGGAAGTTATATTTTGAAGATGTGAAAAAATGGTAGTTTTGGTCAACTGACTTCAAACAATACTATGAATCAAAAGTAATTCAAATACATATAACGAAACAAAAATAGACACAAGATCAATTAAATGGTACTAACAAGTGGCGTATGATACATAGATAGCATATGCAAATGATAAAAGCTGCATTGCCTTCTAACTCCATATACAACTGAAATTTAAAATGGATTAAAATTATGGATATCAGACATAAAACCACAAAAGTACACAGGCAGGGTTCAGATGCCTAGGAAAGCTCAGGTTCAAACAGGGGTTCACTGCCTAGGAAGTAACAAGCGACTGAGTACCAGAATCTCACCCACATGTACATGTTCATCACTGGGGACTAGGGAAAGGCAGGACAGGACTCCAGAAACTGTTGGGGGTAGGGATCAATGGCCCAGTGACAGATACAGAGCATAGAGTTATAGCCAGTGAGCACAGAACTGGACACTAAAGGAAAGATTAAATATTAGTTAGAATACCAGTGGGCTACATTCCAAGAGAGGCCCGGAAAAAAGATTTCAGAAAACATGCGAGGCTTGGTATGGTGAGGTAGAACAAGTGACATAGTACATGGATAAAAGAGACCTGGATATTTGGGGAGAGATTTAGACCCATGTGCTTTTACTATATAGTTAGCTCTACCTTCTTAAGCTTCTGAGTTGTGTATGCAAATTTTTCATACAATTCTGAAGAACTCACTAGCACAGGAAAATCCACTGTCATGCTAGCATGAACAGTACATTTTTGTTGGTTGTTGTTGCTGTACTGTTATGAAGATTTGAATAGATACTTGTCTGAGGTGGAGATTAAGATCGATAATAGGCATATTTTAACATATTTATAACCACTGATCACTGGGGAAATACAAACTAAGACCACACTGAGATACATACCTTGAGAATAATTTGTATCAAAAACAGCAAAATGATGTACACCGGTGAAGACACAGATGTTGGAACATAATATGACTGAAACTCAATCATGAACAACTTTGTAACTGTGTATCTCACTGTGATTCAATTACAAAAATAAACAGCAAAATAAGTATTGGAGAGGCTGTTGCCATAAAGAAGTCTCTGGAATATAAACTGGTACAACCAATTTGAAAAATATGGAAATTCACAAAAAATCTAATTATCGTTACTGTAGGACCCAACAATATAACTTTTACATATCGATTTGAATACAAAAACATGATAAACCCCAAAAGTTACATTAACTCCTATTATAGTATTATTTATAAAATATAGACACAATGGAAGTACTCAGTGATTAATGATTAGATAAAGATATGGAATGTTTATACCACATAAAACTATTCAACTACAAAAAAAAAAAAAAGAATACTATTTATCCAAAATGGAAGATCAGGGAAATTACGAAGAGCAAAATAAGTCAGAATGAAAAAATAAATAAATAATCTCACCTATGTTTGCTTTATAAGATTATAAAATTTATGGACAGACAAAAATAATAACAATAGATCAGTGGACACTGAAAATAGCCATAATGTTTATAAGGTATGATAACAGGATGTAGGTGGGGATGATACAAAACAAAATACCAAGTTTTGGGGAAAATGATATAATTAATAAAAAAGAAGTAAGTGGAAATAAAGTAATTGCTTGGGCACAATTCTTTCATATATCACACTGGATTGCCCAAAAGAAAAAAAATATAAGGTGATTTAATGGTTGAGAAAGAATAAAAATCATATTAATTTAGTTTGATATATGGAAAAATATTTATAGTCCTTAGTTAATATATCGGCAGAGCCTGGCAAGCTACCCATGATATATTCAATATGCCAAACACAGTAACAACAAAGTCTCCAATGGAGACATTACTGGGTCCGCTCGAGCAAATCGATGAACGACAGGAGGACAGTGACAGTGACAGTTAATATATGGGAAAACTGAATCTCAATATTTTTTTCAGTTCAAGCATCTAGTGGAGGGGATTTTCTAGTAGACTAAAATTGTAGCTATTATCTAAAAAAAATATTTTATGACAGTGTAAAATCATTTAGTTCATAAATCTTTCACACTTTAACGCAAAAAGTAAGTCGGTCCCAAAAAGCAATCCAGCCCATTCATTTGTCCCTTTTTTTAGCATTGTCCTTATAGGCAACAAAAGCAGAACCTTATAAAGTGAGATTTTTAAGTTATTTCTCAAGATGTGTTACACTTTTAAATTCATTCTATCATTATTTACAGAATTGCAGATATTTTACCTATGAAATAAATGTTTTAATTATGTGAAATGTTTAGTTGAACATATATTAATTAAACATGTTTCTGGTACCATTTACTAATGTTGAAGAAAATAAGGTGAGAGCAAAGAGCATAGTTCCTCCTCTCCCATGCTGTTCATCAGGCTAGACTAGTTGGTGAAAAATCAAGCTTCACATCCTACCTTGGAGATTTTATTCAACAACCTTAAGTTAGTTATACCAAAATAACCACTCACTGCTTGAATATCAACATACTCTTTAATCTAATGATCTTGGGGACTAAGTGCCAAGAAAGAATGAGGGAAAAGGCAGAATGAGCAGAATACAGAATACGAAACCCTGAAACCCAGAAAATTGGTGCAGTATTGGAAAACCAACTGAGGCATCTCTGCTCTGATGGCTGATCTCTGTTTGTTAGAGATAAGAGATCATCTCTTTAGACAAGCCCACAATAAAGATGTTTACCCCAGTAAATTGAGAGTCTCCTATATGTAAATAGATTTTATCCCTATTAAATTAAGACAGGCACATACGTCAACAACATTATTCTCTCCGTAGTACTTACGGAATCAATAGTAAAAGTGAAGACCTTTTATTCTAGGAGGCTGTTACCCCCACCCCCCACGATCTCATACTTTTTTGCTATTTCTGTCTTGTTTTCTTAATTTTGAGCAGCACCCCTGCTTTGACCCTGTTCACCTGGGTCTGGCCTGGGCAAAATTATAGGTAGAAAGAAGATGAAGTCAAATTTCAGTAATTTATTTGTTTACTTTGGTTTGGGGCGAAAGTCACACCTGGCGATAGTCAGGAATTATTTCTGAGTCTATATTCTGGAATTATTCCTGGTAGTACTGGACTTCAGCTGCAGACCTCTGGAACTAGCCACAGCCATGCTTAAGACCACTCTCCACACGCTCAGATGAGCCTCATGCATGAAGGAACTGGCAGAGGAACCCAGGTGTGCGGGACCCGCGGCTGAGATCTCTAAAGTTGCTCAGATTGGGACTGGGCCTCCTCCACCCAGATCCCTCATCTTCCAGTAGCGAGGCATGGCTGCATTTGTGGTTGTGCGACCTCTTATTGTCTAGTTATTGCTCTCAGAGAACCTGGCAGGCTACTAAGAGTATCCTGCCTGCACGGCAGAGTCTGGCAAGCTCCTCATGTCGTATCCGATATGCCAAAACCCAGTAACAATGATGGGTCTCATTCCCCTGACCTTGAAAGAGCCTCCAATGTGGCACTTGCTAAAATCTCAGGGAGATTTAGTAATGTCTCAAATGGAGACATTACTGGTGCCTGCTCAAGGAAATCGATGAACAATGGGATGACAGTGATACAGTGATACAGTACTGGACCATATAGGATGGCAGAGATTGAACCCTGCTGGCCATGTGCAAGGCAAATGCCCTACCTGCTGTACTATCTTCCCTGCTCCTACATCAGAGTAATTTAAGCATTACACATTTCTAGAAGTTCCTACTGGAAAGTTATTCATTTTGAAAATTTAAGGCTTCCAATTCTCCATTGAGTTATTTCTTGAATAAAACTCAAGATTTTAATTCTTAAACATATTTTACTGTTTGAGATATCTCTCTTTTTTTAACAATATTGTCAGTGATGATTTCAACAATCATGACTCACCACCAGTATACCCATCTCTGTCTCCCCTGGACCCCGATGTCCCACCCATTTAACCTCCCTCCATCCCCAAACTCAGTCCTGTCAATCGATTCTACTATTTTGTTTCCCTCTTCTCTTCGTTGCTACCTTGTACCTTGCTGTGTATTTTTAACTCCCACATATGAGAGGATCACCCAACTGTGCTCATGGCTCACTCCTGGGTCTGTGCTCAGAGATCACTGCTGGAAGTGTTCAGGGGAAATATGTGATGCTGTGGATAAAACCAAGGTCAACCACAAACAAACCAAGCACCCTGCTAACTGTACGGTAATGTTGTTGGTCCCTAACTTTGTATGTTATCTAATTCTTTGAGGCTATGTTTGATTTAGGATGTTTCATATTCTCAACCATTTAGGTATAAACAACATATAAAAATACACATAATCATATACTATACTGCAGATAATTTACATCTTAGAATTTGTTTTATAAAACAGTATAATAATTATAGAATTTATAATCTACCTGTGTATCTTTGATATTCTTCAATGAAGTTATATAATTTTGATCATCACTGAAAGTCGTTAGTCAGTACATACCCCATATCAAGTACTTTGTATATATTATCATGCCTGATCTTCCCTCAGAAAAAGGACATATCTCCATTTTATAGATGAGGTACTTGAGATTTAGACTATATAAACTTGCACAGAAATTTGGGTTTATTTATAGCCGAAGAGGAATTTAAACCCAAATCTGCCTGACCAGGTTTCATACATCTTTTTATTCTCTAGGAATACTTTGTATAAAGTGGGTATTCAAGAAATCTCTGTTGAATCACTGAATATTGAAACAGTAAGAGAGTAACAAAAATGCAGTATTGTAAGAGAATTTCCCGCAAACTTAGTCACCAGATTTTGAAGAGCTGTTGAAATAGAATCCCCGTATGATTAGGCCTATATAAATTTGTGGAAGACCCTAAAGCAGCTTTGCAGAAACTGCATCAAAGGTGCAGCAGTGAACTCTAAGGGGTTAGGAACACATTTTTATTGCTGTAAAAATGGAAATAGAGTTTTAGCCATAATTCACCAAAAAATGCAATCCAAATTTTTGTTCTACTAGGATTTCAGGAGGTGGGGGTTGAGAATAATAAAAAATGTGACTTATATCCCCTCTACAAAAATTTTAGGCTTTGACCCAATTAGATGCCATGGTTTAATAAGGCGAACTGGGATACCAAATGCTGTAGACTTCATGTACAATTCTCCCAAGTCAGTTTATGTTTGCAGAAGACATCTGGCTTTAAAATTTTAGTACATCCATTACCATATTGAAATTAGCATACAGTTACACACACACACACGCACACACACACACATACACACATCACTTAGATACCAAACTTTTCAGATCTAAGCTAAATGAAAAAATATCATTTTCCCCCTAGCACTTCTGTTTTTCAACATAAGACCCACAGAAAAGCTGTATCAACATCACCCAGGAGCATACCAAAAAGGTAGATGGTTAGGCCCTTTCCAAAATATAATGAATCAATTTGAATTTAAACACTAGTCTTGAGTAAATCACATAGATAGTGAAGTTTGGGAAGCATTGCTGTGTAGGGGAATCTGACAAGGTTCTTCCTATGGGTACTAAAGTAGACACTGACGAGCAACTAATAGGAATACTGACAATTACTTCAACTGCCTGTTGAGTTTGCTGTTTCTATGCCATCCAGTTGAATATGAAACTGAATAGGACCTCGCAATCTCTCATGCATATTATTAATACAATGGACTAGCAATGCAGTTTCACTTACATTTCAGAAGTCCCGATTTTGCAACATTAATATGTCCTTTGCATAATTTAATTTTTCCAGAAAGTATGATTCAATCTCCCGTTCTGAAGAAGTCACAGTGTATCTATCTATATACTAATTTACGTGTTATAGTATTAAGTGTGGTTATGCTTTTTACTGCTTTACATTTTCTCTTTAATAGTATTAGAGCAGTTTGAAGTCAGAAAACAAAAGGATCTGGAAAGACATCATTCTGTATTCGTGTGGCAAAAGAATAAACATTACTAAACTACTCGTTTAAAGCCCAGGGTGATAGCATAATTGGTAGGTGTTTGCTTTGCATGGGACCCATCTCAAATCAATCCTTACATGGTCCCCTAAGCCCCATTCAGGAGTGATCCCTGACCACAGAGCCAGAAGTCATTTCTGAGTAGTACCAGGTCTGACCCAGAAAAAATAAATAAATAAATAAATAAATCACAATTTACCTAAAGCAGTTTATAGATTTAATGCAATCCCTATCAAAATCTGAGTCATTTTTCAAGGAAATAATAATTACAAAATTTGAATGAAATCATAAAATACTGAAGTAGCAAAAAAATAGCAAAATAAGGAGATAAAACTTGAGGCATAATTCTTCCAAGCTTTAAGCTACATTACAAAGTGATAGTATTAAAAAATGGCATAGTATTGGAAAAAAACAGGTACATAGGCTAGTAGAATAGAATTAAGATCTCAGAAGTACACTCCAACACATAGAAAAAATTAATTTATGATCAAGAATGCAAGTCTATAAGATGCATATACCAACACTCTTCAACAAATGGTATTGGGAAATCTGAATAACCAAGAACAAAACTGAAATGAAACTAGTTAATTATTTAATGCAAAGCACAAAATCTAACTCAAAATGGATCAAACATTTGGATATAAAATCTTAATCATACTATGCAGAGAGAACACCAAACTCTACACTTCAGGACATGGACCACAGAGATGTCTCTGGAAACTAGGTCCAACCACAAAGTAAGCAGATGCAAAAACAACCAACAATGTTATATCAAACTCAACATATATTGTACAGTGAATGCAATCACTGACATATATATATATATATATATATATATATATATATATATAACAACAGCCCTCCCTACCACACACACATACACAGCTCAATAACAACAACAGAACAGCCCAATAAAGAAAATTGGCAGAGAACTGGTGACACTGAGCATACAGTGCGCTGAGCGTATACTCTACATGCAGGAGGCATAGGATAGGTTCAATACCTGCCATCTCCGTTGTCCCCTAAACACAACTGGGAGTGATCCCTGATACCATTGGAAGCAAATTCTGATCCTGGTGTCTTCACCCCCAATAAAACCACACACCATTTAAACAAACAAAAAATCAATAAATGAAATTGTCATAAATGCTACTCTGAAGAAGGCATGAAGATTTTCTCTAGACTACTGAAAGACATGCTCACTTCATTTATTGTTAGGGAAGTGTGAATCAAAATTACAAGAAGAAATCACTTCACACCGGTGAGAATGGTTGATATCAAAAAGACTGGAAATTGGTGAGGATGTGGAGAAAAAGAAACTTTCCTACAATGTTCAATGTAAATTGATTCAGAGTCTCAGCAAACAGTATGGAGATTTTTGATTTTTTTAAATATTAAAACTAAAAATAAGATTACCCTTTCAAACAATACCACTTCTTGATATCTATTCAAAAACTATAAAAATATTGATTTGAAAAGATGTACGCATCCCTAGATTCATACAACATTATTCATAGTAGTCAAAGCATATCTAAACTGCCCATCAGATAACTGGTAGTTGGGCAAATATACTCAATGGAATATTACTCAGTTCTTTAATGAAAGAAGAATTCTCATGTTTTCTGATAATACAGATGGAAATTTGGGGAAGGGGAGAGTTATATTAAGCAAATTAAGCAAGTGAAATATAATTACCAGGAGATTTTATTGCAGGCAGTAAGAAAGGGGGTTTCCTCTCAATGTATGTTAGAAATAACAGTGCATGAACCCAAAACTAGTGCAACAACATGGACTCTTTTGATACAGAAAAACAACTTCAGGAACCTGGAAAACCACTGAGTTACAGAATTCTAGGTCAGGTACAAGAATGCTTTCTGAGAGAAGTGGCTGGACCTCCTCAGAGGAGAAGGTTCACTGCTAGAACAAAGATAATCCAAAGAACGCCAAAAGGAGATTATCAAAAGCTCCCAGTGGGTCCCTCTTGGCAACCATCCTATCAATGACATGGGAGAGGGCAGTTTGGGACACTTGCATATAAATAATTTAGCAGAGGAAAAGGTGCCTACGTGCTGCCTACATGCATGCTGTCCACATTTCTTCTCTTGATATGTGTACTTTCATATTTTGACCCGTTCTTGGAAAATGGGCTGCACATTCCTACTTGATATGTGTACCAATTCTTTCTTTTATGGAGAAGCCCATGTTCTCCTTTGAGCACATATCAAAACCTCTCTCCTTCCATCCCTTTATTTTCTAATTAATGTGTTTTTATTTTGGTCTTTGTTACCTTCTGAAATTATTTTCTCTGAGGGAAAGGTGATGGATGAAAAAAGGACTTAACAAAGATTTAGGACTGATATTCCATTCCGGCAAAGAGCGATTTCTTGCTCCAACCTGAGTTCATGGCTTCTGGGGAAATCGGGTGCTAGGGGTCATCTCCCATACCATGCAGAACAAGTTACACCTTGATGACTGCCTCTTGAGGCGTATGGGACATGAGCATCAGTGCTGTGTAGGAGTCATAGCAGATTTCTTCACTCCTACGTTTCTCAGACACTTTCCCAGTTGTCTGAGATAGAGAGCAGTTAAGTAGTAGATTCTCTCTCTTCTTCCTACTTCACATAAGCCATATGGGTGGACCCTATTAATTTGCTTGTGGAAGTCAAGTCTACTGCCAGCATTTATCTTGTAAGTGTAAAATAAATAACTAAAGTAAACAAAAAACTCATAAAAATAATCTTAGACTCCGTGAAAAATTTGGTAGTTAATAGAGAAGAGGGAGGACAGAGCATATAGGATAAATTATATATTTTGATGACACTAAAGCACTGCTATTTGGTACATGCATAATATACACATATGGAGATGTGATGTACTCTGGAAACATATAGTATTGTAAACTAATATTAAATCATAACAATTCAATTTTAAAGAATCATAAAAAAAAATTGGAGTTAGACCTACATTGCTCTACTTTGTATTATTTATTCCCTGTACAAAAACTTGGTGGGGAGGATGATAGGAAAATTTTTTACCATAATTTCATGAGGATCACTAACGTTTTTCCTGATAAAAAATCAAAACAGTATGATTTGGCATTGTGCTGTGTAAAGGAAACAAAAACATAGTGTTCTCTCTGAACGTGATCTAGTCAAGCAGATTTGTGATCACTTTTCAGATTAGTGCCGAAGTCCATATTTAAGCAACACCACAGCTGTGCAAATCCTGGAGTGGAGAATGGACAAAAAGCTCTGAGTTTGCCTCCGGTGGTATGAGTTTCATTTAGGGTCCCACACTAGGAGCTTCACTTTGAAATGCTGAGAGTCAGTACAAGACAGTGGAAGTGGAAATCACTCAGAACCATTGCATTTCTTCTCATTTTTAGGTCATGACTGAAATTGGGTTTTAATGTGAAATTTGCCTTAGGCTCAGCAGATGGTTCCCAAACACCACAAGCATCAGCTTGCCTTCTGTACATCGACGTGGTTATAACAAAGTATTAAATGGCAAGGGAACTCATATCCTGTCCAAATATGACCTTCCTTATTTCTTGTGTTCATTCCTTTTTTTCCTATTTATATCATTTAATACTGAAACTTTCATCTTCCGACAATCAGCCAATGGCAATCATATATGCTTATGATGAGAGGCTTCAATGGTGGGCATAAAAGAGAAAAAAACATTTTTATTCTAGATTTAGTGGGCTTAGTTCATAAGTTGATTTTTTTATTTGAAAAAGTCACTTTAAAATTTGGGGTGAAAAGATAAGCAAATTGCATAGTGGATTTAGTTACTCTAATGCTGTCCTTGATCATTCTCATCTTTAAATCATCCTGCAGCTGTACTTCCAACCTTTCTATACATGAATATTAATGTTCCCAGCTCCTGGCAATAGCTACAAGAGGTGGCATTTCATAATTCAGATGTAAAAATTAAAAGCCAAGTGCTAGAAGGGATGCATAGTAGCAGAAAACATCCATCGAACTGTCGGCTGAGACTCTTTCACAAAATCAGCCTTTCCCACCCCTCTCTTAGCAAGAAAGAAAATACATTAACAGGTCATTAATAAAAGCTCAGAAACTTGTTCACCTTTCTTTTGATGAAGTCAAAAGGAATGATTATAAAGAGCATTATATGGCTCCAGAAATATTTTCATTTTTATATATCCTGAATCTTCTCTCCAATTGGTTCAAGGAAGTAAGAGCACTGGACTACAATGTGAAGACAATGCTTAGCCATCTCATCAACAGATGGATGAGAATCAAAGGTGTTCTAGTCAACCAGATACTGAGATAGGTGTCTCAGAAGCTTTCTTATTGGTCCTATTGATAGAAAATTCAATGAAAAAGTAAACCATAGTTACTTTCATCATTTTTTTCTCGCCTTGGTCTTTCTCTTTTAGTAAAAGAACTATTCCTTAGTGATCTATAGGAGGAAACCCAGATGCACAATCAACAGCAAAGAGAAAATCTAGCTTACGTCATACTCTTCAGAGTTTTTCTTCCTTTCTTCAAGAAAAAAAATCAGTATTTTAATTTGAAAGATGCAGAAAATTTATAAAAGGATCACAGGTTACTATGATTTAAAATAAAAGGCTTTGAAATTAAAATAGATGCCTCACTTTAAGTTCAGCTCTGTAGTCCACGAAATCAAAGAAAACTATCCCTGCTTTATCTTTATGTTTTACCAGAGATCTCTTCTTCTGTCATCTTTCTGATAGTATCTTTGAGTGGAAAAAAAAAAGAATACGAAAAATCAGAAAAAATATTTCTCGGGGCTGGAGCAATAGCACAGAAGGTAAGGTGTTTGCCTTGCACACGGATAATCTGGGTTCAATTCCCAGCATCCCATATGGCCCCACAAGCACCGGCAGGAGTAATTCCTGAGTACATGAGCCAGGAGTAACCCCTGTGCCCTGTGAATCACCGAGTGTGACCCAAAAGCAAATATAATATATACATATATATATAATCAATTTCCTTATTTTTTAGTGTTTTTTATTTGTAAATTTGGCTATTTCTAAAAAATAGAATGCTCACCCCGAGCAGAGCCCTGGCAGCCAAAGATCTCCAGTACCCAGCCATAGTCATGTTCAAGGCCATTCTCCATAGGCTCGGATGAGCCTCACACATGAAAGAACCAGCAGAGGAACCCAGGTGCGTGAGTCCCAGGGCTGAGATCTTCAAGCCTGTTCGTCTTGTGACTGGGACTCCTCCACCCAGATCCCCCATCTTTCAGTAGCGAGGCAGTCACACCCACAAACTGCCCCGGCGCCAGGAAGTCCCATCAATGGCCAAGATCCAGAGACTATAAAACAAAGCTCCTGGAAGCTAGACTTCTTAATTCTAGTTCTCCTCGGAGAACCCGGCAAGATACCAACAGTATCCTGTCCCCAAGGCAGAGCCTGGCAAGCTCCCATGGCATATTTGATATGTCAAAAACTGTAACAATGATGTGTCTCATTCCCCTGACCCTGAAAGAAACTCCAATGCGGCACCATTGGTAAGGACAAGTAA
The DNA here is from genome assembly GCF_029834395.1 of Sorex fumeus. NCBI lineage: Eukaryota > Metazoa > Chordata > Mammalia > Eulipotyphla > Soricidae > Sorex > Sorex fumeus. The sequence continues at coordinate 6,603,480 of NW_026606322.1, read as the reverse complement.
GGAGAGGCTGCTAAAATCTCAGGGCTAGGACGAATGCAGACGTTACTGGTGCCTGCTCGAGCAAATGGATGAATAATGGGATGACAGTAACAGTGTTTTCTAAGAAGAAGAGAAGAGGTTTTTTTACAGAAACTTACAAAGTGAGTTATTGTTTACAAGACAATAATTATTAGACAATTGATTTGTGACTAATTCCATTAGCCTTATAAAGTTTTGTTTTGTCGGCCACACCCAAGGGTGCTTATGACTAACTTCTAACTCTGTGCTCAGAAACTGCACTGGGGGATCAAACCAGCATTTTGGAATACTATGAAAGTGCCTTAATTCCTATGGAACCTCTCCAGTTTATAAAAACTTCCATTTCAAATGAAGCACTTTTCATAAAAAGAATATGCCATAAAAAACATTTCCACAATGTCCTTAACTTTTTCTAATGAATCCTAAAATAGGTGAGTGTTTCTTACTTGGAACTCATTTTATTCTTGTAATATCCTAACTTATTAGTGAGTAACTTTTCTGAATAACAAAAATATTACTTCTAAAAGAGTTTAAAATATAACTTTTATTTTTTTCTTAAATCATGTACAACTTGTTTCCTAAGACTTTTATTTATTTGATATTTTTCATGATGAAGAATAATGTTCCCAAGTTGAAACAATATCAAAGCCTGAAAAATAAAATGTATAAAAGAGAGTTATATAATTAGGCTATCTACCAGCTTGTATGGATGGAGAATCTCAAAGCATTTTAGTGGCTTTATTATTAGTGCAACATGTCTTTCAAAGGACTGCTTTCAAATCTCTCTCTTCTTCTAGACAGGAATGAGAAGCCAGTGACCCAGAAAGCTTACCATTGCTGTAAGTAGTGTTTGTACTAACCAAAGTCAGTCAAGCAGGCCAAGCTGGTGAAGCACTGCAAATATTTGTGTGGTTCAAAGGGGCAAGGAGATGTCCCTAGTTAGGAGGAAGTCAATAAAACAAGATGGACATGAGGTTTTAACTCACTCGGGAAAACAAAATAAAGCTTGGGTAGGAGAGACAAGGGGATAAGAAGGGTTTAAGTTCAAATCTAGATTTATATGTTAGGTGAAGACAGTTCAATATGACTGCAGAGATGAACATACCCTTCCATTCATTTTTGCAAAGAATAATAAAAAACCCTCCAGATTTCCAATAAACTGTGATTCGTTCCTATAACTGGTATCCTGGTCTCTTTCACTACTTGTCCATGTGACTTCACAGTTCTAACGCAGGACAACATACAGCTCAATATCCGTTTACTCTTCAGTAGGTGAAAGCAAAGGAGAGAAATCTTGCTTTCTCTTGCAGAGGTGGACAGAAAAAAATTAATAACAAGGCTGTGTGTATGGCAACTGCTAATCTACTCAGAGTTTCTCACTTTCTCTGATGGTTTGGGGAGTATGAAACTTAAATAATGCAGAAAAGGCCATTCTCATCTGATTACTTGATAAACTTAGCCCTGATTTTAGGGTGTGATGCATCAACGAAGAATCAGAAAGGCAGTTACTAGCTTTGTTTGCTTTCAGTGGGCACGTTTCCTTCCATAACGATGTAAAACTGTAGAAATGCACTAATATTCAGAGTTTAGTTGTTTAAATAATGTTCCCCCTCCCTACCATGCAGGCATCAAAGAGCATAACAGGCAGCTGCCACTTAGTTGCCTTTTCTCTGTGGCACACAGAGCATCTCCCCCCGTCAGCTTCCCAAAGGTGCACTCCACTGCCATTGCAGTCTGACTGTAATAGTAGTTAGAGTTTTCTGTGTTTCAGTGCTATTTTGGAGACAGTTTTATGATCCACGAAAAAAATGAACTTGTTATAGATTTCTTTCCTATGAAGGGGCAGAATGGAAGCAAATCCAATCAGTGGAGTTGGGCTTTCAAAATGATGGGCACCTGGGTATTTGTCAAAGAGTCAAATTTGAGGGGCTAGAGAGATAATAAAGGACGTACAGCACTTCCCTGTACTTGTGGTATGTTGTTACCACAACCTGGGGATCATAGTTAAAATTCCAGGCATCACGTTCTTTCTTCACAGCCGGAGTTTTTGAGCATCAGAGTCTGTCTGGCTCAAATACCCCTTTCTCCCTAAATATAAATAAATGTTAAAAATTTTTCAAAATTTGAAGTTTATAAAGTAATAATTTACAATAAATTCCATGGAAAATGATTACAGGTTCTAAAAAGATAAAGACAAAAGAGATTGGAACGTCAGAGAGAAGGAAAGTAAACCATTAATTTACCAAGATGTTGGTCTTTCTCCATCGGAGAATATCTTGAGAATATTTATATTAGATTAACATAATTTAGCATATTGGAGTTTAATTCAATGTTGGTGTAACTGTACTGTAGCATAGATTAAATTGAAACAGAATTTTGAATTCTTTACTAATGCATTAAGTCAGCAGAGAAATGTATAGAATTCCAGAGATGAGATGACCTAAAATCCCAACCCTAATGTGTGTAAACTTGGTGACTTTGGACAAGTTATTAACTCTGTTTTGTCTTCATTGTATTCCATAAACTAAATTACTTATTACAATTTCAGTCTAGGTCATTGTGATGATAAAGTAATATAAAGTCTACCTAACAAGCCATTCTACGTTATTTTAACATTTAGGAACTGTACAATAAGTAATGGCTGAAATTAGCTAAAGTATGCCTCTTACTTTCTAGTGCTGAAGACAAGTCCCCCAAATCTTCCTTATACCTTGACACAGTATTTTAACAAATAATAAATAGAAAACCATATTAATTATAACTTTATTATAAATATATTTTTCACTGTTGAACTTGATTACTAATATACATTACAGAATAATGAGTTTGACCGCAAAGATATTGGACTTGTGGGTACAAGACAAATTGACAGAATATCTTCTCCTATGAGTATGCCCATTCTAAATATTAAATACACTACATAAAATTTTAGAACCCATATTCTAACAAACTTCCATCTGTGTAGACAACATCTATCTGGAAGCAGTCATTTCATTTTGATTCCTGGGAATCCTAAGGGTTCAAGAGTGGGGTAGGGGGTATGTCCTTCTCATAAAATGTGTACAACGGGAAATATCAGATATTTGTACTGGGGAACTACATATATTCTTTTAAATCCTTCAAATAAAATTTATATTAAAACAAATCCTATCGTACATTATCCAACTATTCACTGTAATTTGGAGAAATTTGGCAGAGGATGAACTCATTGTATATTTCCACTGGATTTTCCATAACACTCAGATTTCAATCTTCTGACTGGAGACTTGGTGCTGACCATATGGGACCTGGGTCCCTCATTTCCACTTCAAAGAAGCTCCTCCTTTTTTATCTGTTTTATAGACCGGTTTCTGATTAAACATCCTCTAAAAGTTAGGCGATCTGCTGCTAAAAATCAATCAAACAAATAAACAGGTTGTAAACCACAGCATTAAGAAGGTTCGATCCAGTGACTTTTTCTTTAATGTCTCCAAATCTCACTTGTCACACAAAATTTAAGGCAGCTTAATGCATCAACATTGTGTCAAGGACTATTCCAAAGTTAATGCTAAATCTTCCTACTGCATAACCTAGAACATAAATTGTCTCTATTTATTCTGCCCTAAGATACTTCTTAATTATGCATTCCTGCGAAAGGGTGAGGAATTGCCTAACTTCCTATCTTGCAGAGGCATGTGTTAATAATGTGTCTGTGTGCAGAAGAAAAAGTGTGTATGTATATGTGTGTTTAGAGAAGAAAAGAATAAAATTTATGCATATTTTTGGTAAAAAATACACATTGATCAAAGTGTATATCTTGTTCTAATTTATTTCTTTTAAAAATTTTTTTACTATTTTATTGAGGTACCAGGATTTAGAAAACCGTTAATCATACTTTTCATACCTACATAAATCCATCAACGTACTCACCACCAGACAGCCCACTTCCCTCCACAAGTTTCCTAGGTCTACCTCCCACCCCCAGTTAATTAATGTAAGCTACTTTATATAGACAAAGTTTTTAATTCTAATTATTTTGACATTTTTTCTGTTCTCTTACTATTTTTTTTTATCCCACACAAGGGAGAGAACTCTCTCTTTATTGCTTTTTAAATTGTGGAGGTGGAAACATCTACATACAGATGAATAGAGTTAATCTCCTGGAATTCCACAAAATTGCAAATCAATGATAAGTTAATAAAGTAATTTTTCAAAATTATATATTTTACATGTATGTATTAAAATGATATTATGAATAATTCAGTGCTAATATATTTTTAAATTTCCATAAATAAATAAATCCTATAAAGGTAAAAGTAAGAATGAAGAGAATTAAGAAAACATTAAAGGGAAAATGTGAATAAGCTTATGAAAGCATAAAAGCATGTTTTATCCTAAGAAAGGGAATATTGACTTTATGTTAGAAAATATTATACTTTAGGTAGTGTTTAAGATCTACAATAATAAGTAAAGGATTGTAATTAAAAATTCTATGTGGAAAAAAATGATTCACCTGACCAGACACAGAACATCCAGGATCAATAAAACATTAATTCATTATAAAAATATATAAACTCCCTTAGCAAGGGGAGGATAAAAACAAATTGTTTTTTAATATAATAGTGGACAACTTTAAGTACCATGAATGAATGCCATACTCTGCCAAATGCTGAGAAGTCTGTCTTGTCTTTTAAAGAAGTTCCTTTAATCCTTTTTGCAAGACTGGTTTCAAAGCCATAGATTAACTAAACTTCTGGAGCTCTATCATTGCTTAAATCTGAATGATAAACTAGTTACATAGAGAATTCTTGAAGACTATTTGTGTCATTGAGTCTTGTCCCATGTTTTATAGTCCTTTACTATACTTAATACATCTACAGTGAATCTTACAGGATTTTCTTTGTACATAATTTCCTTTTAGATTTTGCTGCTCTCATTTTTCTCTTAGTCTTTTTGTTGCAGTTGTTCTAAGCACGATGTACCTAGGGTTTTCCCTACATGAATCTAATTTCTCTGGGACCCTTCCGGTCTTTTCTATTTGGCTGTCTGTACTCTTGAACTTTGGGAAATTTTTGTCTATTATTTCTTTTACTAATATTCCTTGATCAATTTCACCATCATGTTATTCAGAAACTCTGATAATTCTTATATTGTTCTCCTTGATTTCATCCCAAAGCTGTCTAGTATACTGTTCATTTCTTTTCAGACCTTTAATTTTTTTTTCTATATCTGCCATTTTTCTAGAGATTTCCTCCATCTTATCTTGGAACTCATTGATCTTTGCATCAGCTGCTGTCTTTCTGCTGCTCAGAGCTTTTATTGATTCTTATTTTAGTGTTTTGTTTGTTTGGGGCCACACACATCAGTGTTCTGTTCAGGGATTACTTTTGGCTCTACACACAGTAATCACTGCTGGTGGGGTACAGGGGACCATATGTGGTACAGAGATTGAACCTGGTCAGCTGTGAGATAGGGCACTTAAAGGTAAGCATAATTCTGTATTATCACAATTGGCCCCTATTGTGTCTTTTAATATCATCTACCATATTCTTCAGTTTCATCATTTCTGCCTGCAGTTTCTCATTTCAGCTCTCCTATTTTCTTTTGCTTTGCTGACTACATATACCATTGTTTTTTATTAAATATCTCTACAATAGTGTGAGCAAAGGTAGTCTGTGATGATTTACAGAGCTAGTTAGTGCTGATTGAGCTTTCTGTGTTGTTTTCACTCATCAAACATGATGTGCTTCTAAGGATCTCTCATTGTGTTTGCTGAGCCTCTGCTGTACTGACCATGAATATTTGTAGTTAGCCCTGCTGGAAGTCTCTCAGGAATTCAGCTGGGAATTGCTCTTATTCTTCCCCCCAACCTCATTCAGTGACAGGAAGTATAGTTGAGTAATGTTAAATTTGATGAGAGACAGATTTGGTGAGGATCAGGAGGTTTTGCTCTGGGCTTGTTGAAATGGCTGGGGTTGGGCATGGAAATTTACAGGAGCCTGCCAGAATTGTGGGGAACCTGCTTCTTGTTTGATAAGTCCTTGAAGTGTTAACCAGATGATTAAACTCACCTGGAGAGATGGGGAACAAGCAGAGATTCACAAGTTGTGGATCTGGGCCCATACAAATGGTGGATGGGTGCTTCAATTTTATTTTAGCTTAACTAGATGATCAAAGTGATATCTACTAAGAATCAATTTTCCAAGTTATATGGATCCAATCCTGTTACATAGACCCAAGCACAAGTTTTTTTTTTATTACCTCTCACTGTACTCCATCCATTCATTCAAAGAACGATACTAAGTTCCCAACCTATCCCTGACACTGTAGAATGGCAAATTAATAAATTTATAAAAAATATATAAGCATGATAAGTATATGCTTATAACATCAAGCTTCTAGAAATAAAGTAATACTCAGTCTTTGTTATCAGATTATTGACCAAGGTTTGAGTTCTATTTTCATCAGTTATAAATTCTGCAAGTTTAAATTATTGGCTAATTCTGAGTCTCAGTTTTCTTTCTTATGAAACAAGCTTAATTATATATTCTTCATCTGTTTAGATGTGTAAATATATGTGTGAAACTTAGCCCATTACTTTGCACAAAATAATTAATTACTGGTAAAGATTACTTTCTTTGAACGACAACTCAAGGACATAAAATGTAACAGCAGATCAGTTCCACTTGTGAAACCAAATATTTGGAAAAGAAACCCTAAGGCCGTCTATGAGATTTTTGTTTTTAAGAGAAAAATATGCTCCAAGCATTTAATAAATAGTTCTGTGTCTCAGAGCATTTACTAGACTAGCAATAACTAAATTAATAGAAATATAGCTTGGTCTAGAAACATACTTACACAGTGCAAATTAGTCTCCATTATGAAAGTCAATATCATATAAACCCAGTTATAAATGAAGGCCAAAAATATGAGTACATTTTCAAAAAATAAATGCAATTTATAAAAGAACCTAGCACATTATAAAGCATAGCTAAATATAAAGCAATATTAGCTTTATAATTCACATACTGCATATATTTAGTGGTTTGGTCTTAAGCTTTGAAAACATTTCACTATTTATATTTTTTCTGATGTATTAGTTTTCTATCGTTGATACAACAAAATATATAAATTTGGTAGCTTAAAACAACACCACATTATCTTAGAATTCCAAATGTTATAGACCCATCATAGGTCTCACTGGTATAAAACTGAATTACTGGTACGGTTTCATTTTAAAATAAAATATATTGAATGGAATATATTTTATTATATAAAATTGTCCTGATTCCTTGGGTTCTGTCCTCTTGCTGCATTCTCAAAGTCATTAATGTTATATGTTTATTACTTGGGCTGGAGCAATAGCACAGTGGGGAGGGTGTTTGCCTTACACGCAGCCAACATGGCCAACCGGAGTTCGATTCCTCCGCCCCTCTTGGAGAGCCCGGCAAGCTACCGAGAATATCTCGTCCGCACGGCAAAGCCTGGCAAGCTACCCGTGATATATTCAATATGCCAAACACAGTAACAACAAATCTCATGATGGAGATGTTACTGGGCCCGCTCGAAGAAATCGATGAACAACGGGAGGACAATGACAGTGTTTATTACTTTCTTTATCTTCCTCTAAGTAAAGGCAATAAAAACAATACAAGTTTTCTGAATTCAGGGAATACTGTGATTAAGTTGAGCCTAGATAATGCGGGATAATCACTCCATCACAAGATATTTAACCTCAATAATCTGTAAAAACCTTTTTGCCAGTTAAAATAATATAGCCATAAATGTGGGTACAAGACTGTGGAGAGTCATTATTTTGACCTCTCATAGGTGAAATAGTGGGAGTGAGCTATTATAGAAACCAATTAAAACAGAAGGACTTATTTCTTCTATTCTCTAATTTAATCCACCACTGGTACATTCCAAGATCCCCAGTGGATGCCTGAAACTACGAGTGATACTAAAACCTCTAACTACATATTTTTCTTATACACCTATACTCTGATAAAATTTAATTTATAATCTAGGCACAGTAATAAATAATAAAAGGAATTTTAACAGTATACTGTCATAAATGTTATATGAAGATGAGGACTAGATAAATATTACACCGGGTAAGGCATTTGCCTTGCATGCAGCTGACCTGGGTTCATCTCTGGAAGCCCATCTAGTCCTCCGAGGCGCCAGGAGTGATCTCTGAGTGCAGTGCCAGGAGTAAGCCCTGAGCACAGCAGAGTGTGTCCCCAAAAAACAAAAAACAAAAGTTATATGAATGTTACTCCCTCTCCCTCAAAATACAATATTGTACATAATATTTTCAGACCACATTTGTCAACAGTAGGTTGAAACTATGAAAAACAAAATCATAAATACAGAGGACAACACTGCTATATATCAGAAAAATTCTATAGATATGCCTGGTGAAACCCTGAGGCTTCATGCAACATAGATAACAAAAAATCGCTGTCTGGAATATATTGCCTTTAGCTAATTCATTTGAACAATTCCTAAGTGCATGGTAGCCAATATCAACCAACTTTTGCAACTTTTTAAAATAAAAACTTCTTAAAGACAAATGATAAACTGGGGGAAAATATACTTGAAACAACAAAAAGAACTACTCTCTATAATAATAAATGATTCTTAGCTATTTATAAAAAAAACACATCACAATCCAACAGAAAAATGGGGAACTTCACTTATAGAGACAATTCAGATATATAGCACATGTAAATATTTAAAACATACTAAAACTCACTTTTGAAAAATTGATCAAACTGACAAAAAATCAATATACTTTGTACTGTTAAACTGTATATCTACTTCATCATAGTACTGGAGAAACTGTAGGAACTGGTATTCTCATATATTCCATATCTCTCTTTAAAGGGAGACTGGATTATATGAATCAAAATTATCAATGCTGACACTGACATTCTAATCAGAGAATTTGTCCCATAGATACACACATGCATGCAAAAAGATTTGTATGTGACATTATCCATGGTACTATTGTTTATAGTAACATAAAAACTTGTAAATAATCTAAATAAATTGTTTTTAAAAGACAATTACATAATAGAGTTAATATGCATCTGTGAGAATAAATGCAACAACTTTGTGTTAAAAGAAGATCTCTAGAAAACATTTCAGACAAAATTATTACACAAATATTTTTCAGAGTAGCAAAGATACTATATGTGAAATATAACAAATGATTCATCTTTGTATTTGCTTTTAGATGCACAAGAAAATTTGACACCTTGAGCTTGGGATGGGTGATGTGTGGTGAAAGTAAATTGAGGACAAAAATGGCTTCTCAGTATGTATATTGCAAACCATAAGGCCCAAAATTAGAGAGAGAGTAAGGAAATTGTCTGCCATAGAGGCAGGGTGTGGGGTGGCATAAGAGTGGAGGGAGGGAGACTGGGGCATTGGTGGTGGAGAATGTACACTGGTAGAGGGATGGGTATTTGATCATTGTAAGACGAAAACCCAGTCATGAAAGCTCTGTAACTATCCCATGGTGATTCAATAAGGAAAAAAAAATTGACAGTACAAGTTCAGATAAAGACTAATAAAAACAGCCATTTATTATTTAGTACTGGCAACTTTGAAGATGGGGGTAGACATAGAGACAAAATTATTTTACTATATATTCTATTTTAATTTTCTCTTATTGTGTAAGTTTATAATATGACCTGTAACATAACCTTTTCAGAAATGTAATGTCATGAGGAATAAAATTTTTAACTAATTGAATGACCAAATACCAAAAACCTGGGAAACTTCAACATACATGTTGTTTGCTTTCTTTTTAAATTATCTATTTCTTTAAAAATAGTAAAATTTAATGAGAACAAGATATTTACATTAAAACAATAGAAACAAATTAATGCAGGCGAGTGAGAATTAAACATAGATATCTCGAGTTTATTTGTACAGAGTAAATTAACATTAATTTAAAAATTTCAGGAAACCAAAGAAAAAAGAAAATTATACTACTAGCTAAATTTATTATATAAATATCCTACTATATTTTTGCTTATTATAGTTTGCATTGTCTATTAGATTTTCTTGATTTGGAAACATTATTGTTTGTATTTATTTATTTACTTTTTTATTGAATCACCATGAGCTACACTTACAAAGATTTCATGTTTGAATTTAGTCATACAATGATAGAACACACCAGTGTATATTTTCCATTACTATTAAACTTGAAAATGTGTATTTTGTGTTTGGAAAGATGTATTTTGTGTTTGAAAAGATGTAGTTTCATCAGTTGTTACAATGGCTTATCTAACATTTTACATAATTGTATTTTTATAGTAAAATAGCTAATATTTATTTCTCAATAAAAGTCAGTGTTTTTTTTTTACTGAATTATATAGTCACATTAGGATTTTTCTTTTAAATTGTGTCACCATGAGATGGTCTAGAGCGATAGCACAGCGGTAGGGCGTTTGTCTTGCACGCGGCCAGCCGGGTTCGATTCCTCCACCCCTCTCGGAGAGCCCGGCAAGCTACCGAGAGTATCTCGCCTGCATGGCAGAGCCTGGCAAGCTCCCCATGATGTAGTCGATATCCCAAACACAGTAACAACAAGTCTCAAAATGGAGACATTACTGGGCCTGCTCTAGCAAATCGATGAACAATGGGAGGACAGAGACAGTGCCAATGACACCATGAGATACAAAGTTACAAATTTGCTTCTCTCTCTTTCTCTTCTCTTTCTCTCTCTTACTCTCGCTCTTTCAATCTCTTCACTCACCCTTTCTTTCCTTTTGAGCATTACGGCTTTCAATGCAGATATTGAGAGGCTATCATGTATATACCTTAGCCTCCTTTCAGCACCCAATTCTGGCCCAGAGCGATCATTTCCAACTGCAAACAAACAAACAAACAAACAAGACCCCTAAAGCCTAACAGTTTGGAAACGATATAGGTTGCATAGTTCCGCCCCTCTCGGAGAGCCCGGCAAGCTACCGAGAGTATTCGATATGCCAGACACAGTAACAACAAAGTCTCCAATGGAGACGTTACTGGGCCCGCTCGAGCAAATCGACAACCAACGGGAGGGCCTATGTACATTAAGTGCTGGAAATAGAAAATGAACTGACAAGTTCCAAAGCTCCCCTATGTACCACACTACTTTACAACTACCAGTCCAGCTTAAAAATAAATATGGGATCATATATTTGTGGGGTAATTCAGAAAATCAGATTTCAGGAAAGCAAGTAGAGGTGAGAAACTTCCATGTGTAAAGATATTCCTAGAATTTGTACTTTTAAACACAAATATTTGCATTTAAAACTATTGTGTAAAGACTTTGCTATATCTGTTTCAAAGTCCAGTGCTGAGAATGACTGCCTTAAACTTACATCTGAGATCACATTATCACACATGCAAAGTTTTGGAAGATGCCAAAGAGAAGTCACCCCATGTGCACTTTTCCACTCAAGCTTTAAGTACTGCATTTTATCGTCTGCCTTGGCTTACTGAACCCTAAGTGTCCAAGGTCAGCATTCTATTTTTAGAGATTTTTAGAGACTCTTAGATCTGACTTCATTCCGTAGGAGGACCATCTTCAATTTAGTTTCCCCATGTATATATAACACTGTGATAGATTTTTGTGGCCTAGAGAAGACAGTCTTTGCCCTTGAGAAGGTATAGTGTTGTCAATTTGAGCATATGAGATTTATATACTTTGAAACAATTATAGAACCATAAAAGATGGTGTATAATCAAGGGCCAGATTGTTTGAGATAGCTGTTAGTTATAAGAAATCAGGGAAGTAATATGATGAAGCATAATCAGGAAAGGCTTTATAAAAACATGGATGAATTTTGAGTTAGCTCTAAAGTTAAAGAGGAGAAAGAGGTCATATTTTGGAGTGAAATAGGATGAAAAGTGATTGAAATACAAAAGTAGTATTTTCAGGGAGTTAGGAGACAATAAAGCATTTGAATTTAATGTGTACTGATGCAAGTTGTGATTCTTGGTTTTGTAAACTAGTGTCTACACACACACTGCTGAGAACTTGGAACAGAAAGAAAACAGATATAAGATCTGTATGATTATCATTTGAGAATAATGTATATTTCCCAGGAGTAGGATTTATGTATGTTGAGAAAGGGAATAAAGGTGATAATAACAGCAAAGGTGGGGAAATTCACACTGTGGATGGGTAATGATGAGAGTAGACAGAAGTATAAAATATTTCTGATAAAAGGTATCTCTGGGTATACTTCAAAGATGAAACTGGAAAGATATTTGGTTTTAGTTTATAGAAAGTCACATCCAACTGCTACGTAGATCTATGAAAAAGCAAAATCATGAAATTTTCAGGAACCTGGATGGAATTAGGGGATACCATGCTAAATTAGTCAGAAGGGAAAAGATAGATACAGAACAATCTCTCTCATATGTAGAAATTGAGTTGGGAGGGTTTGGGAGTAGTGGGGGGTGTTAGGAACCTTGAGAAAGGTAGGGTAAGTGGGTGTGGTGGTGGAATTATGGGCATGAAACACCATTATTGATATCATTATAAAACACAAAATCTCAATAAAAAAGTAAAAAAAGGAAGTTGCACATCCAAAATTTTTACAACTTGATGCTACTCTAGAAGTATATTAGGAAACAAAAGATGGCAAATAACAAAGTTAATTTAAATGGAATGCCTCTCAGAGAGTCCAGCAAGCTACCAAGAGTATCCTGCCTGCATGGGCAGAGCCTGGCAAGCTCCCCGTGGAGTATTCAGTATGCCAAAAACAGTAACGACAACAAGTCTCATTCCCCTGACCCGGAAAGAGCCTCCAATCATTGGGAAAAGATGAATAAGAAGAAGCTGCTAAAATCTCAGGGCTGGGAGCAATAGAGACATTACTGGCATCCACTTGGGTAATTCGATGATCAGCGAGATGACAGTGATGACAGTGATGAAGACAGTGAATTTAAATGGAAATAATTTATAAATAAAACTCTGAGAGAAGGAGAGATATGGGTCAATATAATATCAATGCTTTTATTTTTTTAAGTGCTTAGGCCATAGCTGGTGATGCTCAGGGATTACTCCTGGCTCTGTTCTCAGAAATTACTCCTGGCAGTGCTTAGGTAAACATAGGAGATGCCATGAATTGAATTCAAGTTGACTGTGTGCAAGGAAAATGGCCCTACTCACTGTGCTATCTCTTCATGCCCTATAACAATGTTTTTAAAGATTGTACTCAAGAGAATAAGCATAAGAAATGAAAAATAAATATAATGTGAGAGCAGATAAAATGTCTAAGGGTATGGAACTAAAGTTAAAAGAACTAAAATAGATTGATAAGGGAAATTCTTTAGATAAATAATAATAACACTATAAGAAAAATATAGCATTTGAGACTGGTTTTATAGAAATGATGGAGAATTTCAGTGACACACATCTCAGGTCTCCTCAAGTAATTTTCATATAAATTTCTTTGTGGCCCCAAATTAGGAAGTCAAGACAAAGAATATTTATGAGCAGTAAAATAGTCCAGATGGATACATCACAGCTCAATTTGGATGAGTTTCCATCCTGAGTGTTAAAGTTTGTTCAAATCTGTAGTTCTTAATGCAATCTTCCACATTTCACACTTGTATTGAGATGACCATTTTTTAGATTTCTTATTTCATCAGGTTAAAATGAAATGTTTTAAGAGGACCTGAATTTTATAGTGATGGTCTTTATTATTTTTCAAAAACCTATGAATTATTCCAGATCTAAAACCTATGAATTATGGCTAATTAAATACAGTAGACTGGCTTTGGGGGGCTGCGAGAGATGAGGTGTTTTTTACCTAAAAATGTGACAAAGACAGTCTACAGAATGGGAAAGGATATTTGCCGAATACACATCTGACAAGGGGTTGATATCAAGGATATATAAAGTACTGGTTGAACTTCACAAGAAGAAAACATCCAGCCCCATCAAAAAATGGGGCAATGAAATGAACAGAAATGTTTCTCAAAGAAGAAATCCGAATGGCAAAAAGGCACATGAGAAAATGCTCTACATCATTAATCATCAGGGAGATGCAGATCAAAACCACAATGAGATACCATCTCACACCTCAGAGACTGGCCCACATCCAAAAGAACAAAAGCAACCGATGCTGGCGTGGATGTGGCGAGAAAGGGACACTCCTTCACTGTTGGTGGCAATGCCGACTGGTTCAGCCCTTTTGGAAAACAGTATGGATGATTCTCAAAAAATTAGAAATTGAGCTTCCATTTGACCCAGCAATACCACTCCTGGGAATATATCCCAGAGAGGCAAAAATGTATAGTCGAAGTGACATCTGCACTTGTTTGTTCATTGCAGCACTTTTTACAATAGCCAGAATCTGGGAAAAAACCTGAGTGCCCAAGAACAGATGACTGGTTAAAGAAACTTTGGTACAACTACACGATGGAGTACTTTGAACCTGTTAGAAAAGATGAAGTCATGAAATTTACATGCAAGTGGTACTACATGGAAAGTATCAAGCTAAGCGAAATGAGTCAGAAAGAGAGGGATAGACACAAAAATATTGCATTCATCTGGGGGACATAAAGTGACAAAATAGGAGATTAATACCCAAGAATAGTCGAGATCAGTACCAGGAGGATTACTCCATGGCTTAGAGGCCAGCCGGGCATTCTAGGGGGAAAGGGCAGCTCAGATAGAGAAGGGAGCACCAAATAAAAGGTGTTTGGAGGATCCTACCAGGATGGGAGATGCATGTTGAAAGTAAACTATGGACCGAACATGATTGCCACTCAATGCCTCTTTTGCAGACCACAACACCCCAAAGGAGAGAGAGAACAAAAGGGACTGCCCTGCCACAATAGGCAGGGTGGGATAGGGGAGTTAGGGGTGGGAGGGATACTGGGATCCACGGTGGTGGAAAATGAGCACTGGTCGAGGGATGGGTATTTGATCATTGTATAATCGAAACCCAAGTCTACAACTGTACCTCATGGTGTTTCACTAGTAAAAGGTAAAGGTAAAGGTAAAGGCCCTCCCGTTGATCATCGATTTGCTCGAGCGGGCCCAGTAACGTCTCCATTGAAGACTTTATTGTTAATGTGTCTGGCATATCGAATACTCTCGGTAGCTTGCCGGGCTCTCCGAGAGGGGCGGAGGAATCGAACTCGGGTCGGCCATGTTGGCCGCTTGTAAGGCGAACGCCCTACCCGCTGTCCATACATACAAATTTGTTAACAATTCACTAGTAAATTAAAAAAAAAATGAAGACTTACAAATTAACATCCCTTGCTTGCTAGAATAGAAATTAAAGATAATAAATCCTGAAAAAAAGGTTTTTCAGAATTTTTATTAGTTACAGTTAGAAACATTTCTCAGTAAAAATTAACACCTTGATAAAACCCAAGAGTTTTTGGAGGGTTTTATATAGTAGAAATAATTATAGAAACAATGAATATTTTTTTCTTTGTTGTTTACTTTGCTTTTGGACCACACTAGGTCCAAAACCAAAGGATTTACTCCTGTCTCTGGGTTCAGGGCTCACTGCAGCAGCGCTCAAAGACTATATGGAATTACAAGTACAAAATCCAGGTAGGCTATGTGAAAGGCACACTCCTTATTTGCTGTATTTTCTCTCAAGTTATGGGCATATGATTCTGCACAAAGTCAAGAGTATACTATGTCTAAGAGAAAAAAATTAATGTCAAACATGGTTTTAACCCAGATTACATGCCAGATTATGATTTTGGTTAGAAGAGGAATGCGAAGTTGAATAAAAACAAAATATATATGTATACATATGCATAAGCATATGCCTATATGTACATGTGTCTATTTCGTTTGGGGGCTGAACCAGCAGTGCACAGGGCTTATCCCAGGGTTTACATTCAGGGATCACTTCTGGCAGGTTCCCGGGGCCATATGGTATGCCAGATATTGAAAAAACGTCTGCTCTACCTGCTGTACTATTGCCATGCCCTATAAGATTATCTATTTTAAAATAACACTAAAACCATAAACTGGTAATATACTCAATTATTTATTTTCTAAAGCCTAGAGAAAGCAAAGATGGAATCAGAAAGACTGTTCTTCCCTCAATGAGTGACACAGCCACAGGAGCTGATAGAAGTACAAGTACTCTGTTTAAAAAAAGAGCGCATGTGTACAATAATTCGTTGAATTATTATTGGCGGGGGTTGATGAGAAGCATAATATTAAGAAAATCCTGAGAATCATTCCAGATCTAAAACTTAAGTTTAATGATTGCCACTCAATGTTTCTTTTGCAAACCACAACACCCAAAAGAAGAGAGAGAACAGAGGGGAATGCCCTGCCACAGAGACAGGGTGGAATGGGGGCGCTGGGGGGTGGGAGGGATACTGGGATCCGTGGTGGTGAGAAGTGGGCACTGGTGGAGGGATGGGTACTCGATCATTGTATAATTGAAACCCAAGCACAAAAATGTGTAAGTCTGCAACTGTAACTCATGATGTCTCACTATTAAATTTTTTTTTAATAAAAAATATAAATAAAATAAAACTTAAGTTTAGGACAAATGAACTTAAGGCTACAATATTTGTCACGTCATCAGGCACAAGTTTCAGTGCAGACAGGAATGTGACTTCTGCCAGCATACTACCAGTATGTGAAGACACATCAAGACTTGAAAGAATCATTGTCTGGCAACGTAGGTTTTTTAAATTATGTTTATTTCTTTCACTTGGGGCCTTGCTTTCCTTCTACTTTCTGAGTCAACTTTCCCTTGAAAATTTTCCAGCTTGTGATTAGAAAGCTGGAGGGCACAGCCGAGGTGGTGGCAGCTGCCACCCCAGCTGGATAGCTCCCCCCCAACACCCTGTTTTCTTTCTTAGTAGCTGATGAGGCTGAGACTGAAACAGACAGAGAGGTTAAATTTCTGGAGGACGGGCGAGCCAGCTGTGATCAGCTGTTATTTTCTGCCTGGGGAATGTTCTTATTGGAAGGCTATAGCACCTGTTAAGTATAGATAGATCTGTATTTACAAATACGCGAAATTAGTGGTCAACAGGGCCTACTCAGAGTTTTTCAGTCTAATGAAAAACAGATATTGCTCTTGAACTTAAGCATGCAAATAAACTACACCTGCAAGTCTAAAATATTATATATAAAGTCGATATAAGTGATAATGTGGGAACAATGTGTTCTAAAAGTATATCTTGCCTTTAGCAAGCTGCATTTGAACACATTTATTTCAGATTTTATATTGTGTTGGGAAGGAAGAAACCTCTGTAGGCACTTTATAATGAAAAGTACAAAACATACTGAAAAACAACTGACAATAGTATTCTATTTCCTTCCTTCACCTGTTGTGCAGTGTTGGCATGCGTCTTCATCCAAATCAGAAGCAGCTAGCCCTCTATGTTAGAGCAGGGATTACAGGTAAAGTCATTTCTACATGCTGACCGGATTGGATTTTACTTTCTTCAGTTGAACCAGTGTCCCACTGATCTCAGTGGGGTGTGTTGCCTGAGAAAAAGTGGTAAAATTAAGCCTCATAGTTTATAAAGTAGTTTAGACTTTTTTTTTTATCAAATAGATCCATGTTCTATTCTGGACTGCTGTGACTAGTGACTATTCCATGCACTAAACTCTCGTTGACTTTAGAGATGATGTGGGATCTGGAAAAGATGGAGAAAATCCGAAGCAAATTGAGAATCTAGCCAATATCATTATGCATGGACGAACAAATGCTAATGCCCATTTTTAAAAGAACAGAATCTAATGCTTGTCTTGACTATTTGCTCCACTGAGAAATTGAATATTGAGAAATCAATCTTGCAGCTTTACACAAGCTGAGGTTTATGGAATGGGACAGAGCCAATTTGATATTGCCAGACTTATTTTTCGTATAACCTTTTTAATCCTACAAATACAAAATGCAAAACTGTTCTCACTACTCCATCAAGGCTCTCAATGGCTTAGAGAAATAGTCAATAAATGTGATATTTTTTGAGCAGCGATAATGTTAATAAGGACTCTTGAGACCTATGCTACATACACAATCTTTTGGCACAGCTCTTTAAAAATCATCAGAAAGGACTGCAAATGAAAATTAGACTGTAGATCAATACAATTAATAAAAATACAGTACTTTCTTGTATGTCATCACCTTGCTGGCAAAGGAAACATCAGCATGATTTTAAGGATGATAGAAAATGATACAAGGAATCAGACAATAAAACATTTTTTGTTAGTATAATAATAAAGATGGGATTGAGCGATAACATATCTTTTACAAAATGGAATATTTAATTTAAAAAAAAAACACTAGCAAGTTTGAGTGGTTAGATCCCATGAAAGGAATAAATACTAAATATCACCCTTCCTTGGAAATCTTAGATTTAATATGAGAGGGACAAGCATTATTTATTTATTTTGATGTTTGGTTCATACCCAGCAGTGTTCAGGGCTAACTCCTGGCTCTATGCTCAGGGATCACTCCACGGCAGACTCTGGGAACAATATGGAGTGTAGGAGGACCAAACCCATGTTGGCCGCATGTAAGGCAAACATTCTGCCTGCTGTAATTTTGCTCTCAACCTGGGATGGACAAACTTAGTGAAATGATATACCTGTAGAATATTTTTACTGCTTTCAGTATATGGGAAAAGCATTGTAGTTAGTTCTCACAAATATATTCAGTGGATTGCATAATCAATGGAGAAATTGTCATTAAATGGAAAAGTTTTGTTAAGGCTTTGAGTTCTGGGTAAAATTCTAAACAAACAAACAAACAAACAGTGATCCAAAGTGAATATAAATGTCAAACTAAAGGGTTTACAACTATCAAAATATTGAACAATAATAAATTCAGATTTGAATATTTTAATAGATTTGAAGATGAAAACCAAAATGATTTTTAAAAAGGAGAAATTTGTAGAAGGTCTGCTTTCAAATAATAAATCACTAAAAGTGGATGCCCCAAGTACATTTTGAATTAAGTATCATTACATATAAGTTGTGTTTTGTTAAAGAAATTATTTTCACTTAGAGAGTTTATAACATTTCCCAAAAATGTGTTATTTACTTTACATACATTGTCTCTTTTGAAACTTTCAATATTGGTTCAAAGTATTTTTCTTGTATACAGAGAAAGAAAATGCTTTAGGGAAATTGAGTACCTTCCCCATGGTACTTTTGTTAGATAAAAGAGATAATTAAGATTTCCAGGGCTGAACTGAAAAGATATTTCAATTGACTGAGTACATGCTTTGCATGTGGAAAACCTGAGTCCAAGCCTTTATATTCCATGGTTCCCTGAAACCTGCCAGAAGTGATGATCTAAGAACTGAGCCAGGAGTAAGCATTGCTGGATATGTTCCCCAGCCCTCCTCTGCCCCGCCCCCCACTAACACACACACACAAAGAAATTCAGTGCTATTACGAGAGAGCGACAATATTATAGTAAATAGAGAAAGAGACTCAGTTGGTTCACTAGGGTTAGATAAGGGGAGAAAGAGAGGCTTAAGGAAATCATTTGGTGGTTCAAAAATAAAATAAGCATTAAGGAATGTGGCTGGAAAAGTTTATCTCAGCAGGACAAAAATTAGTAGAATGTTTAGAAACTAGTTAACACTTTTAAACTATCCAAGTTTATTATCTGACTTTTAACTGACCACATAGAAAATGTTTTATCTAAAACCTTTTAAATAGCATATTCAAAGCATTATTTTGAAATTAGTATACTAAAGCCTACATTTTGATTCTTATATGTACAAACTATGGGATCTTTGGTTAGTTATTAATCTTCCAACTAGCTTATGTACCTTCTACTCTGTAACATTACTGGAAAAACATTTTATATGCAAACTACATAAACTCTCATTACTATATACTACCATGTTTTTAATAGTTAATTTCCCATTGTTCCTATTCCTTTTGAAATTTTTGTTGTCTTTAAGCATTTTTTTCTTAATTTTCATTAATAGTTTTTGAAGACTGGTATATCATTACGCTTTGAAATAAAATTGATTCATAAGGTATGTGAGGAAAGTTTCTTTCTCATCTCTGTCTCACATACATCAAGATCTCCACTCTGGAATCAACCAATAAAACAAATTGAAGCAAAAATACAAAAATGCTTTTGAATCTTCTTAAAGATATTTTTATATATGTATATCAGTTATAAATAAAACATTTCAATAAAATTAGTTGTGATCACCTACCAAAATAACTAACATTTTCTTCTTCCACTAATTAATATATATACACATTTATTAATGTAAATAACTATCTATAAATAAAATAAATGGAATTTATATATGCATATAGAAGCAAATATTTGTTCATGTATATTTAAAATTATTGCATATGAATATGTACCCTCCAGCATTTTCCATGGATAATGACATTTAATAATGAATGAAAATTATTTTTAACTATCTTCTATTGTAGAAACGTTGTACTTTTGGCATTGGTAATTACAAATAAATACCAATTAAAAATAGTACCAGAATGAGAACTCACACATAATTTAGAATATGTGCAATATATTCCAGGAGTTATTCCTAGGGATATAATTCATGACAGAGAATTATGCATTTGTGATTTTGATACTGTCAAATTATTGTCCATTAAGATTGAATTAGCACTCTCAATTTTATCTATAATGGTATTGTATTTAAATTTAATAAAACATTTCACATTCTTTTTTAAAAGTAATGCTCAATTGAATTTATCTAAACTGTTTATGGAATGTGCCAGTTTCAAATATGAATTTAGTCGAGTGGGCCCAGTAACATCTCCATTGTGAGACTTGTTGTTACTGTGTTTGGCATATCGAATACATCACAGGTAGCTTGCTAGGCTTTTCTGTGTGGGCAAGACACTCTCGGTAGCTTGACAGGCTCTATGTTAATTAAATATTATGCAGTATTTATAAATACCACCTCTGATTAGCACTGTTCTAAAGACATTAGCCGTCATGGGTTTGAGAAATATCTTCTATTAATTTAAAGTATACACACTAAAATATGAAAATAGAAAGAGACCCCAAAATGAGTTATTATCATTATAAGTTTTTTAGTTAGCACTTTCAATTATTCTGGTGCACGTATCATTCCTACTATAGAGAAGAGTCATCAATTTTTTTGAGAAACATTTAGAGAAAATGCTGTGAAAGAATAGTTTAACAAAAATAAAAAATACTAGCTGTAGAGAAATTTAGGGTAAAATAACAAATATTAAAGATATTTGTTGGAATTGGAAAGAAAAGGATATTAATTAATTACTAGATAATGAGGAATAGGCAAGAATAGCACTTTATGTGTAAAATAATTGCTTGCATTATTCTCTATTCTTGTGTGCAGGAGGATACAGGTGAGTTAGATGAGAATAAACTAATATAATTAAAGCATCATAGGAAATAGAAGATATGATAGAGGTTGCCTTGTACCAAGTTCTCATTTTACAAAGAATAAAACTGAAATACATACAGAAAATAGATTTGCTACTGTTATTGTACTGTGTTGCAGGAAAACTGTACTTAAATCACAGGATGCTAGATGCCCACTGCAGAGTTTTAAAAGATTCAGTGTAGATAATTCTCATTCTCCCTGTGCATTCTTCCAGCCTTCCCAAGGATCAGTCATAAACACGTACAAATTCAATAACTTCTCGAAATCACATAGGTAAGGCTGACATGTCTATTTAACTAAAAGTAGGAGATATAGAAATGACCTAAGGACTCAAGACAAGGCCTATATCCATCACGCAGAAAGATAAGTGCATGCAAGTTCCTATTTCACTACACTTAGCTGGCTAATGGCAAAATTAACAGACTATTTCTCCCCTGGATCAGACACAAATCTAATATATCCAACTGTTCTCATTTATTCTCCAAGGCTGATATGAGATGCACACACATTCGATTGATATTTAACCATATAACACATGCAGTTTTACTTAATTGTTCCAGGTGAACAAGTTTTGTCTTCTCAATTACCTGATAAACTCCCAGAAGGCAGAAACTGGATTATAGAGTTTTGCTGTTGTTTTTTAATCATTTACTCCCATGAACATCTTAGCCCTACAGTCACCATTTAAGCTGTACCTAAATCTTTGCAGACAGGTGGCAGTTTATCCAAATTTTAACTTGGGCACAATTCGAAATGCAAATTAAATGATGCTTCCAATGGCCCTCAAGATACACTGCTATGGAGATGCTAATGTCATTTCTACATTTAGAAGGCTCATTGACCAATTAGATGCTCACTTTGAAGAATGTCCTTTGGTAAGTTGTTTTTATAGTAATTCAAAATTTCCTTTCTATCACTCTCTTTCCTTACATTTACTGTCAGTTTAAGCTGACCCCAGAGAAGTGACTTTTACTATTTGCAGTCTCTCTGTTGTTTAATCAAATGGTGGGTGGAATCAGGGTTGGCTTCTCTAAACTGCATCCAAGCAGGGATTCTTAGAGGGTGGAAATGTCAGCCTACCTATTGGGAGCTATTCCAAAGCCAGCTGGAGCTGCCTCAAACACTCTTAATTACCATTTTGTATTTCAAATGTCTCAGCCAATGTGGGCTCTTTTTTTTTTTTAAAAAAAAAGGTAAAATAAATAAGTTCAGGTAAACAAAATCCTGGCAAAGCACAATTTTTCTTCAGACTCACCTGACTGAGGATGTATAGTCCAAACTAAGAAGTTTTTTTTTTTTGTTTCAAAAAGATTAAGTGTTCAAGTGTGTAAATAATGTTTTTCAGTGATTTCTTGTTTTGAGGATTATCACACATAATATTCCAGTCCTGAGCCTATCTTGAGTTTCTGAGAGAGAGAGATCTAATTGAGGTGCACCCAATTATTTGGAAATCACTCTGCAAATAAAATCCCATTATCTCACATGTTGCCAATGACTTTACTGAGAAAATAAGTTTAGTGGAGGAAAGTGGAGAGCAGTTTGTCAGACTGCACACAAATTTCCTATTAATCCAGAAATTCTAGCTTCTAGCTCCTTTATCTTTGGCCTCCCCCTTTTAAATCACTTTGTTTCTTGTTCACCTTCAATGTCCTTGTAGTCAATGAAGTTACAAGCATAACTGTTAACAGAATGCAATTGAACTAAGAGCACAGTTCATTGGTACCACAGAAATATCCCCTTTAGACATACAACACAAAAATACTCAAGGAAACATTCCAGACATAAACTTGACATTCCTTTGAATTTTGTTTTATATCGGCCATGGTAAAGGGACAAAGCATAATCCCAATAACACTGTATCAAAGGAGTTGCTTATCAGAGACTATTGTAATATTATGTATAATTATATTTCATTATTCTAACTAGAAGTGCCTATTCTCTATCAGATGCTCACACAAAATTAATTTAAGGTCAAAGCTTGTTTTGATTGTATTTTAAACATAAAACCCTTATAATAAGAACATTCTTATAGAATGTTAACTTCTTTAAGATGATGCATAGGACCAGCAGGAAGTTTGGGGATGCTAATAGTTTATTAGTAAATGTGCTGTTTTTGACAAGACATATTTATCTACTTTTCATATTCCTGAGAAGAACCTGTGGAAAATGAGTGTTAAATGGGATTTATATCAGGCATAACTTTTTTATTTTGCTTCTTTGGGTCATACCCGGTGATGCTCAGGGATTATTCCTGGCTTTGCACTCAGGAATTACTCCTGGCAGTGCTCAGGGGACTATATGAGATGCTGGGAATCTAACCAGGGTCATCCTACGTGCAAGACAAGCGCCCTACCTGCTGTGCTATCAGTCCAGCTCCAATTAGGCATAACTTTAAAGTAATTCAGTTTTCAGAGATGTGCTAGGTAGTAGTTTAGGTGTTGGCATGTGTGTCTGCTCTAGAACACAGAGTTCACAAGTGAGCCAATTACTTATCACAAGAAATATTCCTATTCATAGGGCTGGAGAGATGGTACAGTGGGAAAGGAACTTATTTGCCTTGCACTCAGTGGATTCAGATTCAATCTGAATCCTAGTCAGCAACCCATATGGTCCCCTTAGCACTGCTAAGAGTAATTCCTGAGTGCAGAGCCAGGAATAACCCCTGAGCACCGCCAAATGTGGCCCAAAAGCAAAAGAAAAAAAAAGACATCTCCCATTCACAAGATCTCTTTTTTTTTTAACATCATGTACTATCCCCAGGCTCATTTATAGAAATCTATTTTGAAGTAAATTTGTCTTTAAATTTGTCATAAAAAAGAAGTTGTTATGGGGGGTATATTTGTTTTGGATTAAAGATAAAACAATCTACTGAACTTCTATAATTGATTCCAAATTATGTCATTTCAACTACTCTCAAAAATAAAATCCTCTCTTTAACTTCATATTGATATTAAGAAAAAAATTGAAATAGGCTTTCAGCGGGGGGGGGGGGGGGCTGTTGGGGAAAGATGGCACGAGGTGATTCTCAGAGTTTACTCCTAGCATGTTTACTCCTAGCATTGAGTTCAGGAAACACAGCTAGCAGTGTTCAGGTACCATGAGTGATGCTGGTGATCCAAACAGGGTTGGCAGCATTCAAGGCAAACATCTCAATCATGTCCAGTCCCAGATTGTTCGTGGTATGACCTAAAAGAACCTCCAACTTTGCAGAAGCTATGCAGATTCTTGGAAATATGCATGCAGCTCCCAACTTTTTTTTTCATTAACTTTTGATAATGGTGTAGTCCATAAGAATACATATTTTATTCTATGTAAAAAAAATAAAAGAAACTTAGCTCTACAAAATTATACTATCATTAAGCATTCATATGTAAAGAGACAATGAAATTTAATGAATATTTTAATTTCAAACTATGCATCAGGCACTAAAGTAAATACTGGCATAAACAGGTATATGTTTAGGACCTGAGATCATTCTCATGAAGCTTACAGAAAATAATTACAACAATATATGAAACACAAAAAATTTTGAAGTGAAAACAAAGCATGGAGACCAGAGATTGTGCAGGAATAAAGCATTTGCCTTGCATGAAGCTGACCTGGATCTGTGGTACTCTGAGCTTATCATCCAGGAGTGATCCCTAAGAACAGATTCTAGAATAAGTTCTGCACAACGCTAAATTTGTACCACCCCCCCCATAAAAGACAAGGCACAAAATAAAGTGTGGCATAATATAGGGGGTTCTAACATCATTGGAAAGTCAGAGACTATTGAAGTACTTAAGATCTAGCCATAATGCTTGCCTTCCATAAACCAATTCGAGTGTGATCCCTGGCATCACACATCACACATCACCAATGAACATAGCCAGGAGTAATCTTTAAACTTGGAATTAGAAATCAGCCCTGATTACTACCAGATGTGTCCCCAAACATCCCGCAGAACCCCTCACCCACCACCAAATACAGCCATGAGGCTGGAGAGATATTACAGTGAGCTGGACTCTTTCCTTAAAAGTGGCTGATGCAGATTCAATCTCTGCTAAAAGTGATCCCTCAGCCAGACACAGAGGTAAGGCCTGAACACCTCCTGCTGGGTGTGGCCAAAGCACTGAACCAACCACACAAACAAGCACACAAAAAAACAGAGAGAAAAAGATCCAGCCATAATATACAGTATCTTATCCCATTTTCACAGTTACATACTACAACACCTATTTCAGAAATGAAAAAAAACTGAGATTTTTGAAAATGAAGTCAAGAGCAGTCTGTCTACAAGGACCATATTCCAACCCAGGTATATATAGCCTGTTCTTTTTCATTCCTTTTGGGTGTACATGCGTGGGGTTAGGAGGAGGGTGCAGTTCCCAAGTGGTGCTCAGGAGATTCAGGAATTTTGCTCTTGATTCTTAGTCAACCAGATCAGTAAGTAGCTCAGGACAAGGTTTAGAGGACTCTGTGGTCTTCAGGTTCTTTTGTTCCTAGAGATTTCCTATGCCACCCCTGAAATACCTGGCAGTTTCCAGGTCTAAGTTGGGAGGCACAGGGGGGTGTAGGTTTGTGTCCTAACCACTGTACTATCTCCTAGTCTTGTGTAGAGTGAATTTTGAAGCTGATATTCCTATCGGAATACTACGATATCTTAGTCTTGCAAATCAAGTTGCATTTATTTGCTGAACCTAGAAGAGTCCTTGCAATATGTTAAATATCAGTGTTGACATTGTCTGATCAGAACTCTTTATGCCAAATAAAATTTGGGGTTTTTTTTGTTTGTTTTTTGCTTTTTGGGTCACACACAGCGATGCTCAGGCATTACTCCTGGCTCTGCACTCAGGAATTACTCCTGGCAGTGCTTTGGGGACCATATGGGATGCCAGGAATCGAACCGGGGTCTGTCATGTGAAAGGCAAACTCCCTACCACTGTACTATCTCTCTGACCCTGATGCCAAATATATTTTGAAGATTATCCAATATAAAATACTATTTTGGGTGTATATGAATTGATAAATTGATCTTTCTTTTTCTCTAGCTCTCTCATACCCGCCTCCAGACATACACTGAAGAAATCAATTTTCATGAAAATATACATCCCTTAGGTGCAATAAGAACATTAAACGTGGTAGATCATGTCACTCAAATAGATTTTGAACATATTCTGTAACGAATGTTTCTTCATCTCTTACAACCAGAGCCTGCTGTCATGGTTTGGTTAAGGGAAGCCTGGCACTTTTCACTGGGTAGCTTCATATTCCAACAAAACAGGAAGTTTCAGTAAAACATACACACTGTGTTTTCATTTAAATATTATGGATGTTTTTCTTTTCTAATATTTTTATAAAATAGTCTTCTATATGCAAGGCATTGTGCTAAGCTTCACTTTTTTTCTTAGAAATAAACTTACCTACAGGACCATGAACAGATAGTGGCACCAGAAGAACTTTTTAGGAACATAAAGGAAATAAATCAAGGAAAGGTGAATTAATGTAAAATCAAAATAAATTGCCAGAAGTATCAGAAACAAAGAAAGCACACCTACTCTCTTTAAACAGATAAATTTCTACTATCAAATGTATAGTAGATCTGGGGGGTAAAAGAGAGCTGTAATAAAAAGAAAATGGTATGCAGAAACAAGATGGTCAACATGGGGACATTTTGGCACACTTTAAAAGAGTGACTGCCTTTAAATAAAAATGTATGTGAATAAAGAAGGTTGTAATGAAGGCCACTGCTTGAATTATAGTGGGGGAAATATTGATATTGTAGACCTAGGATTTAAGGTAACTGAATATATCAAGTTCACATTTGAGGAATAAATAAAAAATTACATTATAAAGATAAACTGAGTAATACTGCAATTATTTGGATCAGATCAAACTGTGGGCATCATGAAATAGTGACAATATGACTGACAGAATTAGGCTTTGGAGAGATAATGGGCATTTCTATAAATGTGGTCTATAACAGAACTGAGTACTAGACCAGATGGAAAACAACTGCATTTGCATGTTTTATGAAAAAAAATGAATGTGATGGAGAGAAAATACAGCGGACAGACTGCTTGTCTTGTACACGGCCAATGTGGGCTGATTCCTCAGCACCACATATGGTTCCGTAACTTACCACCAGGACATCAAGAGTGATCATGGGACACAGAATCAGGAGTAAACCCTGAGCATAGCCAGTGCTGCCCACCTTCCTCCCCCCTCCAAGTAATGAGAAAAGAAAAACAATTACTTGAATATGTTTATGTTGATTGTTAGTGAGAAATTAGAAATACATACTGGTTGAGATTATGTATGTTGGGAAGATTATTTTTGAAAAACTGTTAAACATCTGGTAAACTTTGACACGACAGTATCATTATTAGACATGTTCCAAATAAGTATGCATATAAATGAAATAAAACATATAAGAATGTCCATGGAATTTGTAATCATCCCAATATTTTAGCATGTTTCTGTGCCACACAACTGCCCATAAATAGGTGAATAAGTAAGTAATTTGTGGTATATTTTACAATGTAATATTATTTAGGTATATAAAAGAATAAACTGGATGACACTACACACACACACACAAACAAAAGAAGCCAGGTATAAAAGAACTCTCTGAAGATTTCTTTATTTAAAGAAAATTGCAAAACCATTGAAAGAAATCGATTGCTGAAATCAATAGTAGCAGTCTCCCAGGAGTAGGATATGTGGTTATGAGTGGGAGGTGCATGAGAGGTTTCCTGAAGTGCTGGTTAATGATTACTCATTGGCCAGAGAGGGGATTACTCAAGTGTGCTCTTTTTGTGAACATTCATCAGAGTGTGTGTATATATATACATATATATACACATATGTACGTATATATATACATATATACACATTATATATAATCGGTACAACATTTTTAACTTAAAAAGAAACTGGGAAAAGAAAAAAATATTATGGGAAGCTTGAGAAATCTCACATGTGAAATGGAAGTTAAACCATCAGTAGAGTAATATCAAAGTTCCCACCTTTAGCACAGGGTGACCAAATGTATGGTGTTTCAACCTTCCCAGAACCAGCAAATACTATGGAAAATGGATTGAATAAACACAAATAGTGAACTACCTAACTACCTTCAGCTCTTTCACACACATGCTTGTTTTTTTTTAGAATATCATGCATTAAATTAACTTTACTGGCTGTCTTAGGAATTATTTGTTTGTGTATGTGTTTCTGTGTTGTAGGGGCCTCAGAAAGGAACAAGGGAAGTGATGGTTTGATTGCAAATACCTTAATATTTGTGTTGCCAAACTATGTTCTGTCAAGTTTTGCAACCTCACTGTAGATAAATATGATATTTATTAATGTGCATAAACTCATCATTAAAATAATCTACATAAGTGTTGCTTAGTAGTTGATAATTAAAAACTGCAAGTCCTAAAGTCCATTCTGTGACAATTGTTAAGTGTGTTCACATGAGCGACGGATTCTCTTACTAAATAACGATCAAGTATTTTAATACATTTTATAGGCATAACATCAGTTTGAAGCATATTGGTAACATAACATCTTAAAAACGAAGGTTAAAATAGAATTAATTATTTCTCTTTTGCCGTAGCTTTAGTTGTCATCTGTAGGATATTTGGGATTGTTATTAATGAGCTGTCACTCTTGAGAAGGTTTTGGAGGACCAGAGCTGAGAAATGTGTCTAATGATATTACCCTTTAAATCACACTATCAAAGTTTTCAACAAAAACCAAAGGCTAACAGTTGTAAAACTGAAAACAATCTATATTATGTGACTTCCTTAAAGGCAGATCCTTAAGTACTGAGAGAATGGGCAAGTAAGGAGTTTGTGCTCTTGGGAGCAACATCTTCCCTTTATTATGCAGAGACTATGCCCTTCTTCTGGATTAGCTGCCAGATGATTTTTTTCTTATATTGAATTCACTTGTACTATTTAAACGCAAAAATTTGTTAGTATAACAGGTTGGGCATCCAGACTATGATAAAAGTGCTATGACACTGATCTATTTTTTTTTTACTGGAATTTGTCAAGGTCCTCCCGTTGTTCATCGATTTGCTCAAGCAGGCCCAGTAACGTCTCCATCGTGAGACTTGTTGTTACTGTTTTGGCATATCAGATACATCACAGGGAGCTTGCCAGGCTTTGCTGTGCAGGCGAGATACTCTCGGTAGCTTGCCGGGCTAGAAAAACAATTTCTGCTAAATCAGAAGGGTCCCTTACTACATATCACAGTTATCTCATGATACTTTTAATATAACGATCTTTTTAGTGAAAGTATCAACACTAATAGAGGCGGGGTGCAACCAACAATTTACACAAACTCATTGCATAGAGTATATTGATACGCTTACAAGTGTTTATTTGGTATCTGTGACCTCATTATGCATATACACAGAAACAACACACAAGAAATAGGTGAAGATCTGACCAAAAAAAATAAAATGAAGAAAAGATTTTTGCCCAAATTCTTCCTAATGCTACAATCCCTGTTGCATTTCTCCTCAGTTTGGTGCAGAACGCCTCTTCTAGATGTGCTATCTTCCTCATTTTCACCTTCCCTATACTAAGAAATTAATTGATTGTTTTTGTTTTAAAAGGCTTCCTGCAGAGCTGTAGACTAGCAGGGTAAATAAAAGTAAACATGAGAGTAAATTATCTCTGTGAGTGATATTCTATCCTACTTAATTATGTTAATAGAGACTTTAAAATAATTATGAGATGACAGCATCTATGCCATTCCATTGATATAAAATGTACTTCCTTTTTCCAGGGTTTCTTGGGATCTTGATTTATGGAAACTTACTGTTTTTTTCTTACATTTAAAAACTTGTTGATTTACTTAGTCTTGGCATAAAAAGAAGAGTAAATTAAGAAAATCAAAGCAGCCAGTCAAACATTTATTCAAATGAAAGGGCTTATTTAAAATTACCAAATTCTTATTCTACCTCTCTTCCATTAGGACTAAGTTCAAGACATAGGGATAATTTGGCTCTGCTTATCTTGGTGGTTACAAAAGAATGTATAAAAGCCCACATAGAACACTTACATATGAATTATTGTGTTTATTTTCTGTCTACAAATGTGATTTTATACAAAATCTTAAAATGTATACAAAAATGTGTTTAGACACAGATATTTATAAAGTTGCTTACAATATAGTCTCTGGTATACAATGTTTCCATCTCTAATACTGCCACACCTTAACCTCATCCCTCCAGCAATGATGTACTCCCTGACAACCCCTAACAGGAATCATTGAAAGATGTATTTTTAACTTTAATTATTGTAATTTGGGTTCATTTACTTCAGTATACTGAGTTTGGTGGTCTGTATTAATATGCATATATGTATAAACATACACACTTATGTGTACATATTTGTATTATGTAAACATATATGCATATATGAAGATAGATACTTTTCTCTATACCAAGAGTCCAAGCCCCCTGTACCTTACCCTTAAGTCACTTCCATTCATTTTTTTCCTGCATCCACACCATCTCCATTTTCTCCTTCCTTGGATTTTTGTTTCTGTAACATAGACCAAAAATTTTGTCTACCTTTGACATTTCCCATTCACTAGACATATTATTTTATATAAAAATTAGTGAAAATGTCTGGGTATTTGTCCTTGCTCTTCTGCTTACTTAAAATAACTTATCATCCTCAAGTTTATGTTTTATTAACCTTCAGCTAATCACTTAAAATATGGGATTCCATGTACTTAAGAGATGTAAATTTTAGCTAAAGGAAGAAATATAAGAGGGAGGAAAAAGTGTATTTATGGATTTCAAAAGTCGCTGTGTCCCAGAAACTATGTCATGTCTGTTTTGTTTTCTTCATTTAATTTTCACAACATTTTAATAGGATAAAGGGCACTTTACAGAAATTTTTATATATTACTATAAATAATTACACAATTTTGTTTTATCTCTCTTGCGATGATGTCATAAAAATAATTAAACTTACCTTAAAATAAGATCAACTATTTTTAAAGCCTAGAAAAGAGTTATCTCAGCAGGATACCAATAGCGGAATATAGCTTTATTTCAAATGTAAGCTACCCAAATAAATGGCTTTATGTCTGAGATGATCCTAACAGTTTACTGAAGAGGAAAGGTTACATTGGTGATTGTGGAGATATCAGTGGAAGTGTCAGCCCTGGGAGAGAAGATCAATTGTATGCATTGTGAGTTCTTCTTGACCAGACCCCAGGGACTCTATTGCAATTCCATTCGGCTTTCTATGGCTCTTTTCTGTAGGCTCTTGAATAGTCCTGTGTGAAAGTAGACTGTCTAAAGTTCAAGTAGAACTGACTGGAGTTCAGAGAGTTCAAACATTTAGTTGAGCTAAGAACCTGGAAGAGCAGATTATTGTTATTTTTTATTTTTTATTCAAACCACTTGTCACTTCTAAATTAGGATGCAAGATTTCAGATCCAGTATTTTCTGTTTCCAGTTAAGTCAGTTAATACTGTAATTTACTGTGTTAATGGCACCATTTGTCCCTTCTGATCTTACCCTACATGCAGAGGCAGCAGTTTAAAAGGGGTTGCATAAACTCTGCTTCGACTAAGGGGGAAAAGGTTGTGATTATAAATAATGCACTTTGCAGAATAAATAATGCACTTTGCAGAATGTAAATCAGTATCCTTGGATATCGACTCAAGACATTTTGGCAAACTTGATGGCATTACCATTAATATGTGACTATAAAGAGCATGACTAAAGTAGTTAATGCTATATTTCATATCACATGGTATATAATTGCAGAAGTGAATTTTCATATTACTAAGGTAATAGATCAGAATGAAATCTAGTCATCTATTATTATGGAGACTGCACAAGGAGCTGCTAGCAAATGACATATATTTTTAATCAAAACAATTTCAGCAAGAAAAGTTTTCAACCTTGATCTGCCAAAATCTTAGATTACTCTAATCATCATCTCTTCCTTGTAGTTGTATTCTCTTTGAAATCTGCCTTTGTTTGCCAGTCTAATCACGGAACTCACAAATTGCAATTTCAAGAAGACACAAAGCAGCAATATAAACTTTGATCTCAAGTGTTTCTTCTTGTAGAACTCCAGAAGGCAGCTTCAATTCTTACAAATTCTCTTTGCCAGCAATGATTAGAAGCCCAATGGCCGCCATAGTAATTGCTCCATAATCATATCTGTAATACCGACCTGGTTTATGCATACAATCTATATTCTAATAGCAGTCAACAGGTCACAAGTTAATAAAAATACCATTAACATCCCCCTGTGACTAAGCAAGAGACATATTCATCTTACTAGGCATAGTGGGTGAATGTAATTTCCTTGGCTGTTAGTGTAATTAACTGTACTGGCCTGCTGATTTCCCTGGAGGACAGTGTGGGCACAGGATGACCTTGAGTCACACTCTATGCGGTGCCATGCCAGAGGGCACAGTTAGTCAAAGGTTCAGGTCAGTCCAGAGTTAGGTTCCCAGGAAGATATTTGTGTATGTAACCATGCTGGGCACCAAAAGCTTTTGTACAAATTTATATTTTTTTCTGGGCATAAGTGCATATACCTACAGTAAGTGCTGATAGGGTTGAGTTTGATAGCCTGTCTTTGACCTGTCCAGCCTTCCTTTTTTGCTCTTCCTGGGTCCAAGACTTTACAATGAGTTTTCTTCTATATGCAAGGGGCTTCCCGATTTCCATAATTTTCTTATGTAATAGAAACATGCAAGTACTAATATTGAGTTTATCCAACATTACAAATGTTAACATTTAATTCCTTTATTATTACATTTTATATTTTAATCTTCCCTTTGAAAAATCGAAGGGATGAGAAAATTTGGATCAAGGAGATAATACAAGGCCCCAAACTCAGGTTTAATGCACACCACCACCTGGACTCTTAAGATGGTTTGTGTCGATTTAAAGGCATCTAAGTACCACTAAGGATATCCCTACTGACTCCTAAATCCACTGGCCTTAACAGCACCACATCCTGATTTTTGGGCATGGAAGTGCTAGGTTGATTGGCTGAGTTTTGCTGGCACTGTCCTTCTGGGGCTTTACTTGGGAGTCGTCCCTTTTCTCAAAAAAAAAATTGAACTTTGGGCCACAGAGATTGTACAGGTTAGGATCTAATACTGCTAATCCCAGGTCTACCCCACTGGCTCCACATATGGTGTCGAGTCATTTCTAAAAACAAAGCCAGAAATAATCCCCAGGGCATGGGCAGGTATAACCAAACACACACCTTAACAAAAATATTCTTTCTCATCAAAAAATTTTTATGATCATTCAAGATCTAAGGAAAGTGAAATAATATTGCTACTTTAAAAAAATGTTACTACTTTTTCCTGAGATGCCACTTGATAATTCTTATACTAATTTACTTTATTGATGTCTAGAGTTTTATCTGGGGTCTGTAAAGTAGTCCAGCAAAGTCCCTAAATATTCTGAGTAAGAATATGTAATTTCTCTCCTCAGTCATGGCTTTTTGAGTATAACATAGGGCCACTGATTACTTTTCGTTTCTTAATGAAAACTGTTTATGATTAAAGGATGGAGTGAATGAATTTATAAATAATTATGAGGTTCCTTTTGGATTAAGTACTTGTATAATTTTGCCAGGTTACTTGCTGATACAGATGACATTTCTTTTCCTTCTTCTTAAAAGGAGATCACCGTCCTATATTTTTACTGCTGGTAAAGTACTTTTCACACATTGTTGTGTCGACATGTAGTTGAAGTCTCTATGCTTTGAGTTTTACAGTTGGCATCACATCTTTTTATAGTCTGAATGGCATCCCTACTCCACATTTATATGATGAAG
This sequence comes from Sorex fumeus, assembly GCF_029834395.1. NCBI lineage: Eukaryota > Metazoa > Chordata > Mammalia > Eulipotyphla > Soricidae > Sorex > Sorex fumeus. The sequence continues at coordinate 6,569,269 of NW_026606322.1, read as the reverse complement.
TTTTAACCCTTATCTCTATTTGGAAATAGTCCTTTAAGTAGGTTATCAAGTTAGGATTTTAGAGTAAACTCTAATTTGTAACCTTAGAAGAAGAGAAATAGACATCAGGAGTTTGTAGGAAACAAGGTCCTGTAAGGACACAACAAGTAGCCATCTGTAAGACAAAGGGATAGACTCAGATCACATGCATTCAGAGTCGAACAAAGAGGTAGACTGAGAAGAAATCAAACCTGGCAACAGTGCAATCCTGAACCTCTGACCTTCACAGTGTGAGAAAATAAATGTCTGTCACTAAATTCACTCAGTCTGTCATACAGAGTCATGGTGCCCATACATCACTGTCACTGTCACTGTCCTCCCGTTGTTCATCGATTTGCTCGAGCGGGCCAGTAACATTGTGAGACTTGATACTGTGTTTGGCATATCGAATATGCCATGGGTAGCTTGCCAGGCTTTGCCATGTGGGTGAGATACTCTTGGTAGCTTGCTGGGCTCACCGAGAGGGGTGGAGGAATCGAACTCGGGTCGGCCATGTCGGCCGGCCTCATGCAAGGCAAATGCCCTGCCTGCTGTGCTATTTTCTTTAAACTTGGTTTTCTTTTTTTCTAATTTACCTGTGATTGTAGTGGTGTGGCCCCTTAGGGATTGAGTCCATTGCATACTGTACGACTGAATCAGAACTTCAAGTTCTGGCCTTCATGTTTTCCTATGTCGATGTATGTTGTTTTAGTTGATTTCGTTTTATAATTGCATAGGATGCCTGTTTGCACACATGCAATAGTCAATCTATCCATCCCCTCTCTGATGGATTTAGGACAGTCACAATTTTATATTTAAATAATTAGCGTTGAATTGAACATGATTTCTGTGGCTCTATGAACACTGTGAATGTTTCTCTACAAATATAGCTATGTCAGGAGATATTTCTTTTCCTGTTTTAGTTGGTGGTCAAACTTCTATAAATAGAATATATTCTATTATATTCTCATGAAAATTTGGTGATGCTAAGTATTTCAATTATAGTTCTAATATGGGAAACAAGAAATTTTTGATAGCTCAATTTTCTTTTTATTTCTGTATGATTATGATTTAACTTTTATTAAACTTTGTAGGTTTCTTTTCTTCAAATTTCCCCTTATAACATTTCTTTATTTTTAATTATATTTATTTACATAATTTTAAAAACAATTTATGATTGTTTATGCACTTTGGCATTTTAACCTTATAGGTTATCTGCAATTTGAAATATCTGATCAAAGATGGTGTTTAAATTTCAGAGTGATATTTATGATTTCTGTTAGTGAAATATAATAAAAATTATATTTATATTTTAGAATTGTGTCTGGTGTTGAGCTGGAGTGATAGCACAGCGAGTAGGGCATTTGCGTTGAATGTGGCTGACTCGGGCCCATCTCTCTCGGAGAGCCTGGCAAGCTACCGAGAGTATACTGCCTACAAAGCAAACCCTGGCAAGCTACCCGTGACGTATTCAATATGCCAAAAACAGTAACAACAAGTCTCACAGTGGAGATGTTACTGGTGCCTGCTCGAGCAAATCGATGAACAACGGGAGAACAGTACTATAGTGCTACAGAATTGTGTCTTAGAAACATTTTCCATAAAATAACAGAAATACATATTTTTATAAAATTTTGCACATACTATTCTTCATATCCTATTATTTAATCTTTTGAAAATTTGTCTTACCTGGGTTTGATTCCTCCGTCCCTCTCAGAGAACTCGGCAAGCTACTGAGAGTATCTCACCCACACGGCAAAGCCTGGCAAGCTACCCGTAATGTATTCGATATGCCAAACACAGTAACAAGTCTCACAATGAAGATGTTACTGAGCCCGCTCAAGTAAATCAACGAAAAAACAGGAAGACAGGGTAGACAGTGCAGAAAATTCATTTTACAATATTGTACAAAGAAACATATTTTGCCAATTTTGTTTAACTGTTTCCACAATTAAAACCTACCTTTAATCCTCTAATTATGAAGTTATTTATTAAATGCCACATTTCATGATAATTTTCTATATATAACTATTCATGTCTTAGAAATAATTATTTAGTTTCCTATTTACCTATCATTTAGCCATGTAACTCTATCTTTATAAAGAAGAGAATGCCATTACATGCAATATAGATGGAAAGCATAACAAAGGAGTATTATAAAATTATTATACAAAGAATTATAGCCTTTTCAATGAAAGAGTAAAGAATTTCTTAAATTGTGTTCACTGTACCACTGTATCACTGTCATCCTGTTGTTCATGATTAACTCGAGCGGATGCCAGTAACATCTCTATTCGTCCCAGCCCTGAGATTTTAGCAGCCTCTCCTTACTTGTTTTTCCCAATGATTGGAGACTCTTTCAGGGTCAGGGGAATGAGACCTGTTATCATGTTATCAAAATTAATACAAGATATGAAGAAAATCTGAAAGACCTTTATTTATTAAAGATGTATGGGCTGGGGAGATATTGCAAGAGGAAGGGTGCTTGCCTGGCATATAGTTGACTCAAGTTCAACCCCCAATCTTCCTATGGTCTGCTGACTCTGCTAGGAGTGTTCCCTGAGTGCAGATCCAGGAGTAAGCCTTGTGGTCCAAAAATGAAAGAAGAAGGAAAGAAAGGAGAAAAGAAATAAAGGGGAAGGAAGGAAGGAAGGAAGGAAGGAAGGAAGGAAGGAAGGAAGGAAGGAAGGGAGGGAGGGAGGGAGGGAGGGAGGGAGGGAGGGAGGGAGGGAGGAAGGAAGGAAGGAAGGAAGGAAAAAGGAAGGAAGGGAGGGAGGGAGGGAGGAAGGAAGGAGGGAAACAAGGAGGGAAGGAAGGGAGGAAGGAAGGAGAGGGTGAAAAAGAAAAAGAAAGAAAGAAAGAAAGAAAGAAAGAAAGAAAGAAAGAAAGAAAGAAAGAAAGAAAGAAAGACAATAGAAGGAAAGAAAAAAGGAAAGAAGAGGAGGAGGGAGAGAAAAAAGAGGGAGGGAGGTATTGAGGGAGGAAGGAAAGGGAATGGGAGGGGAAGGAAAAAGAAGGGAAAATATTCCAAATTTAGAAAAATTTGTTGTCTATATAAGAATATTTTTAAACTTTATTATTTATTTCTTAAATACAGATAAAAAGTGTTCTGCTCAATATAAACCAACATTTGCCTTGATTATAGCTTAGCAATAAAGCATTTGTCTTACATCAGTGAGGCTTTGAGTTTAATCCCCAGAACCTCAACAAATCGAAATATTGTTGTTTGATTTTAAAGAACAAAATAAATTGGGCCATACTGAGTATGTCACAGTGCTTATTTGATTGTAACAGCAGATCATTTTTATATTCACTCTCTAATTTGTGGTACATTGTTTGCTTGGAGGTGCTCTTAAATAGTGAAAAAATTTAAAAAAATAAAAACTATCTAGAACAACATTTTAAAAACAGAGGACACACGAGCCCTTTAATGCTCCAGCATAGTCCAGTGGGGTCACAGAGTGCGAATTTTTGAGGGGAGACAGGAAGGAAACAAAAACAAGAGGCAGTATTGGATAAAGGTTAAGAAATACTGATCTAGAGGGAACACAGACGAGTGACAAGCATCAGGTGTTGAGTATGACTTGCACATGCTTCCATTTTAGCTCTGCGGATTTAGATACTAATCTATATCAAGTGAGCAAATACTGAATCCTTTAACCTGATTTGTTCAATTATTTGCTAAATGGTGAGGGAGATAAGAACAGAGGAACTCCAATTACAAAACCATGACCCATATTTTCTATCAATTACATTAATAAATTTAGCAAAAACTGGAGGGATCTGAGAAAAATGATATCGTATGGTTCATTTCAGACTAAATATTGAAGTTGAGTACATAAGCATATCTTTCTTTCTTCTGTTTTATGTAAGAAGGAAAACGTATTTGAGGGGGAGAAATCCTGATCAATTTAATGTTACTTCTCAGTAATAAAATACAATGAAACAGGATTCCTAAAAATTCATCTTATAATTATTTTGTAATTTTAACACTTAGCCCTTAGAAATGTTGTTTTTATGTTAAATTTCCTTTACTAATTCTAAGTATTTATATTCTTTCCATTAAATATTACATATATAACTTAACCTCCCTTTGAAAGTCTCCTAATAGCTACCGTCATACATAGCAAAAACTCTTGGCAATATAGCTGGTCAATATTATTCAGGAAAATAATTTTTCTTGATTGATGAATATTTATCTATCTACTAGGCACATGGATGCATTCAAATATATCTTGGGATTGAGGTGTTTGAGAATAGTAGATTATAGTAGACTTGGACCCTAAAGCATTTCTGGAGCATCATGCAACGGCAGTCAGCCAATTTTCTATAAGAAACAATGATATATATTCTCTTTGAGCCACATTAGCTCTGAAAGCCCATTTTACAATGTTAGATAATGTTAGAATATTAGTAAAATATCTGCGAAAATGTAATATGTTTAGCTAGATAGTAGCATTTAGACACATATAGATATATAAAGTGTTGAAGATGGACAAAATGAATGGTTTTTATTTCTATGTGTGTCCATTTTTCGTAGCTTTTCAATTGGGTTGCTATAAAGAGCTACAAAGAAATATGTTAAATGCATGCAATGACATAAAAAATGAAAAAAAGGAACACATTGAAAATGATTTTGAATCAAAGCAGTTCACTTTTCAGATAATGTCTTAGTATTTACTAAAGTTCTCATTGTCTCAGACATCTGAATTTTCATTCCCTGTAGCTCATAGGTTAATATCTCTCCTGAATATACTATGTAAAGCATTTAATCCAAGTATACACTCCTTCTAGAGACAATTTACTCCCAGTAATTTGTTGCTTTGGTGATACAAAAGCCTTAAACCCTCTCTCTAGTTCATAGAAGGGACTTGAAGTTCCAGAGTTCTACAGTGTTATCGACTGACGTCTGTTGTAACTGCCTTGCCACACTTTCCTTTAGTTCTATCTACATGCATCTCATAAATATTACTTTCCCCATATCCTTACAGTCATTCTTTTTCAGGTTCTCACATACGATTAATTCTGAACAATGACATGGGGGAGAATTTCAAAACAGTAGATCAAAGCTAGATCACTCACAGGATTGCTGGCAATCAGTTCCGCTTTTTTATTGAAGAGTGGAATGCTTCATCCATAGGAAATGTGGTCGCATAAACATTTATAAAATTTTTAAATGGTTCAAATGATATATCTCAGGTATTTGAAATAATTGAAAAATGATAATCATAAGGACTATAGAATCAGATCACTGTTTCTGACGTCATGAATATCTTAGGGGATAAACAATGAAAAGCTAGATGTCACTAAAGTCCAACATAAATCAAATTGAGTGCCAGAAAATCTTCTTGGCAACACATAGACAGTCTTTATCTATAGGAAAGTGCAAACTATGTTGAGGCTCATACCCAAGCTTTAAATAAAAGAGTATCAGCATTACAGAGAAAATTTAATTTCCAACCCTAGAGAGTTGACTAATAAAGAAGGAATGAATCTGTTTGGGGGAATATCTGTGTTTTTTCTAAAAAATATCACATCTTTGGGTTCCAAAATGCACTAGACATTCAGAAAATCTGACATTTTTGGTTTGCTTGGTTTTTTTTTTTGTTTTTTGTTTTTTGTTTTTTGTTTTTTGTTTTTACCACACCTGCCTATGCTCAGGGCTTACTCCTGGCACTGCACTCAGGGATCACTCCTGGCAGTGCTCAGGGAACCATATGGGTGTAAGGTATTGAATGCCATTAGCAGTGTACAAAGCAAGTGCCCTATCTGCTGTACTATCCCTCTGACGACAAAAGTCTCACTTTTATTTGTTAAAAATATTCCTTGTTTGATATTAATGCAAAGGTTTTTATATTATAAGACAAGTCCCCTGAGAGCTACCACCACTTCTTTTAGATATTAAACAAACATATATGAAGGACTCAAGTTTCAGTATAAACTGTCTATGGAAATAGAATCTATTTGATTATTTGAAAAGGGATTATTTGAAAAAGATTTCAATTAAGTACTATTTACTGGAAGGATTGAGGCTATATGACCCTTGACCTTGTGAGATAGTATATTGAAAGAGTATAGGAACAAAAAATTATAAAATAAAGAGAGAAAGAGATAAAGAATGAAAGAAAGAAAGAGAGAAAAAGAAAGAAGGAATGAAAGAGATAGAAAAAGAGAAAAAGATAGAATGAAAGAAATAGAGAAAGAGATAGAAAGAAAGAAAGAAAGAAAGAAAGAAAGAAAGAAAGAAAGAAAGAAAGGAAGGAAGGAAGAAAGAAAGAAAGAAAGAAAGAAAGGAAGGAAGAAAGAAAGAAAGGAAGGAAGGACAGAGAGCTATTCAATGATAATAAACTATAGATAAGAATGCTAATCAGAAAAGCGTGTTGTTCTGCTACACATAGAAGCACAGAAATAATAAAGAGAACATAATATTCCCTGGGGCAAAACAGATGGGTAGTAAGTATGGCATCCTTCAATCAGTAAAACAAAACAAATAATTAACATATATAGAATAGAGACCTGGCCCAAGTCAACTACAATGAATCCACCGCATGTAATTCAAATGGTATAATTAGTGGCTGACATAGTCTACACATACATTTCTTGATCTGAAAATTGTAAGGAACATTTTATACAGTTTATAAAACTCTTTTCTAGTATAAATTGAAAATCATAAAACCATTGTATCTGGGGAAGAATGGCAGAAGTAGAACTACTCATAAATTATTTAGGTTTGATAGCTTTTATTTCCACTTGCTTTCTATTTTTTACAACAAAAACCCAAAGGATTATTTATAACAGGTGTTTATGAGCTTCCAAATCAACCAAGTGATAGCACAATTATAACAACCACTCTAGGTACAGTGTCATTGTTAAACCATATAAACATATGCTAAGATCCATGGTATGCAGTGACTATTCGAGCAGATGTGTTCTTTTCATTTACCTTGGAAAAGAGAATTGCAGGTTGCCGGCATCATATATCATAAAAAGACTATTAATCTTTTAAGAAGGTTTGTTAGATATTTCACCTTCATTTTTTAATATATTATAATTATTTCCTGTATCTTTGAGACAGTTAATAGATCACACTTGTCCACTATTTTGAAAACACTGCTTGAAAGTATTCAAAAAGAAAACATTGTTAAAGGATAGCTTCAAAATCTCAGAGATGTTTGATCAGTGACTTTTTAGGGGTGCAATTCCATGGACCATATCAGAGCATTCCAGTACAAAGGAAGAGATACTTTATAGTATCTGAAACCTTCTACTTTGAGACATGAAACTAGCTAAGCCTCTTATGTTCTAGGCAATAGACCATTTAACACTTTGGTACTGACTTATCTATTATACAGAAAGTTGGCATCTATGAGGGTGACAAGAGGCAGCAGACCTCTGGAGCCAGTCTAGGCTACAATATCTGTAATTTTGCCTCTTGGGCAGCATGACTCATCATAACCTTTGGTTTTACAGGTATTTGTCAAGAGAAAGGCAATTATGCAACTTGTGGGAAGCCCAAAAGAAGAAAGAAAATTAAACACTGAAAGTTTTAGAGCAAAGCCACGATATATGCAGTTAGATATTATTAGAAGTAAATACTTTTTAATTTCTGATTAAAATGGATTACCTGGTGATAAATGTGAAATAAACCAGAACTTTCCCAAATAAGCCAAGTTCTATCAGATCCTCAAGTCATAGAGAAAGGTGATCTAGCAGTATTATGCCATCAATTGGAAGAAATAAATCCAGGATCAGGCATAAACTATGTCAGGACACAAAAAATTTTGCTATACCAAAAAATGTCTTACAATAAGTACAAAAAGATGGTTCATATCTCATTTCATTCATTACCCTGTATTTGTAGCTCTTCAGTTTATGGCTATGGGTACATTTGCAATGTATGTCCGGGGGTAAAGAGATTTCAAAGAAAATTTCTGATGACATACTAATAAAGAAATATAATGTCTGAGTTTAGGGCATGGAAGTATATCTTAATATGTACATTTACTATTGTTCAATTTATAGCCCTATTCAGAGGTAAGAGGAAAAGATTTTAGTAGATATATATTTGAGTGGCATATTGATGTTTTATTTTGCATTAAAATGTGCCTTTACTGAGATAAACATAGATGATAGAATCATAGTGAATGCCTTAGCTGGTAGCCCAAGAACCAGAAAAAAACAACTGAAGATTTAGTTCAAGAATAACTGGAAATAAAGAACATGGATCAGCTTCCTAAATCCAAAAGTATAAAGAAACTTCAATTATTTACTAACAGTGTGCAGACAACGATTATAGATCCAGAGAAGCATTATATAGGGTAAAGCACTTCCCTTCCACACTACTGACCCTAGTTCAAATCCCAAACACCAAATATATTCTTCCCAGCGCTGCCAGGAGTGATTCCTGACAAATTCCTGAATGTTTCTTCCCAGCAATTCTGAATGTTACCAGGTGTGGCCCAAACTTGGCCCCCTCCAGTGGAAAAAAAAAGAACAATTTCCAAAAAGAGGCAGTGAGAAAACCAAATATGATGAACGAGTTACTTGGCATGTATAATGCTCTATGAGTGATCATACCAGCACAATATATGCATAGATAAAGTAGCCCTAGTGACAAGAACAGAGTCTTCATATGAATCTGAACAGCATGGACTAACTCATCAGTTTGGTCTTGCTATTGTTATTACCAAGTGCTCCAACTACTGCCCAAAGAGACTAATACTAAGTTATTCACATGGCACAGCCATCAACATAGTGCCAAGTCAGTGGGGTGAGTCAGTAGAGAGGTATTGTACCTGCTGCACATGAAGCCTCCCTGGATCCAATCCCTGCCACTACATACGGTCTCCAGAGTTCCAACAAGAGTTATCTTTGACTGTAGAGCCAGGAGTAAACCCTGAGCATTGCTGGGTATGACCCATTCCACCTCATCCCCCTCAGAAAAAAATTAAAATAGCAACAAGTTAATAGACAGAAGTTGGTCAGTTGGTCCCTTCTAAACCTTCACCTCATTTGTGCAAAGCCCAGTGAGCAATCTCAGCTCTTAAGTGCCCTTCAGAATGGGCTAAACTACATATAGCTGATCTCCCTCTGACCATTCTACTTTCGGTATCTGTCAGGAATTATACTGATGATGTTTTTCAATCAATCTCCTGTATGAAAACCTTTGTTTCATAGACTGTTTCCCAGGTAGTTCAATCTAAATCTGATGTGAAGGTCTAGGATTTCCCCACTGTTGAAAATAATTACCTCCAGAAGAGAAGATAAACTAGTATCAGTGGTCACTTTTTCAAATATAAAAATTCAGTGAAATGTTATTACTTTTTATTAGAAATAATGTTTTTGTCTAGTGGGTGAGCTAGTAGCCATAATTTGAAATAACTAGATGATTTCATTCACATTCTATTGAAGGAATTTGCCTCTATGTTATGAGCTAGAAAGTCAGAAATAGACCTTAATAGGGGTTTTTCCCCCACACATGTAATCTATTGGAATGGAGTAAATGATATTGCTTCACCTCGTATGTTGTAAGTGTGAAGTTGACAGAGTTGAGTTGCTTAGCCTAAATTGAAGAGCTGGGTTTGTGCTGAAGGGGAAAAGAGAAAACAGAATTATAAATACTGAGTATATTGTTTCTTTCAATTAATTTTCTAACCTTTTAAATATTAAAACCAACTAAGGGCTTTGTTAAGTAAATCATTTCAAAAAAGACACCTCACTAATTTTTAAAAATTTATTTTCTAAAGGGCTGGAGCGATAGCACAGCGGTAGGGCATTTGCCTTACAAGTGGCCAACATGGCCGACCCAAGTTCGGTTCCTCCACCCCTCTCGGAGAGCCCGGCAAGCTACCGAGAGTATCTCGCCTGCACAGCAGGGCCTGGCAAGCTCCCCGTGACGTATTCGATATGCCAGACACAGTAACAACAAAAGTCTCCAATGGAGACGTTACTGGGCCCGCTCGAGCAAATCGATGAGCAACGGGAGGATCGTATTTTCTAAAATATTGATAAAATTAATTGTGATATTATTATATGACTAACTCATATATCCATGTTGGAAAACACATACTATAACATGATTACCTTTCATTGAAGAGAGAAATCAAAGGATTTGTTTTCAATTCATCTTAAATAGAACTATACAAAACATGATTGCCATTCAATGCCTCTTTTGCAAACCACAACACCCAAAAGGAGAGAGAGAAAAAAAGGAAATGCCCTGCCACAGAGGCAGGGTGGGCTGGGGGGAATGGGGAGCAGGAGGGATACTGGGACCCGTGGTGGTGGAAAATGGGCGCTGGTGAAGGGATGGGTATTTGATCATTGTATAATTGAAATCTAAGCACAAAGATTTGTAAGTCTACAACTGTACCTCATGGTGTTTCACTAATAAAAATTTGAAAAAAAAATAATAATAAATGTGAAGGTCCATATGTTCTCAATTTTCCATAGAAAATAAGAATCTTTCAAAGAATCAAAAGGATCTTCTATTTAGATTCAAAAAGAAACAATTTTTGATATTGGGACTGGAGTGATAGCACAGCGAGGAGGGCATTTGCCTTGCACGCGGCTGACCCGGGTTCGATTCCCAGCATCCCATATGATCCCCAAGCACTGCCAGGAGTGATTCCTGAGTGCAGAGCCATGAGTAACCCCTGTGCATCACCAGGTGTGACCCTTCCAAAAAATTTATTACACCAAAATATTTGAAAAGTTTCAATGCTCATCATCAGAAAAATATTTCAAAACAAGATCTCTGGAGATTTAGTTTATACTCACTATTTTTTTCTATTCTTGGCAGCAATGAAAAATGAATCTGCGAATGCTATGCAGTTTATTTCTAACTGAATTATCTACTGACTACAAGTTGTACATTCTTATAATTCAAAGCACTAATGATATTAAGAAAATGCAATATATAGCTGATAAATAACCAGATAGTCTCCACCTTCAGAATTCATTGCATGTTTGTTTTATCATAAATTTTAAAAAATGTAATACATAAAAGTCTGGAGAATATAAAGTCGTAGGTTAGCTGCCATAGAGCAGAAAATACAGACAAAATAATGTCTGTAAAAAAGTCAAAAATTAAATGACATGAATAGAGTTAACTTCTTTAATAACAAAAACAAAATTGTATTAGTATAAAAATAAAATGAATAACCATTTAAAGAGCCTCTCTTTTAAAAGAGTTTAGAATTAGGATTTTCTTAATGGTTGAAGTATTTAATTTGTTATGAAATAATAAATTATTTATGTCATAAATTGTTATGAAATAAAGGAGATGATATACTCTGTCATACACAAACTGGACTTAGAAATAATGAACTCAAGTCAGAGGAACCAGAGCCCTGGTTCAATTCATTTCAGCTGAGTTATTTGAGAAATTTCCTTGTCTCTTCTTATATTTAATATTTTATTCAAGAAAATAAAGTCATGATCTGGCCTGATCTACCAATTCCTGACTAAATCTCCAAGGAGATGCATGCCAAGCAGCTAACATAAAAACCGGTCCCTGTGATTGGAAACTCCAGGGCACCCTCAGGAGGCAAAGGGGCCAAAAACCCACCTCCTGAAGTTCCAGCAGCTCCACCCACACTTCACCACTGTAGGCTCCCTGGGGCTCAACTCCACTGCTTCCTTAATATTCTCTGCAAAGCTGTTGAACTTTGAATAATTTCTTGTACCAGGTGTCTAGGCTGAGCTCTGTGGTGTCTTCCTGGAGTTGGGGTTGGCTGTCTCCCCCAACCACCCTCCATACTTCCAGAAGCCCAGGCAGCCATGCTCAACTCCCACAGCTACCACGTTGATTCTTAACCACCGAACCTGTTCTGCTGATTCCCAAGAACGTATCCAAGGAGATGCACACCGACACCTAAAATTCATGAAAACATCAGTCCTTGCAGTCAACTTATTGGCCCAGACCACAGAACCAGAAGTCTCTGGACCTTGCACAATTGCCGCCTACAGCACCTCCTGACTCTTCAATACTGAAATCCCAATAGGAACACACCAAATTAAATGGAAAAGTAACATAGAAGCCAACTAAATTTAGCAAAGAAAATAACAGAAGTTTCCGCTAACAACAGCTTAATAAATTCTTAGACAAGAACTTTTAATACCCCATGGTCAAATATAACAATTCTCACATTAAAAATGATCTTTATACTTATTTATTTTAATATTGGAGCATTTAGTCAATTTCAACTCAAGAACTGTATCAACAGTTTTTACTTTTGTCTACATTAAAATAAATTAAAATATAACAATAAAAATAAAGTCATAAGGACAGATTTTTACAGTCTATTGATTCACATATGTGCATTGCATGGTATATATATGGTATATGTGTGTATATGTATGATGCCAGGGTCAAACTCATAATATAGGTAATTGCATCTCCATTTTTATAATTACAGCAATTGACGGCTGGAGCGATAGCACAGCTGGGAGGCCATTTGCCTTGCAAGTGGCCAACATAGCCGACCCGAGTTTGATTCCTCCGCCCCTCTCGGAGAGCCCAGCAAGCTACCGAGAGTATCTCGCCCACACGGCAGAGCCTGGCAAGCTACCCGTGACATATTCGATATGCCAAACACAGTAACAACAAGTCTCATGATGGAGACGTTATTGGGCCCACTTGAGCAAATCAATAAACAACAGGAGGGCAGTGACAGTGACAGTGACAGCAATTGACACTGTTAGAAGTTACTTTGCCCCAAATTATACAGAATCAGAGGTGTGACAAGACTTAAAGCTGACTAGCCTAACTATAAGATTATTCCCCTATTGAAACTATATACTACTGTAAAAGACGAGCTTATTTGCAGAAGATTCAATTGCACGAAGACATATTTATTGCTCTTCAACATTTCCAAAAGTATCTTGATTCTATAGTGATTGATTAGGATGAAAGGGAGCACTGGTGCTGAAATCTACTTCTATGCCTATTAGTCTAGGCGCATGTATCTACCCACTCAAGGTCATATTTTTATAAAATTTTAAAATTTAGTTTAGGTTTTGAAAAATTGGGACAATTATAAAGAACCATTTTTCCTTGTGTAGGATGTTCTTATAACATCCTACATAACAAAACACATACCTCTGGAAGACAACATGTATTCTGCACTTCTTAACAGAGAGAATTCTATGGTTCAAAAAATTTAGAGAATCTTGACCTTAGTTAATTAATTGAAACCTAACCAAGCTAAAATGAATAAGGATGTCTTTAATTCAGGACATTTGAGATCCTTTAATATATTGTTATACATTGTGAATCATCTAACAATGGAAATAATCATTATCAAATTTAATGATAGTATTAACTTTTTTTAAAAGGAAAATCTGATATTTGATCAACCTTCTTTCCTTTCAATATTCAATTTGGAAAATGCGTTTCCTGACATATAGGAAAGGCCTTAGAAATCACTGATTTTTAATCTTTCAATGCCTTAACTAATATGGCTTATGATAAGAACCAAGGCTTTCTGATTCCTACCAGGATGCTATTTTTTCACTTCACATAATATATTTGTGTAAACTAATATAAAAAATAATTTTTTCCCACTTGACACATATTTGATTTAAAGTTAACTTATACTGCTCTAAATAATAAGTAGCAAAATTTATACTGCTCTAAACAATAAGTACAAAATATCTTTCCAAATCTAAGCTATTCATTTTCTACTATTTTTCTTACTATGGACTCAATATTTTTACTATTTTTACTTTTTGCATATTTTTACTATTTTTGTGTTGTGGTAGTGTCACACTGGAATGCTCTGACTCAGGTAACTCTGCCAAGGCTTTAGGGATACATAACGCCAAAGATCAAAACAGGTGACTCACACATGCAAGACACCTGCTGTACCATTTTTGCCACATCCCAGATCCAAATTCAACATCTTTTAAAACAGTGTTGATTTTTTAAGTTCATCAGCACACTTGAAAGACATAAAATTAAAATGTTTTATTTTATACTGTAAATATAGAATATTTATAAAACAAGATGTGTTTTAACAGAGAAGAGAAATAAATTCATACAATTAAATATACAATATGTCCAAGACATTCCACTCAATGCGAGATAAAAATAAGGCTTAGATATTAATATTTTCTGTAACATGGCCAATTAGAATGAGAGTTGATATTTCAAGACAGATGTCTGCTAATTAATTCTTTCCATTTTTTAAATGGCGATAATATTAATTTTACATTAAATGTGATAAATATGAAAACATTTAATTCCACAAGCTGTTTATATACATACAAATATATCTGAAAAAAATATATACATACATAGTGTATAACAGATGATGCATCTTATTATTCTTATTAATTTTCAAGTCCTCCAGTAGCGTATACTGAGAGACAAATATCCCTATCAGAAAAATATATTATGTTGATAAATTATCCTTTAAATTTTGTAATGTTTTATGCTACTTGATTATACCATAGACTTTAACTATATTTTTCTAATCAAAATATACAACTGAATAGATTTTGTGTAAAATATAAAATGTATAGAATTCAAAAGTGCTTTGGAAAATAAAATAATTTTTATTGATCTGTTATTGATTATTAATAATGCAGCAACTGCTAGGTAAATAATTAGTTGGTGTATTTGAAGAGTAAGACAAGGATGATCCTAAACATTGATCATTATCCTTCTATTTTTCTTTTCTATAAACATATTATATCAGGGTCATATCCAAAAGAGCGCAGGGCCGTATGGTGATAGAAATTGAACTCAGGACTTCACACAGGCGAGGCAGGTATGGATTCTGTTGCTTGAGTCATCATCCTGGTTCCATGTTTATTATTCTCATCTGCTGAATTCATTAACACTCAAATTATCTATCTGTCTATCTATCTATCTATCTATCTATCTATCTGCCTACCTATCATCTATCTATCTATCTATCTATCTATCTATCTATCTATCTTGAGCTTGAGTCAAGGGCTAGAGCGATAGCACAGCGGCAGGGCGTTTACCTTGCATGCAGCCAACATGGCCGACCCGAGTTCGATTCCTCCGCCCCTCTCGGAGAGCCCAGCAAGCTACCGAGAGTATCTCGCCTGCACAGCAGAGCCTGGCAAGCTCCCCATGACGTATTGGATATGCCAAACACAGTAACAACAAAGTCTCCAATGGAGACGTTACAGGGCCCGCTCGACCAAATCGATGATCAATGGGAGGGCCTTTACTTACTTTACTATCTATCTATCTATCTATCTATCTATCTATCTATCTATCTATAATACACTTGTGCTTAAACTCCAATTTAAATTCTGTTTATATCTGTATGTTTTTTCTGAGTTGTATAAAGCAGATACTAATGGACTAAAGTGCAGTAAGGTGAGTAAGTAAACTTATCCAGAAGGTCCAGCTTGTCAGAAATCTCTGATAAAGACCTCATAGAAGCCAGAAATATCTATCTCAAATCTCTGCATTAAGGTTCTGAGGAATTCATGTGGAACTTTATTGACTTTTAAAATATGCAATTCTTTGAAACTTTAGTTACCTGGCTTTCAGTCTCTGATAGATTAGTGGAAGGAAACCTGAAAAGGTCAGAACCTATCTGAGGCAGGTAAAGTCTGAACAGAGGTGATGGCTAATAGCTTTTTACCAGGCTGTCCCCAAACTTGGTCCATAATAGTACCCTGGATGACACAAAATGGCTAAATGATGTTAATGATGCTTGGAAGTTTCTGGTAAAGTCATGAATTTTAGAATGAATGTCTTCAGATGTGGTTCAGTTAAAATAGCTGTAAAATTGAGTTATGTATGTTTAATAGATGTGTGTGTGTGTGTGTGTGTGTGTGTGTGATTTGCAATGTCTTTTCAAACAGGTACTATTTAAGAAGGATCTTAGTAAAGAAAGAAATCACTAGGAAAATTAAAAATGAGACCTATATTTAGAGAATAGGGAATACAAGAACCAATTCTTAGTGATTAAAATTTTTCATTACCTGGTTCCCACATCTAAAGGGGAAGTAGCAAGAAACCTGACTCTTTCTATTTTAAATCTTTAATTTAAGTCTTCTCCTGCATAACAGACTATATGATACTACCTTGGGTGAGTTATTAACTTATTTATATATTGCTGTGATTAAAAGCGACATAGTATGGTTTGGGCTGGAGTGATAGCACAGCAAGTAGGGTGGTTTGCCTTGCACATGGCCGAGCCGGGTTCAATTCCTTCACCCCTCCCAGACAGCCTGGCAAGCTACCAAGAGTATCCCGCCTGCATGGTAGAGCCTGGCAAGCTCCCCATAGCGTATTCGATATGCCAAAAACAGTAACAACAAGTCTCACAATGGAGACATTACTGGTGCACGTTCAAGCAAATCGATGGATGGGAGGACAGTATTATAGTATTTTTTGGATAGGAAGATGAGGGAATAGAATATAGTATGCCTAGATAGATATACATTTTAAAAAGTCACCAGTCTCTGCAAAAGATCTTCAAAAAGCCATCGTACTTCATGTGTTTTATATAATTTTCACTTTCTTCGATCTAATTTTTCCCAAGTAATAAATCACGAACATGGTTGGTTGCTTCATCATCATCACTGTCATCTCTGTTATCCTGTTTTTTGTCGATTTACTCAAGTGGGCACCAGTAACGTCTCTATTTATTCCCAACGCTGCAATTTTAGCGGACTCTCCTTACTCATCTTTCCCAATGACTGGAGGCTCTTTCAGGGAATGAGACATGTTATTGTTACTGTTTTTGGCATATCAAATACTCCACGGGGAGCTTGCCAGGCTCTGCCTCTGTGGGCAGGATACTCTCCGTAGCTTGCCAGATATATATATATATATATATATATATATATATATATATATATATTTCTATGAATTGTTGCCTACTGTCTGAACCCCAACAAACATGGTGTTGTATTTATGGAAAATTATGGTAATTATGGAAAATGGGTAGGAAGTGTTTTATAACGTGTTGCAGGGCCACTACGCCAGAAAGCAGCCTGGGGCATGTCGGCGGTTGATAGTGGAGGTCGGCTGGCAGCCAGGGTTGGGTCCCTTGGGAAGGGGAGGGCTCTCACCTGCACCCCTCTGGGGTGCCCCAAGTGAAAACAGCCTGGCACAGAGTCTGGGTTGTTTGCTTATGTGAAAAAATAACAATTTTAGAAAAACTAAATATATTACTCAGAGACAGAGCCAGTAGTAAGGACGAATTTCTTATTCAAATATATCTGGCCCCATATCTGAGTGTTTTTAATTGACAATAATACTAGTTTGGAAGAAAGGGATCTGTAAAAAAGAGTACAAAACATTTATCTCTCACTTCTAACAACATGATGTAAAATAATGGTTTGAATGCCTAGATGATTCAAATACACACTGAGCATGATTTATGTGTTGGTGCTAATAAAAATGTCATGTTTATAACAGAACATATATTACATGGTAGGCAATGTACTTTATATATCCTGTTCGTTAATAATAGTGTCTCATATTAAAAATGAAGAAAATGTAGCTAAAAGATTATAAGTTCCCAACAATAACATAATTCTAAGTGGTACAGTTGAATGGGCTAGTCTATCTTCTTCCAATTTGGTTAGAATTTCTCCAATAACCTAAAATGTTTAATTTTAGCAGAATGAATTGGTAAATTACATTGAACAACAACTACTAAATGTTGCTAGTAAAAACAGATTTTTTAATCTTTTATATCAGACATATGTGCTGATATCTGTCTTTGGAAACAGAAGCACTGTATTATTTCATTTTATTCCTACAAGTACATGCAGGCTATACAAAGATAGTTACTGTAAGTCTTTATGTACACAAACTTTTGCTACCATTCTGAATTTCATAACTTAAAGCAGCCAGTTTAACCCAAACCAAATGAGAGTAGCAGGTAGGTTCTATCTTAGCACTGTAGCACTGTCCTCCCATTGTTCATCGATTTGCTTGTGTGGGCACCAGTAACGTCTCCATAGTGAGACTTATTCTTACTGCGTTTGGCATATCAAATACGTCACAGGTAGCTTGCCAGGCTTTGCCATGTGGGCAAGATACTCTTGGTAGCTTTCCGGGCTCTTAAACACAATTATTAGCAATGAAAATAGCTACAAATTCTGCTTTTGATTTTCAAATGATTTTGCTGAGGAAAAATTGAAATATGTATTTACAGACCTGTCTATAATTTTGTATCATTTACTAATTCAGCATATGCTTTTTCAGTCCAGATTGTTTCAATTAGATATTTATAGCATAATTTACTTAACCTGTGAAAAGAACTGGAAATGACAATCTAAAGGCTCAGGTTTGAGCTTTGTTGCTTCTCAGTTGTGAGACACTTATCTGCTCAAACCCTTCGAGTTTTAGATTTCTAATTGGTGAAATCTCATGATCTTACTAGTCAACTAAATAGAATTGTGCGGAGGATCAAAATGAAATAATAAATTGTAAAGGAACTAAGTGATGAAGGTACAGAAAGATCTGCATGAGAGTCTTGCATTTCATAGACATATACATTGATTTGCAGGACAGTCAAGGGGCCAGTCTTGAATAAGGGTTAAGAGGATAATACCCAATCCAGGGCTGGAGCAATAGCACAGCGGGTAGGGCGTTCACCTTACAAGCGGCCAACATGGCTGACCCGAGTTCGATTCCTCCGCCCCTCTCGGAGAGCCCGGCAAGCTACCGAGAGTATTCGATATGCCAGACACAGTAACAACAAAGTCTCCAATGGAGACGTTACTGGGCCCGCTCGAGCAAATCGACGATCAACGGGAGGGCCCTTAATTAATACATTGATTTGCAGGACAGTCAAGGGGCCAGTCTTGAATAAGGGTTAAGAGGATAATACCCAAATCTGGCCACATGTGTTCAAACTCTGACGCAATGAATAAGTGTGGAGAGGCAACTTAACCTCTCTGTGCCATTGGTTTCTATTATATAAAACAGAAAAAGTAATAGATATCTGTTAGGATTAAAAAGCATATTCTATGACATTGTACTCAGCACAATGTAAGTATGCTACAACATAGCAAAAGTTATTGATGTTATTCTTTTCTGGATATTCAAGTAAATCCAATGAAAGGATGGGCGAGACTTAGGATGGCTCTGTAAATTCTCCCACTTCTGAAAGTTAATGGATGCAGTTGGAGTGCTCAGTTTACAATCACATAGACCATGCTCAATCAACTGCTCCTGTGCCATTTTTATCACCTCCAAAGGTATTAGGAAATTGAGCATTTCCAAGGAGATCACTGACAAGCAGAACAAGCTCCCAGTCCCCAACACTATCAAATATGGTTTTAATTGCCTTCCCGTTTCCCATTGCTCTCTTTTTATAAAGTCCACAGAGAGCACTGAAAGTCATTGGTAATAGGAGAAGCAGAGGGGTTAGAAAGGATCGAGTAAGGTGACAGTCATAGTATGAAATTTATTTCTGACATTGGAATAATTGGACAATTAACCACATGCAAATGATGTCCTTTTCTCTGATGAGAACATCCGCTTGTCCTTTCTCTGCACAGTGTGCCAAAGATTTCTCCCAACATCCACAAGTCCTTCTTTCTATGTGTGCTGGTCTAAGGTCTCTGTCTCAAGGTACCCACACGATCCCTTGCCCTTCTGCAGCTGCATGAGAGCAGACATCCAAACTATTTGTTGACTACATTTTTTTCAGACTATGTGGTCCTTAAAGGTAGGAATCAAAATCACACTTATGTCCTGGAGAGACTTTCTGGAATTTATAGGAAACTCAATGAAGGTTTATCAAAGTGGACAAAATGCATTTGTCTCGATCTAATTAATTCATCTTGAATTTAAATAAATTTTAAAAAGTTTAAAATGTAGTCTATCATTTTTATGACCAAATTTATAATGCATGACAATGGTAATTTCAAGTGACATAAAACCAAATATGTCTGTTAGCCATCAAAGACAAAAAAGATATTTTTTCTAATCAACATTCTATAAAAGTTCTTAAATCCATTCTCAATTTTTTTTAAAAAAAATAAGCTATCTGGTGTTGATACTGACTCATAATACAACTTAAAAGGATCAGCTTCTATTAATTTTAATACAGTGCTTTGATAGAAAGCCTGGGGTTTTTTCTAACTCTCTGCAACAGCAATTGCCCTGAAGCCCAGTTCCTTACAGCATGAATTTGGAGTTATTTATTAATTACATATTTTTTGTTCATATATTAATTCTTACTAAAAAGAAAAAGGTTTTATACCACCCTGATACAATTAGAGTAAGATATAAAGCCAAGATTTCTGTGTTCCTACTTCATTTAACTAGTAAGTTAAATGAAGAATCTTTCACCTGGGGCTGGAGCAATAGCACAGCAGGTAGAGTGTTCGCCTTGCATGCTGCCAAGCCAGGTTCAATTCCCAGCATCCCATATGGTCCCCAGAGCACTGCCAGGAGTAATTCCTGAATGCCAAGCCAGAAGTAATCCCTGTGCAATGCTGAGTGTGACCCAAAAAGCAGAAAAAAAACAAACAAACAAAAACAAAGAAACTTTCACCTTGGCAGGGAAACCCTTTATGATCTGCACTCTCTTAGGGATTCAAACAAGTGTTCCTAAGACTATAAACTGCTTTGCCAGTTTGACAAGATAATTGCCAAATTGATCATTTGTAACTGCAAATGTATCTTATTCACATCTCACACATATTTATCATGTATATTCCACAGAAATTCTAAATAACAAATATAAAAATATAGACCAAAAATAGAATGGTTATAAGGTAGTTTCCTATTAAGAAAAACAGGTTCTAGGAATAAATTTCACAGCAATTATTTTCCCTTCTAAGGGTCTCCCCTTTTAAATGCATTCTTATTACTTATTAGAAGTTTATTTGACAAGATACACACATGTTTCTCAAGTGTCACTGTCACAAAATTTAAGAATGAAACTATTATGTTTTGTGTCTTCACTATATCAACAGATCACTTTCGTAATATTCTTGAATGTATAATGCCTAAATAAGTTCACATTCCTGAAATTGATGGGGAAACATTTAAACTTAAAAGATAAGTAATATACTTAGTTGATATGTAAATTTCAGGAAAACAACAAAAATAGCAATAAATCAGAATTCAGGAGTGATAGTGAGAAAAATACTGAGATAATAATTTAACTTGCAAGATCATCTTTATCATTAGTTGGAGAAAGATGATCCCAGAGAGAAAACATCTACCTCTCATCGACCAATCGACCAAAGAACCTTACAAGCCTCCAAATCTATTTAAATATCCGCGCATACTCCTGTGCACACTTAAATAGCCATTGATGGTTATACAACTAGGACACACATTCTTTTGCTATGTAATGCAATAGTGATTTCATTAAACTTCTCATTATTGGGAATTGTACGGTAGGAAGTCCACTAGCCAATCACCTTCAGAATTATTCAATTTGCTCATGCCCATCTAGAATGAAAGGCTTGCTGCACAGCTGTGTTTAAAACTATGTAATGACTTTAAATCTAGGACACAGACTCTTTCTGCATGTCCAATCAATTTGTTAGGAATCTGATCCTGTGCTAATAGGGCTGTGTGCATTAAAATTCATTACTCGAAAACTATATCCGTACTAGGTGCTGCATACAGTCTTTGAACTCGATCAGTTTGGCTTTCCCTCTCCTTCTCTTTCCAAAATAGGTTATTTTTCTTTGAGAAGACTAGTCTTCAAAGGCATACATTGAAGACTAGAGACATTTTGTGTGTGAATGTTGTAAACACCCAAATTAACATGTGCTGCTCTTAAAGTGGAAAGATTAAATACATAAAGTGTATCACTCTAACTTCTATGTGATATTGGAACAATGTTTTATTACTAATTTTAGAATAACAAGTGTTTGCTGTGTATTCTAACTGCAATTTCACTTTCATTGCAATAAGTGTTTGTATAAAACTCTATCTTGAATAAGACTATTAGCATAAAAAATAAATGAATAAGTATACCAGGAAATCAGAAATTTTCCATAACAAAAGTAAAGCAAGGTCATACATACTCAGTTAAAAATGCTGCACTATTTATATTTGCCTCACATCAACAAAGGAATATTTTTTGACAATCTGGAATTCTGGAAAGATATCAGTTACGAATTTGAGAAACTGTTCAAATCATTACTATTTTCTTAATTTTTCTGCATTAGCAAACCCATTGAAAAATCAAAACCTAAAATAATTCGTGTTAATTTCATCTAGTGTTTTGACTGATTGTGTTTGGTAAACTTATGGGAAATTATACAGTCTCTATTTTTAGATGTCACAGTAATAATCAATATATGATTGCAACATTCCAAACCCTGACTATAATTGTGTTACTGTACCTTGTTTTCACAATTGTATGGCTGTAGCACTGTAGCACTGTCCTTTCACTGTTCATCAATTTGCTCGAGCTGGCCCAGTAACGTCTCTCTCCATTGTGAGACTTGTTGTTACTGTGTTTGGCATGTGCGGGCAAGACACTCTCGGTAGCTTGCCGGACTCTCTGAGAGGGTTGGAGGAATCGAACTTGGCTTGGCCTGGCCAGCCGTGCGCAAGGCAAACGCCTCACCGCTATGCTATCGCTTCACCCAGTTTAAAAATTTTGTAGACCCATATATGTCATCGAGTGGTTCAAATCCTAACAATGAATGATGCATAAAAATGCCATGACGTGGTTATCCTACCTCATGAAACAAGTACTATAATTGCCACATCCCTATATTTTAAGGAAGTAAAGAAAATATCCTTCATACAGCTAAACCAATAACATAAAAATTACCTCCTACCCCCTTCATTTTAACCCAACTCAAACTGACCTTCAGAGAAAGTTCTTAGCTAAAAGAGTGAACTTTCTTACTTTTTCTGTGAGAAAGACATGAACTGCAGTATCAGTTATGTGACTGAGTAAACATTAAAATAAAATCTTAAAACTTCCTGCAGAGTTTTAATGTTTACTACATTACAAGTAATCTATAAATACTTTTTAATGAATTATTTCTTTTAGATTTAAAAACAAAGATTATTTAAAAGAAAATTAGTGTTGGAAACTCCCAAATACTAATTAATGATTCATCAAAATGAACTTTAATATTAAAAAGGAAAAATACAAATTCTTGGAGTACAAATTAGGTCTTTGTTTTTTGGGTGACACCTGGCAGTACTTGGAGTATATTCCTGGGTCTGAGCTCAGGGATCTCTCCTGGTTGGCTCAGGAGACCGTATGTTTATCAGGAATCAAAACCAGGTCAGCAGTGTACAATGTAAGCTGTACTATCTCTCTGGACACCAAAGTAGGTCTTATAATTATATATATATATATATATATATATATATATATATATGGCTGGAGCAATAGCACAGCAGTAGGGCATTTGCCTTGTGTGCAGCTAAGCTGGGTTTGATTCCTCCGCCCCTCTCAGAGAGCCCGACAACCTACCGAGAGCAATTTAGGGCAAAGCCTGGCAAGCTCCCCGTGACATATTCGATATGCCAAGCACAGTAACAAATCTCACAATGGAGACGTTATTGGGCTCACTCGAGCAACTCAATGAACAATGGGAGGACAGTGCTACAGTGATATATATATATATATATATATATATATATATATATAAAATTCTGTTTCTAAAACCTGCTATAATAACAACTTGTAATGACATTGCTATTAGATGTACCTACTTTCCTAAATTTTGCTTTTATATAAAGTTTTTTTAGATCTTATACTACAAAGTGGAGTTGTATAAAAACCAGAGTTAGGCAAACTAAAATTTTTTTCATTGCTAATTTTCAATGAGATATCCGTAACCTAGATTGTAGTTCTATTAAAATATGAATTTTATTTTAGCTATCTTATTGACTAGACTGGACTTTAACAGGCTATAACTTTATTTTAACAGATAATGCTGCCTTCAACAAAACATAAGGTACTTTATATTTGAACAAGAGTCTTATGAAAGCAATCACAAATATAGATTTACATATATGTCACATACAATTTAGGAAAATTGTGCATTTATCCTTAGATATATTTAGAATGACATTTCAATTTTAAACCCAGTAACTATACCAAGATTCCTCTGAAGGTGGACTACAAATGACTCTCAAATGAAGATACATAAAAACATACAGCTCTCACAGACCATGGAATATAAATCATTTTAGATTATGGTAAAATAAACAGATATAATTACACAATAGAAAATCATAACATGACTGACTTTGTGGGATGTTTATATATGTATGGAAAAGCTGAAATGTTACCATTTCAAGGATCCCTGCCTTCCTTTTTCTTCTAAGAGAAATCTGCAACCTGCATAGTTTCTCAAGAGCATGTGAGAAGTTTTCACTTACCTGAAAGAAAGAAGAACAGAAAAAGCATTTAAAGATCATGGTTAGTCTGTTTTTATGATTAATTAAAAAAAACTCACAACTTTCTAAAACAGACATGTTTCTAAAATATTGTATATATATTGAGATTTTTTAAATCAAATTATCCCCTTCTCTTAACATTACTGCTTTAGATTAATACTAAAAATTGATAGTTCATTGGTCATCATAAAATGAAGATAAAATCATTTAAATGTCTGGCAGACGCCTGGTTTTCTTGTAAAAAAAACTCTCAAAATAAAACTGGTGGTTATAACTTTGCATTCAGTGTTTACATATATTTAATCATTTGATTAGCTTTTATTCCTTTATGTTTTTGAGAAATATATATTGCCTTAATTATACCATAATTACCTGTCATATCGATGGTCTTGTTGGTAATCAAGATACCCACTCTGACATCTTTCTGTCCTATACTGCATATAATTATTCTTGTAGTGGTGAACAGGCTAAATTTCTGATGTCCTTTCTCCCTTGGTTTGTGAACATAGTAGAAAATCTAACACAGGAAAGCTTTATCTTCCATGGGATCTCAGCCTCAGAATCAGTTTATGCAACAACATGGTCAGATGAAACCGATTTCAGAAGAACAGAGGTAAACTCAAATAGTAAAATATGTCAGAGCAGTCTGACAAATCCTCAGGAAGGACTTGTATAGGCTCCGAAACAGATACCTATCCAGCACTCCTCATCATTGCCCCTGGCAGATGGTGCTTTCCTCGGGCACTCTTCAAAACCTTTCAAAGATCCTCCAGTTAGCTGAATTCTGACTCCCCTTTAGTCCTCATGCAATGCTCACCTCTCTCTATACTTGACCTCTATCAATAAGGCAGTAGTATACTCTTTAATGCTACAAACCAGGTGAATCAAACAGGGTCATCCCAAATGATACCGTAAAAGATAAATCACTTTCTACATTAAATAAGGACTGGTCCTATTAGGGAGTTATACTCTGGCATTTCCAATGTGCTTATATGGCACTGGGAGCTCTGGCCTTTATCCCATCCAATCTGTGGATGAGTAGTAACCTTCATTTATTGGGCAGGTTACAAATGTAGCTGTTATCAACACACAGTCAAGCTATGCCAAAAGGTTGTGGAAAAAGACATCACATTGCACCTATATTACAGCTCATGTATATAGAGATATAGATAGATATAGATATATAGATCTAGCTACTGAGCTGGTCCATGGGGAATGGGGAGAGAAGTATATAAATGTGTTCATGCTAGTGAATGAAAATTATTATTTTGGGATTAGTAAATGAGAATACTGCTGGGTAACAGCATTTGGAAGGGCAGCTATGACAGCAATTAACAATTTTCTGGCATCTGTGGTACCTACTTGGCACATATGGAAAAGGAGTATTTTTCTTTTATGCACTTTCAGGTATTTATGTGACTCATTTTTATTTTGAAGTGTATAAAGTGTTTTAAAAATGTAAGTACTTAAAAAGTATTAAATAGCGAGAATCTCTTATAAAATCTTGCCCAGTTATTAATTAGGCACAAGTATGTCTCGAGGAAGCCCTACAAAATATGAAAATAAAGTACCTTTATATACTTGGTATTCTGTGCTTGCCCCCATATTACCAAGATCCAGTGCATAAATTTCAACAAAATCCCTATGTAAAATAGATAAGCACATCAAATTTTTGTACTGGTATTAAAATAGGATTGCATTATATTATAAATTTTCACACCCAGATTTGTGACAAGGAAAATTCAGACACTGAATACTTAAGTGTCTTTGAATATTGGTTTTTCTTAGTCAAATACATGAATAACAAGTGAAGAAATCAGACATACTCTGAGACACCAAATCTAATCTACCTTAATCATATTTCTTGACCAAAATATTGACAATTTGATGCAAAGTGAACTAAGGCTACTCTGTTTCAATTTAGCTACAGAGTCCATAATAAAGCTAGAAAATATGATAAGCTGCATCATTATTTTCATATTTTCAAGGCTTAGGTTTCTTGTAGGATCAGTAATAGCTTTCAAAAATGGCAGCAGTCTGAGTCTGCCCTAAGGATATTGGTAGAGCCAGAAAAAGAAACAATATTATGGAGACCATGTTGTGATTTAAAGAGTATATTCCAGTTAGAACTCTTTGTATCTTATTAGCGTGGATAAATTTCATAAGTGGTATGAACCTTAAATTTTATCCTTAATAAAATAGCACATTTCTACCCAAGATTACAGATAGGTATCCTAGCTACATTTTTTGCAAACAATTACAACTGTGGCCATTCATTACCTACACATGCCCACACATATGCTACTGGTTACTTTATGGGAAAAAAAAGAAAAATTTTATCTAGCATGAACTGAAAATAAAGTTTCCAGATGATCTTCATGAATCATCATGAATCATCATGCCAAGCACTACTGAAGGAATGTATCGAATGCTCTGGACACAGTTCATAGACTGAAAGGAGTTACAGGCTTTGTAGTGATGATATAAAAGGCTCTCAAGGATACCTCTTCCCTTGTGGAGGGATGAATCTGGTAGAAAGGTCCTCTAAGGCATCAGACTCGTGAAAATATTCCTCTAATCACTAATAAGATTTGTACTTCTTTGTGGGATCAGCAAATATACACCAAGGAGAGGAAGTTAAGATTTTGGAAAATTACCATGAGTTTTGCCTTCCAAGTATAACTGAATATCAGTCTTATGATATACACTATGACTCACTCTAATGGTATCCAAGCTGCTTCTTTCACTGTCATCATTTTTTTTGCCACCTTCTGAGGTTATATTTCTCTCATATTTCAATAGAAATTTTGTCACATAGAGAGGTTATGGGGAAGCAACTTGACAGTTGCAGCTGAACAACAGAATATAAGCCAAAAAAAAGAGTATTCTCTAAATAAAATCGGAAATAGTTGAAAAAAATTATCCAAACAGGTTATTGGCTAATAATTGCTTAGAAACCTGTATCTTTCTCAAATGTACAATGAGATCTTTTAACCATTGCTCTGGATTTGGATGTAAGATTTAAATATCCTTTGGAGGATGAAATTACAGGTATCCAAGTCTACAGTGTAAAATGGTGATTCATGAATATCATCTTTTTAAGGATGATTTTCACTAGAGAGTTCCCTTGAAATCTGGACATAAGTCAAAATCATAAATAATTAATACCATATAAGCACTAAATTGGCATAATGTCCCTAAGATATTTTAATCAAAGCTTTGGGTATTCTTAAATGAGACTTTTACTTTTATTTCATTTTTATATTTTGCTTTAGGATAACAAAACAAAGATTTAAAAATAATAAAAGTGAACCACTTCTACCTCTAGTTAATTTCATTCACATTTTCTGAGAAAGTCACCTTGTAAATGTAATATAATCAAAACAAGAGCAGGAAAGTTCTTAGCTCTTGTTAAGTAACCATTAATTATTTATCCCAGGAATTCATTGCTTATGAGTAGATATAATTCTTAGGCAAGAAAGAAGAAAAAACAGCAATGAAGCTTTTATCTGTTTAGGCTATTGTGAAATAATATTAAATTTTCATTAAATGAAGACCACAGAAATGTCAAAAAATGAGGTGAAATTTATTTGCCTTATCATCATTTAAGGTTTATATTTCCTACATATATGTTCTTGGTTTGAGTAATAATACATTAATTATAAGCATCTTAATAGCAACCCTCCATTGGCAAACAAGAAGTTTGTATAGCTAAAACTCAAGGAATAAGTCAATATTACGAATGCATTTTAATACTAAAAGTAAGTATAATGATAAGCACTTTAATTGTTAAATAACACATTACTATTTATAAATCCTTAAATTCATAAGCCAGGCATGTACAAAAGTGGCTCTAAAAATTATTCTTGTATCATTCCATCTGAATCTTTTTTTTTATTATCTTTATTTTTTTTTAATTTGTATTAGTGAAACACCATGAGGTACAGTTGTAGACTTACAAACTTTTGTGCTTGGGATTAAGTTATACAATGATTGAGTACCCATCCCTCCACCAGTGCCCATTCTCCACCTCCAATGCTCCCAGTATCCCACACCCTTCCATCCACCTATCCCTTCCCACCCCTGTGGCCGGGCATTCCCTTCTGTTTTCTCTCTCCTTTTGTGTGCTGTGGTTTGCAAAAGAGGCATTGAGTGGCAATTATGTTCAGTCTATAGTCCACTTCCAGAATGCATCTCTCATCCTCGTAAGATCCTCCCAAAACCCTTTATTTGGTGCTCCGTTCTCTATCTGAGCTGCCTTTTCCCCCAGCATGTGCAGCTGGCCTCCAAGCCATGCAGTGAACCTCCTGGTACTTATCTCGGCTATTCTTGGGTGTTAGTCTCCTATTTTGTTACTTTATGTTCCCCAGATGAATGCAACCGTTCTATGTCTGTCCATCTCTTTCTGACTCATTTCACTGTAACATAATACTTTCCATGTAGTACCACTTGTATGTAAATTTTATGACCTCATATTTTCTAACAACTGCATAGTACTCCATTGTGTAGATGTACCAAAGTTTCTTTAACCAGTCATCTGTTTTCGGGCACTTGAGTTTTATTCCAGATTTGGGCTATTATGAATAGTGCAGCAATGAACATAGATGTGCAGATGTCATTTTGACTGTACTTTTTTGCCTCTCTGGGATATATTCCCAGGAGTGGTATTGCTGGATCAAATGGGAGCTCAAATGCTAATTTTTGGAGAATAGTCCATACTGTTTTCCAAAAGGGATAAACCAGTCTGCATTCCCACCAGCGGTGAACCACTCGGCATTCCCACCAGCGGTGAAGGAGGCTCCCTTTCTCACCACATACATGCCAACACCGGTTGCTTTTGTTCTTTTGGATGTGGGCCAGTCTTTGTGGTGTGATATGATATCTCATTGTTGTTTTGATCTGCATCTTGCTGACGATTAGTGATGTAGAGCATTTTCTCATATGCCTTTTAGTCATTCGTATTTCTTCTTTGAGAAAGTTTCTGTTCAATTCATCACCCCATTTTTTGATGGGGTTAGATGTTTTCTTCTTGTAGAGTTCAACCAGTGCTTTGTATACCCTTGATATAACCCCCTTGTCGGATGGGTATTGGGTAAATATCCTTTCCCGTTCTGTAGATTGTCTTTGTATTCTGTTCACTGTATCTTTTGAGGTGCAGAAGCTTCTTAATTTAAGATAGTCCCATTTGTTTATCTCTGTTTCCACTTGGTTGGTCAGTGGAGTGTCGTCTTTGAAGATATCCTTAGCCTCGATATCATGGACCGTTTTGCCGACCTTGCGTTCAATGTACATTATGGATTTGGGCCTGATGTTGAGATCTTTGATCTTTAATCCATTTTGATCTGACTTTTGTGCATGGTGTTAGATTGAGGTATAAGCCCTTTTTTTTTTTTTTGCATGTGGGTGTCCAGTTATGGCAGCATCATTTGTCGAAGAGGCTTTCCTTGTTCCACTTCACATTTCTTGCTCCCTTATCAAAGATAAGATGTCCATACATTTGGGGTTGTGTGTACATATATTCCATCCTGTTCCATTGGTCTGCAGTCCTGCCTTTATTCCAGTACCATGCTATTTTAATTATTACATCTTTGTAGTAGAGTTTGAAGTTGGGGAGAGTTTGCCTCCCCACATCTTTTTCTCAATAATTGATTTAGCTATTCGTGGGCATTGGTTGTTCCATATGAATTTCAGGAGTGCATGATCTATTTCTTTGAAGAATTTCATGGCTATTCTTATGGGGGATCACATTGAATCTGTATAATGCTTTTGGGAGTATTGCCATTTTGACGATGTTGATTCTTCCTATCCATGAGCAGGGGATATGTTTCCATTTCCTTGTGTCCTCTTTTATTTTACGGAGTAGCATTTTGTAGTTTTCATTGTAGAGGTCCTTTACCTCTTTAGTTATGCTGATTCTGAGGTATTTAATTTTCGGGGGCACAATTGTGAATGGGATTATTTTTTTCATGTCACTTTCCTCTGTCTCATTATTTGCATATAGAAAGGCCATGGATTTTTGGACCGTGATTTTATAGCCTGCAACTTTACTATACAAGTTTATTGTTTCTAGGAATTTCTTGGTAGAGAATTTAGGATTCTTGAGGTGTAGTATCATATCATCTGCAAATAGTGAGAGCTTGATTTCTTCCTTTCCTATATGGATGCCTTTAATGCCTCTTTCTTGCCTAATCTCTATTGCAAGTACCTCCAGTATTATGTTAAACAGAAGTGGTGATAGTGGGCATCCTTGTCTTGTCACTGATCTTAGAGGAAAGAACCTTAGTTTTTCCCCATTGAGTATAATGCTTGCCATGGGTTTGTTGTAGATGGCTTTGACTACCTTGAGCAAAGTTCCTTCAAAACCCATTTTTGGTGAGAGTTTTCATCATAAACGGGTGCTGAATCTTGTCAAAAGTTTTCTCTGCATCTATAAATATGATCATATGGTTTTTATCTTTGCTTTTGTTGATATGATGGATTATGTCGATAGATTTCTGAATGTTAAACCATCCTTGCATCCCCGGGATGAATCCCACTTGGTCATGGTGTATGATCTCTTTGATGAGTTGTTGGATTCTATTTGCTAATATTTTGTTGAGGATCTTCGCATCCGTGTTCATCAGGGATATTGGCTTTAGTTTTCTTTGTTGGTGGTGTCTTTGTTTGCTTTTGGTATTAGGGAGATATATGCCTCATAGAAGCTGTTTGGAAGAGTTCTTTTTTTTCAATTTCCTGGAATAGCTTTAGAAGTGGCAAAAGATCTTCTTTAAATGTTTGGAAGAATTCACTAGGGAATCCGTCTGGGCTTGGGCTTTTGTTTTTGGGAAGGCATTTGATTACTGCTTCAATTTCCTTGATATGAATGGGTCTAATAAGGTCTCCCAAGTCTTCCTGGTTCAATCTTGGGAGATTATAGGAATCCAGGAATTTATCCATTTCTTCTAGGTTCTCTTGTTTCATGGCATACAGACTCTCAAAGTAGTCTCTGATGATCTTTTGAATTTCATTGGTTTCTGTTATGATGTCCCATTTTTCGTTTCTGATTTGGTTTATTAGGGTTCTCTTTCTCTTTCTTTGTGAGTCTTGCTAGTGGTTTATTAATCTTATTTATTTTCTCAAAGAACCAGCTCTTGGTTTCGTTGACCTTTCGGATTTGTGTGTGTGTGTGTGTGTGTGTGTGTGTGTGTGTGTGTGTGTGTGTTTTCATGTCATTAATTTCTGCTCTAAGTTTTATTCTTTACTTTGGCCGGGCTTGGGTTTCTTTTTTTAGTCTTTTTATAAGATCTTGAGCTGTGTGGCTAGGTTATCTATGTAGGCCCTTTCTTCTTTCCTTAGGAATGCTTGCAATGCTATAAATTTTCCTCTTAGCATGGCTTTAGCTGCATCCTATAGGTTCTGGTAGCATGCTTCTTCATTCTCATTTGTTTCCAGGTATCTTTTGATTTTGTCTTTGACTTCCTTTCTGACCCACTCATTGCTCAACATTAAGTTGTTTAATTTCCAGGTGTTTGATTTGTTTCTCAGTGTCTTTGTGTGATTTGCTTGTATCTTCAACACATCGTGGTCTGAAAAGATTGTTGATACTATTTCTATCTTCCTGATTTATTCAGGTATGTTTTGTGGCCTAGCTCATGGTCTATTTTGGAGATTGTTCATGTGCACTGGAGAAGAATGTATGTTCTTTCTTTTAGGGGTGTTAAGCCCTGTGTAGGTCTATTAGCCCTCTCTCTTCTATTACTTCCTTCGAAGCCAATGTTTCCTTTCTAGGATTTGACCGTCCTCTCGGGCATTATTCTTTGACTTATGATGGGCATCCAGTGAAGCGTTGGAGGAGGTACTCTTTAATATTGGGCTTTGTACAGCGTCTTGTGTACTGGTCTTTTGTTATAATTGGAGTAGGCCAGTGGATTACTGTTGTATTATAGTTGAGGTGGCCAGGAATTTTTCCACAGAGTTAGGTGATGAAGGCTGGGATGATAGTCAAGAGTGCTGGGAGTAGGAAATATAACTGTGGGAGCCACTGCCCCAGGAAGACCATGCCCACTTTTGGGGAGGCCATGCCCACTTTTGAGGAGGCCAAGTCCCCTGCAGTGGTGGCCAAGCCGCCCAGCCAGTCCAGATGTGAGTCCACAGTCCTGTTGGGGCAACGACTAGTTGGGCTGGCCCCAGGCGGAGGGCCTGGCAGCAGCTGGCTTTCCGGGTCCGAGTTTGGGTGTGGAGGGGGCGCCAGGCAGGTACACAGACCTTTTGGGAGAAGCGGTGACTAGGTGGGCTGGCGATCGCTGCAGAAGTGGAGGCAGGTGCCCCAGGCCAGGATCCTGGTTGTGGCTGGCTTTTGGGGTCCCAAGTTTGGGTGGGGAGGGGGCGCCAGGTGGGTACACAGACCAGTTGGGGAGGGCCAGCAAACTCCACCTGAATCTTGATGGCACTCTGTTCCATCTCTAAGTCACAAACGGAGAATCACTTTCAATACTAAAGGAGAGAATAGACCTTGATTTGATTCTTTTTCTATAGAGTTTGTTTTTCTTTAATAGAAACTTGTTGTACTTCTTCTAGATGAAACTGTTTTGTATAGATTAAATTAACTTCTTCACCTAATTATACTCATATCAGTTCTACCAAACTTATATAATAAGACTGCAGGGAAAAACAATTTCTTGGCCATTTAACAAAACAGTTTCCCCATGTTGAACCTTCTGTGCTATTTTTACTTTCATCTTCTTTTTCAAGTTCTTCCAATTTTTTTCATGGAAGTATTCCTGTATTGTAGCACCCACGTCATATTTAGGTATGTATTCATTTTTATTCATTACATAACCCAAACTTTAACATAACCAACTCCTTATCTTTGCTCCATTTTATATATTTTATTGCTGGTTATTTAATATTCTGAAATAAACCAAAATAAACACCAAAGTTAATCTTGAAGATTAAATCATATTAACAATATTGATTTGTAAAACCTTTATGTTGATTTACCTATACACCATACTAATATGACTTATCAAATTTACTTAATTCTGATTTCCTTTTAAAATGTCATCAACTTCTCCTCAACAAACAATTTTGTTTTGACATGTACTTTCAGTTTTTCCTGTAGTGGCAACCAAGCTTTCTGTTCTTTTTCCTGTTATTATTTAAATCACTCTAGTTTACAAATGAGAGAAATCTGAAAGTTGGAGCCAGAACAATAGTGCAGCAGGGAGGGTATTTGCCTTGCATGCTTCCAACCCAACCCGGATTCAATCCTCAGGTAGCCCACGTGGTTCCCCCAGCCCCACCAGGAGCGATCTCTAGTAAAGAGCCAGGAGTCATCCCTGAGCACTGCGGGGCATGGTTAAAAACAATAACAACAACAAGAGAAGACTAACAAAACTTTATCTAGGTGTTAAGAGTGCTAGAGCTATTGAAAATCCAAGCCAGGGACTAATTCGGTTGCCGGATTTATAAGAGCTACCTCCTGACTGACCATTCTATAATTCTGCCTCTAAGAAATATTCTTGGTCCTCACCATCTGCTTTTACTATTTTTTCCTTTTGTCTGTAAAGCACAAATGGGGAAAAGGCAATGGACCATAAAGCAGCAAAAGGAAAAAGAACTTATGAATATTTGCCCAGTACTAGATAGCAATTGGTATGTGTAATAGAGTGAAGGCAATTCCTGTGCTTCTCCCTGGCGTTCTCCACTGGTGATTCGGATTTTGCGCATGTCACAGATCAAGGTCTTTTTTTATGTACTCATAAAGCGATTATCTGGGAATTGTCCCAAGTTTAATTTTTTTGAAATGCAACTCTGATAACACATAGATCCTACAGATAACTAACCTGCCACCCCTGAGAGCAGGTGCTTCAGTACACGCCCCTTTAGCTACTACCATCGCCTCTGTAACTACTGAGCTTCATCACTTGCATCCAATGCTCCCTGCAACCCCCACTTCTCTTCCCAGGAATGGCAGAGGAGGAAATTATATAAATATTTCACTGTTCCATAAACTATGTCAATTTCTGTGGGAACAATATTAAGTATGGTAATGTTCGCTCGCCCTCTCTCTTTCTCTTTCGTCCATTACAATCCCTAACCTCAGTCACACAGGTTAAAAAAAAAATGCAAGAGCTTCTGGGTAATGCCATTATACTAATTTATTGGCACTAATCTGTAAAAAATCGAAAGGTACCTATTAGTGTGAGGAATCTCTGGAAAGAAAGCACGCTACACCCTCTGTTCAACCTAGCCTTGCTAGCCTAGCTAGCCTCTACTTCAACTAGCTCTTTCTTTGAAGATGGAGACTGACCTTACACTCAGGCCAGCCCTGCATTTCTCTACCTCAAGACATGATAGGCAGGTTTGAAATGGAGTTTATGCAATCTTACCAGAATACAGAAAAAATTAAAAAGAACCCTAGTAGGGAATTGGGTTTCTGTTTGGGAGATGTACACAAGAGAAGATTAAGAACAATTATTGTGACCATGACTTTGCAAAATAGGCAAGGAGGGGCCAATTCTTTAAATCACAATAGGTATCTATAAAATTTTGGAAGCTAAATACAATAAAGATAGCTAAGTGGAGGGGATCCTAGCATGTAGCAAGCTTTCCTAGGAGTGCTTTTGTTAACATACTAGAAATCTTGCACCTGCCTCCAGATGGCAACTACTTTTAAAATAGTTTAGAGTCCTTTAGGAGACCACAGAAACTCCAGAGTAGGAAGCACAAAAAGATCCTAGAAAGTATTTCTGTTTTCTCTAAAAATTTTAGTCCCACAGTTCCAATATTCCAAATTGAATAAAGGTTGAACTGGTCAGGTGTAAAATCTTCCCTGGATGCCTGACGTTGACCCAAGCTTGTTGCATATGACATGAAGGGCTGTCTTGGGACACACAGACACCGGCACCCAAATATTCTCTTTGGACAGGTAAAATGGTTTTTTGCTTACTGTACAGTGTGGAAGTACATTCTATTATTTTAGTCTTTTTAATATTCATGCAGAATCATATTTATTTTAGGAATGACAGTCTCATACATCCTAATTGGAATGACGTATTAATAAATAACCCTAATCTGTTTCAGAATCAGACTCTACAGCTCCGCTTGAAATTTGTCTAATAATTAGAAAAAATAAAAAAGGTAAACTATGCAATATGATGTTTTATTTTGACAGAGCTTCTCAAATTTTTTGGATATGTAAATGTGTTTAATTTATCCACATTCTCTCACATACGTTCTGGTAAAATTACTGCATTCTGACAACAGACATGCATTAATTACCTCAGTGATGCCTAACATCCTAGCACCAAAGTACTTTATACAACTTGGAAGGACACAAATGGTTTGCATATTGCTAACTCATGTGTGGCAGAGTAGGTTGTGAGTAGAAGGGGGCAACATAGCAGAAGGGGTAAAGGCTGCATCTCAGAAAAAATGGGGACTAGATTTTTCTTGTTATTGTCATAACATTGGTCACTGGGAACTTTGTCCTGTGGTGTGTTTTGTTGTTATTATTGTTCATTGACTTGACATTTCTGAAACTAGAAAATGAGTCCATTTGCTGTGGATGACTGTATCATTCAGCATAAAATAGAATTATTTTAAGAGTAGAAAAGAGGATTATGAGTGTGCTAGGAGTAAAAGCTAACAGAAAGCTGGATTTATACAGAGCTTTGTTGTAAAGAAAACCTGCATAAAACCAGAGGAAGGCACAGTTGTTTGCAATTAAAGACAGAGCAGCACAGTGAGGGTAAAACCCACATCGGGGGCAGACAGAGAATTATCTGGACTGATACTCCCCAGAGTAAACTGAGCAGTCCACTTCCTTCTGGCTCTCTGCACAATTGCCCTGGTTCAGACACTTCTCTCTCAGGGCCAGCATGTTTTATCTTCCTCCCTCCCTGAAGGTATCTGTCTACCCTTTTTTATCTAGTTTTAGGGGTCTCGTATGTCTTGCTACAACTTTAATCCAATAGGTCCAGCTTCTTGCTCAGAAGTGCTGACATGATGCCAGTATCCACATTACAGATATAAACTCTTTCTCACAACATTTAAGAATTTTAAGAATCAAGACTTCCATACTCGGGGCTGAAGCAATCACACCGCGGGTAAGGCTTTTGCCTTGCACTCGGTTGACCCGGGTTCGATTCCCAGCATCCCATATGGTCAGCTGAGCACTGCCAGGGGTAACTCCTGAGTGCAGAGCCAAAAGTAACCCCTGCGCGTCACCAGGTGTGACCCAAAAAAGAAAAAAAATAACATCCCATACCCTGGCAACCAGTTTGACTGGATTCCTCATTTATGTGATGCTTCTTGAAGCCATAGAAGACCCTCAGACCTCCACCTTCTTCCTTACCATTACTTCTCCCTTTACTCTCTTCCTGCTTTGCCCAGTGAGCTCTTTTTGTCTTTGGAACCTGGTTCATTTAGCCAGTTTCTGCGCGGTTCATTTTGATCCTATGGCGCCATTTCCCACTGGCTCTCTCCTTGCCCCATCCCATCCCAAGCCAAGGGTTTGCTCTTCTTTCCGTACTCCCATGGACCTTGTTCATGTTATCTGTGATGTTCTTTTTAGTCTGCTTTGCCAGCCCCTTAGTGTGTCAAACCTGTTTTCTTCTATTAAAGGGCAAATTCCATAAGGGTTTGAAAGGCAACTGAATGGTTTGGGATGTTCTGATTCCCAGAATAGTGCCTTGCACCTACCAGGTGTTGAATTAACATTTATAGGTTCAAAGATTTCATTTCATTCCATTCAAAGAAGCAATTAGTGATTGCATTCTATCTATTCAGCAGTGTTTCTTGGATAACGGTATGGATCACTTTAACCAATATAGTACGCTACATCTGTTTGGTGCTGTAAAATTCCCCAAGTGCCACGGAAGAATATAAGAGAGAAAGAAACACTCTGAAATTTTTGTGGCCCAAAGGCAGATCTTTGTACAGAGCTGGAAGCAGCTTGGGGATGTCTCCTGTTGTCTTCCAGCAGGAACAGCACCAGTAGGCTTTGGTAAGGAATAGAGAGCTAAAACATCTCTAATTTCCCCATTCCTAAAGCTTCTCTTGCTTGGCAGAAGCTCTCGGTGTGTGGGAAGGCCTTTGGGACTTCTGTCTCCACGGCTGCCAGGTAACTGCTTTCACTGTGTCTGATGTGGCTTCCTGTCAGCCTCCCTCCATCCTTTTTGCCTGCCAGGTTACATAAGAATGAATTGCCGTTACATGTGAAAATGGCAAAGACTAGATGTGAGACTCAGGTGTTTCACTAAGTGAGCGCATTCAGCCAGGATGCTTTGGGGGAGAGTCAATAAAGGCATTGACAAGGAGAACTGATGCTATCATCGTGAAACATTCATAAAGCATCTCTAGAAACAATCCCCGCGCTCACATTTGCCTTTTCATTCTCTCTTCCGAGTACCCTCTTCTGACCATGGCTGCTTTACTTTCACAGCCCCCCTCTAACTGAATGCAGTAACAACAGTGGATTCTGAGAGTAAGCAGGGGCGACAGGGGGAGAGCTTTGCTCCTCTCCACAGGCTTTTTGAGTTGAGCGTTCAGTTGAATTGCTCTGGAAATGGAAATTTGCTTCCTTGCAGCCAGGGGGAGCCCAAACACAGTTGAATGCTCCTTGGTGAGCTGAATTCATTTACATGAATTCTGTCCTGCAGCTGGACGCTGTCTTCTGAAAGTAGATGCTTTCGTTAGTGCTGAGAAAAGGCCATGCATCGCTCTCTGATGGAGGGGAAAGTAAATGTAGGAGAAGACCCCGGATATGATCTAGTGAAGGGTTGGGGTCACTCTTCGTGGAATGTCACCTTTCCCCTGCTGTTGTATTTAACCCAGCAAGAGGAACTAGAAAGCTTTATGATTAGAATTAAAAAACTGGGCAATTTAAGATGGAGATACTTCATAGCTACCTTGTGGTTTGTTTGTTTGTTTGTTTGTTTTTTGCTTTTTTGAGTCACACCGACAATGCACCCCTGTAAGGCTCCTGGCTCATGCACTCAGGAATTACTCCTGGTGGTGCTCCGGGAACCATATGGGATCCTGGGAATCGAACCCAGGTCAGCCACATGCAAGGCAAACGCCCTACCCTCTGTGCTATCACTCCAGCACCAACTAGCTTGTTTTCTTTGCCTAACTTCTTCTATGTTCAAATTACTAATTTTGGTGGCAAGTTTTTCTTTTACAATTCGGGACTTTAACTGCTTGTGTAAAAATTACATGTGTGAAGTGTAGGTACGATTTTTGAGAAGAATGTTTCTAACATGTAAATTAATAACACACATGAAACAAGTAGGCTAGAGTAGGCTCCTTATTTACCAATGGGCACTTTACGTACTAAGTTTTTAAAGTTTAACCCTTACCCTTAGAAATAAGAAATTTTTAGATTGCAGGAGAAATAATATGGCTGATAGAGCACTTGTCCTGCACATCAATACCAGGGTTCTTCTCCCGAGACTCCATATGACCTCCTCATCTCATGAGGAGTGATTCTTGAGCACAGAAATAGTTTGAGTCTTATTTGGGGGTTATGTTCTCCCCCAGTCCTGTGACAAAGGCTTCGCTGGAGACTCATGTTCACCTACTTTTCTTCCAGAAGGCACATCTTAATAGAAACTAGATTTAAGCATGAAACCTGTGTTCCACTATGGTGGTCCCCAAACTCACTTTCTTTCTTTGAGAAAGCAGGAAGAATGGGAAAAATGTGTGTGTGTGTGTATATATATATATATATATATATATGTATATATATATATATATATATATATATATATATATATATATCCCCTAAATGGGAAATTTGCCCGGTAAAGATTTCTTAGTATTTGCACTACTTCGTGGCAAATTGTATGTAAAATGATTTAGTAGAGTATGTAGAAAAATCCTGCTAGCATTTATGTGCAAAAATTATCTAAGATGATTGAAAATTCCCTTCTTAGCACAAATAAAACATTTCTGGTTCTAGTTCACATGTATTTATGGCAAAATGAGTTTCACTTTGTGATATTTCCTGTTCTCATAAAGGTTCTATTTATATTAGTACCTGGAACAGTTAAGTAACTGCATACAGGAGATGATGGTAGCTCACATTTTCTATATGACTTATAGCTCAGTTTGCCATTTGGAAACAAGATAGCTAAAGAGAAATTTTACAAACATTTCCATTGTTTATGATTTTAAAGAGATGCATAAAATGACTGAAACACTTGGCTTCTCAAAGGGAGGTAACTGGCTTCAGAATTACATGTTTAAATAACATGTCCCTTAGTATTCTGAAGATTTTGCCAAGATGCAGAAATATTCAGTTCACTGAACATCTCATTGTATCTTAGATTTTCTGTTTATAAAATGAAAACTATTCAAACTCACAGAAATGCGAGAGAACTAATGATGTGCCAAGGAAAAGAAAAAAATGCTGACATGGGTATATGTGAATTAAAACAATCCATATATAGTATATTTACAAATAGTAAATTTTTTCCCTAGCAAAATTATAAAATGAATTTAGGCCTGAAAATGGGTATAGCCAGCCCACATCTTACTTGGATCTCTAACTCTGTGATTTTGGACAAGCCACTAGCCTGTTTTAAATCTGTTACTATGAGTTCTTGATGTGAATAGTCTTATAAAAATACTATGTAAACAGCAAATAACTTTATAAATGTATGTTTTTTTTTTCCGGAACGTTAATGGATACAGAAGCATAACTACATAGAGTTTAAAGGCATTAAAACCACAGGGGATTTCCTTGTAGCATACAAATGCCTAAATTTAGATTCTAAAGATTAGAACTCATAGGTACTCCAAGTAAATACTGTAGGACTTTACGTAGCAAATAAGAACATGGATTATATGTTAGGGAAAATGTTAAATATTTTCTTTTCCCAAAATCACAAATAAGAACTTAAGTACTTCTAAATCCGAGGGAAGAAAAAGAGCAGAAAGTAAGTCTACTAATAATGAAGAAAATTCTTTTGTTATCATATTTTCTACGAATATCTTGGTTCACAGTGGCCAAACTTGAACAGGCAGCATAGATGATATTTGTATTTTCTTTTTTTAATAGAGAACTTACTCAGACTTTGCTATGTATCTATTATATTCTGTAATCTCTGTCTCATCTCCACTTTTATTTTTAATAGCCCCTGTCCTGCTTCCAATTGTCTTTTGCTCTTTCTACTACCTCTATGAAGTGTGAATCACTAAACTTACCATGAAGACAGGCTGGAGTGATAGCACAGTGGGTAGGGATTTTGCCTTGCATGCAACCGACCCAGGTTCGATTCCTCCTCCCCTCTTGCCAGGAGAGCCTGGCAAGCTACCGAGAGTATCTCACCCGCACGGCAAAGCCTGGCAAGCTCCCTGTGACGTATTCCATATGCCAAACACAGTAACAATAAATCTCACAATTTGCTGAGACGTTACTGGTGCCCACTCGAGGACACTGCTACCGTGAAGACTACGTGAAGTAAACTTAAATGAAAAGTAAGTATAATTTCTGTAGTTAAATACCTCTTTGAGTCAAGGTTTTTTTTTTTTCAACATCCTTATGATCCTAAAGGTAAGATCCTAAAGAACTCAAAGTCCTTTTGTACAAGATATTTTAGCTGCTGATAGAACAAGACCTGACTAGATGTAGAAACTTTACATTCTGTCTAAAGAGCTGAAAGGGGAGTTCTAAGACAAGTGTTGCGTGTGGATCAGGAAGGTATGAGGAAGACCACCATAGATATATTAGGTGTTCCAAGCACTTTGTTCTACAAAACAACAATAGTCTGCAGGGTAAAGAGACAGAGATTACTCAGCAAGCTGAGTGCCATATTTGTATGCAGGAGGCCATGTTCCATTTGTAAGGCCGACCATGGTCCCTTAGAACTTATAGGAGATTCCCCCAAGCACAGAGCTGGGAGTAGCCTAAAAGAATTGCTGGATTGATCCCAAACACACACACACACACACACACACACACACACACACACACACACACACACACTCTTACAAAATAATTAATTGGTCTGCCAGATAATACTACTAAGAAAATGTTGGGGGCTACTTTGTGGAAGAATGAGTGAATAAATAGTTAGTTTTTGACTAGATCAAGTCTGACCTACAACAGGAACTAGAGTGGAAAGAATAAGTCTCCCAAATAAATCCTCCCAAGTCAACCTTAACGGATTATAGCAGATAACCATTTGTCCCTAAGGTGATACTGTCTCAGGGCTATATTTCTTTAATAAGGCTTAGGAAAAATTTTTAACCTTCTCTTTTTCAATACTTACACAGGAATCATAATACATGTTCCGATAACTTTTAAGGGATGTTAGCTAATTATATTATTCTTTTTTTAATCACATGCAGCCTGCCTGTGAGAAAACTTTCTGCCTTCCTTCCTTTCTTTCTTTCTTTCTTTCTTCCTGTCCCAAATGTTTATTGATTTTCTTTTATAGGTATTACGGTAGACCCAGGAGAATATATTCTGGTAAACCTAGGTTCCCAGGGGCTGTTCTGTTTCCACTGCTCTCTAACATTATTTCTTTTCGCTTAATTTTTTCGAAATGAATCTTTCTGATCAGATGATAGAATCAAATTATCTCATTATATCTGGAAAGGACAATCTATGTATTTATTCAGTATGGTCTTTTTGTTCAAGTCAGTCAAGTACGTGCATATAATAAAAGGTCCTCTCTCCCTGGGATTTTTAACCTAAATATGGAT
Source organism: Sorex fumeus (assembly GCF_029834395.1). Classification (NCBI taxonomy): domain Eukaryota; kingdom Metazoa; phylum Chordata; class Mammalia; order Eulipotyphla; family Soricidae; genus Sorex; species Sorex fumeus. Next base: position 6,527,205 of record NW_026606322.1, on the reverse strand, counting down.
CATTAAGGATGAATGCCATTTATTCTCTCATAACCCTAAAACTATAAATAATTTGTTTGTACATGTATATGAATCCCCCCCGCCGTGGCAATAGTTTTCTTTATGTATTCAATATGGTTTATATCTTAAAAATAGATAAGTACAAAAATCTCCTTGAAAGTAATGGATGTAAAATTTTTAAAATTGGTTCTCCGTTAGGTTTTAACATCAGTCTGTTTTTCATACATCATTTGATTTCATGATGATGCAATTGTGATAGACAGAAATGAAGACTATTATCACTTGAGGATACCCTGATGGTATCTTTTAATATTTGACTTGCCTCAACATGACATGAAAAGAATTGAAATTACTTAGAAGAAAGAACTGGTACAAGATACAATTTATAATGTATGTTCTATATCAAGGGTTGGAGCGATAGCACAGCGGTAGGGCGTTTGCCTTGATTGCAGCCAGTATGACTTACCCGAGTTCGATTCCTCCACCCCTCTCAGAGAGCCCAGCAAGCTACTGAGAGTATCTCGCCTGCACGGCAGAGCCTGGCAAGCTCCCCGTGAGGTATTCGATATGCCAAACACAGTAACAACAAAGTCTCCAATGGAGACATTACTGGGCCCGCTCGAGCAAATCGATGAACAACGGGAGGACCGTGACCGTTCTATATCAAATTAATGTTATAAACTCAAGTCAATATAAGGGTTTGGTTTTTTATTTGCACTCACACAGCAATAAAACACATCTTCATTTGAGTTCTTGGTGTGAAATAAAGTGTTTCTAAAGGCAGAATTAATTGTTTTAGACAGTTCTGCGTAGTGCAGCTCCATATATGCAATTTATAAAATAACTGGTTTCATGACCAATGATAATAACCATTTTTTTTGTTTTTTGGGGGGGGATGGGGGTCACAGCAGTGGCACTCAATACTTATTCCTGGCTCTGCACTGAGGAATAGGTCCTGGCAGGTCTCAGGGGAACATATGGGAAACTGAGGACCAAACCTTTGTCAACTTAATGCAAGGCAAAAGCCCTATCCCACTGTACTGTCATTTCTCCCAACCAGTGATATCTGATTTAGAGTTGATAACAGCGTACTTAGGAGTAGCTCAATGATACCCTTTGAAAAATGTGCCCTAAGAACTGTATTTTCAATATTTATACACGAAACAAAGAGTAACAGGCTATTCTTGTGTTCCCAATGCAGTGATATAAGAAGATACCAAGATGTATATTCTATCAGAATTAGCCAGCCACATCCTCAAAGAAATCTTTGGAGGTAGGATTTTCTCCTAGCAACTTTGATCACACTTGAGTTGTGTGACTCCTTGCTCTCTAACTATAAGGAGATTAGACCAGCTCAGGCCAAATGAGCAAGAAAAGTGATTAAGAACCTACACCTTTTAGTTTCCATAAATAAAAATAATTAAATCACTCATCAAATAATTTTCACATTTGAAATAATGATATTGTCTTTACTAGGTTAATGACCCCAGATACTACATTTTGATGTGAAAGAGGAATTGAAAATGTTAACATATTTTCCAGAAAAATTGAAGAAATAACTAAGAGTAGCTAGTAGAAGAAAAATCACATTGGTTAATTCAATCATTTATTCACTCAACAAAAATGGAGGGGGCCTAGATCAAGTTATATATCCAGGCAAAAAGAAATGCTACACTCACACAAAAGTTTTTAGGTTAATCTGATTATTATATCAGTTTTATGTATGAATAACCTAAGAGAAACAAATAATAAGTGTCATTAGGCATCAGACTGGTGGAATACTTCTCAGTAATTAAAGTGAATGCAGCATTGATACACATTCAACATGGATGGTTCTCAAAGCTTGAGCTTTCTGAAAGAAATCAGATTCTAAGTTCATATACTATATGATTTTTCTTGCGTGCCATTTAGTAAAGGGAAACTTAACAGAAGGAAACATAGTAGTTATTGGCAGGAGAAAGGCTAGGAAGAACTGAGCTATAAAAGAAGGTGTGTGGGGGATGGGTAATGGAACTACCCTCCATATTGAATGTGGTACGTTATACAACTCTGCATTTATCAAAGCACATAGAACAGTAGATCACAAATGATTGGGTGTCACTTTAGACAGACTGAAAACTAGTTTGAGAAAAGCTTGGCAATAAAATATTCCAAGTTGAAAGCAATTTTATTTACTAACTTTTATTTCTTGCGCTCTGTGAAAAGAGTTTAGGTATAGAAAAGAAAATAAAATGAAAAATGTATAAAATTCTTTTTTTCAACCCTAAGTATCACTATCTAAGGAGCAGACGAGCTTGTCAGGAGAAGCAGAGAAGACTCCAGAAGCTAGAGGAAAGACATATACAATCAAAACTGTAAGGAAAAATCTATTATGACTGGAATAGATTTTCCCTTTCTGGTTACTTGGGCTTGAAATACATTTTCATAGCTGAAACTTTGGCTACTGAAACAAATACAGGTCCCCAGAAGAGAAAGAAGCATCATTCCAGGGTTTCTCAGACTGCCCTGGGTAACTCCAGGCTGTACAAGGGGTGAAGTTGGTAGGCGGGCAGGCCTGGGCCATCTCCTCTCCTCTGCATAAACTCAGCAGAATGCAGCCTTTCCAGAGTTTGTCCTTTTTTCCTCCAGCACTACAGCTTTCAGAAAGGAAACAACGCCAGACTCCTTCCTGGAGAGCATGGTTTTGGGGGTGTCAGGGTTATCAGCTAAAATAAACAGCTTCGGGGGACACAGAAGGAACAAGGCTCATTTCTTCATATCTGATAGATAGAGTTGATAGTTTTAAAAAAAAGTGTCTAAACTGCACTTCTTGTGGGCTTTTTATTTTTTAATTTTTTTTTCTTTTCTGTTTTCTCCATCTCCTGGGAGCCGGCTGAGCAGCTCTCTCCCTGCCGTATCTCACAGACTACAGTAATGAGCTCCAGGGGGACTTAGATGCTGCCTTTGAAGTAACACGTTCCTCTGAATCCAACTTTGAAATTTCTCTTCTTCGAACATTGTTTGTTTCTTGTTTGCTCTGCCGGTCTCCTTGTTGGGGAGGGGGGGTGGTTGACAGCTGTTCAAGGGAGGGGTGGTCCAGCTTGACAGCGCTGGAATGTGTAAATTGAGCAACCATCAAAAAAAAATCCACAAACAAAGCAAGAATGAATGAAAGAAAGAAAAAGCCAAACAAAATACAAATCCACAAAACTTTGAAGCGACTGACTGCCTGAATAAGAACATAAGCTCTTGGGCTGGCTTTGCTGACCTCCCTTGGATACAGGCAAAGGAAGACAGCCAAGGATGTCCATGGCTAAGAGAGCATCTGGCTCTTGGGCAGGAAATGGCCTGCTGGAGACTGATTCTTCTAGAAAGACCTGGGAGTCCTGGGGGAGGGTGAGAGAAGAAAGGCGCTTTTGTCCTTCCTCTCCTTGGGGTTTTAAATGCACAAAGATACAGCATCAGAAATGCCTTAGAAGCCCTGGACACCAAAAAGGTGAGGTCAAAAATAAAACAACAGCAAAATTAAAATCCATTTAATATCTTCTATCTTGGAAGAACTGAATTTATTTTCATTACATCTTTTTTATTGAGATTAAAAAGAGAGAAAGGTCAAAAAGAGAAAAAGATTCAACAGAAGGAGACGCTAAGGGAAGAGGGCATAAAATAAGGGGGAGAAAACAAATCTAGACTCTAGTTTAGCCATTTACTAAGATTTAGGACAAAAAATTAAATTTTAGCATATAGAGAATTGGTTGATCACTATTTCCAACTACCCAGATTGTAACTAGACCATAATGGAATACATAAAAAATAAATAAAAATAAATAAAATGGAGGGGAGCAATAGCACAGCAGGTAGGGTGTTTGCCTTGCACATGGCAGACCCGAGTTCAATTCCTCCATCCTTCTCAGAGAGCCCAGCAAGCTACTGAGGGTATCCCACTCACATGGCAGAGCCTGGCAAGCTCCCTATGATGTATTTGATATATCAAAAACAGTAACAAGTCTCAATGGAGACTTTACTGGTGCCCGCTCGAGCAAATTGATGAACAACAGAAGGACGGATGGTGCTACAGTGCTACTAATTAAATAAATAAATAAATGTAGATTGTACTAGTTCTCAAAACACGAAGAGGACAGATCACTGCCTAGGAATCTGGTGAAAAATAGCCAGACTGTCAAAGTCAGCTCAACATTACTGAGCTTTATTTTCCGAAAATATTTGTCTGAGAAACTTAGAGTTTAATTTGGAAATGTGGGCTGGAGGCCCAGGACCCACAAGGAGAATGTGTTGGCCTAGAAGAATAGCAGAAGGCAGGCAGCAGGAAACTCCCAGAATAAGAGTAAGGGCATTTAATGTTCTTACTTCCGCTTCTCTGGGCTTCTGCAGACTCTTCACCATTGGTTTTAGAATCACAACTCAAAACTTTCTGATCATGGATGCTTAATCTCCTTGCTATTCTGGCCTCTCAAGCTTAGTAAACTTCTAGTCATCTTTGACCAAAAGATTTTATTTTTATGTCCTCTTGGTGTAGAATATCTCCAAATCATGTCTTCTGCTGTGAGATATTTTAACAATTTTTCTCATGCACTCACTTTATTTTTTTTTTAATTTTTATTAGTGAAACACCATGAGGTACAGTTGTAGACTTACAAATTTTGGTGCTTGGGTTTCAATTATACAATGATCAAATACCCATCCCTCCACCAGTGCCCATTTTCCACCACCAAGGATCCCAGTATCCCTCCTACTCCCCATCACCCCCTTCCCATCCTGCCTCTGTGGCAGGGCATTCCCTTTGGTTCTCTCTCTCCTTTTGGGTGCTGTGGTTTGCAAAAGAGACATTGAGTGGCAATCATGTTCAGTCTATAGTCTACTTTCAGCATACTTCTCCCGTAATGGGACGATCCTCCCAAATCCCTTTATTTGGTGCTCCCTTCTCTATCTGAGCTCTCTTTTCCCCCAGCATGTGCAACAGGCCTCCAAGCCATGGAGCAAACCTCCTGGTACTTATCTCGGCTATTCTTGGGTATTAGTCTCCTATTTTGTGACTTTATGTTCCCCAGACGAATGTAATCTTTCTATGTTTGTCCCTCTCTTTCTGACTCATTTCATTTAACATGATACTTTCCATGTAGTACCACTTGTATGTAAATTTCATGACTTCATCTTTTCTAACAGCTGCATAGTACTCCATTGTGTAGATGTACCGAAGTTTCTTTAACCAGTCATCTGTTCCCGGGCACTCAAGTTTTTTTTTCCAGATTCTGGCTATCATAAACAGTGCTGCAGTGAGCAAACAAGTACAGATGTCACTTTGACTATACTTTTTTTGCATCTCTGGGATATATTCCCAGGAGTAATATTGCTGGGTCAAGTGGGAGCTCAATTTCTAATTTTTTGAGAACCTTCCATACTGTTTTCCAAAAGGGCTGAACCAGTTGGCATTCCCACCAGCAGTGAAGGAGGGTCCCTTTCTCGCCACATCCCTGCCAACACCAGTTGCTTTTGTTCTTTTGGATGTGGGCCAGTCTCTGTGTTGTGAGATGATATTTCCTTGTGGTTTTGATCTGCATCTCCCTGATGATTAATGATGTAGAGCATTTTCTCATGTGCCTTTTTGCCTTTCAGATTTCTTCTCTGAGAAAGTTTCCTTTCATTTCATCGCCCCATTTCTTGATGGGGTTGGATGTTTTCTTTTTGTGGAGTTCAACCAGTACTTTGTATATCCTTGTTATCAACCCCTTGTCGGATGTGTATTTGGTGAATATCCTTTCCCATTCTGTAGACTGTCTTTGTACTTTGGTTACTGATTCTTTGGAGGTGCAGAAGCTTCTTAGTTTAAGATAGTCCCGGCCATCTTTACAGCATACCACCACAGAGAAGAAAGGCCGTTGGGAGGCTCCACGGCTCCCGGAGAATGCTCCAGGTCCCAAACAGAGCTGAGATCACCGGGAAGTCCCAGATGGGTAGGTGCCACATCCCGTCTCCTCCAGATGGAACCCCGGTGACCATGAGCCTCTACAAGCATAACTCGGGCATGTGGGAACCAGGACTTTTACTCCAAACTATGCAGCCACTTATGTGGCCACGCGACATCTCCTTATATACATAGTGATCAATGGAAAGTAAATCATCCAACGTTTCTCCCTGAAAATCAGGCTTAACTCTTTTACAAACCACAACACCCAATAGGAGAGAGAGAACAAAAGGAAATGCTCTGCCACAGAGGCAGGGTGCGCTGGGGGGAATGGAGGGGAGAGGGATACTGGGATTTGTGATGGTGGGAAATGGTCACTGGTAGAGGGATGGCTATTCAAAGTAAATGAATAAATTAATGTTAAAAAATCTGGAGGGAAATAAAAAGATAGTCCCATTTATCTATCTCTGTTTTCACTTGCTTGGCCAGTGGTGTGACATTTTTGAAGATAACATTAGCTTCAATTTCATGGAGGGTTTTGCCAACTTTTTCTTCAATGTACCTTATGATTCTGGTCTAATGTTGAGGTCTTTAATCCATTTTGATCTTACTTCTGTACATGGTGTTAGGCAGAGATCTGAGCCCATTTTTTTTGCATGTAGCCGTTGAGTTTTGCCAGCACAATTTTTTAAAGAGGCTTTCCTTACTCCACTGCACATTTATTGCTGTTTTATCAAAGATTAGATGATCATATGATTGAGGGGAGATGTCAGTGTATTCAACCCTATTCCACTGGTCTGCAGTTCTGCCTTTGTTCCAGTACCATGCTGTTTTGATTATTACTACTTTGTAGTACAGTTTGAACTTAGGGAGGTTGATTCCTCCCATTTTCTGTTTCCCAAGAATTGCTTTAGCTATTCGTGGGGGCTATTGTTCCATATAAATTTCAGGAGTGTTTGCTCCATTTCTTTGAAGAACGTCATGGGTATCCTTATAGGGATTTCATTGAATTTATACAATGCTTTCGGTAGCATTGCCATTTTGACAATGTTAAGTCTCCTGACCCATGAGCAGGGGATATTTTTCCATTTCCTCATGTCCTCTTTTATTTCCTGAAGTAGCATTTTGTAGTTTTATTTGTACAGGTCCTTTACTTCCTTAGTTAAGCTGATTCCTAGGTATTTGATTTTCTGGGGCACAATTGTGAACGGGATTGTTTTTTTCATGTCGCTTTCTTCTCTCTCACTGTTTGCATATAGGAAAACCATGGACTTTTGAGTATTGATTTTATAGCCTGCAACTTTACTATATAAGTCTATTGTTTCTAGGAGTTTTTTGGTGGAGGTTATTGGGTTCTCTAAGTATAGTATCATATCATCTGCGAATAGTGAGAGCTTGATTTCTTCCTTTCCTACCTGAATGTCCTTAATATCTTTTTCTTGCCTAATCGCTATTGCAAGTACTTCCAGTACTATATTGAACAGCAGTGGAGATAGTGGGAATCCTTGTCTCATCCCTAATCTTAGAGGGAAGGCTCTCAGTTTTTCCCCATTGAGGATGATGCTTGCCCTAGGCTTGTGGTAGAAGGTTTTAATTATATTGAGGAAAGTTCCCTCTATACCCATTTTGGCAAGGGTTTTCATCATAAACGGGTGCTGGATCTTGTCAAATGCTTTCTTTGCATCTATTGATATGATCATGTGCTTTTTATCTTTTCTTTTGTTGATCTGATGGATTATGTTGATCGATTTCTGAATGTTAAACCATCCTTGCATCCCTGGGATGAATCCTACTTTGTCACGGTGTACGATCTCTATGAAGAGTTGTTGGATTCTATTTGCTAATAGTTTGCTGAGGATCTTTGTGTCTGTGTTCATCACGGATATCAGCCTGTAATTCTCTTCCTCTGTGGTATCTCTGTCTGCTTTTGGTATCATGGGATATTTGCTTCGTAGAAACTGTTCAGGAGTGTTTTTGATATTTCAATTTTGTGGAAAAGCTTAAATAGGACTGGAAGTAAGTCCTCGTTAAAGATTTGGAAGAATTCACTAGTGAATCCATATGGGCCACGACTTTTGTCTTGGGGATACTTTTTATTACCATTTCAATTTCCTTTATTGTGATAGGTCTGTTCAGGTATTCCAGGTCTTATTGGTTCAGCATTTGGAGTCTGTAGGAATCGAGGAATTTATCCATTCCCTTGAGGTTTTCATGTTGCATGGCATAAAGCTTCTCCAAGTACTCCCTGAGGATCCTTTGAATTTCTGTGGTTTCTGTTTTAATGACTCTCTTTTAATTTCTGATTCGGTTTATTAGAGTTTTCTCTCTTCCTTTCTTTGTGAGTTTTGCTAGAGGTTTATCGATCTTGTTTATTTTCTTGAAGAACCAGCTCTTGGTTTCATTGATCTTTCGGATTGTTTTTTTGGGTTTCCATCTTGTTAATCTCTGCTCTGAGTTTCATTATTTCCTTCCTCCTATTAGGGTTGGACTCCTTTGGTTGGTCCTTCTCCAAGCACTTACACTGTCATGTACTCACTTTAAGTCATTAGTAATTCCTAGCCAAATTCTGAAAAAAACTCATTATAGCGGCCTCCGAATCTCTCCTAAACTTTCCTATATCCCTAAACTTAAAAACAAACTTCTAAATTAACTTTTACAGTGTCTAAGATTAGAATCACTTAAAATTATTTGTTAGGTAAGAAAAATAACATTTCTTATTGCAAACATTTAGACATATCAATTACCAACCTAATTCCCAGGCTTATTTTTTCATAAATCATTTTAGCCACCTCATTCCTAATTCCAGCCAGCTCTCAAATTATTAACCCCACTCTTTCATTGCCTTTAAGAAATAATTAGAGCATCCATTTTCTTTGTGTGTTCAGTGCACCACACACATGTATCTTCCTTTCCTTAATTTGCTTTGTAAGCTTTTGGTGGTTCAAATGAGTGACTTTTATTGTTCTATTCTTATGAAAATCCACTCAGCTGTAGACATTACAAACACTTATTAGACAACATCAAGATATAAAATGATCAGAAGCTATTGATGTGTTGCCCAAAATATCAATTCCAGATATGTCATGAAAATGATGGAACTTATGAATAAAATAAACCTCTAAAGAGAATAGCTAAGTATTTCTTGTGGGTGAAACAACCTCATGAGCAGTCAATGGGTTACGCCTCTGGGGAGCATTTTTAGTTGTCCTCTTTTTCTTCTCCTGCAATGGATATATCCTTATCTAGAAGCTTTATATTAGACCAGACATTATGCGTTAGAGCTGAGAACTACTAGAACCTCATTAGGGTGGATGGTTGAAAACAAAAACATATTCTTTTCAATTTACCTGGGGTAAATTTGCATCTGTCTGATGAGGTTTGTTAAAGTTAAGAAAACATGTTTTCAGATTAATAATACTTGAATCACGAAGTGGCACATAGTTAAAGACAAGAAAGCAATAAAGGAAAATAAATGAAAACAGCCAATTATTCACTGACTAATGAAAACCAATTTGTGTCTGAAAAAAGCAGTATATATGTGGAAGATGTTATTTGGAAAATGCTCACATATACTTTTAGAATCTTGAGAGGTAGAACTATTCCCTTCCCTTTGATCTTCAGAAGTCCTGTGATGGCTCTGAACACTATAGCCTGGTGTCTGGAAAGCTACGTGACTCGATGCTTAGTATTTCTGAGAAAGGACAATGGCTATCTTAAATTGGTAGACAATTAACCTAAATGAGAAGGAATCAGAAAACTTTGTATCCCATAGGGAAAAATCATCCTTGGTGAAAACATTGTAAAATGTAACAACAAATTTACAAGAGTTGAATGAGTGCAAGTGGATTAATTAACCCACAATTGCTATCAAGCTAGAAATGTAATGCACTCTAATAGTGACATAAATGCACTCTAATAGTGACATAAATGCTCTCTAATAGTGACTCTAATAGTGACATAGAGGAATAATAAGAGTCATCTATTTTCCTAAACATAAAAAGATAATCTTTTATAAGGTTCAATATATAGTCAGATATTCAAATAAGTAAACAATTTCTAAGAATATTTGAACAGACAGTCAATTTTGGAACTTTATAAAGATCCTATGTGCTATCTATAGTAAGCTTCCTACTTAAAAGCATTTCTTATAGATCTGAAAAAAAGGGTAATGATAATGATCATTATTACAGCTGTCATTCTATATAGATTAAATGCGCTACAAGGATAAGAAGCTGAAACTATTTGCAGAGGGTATAATCATTTACAAAGAAAAATCAATAGATTTGTTCTATAAACCTTTAGAACTAAAATGAACTTTGGAAATACTTATAAGACCAACTTGTACAAATCAGGAGTATCCAACTATTTTAAACAAACCAATACATTCATCACATACCAGGTACTTTTGACTTAAACATTTTATAGAAATTAAGTTCCATTCACAACAGTAAGAGAACAAAATATGTTGAAGAATTATTCAGTCAAAAATGTAGAAAACCTTTACAGAGAACACTTTAAAATGCTATTTTGTTATAAATAGTATAAGCAGAGATGGACCGTTAATTCATAGAAAAATAACATGTAGAGATTTGCATTATCTAAAAGTGAACTTTGAAATTAGACATAATTCTCAATGAAAATAATAGCAGGATCAACTTGAAGACATTTTGTTTCATTATTATCATCACCTCATATTTTCTCTTGACTCTAAGTTTGTATGACTTCTGAGTAAGAATCCAGCGGTATAAGCAAGTTGACATAAGAAAGGTGTTGGCACATTATTTCATCAGATAACTATAGTACTCAGGGAAAGACTCTATAACTCATCTTTCTGTTTTAGAATTATAATATTCAATATCTGTAGTAAATGTGTGAGGCAATTATTAATCTGTTATGAAAAGCTCTGCCTCTGCCTTTTCATTCTTCTGTTATGAGAACAGCCTTCGGAAATAATTTCACTCACTCACTCTAATTATCTACTGCAGTTTTGTGTTTTTTAGAATTTCATAAAGTGGAGGAAAAAGTTTCATCTTTACTTTTCATAAATTAATAATTCACTTAAGTTAAAAGCTTATAGGAAAGATCTTATATTTTTTAATATTTGTTTAGGACTATAAGAAACATTTTCTACGAACTTACTTGCAGAAGCATATAGAATGTACTAAAATATTTAAAATTTAGAAACTTGATTATAAGAAATGAAGAAAAAAATTACATTTTGGTGTACCTATAACTTTTTGCTAGGAAAATTTATGCTAGAGTGAAATGTAATATGCTTCTTTCAAACATAAATACCTTCTTCTTTAGAATAAAATTTTGTATCTAAAGTACAATGGAGAATGAGGGAAAAAAGAACAATTTAGACTTGTTAACAAAGATACAAAAATTTAACTTTTCTTCTAAGTATTGGTGAATATTAAAACTCAATGACATGTCCAAAGTATTGTCTTTCAAATGTTATTTATGTTTTGGCTAAAATCATGACCAGCAGAAAATAAATGATATTTGGAAAAAATGGTTAATTGCATATATGTAACAGAGCATTTATAAAGAGAGTCTGGCCATGCCTAAAAAGAATAAGAATAAACAAAACACTATTGTCATGTTAAAAAGCCATTTAATATGACATTAAATTTAGAAGTTTTCTTCTAAATTTAGAAGCTTCTAAATTAAAGGTTTCCATGGCCCAAAATGAGAAAAATTGTCAAAAAAAGGACAAATATTATGGCTGCAATAGATTGAAACATACATGAAAGTCTAGAAATTCACAGTGATTTCAGTGTGTATGTGTCAGGCTGGAATCCTCATTCACAACCTTTGAAAGTTTCTAGGGCAATCTTTTATTATCCTAAAAACTGATTAAAGTAAATAAGCAAGTATTTATTATTCCTATAGAGATGTTTCTCAGAATGACCAAGTAGTTGACAAGAAAAATGTCTTAATCATAGAAAACCCCAAAAAATAAGTTGTAGGAAAAATTACAGAATGAAAAAGTCTGACATTTGTAACTTTAATGAAGCACCAGCTAGGATGATCATAAACTGATGCTGAAATTATTTCGCCAACTTATGGCCAATTTTATATGGATGTATCAGATGAACAACAGGCAAACGTACTGATGAATGGAAATCGCACCAATAGCAGGAAAAACTGATAGCCTGAGCCTCTCAATGGGATACAATAGTCTCAAAATACAAAATATCATCCATGAAGTATTTTTAGGAACACACATAGAGTCATTTCCCTTTATATCTATCACTTGATAATTGGTTAAAATCATAGTATATGCTCTTAAGATCATGGGTAATAATGGAGGAGGTTTTAAGAGAGTCAGATCAAATTTAGTGTCTTAAAACAGATTTATCCACTCTTGGAAAATGTTTGGAATAGGCTAGAGGTAAAAATAGTATGCCCTGTATAGAGACCTTCAAACTGCAAATTAGTAAATGTAACTTGGGCTCATGTTATACGTAATATCTGATCAAGATAACAGACAGACATACTAAGAGTAAATGGTGAGCCTGGAACATAGTACTTGAATAAAAAAATGGTGCATGTTGTGACACAATCAATGCATATGCTGCTCTATAAAAATCAGTTCTCCAAAATTTAGAAAAATTGTATAAAAAATAAATGCATGCACGCATATGGGAAATATATAGAAAGGGTCTTTTATAAGAGTTAAGCTAACAGAATTCAAAATCACTTTGTTGTTTCCAAAGTACTACTAGGAAATGCTTGCTTTTTTCTCTTCTCTTACTTCTCTTAAGTAACCTTAGAAGTTGTTGGAGGAGGAAATGAGAAAAAGAAATATAATTTTTGATATTTAATACATCCTAAACAAATGAAAGCTGCTTTTATTATTTGTGTCATTCAGGAGAGATGAAAATAAAACTTTTAAAAAGATAAATAACCTGACTCTGTAAGAAGAAGAAGTTTATCAGCATTTAAAAGCGCAGCAAAAATGAGGATGAAGATTTAGGACTAGTAATGAATGCACAAATGCCCCATTACATACAAAGAAAGGGTGTCTCGAAAACTCATAAATCTGCATAAGACTCATATGAGCTTTTCAGATATGCTCTAAGATGTGATTTGTGTTCACCAGTACCATACACATTTAATATAACAATAACACCATTCAATGATGTCCAATTAAATCTTATTATTTCTTTATTTTCATACCAGACCCTTGTTTTTATAAAAAATGTGTAGTTTAAAATAGTCAATTGCTAAGGAAAATTTAATTTAAAGAAAAAATATTTATTTGAAAACATCAGCTGTTTTCGGGAACAGGAATTAATAGGAAAATTTTTTCCAATAGAAAAAATTCAATAATTACATTATTAATGAGGTAGGCATTGTCACTGTTCTAAAATGAATGAACTGTGTATTCTTTACACTGTCACTGTCACGGTCCTCCCATTGTTCATGGTTTTGCTCGAGTGGGCCCAGTAATGTCTCCATTGTGAGACTTGTTGTTACTGTTTGGCATATCGAATACGTCATGAGTAGCTTGCCAGGCTTTGCTGTGCAGGTGAAATACTCTCAGTAGCTTTCTGTGCTCTCTGAGAGGGGCAGAGGAATCAAACTCGGGTCGGCCGGGTTGACCTGTGCAAGAGAAATGCCCTACCCACTGTGCTATTGCTTCAGCCCGGCCAGTTAGCTCAGCTGGTTAGAGCCATGGTCATGGGTTCCATCTCCATAAAGGCCAGCTGTGAGCCACCCTTTGAAATCAGTATTCTGGACCATTCATAATTTTCTAAGTCACTAGTATGCCTTTCAAACTCTGAAAATTAGTTCTTTACACTACTTTCTTTATATCACCATAGAGAAAGAACTCCAAGACTATGCATCCCAAGCTGATATAAGTATTATTATTACACACCAAAGTATAGGAAAAAAACAAATTTATAGATTATATAAGATACAAGAGAGAAACAATCATATAGTATTTAAAAAGGTTTCACAGCTAGTGAAAAATGGGTACAAATCAGTACATGTGATCAAAAATGGTTCAGTGTGAAATCTTAATGCTTATGACTTAGTGAAAGCAAAAATTGGAATTGATGTTTGTTTCCTTAGGGAAGACATATCTGATATTTTTTATTACAAGACAAAAGGAAATGTTAGTATATTGTTCACACTGTACTTCAATACTGATGTTATCTCCTTAAAATACATTGATTTAGAAATTCACTACATGTATCAATTATGTTGTTTGTTTGTTTATTTGCTGGTTTGGGGTCCATAACCAGTTGTGCTCAAGGCTTACTCCTAATTCTGTGCTCAGTGATCACTTTTGGCAGTGCTCAAAGAACCATATGTGATGCGAGGATCGAGCTTGGGACAGATTTGTGTAAAGTAAGTGATTGATCTACTGTGCTACCTTTCATCCCAACTGTGTTATTATATATATACATATATATATAATAAGTATCCATATGAGAAATGCAAAGACAACTTACAAGGAATTGAAGCTTACAATAAAAGAAATTAGAATGGTTGTTTTGTAACATATATATATATATATATATATATAATTAACCATGGAGGGTCTATTTTGGTCAAGACACAATAATGGATCAGTATATAGTGGCAATAGATACAACAGAGCTACTACTTATAGAATATTTAGTTTATTAAAAATCTCATGATGACTTTTTTTCCAAATTTTGTGCTTTTAGGCAAATTACAAAGTACAACTGCTTAGTTAAATTTAATGTTTAGTGGATAAATTAATCCTGTACTATGTACAGGTACAGTCATATATTCCTGCAGAGTAAATTAATAGTTAAAGATTTAGATGGTCTATCCTTGGCCATAAAGAAGATGATATGTATTTAACGTTGGTATAAATGGTGTAATAGGAAGACAACCAGAGAGTGCCACAAATCAATCACAGTGATTTTGAATGCCATGTTGAGAAATTTGAGCTATTAGCAAAACCGACTTTCAAATCCAGGTCCCAAGTCACATGTAAAATGTAATTTTCTTATTGAAATATATAAAGTTGAACTTTGAACAATACACAAGCTGAACTTAAGGGTCACTTTTTTTTTAATACATAAAGCTGGTTCTCCATATTCACTTAGTCCACAATTTATAGATGTAATAAACTGAGATTGTAAATTGATTTATTTATGAATATATAATCTGCAGATATGGAACCCAAGAACACAGAGAAGCAGCTAGAAAAAAATGAAAATCCATGAATATTGGTATCTGTTGGTATACTGAATCCAATTCTCTATGGATAAAAAAGTACGACTAAATCTTGTTACTCAGTAAAAATGTTATTCAAGTTGGGATTACCTTCTCTCCCTCCCCATTTAGTACCCAAATGATCTGTGCCAGTTTATAAAAATTAAAAATTCAAACTTAAAGAATAGGGTTTTTTTTCTACTTGCACAGAAAGAATAGCTATCATTTTCAGCACTTCATATGTTCTGATAAATGCGATCATGAAGGTGTAAAATATATTATGTTTAAAACCATGAGGCATATGTCATATATTAGGTTAAATATCACTTAAAAAATCACAGGGTTAGACATAATTAAGAAGGGAATATCTATAATGTAGCATGCAAAGTATTTTAAATAAATATTGTTGTAGCATATTAGTTAATAATTGGTAGCATGGGAGAAGGTGTTTAGATTTAAAATATTGGCTTCAGAGGTTGGAGCAATAGTACAGTGTATAGGTCATTTGCCTTTCACATGGCTGACCTGTTTTGGTTCCTGGTATCCCGTATGGTCCCCTGTGCTTTCCAGGAGTGATTCGTGAGCACAGAGCAAGGAGTAATCCCTGAGCATTATCAAATGTTACCCAAAAACTTAAAAAAAAATAAAGTATGAGCATCAACATTTAATGTCTAACCTTGAATTGGTAATCAGTAAAGTTATATATATATATGTCACATATATGTGTGTATACATATATGTTATATATACATATATATAGAGAGAGAGAGAAAGAAAGAGAGAGGGAAGAAGAAGCATCTGTATAGAAAAATATCACCAAAGAACAGACAAACGACCAAACTATAGGGTTAAGGTATTTGCAACTCCCAAATCTGACAAGGAATTAATATTATATACCTTTATGTGCATATGAATACATAGATACATACACACACATATACATATAAACCTCATATTTTCACCAACCATCACAAAATTCAATCAGACATGGCAGAAGAGATAAACACTTCTCAAAAAAATATGGATATTAACAAGAATGTGGCAAAAATAATTATCAAATATTCCTCACATATTATCACATACCCTTATATATTACCCAAACCCCACTAATCTATCACTTTACACCTATAAGAATTGCCTATATAAAATATTACAAGAAACATCAAATGTTAATTAGGGTGTGGAGAAAAGGAACCTCCATACACTGGTGATGGAACTGTCAGTTGGTGTTGTCTGAGTCAAAAGCGAATAATATGGATATTCTCAAGGAAATTAAAATAGAATCATCATATGCTTCAGAAATTCTTTTCTAGGTACCTATTTGAATAATATGAGAGTGCTAATTTGAAAAGATACATGCACATATATGTTTATTGTAGTACTATTCACAGTAGCCAAGAACCAAAAACAACATAAGTGCCCATTGACAGATGATTGAATGTAGCAGGTGCAGTTTGTATGCTATAAAACTAGGTGAGAATTTTTCATGTGTAATAGCACGGATACAACTTGAGGTGATTCCACTAAGAAAAATATATCAAACAAAGTTGAATCGACTACAAAGGGCAAAAGAAAAAAAAGACAGCCAAACAAAAACAGGGAAGTTAATTAACCAAATGATAAAATAATATACAAGGTAAATTGCTTACCCTATATTCAGTCAACTATGGTTTGATCTCTGATCCTAAGTACCACATATTATCCCTAGAGTATATTCAGGGATCACTCCTGAGTACAGAACCCAGAAAAAGAAAACCCAAACACCCCCAGGTATGATTCTCCTATTCCCTGCCCTCTAAAGATAAAAATAAAAAACTACCCAAGTCTCTGTCAATAAAATGGTGCTTACCAATGAGTAGGGTGCTGGGGATAGATTGTGTTGAAGAGGTTCCAATGGTTGTTGGTGGATGGTTAATTGGCTATTTGGTGGGGAGCATGGGGTGATGTCCTATATTTAAACAATTGTGACTAAAGGTGCCTGAGTTGGATCAGGGACTCACACACATAAGCTACTCTACTCCTACTCATCCCCTGCCCAGGTTCTTCATAACTCAATTGGTGTTGCAAATCAATTTTGCCTCCGTCAAAAAAGAAAGCAAAATAAACTATACACAAAGATATAATGCATAATATATAAACTCTACTTAACAAAGAAATCAGTAGTGTTATTTTGACTGGGATGTGTAAGGCTCTTCAGCTAGAAATGCATGCCTGTGTTCCAAATGCCCCGCATCCCTCAGAAGACCAGACTAACGTTTCTTCAAATAGAACATTTTAGGCAGAATTCCAGGAGGGCCAAACAAAAGTTGAAAGGCCTCTTTGTGTGTAGGTTCAGAATTCACACACATTCATCCTACCTCATTCTTTTTGGTAAAAAATCTTACATGTTCCCTTCAGATCCAAGTGGCAGAGAGTTGCTCTTACATGGTTTATGGGGCTTGCATGTAGAATGGAAAGAATCATCTGTTATCTTTTTCCTTTTTCTTTTTGAAACAATGTAACCCCAGTTCTGTGAGGGAGCTAGGGCTGCAATACTACCTGTGAAGTATTTCAAGAAAGGAACAGCATAGTTTTGTTTTAGGTGATTATTCCATCTAAAGGGAGAAACAAGGGGTAGAGACTCAGGACTCTGGCATAGGGAAATCTACTTCAATTATACATCCAGAGTGAGATGATAGCAGGCACAAAAGGTAATAAGAGTCAGAATACGCAAGTGAATGAATGGAGTATATCTTAAAAGATACAGAATACAAAGACTTTACAATATTTTAGAATGGCAAGTTTGTTAAGGTGCCCTCACTGATACAACATGAGTTGATGAATCTGTAGTCACACTAAAAAACCGTCAGCCCTAGGCTTAAAAGAAATACAAAAGAAACAAATTAAAGTTTGCTGAAAATAGAAAGATTCACTTCTGGTGACACTTATTATTCAAATGACCAGTGATACTGCAGAGTGGCAAAAAAAATCTATTAAGAATTACTTGATAGCATCCATTTACAATGATATTTTCAATAGGACCCTAATTTACATTTTATAAATTATGCAATATTTTATAAAGTAAGTGAAATATTTTAGTATTCTAAATGTAACACTGTATTTTGTCAGCTTAGAGTTTGGAACATATAATTCCACATTCCTTGATTCAGTAATAAGCTTTCTAAAAGGTGAGACCTGTGGAAATATTGAAATGAGTTGGTCCATCTCCTTGTCAATTTTTTAAATGTAATTTCCACATTAAGTACTGTTCACACACAAATCATAATGGGGATGTCTGATATGCCCATAGCAAATGCCTAAAGTAAGTTAACATTTAATCAGAAATATTTGTTTTAATCCTTACACTGATATTAAAGGTAAACATTCAAATGGCAATTTAAATAGACTGTCTCTATTTGTAAGAGTATGTACTTTAAGCTGGGAAAGGGGAAGGGTCTTTTGTAAACATCTCATTAAAGCACACTGGGATTCAGTAGGTGGTACTTTTCTAAACAAATTGAACATAGAACTTGTGGGATTTGTATAAACCAGATATGGATCACTTTGGCATAAACAGGGAATTCAATTATTTTTACCACAGCTGATCAGTTCCAAGAAGTATAGAATTAATTGTTTGAAAACACTGGAGCTTTACATATGTGACACTTCAAAATACCAGGTGCTCAGTGGATGATGTACTTTGATCAGATTAGTAGACTTCCACTACCAACACATACTAGAAATGTATGGTTTGCATTTAGAGATTTAGAAAAGCATATTAGAGGTCAGAAAGATAATACTGGGTCACATGTTTGTCTTGCACAAACCTGATCCAGGTTTGATCACACACATGTGGTTCTCCAAGCACTGCCAGTAGTAAGGTGGATCCCTCGTTTAAAAAAAAACAAAAAAAGTGATAGTTTAATTTATGTTTGTTGCTTCTTACAAACTTTACAGTAGTTTGTCTCTGTCCCAGACCTTTCATACAATTTTAAGAAGCAGTTTTGAGGTCACAGGAGAGAAGGAAGAATGTTTCCTAAGACTCCTTCATATTGCCTCTTCTGCCATCCGAATGTGGTCTAAATCCTTTCATAAAAGAGAAGTCATATGAGAAAGTGGAAATAAGTCAAATGAGAAAGTGGAAATAAGGCAGAGATGAAGCAATAATTACTGTGGCACAGAAACAGAAAAGAACTTTTTATTACTTAATAAATATGTATCTCAAGTGTCTGCCAATTACCTTTTAAATATTTTTATATATATCGTATGGCTTTCATCTTTTTCATGTCAGAGTTTATCCAAGCAGTGAAAAGCACATATGCCAGAGAAACGTTGATTTGTATGTAAATTGCATTTGTTAACCTTGCCTTTAAGTGTAAAAAATTAGAAATTTATTACTTTTCCCATTAATTCCTACATTTTACAAAATTCAGATATCCAATATCTGCTAGGAATAGAAAAGCATGTTGGGTTTCTCTTTGCTACTTTGCGTCTCCTTGTACCTCTGAAAATCTAGGCTGACTGAAGTCAACACAAGCAACACCTTGTCTTATCTTTTACCATCTATTTTTTTGTTTTCCTTTCCCTATACACTTGAACCTTGAAGATATGAACTGGTCCAAAAGAATTTAGTTTATAGATTATTTAGGAGCGGTTCTACTATAAGGGTTCAAGGGACAAATCTATCCTAGGACTGAACTGAGAAAATAAGTCAAAAAAGAGTGGGAGAGAGAAAGAATCCAAAAACAAACTAATATTTTAAAATAAATACTGAAACAGAAAGTGAATTTATTTTCTTTCATTTGGGATATGTTAAGTGTGAAAAAAAATCATAACCTAGATCTAAATTAAAAACGTTTCTACAATTATGTAAAAAATTGTTTAGCCAACAGAAATATTTTTCTTCACTAGATTTTCATGAGTAAAAATGCATACTAATTAGAGACATGTGTGAATTAAATTTTTCAGAAAAATCTGGGCTGTGCATTCTAACCCTGCTTCCTCCTTTACATTTCATCAACTACATACTTGTTTTTATTTTTAAGGAAGATTTTTTCCGGTGACACAGATAAGAATCGGGCTAAATTATTGCTCAGATTTGAGGAGAGAAAGAATAATTTCTGATTAGAGCACAGCGGGAAGGAGTCTATTACGGGGATGCCAAATGAAAGTAAATAAAATGTTCAGAGCTCAGGAACAAAGGCATCATTACCAGGAAATGTTCAACGCCATGAAAAATTGAAATTACCATAAGTAATTATAGTGACACCTAATGGTTTAGCTAGAAATTAATTCCAAGGACTTTGACACTAGAGATTACTATAAAGTTGCCTGCTCTTACTTCATAGGTCAGTCTCTTGGCTATAAATACGTGCTACAAAATGACATGTTTGGGGACTTTAGCAATTGTACAGTGGGTAGCGTTCTTGCTTTTCATGTAGTCTACCCCGATTGCCAGCCTGACACTGCATGTGGTCCCCAGAGCCATTCCAGAGGTCATCTTTGAGCACAGAGTCAGGAGGAAGCCCTAAACACCACTGATGGCAGGAGTGATACCTGAGTGCGGAGCCAGGAGTCAGGTGAGGCCTCACCAAGACGAAACAAAACAGCACAGCAAGGAAATGATAAATTTTAACTTTAAATGGATTTTTGAGGCTGATTTACATCCTAAGATGAATTTTAAAATCCGCCAAATTCCTTTCTTGCACAACCCTTATTGACTGCTCAGTGTTAAATGAATGAAGCTGAGTAGTAAATAGGTTATATTTCTTGAAGGGCTGTGTGATCACAGATTTAATAAATTAGAAACATGGATCTCTATGTCGAAAGCAATTAGCGGTCACTTAATTTTTAATTCAAAATACATGCCTCCATTTATAAATAATTTTGTACATGCAATTTTGTGTTCTTAAAAGGCTCCCTTAATTTATAAACTCATGAAACAGAATATCTGGGCTGGAGCGATAGCACAGCAGGTAGGGTGTTTGCCTTGCATGTGGCCGATCCGGGTTCTGTTCCTCCACCCCTCTTGGAAAGCCCGGCAAGCTACTGAGAGTATGTCGCCCGCATGGCAAAGCCTGGCAAGCTCCCTGTGCCGTATTCGATACGCCAAAAACAGTAACAAGTCTCACAATTTGTTGTGAAACATTACTGATGCCCGCTCCAGCAAATCGATGAACACCTGGAGGACAGTATTACAATGCTTCAGAATATCTAGATAATTACTTTATGTGTCGTAGGATTATTCTCTTGAGTTTAAGCTGACTGAAGATGTTTTCCTTTTGTTGCTTATCTTTTAAACAATAATAATTTTATTAGTTCCCCCTGTTCTGAGAGTCTAGGGTTTTAAAGGACTCAGCTGGGTGGTTGTGTCTGAGGTCCCCTTTGAGACTGCAGTCAGTCACAGCGCGTGAGGTGGTGGAGCTCAAGGAGAGGTTTGGGCTCCTCTCTGCTCAGAGATCCGGGGAATCTTTCCATGCTCTACCTAGGCTTGGACTGCCAATAGTAAGGTGACTTAAAAGTAGTCAGAATGTCAGAGAAGGGATCATTGTGACAATAATGATTGAAAGGGATTGAAAGGATCGCTCTGGATGGGACATACGTGCTGAAAGTGGGCAAAGGACCAAATATGATGGCCCCTCAGTAACTGTATTACAAATGACAATGTCCCAAAGCAGAGAGAGAGAGGGAGAGAGAGAGAGAGAGAGAGAGAGAGAGAGAGAGAGAGAGAGAGGTAGTTTCTGCCATAGGAGCAGGCTAGGGGGGTGCTGGTAGTGGGGAGAGGGGTTGGGGGGACATTGGGGGAGGCATATTGGTGGAGAGAAATGTACCCTGGTGGAGGGATGTGTGTTGGAATATTGTATGACTGAAACTCAATCATGAAAGGTTTGTAACTGTATCTCATGGTGACATGATGATTCAAAAACAAACAAACAAAAAAAGAGGTCAGAATATTCAAATGTTAACTAAACACTATAGAAAAAAGGAAATTCCACCAAAGGAAAAGAGAAAGCTGTCTGGCATTTTATCACCTAAATTCAAGTGAGTTGAACTGTCTTCTATTGATTAACACGATCATAATATCTATCCAAGTTTTAAGCAGAGAGGACAAAACACAAACCCAACTAGAGGTAAAATATGTTTTTGTAGCTATGTTTTGCTATGTCATCTGCATATCTAGGAAATAGCTCACCTTGATACCACTCAGAATGTGTAAGATTTATTCATGTAAATGAAAAAATTATATTTGTTAACATCAAGATAAATAGGATTATAGGGATGACAAAATCTTTGGAATTTAGTGTGATCATGTGTTTTTTTTTTAATTTTTATTAGTGAAACACCATGAGGTACAGTTGTAGACTTACACATTTTTGTGCTTGGGTTTCAGTTATACAATGATCAAGTACCCATCCCACCACCAGTGCCCATTCTCCACCCCCACCAATCCCAGTATCCCTCTCACCCCCCACATCCCCCATCCCACCCTACCTCTGTGGCAGGGCACTCCCTTTTGTTCTCTCTCTCCTTTTGGGTGCTGTGGTTTACAAAAGAGGCATTGAGTGACAATCATGTTTGGTCTATAGTCTACTTTCAGCATGCATCTCCCATGCTGGGAGGATCCTCCCAACACCCTTTATTTGGTGCTCCATTCTCTATCTGAGCTGCCTTTTCCCCTAGCATGTGCGGCTGGCCTCCAAGCCATAGAGTGAACCTCCTGGTATTTATCTCGGCCATTCTTGGAAGTTAGTCTCCTATCTTGTTATTTCACATTCCCCAGATGAATGCAATCTTTCTATGTCTGTCCCTCTCTTTCAATTCACTTAGTATGATACTTTCCATGCAGTACCACTTGTATGTAAATTTCATGACTTCATCTTTTATAACTGCTACATAGTACTGCATTGTGTAGATGTACCAAAGTTTCTTTAACCAGTCATCTGTTCATGGACACTAAGGTTTTTCCAGATTCTAGCTATTGTAAAGAGTGCTGCAATGAACAAACAAGTGCAGATGTCACTTCGACTATACTTTTTTGTCCCTCTGGGATATATATTCCCAGGAGTAATATTGCTGGGTCAAATGGAGCTCAATTTCTAATTTTTGGAGAATCGTCTATACTGATTTCCAAAGGGCTGAACCAGTCGGCATTCCCACTGGCAATGAAGGAGGGTCCCTTTCTCGCCACATCCCTGCCAACACCAGTTGCTTTTGTTCTTTTGGATGCGGGCCAGTCTCTGTGTATGAGATGATATCTCATTGTGGTTTTGATCTGCATCAATAATGTAGAGCATTTTTTCATGTGCCTTTTTGCCATTTGGATTTCTTCTTTGAGAAAGTTTCCTTTCATTTTGTCACCCCATTTTTTGATGTGGTTGGATGTTTTCTTCTTGTGGAGTTCAACCAGTACTTTGTAGATCCTTGACATCAACCCCTTGTTGGATGTTTATTCGCTGAATATCCTTTCTCATTCTGTAGACTGTTATAGGATAACACTGTTATGTCCTTCCTGCATAACTTCAGAAATAGTTGATATTTGATAGTTTATTGGACTGAGGAAAAGAGAAAAACACCTTAAGAGGTATTTTGCCCTTGGGCAGTCAGGAAGGGCTTTAGAATTACCTTTTAGGTGGGTCATCAGGAAGGGCTTTCTTATGTTGACTTGGCTACCTGACTGGGTGGAGTGTCAGCCCAGACTTGAAGGGAGCTGGGGAGAGGGGTGGGGGGGGAGGGCTGCAAGAGGGACCACGGAGAGACTAGCAAGGGAAACTTGGGCTTGAGAGAACTTAGGCCCTCCACAACATAAATTTCTTCCTTGTAATAAACTGCCACTAAGATTAACTGGCCTGGCCCTCGTCTCTTCCTTCGTCTGCCCTTGGCCAACAGCCGTTCCAATCCAGGCCACACACAGCGGCTCAAGGGCACCGAATGCAGGCAGAGAGATAGAGTGGTCTGGAGAGCCCGCGAACACACAATCTTCTGTGTATATAGTTTTTTGCAGCATTTTGTATTTTGGCCACTGTTTCTTTGGAGGTGCAGAAGCTTCTTAGTTTAAGATAGTCCCATTTGTCTATCTCTGTTTTCACTTCCTTGACCAGTGGCATAACATCTTTGAAGATACCATTAGCTTCAATATCATGGAGAGTTTTGCCAACTTTGTCTTCAATGTACCTTATGGATTCTGGTCTGATATTGAGGTATTTAATCCATTTTGCTCTTACTCATATCAATAAATGCAGAGAAAGCATTTGACAAGATCCAGCACTCGTTTATGATTAAAACCCTTGCCAAAATGGGTATAGAGAGGACTTTCCTCAATACAGTTAAAGCCTTCTACCACAACCCTACAGAAAGCATCTTCCTCAACAGGAAAAACTGAGAGCCTTCCCTCTAAGATCAGGGATGAGACAAGGATGCCCACTCTCTCCACTGCTGTTCAATATAGTACTGGAAGTACTTGCAATAACGGGTAGTCAAGAAAAAGATATTAAGGGCATTCATGTAGTAAAGGAAGAAATCAAGCTTTCACTATTCGCAGATGATGTGATACTATAATTAGAGAACCCTATAACCTCTACCAAGAAACTCCTACAAACAATAGACTTGTATAGTAAAGTTTTAGGCTATAAAATCAATATCCAAAAGTCCATGGCTTTCCTATATGCGAACAGTGAGAGAGAAGAAAGTGACATGAAAATATCAAGTACCTAGGAATCAGCTTAACTAAGGAAGTAAAGGACCTGTACAAAGAAAACTACAAAATGCTACTTCAGGAAATAAAAGAGGACATCAGAAAATGGAAAGATATCCCCTGCTCATGGATCGGGGGAATTACCATTGTCAAAATGGCAATACTTCCCAAAGCATTGTAGAAATTCAATGCAATCCCTATAACGATACACATGACATTCTTCAAAGAAATGGAACAAACACTCCTGAAATTCATATGGAACAATAAGCCCCCACGGATAGCTAAAGCAATTCTTGGGCAAAAGAAAATGAGAGGAATCAACTTCCCTAACTTCAAACTCTACTATAAAGCAGTAATAATAATTTAAACAGCATGGTACTGGAACAAAGTCAGAGCTGCAGACCAATGGAACAGGGTTGAATATACTGACATCTTGCCTCAAACATAAGATGATCTAATCTTTGATAAAGGAGCAAGAAATGTGAAGTGGAGCAAGGAAAGCCTCTTTAACAAATTGTGCTGGCAAAACTGGATGGCTACATGCAAAAAATGGGCTCAGATCTCTGCCTAACACCATGTGATCATGTTTTATTATCACTCTCTGGTGGCATTAACCTGAAATTACAGAATGTAAATAAGTAATTGTATAGATTTAAAGTGTAGAAACAATGATTTCAGAAGGAATGCATCGTGCTTGGGATTTCTTAGGCATGTAAAATAGTGACTCTTACTTTTTTTCTATTGTGATAATTTATGAAATCAAGCATGATATAATAGAATCCTGATTTGGTCTTGCTTTAGTTTTGCAAGTAAAGCAGGACTGCAACTTGTCTTTTAATAAGCTCTCTGAATTCCACCAATAAAAACTGCAATGAGCTCTACACAAGGAGAGGTCTTCATCAATTCTGTATAATTTAAGAGATGCGTTAGTAATTGCCTATGTACTGCAGGACATATATTCTCTTCATGTTTTATAATTTTAAATTAAATATTTAAAAATGATGACAAATATTATAATGCATTGCTTGATTGGTGAGAATAGTTGGTATGCTTTATCCATTGGAAGATTTAGAATCATATTGAATTTAGAAGTATTATACAAAACATTTAATTCAACATATTATAATAATGGATTATTAGTCTGGAAGAAAAAGAAAATGTCTTATAGGACTTTGCCAGAGAGATGCAATTTCTGTCTTTTGTTTTGTGGCCAACAGGACACCTTTTACTTGGATCATTTTACATGGATCCTCTAGACTTTCTTAAGCAAAAAAGAAGAAGCTCACAGATTCTCTGTGTACTAAACAGACCGTTGGCAATAGCTAAACAGCTGTTGGCTGTATGATACATATTTGGCTAAAAACAAACCCATCTGTATTCAATGCATTATTGCCAAAGTGTAGTAACATGCTGTTTCCAGTCTGAAAACACTGGTAGCCTCATGTGAGACAATCAAATTGAAAATCTCACAACATGGCTCTTCACTTCTTGGCTATGCAAGCGGAAAAACTAGAAGAGTGCCAGCCCATGGCAGAATTTGCTTCCAGAGGCTGCAATTGGGGAGGTGAGGGGGGTGGCAATAATAGAACAGACTAGATAATCCTTTCCTTTCATAGAATCTTTAAAATATCCTATTTTTCAGCAGAGTCTCTTGTTGCCAATTGCCTCTTTGTTAGTGAATTGCACAATCTTTATTATTTTTACTTATTAAATAACTAATATACTCTTCATAACAGAAAAAAATCACAAAGAAGGGAGATGATTTTAAAAGCATCACTCTATATCCTACCACATAGTTTATTTGAATGTATTTCTTCTGAATAAAACCGTTATTTAATAACCCAGGTGCTTAACCTGTCTCATTCAATTCACTTACTAGGATGGATGATTGTGAAAAGATAACAAGTGAGGAAACATACTAAGAAAGGTCTGCAGCATGCTAAAGTTGCTTCTCTCAAGTGCTCCATCAAGGATTTGAATCTAAGTTTGCTGTATTTAGAGCTAAGAGCTGGACTTTAGCGCCTTTCATTAAGAGAAAATGGTATTCAAAAATGTCTATGATATAGACCATTGTATGTTTATCTAATAGTTTAACTCATTTAATATTTTTTTTAAAAAAACCTAGATTATGTAAAGACAAAATACTGGAAAAAGCAGCTTAGTCTGGTCATGAGTGAATTCTTCACAAATGTACTAAAATGTATCTGTAAATAATTAGACTTAGTGTTTCTCAGTACCTACCATTTAGAGAAAAAAAAAGTGTTAGCTAATGAATTTTTTTAAGTTAATTAGTATAATGGTATTTCCCCCTAAATACCAGCGATTCTCTTATTTGCCAAAACACTAAGTAATTTGCGGGGGTGGGGGGGGGATTCTTGTCGTTTTCACAACTTGAATAATGCATAGCTTTTTTTTCATAATAGCAAAATGTTCAAATCAAACTAAAAAAAAAAATCTTCACCTGGAAAGCTCTAACTAAATGAGCATTTTTCTCTGCCTACCACCGGCAGCAGCTTCTATAGTAAATAGTCAACAGCTGGAGTGGTAACAGGAACTCTCAGTGCAGCTAATGAGAGCCCCATATTTCACAGCTCGCAGGCTGTAAAATACTTTTCCTTAAGAAAAAGGCATTTACAGAAATCTCACTTCTTTGTTTGAGTGTAGACTCAAGAAACTGTTGTTTTTAACGGAATAAACTCTCTGCACTAATAACCCTGTTTATAGAATTGTAAAATATAAATGAGGATAATTTATAATGTGATAGATTTTGTAATAAGACTGCTGCAAGCCCATCAAAACAAACAGGATGTTTTGATGAGAATTCTAAAGTCTGAATTATGATTAAATCTGGCCATGAATATTTTTGAAACACAGTTTTTCCCTATTTCTTAAATGAAAGGATGAAGACAATATAGTCCATGGAATTGTTTGACTAAATGCTATAAAAATACATCATATAAAGCATGTATTAGTTCTCAAACATTAGAACATCCTTGAAAAAGTCTTTCTCTCTCTCTCTCTCTATATATATATATACATATACATATATATGATAAAAAATGCCACTTTCCCAGGGAAACATTTTAAGTAATTCAAATTATCTTTGAAACAAAAAGTTTGCTGAAATTCTTCCTTAACTCATGCATTTCTCTTGCTTCCAACTGTTGTTTGGTTATAGTAAACAATGTTTTAAAACAACACTGCAAGTACCTCAGAGTACCTCTCAGATCTCTGAGAAGCAAAATTTGAGAACAAATGGAAAGAACTTGGGTGAAACAGAAGATCATATTAGAGCATAATTTGAGTATGAGAGAGAGAAGGAAAGAGGAGACAGGAACTGAAATAGAACAAAACAGAACAAAAGCCATAGGGAGATATTAGAATGAGAAAAAAAAGTGAGTTAAAGTGAGTTGAAGGGGAGAGAGTTGAAAGATCAAATAATTTTAAAAAGGTGAAACAAAGAAAGAGAATACAAAGCAGAAAAAGAAGAAGAGAATAAGGTGCAATTCTAAGTGCTATTGTTCTCAAAGTCACTTAATGTTCACAACCATAGAACCTTGATCTTCCTGGCATAGCACTATGTAAAGAGAATAGACATTGAGTCATGATGTAGACTTACATTGTGTTCTGGGCTGTGACACTCGAAAGTTTATATGTAGCAATATTTTATATATCGCATACCTTCTATATTAACAACAATTTGGTCTCAAAATTTAGTTTTTGCAATACAAATTAAAATGATCATCAATGATCATCAAAATGATTAACAATGATCATCACAGAGGTTCAAGGACTTCGGCTTGAAACTGAGTTCCTGTTTGTTTGCTTCAATATGTGTGTAAAACAACTAGCATGGTTCTAGTATATTATATGACTTCACAAACTGGTCACTCATAACTATCCTGCACTTGTTATAGCAGGAATGATATGCTATAGCAGGAATTTCTTCTCTCCTCACCATTTAGAAATCACCATAGCAGCATTTGATGAGAATTAGGTGATGTATTACTATGAAAATCTATTCTCCCTTAGAAGGCAAAAAAATTACTTTGCAAAAACCAAAGTGATCTACTAATACTAGATATATCAAGATACATAAATATAAAATTTAAGGAATATAACTTAACAACTAAAACAAGCAAAATAGATAAAATCATGGGTCCAGAAAAGCAGAGTAGATATATCAAGATACATAAATATAAAATTTAAGGAATATAACTTAACAACTAAAACAAGCAAAATAGATAAAATCATGGGTCCAGAAAAGCAGAGTTTGAATGATATATAATGGTGGTTGCCTGTCACTGTCACTGTCACTGTCCTCCCATTGTTCATCGATTTGCTTGAGTGGGCCCAGTAATGTCTCCATTGTGACACTTGTGACTATGTTTGCCATATTGAATACATCACGAGTAACTTGGCAGGTTTTGACGTGCAGGCTAGATAATCTCAGTAGCTTGCCGGGCTCTCTGAGAGGGGTGGAGGAATCAAACCCATGTCGGCCACATGCAAGGCAAACGCCCTACCCGCTGTGCTATTGCTCCAGCCCTGGTGGTTACCTAAGAAACTTTCAATTTTCTAATAGCCACATTTATCAAAAATAGAAATCTTAAATACCAGATTATCTCTAATCTGGTATTTAAGATAATGTATCAATACTACTAATATTTCAACATAAACTCAAAATAATTCTGACAGTCTGCATTAAAATTGTGTTAAAGCTTTCAAAACAGGTGTATATTTTGCACTTAGAGCACATCCTCTTTTGCACAATTTGTATTTCTATAGCAGTGCATGTCAGTGTAGATAGAGAAAAATCTAAGAAACATGATAATAAAAGAAGCCAATATAGAGACGAAATTCTTTTTCCCCAAGTAAACTAACTAAAGAAACTAATCCTCTAAACTTAAAAAAAAAATCCTCCCCTTCATCAAATATTTACACTAGCCTAGGGACATCATGTGGTTTGTCTTTACTGAGAAGAAATAAAAGTCACAAAGTATAAGCTTCCTCACCTTCCTCTTTTCCTCAGACTGTCTTTGAAACCATATCCTCCTAACAGTTTCTATATAGCCAAAGGCTTTACCAATTCTGTTTGGTTGCTTCTGTTTAGAAGACAAAATGTTTTTGTTCATTCTAAAACTTAGAATCCAACTACACTCCTTTGGCCTCCGTGTGTGTGTGTGTGTGTGTGTGTGTGTGTGTGTGTGTGTGTTTTCATTGCTTCATTCCATCAAGCATCTTGTACAGCTTCAGAATCACCTTCAACAATGTACAGTACATTTAACTTTCCTCTCAGCTCGGTCTTAAACAAAAATTGATTATCGGCACAATCAAACCCAAGAAAAAGCACCTGGGTTTTTTGTTTTGTGTTGTGTTGTTTTAATTAAGGCCCACTGTTTTTACTGTCTCACAACAAATATTATTTACTAATTCTTGTCTTCCACTCTTTCTTTCACTCTCCCTACATTCTTTCTATCTTCTCTTCATTCCTCCATGATTACTTCCTACTTTCCTTCTTTCTTAATTTCAGTTTTGTTTGCTTGGGGGCCACATGCTGCATTGTTCATGGCTTGCTACTGCTCTGTGGTTGGGAATCGTTCCTAGGGGACCACACGTGGTACTGGAATTGAGCCTGGAACTGTGAGGGCACAGGTGCCACCGTGACAGGCTCCTGTAGGGCTAAGAAGCTAGAGAGGCCTAAGTTTCCATTTCCTGGAGAACAGGGGCCGATACTAACAAAACTAACACCCTGAAAACCACAGGCAAGGGGGAACTTGGCATGACCCAGATAGAAAGCCTCAAGCCTAGCAGGGGGCCAGACCCAATCAATGAAGCCCCCTACCCAACACCCAGCCATAGCCATATTAGGAAAAGCCTGTCGGTGCTTGGAAAATCTGTTATGTAACGGAGAGTGAAAAGCTTATGTAACCCAAACCTATATAAATTGCTGGCATTTGTGAGTCAGGTTGCTATCAAGAGACCACTTTGTTTTTGGTTTTTTTTTTGGGGGGGGGGGTCACACCTAGCGATGCACAGGGGTTACTTATGGTTCTGCACTCGGGAATTACTCCTGGCAGTGCTTGGGGAACCATATGGGATGCTGGGAATTGAACCGGCATCGGCAGCATGCAAGGCAAATGCCCTACCCACTGTACTGTCACTCCAGCCCCAAGAGATCACTTTGTGGATAAGACAGCTGACCCCAGTTATCTGGAATAAAACTCCTTTGCACTTGCATTGCTGTCTCTCTGAGTCTGTGTTCATTCACTCCGAGACCCGTAAACCCGGTGCAACAGAACCTCCAGGATGTCAAATGCCTTCTTACTAAACTATTTCTCAGACACATCTTGATTTCATTCTTATGGCGGTTTTCAGTTCACAGCAAAATTGAAAATTGAAGAGAATCTCAGTTTCTTTACAAGAGTCTTACATTTATTTTCATTGAACATTGTCTTTACTGTATTTTTTCTTCCATACATACAAAATGTGAGTGTATACCTAGTATTTATTTTACACTTTTTCTGAGCTATTCTGCTTATCATAATTCCTTCTAGTCGAATCAATTTTTTAATAAAATGTGGGATTTCATCATTTATTATAGGTGAGCAGCATTCTATTTCTATATACTGAATACTCTTTAGCTATTATCAACCATCTTGAACATTTGTATATGCTGAGACAACTCCCAGTTGTTAACATCTACAAGGAATTTGTAGTGGGTCTTAATAGGCACATCCTGGAACATACTGCTAAAGATCACAGTGCAGGAATTCACACTGGCTGAAATATATGTTTGTTTCACGACCACACAATAATTTTTTCACTCATTATAATCTCAACATCATGCCTAATAACACACCTACCAGCTCCTTGGCAGTTCCAGAGAAGACTATATATTACTTAAAATAAATAGGCACTAAATTCCCAGAATTGTCAAATGGAGGAATGAGAATTACCATAAATCTCCGTTGATAAAAAGTAAGTAAAGTAAAGGCCCTTCCATTGATCATCGATTTGCTCGAGCGGGCCCAGTAACGTCTCCATCGGAGACTTTGTTGTTACTGTGTCTGGCATATCGAATACGTCACGGGGGGCTTGCCAGGCTCTGCCGTGCGGGCGAGATACTCTCGGTAGCTTGCCAGGCTCTCAGAGAGGGGCGGAGGAATCGAACTCGGGTTGGCCATGTTGGCTACGCGCAAGGCAGACGCCCTACCCGCTGTGCTATCGCTTGGTATACTCCGTTGAGTATACAGGATTATTATTCCCTTTTAGTTTTTAAAACCTAATGAAAGCGGCCAACATGGCCGACCCGAGTTCGAGTCCTCCGCCCCTCTTGGAGAGCCCGGCAAGCTACCGAGAGTATCTCGCCCACACGGCAGAGCCTGGCAAGCTCCCCGTGATGTATTTCGTATGCCAAACACAGTAACAGTTGTCACAATGGAGACGTTACTGGGCCCGCTCGAGCAAATCGATGAACAACGGGAGGACAATGACAGTGAATGAAAAACCCAACATTTGAATTTCTCTTCTTGAATAGTAACTTTACTTTTCCTTTTTATTTCTTTAAAAATTATTTTACCGGGGCTGGAGCAATAGTACAGTGGGTAGGGCGTTTGCCTTGCACGCGGAGGATGTGGGTTTGATTTCCAGCATCCCATATGGTCCCTCGAGCACCGCCAGGAATAATTCCTGAGTGCAAAACCAGGAGTAACCCCTGTGCATTGCTGGGTGTGACCAAAAAAGCAAAATAGTAATAATAATAATAGTAATAATAATAATTATTTTACTTTCAAGACTTGTCCATAGAAAATCGTGTGTGTGTGTGTGTGTGTGTGTGTGTGTGTGTGTGTCTTGAGAAATAAAATAAGAGAGATGGACTGAAAGTATACAAAAGCAGAGTCTCTGCAGGAGCCCTGGCAGCTCTCTCAGAGAGCTGTGTCACCCCTCCGAGCAGTAGATTTCAGAAGTAGCCATTCTATTTCAATACCTATGCCCAATTGCTCTACTGTTTCTAATTTCTCTGTAATGAATAAAAGACCTTTGGGTATTTTTATGGAGTATGAATTTTTCAATCATCTACCAATGTTCAACTCAGACCAACATTAAAACCATCACTTGATTTATGAGATATTTCATTTAGCTCTGGAATGGGTTCAAATTTGGAGATGATACTATCTGTAATACAATCACATTTGGTCCCATCTTACCTTTTAATAAACTTCTTTTGTCTTATCTCAATAAAATTCAGATCAGTTTTTAATCCCTCTGCTGGGAACTATGATGAGTGTATGGGGGTGGTAGGAGGGTGGTGAGGTAGGTCATGTATGTTATGACCATCCTCCTAGTGAGTCCATCGCAACTTTCACTGGGGGGGGGGGGGGGCGTGTATTTAGGGCCATCAGAACTCAAAATATTCCACAGCAGCTCCTGTACCATGTGTTCAATAAAGATCTGACCTCTACCCCAACTTTCCAAGCTCATTGTCTATTCTCACAGACAATTATTTCAGGAGAAGACGAAGAGTAAAGCAAAAAAAAGAGAGAGAGAGAGATTATTTAGGAAATATGAGGGAGAAGGGAGGGGAAGTGTTTCATAAAGTAATTAGATATCCCAAATTGTGATAGAGGTGACTTCTGGGAATGGTGTCCTCCCCATAACGTAAAAGAAAATAGTTTCAAACCCAGATATAGGGGCAATTGCAAGGCAAGATGAAGAGTATGCACATTTAACTTCTTCAAATTTGATTTTACATGGATTTTTCTGAATTGACCTGCCTTGGGGTCCATCACTAGGGCACTGTCAAGGAGGAACTGCTGACTCTCAATGTATCTTTTATGACTCTTTCATGCACTAGAAATGGTTGTAACTTTATGCAATTTTTTGTCAAAGGCCCTATATCTGCCTTTCTGCTTTTTCTTCATGCCATATTTTTTATAATTTAAGGAGTACTTGGAATATTCATGCTGAGAAGACACTACTTGAAATTTGTCATTTCAATTTTAGGATCCTCAATTTCCTAATTCACCCTCACAAATATTCAAACATCAATTTCAGAATTATGTGCCTCCGATATATCCCATTAGTTGACTGTAATCACGGCTATTGAGTTTTAGGTTCATGATTTTTGAAGTTAGAAAATGGGGGAATTTTTTTTTCTGGGATAATAAACCATGCATTTCATTCTAGCCTAAATTCTAAGCCCTCAAATGCAAACTATTAAGCGGGGGGCGGGGGGGGGGGAGAGAAAGAGCCCTTTCTCTTCCCATAATTTAGGATTATTATAATGATGCCTCAATTAAGGAAGGTAGTGTAGTCATAATTATGTTTGAGACTTTTCAGAAGGATTCTTAGGTCATAGAGAAAGTTTTTTCTTTTTATCATGTTCTTTAGAATTAAACTAGGAACTACCCAACTTTATATAATTGAGAAATTTGACATTCATTGCAAGAGACATAAGAGCTCAACAAAGATCTTTATATATGCCTAACAAGGTAATTCTTCAGAATCACATATCATTGGATTATCTCTATTTAGCCCGAGGTAGAGTGTGTGCTATTGTCAACACTTTGTGGTGTGCTTGCATTAATACTTCATCACAGGTAGAAGTAAAAGCTGAAAACTTTCTAAATCTTTAAAAGGTCATTTTGATTTTGTGCCCTGTTGGTTCGGTTTTAAGTTTTCTGACATTTTCAGCTACTTATCCTTATGATTGGGGCAATTTTGAGATCAGAATGGAAAAGTGTTATCTTATTAATCATGGTTGTGTTATTTCTATATTGTTCAAAATACTTATACTTTGCATCTCAAATTTAACCACATTTCTTGTTTCTGTAATAGTCACCCAAATCTACAGATATTATAGACTAAGGGCCTCATGCTTGATGTGACCAAAACATAGTATTACAAATTTGAGTCTTTGAACACTGACTTAACCAAAGCATCTGTTACTCAGGTTAGTCTAATTTTCAACATCATAGATAGGATCCCCTGTCTGCTTCCACCAACCACCAGAGATCCAGGGATTGGATTGCGCACAGAAGACCTACCCTACCCCTACCAGTGCCAGATAAATACCTCACCGGCAGACCTCCACTACCTCCACTACCTCCACTACCCAGCCGCCGCCACGCTCCAGGACACTTTCCGGACCACGCAGCTGAGAAGCAGCCGCGCGACACATTATAAGACACTAAATACCCATCTTCCAGAATTGCTGGACCATATTTGATATGGTTCAAATGTGGTTTGAAGCATGGGAACACCTATAAGGGCGATTAGAGGCCGCCCCAAAAGCCTCTATCCCTCTTGGAGAGCCTGGCAAGCTACTGAGAGTATTCTGCCCGCACGGCAGAGCCTCGCAAGCTATCTGTTGTGTATTCGATATGCCAAAACCAGTAATTACAATGGGTCTCATTGCCCTGACCCTGAAGGCGCTACCAATATGGCAGCATTGAGAAGGATGAGAAAGCAGAGACCAATAATATCTCAAGGTCGAACTAGGCTGCCACAACGAAGGAAGACAAAAATGATCGTCTGTACTTTCAATGCACATATGCTAGGATCAGATGCATCTATTGAGGACCTGAGGGTACAAGCGTGAAAGATCAAGTACGACATCATTGGTCTGACCAAAACAAGAAGGCACCAATCTCATCACGCAGTTTTCAACACTGGAGTAGAATTTTTCCTCGGAACATGCGATAAAAGAGGTGTCCGATGTGTCAGTGTCCTTGTCAACACAAACTTGGCCATGAGCATTGATTCATTCAAATGCCTAACAACCCGAATAGGACGTTTACATTTGAATAGATGTGGCTCACCGCCAGCAGTTTCTATCTTCGTTGTCTACACACCAACATCCAATTATGATGAAGGAGAAATTGAGAAGTTCTACATGGAGCTGGAGAAGTTCTATAAAGAAGACCACACCTTCTACAAGATCATTGTGGGTGATTTTAATGCCAAGATAGAACCAAGAAGATCAGCTGAAGAACTCCACATCGGGACCTATAGCCTAGAATGGAACGAACAGGGTGAGAGACTGTCTGAGTTTATCATGTCGACCAAGACCATTCATGGTAACACAAGGTTCCAGAAGGCTGAATCTAAACGTTGGTCATGGTAATCTTCCGGTGGATGATTCTACAACAAAATACACCACATCATATTCAATCAACGGTTTTGCCTGACCAATGTCGCTGTTGTCCCAAAATTCCAAATGGGATCAGACCATTGTCTCCTTCATGCTAAATTCTACTTCACAGAGCAGGGAGAAAGGGCTGCAAAGTTTAAGAAGAGAATTCCCAGAACGACAACCAACTGCGAGCTCTTTGGCACTATTGCTGCAACACGGGAAGATGCCATTGTTGACAACATTGAAGAGGAATATGATCGACTGGTTCAGCACCTTCAGGATTGTGCGAGGAGCGCCAAGAGACAGATAGCCACAAAAAAAATGCCTGTCTTCGAAAACTCTTGAGCTTATTCGCCAACGTGGTTTGGCGAATGCCTCAGGCAACCACAAGCAAATGTCCGAGCTCGCAAAGCAGTGCAGAGATGCAATCAAGGAAGACCTCAAAGAGAGAAGAGCAGAAGTGCTGATAGATGCGGCAGAAGCTGGGAAAAGTGTTCGTAACGCCCACCTGTCCTTTGCCAACTACAAGACCAAGATGACTGCTCTCTAACATCCGAATGGATCTATCATATCTTCCAGAAGGGCAATGGAGAAGATTATCCATGACTTCTACTCAGATCTCTTCGATAGCCATGTCCACCTGCCAACATACCAAATTCCACAGGATGGATATGTCTTTCCCAATGTTCCCCCTTCCGAAATCCGACACGCCACTTCATCAGTAAAGAAAGGAACAGCATCCGGCCCAGACAAGGTCAGACCTGAACACCTGAAGAACCTGCCGTCAGTACTCATCAATACGCTGGCTCGGCTCTTTACATGCTACCTGTCTGAACTCAAGTTTCCATCCCAATGGAAAACCAGCAGGACTGTAACTCTGTACAAGAAGGGAGACATCCATGACATTGGCAACGATTGCCCAATCTGCTTATTGTCTGTCATCTACAAGTTGTACACTCAAGTCATCCTGAATAGGATTGGCAGAACACT
Source organism: Sorex fumeus (assembly GCF_029834395.1). Classification (NCBI taxonomy): domain Eukaryota; kingdom Metazoa; phylum Chordata; class Mammalia; order Eulipotyphla; family Soricidae; genus Sorex; species Sorex fumeus. Next base: position 6,490,302 of record NW_026606322.1, on the reverse strand, counting down.
AGATGAAGGACAACCATGCGAGCAAGCCGGGTTCCGCAAAAGATTCAGCACCATCGGTCATATCCACACGATAACCAAGCTCATTGAGGTTTCTCGGGAGTTCCAGATGCCGCTCTGTCTAACGTTCATTAATTTAAAAAAGGCCTTTGATTCTGTTGAGACAGAAGCAGTCATCGAAGCCCTAGCCAATCAGTGCAATACATCAGGACGCAATACATCAGGATCCTCCGTGAGCTGTATTACGGATTCACTACTAGGATCTTACCATTCTACAAAGAAGTGATCATCCATGTCAAGAGAGGGGTTCGGCAGGGTGATACCATTTCACCGAAACTCTTCAGTGCCACCCTTGAGAACATCATGCAATGACTGGAATGGGAAGGAATGGGAGTGAAGATAGATGGTCGGCAACTACACCACCTCTGCTTTGCTGATGACATTGTTCTAATAACACCAAACATTAGCCAAGCGGCACAAATGCTGACCGACTTTGACCGTGAGTGTGGAAAGGTCAGACTACAGCTGAATTTTTCGAAGACAATGTTTATGAGAAACAGCCTTGTTCCTGACGCTCCATTCACTCTCAACGGAACGACCATCTCCGAATGCAACAGCTATGTGTACCTAGGTCGAGAAGTCAACATGACAAATGACCTGGCACCCAGCTACGCAGGAGGAAGAGAGCGGCTTGGAATGCCTTCAAGAGCGCCAAAGAAATAGCTAAAAAGGACAAAGAACCTCCGACTCCGGGCACATCTCTTTGATTTGTTCTTCCTGCATTCACATACGCCTCAGAGACCTGGACCCTACGCAAAAGGATGAGAATGCTATTCGGGTCACCCAAAGAGGAATTGAAAGAGCTGTGCTTGGAGTATTACGTTTCACACAAATGAGAAAAAGAATCCAGAGTTTCGACCTCCGTCGATGATCAAGAATCAGGGACGCTGTCTCATTTGCCAAGGCGTCAAAAATCAGATAGGCTCGTCACATAATGAGAGTTAGAGGCGACCGCTGGACTAGAGCTGTTACCGATTGGATTCCACGGGATGTCAAAAGACCACGTGGCCGCCCACCTACCAGATGGTCAGACTTCTTCATCAAGATCATGAACAATCGGTTTGAGGCTCTTCATGTTCCTAGAGCGAACAGACGCCATTGGGCTACACTAGCATGCAACAGGGACAAATGGAGACATTACTGGTGCCCACTCGAGCAAATCGACGATTAACAGGAAGTCAAGTGATCAAGTGATCAAGTGACACTAGAAGCCTCCTTGATCATCGATTCCTTTATCCTCGTTATCATACTAACCAACATGCCCTTGATAATGTTTCTATACTGCTTCCAATACGTGCAATGTATGATTGTGTGTGTTCATTGCATGTTTCTTAAGTATATATGCTCAACATTTCCATTAATAATATGCACAATTTTTTCTTTGAAATCTGTTAAATATTAGAAACTATTATGCTACCATAATTCTACTTGACATAGATCAAAGTCTTCCTTTTCTCTTTCCAAGTTTTTTCTACAGCCTGTGCTGGCTATACTACCTTCACAACTTGTAAGTTATTTTCTGGACAATAAAATCCATCTTTTCTATTCCCTATTTTGTCATTTTCTTTTGTAAAGCATAGACTTGTAGTATTGTTGGTAGCATCTCACCTGCTGATGCTCAGGGGTTATTTCTGGCTCTGCACTCACAATTGTTCAAGACCAGATGGAATATTGGGGATTGGGATCGAACCCTGAACCCTGGTGAGCCTTGTGCAAGGCAAGCTTCTTGGACTATTACCGGAGCCACTTAGCCTAGTTTTAATTCTTTTTGAATTTTCATCAGCGGTATCACATATCAATAAAACTAGTGATTAACATTTTTGAAGGCTTTTGCTTTCATCCCTGTTCTCCTGTTCTCTTTAATCAGGCAGCCTATCTTTAACTCCCATTTGCACACTGATGAATCTCTTTCTATCTTAAGCATTGATCTCTTCTTCAGTTCAGACCCTTGAGTTCTCCACTAGCTGTTCATATCCAAGTGAAACTTCAGCAGACAACTAAAACACAAGGGTTTAAATCTAGAGCTATTTGTCTAAAACCCAATCTTAACCAACTCGTTTGTCTTATTGTCAAAAGAACATACATAACATAAGTAAAAGAGGGAAATACAAAGGGCGGATAGGAAGAACAGTAGAAATTACTAGATTAGAGAATTTATAATATAGATTTTTACTGAAATGACCCACAGTACTTATTCATGTTCATTTTAAAAATATGGATTAATTTATGTTTAGAGAAATGTCTGCTGATGTTTACTCTTCCCTTTCAGATATTATTCAATTTGGAGTAGAAAAAAGGAAAAATAGGACCAAAATGAAATATGTTTAGTGTTATTAGAGCAATTGCCTCTAGCAAAAGTGGAAGCTTAAACCAAAGAATATAAATCTTTCTGAATAGCATTAGTGTTAGTGAAGTAATTTGTCTAAGAATCACCTTGCCTTCTCTTAATGAATGTAGTTTTACCAGAGGTCATCTTCCTTCCTTCCTTCCTTCCTTCCTTCCTTCCTTCCTTCCTTCCTTCCTTCCTTCCTTCCCTCCCTCCCTCCCTCCCTCCCTCCCTCCCTCCCTCCCTCCTTCCTTCCTTCCTTCCTTCCTTCCTTCCTTCCTTCCTTCTTTCCCTCCCTCCCACCCTCCTTCCCTCCTTTCTTCCTTCCTTCCCCTCTTTCTTCTCTATAACTGCCTTCCATTATTTCCAACTATAAAAATTTCCATTTTGTACCATTCCTTCTAGGGGCTTTTTATTTGCAGTGTTGAATGCTTCTTGATTTGCAAATTGTTTGATTAAATTTTAGACCTTCTACAATGAACTTCACCGGAATGTCTTTTTGGAATGACCTCCAAGCTGTGTTCAGGAAATTTAAGATCCACTCCTGGTAATTCTCACTCAATCTCCAGAGGTTTTATGGTAGGTATGTATGCGCTGCTTCTCAAACTACATTGCTCTGCTCAGGTTCTGCTCAGGCTCTGCTTCTCAAAGTAAGTTGCCAAGGATTACCTGAGTCACCCCATCTGGGCTAGGAGGTCCTTCATGACTGTAAGCATAAATACTCAGGAGACCATATGCTGGGATTAAATGAAAATCAACTGTGTGCAAGGGATGTATCTTAACCCTTGTACTCACTCTCCTCTCTCTCTCTCTCTCTCTCTCTCTCTCTCTCTCTCTCTCTCTCTCCAAACTATGTTCTCAAAAGAAGGAGGGGCTGGAGAGATAGCACAGCGGGTAGGGCATTTGCCTTGCATCATGCGGCAGACCCGGGTTCGATTCCCAGCATCCCATATGGTCCCCTGAGCACCGCCAGGAGTGACTCCTGAGTGGAGCCAGGAGTAATCCCTGTGCATCTCCGGGTGTGACCCAAAAAGCAAAAAAAAAAAAAAAAAGAAGGATTCTAGTTTGTCTGCCTATATTTGCCTTAATCAATTATTTGTTCAACTTCTTAATCTGCTTTCTAGAAATAACTATCTTATCATCAAAGTTTTATTATTTCTTTCTTGTTCGTTGTTGTTGTTGTTGTTGGGGGGGGGGGGGGTGTCAAACAGCCTCTGTTTAGTGCTTAGTTCCTGGTTCTGCACTCAGGGATCATTCCTTGCAGGCTCTGGAACCATAGGGGTTCTGTGTTGGCCATTTGCAAGGCAAATGACCTATTATTGCTGACAGGAAAATCAGAAACACTCAAGGGAGGCTTACTAGCATTTGTTTTGTCAAACACAAACTCAATACTAACTAGTTGTGTAGAATTTTCTAAGTATTTTGTACGCATGTGTATTTTCACAGCCTAAAACTGCATTATCTTCATCTCCTTTTCAAAGATGGGGTGAGTGTGAGATTAATAAAAAACACAGCACAACAACAAAACATGCCCAGGCACAAAGGTAAAATTGCTGAAATTTAATTTAAACTTAAACAGACTAGGACCAGAATCTACACCTTTAATCACTAGGTTAATCTGTTTCTTTGTGAGATAAATTTTGTATATACCAGAGGTCTTAAGAAAACTCTCTGAAACTGGCCCCTTGTCATTTATCTGCTGATACCAGAAATTCCAGGTCAGAGCATAATCCCTTTAGTTAAACACAATGATTTCTATTCAAATGCAAATATAACCTTATCTGTCCTTTACACCTTAGTACAAATTGATTTAGCAAGACATTTTGTGACAGCACATTTTGATTATGGGAGTGGTCAAGGAGACACTTAGACTGAAATTATAAATTAGGACCTTTCTGAGAATAACCTGAGAAGGAATGGGGGAAGGGATATTGGGGTTGTGACCAGAAGCCTTGTTCCCACTATGTTGATTAAAGGAAAGTCTCACTATGTATGACAGAAAACAGGGTGGCAACATTTCATTTTTCCTTAGTAAACTGGAAATTTTAATATTTTCATTCAAGAAAGAAAGTCAAACCTAAATATGACATAGAACAGAAATTGTATAATGCTTGCAATCTACTGGATAAAATCCCTAGAGGTTGTGGAATCATTGCAACGCATTCATTGAAATTTTTGTTCACCAGATATTCTCGTGTGTGTGTGTGTGTGTGTGTGTGTGTGTGTTAACATTATAACAGTTTTCAAAATTTATAGATTCTAAATGACAAATTTATTTAGAAATCAATTCAGGCATTATTGCCATTATGGATTTTCTCAAGCAATTTGGAGTAGATATAGATGAAGAGGTTGCCTCTATTATCTCATATGTATTTGATTTATGAATCACTGTGAACAAGTTTAGTATTCTATGTATCTTATTACTTATATAAATGATGATACTAAAATCTGGATAGCATCTAGTGTCTTTTCACTAGCTTCTCACTGAAAGTAAGTAAAAGAAATAATATCTAAAATAAGATAAAAAGATTTTTGTTGGGTAACATTGCTTTGTCCTTCAAGAAGCTTAGGTTTATCTGGTTACACCCATCAATCTGGTTACACCCATCACAGTGCTCCTAAAGCACTTCCACTTCCATTGTGTTTACATGTAAACATGTAAACAGTCTTCCCTATGCTCTCCTTCCCACCCAGTTAATCAGCTTTCCCCTTAATCAGACTTTGTTAATTTGTAAGATCAGTTTCCCAGAAATCTATGATTTTATATATATGAGTGAAATATTGCCTTTCTCCTCACCTTATGCCTTATGAACAGTTTACTTTAAAGTGATATCCTTTTTGTATAGATACAGGAAGACCGTTAACATTATGCTTTGTAATTTAGGATTTGATTGGCCTTGAATATTATTCACTCCCAGGCATCTTTCTCGACTTAAGCCTCAGTTGACCTTAGTTCCTAACACCCCAAAAGCAGGGTCCCGACAAGGGACTGAATGGACCCAGGGCAAGCGGTGAGCTACCCTGGCAGCGAAATGGGCCAGGCCAAAGTGCCACGATTCTTAACTATAAGTTAAGAGTTTGATCATAGACAAATGCTGTCATGATCCAAAGGTAACGACAAGACTAGGATCCTGCTAGGGGTGGGAAAGACTATCTGGCCTGAGCACCGTAGTCTGAGATCGAGATGGCCCTAGGAGAGCAATTCTATAAGTTTAAGATATTTCTTACTGTATCCATACAAAATGATTTATATTATATTTTATATGCTTGTCGACAAGGAGAGGAGAGGCACGCCCATGGGATTCTGCTCTAGGGTGGGTCCTCCTGCTGAGGAAGGATCTGTCCTAGGAGCGGTCTTCCCTGAGGCTAAGATTTCTACCCCTGTTGATCTCCACCCCTATTGATTGTGCCCACACCTATGTAATTGTTTTCCCTAATTCCTCTTGGAGGGAGACATAAGGAGACAGTAGATTGGGCAAAGGGGGAGAGATAGAAGAAGAGATGAGGAGAGAATCAGAATAAACTACGACTAATACCTACCAGCCTGGCCCTCGTTCCTTCCTCTGCCTGACCATCGCCATCGACCTCTCTGGGGTGGGAGAAGGGTGAGACTACCGAACGCGGGCGGCGGGAGAGATAGAGCCACCGCCGCTGTGGGTGCCGTGCCCCCACTTGTGTGAGCTTACACAATTTTTGTGTCAGCAATCTGTATATATGTATATATACAAATATATACACACATATATAATATACCACATACATGTAAAATTTTGAGTTTTACTGACAAATGTAGTATCAGCTTTTTCTTGCACTTTTACTTTTTAATTTTTAATTTTGCAATTAAAATACTTGCAACACCTAAAAAATCAAGCTGTGATTTTCTGACAATTATCATCTGTAGATAAAGTAACCTGATCAGTGAAGATACATTCAGTAAAATACCCATTGGGCTATAGACATCAGCTGCATTTGGGATCAAATCAGACTATTAAACCACAGGCCAGAGCGTCTGTGATTTGCATGAGTAATTAGAAATGATTAATAGAATGCCTTGCTTAATTAAACTTATCTCATAAGGGCACCTCTTGAAACTCATAAGCCTGACAATTCATAATCTCACTAGATATGTTGGCTACATTATTTTTGGCTCTAACAAAGGATTTTTTTACTATTTAAAGTAGAAATTATGTAATGCCATAAATTATAAACTCTTAGAAATTTTAGATGTCTTAAAAGTTTAAGACTCCATCTTACATAATAAAGAACACATTACTGAATTCTATAGAACATAAAATCATGTTTAACAAATATAGTAACTGAAAAAGGAATGTCAGTTTTTTTAGTAAGCTTTGCTGATTAATGTTTATCCCTTTATTATAGGAAAAGAAACATTTATGGACATTATTAATATTAATGTTCTACTCGGTTTGTGTTTCAATGCCAAATGCCATAGACTATGTAATTCAAGCTACAACTGATTATTTCACACAATTCTTGAGACCGAACAGTTCACAATCAGCATGCTGACAGATTTAGTGTCTGATGAGAGAGATTCTTTCTGATTTATAGGTTATTTTTTTCTAAGTATATCTTCTTAGAGTGGAGAGAGAGAATCGTTTTCTCATCCCACAAGGGCATTAATCCTATCCTAAGGCTGCATTCTCATGACCTCACGTAATCTTACTTATCTCCATCATACCCATAAATGACACCACACTTCAACATTAGGTTTAGGGAGAATGTCAGCATTCAGTTTATTGCAGATAATTCAAATGATTGAGATGATATTGGTTGTTTTGTTTTGGCTGCGAGCCACAACTAGCTGTGCTCAGGGGTCACTCCCGGCTCTGAACTTAGGGGTCACCCCGAGAGGGCTTGGGGACCATATAGGGTTCCATGCATTAAACTTGGGTTGAGCATATGCAAGGAAACATCCTATCCACTGTATTATAGCCTCACCCTCTTGATAAAATTTTAATAACTATGTTTTTGTTTCTTTAAGTTAGGAATGAGTTTATAAGGAAAGTTTGAAAGATATGGTGCTTTTATTTTATTTTTGTAATTTTTATTAGTGAAACACCATGAGGTACAGTTGTAGACTTACAAATTTTTGTGCTTGGGTTTCAGTTATACAATGATCGAGTACCCACCCCTCCACCAGTGCCCATTCTCCACCACCACTAATCCCCATATCCCTCCCACCCCCCAACCCCCTGATATGGCACTTTTAAGACATTTGCTTAACATTTTTCTTGCCAGTCTTAAAGCACATTATATCTCATAAACTTTATTTTTTTCATTTTTTATTGGTAGGATTCTTTTCTGTCTTTCAGAGTAGTCTCTTCTTAAATCTACTATCTTCTGAAGCATTATCTTCATTCCCTTCTTCCTTTTTGTAAACTGTTGTTATCACCTTTCTCCTGTTTCATGTGGAGTAATAGTTTAGTATGACCCAATAACTAAACACATTTAAGGCCTTAATATTTACTAAAATGTAATATATAGAGATATATTATTAATTTTCAGTACTTTTAAGTTTAAAAATAAATTAAAAATATGTCCCAATTGAGTTGTTTTGTTTGGGAGGTTATAACTATTATTGCTCAAGAAATAATCCTGGCTTTGTACTCAGGGGTTCCTCCCTGTGCTAGTCCCATATGGTGTCAGGTTTGAATGCAGCTCTCCTGGATACAAAGTCTGATCTTAATCTGTTTTGCTCTCTCTGGTCCTATTGGTCCTACTAAAAATATTTTATTGCATACGTACTGGAAGCAGAATATTAGAAAACTTCCTCAGCAAAGTAATTTATTTAAGTAGTTGTTAGTGATGTAAAAGAGTTTTGTTTAAAGAATTTTGTTTGGACAAATGTATAGGGGGGAAAAGAATAAGAGTGATATTCAGGAGATAATAGGCTTTTCCATAGGGAAAAAGCAAAAATACGCATCTAAGGTTGAGATGTGGGTCAATCTTCAGGTGGAGAAACTATTTTTTCCAGTGCGCGATGAATTAGGGTTTAAGAATAAATTAAGAATAGTAACTGTTAGGGGCTGAAGCAATAGCACAGCAGGTAGGGCATTTGCCTTGCACGTATCCAGCCCGAGTTCAATTCCCAGCATCCTGTATGGTCCCCTGAGAACTGCCAGGAGTGATCCCTGAGAGCAGAGCCAGGAGTAACCCCTGTGCATCACTAGGTGTGACCCAAAAAGAAAAAAAATAGTAATCTTTGCTCTTAAGAGATGGAAGTTATATCGGTGGTGTTAAGGAGTGTGACAGGGCTAAATATCCAAACCACAAAGTCAACAACACTTAAATCATGAGACCCAAACTTAAATAAACAAACTTAGAAAGGTGTCTGTAGAGAAAGCAGCCTGGAGTGGGGTAGGGGTAGGAGAGGGAACCTGGTGCCACTGGTGGATGGAAGATAAAACTAGTAGCGGGATCAATGATGGGACACTGCATGTTTAAAATTAAACCATAAAGAACATTGCCAACCATAACTTTCATAAAACAAAATGGGGGGGGGGTTGGTTGGTAAAGAGAGAGAGAGAACACACAGAAGAGATAACTCAATAGGTTTTGCCCATGCAAAGAATGCTTTGCATGCAGGAGGCCTAAATTCAATTACTGGCACATGGGTTACCTATCTTACCTAAGCTGCTACTGGCAATGACCCCTGAGCATAGACTAGAGGCATTTCCTCAGTAATGCAAGTTGTGACTCCCAAATAAATGAATAAACATAAAAGGTAAAAACAAAATGTGTGCTAAGAGGTTGTTGAGGATCTTTGATAGAAAATTGGTCTGAAATTGTCTTTTTTGGTAACGTCTCTGTCAGATCTGGATATATGTCAGCTTTATAGAAGGTGTTAGGAAGAATTCCTGTCTCTTTCATAATTTTGGAAAGCTCAAGGATCAATGACAGTAAGTCTTCTCTGAAATGATTAATAAAACTCATCAGTAAACCCATTAGCAATCTGAATCCAACAGCACCTCAGAAAAAATTATACACTAAGATCAAATGGGATTAACCCCAGGACACAAGGATCATTCAATATACACAAATCACACTTAACTTAATCACTTAACTTCCCGTTAGTCGTCGATTTGCTCGAGCGGGCGCCAGTAACGTCTCCATTTGTCCCTGTCGCGTGCTAGTGTAGCCCAATGGCATCTCTTCCCTCCGGGAACATGGAGGGCCTCAAACCGATCGTTCATGACCTTGACAAAGAAGTCTGACCATCTGGTAGGTGGGCGGCCACGCGGTCTCTTGACATCCCGTGGAATCCAATCAGTAACAGCTCTAGTCCAACGGTCGTCTTTAAATCTCATTACGTGACCAGCCCATCTGATTTTCGACACCTTGGCAAATGAGACAGCGTCCCTGATCCTTGATCGTCGACGGATGTCAGAACTCCGGATTCGTTCTCTCATTTGAGTGAAACGTGATATTCCAAGCATAGCTCTTTCTATTCTTCTTTGGGAGACCTGAATGGCGTTCTCATCTTGTTTGCTTAGGGCCCAGGTCTCTGAGGCATATGTTAATGCAGGAAGAACAGTGGAATCAAAGAGATGTGCCCGGAGCCGGAGGTTCTTCGTCCTCTTAGCTATTTCTTCGACGTTCTTGAAGGCGTTCCAAGCCGCTCTCTTCCTCCTGCGCAGCTCGGGTGCCAGGTCATTTGTCATGTTGACCTCTCGACCTAGGTACACATAGCTGTTGCATTCGGAGATGGTCGTTCCATTGAGAGCGAATGGGGCGTCAGGAACAAGGCTGTTTCTCATAAACATTGTCTTCGTAAGATTCAGCTGTAGTCCTACCTTTCCACACTCACGGTCAAAGTCGGCCAGCATTTGTGCCGCTTGGCTGATGTTTGGTGTTATTAAAACAATGTCATCAGCAAAGCGGAGGTGGTGTAGTTGCCGACCATCTATCTTCACTCCCATTCCTTCCCATTCCAGTCGTCGCATGATGTTCTCGAGGGTGGCACTGAAGAGTTTTGGTGAAATGGTATCACCCTGCTGCACCCCTCTCTTGACATCAACGATCACTTCTTTGTAGAATGGTGAGATCCTGGTAGTGAATCCGCAATACAGCTCACGGAGGATCCTGATGTATTGGGCTTGAATGCCCTGATTGGCTAGGGCTTCAATGACCGCTTCCGTCTCAACAGAATCAAAGGCCTTCTTTAAATCAATGAACGTTAAGCAGAGCGGCATCTTGAACTCCCGAGAAACCTCAATGAGTTTGGTTATCGTGTGGATATGGTCGATGGTGCTGAATCCTTTGCGGAACCCTGCTTGCTCACATGGTTGTCCTTCATCTAGTGTTCTGCCAATCCTATTCAGGATGACTCGAGTGAACAACTTGTAGATGACAGACAATAGGCAGATCGGGCGATAGTTGCCAATGTCATGGATGTCTCCCTTCTTGAACAGTAGTACGGTCCTGCTGGTTTTCCATTGAGATGGAACCTTGCATTCAGACAGGTAGCGAGTGAAGAGCCGAGCCAGTGTATTGATGAGTACTGACGGCAGGTTCTTCAGGTGTTCAGGTCTGACTTTGTCTGGGCCGGGTGCTGTTTGCTTCTTTACTGACGAAATGGCGTGTCGGATTTCGGAAGGGAGAACGTTGGGAACGACATACCCATCCTGTGGAATTTGGTATGTCGGCAAGTGGACATGGCTATCGAAGAGATTTGAGTAGAAGTCATGGATAATCTTCTCCATTGCCGTTCTGGAGGATGTGATGGATCCATCAGGACGTCGGAGGGCAGTCATCTTGGTCTTATAGTTGGCGAAGGACAGGCGGGCGTTACGAATACTTTTCCCGGCTTCTGCCGCATCTACCAGTACTTCTGCTCTTCTCTCTTTGAGGTCTTCCTTGATCGCATCTCTGCACTGCTTTGCAAGCTCGGACGTTAGCTTGCGGTTGCCTGAGGCATGCGCCAAACCACGCTGGCGAATTAGCTCAAGAGTTTTCGAAGATAGGCGACTTTTTGTGGCTATCTCTCTCTTGGCGTTCCTCGCACATTCATGGAGGTGCTGAACCAGTCGATCGTATTCCTCGTCAATGTTGTCAACAATGGCATCTTCCCATGTTGCCGCAATAGTAGCAAAGAGTTCCCAGTTGGTGGTCGTTCTGGGAGTTCTCTTTTTGAACTTTGCAGCCCTTTCTCCCCGCTCTGTGAAGTAGAATTTTGCACGAAGGAGACGGTGGTCCGATCCCGTTCGAAATTTTGGGACAACAGCGACATCAGTCAGGCAAAACCGTCGATTGAATATGATGTGGTCTATTTCGTTGTGGAATCGTCCACCGGGAGACTCCCATGTCCATCGTTTAGATTCTGCCTTCTGGAACTGTGAGTTACCATGAATGGTCTTGGTCGACATGATGAACTCAGACAGTCTCTCACCCTGTTCGTTCCATTCTAGGCCATGGGTTCCGATGTGAAGTTCTTCAGCTGATCTTCTCGGTCCTATCTTGGCATTAAAATCACCCACAATGATCTTGTAGAAGGTGTGGTCTTCTTTATAGAATTTCTCTAGCTCCATGTAGAACTTCTCGATTTCTCTTTCATCATAATGAGATGTTGGTGCGTAGACAACGAAGATAGAAACTGCAGGCAGTGAGCCACATCTATTCAAATGTAAACGTCCGATTCGGGTTGTTAGGCATTCGAATGAATCAATGCTCTTGGCCATCAATTAATGTAAAACATCAGTAAAAAGAAAGATAAAAATTATATCAGTTGGTGCAGAGAAAGCTTTCACCAAGGTCCAACACCTATTCATAATAAAAAATCTCAATAAAATAGGGATCAGAGAGATTTTTATGAAGTTAGTAAAGGTAAGGTAAAGGCCCTCCTGTTGATAATCGATTTGCTCGAGCGGGCCCAGTAACATCTCCATTGGAGACTTTGTTGTTACTGTGTTTGGCATATCGAATACGTCACGGGGAGCTTGCCAGGCTCTGCCGTGCGGGCAAGATACTCTCAGTAGCTTGCCGGGCTCTCCGAGAGGGGTGGAGGAATCGAACTCAAGTTAGTAACAGCTATAAAAAATACATAGCGAATATTATTCTTAATGGTAAAAATATTAAACACATTTCTGATAAGATCAGGCAAAACACAAGGATGTTAACATTTCCTACACTTATTCAACATTAGATACATTAAATGTCTTGGCAATAGCAATAAAGCAAGAAAAGGCAATCAAAGAATAATAATTGAAGATTAAATTATCTCTATTTGCAGATGGCATGATGATATACATGGAAGACCTGAAAGAGTACCTCAAATGCTCCTAGAAAAAATAAACCATAACAGCAAAGTGACCAGCTACAAAGTCAATACACAAAAATCAGTTGTATTCCTATCTATAAATAATGAATCAGAATCAAAAGAGATCAAAATGTCTTTCCAATTTAAAATAGTGTTAAAATGCATCAAATGCCATAGAGTTAACAAAAGAGGTGAGAGATCTCTTCCCCCAAAACTTCAAAACACTTAAGGAAGACATTAAAGACTTTAGGAAATAAAAAAAAAAAATCCCAAGCTCATGGATTGGAAGGATCATTTGTGGATTGTCAAAAAGACCATCTTACCTAAGCTGCTATATAGATTTAATGCAATCCCTATCCAAATTCAGACAATATTCTTTACAGATTTAGAACAGTTGATTATAAAGTTAGTGTGGAATCATAAAAGACCCGCATAGCCAAGATCATATTAAAAAATAAGAAACCTGGATTCATCTCATTGCCTAACTAATCTATGTTCTAAAGTCATAGTAATCAAAACAGCATGGTACTAGAATAAAGAAAGACTCCTTGACCAATGGTCAGAATAGAATATTCAAGAATAAACCTCCATATATATGACCAGCTATTTTGGTAAATTGCTGAGAGAATGAAATGGAATAAAGATAGACTTTTCAACAAATGGTGTTTGGAGAATTAGATAACCACATGCAAGAAACTTAAGCTGGATAGATATCTCAAACCTGACACAAAAGTCAACTCAAAGTAGTTCAAAGACCTTGAGATAAGACATGAATTTATAAAGTACATTGAGGAAAATATAGATAGAATGCTCTCAGACTTAGAAATCAAAGGAATTTTTAACAATATACTACCATTTGCAAAGTCTACAGAATTAAAACTAAACAAACACGACTGTATCAAACTTAAAACTTTCTGTATGTTCCATAACTTAATTTTTCCTAACAGCTGCATAGTATTCCATTGTACAAATGAAATTATGAAATTTGCTTATAAATGGATGGACATGGAAAATAGCATGCTCAGTGAAATGAGTCCGAGGGGATAGATAGTCATAGGATAATTGGACTCAATTGTGGGATGTAAAAAATAAGTGAGACAAAGACCCAAGAACAATAGAAACAAGGGCCAGGAGGATTGTTACACAGTTGGAAGCCTACCTCAAATGCTGGGAAAGAACGCTCTTGGGATCGAGAAGGGAACATCATGAAAAAGAGAACTGGAAATGGTCTCTCTGGATAAGAACTGTGTGCTAAAAACAGGTAAAGGGACAAACATAATAATCTCTCAGTATCTGTATTGCAAACCATAATGCCCCAAAGGGGAGAGAAAAAAAATATATAGAGAGAGAGAGACAGAGAGAGAGAGAGAGAGAGAGAGAGAGAGAGAGAGAGAGAGAGACAGAGAAACAGAGAGACAGAAAGAAGGAAAGTGGCTGCTATAGAGACAGACGGGAGTGGGGGTGATAGTAGGAAAACTAGGGATATTAGTAGTGGAAAATGTACACTGATGGAGGGATGAGTGTTGGAAAACTATATGACTGAAACCCAACCATGATCAGCTTTGTTACTCTGCATCCCACAGTGACTCAATAAAAAAGTAAAAATAAAAGATTTATATATATATATATATATATATATATAATATCACGGTCACGGTCCTCCCGTTGTTCATCGATTTATTCGAGCAGGCCCAGTAACATCTCCATCATGAGACTTCTTGTTACTTGTGTTTGGTATATCGAATATGTCACGGGTATCTTGCCAGGCTCTGCTGTGCGGGCAGAATACTCTCCAAGAAGGAGGGGAGCAATCAAACGTAGGTTGGTTGCATGCAAGGCAAATGCCCTACCTGCTGTGGTGCTGTGCTATCGCTATTGCCTAATATATATATTATATTATATATATAACTTTATATCATATATAAAGTTTTGGTATGGCAGAAGAAACCATGTAACATCTAACTGAGTAGGGAAAATATTCACATACAACACATTAGAAATTAGGTTGATATTCAAAATATATAAAGTACTCACAAAGATTAATAAAAAGAAATCTAATAGCCCATCAAAAAATGGGTAGAGAAAATGAGTAGGCTTTCTCTGATGAACACCAACAGATGGCCAACAGGCACAGGGAAAAAACTGTAATCAGCACTTATTATTGGGGAAATCCAAATCAAGATGGCAAGAAAGATACAATCTTACAACAGTGACAGTGGCACATTTCAAAATTACTGGGAACAATTTCAATTGCTGGGGATAAGGTGAAATAAAACCTTCATCCACCACTGATGGGAATGTTGTCTGGCCCAACCCCTACGTAAAATAGTATGGAGGATAATCAGTAAACTTATAACTGAGGTCTCGTATGACGAAGCAATTCCACTTGGGTATCTATCCCCAGGACAGAAAGATACTAATTCAAAAGAGCATAAGTACACCATTATTCATTGCAACACTCAGTACAATAGATAAGATTTGGAATCAACCTAGATGTCCAATGACAGATAAGTCCATCATAAAGATGTGGTGTATAGATAAATATGTGTGTGTGTGTGTGTGTGTGTATACACACACACACACAATGGAATACTATACAGCTGTAAGGAATATTAAAATACAATTTGCTGCAATGTGGACGAACCTGGAAGACATGTTAAATGAAGTAAGCCAGTAAAAGACGGATAAACACTAGATATCACTTATATGTGGTATTTAGAATAAACCAATAAGGGAATGCATTGTTATAAAGGTGCAATGCCCAGATAAATCCTGATTCCAGAGTATACAGAGAATGAAAGAATGAAGGTGAGAAGAAGATGAGACGCAAAGGGGGCCAAGTCAGGAGATTAGGATATAAAGGTCATGTTAACAAAATCATAAAACCAATCATCCAAATTACAGAATCAACACTACTGAAATCGATAGATCCTAACTTTACAACTCAACTTCCAAAGGTACCTGTCAAGAAGGCAGGTTTGGTGTGGGAGGGATGAGGGGCAGGGGAGGATGGAAGGAAATCTGAAACACTGGTGGAGCGAAGTTGACACTGGTGGTGGGATCGGTTCTGCAATATTGTATGTCCAAAACTCCACTATTAGTAACTTGTAAATCATATTTATTTCATATAAGATAAAACTAAACTATTAAAAGAAAAAAATTAAAGAGGTAGACACAACTGTTTATAAAATGTACATGCAATATGTGTGTGTGTGTGTGTGTGTGTGTGTGTATGTGTAGCGATAGCACAGCAGTGGGGTGTTTGCCTTGCGCACAGTCAGCCCGGCCAAGCTGGGTTTAATTCCTTCACCCCTCTCGAAGACCCTGGCAAGCTACCGAGAGTATCTTGCCCGCACAGCAAAACCTGGCAAGCTACCCGTGATGTATTCAATATGCCAAACACAGTAACAACAAGTCTCAAAATGAAGACGTTACTGGACCCACTCAAGCAAGTCGATAAACAACGGAAGGACAGTGACAGTGACAGTGAAAGTGACAGTATATATATACATATATATAATATATATTATAAAGTAATTGCTTTATTCCAGAAAGATTTACTACTAAAGAGATTTTGGGTTTTTGGGTTTCTTTTTTGCTTTGCTCAGTAACCCTGCGGTGTCAGGGTTTTCTCTTGGTTTAGGACTCAGAATTGAAGTATCTGGGGGTCCATATGGAATTGACAGGAATTAAAACTGGGCCATCAGTGAAGTGGAAGTGGTGTAGTTGCCAACTGTCTATCTTCACTCCCATTCCTTCCCATTCCAGTCATTGCATGATGTTCTCGAGGGTGGCACTGAAGAGTTTCGGTGAAATGGTATCACCCTGCTGAACCCCTCTCTTGACATGGATGATCACTTTCTTGTAGAATGGTGAGATCCTAGTAGTGAATCTGTAATACAGCTCAAGGAGGATCCTGATGTATTGAGTTTGAGTGCCCTGTTTGGCTAGGACTTCAATGACTGCTTCTGTCTCAACAGAATAAAAGGCCTTCTTTGAATCAACGAACGTTCGACAGAGTGGCATCTTGAACTCTCAAGAAACGTCAATGAGCTTGGTTATTGTGTGGATATGGTCGATCATGCTGAATCCTTTTCAGAACCCAAATTGCTTGCGTGGTAGTCCTTCATCTAATATTCTGCCAATCCTATTCAGGATGACTTGAGTGAACAGCCTATAGAAGAAAGACAAACAGATGATAGTTGCCAATGTCGTGGATATCTCCCTTCTTATACAGTAGGACAGTACTGCTGGTTTTCCATTGGGATGGAACCTTGCATTCAGACAGGTAGAGTGTGGAGAGCTGAGCCAGTATATTGATGAGTACTGACGGCAGGTTCTTCGGGTGTTCGGGTCTGACCTTGTCTGGGCCGGATGCTGTTCGCTTCTTTACCTACAAAATGGTGTGTCAGATTTTGGAAGGGAGAATGTTGGGAATGACATATCCATCCTGAGGAATTTGGTATGTAGGCAGGTGGATGGGGCTATCAAAGAGACCGAGTAGAAGTCATGGATAATCTTCTCCATTGACCTTCTGGAAGATGTGATAGATTCATCAGGACATCGGAGGACAGTCATCTTGGTCTTGTAGTTGGCGAACGATGGGCAGGCATTGCAAATGCTTTTCCCGGCTTCCGCTGCATCTGCCAGCACTGCTGCTCTTCTCTCTTTGAAGTCTTCCTGTATTACTTCTCTGCATTCCTTTATGAGCTCGAACGTTCACTTGCAGTTGCCTGAGGCTTGCACTAGCTATGTTGGCGAATGAGCTCAAGAGTTTTCTAAGACAGGTGTCTTTTTGTGGTTATCTCTCTCTCGACGTTTCTCGCACATTCATGGAGGTGCTGAATCAGTCGGTCGTATTCCTCGTCAGTGTTGTCAGTGACAGTATCTTCCCATGTTGCCACAATAGTGCCAAAGAGCTCCCAGTTGGTGGTCATTATGGGAGTTCTCTTCTTAAACTTTCCAGCCCTTTCTCCTTGATACGTGAAGTAGAATTTTGGATGAAGGAGACAGTGGTCCAATCCAGTTAGGAATTTTTGAACAACAGTGACATTGGTCAGGCAAAATCATTGATTGAAAATGCTGTGGTTAATTTCATTGTCAACCAGGAGACTCCCATGTCCAACATTTAGATTCGGCCTTTTGGAACTGTGAGTTACCATGGATGGTCTTGGTTGACATGATGAACTCAGACAGTATCTCATACTGTTCGTTCCATTCTAGGCCATGGGTCCCGATGTGGAGATCTTTGGCTGATCTTGGTCCTATCTTGGCATTAAAATCACTGACAATGATCTTCTAGAAGGTATGGTCTTCTTTATAGAACTTCTCCAGCTCCATGTAGAACTTCTCAATTTCTCCTTCATCATAATTGGATGTTGCTATGTAGACAACGAAGATAGAAACTGCTGGCAGTGAGCCACATCTATTCAAGTGTAATCATCTGATTTGGGTTGTTAGGCATTCGAATGAATCAATGCTCATGGCCAACTTCATGTTCACAAGGACACCGACACCACCAATGCCTCTTTTGTCACATGTTCCGAGGAACAGTTCTTCTCCAGTGTCAAAAACGGCGTGATGTGATTGATGCCTTCTGATCTCAGTCAGATCAATGATGTTGTACTTGATCTTTCTTGCTTGTACCATCAGGTCCTTGATGGATGCATCCAATGCCAGTGTAAGTGCATTAAAAGTACAGACATTGTTCTAATAACACTAAACATTAGCCAAGTGGCATAATGCTGGCTAACTTTGACCATGAGTGTGGAAAAGTCGGATTACAGCTGAATCTCACAAAGACAATGTTTATGAGAAAAGATCTCATTCCTCACGTTCCATTAGCTCTCAATGGAATGAACATCTCCTAATGCAACAGTTATGTGTACCTAGGTCGAGAATTCAACATGACAAATGACCTAGCACCTGAATTGTGCAGTAGGAAGAGAGCAGCTTGGGACGCCTTCAAGAGTGTCAAAGAAATAACTAAGAGGACAAAGAACCTTGTGCTCCGGGCACATCTCTTCAATTCCACTGTTTTACCTGCATTAACATACACCTCAGAGACCTGGGCCCTACAAAAACAGGATGAGAACGCTATTCTGGCTTCCCAAAGAGGAATCAAAAGAGCTATGCTTGGAATATCACACTTCACTCAAATGAGAGAAAGAATCTGGAGTTCTGAACTCCATCGATGATTGATAATCAGGGATGCTGTCTCGTTTGCCAAGGTGTCAAAAATCAGATGGGCTAGACAAATAATGAGATTTGGAAATGACTGGTAGACTAGAGTCATTAACCACTGAGTTCTATGGGACATCATAAGATCGCATGGCCGCCCACCTACGAGATAGTCAGACTTCTTTGTTAAGACCCTGAAGGGTCAGTTTGAGGCTCCTTGTGTTCCTGAAAGGAGAAGATGCCATCTCCTTTGTGACAGAGCATGTGACAGAGACGAATGGAGACATTACTGGCGCCTGCTCAAGCAAATCGATGTGGAATGGGATGTTAAGTAATCAATTGATCAAAACTGGGCCGTCCACTTGCAAGGCAAATGTCCTACCTGCTGTACTATCACTCTGGCCCTGAGACTTTTTTTGTATAGCTAGCAGAATAAAATAGGAAAATAAATCATTCAGATAACAGCATAATGTTTATTCAAATCTAAATGCTTATTATTAATCCAAATAACTAATGTACTAAAAATTGTCATTAAAATAGACTGTGAAGTATGCTTTGAAGAGGAAAGGCTTCTATACTGCATTTAATTAATAAATATTTCATATCTATAGCAGCATTTTACGCTGAATGTTCCCTTTTCCTTTTCTCTTTTAACTATGCAAATATGATTTAAACAATGCTTTTGAATTCAATATAATGTTTAGAAAACACAGAATACTATTATATCTTAACCTTCTTTTGTTAAAGTGTGTATAGACAAATAGCTTAATCTTACAGAGCTTTAGAAACCTCTTTAAGAAAAGAAAATAGCACAAAAATTAGAGCAATGAGACATAATGTGATAATTACTGTAAGAGAAGACCTTTAGTAGAAAAATACATGATGTCTTGTACATTTTGCTAAAGGGTGAATAGTTTGTCATTCCTATAAATATTAATCTCTGTCCATATATGTAAAAGACATTTGCATTTCTAAGGCGAACACTTTTGTTTCAGATTACTAGGAAGCTCATAAAACTTTCTGCAGGTTTTGAATATAGCTTTTTTAGTTCAGACTCCTTAAGGACTCTAAACTAAAACACCTCATTCAAAGGACTAGGACTGTTTCAATCTGGATCTCTTGCCTTGGTACCCTGTAATATGGATTCAGTAATTGCTAATCTAGGTTTTAAATAAGTTGAATCTATTAAATGAACTGTCTTTTAGAATAAGCTGCTTCTCCACTTAGCATGGAAAAAATAGTTTGTATATGCTGATGGATATAAGAGAGAAAAGAGATCACAGGGTTAAGATGTTGAGGGTCTCATTATGGAAGGGCAGAGGGTATATGTGTGATTGAATGGAGAGAGACCTTTGATGAGTGATGACCTTTTGAAATGTACAAATGATTAACAAAATGGTTTATCAAGTTATATATAATCCATAGACAATAGACTGTCCTCCTGTTGGTCATCGATTTTTGCTCGAGCGAGCCCAGTGACGTCTCCATTTTGAGGCTTCTTGATACTGTGTTTGGCATATTGAATACGTCACGGGTAGCTTGCCAGGCTTTGCCGTGTGGGTGAGATACTCTTAGTAGCTCGCCAGGCTCTCCGAGAGGGGCAGAGGAATCGAACCCAGCTCAGCTGGGCTGGCTGTGTGCAAGCCAAATGCCCTACCGCTGTGCTATCACTCCAGCCCTATCCATAAATAATAATGGAATGGAATGAACTTTGTTCTCTATGACTTTAAATATACCCGATTTTGTGGTATGATCTTGGATATTTCTCTCATCCTTTGTGAACACAGAGCTTTCCACAGAAAAATAAAATGTAGAAGTTGGAATGATAGTACGGTGAGTAGGACATTTGCCTTGCATGTAATGGAGCTGGGTAAAATCCCTGCCTTTGCTATGGTCCCCTGAGCACTGCCAGGAGCAATTCCTGAGTGCAGAGCCAGGAGTAACCCATAAGTATCACCAGATACTTGCTCCAAAACCTAAAAAGTGATAATTTAAAAAATGTATCAGGATTTGAGCTACATAATTTTTTCATGTCTTAAAGTTAAAAAAATTATGGCAGTATATCCTACAATATGTTATGAAAAAGCAAAGCAAACATTCTGTGAGAATATGTTCTATGACAAAATAATTTTTCTAAACATTTGGATCTAAAAAGTAGATTTTAAAAAATGACTAGCTTTTTAATGATTTGGCAAGATTGTGTACATCTTGTAACTCTCCAATAACTTCTCAAATTTATTTGAGCACAAAATTCAAATAAATTATATATGTATATATAAATATTATAACAGAAATATATGATCATATTCTACTGAAGAGGGTTTGAGAAAGCTCTTTAATGCTTTTGAAAATTTCTTGATGTCTCTCAGACAGAATAAATACTCCAACTAAGCCCATACAAACTCATTGAGTGTATCTATGTGAAAACTCTTTAAAATATTATTTTACACAACTCACAACAGATCAGTGATGAAGAACCTCATCTCTCATACTATAGGTATAAATTTAAGTTTAGAGAGAACATATAATTTTACAATGTGGCAAAGATTAAGATTGAAATGAAATTATGACCATGTTGGCTCCAGGGTGCTTTTAAGTGCCATAATCAAAGTCAAGATTTTATTTTGGAGTATAATCTAAGATTAATTTATCTAGAAGTGTATTTCTGGAGAAAATAGATATAAGTCACTCAACAGAGTATAAAACCTCAATTCATAGAATTTTGAATTGTCATGAAGTGTGTGTGTGTGTGTGTGTGTGTGTGTACCTATCTGTCTGCAGTGGGAGGTACACAGCTCTATAATACTAAATACTTAAATAAAATTTAAAGAATACTTATGAGAAGGTTCTGGAAATCATTCTTTTTTTTTCGTCTTTGGGTCACACCCTGCGATGCTCAGGGGTTAGTCCTGGCTCATGCACTCAGGAATCACTCCTGCGGTGCTTGGGGGACCATATGGGATGCTGGGTATCGAACCTGTATTGGCCATGTTGGCTGCGTGCAAGGCAAACGCCCTACCCGCTGTGCTATCGCTCCAGCCCCTGGAAATTATTCTTAATAATCCAGTACACATCATAATCTTAGAAAAAAGTAAACTTGAATATTTTCCACACATTAAGAAGTTTAATCCTTTTAAAAACAAATCAAAGCAATAAAGAATTAATTTGTTTTCAATATGTGAAATCACTATGTTTTTCAACTATTTGCTTTTCATGAATTTACCAGACTCAAAGCAGAGTAAATTGTTTACTTTCACAACTCATTTCAAGAAGAACCTCCTTCTTATTTTATATTAAGGAAACTGATGCATTGTAAAATTAATGACCAGATGAACCTTAGCAAAATAGTAGTTGCTGTGATTCAAAAGCAGATACCACTTCTCTTAATTCAAGTCTAGATCATGTGATTCAGGACTTTATTAAATCAATGTGGCAACTGGTTAGCAAATAATATGGACACTTCATCAAGCTTAGGTTTTGCAGTAGTGCAAAAATGCATTAGAGATAAAAATTACTGATAAAAGTAAGAATAATTCCTAGCCATAGCCAGGTAAAGAGCATTTTGAAAAACATGTAGAGCACTTTCCAAAACAAATATATACTAAATTTTCTATTTAGAATTATCATTAATTTCAATCACGATACAAAGGAATTCTGATACTATTTCCCCCTAAATGGAGTTATATGCATAATGATCGTGAACACACTAAAGTAATAGCTTCTTTATTATCTTTTCTAAATAAGACATTTATCCATCTTCAAATTTCGTAGCAAACAATCGTTTCAAGACCAACAGTCTGACTGTAATGAATGCCATCAGCAACACCAGCAATTGGCCTTAATTGCCTGCACTATATTTTCCACCTGAATTGGTGTAATCTTTATCCCCAAGTCACATAACAAGAGTGTGATGGAGGTGATTAAAGTAGGGGCAGAAGAAAAGACCTAATAGGCTATTGAGGCAATGCTCTATGCCCCACTTTCCCCATTTGTAAACTAGGGCTAATTATTCTTATTTATTAATAAGATTCAATCTAGATAAGTAAACTTCTCTAATAAAATGCAGTTAAAAGGTATCTACTCCAGGTAAGGAAGTTCTTAAAGAAGCTTTTGGCTTTCTTCACTGTCAATTTATTTTAGAACTGACCCTTGATGGAAGGACTTTGAACTTGAAAACAATCAACCCTAGCATAGAGATCAAGTGATTATTGACTACAAAGTCTAATGAAATACTAACAGCACTTCTGACCTAGACTGGATTTACTCAGTTGGCACATCTTATGTTTGATAGAGAAATGAACTTCAATTCAAAGTCCAGAAATCTAATGTGGACTCTTTCTCTGAAGCTGTTTGACTTTGGCAACTTAACCTTTCTTAGCTTGATTCTGTTTCTAGGGTCATGGCTCTTGCTCCACCTGCTTCATATGGTTACAAAACGGATCAACAGGGCTATGAAATGGATCAAATAGAAGGGTATTGAATAGTGTAAAATGCATACACACGGTCCACCTAGTCTATAGGATATCTGACCCCATTCAATCTCTGTAAAATTCCCTTTTCCATAGTGACATTTGAGTCACCTTTATTTAAAGACAGATTAAATAGAATAAGACTTTTGCCAGGGAGGTTGACCCACCACACATGAACTTGCCTAAGATTAAAGATTATTGTAGCTGTCACTGTGTCCATCTGCATTTCTCCCTTGGCAGAACTATCAGAACCAAAGTGTGTGTGTGTGTGTGGGGGGGGGGGGCTTGCGTGTGGTGGTGCGGGGAGGTGGGAGGGGAGGGAGTGACATGAATTCAGCTTCATGCTCTTCTCTACCCGGAAGCTGTTCGTTTCCAGCTTCAGTGTCTGGATGAGACCACCACAATCCATCTCACAACAAGATCAAAGAAATTGAAATGATAAGTAGGAGAGAATTAATAACAGATGTATCACCGAAAGAACTGTATGACGTCATTAAAGTATAAAGCGGAATAAACCATTTTCTTATCTTTTTTTCTTTTTGTTTTTGAGGAAGGTGGAAAAGAATTTAAGCCTTATGCAAATTTTTGCAGCTCATACCATAGACTTATTAATAACATAGGCTTAATTAAATAATAATAATAATACTGTAGACTTATCAATCATCTTTACACAGTATAATAAGTCTTAATAATGATTATTGTTAATGATTAACAATAACCATTAAAGCATTTCAAGTAATTCTAATTGACAATCCAAAAGATTGCCACAAGATCCTTTTCAGGATGCCATCAAGATGTCCAAAGTTCTCCAGGTAGTTTCTCAAAATAGTCAGTCTAATGAAATACCTTCTGCTCTTCCTTTATACCCTAATCTTCAGCTCTGGCTGACAAGTTTTACTGATTTATCTCTTCCTTGGAAACTCTAGTCCTCTTCTAAAGCACTTAAAGCTTTCATTTTAGACCAATTTATCATTTTAAGTTCTTTTTAATTTTGAAGCTCATCTCACTTTCCCAATTAGATACAAACAACCAAAACAAAACAAATCAACATCAGATCAGACACCTGTAGGTTGTTGCTCAGCAACAAAAATAGTTTTCTGTATAGAAAGTTAGTGGGATTGGAAGAAAAATAAATGCATTTGTACTTACTTTGAAGTATAAAATGCATTTCTTTATGCAAGATTAAAAATGTTGAGATTTTATGCTATTCAGTTTAAAAGTTTTGTTTATATATAAACATAATTTGATATTACTTAAATCAAATTAAAATATACCAAATAATTTCTATTGTTTGAAGATCTTTTTTCTGTCAGAAGTTGGCTAAGAGAGGAGAGCAACACTTTTATATAAAATAACTTACATACAGTTATACCATGTGTAAAAAACATACATTTATATTAGTCTATATTACATGGTCAGGTGGAAATTATTTGATGATGTAAAACAGACCTCCATTGAAGTATAGTCACAGTTATACAGTTTAACTATGATGCGCTGAAAAGAAACTGATTTCCAACACATCATGTTTATTTTGAAATGAAAAGATTAAGGTCAAGATAAGGACTGTAGAGATTCACAGATTCCTAGAGTTCAGTAGCTATGGGTTGAACACAGATGTATTAATACTCCTGTTTTTCAAAACACTGAACCTCCTTCTATGAGTCAATAATAAGCATGTGTGTGTGTAGTCATCTATAAGTGAACATGTCATATTATCTAATCTTTGATTTTGTTAAGTTTTAAGATGTATGATATAAATAGAATAAATTATGTGAAGCCACTCTTCATGTTCTGCTTTAATGCCCAGTTCTATGCTTTTGCTTCTACTTTTAATAAGATTCCAACTTTTATAAACTATGATAACAAATGCTGCCATTTATAAATTAAAATTATTTATACAATACAATTTATTTCATCATTTAAATATTTCTATTTATGTTATTTTAAGTAATATTTTCTATTTTTGTTTATATGTTTCATTTCATTTTCCTCTTTAACTGAAGTTCTTATTAATAGGCTGAGTAAACAATCACTAATGAAAATAAACAAAACCCTCATTAAAATCATCCTTCATGTATTTTTAGAACATGATTTTTTCTTAATCTCAGTGGCACCTAACAGCATGTTTCTGGATGCACTTTCCTATCCTCTGACTAAAAGTGACATTAAGTTGGTCCCTGGGTCGTGATCTCTTCTCTGGCTCAGTCCAATTAGCCAGCCACACAAATCCTTTCGTGTTCTGTATCAGTGATTTTAGGAAAAATAGACTTTTAGAAAGCATCTGGCTTCTTATAAAAGACATGAATTATTATTCAGTAGTAATTTCTGACTCTTCTCCCCTTATCCCAACTCTATTGTCAAGAATCTTCTTGGAGTTTCTTAATAGAATAAGATCACTGAGAACTACTCTTTCCGTTAAGATGTGCTGATTCCTTGCAAAAAGGATGCCATATACCTCGAGGGTCTAAAGAAAAGTTTAGATAATTTACCAGGCAAGAAACTGGAGAATCATGTTTTGGCCTTCAGAGATGAGTTACATTAAAAACATGCAACTGGGAATTAAGATTTAGGGGAACAAAGATCTTTCAGGACTCTTCAGACTGTGAGAGGTTCATCCTAGCATCTTTTATTTTCTCTTGCTAGCTTGCTCACTTGCTTACTGACCCTCCCTCCTTCCCTCCCTCCCTCCCTCCCTCCCTTCTTTCCTTCCTTCCTTCCTTCCTTCCTTCCTTCCTTCCTTCCTTCCTTCCTTCCTTTCTTCCTTCCTTCCTTCCTTCCTGGGCCACACCCAGCAATATTCAGGGGTTATTCCTGGCTTTGAACTCAGGAATTACTCCTGGTGGTGCTTGGGGACCATATAGGGTGCCAGAGATGGAACCACATGGGCCACAAGCAAGGAAAGCATCCTATCTCAGTACCATATCTCCAGCCATGGTATTCATCACTTCTCGAGGTTTAATGTTATCTATATGGAGGTCATGGGAAGGGAAAAATAAAACTCAGGAATCTATGTTTCAAGGAGAATAAGGGAATTCAAGAGGAGCACTGATGATTCTATAACTATGTAGTAACATGAATGGTTTTCTTCTCCTTAAACTACAGTGCTGCCAAAGCATGACTAGTTTATCAACATAGCTCATCAATTCCAGAAATTCAGGAATTCAAGAAGAACAATACATTTTAGGTTACTGTCCTGAGTTAATGTAAACTCTTGTAATGAGACCCCTGACTGGGAATCAGAAGCTCTGACTCATTATTTCTGTCATAGTTCAGTAGCAAAATAAGTTGTTTCATCATTTTTAGATCCCCAATTCATTATCGGTGAGATGAGCAAATTAGAATAAATGGACTCATAGATTTTCTTAAGGTATTTATGTTTGTTCGTATTTATGTTTGTTCGCTTCTTTGATTAGTTTTCAGGCCACACCTTAAAAGATACATCTGTTTTAATTGTGACTTTTTTTTATTGCTACTTGGAATCCAACGTATTTGGTTGTTTTTTTCTTCTTGAAGATCCATAAAGTTAACCTTATGTGGATAATCACTTTGTGATCAGATAATATACAGAGTCATGATTTCACCAAGTTCACTCCAATACATATCCACCAGAGGACAAGAGGAGTTTTCTTATTTTTTCTTATTCCTGGCTCAGTGCTCAGGGGTCATTCCTGGCAGTGCACAAGAAACCATATGCAACGCCCAGGATCTAATACCAGTACCAGTGTGCCTTATACAAGGCAAATGTCTTTATACCGGAACTATCTCTCTGGCCCTAGTCTATCTTTTCTGCATCTTTCAGGGGAAGTTTGTAAGAGTCAGGAGTTCCAGAGACTGATGAAATATTTCATAGATTTGTATCACTGAATCCTTATGTCATCATTATAAATTATTTATTGTGCTCTCTGCCTCTATTTAAATAGGAAATTCAAGGTGTACAATGGTTAAGGAGCATTTCCAAGGTTATAGAGCTAATAAATAGGAAAGCTGAGTATCTGACTCAGGGCACACATATTGTTGCAAATTTTAAAGACAGATTAACTGGAAGCAGCTTCAGTCTCATCCTGCAAACAGCAATAAAAAGACGATCACTTTAGATTGCTTCCTGGTGCTTAAAATAGAACTACGACATGAATTGTCATGAAATGATTATTTTCTCCCTTGCGCTAAATATAAATAAGTGGGAACTGCATCAAACCTGTGAAAAATCTCCGTAAGTTTTTGGAATCGTCATTGGGTATATAATGATACCAAAAATTCATTAACCCCTTCAGTCAACAAAACTTTATTGAAACTTCAAATGTGTACTAAATGCTGACTGAAGGACTCTAGCTTATCATAAAATCTTTCCTGCATATGCAGAGAATATAGCATTGTAGCATTGTCCTCCTGTTGTTCATCGATTTGCTAGAGTGGGCCAGTAACATCTCCATTGTGAGACTTGTTGTTATTGTGTTTGGCATATCGAATATGCCACAGGTAGTTTGCCAGGCTTTTCTGTGCAGGCAAGATACTCTCCGCAGCTTTCTGGGCTCTCTGAGAGGGACAGAGGAATCGAACTCAGGTCTGCAAAGTTGGCCACGTGCAAGGCAAACACCATACCTGCTGTGGTATCGCTCCAGCCCAAGAATAATACATGTAAATTTTTCACGTGAAAATAAAAATAGATAAGGGAGGAGGATTTTAACTCGACTCAATTAAAATAAGACTGAGAGCTATAAACGTATCATTTTGTTGTAACTTTCTACTCAGAAAATATAAGCAATATATACATCAAGCATATGCAATTCATATATGTATACCTAAATACACCTATTATGATTTATATATTATATACATTATAATATATATAAACCTGCATACATACATTTACACATATATACTGTTACTTTAAGACTAAAAGTGACCACATGGAACATAAGAGAAATTAGGATAAGTAAAGCAAATCATGTTTCTCATGTGAAATAATGATTAAATTAATTCCAAATTGTCCAAACAGAAGATGGGCAAGTAATTTCTGTATTAGTTCATATAATTTTTGGTCTTTTCCTTTCATTCAGACAAAAACACACACAACTAATTTTAATTGTGCTTGTTTGTTCTGGGACCACGCATGGCAGGTGTCAGAGTTTACTCGTAAGCTCGTGCCCGGGAATTACTCGTGGAGGGACTTAGGGAGAGTGTGGGAGGCCCGGCACTGAACCTGGGTCAGCTGCATGCTAGGCAAGGGACTGACCTGCTGGACCATCTTTTCAACCCAAAATTTTAATTAAATTTTATTCAATTACATTTTACTTATACTAATAACTAATAACTATTTCTATATTAAAACACATATAGTGTTTATAAATACACACATGCATAACTACATGTATTTTTACTTCTATCCATTAAGTAGATTTCCTACTGAAGTAAGGTGACTAGAAACTGACAGAAGTACTTCATCTCCTGCATACAATAAAGGAAGTATTGTTTAGACCTCAAACTTTCATCAAGTTTGTAATATGATCATCAGACTTAGAATTAATAAAACTCCTGGGTGATCACATACCTTGTACTCTTGTTCTGGAGAGGCACAGGAATAAGATAAATGTTACTACCCTACATTCCAAAACCTTCACCTAGGTTGAAAATATCACTGACATTGGAAAGATGAACAACTGTATATTAAGCGTTGGACTCTCCTATAAAAATAAAGCTCAAGGGGCCAGAATGATAATACAGTGTGTGTACTGTACTTGCATTGCACTGAGAACACTCAGCTTTGATTCCCTAAACCACATATGGTCCCCCAATCTCAGCCAAGAGTAATCACTGAGCACAGGACCAGGAATAAGCCCTAAGCACATCTGAGTGTGTCTCAAAAGCAAATAAATATGTACATATATCAATAAATTATCAGTTACACTCCTTATACACCTATTTACCCATACCCAGCTGCAGCAGAAATATCATATCTGCTTAGTTTTTTCAATTTTTAAGAGTCACACCCCACAGTTCTCAGGAATCACTCCTGGTGGGGTTCAGAAGACCATATGAGTTACAGAGGATTGAATCAGGGTAGGCATATGCAAGAACACAATGGTAAAGGTAAGGTAAAGGCCCTCCCGTTGATCGTCGATTTGCTCGAGCGGGCCCAGTAACGTCTCCATTGGAGACTTTGTTGTTACTGTGTCTGGCATATCGAATACTCTCGGTAGCTTGCCGGGCTCTCCGAGAGGGGCGGAGGAATCGAACTCGGGTCGGCCATGTTAGCCGCGTATAAGGCAAACGCCCTACCACTGTGCTATCGCTCCAGAACACAATGATCCACTCTATTATTGCTCAGATTCTGCAGTCTTTTTGATAGTTAGGAGAATAAAAAAAAAAACCACTCTGTCTTGAACCTGAGCTACCTAAATGAGGAAAATATGACCACACATGGAAATTTAGGTATTTTATAGAGGCAGAATATTACTGGCTGTCACATTAACTTGACAAGTTATACTCAGTCACTCATCTTTGCTAAAATCTTGGAGCAATTCAGGCTGAGTCAGGGTCAAAAACTTTCAAGTAACTAATTTTGTGTCCTTTTATAACCATTGCTACCAGCGTTTTTTCCCTTCACTTTTTTCTTGGCATTCTATGTCTTAACTGGAAAAATATTGTTGCCACTTGGAATTAGGGTTCTTTTGAAAGTCCTAATGAAGTGATCTCTATGTAGATAATTTTTTGTGATCAGAAATGATTAGCTCTATGAAGTCATGTTTTCACCATGTTTACCCCAACATATATCTACCAGAGGACAGGGTTTTTTTCATCCTGGCCATTATAATAATCTCCCTTTACTAATGGGGGAGTGTGGGGGAAATGGGTAAATAACCTTTGAATCATAAAGGAAGACCTAGAATTTCTAATTACAGTAGATATTAAATGTTTAAACAACACTTCTGATAGTACTGAAAAGGGTATATTTAATGTTTTTACTTTCCTCTTAGACTTCATCAAATCAGTGGCCCTCTTCAAAGATAATAGAACAAGGTCCTTCTTTTCACTATTATTAACTCAGGTCAAGGAGAACAGCTCAGAGTCAACCAAAGAGAAAAATGAAGTAATTTCTGCTTTTGTTTTTTTAAAATGTATCACAGATCCAGGTACCTGCCCGGCAGCAGGGCCCCTTCATGGGGCTGCGTGTCTAACTAGATTCCCTGAGAATAGCTGTTTTTCATCCTCGGTCTGCGGGGGATGGAACTGAGGCACACTGTGCAAACCCAAAGCTGAACTGTTCTTGGCACCTCTTGTACCTGTCTGCTCACTCATTCAGGTACCCGCCTGGTGGCAGGGGCCCTGCCTGGAGCCGCACCTGCTAATGCGGCTGGAGTTATTCTCCCCCTACAGATCCCATAGGAATCATAAGTTATCCCCTTAGATGATGGAACTTTCAGAGTTTACCTTAACCACCAGAAACACATTAGCCAATAATTCATTAAGCTCATCTCAATTAATTCTGAATCTTAAGCAGAATAGTAACAGTGAGCATAAAGGTCTAAAACACAAAGGTCACAATGGTAAAGCAACACAGAAATCCACCAAGCTTACTGATTGAAGACGCTAGCCCAGAAGACGCTAGCCAACAGTAATGACATGCTAGACAACCTCTCTGAAAAAGAATTTAGAAGGGAGCTACTGAGGATGCTTAGGGAGCTTAAAGAAACAATGGAAAGCAATGCCAATGAAAGACAAGAGGATTTGACAGTAGAAATGAGGAAATGCAAACAAAATTACAAATGGAAATGTCAGACCTGAAAACCCTGGTAGACAAATTGAAAAACTCAGTGGAAGGCCTCAACAGCAGCGTAACAGCTGCTGAGGTCAGAATCAGTGAGCTAGAAGACGAAATCCAGAGACTCTCTAGAAAAGAGCAGAAAATGAAAAAGAGACTCACAATTTGGGAACAGATGGCAAGAGAAGATCATGATGAAGCCAAGAGAAGTAACATAAGAATTATTGGAGTCCCAGAGGGACAAGAAGAAAACACTGATGAAGAAGAAACTGTCAAAAGACATCATTACTACAACATTTCCAGAGCTGACGAAAACATGTGACCACATTCAGGAGGCCCAAAGGGTACCAGCTAGAAGAAATTCAAATAAAAATACCCCAAGACACATCCTGATCAAAATGACCAAAACCTTAGATAGAGACAAAATTCTGAAAGCAGCAAGGTCAAAGAAAGAAATTTCCTCTAAAGGAGCATCCTTAAGATTCACAGCTGATTTGTCTGATAAAACCCTCATGGCCTGAAAACAGTGGTGAGATATAGTAAAAAAACTCAATGAAATAAATGTAATACCAAAAATACTTTACACAGCAAGACTCTCACTCATAACAGAAGGAACAACACACAGTTTCAAAACAATAGCTCAGGAACTTCATAAACTCAAAACCATGGTTACGAGAACAACTAAATGGGCTACTTTAAGGCAAGAAAGGCCCCTTAAATACACCAAATTTTAACAGAACAATGGGACAAAATCCCATAACAATAATCTCTCTCAATGTCAATGGGCTAAACGCACCAATTAAAAGACACAGAGTGGCAGGATGGATTAGAAATTGAACCCAACATTCTGCTACCTCCAAGAAACACATCTCAATAGTCAAAGTAAACACGGCTCGGAGTCAAAGGCTAGAAAACAATCCTACAGGCAAACAACTCTCATAAAAAAGCTGGGGTAGCCATCCTAGTATCAGACCACATTGATTTCAGACTAAGAAGGTCACAAGAGACAGTGAAGTCCATTTCTTATTGATCAAGATATCTGTACAACAGAAAGAACTTACAATACTAAATGTATATGCACCTAATGAGGGACCAGCAAAGTACTTAAAACAACTACTCATAGACTTGGAGAAAGAGATCGATAGCAACACAATACTAGTATGAGACTTCAGCACCGCTTTATCACATCTTGATAGATGAACCAAACACAAGCTTAGCAAGGACATACTTCATCTGAGGGAAAAAATGGAAGAAAGGGGCTTAGTCGGGTATCCTAGAGGAAAGGGCTATTCAGATAGAGAAGGGAGCACCAAATAAAGGATGTTTGGAAGATCCTCCCAGGAGGGGAGATGCATGTCGAAAGTAGACTATGGACTGAACATGTTTGCCACTCAATGCCTCTTTTGCAGACCACAACACCCAAAAGGAGAGAGAGAACACAGGGGATTGCCCTGCCACAGAGATGGGGGGATGGGGGGATGGGGGTGGGAGGGATATTATCCATGGTGGTGGAAAATGGGCACTGGTGGAGGGATGGGTATCTGATCATTGTATAATTGAAACCAAAGCACAAAAAATTGTAAATCTACAACTTTAAAAAAAATAAAATAAAATAAAGGGAAAAGAAAAAAAAAAAAAAACCAAAAAAAAAAAAAAAAAAAAAAAGAAAGGGGCTTAGTAGATATATACAGGATATTTAATCCTCAAAAAGCTGAATATATATTCTTCTCAAGTTTGCCTGGAACATTCTCCAAGATAGACCACATGCTGAGCCACAAAACATACTTCTATAAAATTAAGAAGATAGAGATTGTATCAACAATCTTCTCAGAACACAATGTGCTGAAATTAGAAGTAAATCACACACAAAAACAGAAAACTAAATCAAACACCTGCAAATTAAACAGCTCACTATTGGACAATGAGTGGCTTAGAAAGGAAATCAAAAGATTTCTGGAAACGAATGAAAATGGGGGCATGAGTTACCAAAACTTATGGGACACACCAAAAGCTGTGTTAAGAGGAAAGTTTATAGCTCTACAAGCGTTCCTGAGTAAGGAGGAATGAACCCATATAAGTAACCTAACCTCACAGCTTAAGAACTTGGAGAATGATCAACAAAAGGAGTCCAATCCAAACAGGAGGGATGAAATAATCAAACTCATAGCAGACATTAAGGAGATGGAAACCCCCAAAAATATCCAAAAAATCAATGAAACCAAGAGCTAATCTTCGAGAAAATAAGCAAGATGAATAAGCCTCTAGCAAGACTCACAAAGAAAGGGAGAGAGAAAACCCTAATAAACCGAATCAGAAATGAAAAGGGGATCATTACAACAGAAACTCTAGAAATTCAAAGGATCCTCAGGGAGTACTTTGAGAAGCTTTATGCCACAGAACACAAAAACCTCAAAGGAATGGCTAAATTCCTAGATTCCTATAGACTCCCAGGCTGAACCAAGAAGACCTGGAATACCTAAACAGACCTATCACCACCAAGGAAATTGAAATGGTAATAAAAAGTCCTGGCCCAGATGGATTCAGTAGTGAATTCTTCTAAATCTTTAAAGAGCACTTATTCCCAATCCTCTTTAAGCTTTTCTACAAAGTTGAAGTATCAAAAACACTTCCAAAAGGTTTCTATGAAGCAAATATCACCCTGATACCAAAAGCAGACAGAAATACCACAGAGAAAGAGAATTACAGGCCGATATTCCTGATGAACACAGACGCAAAGATCCTCAACAAACTATTAGCAAATAGAATCCAACCACTCATCAAAAAGATCATACACGATGACCAGTGGGATTCATCCCAGGGATGCAAGGATGGTTTAACATTTGGAAATCAATCAACATAATCCATCATATCAACAAAGAAGATAAAAACCATATAATCATACCAGTAGATGCAAAGAAAGCTTTTGACAAGATCCAGAACCTGTTTATGATGAAAACTATCAGCAAAATTGGCATTGAAGGAACTTTCCTCAATATAGTCAAGGCCATCTACTACAAGCCCACGGCAAGTATAATTCTCAATGGGAAAAACTAAAAGCCTTCCCTCTAAGATCAGGCACAAGACAAGGTTGCCAACTTTCGCTACTCCTGTTCAATATAGTACTGGAAGTCCTGGCCATGGCAGTTAGGCAAGAGAAAGGCATCAAGGGAATACAGATAGTAAAGAAAGAGGTCAAAGTATCACTATTTGCAGATGATATGATATTATACTTAGAAAACCCTAAAGATTCTCCAGAAAAGCTCTTAGAAACAATAGGTCAATTTAGTAAAGTGGCAGGCTATAAAATCAACACCCAAAAGTCCATAGATTTCTTACATACAGATAACAAAAGAGAAGAAAGAGGCATTAAAAAAATCCCATTCGTAACAGTATCTCACAAAATCAAGTACCTAAGAATCAGCTTAACCAAAGAGGTGAAGGACCTATACAAGAAAAATTACAAAACACTATTTCAAGAAATAAAAGAGGACTCTAGGAAATGGAGACACATCCCCTGCTCATGTATAGGGAGGATTAACATTCTCAAAATGGCAGTATTGCCCAAAGCACTCTATAAATTCAATGCAGTCCGTATCAGGATACACATTACATTTTTCAAAGAAATCAACAAAACACTCCTGAAATTCATATGGAACAATAAACCCCCACGAATAGCTAAAACAATCCTTGTGAAAATCCTTGGGTGGCATCACCCTCCCCAACTTCAAACTGTACTATAAAGAAGTAGAAATTAAGACAGCATGGTGCTGGGCTAGAAACAGACCTGCAGACAAATGGAACAGAGTTGAATATTCTGTCACAGACCCCCAAATATATGACCACTTAATCTTTGACAAAGGAGCAAGAAATGTGAAATGGAACAAGGAAAGCCTCTTCAACAAGTGGTGCTGGGAAAACTGGATAGCTACCTGCAAAAAAATGAACTCTGACCTCTGTCTAATGCCAGGCACAAAAGTCAGAACAAAGTGGATTAAAGACCTCAACATCATACATGAATCCATAAGATACATAGAGGAAAATGGAGGCAGAACCCTCCATGACATTGAGGCTAAAAGCATCTTTAAGGATGAAACAGCACTAAACACTCAAGTGGAAGCAAGCATAAACAAATGGGACTACATCAAACTAAGAAGCTTCTGCACTTCAAAAGAAAGAGTGACCAAAATACAGAAAGAACCACAGAATGGGAAAGAATATTTATCCAATACCCATCTGATAAGGGATTAATATCCAGGATACACAAGACACTAGTAGAATTGTACAAGAAAAAAACTCTCCAACCCCATCAAAAAATGGAGACAAGGAATGAACAGAAGTTTCCTCAAGAAAGAAATACAAATGGCCAAAAGGCACATGAAAAAATGCTCCACATCGCTAGCCATCAGGGAGATGCAGATCAAAACAACAATGAGATATCATCTCACACCACAGAGACTGGCACACATTCTAAAGAACAAAAGCAACCAGTGCTGGTGTGGATGTGGGGGAAAAAAGGACACTCTTTTACTGTTGGTGAGAATGTGGGAATGCCCACGGGTCCAGCCTTTCTGGAAAACAATATAGACAGTCCTTCAAAGACTAGAAATTTAGCTTCCATATGACCCCACAATACCACTTCTGCAAAAAATGCACAGTAGAAATGACATCTGTACCTATATGTTCACTGCAGCGCTATTCATAATAGCCAAAATCTGGAAACAACCCAGGTGCCCTAGAACAGATGACTGGTTAAAGAAACTTTGGTACATCTACACAGTGGAATACTATGCAGCTGTCAGGAGAGTTGAAGTTATGAACTTTGTTTATAAATGGATAGACATAGAGCGTATCATGCTAAGTGAAATAAGTCAGAAAGAGAGGGACAGATATAGAAGGACTGCACTCATTTGTGGAGTATAAAACAACGTAACATGAGGCTGACACCTAAGGACAGTAGATACATGGGACAGATAGATTGCTCCATAGCTGGAAGCCTGTCTCATGAGCAAAGGGGAGAAAGCAGCTGGAATAGTGAAGGGATCACTTAAGAAAAAGATGGCTGGAGGAATTGGTCGGGATGGGAGATGTGTGCAGAAAGTAGATAAAGGACCAAACATGACAATCTCCCAGGGTCTGTATTTCAAACCATAATGCCCCAAAGTAGATAGAGATTATGGGGAATCATATCTTCCATGGAGGCAGAGGGAGAGTGGGAAAGAGGGGGTATGCCGGGGATATTGATGGTGGGGAATGTGCACTGGTGGAGGGATGGGTTTCTGATCATTGTGTGATTGTAATCCAAACATTAAAGTTTATAACATGGTGATTCAATACAATTAAAATAAATGAATAAATAAATAATTATTAAAAAATGAATCACAGTTTACAACCCAGTTTTGTCTGTTTTAGTTCAGAATTCAAATATGAATTTCACTACTTTCTATTTCCCTAGATAAACTAATTATCTTATTCAAGCTCCATTTTAGACATTTTAAAAAATGGAATTATAAACAAACATTCAGAATTCTGAATATTGAATGAGAAAATTATATAAAATGCAATAAAATAGTTGATATTACACGTTAAGTGACTATTGTTTGATTTGAGAATGAATGAAACCTATAATTTTGATAATTTTTTTATATATTAAAAGACAAAAGAAGACTATTTTAAAAATATATATTCAAAGTCACTCATAATAAAACATGGGTAAGAATATAGTAAAATGCAAGAAGGAACATACTTACTTATCAGTACAGTGAAACACAAAGAAACATACTTCACACATCAGTAAAATTTAGATAACACAAAGTGATCACGAGTGAAAAATATTATGAGTTACTACTGGGATTTCAAAAAGGAAGAAATAGAGACTGATCTTTCACCATAACAGGTTTTTTTTTTTTTGACACGGCATTGCAGAGAGACATAGCTGAGAAACAATACTTCTTAGTTTTCTTTTTGTCATTTTTTTTTTCTGTGTGTGGGACCAGGGGAAATGTTCAAGACTTACTCCTTCCTGGCTCTGGGGTTAGGAATCAGTCTTGGTGGGGCTCATGGAACCCTGTCGGGTACAGAGGATAGAACCAGTGTCAGCTGCAAATCAAGTACTTTCCACCTGGCACACAACTGTTTGGAAACCAAGTTCTTCCACTTGTCATCTGTGATCTTGAACAAGTTGTTTTACCACTCTGTGCCTACTAAAATATAGAGAGGGTCATCGACTCTATGAAAAATTCTTAGAAGAATATCTAGAACTTGATAAGCCATCCAGCAGTTTTAAGTCTTAAAGTGTGTATGCATGTGTGTGTCTCTGTGTGTGTGTGTTTGCATGTGTGATGTCATAAAATCACATATGGTTGTCATTTCAGAGTAGGTATCAGTCATTTCTGATTAACTCAACTGTTTTTAATAAATCCCATGGGCATTTGAAGATTATTTTAAACATATAACCTGTGCTAGGTCGATCATACCAAATTCAGAAAAGATAAGATGACCAAAATCTATGAAACAAACAGTGCATCTTAGAGCCTGGTATTTCTCAATTTGCACCAATTTACACCAAATGAATCAGAATGATCTAGGCACTGTTTAAAATAAAGATTCCAAGATCCTATTTCTAAAGTGGTTAAGTGATTATATACTTGATTTTTCACAGTTAAGTACTTTTTATTTTGAAAGAAATTGCTATAAATAATCATGCCAGGCTAACAAGCATAAACTACATTGCTCCAGGCAACATAGAACACAGGACAACCCTATACATTTCCTATCGATAACATTCCTGGGACTGAGTCTTTGAAATTTGAATTTCTTTTATTAATAATAATTTTTGATGTAAGTTTGAGAAAGGCTGTATTAAATTATGTTTGCTTAGCAAAATGTTTTAATTTTTTTATTCAGACTGAATTTTATTTTATATATCAATTTCCTAAGGGTATTTCTTTGTTAAGGAGAGAAAATAACTTTTTCTCCCTTTGGCATGACGCTATTATTGACTATAAAAAACTGACACATATTTGTATGCTCTTAAAATTGAGTGAATTTACATGATAATGGTAAAGTCACAGTCCCCTCAGCATGAAACTAGCACTTTACTACTGTACATACTTAAGCAATGAATGCTGGGAAGAAAGAAGGCAGTAATTATCTAACTACTCTTACCAACAGGACAACAACTACAGTTAATAGGAATTACCCTACCCTTTTCCCATCCCTGTTATAGCAATTACCAGAAGCATCATCCTTCCAGTTTTGATTAGTATATGGATTCAATCTCATAAAGTTTTTATGTATCTTATAATCTGACCTGAACTCCATCCTTAACTGTCCACTGAAATTCATGGTGGTTTCTCCTCAGAAAAACTCCCATTGGCTTCAAACTTTCTCAGCAAATAATTTTGTTCTTACTCTGAAAGTCAAATATTAATTGAGATTCACGTCCCACTGTAGCGCTCTCAGTTGAAGTTCTCCCATGATCTCTCTCCACCCCTGAAAATATGGTCAAAGGTGTGGAAGGTCCCATTTTTCCACTGTCACACTGGAAAACTTCTTTGTAAATTCCCCATCGTTATTAAAGAGCTTTTCAAGCAAATCACAACTGCACCATGCAGCACTGATCATCCACTGAAAACATACCTAATTTTGAAAGAAATTTCCCCTCCTTTTTTGTTTTTGTTGTTTTTGCAATAACCAAAGGTTACACATACTTGGTCGTAGTATTTACACATGCCTTGCAATAGATTGTATACTTGGTTATAGTATTTACTATGGTAGGAGAGAGGATTGTAAGAATTTTTATTGTAAGCACACTCTTTCTTGCAGTACATAGGTACACTCAAACATTTTGTTGTGGTGCCATGGATTCCTATTTGGAATTCCCAGAGCTACCTATATTAAACTCTGTGAATATAGAAAAGTGATAAGGATTTTTTTTATTAGTGAAACATCATGAGGTACAGTTGTAGACTCACAGATCTTTGCGCTTGGGTTTCAGCCAAACAATGATTGAGTACACATGCCTCCACCAGTGACCATTCCCCACCTCCAATGCTCCCAGGATCCCTCCCTTTGGTATTCAATATGCCAAAAACAGTATCAACAAGTCTCGCAATGGAGACATCACTGGTGCCCGCTCGGGCAAATCAATGAACAATGGGAGGACAGTGCTACAGTGCTACTACAAGGTCCTGGAAACACCTTTGAAGGTAGCCTTGGTAACTATGGCTACCAAGTTACTAGAAGATTGTTGTACAGAGAACTGAAGTATCAAACCCAGAACCATGAGGAGTAGTCCCAAGTAATGGAAGGACTCTATACACACACATACACACATAAACACACACACACACACTAATACACACACTTCAACAACCCCCACACACTCATTTTAGTTTCCTACCTGTTCTAATTCTTTGACTCTAGCTAAACTAGTGACACATCAATCACTACTTTTTAAACTTTTTTTTCTCATTCTGTCTTTATTATCTTCTATTTTACTGTGTTTGGGTGTGATGATTCCCACTAAAAGTCAATCCCTTGCAAACACCATCAACAATAATTTGATCTATGCCCAATGTGTCAAAAATATAATTGGTGAAAACAATCAATAGTCTTTCTTTTTACTCCATTGCATGTAGGGAGCTGAAATAACAGAGAGAAAACACTAAATGGTGACACCATCTTTCCTAATCATCTTTCTT
This sequence comes from Sorex fumeus, assembly GCF_029834395.1. Lineage (NCBI taxonomy): Eukaryota > Metazoa > Chordata > Mammalia > Eulipotyphla > Soricidae > Sorex > Sorex fumeus. Next base: position 6,450,533 of record NW_026606322.1, on the reverse strand, counting down.
TTCATCGAACTGCAATGGAGAACTGCTGCACTAGAGTAGGCCACTGAGTTAAGACTGCATTAGAAGTCAGTTTATTCCTTATAAATGTTTGTTTTGGTTTTGGGGCCAGACCTATAAATTCTCAGGGCTTATTCTGGCTCTTTGCTCAAGGATTACTTCTAACAGGGATAGAAAGACCAAATGTGATTCTGGGAATTAAAACTGAGTTTTCCACAAGAAACGAAGGTACTTTACATGCTACATCATCTCTCTGGTTCCTTCTCTTTCATTTTTAAGAGGACTGTTTTTTTTTTTTTTTTTGCTTTTTGGGTCATACCTGGCAATGCAGGGGGGTTACTTCTGGCTCTGCACTCAGGCGTTACTCCTGGCAGTGCTCAGGGAACCATACGGGATGCTGGGAATTGAAATCAGGTTGGCCGTGTGCAAGGCAAATGACCTACCCGCTGGGCTATCTCTCCAGCCCCTTAAGAGGACATTTTGAGACATCTTTCTTTATCCTAAAATAACTAGTAAAAACTAACCTTATTTCATTATAGACTAATGACCTCAGTATTTACTGAATTAAGAAAACAGAAACATTTGAAATGGAATAATCCTCTTATCACCTCTCAAATCTCCAAGACTTCCTGAATTTGAATCAATATGCACTGCATTTCCTTCTGCTAAAATTGATGTACCGTTGCCCTATCTAACGCAAACTTTTGCAGAATACACTGTACGCTACTTCCTTTCCTCTACTTGTAGAAGTTATTTTGCATGTTTCCTCTCTCTCATCACATCAACTATCTCCTCTAGAGTAGAAGATTTTGTTTTGTTTTAGGGCCATGCCTGGTGGTGCTCAGGGGTTACTCCTAGCTCTGTTCTCAGGGATCACTCCTGTCTGGGCTCCATATAGATTACTGGAGATTAAACCTTAATCATCCATGTGTTAGGGTCTTACCCACTGTAATATCTCTCTAAAACAAAGAATAGAACATTTTTATCAGCATATTAATAAGTAGTGATACCATTCATGATATATAGAGTAAAATTATCCCTTGATTCAAGTTTCTTCAAGCTTTTGCCCCACTTCTCTATACGTCTTCTCAATAATCACTTCTGAAGAGGAAAATTTGTTTGCTAAATTTCATCATCTGTCATTCTCTTTTCAATCTCTTTAATTCGAGACTTTGTGTCTATCATTGAAACCACGCTTGTCAAGTTAGCAAGGAGATTCGGTTTGATAAATCTAACAGTGAATTATGTTTCCTGTGCTTTTTTAGCCTCTTAGCAACATTAAGATGATCAAATTACTATTTTCATTCCTCTCCCATGGTACCAGATTCTACTGCATTCTTTTCCACTTCAGTGGCAACTCCTTCTGTCTTTTTGCTAGATCTCTTTCTGACTGCTAAACCTGGAAATCTCTAAAACTCACCCATTTTCTTATCTATATTTGCTCTCTTCTATGGTGCAGAACCATCATTTCAAATATCAACTATATGCATACTGAAATATGTATTTGCTGGTAGCATGACACAATATCTGAGTTTTTTTAAGATAATATAAGATGAAGTGGTGAGGCTATGGATGAGACAAAGTTAACTACTTGGAAATATATTTATTTTTATATCGTACATTTTAAGTGTTTCATATACATATGATGTTTCAAATACCATGTTGAATATATGATGTTTCAAATACCATGTTGAATTTTATTTTCTAGTCTGAGCATTTTATTTCTATACACATAAATTTGTTTTGCATTTCCCACTTGTATTGCTAAGAGTGATGGATAAAAATAAATAAATCCAAAATAGAATCTTTTATGTCCTTTGCTTAATTCTACTCATCTTTTAAATCACTGATCTTAAAAATCTGCCGTAACATATCCCTCCAGTAAGAGCCCCAGCTTTCAAATTGTTATCAATTCACCTTTATTCTCTCATGAGCAACAGCCTACTGGGCAACTGGTCTTTTAAACTTACCTTTCAAAATAGATGGCATGACTAATATTCAACACTTCCACAGCTATCATCCTCATCAAAGCCTCCATCTTCTAACTACATTACTTCAAGAATCCACCATCATCTTGTTTTGTCAATTTTTGTAGGTTGTATATTAGGGTGTGTGTGTGTGTGTGTGTGTGTGTGTGTGTGTGTGTGTGTGTACTTTATACTCATTGATAGTATGAGAATTTTTCAAGCCAGATTTTCACTTCCTTGATCACTCCTGCTTTCTTGTTCCTCCTGTAATTAGACATTTCCCAATTTGAAAAAAAAAAAAAAACTATACTATATCGATAGTACAGCATTGGAAAAAAAAATTCTAGTTTTTTTTTTTCTCGATGTGCTATTGATAGCGCAGCAGTAGGGCGTTTGTCTTGCCCATGGCTGGCCTGCCCAGCCAGGTTTGATTCCTCCACGATTCCTCTGCCCATCTCGGAGAGGAGAGCCGGACAAGCTACCGAGAGTATCTTGCCCTCACAGCAAAGCCTGCCCATAAAGTATTTGATATACCAAACACAGTAACGACTCTCACAATGGAGACATTACTGGGCCCGCTCCAGCAAATCAATGAACAGCGGGAGAACAGTGCTACATACTATATACACCAAAACCCTGTTTGGTCCTTTTCTGTGAATGTTCCTCTCATTTATTCACTCGTACTAAATTGGTGACATATGATTCTCAAAGATGTTAGGTTTATTGTAACTTAAGGTATCTGTTGTTCTCCCCTTGGGGAGAGTAGATGAGCCACACCCACTGATGTTTAAGACTTAGTCCTGTATATATATGTTCAGAGGTCACTCTTGGTGGTACTCTGGAGACCACATGTGGTACCAGGAGTAGCAGTGGGGGTACCACATGGAAGGTAAGCACATCCACCATTGTACTATCTCTCAAGCCCTCTCCATAAGGTCTTTGCACATTGCATTTTTTGTTTGTTTTGTTTTAGAATCGCATCCCACAGTGCTCAGGGATAATTACTGGCTCTGAGCTCAGGGATTACACCTTGGGGTTTTTAGGGGCCCTGATTGGGTGCCACGGATAGACCCTTTGTTGGCTGCATTTAAGGAAAGGGCTCTGTCAACTGTACCATCTTCCTGGTGTCTCACAGACAATTACATCTGTCTAGAATGTTCTTTCTCTTAACCTGAATATGGCTTTTTCTTTATTCTCTGTGTCTGTTCAGTTCGTAATGAGGCTTTCCCCCAAGAAGACTTACACTGTCAGAAAAGTTTCTTCCTGCTTTATTGTTCCTCCTGTTATTTGACATCATTTAAAATTATAGTCTATCTATATTACTTACTAATTTTGGTTCTTTGGCTATAAATACACATTACACAACATCATAGAGTCTGACAGACAGTAACCATGCAGAAACATGTAGTGACATAGTAATCCTAGCCTGTATTATGTTTTTGCAAGAAACCAATGTGTTTATGCATGTAAAGGGAAGAACCTACTGCTATGGAAACAGACTTACTTGGTGAATCTTTCTTGATAAAATTAAAATTAAACTGGCTTAAAACAACAAGGAGCAAATACCTCTACAAAGGCAATCTACACATAGTGAGATATTTATCTTCAGTTTTGTTGTGAATTCTCAAAAAGGGGCATCCTTAGGCTTTATAGTATACTGCTATTTCCCTGATAGATTCTACGCCTATGAATTACTCAATTTCCTTAAATCCCAAATTATAAAGCATGTATATTGCCATAGGGAAAACAAGCAACCAAGTGACTACAACCTTAGTAATTCAGTGTTAATGAACTTTTTACTTTGAGTGATATTTTAGAAGTAGGGATAGCTACTTCTCTGAGCAGGCTCTTTCTATAAGTGAATTACAACCCCAGGCAATTTGTAGACACTGGATTTAATCAATCCTCTTATAGAGTTCTCTTTTTAGTCAAGGGTAAAGAGAAAGTTCAATCACAATTTAACTTTACCAAACAGTTTGTGAGTTTCCTTTATTCTGAGGTTCTTCTGCCCCAGCCCTTCTGGCCATAAAAGTGTAAATTTACTTCTAACCTAATTCCTAATAGGTGGCTTTTACCCTAGTTCATGAGACCAATAGTATACATGGGCAGACTGGGAGAAAACTCTTTGTTCAATATAAGCTTCTTGCATACTTGAAATAGAATATTCATTGGCAGTTAACTTCAAGAAAATCTGTGTTCACAATGCATGCTTACAAACACTTTCATTGGGGTCCTTAGTTGCTGATCCTGGCTTGAGAGTAATTCATTCAGCAAAGAATTGGAACAAGAAAAGATATCTTTTCATTTCTATAAACATAACAAGGGAAATAAAGGTTCAAAAGCTAATTTCCTACCGCAGTGTCAGAATCCAATAAATTTATCTGCACATCACTTCTCTGTACATTTTTTTCACTTCCACCTGCCTAAATTGTACTTGTGCTTATTTGATAGTGGTTTATGAAGACCAGCCATCTGTGCCTTTTTCTTCCTCCCAATGCATAAAACCATAATCCATATACATAAATTCATAATCCATGTGCACTGCTTATAACTCTATTAAGACAGTGAATTTTCCAATGCAATTAGATGATGAGCTAAAGAGATGATTGCAATTTCAGACTGTATCATAAATACTTGGGCCCTTATAGCTGCACACCTGTTGAGAAATTGGGACTGATTAGTATTTTGAAATAACATAAAGAGAAACTCAAAGAATAGCATAAAGCCACACACCTTTTCCTCCTAAGTATCTAAATAATCACTGTCCATAATCAGATATAGAATAGTTTGTTGTCTTTGTGAAGTGTATTTTTGCTCTCTGAACTTTTTCCTTAAATCCATAATTTGGTAATTCTGGGTAAATTCAAGTACATCTGCATCCCTACCTACCCAAGTAAACTATTCTGAATTCCCATTATCTAAAACAGGACCTAGATATATTTGATTAGTAAAAGATATCTGCAATTTGAAATGGTGGCTTCGTCCCTTTTTGATAGTGAGCCTACAATATGAAAGTAAGAGTCAGGATTATTTAAGATTAAAATAATTCCTGGCAGATACTAAGTACTAAGCTCTATAGTTTGACAGTTATGTAGAATACTTCTGACCCTAATGATTAAGCTGTTCTCTGCCTTCATAACCAGTATTAGGTGATCTTTTGGTTAATTTGTTATGATCATTACACACAACTCTGGCATGCAGTCATCATAAATTACTGCAGAGGATACATGGTACATATTATTCCTGTACTCCCAGGAATGTATTGCGGATACATGGTACATATTATTCCTGTACCCCCAGAACTGTATCATTGTCTTTCTGCAAGTAGACTGATATTGATTAGGTTGGTTTAATAAAACTTGGATTTCATAGCAGAGAAACAAGCAAACATGATGTTGTTCATGTTGTTCATGAGTTCAGTGGCATTTGAAATTTCTCAAGTAGTTATAGTATTTCTTTGTTCCCAAAATTTCTTTGTCCCAGCTTGGTTTTTAAACAAGAGGCCAAGGTAAATAGACAATACCATGAAACTAGATCATATTTTTTATAAGGCTTAATACTGTATCTTTTTTATATAAGACACTCAGGTACTGATTAGCAATGCATTGATTTTAATGGTTTATTTTACATTTTATTCTGAGTATGGGGTGGAGAACTCTATATATTAAAAACAGAAACAAGCCTGGAGATTCACATAAATAAAAATTTATTTCTAGAAAGTAGGAATATATTAAGAACTCAAAACCCTGGTCCATCAAGAGCCATTATGAGTCTTCAGTATTCAATGGTTCATGTGAAATTTATATCAACTCCTCTGAAACTTCGAGGCAATATGCATTTTATCACAAAGGTTAGACATATAAAATATATAAAATATATATGTGTGTTATTATATATTTATATTAATATGTACATATGCTATATATCTACATGAAAATACATGTATTAGTCTTTTAAAAATGCTATTCAAGTCATTTGTACATTTGTTTCCTTTGGTTGGTTATCTCACATTATTCTAGTTATTCTTTAAATATTTTTGTGTGCTGCTTATTTGTTAGGTACACATATGAAAATAAATAAATAGGGCTAGAGCAATAGCACAGTGGTAGGGCATTTGCCTTGCACGCAGCCAACATGGCCGACCCGAGTTCGATTCCTCCGCCCCTCTCAGAGAGCCCGGCAAGCTACCGAGAGTATCTCGCCCGCACGGCAGAGCCTGGCAAGCTCCCCGTGATGTATTCAATATGCCAAACACAGTAACACGTCTCATGATGGAGACGTTACTGGGCCTGCTGGAGAAAATCGATGAACAACGGGAGGGCCTTTACCTCGTTCTAAGAAATATCACAATTCCATTTCAAAAAATATGATTCAGTATCTTATTTTCAGGGCTAGAGCAATAGCACAGTGGTAGGATGTTTGCCTTGCACACAGCCAACATGGTTGACCCGAGTTTGATTCCTCCGCCCCTCTCGGAGAGCCTGGCAAGCTACTGAGAGTATTCGAAATGCCAGACACAGTAACAACAAAGTCTCCAACGGAGACGTTACTGGGCCCGCTCGAGCAAATGGATGAACAACAGGAGGGCCTTTACTTTTACTTCTTTACATATGAAAATACTTCCTATGTTTTGGGGCTGCACCTGAATATACTGAGTATACTCCTGGTTCCATACTCAGATCCTTCTTGTGTACTGAGGATTTAACCCAGGTCAACATGAGAAGCAAATACCTTACCTGCTGTTCTATCTGGACACATATGAAAACATCCCTTCCCAGTCTGTAATCTGACTATGGAGAAACATTTGGTGCCAGGAATTGAACCCAAAGATCCCATGTGCAAAGCATGTGCTCAAGCCTCACTGGTCCTACCTTTGAGCTGTCTCACTGGCCCTAGCTTTACCTTCTCCCTTCCCTTTCCTTTCTGACTATAACATCCTTTCCCTCCCTTTTTCTATTTACTTTATTTTTCATTTGTTTCCTTTTCTTTGTTTTGCTACCTATTTTCATAATTATATCACTGCCATCTTAAAATCCCCATTTATTGTGGTAAAGGTGAAGGTAAAGGTCAAGGCCCTCCCGTTGATTGTCGATTTGCTCGAGCGGGCCCAGTAACATCTCCATTGGAGACTTTGTTGTTACTGTGTCTGGCATATCGAATACTCTCGGTAGCTTGCTGGGCTCTCCGAGAGGGGCGGAGGAATCGAACTTGGGTTGGCCATGTTGTCCGCTTGTAAGGCGAACGCCCTACCCGCTGTGCTATAATTAAAACTATTAAAACTATTAAAACTATTGCTTTCTTAATAGTGTAAAGAAATTTTGGCATATTCCAAGATCTAGTAACATGTTTTATACTGAGAAATTTATGGTTTGGCTTTTACATTCAGGTCTTGAGTCAAATTTGTATGTAATTGTGAGATTTAACACAAGTCACATTTTTAAACTTACCAGGATCATTTCCCTGAAAACAATTTCCTTTTGTCATTGATTAAGTTTTCAGTTATACAACTGCATTTTCTCCACTAAGTTTGACAAGTTAAGAAACAGCACTCTAAATGAAATTGTTCTAGGAAGAAAGGACACTACCCCCAAACACCGGCGAAGTTGTTACTTGGTGTTTTTAGGTATTTAAGTAGGTTAAAATTTGTCTGGAATATTTCTCCCTTTTATTAATACTTTGTTGTTACTGTGTTTGGCATATCGAATACTCTCGGTAGCTTGCCGGGCTCTCCGAGAGGGGCGGAGGAATCGAACTTGGGTCGGCCATGTTGGCCGCTTGTAAAGCGAATGCCCTACCGCTGTGCTATCACTCACAAAGTCTCCAATGGAGACGTTACTGGGCCCACTCGAGCAAATCGACGATCAACGGGAGGGCCTTTACCTTTACCTTTACCTTTTATTAATACATTTTATAAAGAAAAGACTCCAGGTACTAAGGCCTTGACTATGAAAGATGTGATAGCCTGCTCAAGAGTACTCATCCAATGGGTACCAGTAGAAGCTGATATTCTGTTTTGTGTTATTTGACAAATTTCTCTTTCTGAGGACATAGGGAAGCTGTTGCAACTGGTTACAACTGCGTTATAAAAGAGTTCCTCTTTTCAGGAGGCACTTTTTAGAATTCAGGTAGAGGGGGCATTTTAAGGTTTGTTTGCAGGTGATATTTCTTTAAAATTTGTATAAAACTGTTTCATGTTTTCATGTGTCAGCTCTGCTTTGCTTACCTCAGCATTTCTGAAACTGCATTTTTTTAATAGTAGCAAGCATCTTTCAACTCTAATAGTAGGGACATGGTAGGGTCCCTTTCACTGTTAGTATTTTGATGACTTATTAATTTTCTTTAGTAGACAACAAATCATAGAGGGATATATATATATATTTATATATATATATATTTTTGGAGCCTGGCAAGCTACCGAAAGTATCCCACACACACGGCAGAGACTGGCAAGCTACCCGTGGTGTATTTGATATGCCAGAAACAGTAACAATAACAGGTCTCATTCCCCTGACCCCGAAAGAGCCTCTAATATGGCAGGGTTGGGAAGAACGAGTAAGGAGAGGCTGCTAAAATCTCAGGGCTGGGATGAATGGAGGCATTACTGGTGCCTGCTCGAGTACATCACTGAACAGTGGGATAACAGTGATTCAGTGATTAATTTTCTTTGACTTGTAAACATTAATTGCTTTATTACCTTTCTTTATAAAGCAAAGAAGGATAAAAATGACTGTCTGTACTTTCAATGCATATATGCTGGCATCAGTTGCATCTGTCAAGGACCTGATGGTACAAGCACGAAAGATCAAGTACAACATCATTGGTCTGACCAAGACAAGAAGGTATCAAACACATCATGCCGTTTTCAACACTGGGGAAGAACTGTTCCTCGGAACATGCAACAAAAGAGGCATCGGTGGTGTCAGTGTCCTTGTCAACATGAAGTTGGCCATTAGCACTGATTCATTCGAATGTCTAACAACCTGAATTGGACAATTACACTTGAATAGATTTGGCTCACTGCCGGCAGTTTCTATCTTCATTGTCTACGCACCAACATCCAATTATGATGAAGGAGAAATTCAGAAGTTCTACATGGAGCTGGAGAAGTTCTACAAAGAAGACCACACCTTTGTGGCTGGAGAGATAGCACAGTGGGTAGGGCATTTGCCTTGTACGTAGCCGACCTGGGTTCGATTCCCAGCATCCCTATGGTCTCCTATGCACCACCAGGAGTATCTACTGAGTGCAGAGCCAGGAGTAACCCCTGTGCATTGCCGGGTGTGACCCTCCCCCCCAAAAAAAAAGAAAAAAAGAAGACCACACTTTCTAAAAGATCATTGTGAGTGGTTTTAATGCCAAGATAGGACTGAAAAGATCAGTCAAAGAAATCCACATCAGGACCCATGGCCTAGAAATCGGGACCCATGGCCTAGAATGAAATGAACAGGGTGAGAGACTGTCTGAGTTCATCATGTCAACCAAGATTATCCATGGTAACTCACAATTCCAGAAGGTTGAATCTAAACGTTGGACATGGGAGTCTCCGAGTGGATGGTTCCACAACAAAATTGACCACATCATATTCAATCAATGGTCTTTCCTGACCAATGTTGCTGTTGTCCCAAAATTCCAAATGGGTCGGACCACCATCTCCTTTGTGCAAAATTCTACTTCACAGAATGGGAGAAAGGGGTGCAAAGTTTAAGAAGAGAACTCCCAGAACGACCACCAACTGGGAGCTCTTTGGCACTATTGCTGAAACATGGGAAGATGCCGTCATTAACAACATTGATGAGGAATATGATCGACTGGTTCAGCACCTCCATGATTGTGCGAAGATCCCGAGAGACGGATAGCTACAAAAAGACACCTGTCGTCGAAAACTCTCAAGCTCATTCACCAACGTGGCTTGGCACAAGCCTCAGGCAACCACAAGCAAATGTCTGAGCTCACAAAGCAGTGCAGAGAAGCGATCAACCAAGACCTCAAAGAGAGAAGAGCAGCCGTCCTGGCAGATACGGCAGTAGCTGTGAAAAGCATTTGCAATGCCCGCCTGTCCTTTGCCAACTACAAGACCAGGATGACTGCCCTCCGACGTCCTGATGAATCTATCACATCTTCCAGAAGGGCAATGGAGAAGATTATCCATGACTTCTACTCAGATCTCTTTGATAGCCATGTCCACCTGCCCACATACCAAATTCTGCAGGATGCATATGACATTCCCAGCATTCTCCCTTCCAAAATCCAACACGGCATTTTGTCAGTACAGAAGTGAACAGCACCCAGCCCAGACAAGGTCAGATCCGAACACCCGAAGAACCAGCTCTTCACACACTACCTTCTGAATGCAAGGTTCCGTCCCAGTGGAAAACCAGCAGGACTGTACTACTGTACAAGAAGGTAGACATCCACAATATTGAAAACTATCGCCCGAACTGCTTGTTGTCTGTCATCTACAAGCTCTTCACTGGAGTCATCCTGAATAAGATTGGCAGAACACTAGATGAAGGACAACCATGTGAGCAAGCTGGGCTCCACAAAGGATTCAGCATGACTGACCATATCCACACAATAACCAAGCTCATTGAGGTTTAGCACGAGTTCCAGATGCCACTCTGCCTAACATTCATTGATTTAAAGAAGGTCTTTGATTCTCTGAGACTGAAGTGGTCATTGAGGCCCTAGCCAAAGAGGGCATTCAAACTCAATACATCAGAATTCTCTGTGAGCTGTATAATAGACTCACTACCAGGATCTCACCATTCTACATGGAAGGGATCTTCCATGTCAAGAGAGGGGTTCAGCAGGGTGATACCATTTCACTGAAACTCTTCAGTGCCAACCTCAAGAACATCATGCAACAACTGTAATGGGAAGGAATGGGAGTGAAGAGAGATGGTCGGCAACTATACCACCTCTGCTTCACTGATGACATCATTCTAATAACACCAAATATCATCTAAGCGGCACAAATGCTGGTTGACTTCGACCATGAATGTGGAAAGGTCAGACTACAACTGAATCTCACGAAGGCAATGTTTATGAGAAATCGTCTCATTCCTGATGTTCCATTTGCTCCCAACAGGACGATCATCTCCAAATGCAACAGTTATGTGTACCTAGGTGGAGAAGTTAACATGACGAATGGCCTGGCATCTGAGTTGCACAGGAGGAAGAGAGCAGCTTGGAACGCCTTCAAGAGTGTCAAGGAAATAGCTAAAAGGATGAAGAACCTCCGGCTCCAGGCACATCTCTTCAATTCCACTGTTCTTCCTGCATTAACATACGCCTCAGATACCTGGGCCGTAGAAAGCAGGATGAGAACGCTATTCGGGTCTCCCAAAGACAAATTGAAAGAGCTATGCTTGGCATATCACGCTTCATTCAAATGAGAGAAAGAATCTGGAGTTCCGACCTCCGTCGACGACCAAGAATCAGGGATGTTGTCTTGTTTGCCAAGGTGTCAAAATCAGATGGGCTGGACACGTAATGAGATTTGGAGATGACTGCTGGACTAGAGCCATTACTGACTGGATTCCATGGGACATCAAAGGATCACATGGCCGCCCACCTATGAGAAGGTCAGACTTCTTTGTCAAGACCCTGAACCATCAGTTTGAGGCTGTTCATGTTCCTAGAATGAGCAGACACCATTGGGCTACACTAGCATGCGACAGGGACAAATGGAGACATTACTGGCGCCCGCTCGAGCAAATCAATGAGTAATGGGATATCAAGTCATCAAGTGATAAAACAAATGTGACAATTAGGTCAGTCTTTTCCCTAAGTTATTACCTGAGAATTTCATTTCATTGCAATTGCTATTACGGTATATATAAGTGTTGCAATACTTGTATGGTACCAGTAGATTTTATTCTGATCACAAAGTGCCAAAAGGCACCTAAGTTTTTGTTGATCAAATCTTTTCTGTTTGCCTCCCAATCATCTCATTTTCTTGGTTTGAGGTTCTCCCTCTTACCATCTTCTCCAGTCTTTCAATCTTTGGACTATAAACTTGGGCAAAGAAAATAAAAGGCTAGATCCTATTAAAGAAAGTCTGCATAATGTCTACTTCTGTAAGTAAAGGTAAAAAGGTAAAGGCCCTCCCGTTGTTCATCGATTTGCTCGAGCGGGCCCAGTAACGTCTCCATTGGAGATTTTGTTGTTACTGTGTTTGGCATATCGAATACATCACGGGTGGTTTGCCAGGCTCTGCCGTGTGGCCGAGATACTTCTGTAAGTATTCCAGTAAATGTTCGATTCATCCATACCAATTTAGGGTTGAATAAAAGGCTTGAAGTTATTTTAAGACCTACTCAGCTCCAACATTTGTTTTCAAACAAAGGCTTTGTTTTGTTTTTATAGATTCTGTATGTTTGCAAGTAAACTTGGAAACAACTTGAAGTTTTATTCTTTCCCTATAGTTCAAAACTCCTTCTATGCTGAATAGAAACTCTTTTTCTTCCCTTTACATCCCAGAAAAGAGTACATACAAATGGGGAAAATTGCAAAAGGCTAGGATATTTGAGTAAAAAGGAAAAGGGGTGAACTATTCTGTCAGTGAATGAGAGAGAATAATGAATAGAAAAATATTGCTCTATCGTTGGGTGCTGCAGGAAAGTGATATGGACATTTTTTTCCATTATTTTGGTCTTTAAATATTTCTCTTTAAAAAATTTTTATAATTAAAATATGATTAATTGGTATGATGATGTGATATTCCCCAAGTCAAATTATTTAGCTTGATGTGAAAAAATATCAGTGTTTTATATCTAATTTGGTTTGAGATTTGATTCCATTATAAAAGAAAGCATGAGAGAGGTGTCATAAAGAGGAACATGCATGTAAATAAATTATTAGGCTGAACAACAAAGGCATATTAGCTATAAATGCATTTTAGTTTCATGAGAAAAATATGATTAAATAGAAAATTATAGTTGCTCATGCAGTCATTGGGTTACTGGGGAATACAGGTTAAAATAAATGTGTTTAAAATATGAGATAATTGAAGCAGAAATTTTGGTTATTAAGCTATTGGTCATCTTATTTTTTAAAAATTATTATTGACCCTTGGATTTGGTAGGCTTATTTTTTATAGTTTTCAATAAAAAAGATTTTAAAAATGAGTCACATACTAGAAACTGGAGAGCAGAAGGTTATTAAGTGATTAAAATGAAGTGTAATAATAGATGAAATATTCTTACAGTTAGCTATCTAATATGAATCTAATATATTCAAAATGGAGAGAAGAAAACTTCCCTAAAATGCCTCAATTGAACTCCTTGGAACTGTTTTATATAGTGGATGTAGAGGAAAAAGGTATTAACAGTTGAAAACGAATATGGGAAGTAATGCTCAGGTCCAGATTTTCTTTAAGGCAAAGATGTAAAAAAGATCTTCAGTGATAAAGATGTGTTAATTGTGAAAGATTAAGAGATCCAGGAGTACAATAGGACCATGTTGAAGTGACTATTGATCTGTCCAGATTAATGAATGGAAGTTCAGATTAATAAACGTGGGATCAAATTAATGGATGGGAATTCAAAGTAAGGATGACAGTTCAATACAGGAAAAGGAGTAAAGTAAACAGCATGAGTGTAAAGTGGTGTTGGAAAAAGAACCATGGCCGTTATCTTGATCTCTTACGGAAGTGGGCTCACGTGGACTAGCTATAGTTTTTATTCAGAACAAACGTACATACTGTTTCATGAATGAGGGTGGGGTATATTCCCAAATTTTATCAATATGTTCACTTGCTCTTGTGTTACTTATTATTGATTTCCGTTTTAGGAAAGAGTAAAATGTTTAAGTAAAAAGAGATGGTTGGACTGAAAGTCACTAGGCAATCAACTAATTTAGAATGCAAGAATTAAAGCTGCAAGAAGGTCAGCTGTATACACCTGTCTCCTCTCGGCCCTCCTCCTAAATGTTATTAGTCTTTCATAGATAAAGTGACATCCCAGAGAATGAAAGAAAATGTGAACACAGCAGCAACAACCTAACAGGAGTGCCGCATTTTAAAACAGAAAACAACAAGAAAACTACAACAAAAACAGAAAACATCAAGAAAACTACAACAAAGTGCCTCTTATTTCCTCTGGGGATTCCATATATATATATATATATATACATATATATATATATATATGCAATTTCCATTTTAAATGAAGCAAAAATACTTTCAATAACCAGAGAAACACTTAAAAATTAAGGAACACTTGTTCTAGTTAATGTGTCTGAATAGTACTAAGGAAAAAAATCTCCCCCAGGAGGTCATTATTATTCAAAAATTACTCTAATTAGGTCATGAATACATTAGGCCTTATTCAGTGCCAACAAGAGAAAAAATAGAATTGGAAATGTGACATACATAACACTCCCAACGTGTTAGGGCGATTTTATTCCAAAATGCCATTAAAAGATGAAAAGGTCACCCTGTAGGGAAGTAATTGGTACAGCACTCTTGTAACTGATTAAAGGGGCTTTTATTTAGGCTTTTTTCCCCTCATTCTCTCAAAAGGGTTTTTTCTGGACAGAAAAGAGTATGCTTATATATGTATATCTGTAACTCTATCTATGCGTACTATTCTTATCTCTAAATATTTATGGAGGTCAGCTATAGATGTGATGTTCAATCATTACCTCATCAGTCATGTATAAGAACCTAACTTGAAAATACTATTTAACTGGTTTAAGACAATAAGACGTAAAAACAAAATAAAGCAAAAGTCATTGACCTAAAAATTGAGACACTTATAGACTAAGATCAAATGCACAGAAAGTATTAAGTTAGCAAAAGGTATAGATATTTACTTCATTATTTTTATCCATTCAATTATATTCCATCTGTATAGTTTCTTAGACTATCTGCTGCATAGACAAGTTCTGCATTTAATTAGAAGAATATAAAATTTTAATGAGTTGGTAATGCCCAAAGTAAGAAGCTAGGGGCTTGAAAGACTTTAACTTTTAATTTTAATCTTTATTTAAAAATAACATTCTGATAGCAAAACTCTGATGTACATCTATGGTTGTTTTTGTGACTCTCCAGCAAGTCAAATCAAAGTATAACACACACACACACACACACACACACGCACGATAGATAGATATTTGAATCTGGAAAAGTTTACAAGTAGTCTCTATAAGCATTTATGTTGAAAGCCTAGAAAATAGGAATGTGACTTTATCAGTTGTAAAATGACTTCTATTTTTCCCGTTATAATCTGTTATTGTAAATGCATTCCTATACAATGGCAATTTTCAACACAGAACATCAAAATTGTTTTTTTTCTAATGCTGCTAAAATTTCTATCATATGCATAATTTCTACTTCAATGACATGATACCTAGGCATAGTATGAAGTGTCTTAACTTTCCCCCATGTTATTAGTTTATAGTATTTCATGTCTTAATGTCTTTAAAACTTCTAAGAACAAGCTGTCATGGGACGCAGATACACGTAACTAAATTCTGGTTACTGATAATACTTGGTTTGACTCTTGATTTTGTTTCCGCATTTAGCCATTAAATAAAAAATATGTATTGTAGGATAACATTCATTTGTCCTTTCTCCCTTGCCACGAGGAGCTTAGGTTTATTGGGTTACACCCATCACAGTGCTCGTGAATCACTCCCATTCCTCTGTGCTTATCTGTCACTTCTCTATGCTCTCTTCTCCAACCAGTTAATCAGCTTTTTCCCCTAATCAGATTCGGTTAATTTGTAAAGTCAGATCATTCTAGGACACCGAACTTTTATTGTAGGTTAATATTGACTTTCTTCTCTCCTTATGTCTTTTGAACAATTTACATTAAGGCAATGTCCTTTTTGTATAGACACAGGAAGACAGTTAATATTATGCTTTTGTAACTTGGAATTTAATTGTAGCACTGTCCTCTCGTTGTTCATCGATTTGCTCGAGAGGGAACCAGTAACGTCTCACAACAAATTGTGAGACTTGTTGTTACTGTTTTTGGCATATCAAATATGTCACAAGGAGCTTGCCAGACTTTGCCATGCAGGCAGGATATTCTCAGTAGCTTGCCGGGCTCTCCGATAGGGGCTGGAGCAATTTTGAACTACTTTATAAAAAAATTTTTTTGGAGTTTAATTGGCTTCGAATATTATTCACTCCCAGGCATCTGCTTCCTTGACTTAAGCCTCGGTTGTCCTTAGTTCCTAGCACTCCAAAAGCAGAGTCCCGACAAGAGACTGAATGGCCCCAGGGCAAGCTGTGAGCTACCCTGGCATCGAAATGGGCCAGGCCAAAGAGCCACGACTCTTAACTATAAGTTAAGAGATTGATCATGGACAAATGCTGTCATGATCCAAAGTAATGGTGAGATAAAGACCTTGCTAGGGATAGGAAAGACTAATCTGGCCTGAGCACTGTAGTCTGAGTTCAAGATGACCCCAGGAGAGCAATTCTATAAGCTTAATGCATCTCTTTCTGTGTCCATAGAAAATTATTAATATTTTGAAGGCTTATATGTTTGTTGGACAAGGAGAGGAGAAACACACCCCTGGAATTCTGCTCTTGGGTGGGTCGTCCTGCTGAGAGAGTATCTGTCCTAGAAGCATCTCATGAGGGAAAGAACTTTACCCCTACTGATTGGGACCACACCTATGTGTAAGCCCAACTCCTCATGCTGGGAGATTTAACTAGGCTGTAAGGGGAGAGAAGATTCAGAGACAGAAAGGGAATTTCAGAGCAAGAAGAAGATTGAAGTCAAAAAAGAGAATGAAGTAGCATGAGGGAGGAAGATGCAGGAGAATCGGGAGAATGGAGAGGAGATCAGAATTAATGGCAATTGAGACCAACTTGGCCCTCAATCCTTCTTTCACCTGTCCATCGCCATCGGACTCCCCAGGGTGGGGGAAGCAGCGTGAGACTATCGAATGTGGAGAGATAGAGCAACGCTTGCCCCTTTTTTTGTGTTTACACATCTGGTGTCCCCAGATGGGGTAGTTTTAAATTTAAATTCTTATTTCTTATTATGACACAATATCATACTTCCAAATAAGTTATAGGATGTCTTACTTGCTTCCCAAATGTACTTAGATTCCCAATTGTACATATTCATATACAACACAGAGATATAGATAATCTGAGTTTTAAATGCCTCTTTAACCACATTCAAGTGTTAATTTCCTAAATAAAATGACATTCTTCTAAATTTAGTAAAATTATTAAAATTTAAAAGGAACATAATGTAATAGTAGAATCTAATTTACAGTGATTTTTTTCAGTTCTGTCAATGGCCTTAATGTTACTGTCACTGTCCTCCCATTGTTCATCGATTTGCTCTAGCGGGCCCAGTAACGTCTCCATTGTGACACTTGTTACTGTGTTTGACATATCGAATACATCACGGGGAGCTTGCCAGGCTTTGCCGTGTGGGCGAGATACTCTTGATAGCTTACTGAGCTCTCCTAGAGGGCAGAGGAATCTAACCTGGGTTGGCTGGGTCGGCCGTGTGAAAGGCAAACACCCTACCCATTGTGCTATCGCTCCAACCCCAATGGCCTTAAAAATTAACAAAATTTTGAAAACCTAGATATCTGTTGTTTATAGTCAGCATATGAACTCAAATGACTTTTTAATGACAACAATTACAGGTAGTGGGCCAGAGTGATAGTGCAGCGGATAGGGCATTTGCCATGTACACGGCCAACCTGGGTTCAATCCTCAGCATCCCATATGGACCCCCAAGCACAGAGCCAAGAGTAACCCCTGAGCATCAGTGGGTGTTAAAAAGCGGGGAAAAAATAATTACCGTTTATAGCTAATTTTGTTAAATCCTTGTCTTTATTTTATAGAAGGCTTGCAGTAACTTTAAAATAACTCAGTGATGTAGAAACTAAGATCTGTGTTTAGATTTCCTGACTTTTGGCTTTCTAGTTTCCTATTACATTATATAAAAAGGTGCCCAGTTTTGTAATTCTTTTTTCTTTTCCAATTGCCTCTGTGGTAACAGTAAGAACTACGCATCTTCAATCTATGTGTATTTACCAGGGTTAAGATTAGGCACTAAAGTATTACGAATCAGTTCCTTAAAATACTGCCTTTTGTTGTAATAATTGTAGTAATATGATAAATGCTACTACAAATCCCCAGAAAAAAGGCATATTATTTTTTAAAAAAAAATTTTGGTATACAGCGCTATTACACATATGATCTTAGCCATGGTGTACAGTGCTATTACACACTACACTTGATCTTAGCCAAAAGGTCTTGCATGCGGCAGACTCAGGTTCGATTCTTCCACCCCTTTCAGAGACCCCGGCACGCTACAGAGAGTATCTCGCCTGTACGGCAAAGTCTGGCAAGCTACCGGTGACATATTTGATGTGCCAAACACAGTAACAACAAGTCTCACGATTTGTTGTGAAATGTTAGTAGTGCCTGCTCGAGAAAATTGATGAACAACAGGAGATCAGTCTCATAGTGGTATAGTGGAACAGTGCTATTAACAGAAGGTGCTCATGGCATAATTCTAACACTGCACATATCACCAGCAGACCTGTCTCCCTCCCACTAGGAACACAGATGCCTCCCTCTCACCACACCCGCCAATGAAAGTGTGTTATTCCGGACATTCTCTCATTCCTCTGTACTTTTTCACATTTTTACATAAATATTTTAATTATGCCATAATTCTCACTATAATTTAATGTTAATATTATGAGAACCCCTGCACAGCAGAGCCAGGCAAGCTCCCTGTGGCATATTTGATATGCCAAAAACAGTAACAATAACAGGTCTCATTCTCCTGACCCTGAAAGAGCCTCCAATATGGCAGTGTTGGGAAAGACGAGTAAGGAGAGGCTCCTAAAATCTCAGGCAGGGCTAGGACGAATTGAGATGTTACTGACACCTGCTTGAGCAAATCAATAAACAATGGGTGACAGTGATACAGTGATACAGTGATTATTAGAGCCACTTCAAAATCAATACTTGTTGTTCAAACAAAATATTAAAAAAAAAGAAAAGAAAAATCTTCCTTTATATTCTAACCTGTTTCCATTTTCAAGATGAAACTCCTGCTTCTGTCTTATTTTGTTTTGTTGTATTAGTACAGTCTTCCATTATTTTAATACAAATGGCATCATTTATATGATTTTACTTGTTTTTATCTATCATCCTTGACAATTTTTGTGTATAATTCCTCTACTCCAGTACAAGAATGTAAACATATTTTATTAGATAGTATTTTTATATGTTAAGGCCTTTTGCAGTTTTATTAGTATTAAAAATAACTTTGCAGTGGAAATCTTTAGATGAAATACTGCTCATATGACTAGATAATATACAGGGAAATGTTCTCTAGAAGGTACTGAAGAGATAGAAGTATCTAGGCCACTTAATTTACTAATTCCTACCAGATTTTTCTTCAAATATGTTCAATTTATATTCTCATTACTGGAACATGTTAATGGATACTTTTCAATTTCTTAATGAATTTGGAGAATTGTGGAAAGTTATAGTTCTGCCTATATTACTGATATGTTCATATTATTCATATTTATCTTATTATAAACAGAGGGTGACCAAGTATTTAATTATACTTCCATTTGTGTATGATCTTTTTTGTTCTAATTATTCTTTAATTTTTTCAAGTTGGAAAAGCTCTTGATATTATAAAAATTAGTTTTTTCACTTATCTACTGTTACAAACTATTTTATATCAACCTTTTACATTATGCCTATAAAATATTTTGCTATTTTATGTCACGGTCACGATCCTCCCTTTGTTCGTCGATTTGCTTGAGCGGGCCCAGTAACGTCTGGGTTGGAGACTTTGTTGTTACTGTGTCTGGCGTATCGAATACATCACGGGTAGCTTGCCAGGCTCTGCCGTGCGGGTGAGATACTCTCGGTAGCTTGCCGGGCTCTCCGAGAGGGGCGGAGGAATCGAACTCGGGTCGGCCATGTTGGCCACTTGTAAAGCAAACGCCCTACTGTGGTGCTATTGCTCCAGCCCATTTTATGTCATATTTATGTATATATTTATGACATAAAAGTATTTTATATTTCCCCTTTTTATAGTTTTCAGTGACTTAAAAAATAAAGTTATATTCCTGGCTAATTATGGCTTCTGAAAAGTTTAATCAATATTTAAACACTTTTTCCATAAGAAATCTATCTGGACATAGGAGTCTTAATACATTTTTTTCTTCTAATTTCTAACCAGTGGGTCTAACAGTATTACCTAACAGTATTACAATTTTCCCCTTATCTTTCCCACACTAAAATCTTTTATAAGGTTTTGCTTATTTATTAGCTTTATTTTCCTCCTTTAGTCTATGTACCTATTTTCTGAGTTTTATCTTTTACAATTTTAGCTTATTTTAAGCCCTGATTTCTCAAACTGTTTTAGGCATCTTGTTATATTATTGTTCTTATTTCTAGTAATACCTTAGCATTTTTTCAAATTTCTCAACATTTTTACTAATTTCTAAAGGTTAATATAGATGTATATATGTATATATACATCTATATTACATATGGATAAGCTTTTATTTTTAGGGGCTGAAGAAATAGCACAGAAGTTAAGCCACATGCTTTGCCTGTAGAAGATTCCAGTTCATTTCCACAAATCACAGGTCTGGGTCTTTTTTTATTATTATTAATTTTATTAAATCACCGTGAGATAGTTATAAGCTTTCAAGTTTGGTTTAAAATCACACAATGATCAAACATTCATCCCTCCACCAGTGCACATTCCCCATTTCTGGGCATGCCTTATTCTTAGCATTTGGATGCTCAATGTGTCTTTCTCAATGTGTCTTCTAATAATTACTCATACAACATATTTTATATCATTTATCAGAATTTAGATAATTTCTAATTTTCTTATAAAAGAATTCCATTTAATTCATACTAACAATGAATTTTAAAAGCAATTTAGAAAAATATCCATTTATTATTCTTTTTTTTTCTTTGGGGATATATTTGATTTATTCTTATTTCTAATTATGTGCCTTGCATATTTGCCTTTATTTTTCAATTTTTTCTTACACTGGTATTTAGATTTATTGTCCTCTTTTGCTTGTTGTTTGTGTTTTGGTACACACCCTGTGGTGCTCAGGGCTTACACCTGGCTCTGTGTTGAGGAATCATTCCTGGTGGGGCTTAGAAAACCATCTGTGGCACTAAGGATCAATCTGAATCAGGTGTGAGCAACACACTTACCTATCCACTGTGGGATCTATCCAAACCCTATTATTCATTTTTAATAGATCAAAATTTAAAACTTTAATTTGTATGTCATTGGGTGGCCAGTTTTGGTTTTTGTCAGTGATCTCAACTGTAATCAGTACATTTACAACAACCCTGTAAATAAAATATTTGTATTATTTATTTCTTAATTTAAAATTTGAGCATTTTTGTGTTAACATGGCCAATTTTTGAAAACAATGTAGAGTCAATCCTATCCTCTATTTCCCATAACTATTGTTTGATGCATACTTATTAGAGAGAATAAACATTAATTATATTATTTGGATTCTCTGCGACTTTATAATTATGATGATAATTTATTTGAACTGAACTCTGTAAAATCTGATAAAAACTGTAATTGTAGAGAGGATGCAACTTAACAGAAAATACCATGACATTTGCTTCTAACTTTTAAAAGGGGGGAAATTTAATAATTATTAAATTACATATATTTATATATATTATATACTATTATTATTAAAATGTATATACATCTATATTAGATGTCTTCCTGATGGATACATCACATCCTCCAGAATGGCAATGGAGAAGATTATCCATGACTTCTACTCAAATCTCTTCGATAGCCATGTCCACTTGCCGACATACCAAATTCCACAGGATGGATATGTCGTTCCCAACGTTCTCCCTTCCGAAATCCGACACGCCATTTCGTCGGTAAAGAAACAAACAGCACCCGGCCCAGACAAGGTCAGACCTGAACACCTGAAGAACCTGCCGTCAGTACTCATCAATACACTGGCTCGGCTCTTCACTCGCTACCTGTCTGAATGCAAGGTTCTGTCCCAATGGAAAACCAGCAGGACCGTACTACTGTTCAAGAAGGGAGACATCCATGACATTGGCAACTATCGCCCGATCTGCCTATTGTCTGTCATCTACAAGTTGTTCACTCAAGTCATCCTAAATAGGATTGGCAGAACACTAGATGAAGGACAACCATGCGAGCAAGCAGGGTTCCGCAAAGGATTCAGCACCGTCGACCATATCCACACGATAACCAAGCTCATTGAGGTTTCTTGGGAGTTCAAGATGCCGCTCTGTTTAACGTTCATTGATTTAAAGACGGCCTTTGATTCTGTTGAGATGGAAGCGGTCATTGAAGCCCTAGCCAGTCAGGGCATTCAAGCCCAATACATCAGAATCCTCCGTGAGCTGTATTGCGGATTCACTACCAGGATCTCACCATTCTACAAAGAAGTGATCGTTGATGTCAAGAGAGGGGTGCGGCAGGGTGATACCATTTCACCGAAACTCTTCAGTGCCACCCTCGAGAACATCATGCGATGACTGGAATGGGAAGGAATGGGAGTGAAGATAGATGGTCGGCAACTACACCACCTCTGCTTTGCTGATGACATTGTTTTAATAACACCAAACATCAGCCAAGCGGCACAAATGCTGGCCGACTTTAACCGTGAGTGTGGAAAGGTAGGACTACAGCTGAATCTTACGAAGACAATGTTTATGAGAAACAGCCTCGTTCCTGACGCCCCATTCTCTCTCAACGGAACGACCATCTCCGAATGCAACAGCTATGTGTACCTAGGTCGAGAGGTCAACATGACAAATGACCTGGCACCCGAGCTGCGCAGGAGGAAGAGAGCGGCTTGGAATGCCTTCAAGAACATCGAAGAAATAGCTAAGAGGACGAAGAACCTCCAGCTCCGGGCACATCTCTTTGATTCCACTGTTCTTCCTGCATTAACATATGCCTCAGAGACCTGGGCCCTTCGCAAACAAGATGAGAATGCTATTCAGGTCTCCCAAAGAAGAATAGAAAGAGCTATGCTTGGAATATCACGTTTCACTCAAATGAGAGAAAGAATCCGGAGTTCTGACATCCGTCGACGATCAAGAATCAGGGATGCTGTCTCATTTGCCAAGGTGTCGAAAATCAGATGGGCTGGTCACGTAATGAGATTTAAAGACGACCGCTGGACTAGAGCTGTTACCGACTGGATTCCACGGGATGTCAAGAGACCGCGTGGCCGCCCACCTACCAGACGGTCAGACTTCTTCGTCAAGATCATGAACGATCGGTTTGAGGCCCTTCATGTTCCCGGAGCAAACAGATGCCATTGGGCTACACTAGCACGCGACAGGGACAAATGGAGACAGTACTGGCGCCCGCTCGAGCAAATCGACGACTAACGGGAAGTTAAGTGATTTAAGTGATTAAGTGATTAGATGTCTTCAAAAATAAAAATTGCAAAAGTTCAATCACATATGTAATGTGTAATGAAAGATCTCTTAGCACATTTTGAGTTAGTATTTTTGCAATATTCCTGTATGCTTTGTCGAAAGCAAATCCAGAAATAGTTATCTTAGAAAGCTAAAAAATGGTAGCCTATGTTCCTCATTGCAAAAAAAAAAGAGCCAGTATAGCTACCTCGCTTTAGGATTCTTTATGCTCTCTGCTCTAGGCAGGGATTTCTAAGCATTTCCCTGTCTGTGCTTATTTTCCTGGGGAATATTCTGATCACTACAATCATATCAAATAACCCATTGCTCTTAACTTTTAAAGGATGACCTTGCTTTGAAAACCCCACGAAGGAAAAAAAAAGTTCAAATACAGGCTCAACATTCTCTCCTAATATTTATTTTAGTCGAACATAGCTTGGATGTAGATAGATGTTACATGTCAGATTTAAACAGTGGGCTTCATTAAAGTATCATAAATGTCTGTGGAGGAGAGCTGCTCTCCAGATGTATGGGGAGAAACATGATGATCAGACGGACAGCTCATCTCCATCAACCAAAGTTCAGCTTTCTCTCTGGGTTTGGGTTCTTTTGTGTGTATATGTGTCTTGATTCATTTCAGAACTTGTCAGCAGGCTCTTTCTTTGATAAAAGATTACAAAGAAGCGCTGAAAAATATGACAAGAGTCCTAAAATGACAGATTCTAGGAGTGAACCAAACATCAAGGAAGATAAAGTTCCCTACAACAAAGACATTTTCTCCTTTGATGAAGACTCATTTATACCTTTGTTGTTGTTTAAATAAACAATAATATATCATTATAGCATTATGGTAAGAAGATCTGCTATAAAACATGGATGGCTCAAAATATCATACTTAAATTAGAAGTCTACAATTTGGGGCATAGGCTATATCGAAAGATGGAAGTTCTGTTATATTGTTGAGGATAATGTTTCTCAGAATGTACTCTTTAAATACTTATACACAAATCTCAGCTCCTGGGAGAGAACAAGGCAGAGTCTTCTACTCTGTGCCTGACTGTCCTCACCAGGGCCCAACAGCTGAAGATGTCCGGGCCCCAGCCAAGGCCATGCTGGGACCACTCTCCATACACTTGGATGAGCCTCACGCATAAAAGAACTGTCAGAGGAACCCAGGTGTGTGGGACCCGGGGCTGAGATCTCCAAACCTGCACGGTCTGGGACTGGACCTGCCAGTAGCTAGACAGTTACACCCACCAACTGCCGTGTAACCCCAACAACGGCCAGGATCCAGAGATTATCACACTCAGCTCATTTTATCATCTCATTCCGACTTTGGACAAACTGGCAGGCTACCGAATGTAACCTGCCCACACGGCAGAGTCTGGCAAACTCCCCATGGCATACCCAATATGCCAAATACCAGTAACAATGAAGGGTCTCATTCTCCTAACTCTGAAACAGCCTTGAATATGGAACTTTTTAAAAAAATCTCAGGGCTAGGACGAAGGAGACGTTACTGGGGCCTGCTCAAGGCAATCGACGAATAACAGGATGGTTGTGACTGTGATTGATTGTGACACAAATCACCTGTTTTGTGTTTAATATTTCTCTAATAATTTGGGATTTGTGGAGTAATAAAGAGTATTTTTTTTCTAATAGTAAACAATTTTTTTTTCTTAACTAATCAGACAATTCTTAGGCAAATGGAAGTTTAACTACCTTTGGGGTTCTCTTATCAACTACCTCTGACTTACATATGATAAAAGTATCACACACATTAGCTAAAGCATTTGAAGAAAGTGCATAAATGGCCCCATTCCTTAATAAGCATGCATACATGGGTCATATGTTGTTACAAACCTAATATCACTAACTGCGTTTTAGGAAGTTGTTTTCCACGGAAAGTTATTATTAAATCTCTCATGTTTGTTGGAACCTCTTAACAGCCACTTTTGATATGCCATCAGCTACCTCTGGTTCTGTTTAAAGTACTTAAAATGCAAATATTTTATGATTCTTCCCCTTGTGTATCATAGAGTCTATTTTAGTATACACTAGAATCATCACCCTTTCTAAGGGGCTGGAGCGATGGCACAGGGTGTTTGCCTTGCACACAGCCAGCCGGGTTTGATTCCTCTGCCCCTGTCAGAGAGCCTGGCAAGCTACCGAGAGTATCTCGCCCACACGGCAGAGCCTGGCAAGCCACCCATGATGTATTCGATATGCCAAACACAGTAACAACAAAGTCTCCAATGGAGACATTACTGGGCCCGCTCGAGCAAATCGATGATCAACGGGAGGGCAGGATAGGACAGGACAGTTATATGTGTACTCCTTATGGGGAAAACTTGATCTAAAGTCTTCAACAGTTAACAAAATGGAATCAGGTACCCTCCAGAATGGGACAAAAATTATTTTCTTTCCAGAAACTTCTGGAACATGGAAATTCAGAGGTACACATCTTCAACTGGCCTGTTACCTGAGAGGGTACCTGTAGTATTTCTGAGTTCTCCTTTATAGTTCAGATAAAGGTTTTTTTTTTTTCTCTGTGCTGAGTTTGGTTCTTTCTTGTAAACTTCAGTTAGGACAAGTGTTTTGACAAAGAGCTTCACAAACTAACAGAGAACAACTGGAGTGACATCCTGATATCTTATGTCCAGTACAACAGAAGGATCCCTGGATGCTGAATAATAATAAGTTACACACACTTATAAAGAGTAAGTTGCGTGGCATGCTGGAGCGTGCAGAACTGATGATTAGGGAGGCCACAAACAAGCCAGCACAGCAGAACAGTCAGTCACACATTACTTGCATTCTTATATCATATTTGTAATCCATAACATACTCCACAGGAAGCTGAAGAAAGATTCATCTAGTAGTTACTAACTAAAGTAGAATGAATAATGACCAATCAAAAGTATTAATTCTTAGTTATTTCTATTTCTTGATTATCTTGTTTGAAACAGCTGTATCTCAGCAAACATAGTCAATGGCTAAGAGATAAGAATACCCTGGTGAGCACACATTTCATCATGAGTCTTTAGAGGAGAGAGACAATGTGAACCAGGGAGACAAATGTCAAATAGAAGTAGAGGGTGTGGTGGACACAGGCACCGCCTACGAAAGCTAGAAGGGGCAAGGAAAGATTCTCTTGCAAACATCACATGGGAGTTTAGTCAAGTATATTTTTTTACTTCTCTCCTCCAGAACTGTGACAGGTTAAGTTTCTGTAGTCTAAAGCCACCCAACTGGGCATGACTTATTACTGAAACCTTGAGATCCCACAGTATGCCCACACCACTTATACTATTATTATTTTTTTACTTCAACAAATTATCAGTTATGTTCTTGATCTTCAAACTGATGTATGCCTGAGGACTATGAACAATTTTCTTCTTTAAAAGTGAGTCAAAATTACTAACAGAAAAATAAAGCAGGCATAAAACAGTTTGAAAATTTTAAGAATGGGAATATTTTAAAAGTCCATTCCAATCAGATCATTATTTCACTTCAAAAAGTTAATGGAACTAAAATGCATGTCACACATAGAAAAGGCATTTTAACAACAAAAAAGTAAGCAATTATGGTTGTATAAGAGACTAACTACCGATATAATTAATTTGCAGTTTCTCTCATAGGAGGCAAAGCTTATCCCAAATCCTTCAATGTATTTTTGTCTCATTTTGACCAAATAAAACAACAAATAATATAAAACAAAAACCTGAATTAAAATAGAGGAGTTTTGGAATATGAGCATCAAGATCTATTTCTCTCTCTCTCTTTCTGTCTCTCTCTGTTTCTCTGTCTCTCTCTGCCTCTCTCTGTCTCTCTGTCTCTCTCTCTCTCTCTCTCTCTCTCTCTCTCTCTCTCTGCTCTCAGACTCCCAAACAAGGAAACTGGTACAGCCTACTTAGATGAAGATACCTGTAGAAGATAACTGAGTATCATCCCTCCAGAAACAAGTGTCAGAAATGTCACGAGGCCTTTTAAAAATCTTTCAATCTCTAATCTTGGGAAAGCCAGCAAAAAACCTTTCAGAACTCTATGAAATGCTAAGGTGGTTTTAAAAAATTATTTTTATAGAGGTGGCATGTTTAAGAGAATAAATTTGCATATAGAATTATATATACAATACTAACCCAAATGTTACCCACCATCAAAATGACACATATTGGGTCTCTTCCATCTACTCTTCCCACCTTGGGGTAACCTCGGTTTTCTGATCAGATTCTAAGAGTTTGTTCTCATTAGAGAGTGTCTTTGCCTTTGCTTTGTTTTTTTACATACCAGATATGAGTGAGATTATTCAGTATATTTCTATATTCTTCTATATATCTTTTTAGTATGATTTCCTCCAGTCAATGCACTGTATAAAAAGGTAAGAACTTACTTTTTATAGAGTCAAGTAGTATTTATACATGTATGTACATGTATATACACATGTATGTACACACATATATGTATATTTGTATATATGTATTTGAGTATATAAAAAAGATTATGTATATGTAATTGTTGTCTAAGACCTCAAACTGGTCATGGCTTATTACTTATATATAAAATCTTTTATCTGTTCAAATATCTTTGGGCATGTGAGTGATTTCCAGATCTTGGGTATTGTAAATAGCACTGTGAAAAAATATGCATGCACATATCTTCTCAAATTTTAATGTTCTGTTCTTTGGATTGGAACCTAAGAGTGAATTTCTGGTTCATATGGTAATTCTATTTTTAAATGTTTTTTGAGAAATTTCCAAACTCTTTTCCATAGAGGATGAACCAATTTACATATGCACCAATAAGACAGTAATTTTCCAACACTGGAGAGGCAGCACAGAGAGTAGGTCGCTTGCCTTACATGTGGTAGACTGAGTCTGCTCCCCAGCATCCCATATGGTTTCCTGAGCACTGCCAGGAATAATTCTTGAGTTCAGAGCCAGGAGTAACCCCTCAGCATCTCTGGGTGTGACCCAAAACTATAAAACAATAAATACAAGGAAGAAGAAAGAAAATAGATTTCCTTGTTCTAATCATGGATTCTAGCACCTCCTTGAATCTGGCTTCTTTGATTTAGGTCATTCTCACTAAATGGGCTTTAAAAAAATTATTAAATTCTAGGGATCCTGAGAGCAGCTACAGCAGGTAGGAAGCCTGCCTTGAATACAGATAAGTCAGCTTTGATTGCAGGATCCATGTGATCTTGGGAGCCCCAGAACTGATCTGAGCCAGAAGTAAACTGAGCACAGTAGGATGTGGTCCATAAACAAACACACAAAATCATTATATATTGCTTTCCATTTATGTTTTCTTAGTGAAGCAAGATAGTTTTCATTGAATAAAACTTGCTTAAAGATATGAAAGAAGGGACAGGAATGATAGTACAGTGGATAGGGCATTTGCCTGGCATGTGGTCAACCACGGTTTTATCCCTAACAACCCATATAGTCCCCTGAGTCTCCTAGAAGTGATCTCTGAGTGCAGAGCCAGAAATAAATCCTGAGCACTTCCAGGTGTGCTTCCATCCCCCTTAAATACAAAAGAAACGATGTAAGAGGAGAGAAAGACAGAAAAGATGCAAGCTAGATACAAGCAAGCAACTTACTTGGTCAAAGGAGAATATGGGCTTGAAAAGTAAGCCAAAACTACTAAATCTTGGTATGGTTTGCTACATGTCAAAAAATAACTGATGCATCTCCTAAAAAGTGTTTTCCTTAAAATAATCTTCCCTGTAAGAATAACAATACTACTTTCATGTTCTATTTCTAAAACACTATCGAAGACTAGGGGCTGGAGCCATAGCATAGCGGTAGGGCGTTTGCCTTACAAGCAGCCAACATGGCTGACCCGAGTTCGATTCCTCTGCCCCTCTCGGAGAGCCTGGCAGCTTGGCAAGCTACCGAGAGTATCTCGCCCGCACTATTCAATATGCCAAACACAGTAACAACAAGTCTCATGATGGAGACGTTTACTGGGCCCGCTCGAGCAAATTGATGAACAACTGGAGGACTGTGACCGTGACCGTGACAATCGAAGACTGAACTGTGTCATTTATTGAAACTATAATTCCAGTACTAGAGGGTGACTATATTTTGTTTCGTTTGGGGGACATGCCCAGCAATGCTCAGGACTGAGTCCTGGCCTCTGTGCTCTGGGAATACTCAATGCCATTCTTGAGGGACCATACCACCTGGTGCCCAGATCAAACCTGTGCTAACTGCATGCAGAGAAGCACCTTACCTACTATACTCTCACTGGCCCAGAGCTTAGGTTGTTAAAATGGAAATTAAGTTAAAAGAGGTCCATCTTGAGAGTCCTAATCAATGTGACAGGTGTTAAATGAAAGGCAGTTTTGGACACAGTAATGTTTAGAAGGGAAACTAAGTGAAGACTCCAAGAGAAAACAATCACCTACAAACCATGGACAGAGGCCTAGAACATATTTTTTTTGCCTGACCCTCCAAAACCACCACAATGTGTAAATGCCATGGTCTTACATATATATAGCCTCAAGAATTATAAAAATACCACTATTGATGATATTTATTCTCTGATAAATGTCTTCCAGGTTTTAGCATTCTGTATTATAGCTCTGTAATTTTGCATTGTACCTCTGTAGTACCCAGGCATTCCCTCTCTTGCACACACAAATGCGACCTGTTTGCCAAATGGTTTGCCAAAATGATTTGCCAAGCTGGACTATCCGCCTTGTTAGTAGACTTGACTAACTCTCAAATACTGCAGGTTTATTTTTCTTAAGACAACTGAAATGAAACTGTACAAGAGGCCATAGAAACGTATTCCAGGAGAATAGCTTCTTAAACATTTTGTAGACTGATGGCATGTTTAGAAAATAGATCACTTTCTTTAATACATAAGAGACAAGCTCCACCATCCCTCTACCTTAATATTTTCAAGCAAAAGTCATTAGTAATTTATAATCTCCTTGTCATTTTTCTGTAGTGTATGTGTTTCGAAATAGCTCTATTTATGTAAACATATATTAACCAGAGATATAACATGGTCTTGAAGTTAGATAAATGTTCTATGAGGATGCCTTACACTTATAAGCCTTTTAATCTAACATAGCTCTTCCTTCCCATCCATATGTCTCCAACCCTTGCCACTCTGAGTATTATTAGGTAAGTATAAAAAAAAACTTTAATAGTGTGGAAGATAATGAAAAAAAAGAATTTTATTATAAGAATTATTGGGGAAAGAAAGAGTACCAGTTAGACAAAAACCCTAATAAAGGAAGGATTAATATCTGCATTCTCAGGTGGTTTTCATTTCATTGCTTCCCTTACTGTCTCTCATAAGAAAGACAAGGAAATGAAAAAGTTAGGGCTACAGATTTAATAACTATTGTTTGTTAAAGCATAGAGATACAATTCTCTGCTTTGTGTTTCTCCAATTAAATCTCAGGCAAATTATGTTCATATTTCACTTGAATCTACAGTAATGACAATCACTATATTCTAGATTTATTTCAAAGGAACCAAAAATATGACTAGTTTCCAGCTGATAGAGTACTAGTTAGTTCAATACTTTCATATCCTCTTTCCTTTTATTTTGTTTGATTAATCTCTGAAAAGCAGAGCTACTCTTTTTTAAGACAATAGCCTGAATGGTTCAGATTATTAGATCCAGGTAGAATTATAACAGTAATTCTTTAGTTTACTCAGTCAAACACAAAATCAACAAGTCTTTCTCTAAGTTAGAAATGTCTTTCTGTAAATGCCCAGGTTAATATCTAATTGTCTCTACATGGTAGAAAATGGCAAGGTTGTCATGACAACTGGGTGGAAAGTTTAGCTAGAATAATGTTTTCTTTTAAAAGAATGAAGCAATTTCAAGCTTTTTAGTGCTATCTAGAATTATAAAAATTGCTTTATACCCCAATTTTTAGATTGCAAGAGGTGAGTGATCATTTTTTTAAAAACTGGCTTACAGATTCCTTTAACACTCTTTTTGAAAAGTGTTTTTTTCTCCTGTTTCAAATAATAACAGAATTCTATACAAGTGAATGAAGCAAAATGATTCTCTTGTTCATTAATACATAAAACTCACCGCACCTGAGTAAATACTTAGCTACAATTATTTAATTGCATTGCTAAAACTATCAAACAGAAATATCTGGTTACTAATACTTTTGCTATTTTAATTTGAAAGATATCACTGTCACTGTTCTCCCATTGTTCATCGATTTGTTCGAGTGGGTCCAGTAACATTGTGAGACTTGTTACTGTGTTTGGCATATTGAATCTGTCATGGGTAGCTTGTCAGGCTTTGCCATACAGGTGAGATACTCCTGGTAGCTTGCCGGGCTCTCCAAGAGGGGTGGAGGAATCGAACTCAGGTCGGCCATGTTGGCTGCATGCAAGGCAAATGCACTACCGCTGTGCTATCCTCCAGCCCTTGAAAGATATAAAAGGAAATATATGTATATTAAAAAATTTAAATGAATCCTACTAAAGAGACATGTACTGGCTTTGATTTTTGCAAAGGGACATCTACAATTCTTTTAAAATTATACCACTGTCTTTAAATTAAAAATTTATTTCCCAGGGCTGGAGCGATAGTACAGAGGGTAGGGCATTTGTCTTACACATGGCCAACCCAGATTCTATTCCCAGCATTCCATATGGTCTCTTGAGCACCGCCAGGAGTAATACCTGAGTGCAAACCCAGGAGTAAACTGTGTGCACCAGCGGGTGTGACCCAAAAAGCAAAAAAAAAAAAATTACTAAATTTAGTTCCTCATAAATGCATAACTATTTCTAGAATACTATCTTTGGTCATTGTTCTTGGTCATTCAGCACACACAGAGACTGAGTGGCTTAAGTAAACTTATTGGTAGTTAGGTAATTATTCTATCTAACCCATTATGGTTACTGGGAATGACAATAAGTTTCAAGTACAGAGGGAAAGAAAGTAACAGAAAATCTGATTTTAGAAGTTTGATCTCCAGACTGAGATGTGTGTGTTAACCTTATTATGTAGGAACTAGTAAGCACGTTTCAAAGCCTGAGTTCTAAAATGTCTGAGCTATTAGGAAATTGTTTCTACTCAGTTCCCAGAACTAGAAATCTGCTAGGCAACCTGAGCCCCCATTTTCTCTCATCTTCTATTCCAGTCCTTTAGCAAGGTTTGTTTTGTCTACCTTTAATATCGGTCTTCAGGCTATCCACTTTTCTAACTCACTATCTTCATTGACTCTATCTAACAATAGCAACTCTGATTTATTCTCTTCCATCACACATCATCCCTCCATACAATAACCAGATCATTATTTTAAAATCATAATTCAACTTATTCAAATCCTTTGTTTAAATACCTTCAGCACTTTCTGCTGATATATATAATACAAACCAAATCCCATCATATGTAGTACCAACATGCTTGATCTTTGAGTTTTATTATTCTCCCACTTTGTCCTGAACCAGAACTTCCTTGCTCATTATTGCTGACAACTACTTTGATGTTAGAGCTATATTGCTGTGGAGCTACACCAGAAAACTGAGTCAAACTTCTAGGCTGAAAGTAAGGTAGTGCCTAAATCCGTTCTTACACCAGACTCCAACCTCCACCCCCAACCCTCAATCCTGCTGACCTAGTTGGTTTTTGGCTTATATATCTTTAATTTTGGCCCACACCTTGTGGTGCTTAGGACTTATTTCTGGCTTGATGCTCAGGGAATATTCCTGGAAGTACTCAGGAAACCATTAGCAGCATCAGGAAAGAAAAATACTAGGGTGAGCTGCTTGCAAAACAAGTACCCTAACCCAGAACTACCTCTTAGGCCCCTCACTTGACTCTTGACCTGAATTATCTGCCAATTCTATAAAAGTGTGGGAGCCTATGAAAGGGTTTCAGATAAAGGAAAGAGTCCAAATAACTGGAAATCCATAGATGGAAAATAAATAATTGTAGTCAGGGTTAAAATTCTAGGATTTGAGCTTCAGGGACAGAACAAAGGATGTTCTTGTTCTTATCTTGCACATACACAGCCCGGGTTCAATCCCTAGATCCACTGAGCCTACCAGGGTACAGAGCCAGGAGGAAGTCCTAAGCACAGCCACATGAGGCCAAAATACAAAATAAATTTTTAAAAAATTAATGTACTGTCCTGTCCAGTCCTCCCATTGTTCATCGATTTGCTCGAGTGGGGCCAGTAACATCTCCATTTTGAGACGTGTTGTTACTGTGTTTGGCATATCCAATATGTCACGGGTAGCTTGCCAGGCTTTGCCGTGCGGGTGAGATACTCCCAGTAGCTTGAATCAACAAAAATCCTAGGACTTTTCTGAATCTCAGGCTAGAAATGTTTGCATCACAAGTCACTACTAAAATTTGAAAGACTCCCCTCATAATGGGTAAATTCAAAATGAAGGCTCTGGAGGTGAAACCAAGAAATACAGTGACTAGAGTCATCAGGTAACAAAAGTACACACCTACTCACCCTACCTTAGGGCTGATGACAAAAGCTACAATGAATGATCTGGTCCCTGCAGGCACCATCCCTTGGAAGAAATTTAAGTGTTCAGCTGAGCAATTAGAAGAAGCACACAGAGAGATTTGCTAGTGTCTCCCTCACAACTTTAATCAAAATATTTCTCTTTTGCAAGGAGCTCATTTGTAGGAAATATAACAAGCTGGTGTCACCTCGATTCTCCAGGGTTAGAGTCGTGACATGAGAGCCCGCCAGCACTTCATGCTCCAGTTTCAGCCTCCTATTTCCTCGTCGCCTTGAGTAGACAAGGCTGTCACATAGAAGATGAAATATATTTGCAAATTAATTAACTTTGTCCAGCAACTGGAGAATTAGATTTCTGTTAAGGGTTCTGTCTGAGTGATGGATTCTTAAGACATTGAAAGAATTAAATACCATTTTATTCATGAAACTTTTTCACTAGGAGAATCACACAGTTATCCTTGTTCCACTTCTTTCATCCACCTTTCATTTATTTCCACATTTCACCTACAAAGCCAGCACAATTTGCTTTGGTGGATGACGAGACTTCTGAGGATTTTTAATCTCTGTGAACTCCTTATCAATTCACTATAAAACCAAGACGCTAATAAACATTAGGTTCAAGAAAAGTGGGAGGCAGCTGCATTAGAACAGCAGTTTGTAAGGATTTTCTTTCCTTGATTAGACTTTTGTTCTGATTTTAAAATGCAGAAGCAGGAAACCAGCAGAATATAAACTAGAGACAAGGGTTTGCTAAAACTTTAATATACAGTATAAGCCTATTAAGAGATTTTTGCAATTAAAAATCTCAGAAAGGGAAGAATCATTTCTGGTTGTCTCTTGGCCAGCATAAAAGTACAGCTATATACAAGTTAGATCAAACTTTTATTCACTTTGAATTTAAAGCAATATGCACGAAGCACCATTTTAATTACACTGCCATACATAGTTTTAGGGCTCTGTTGCTCTAATGAAATTAGGTTAAATTTGAAGAAATTCTTTCAAGAATACTTCTTTTTTGTGATTATGGCTAAAAATATGGTCCTTCTCTCTTTCTTTATTCTCCCACTCTCTACCAATAAATATCAGATAGTGAATGTGCAAAAGTAATATGACTTTGTCTATTATCTTTAATTATTAATAATTTGTTCCTGACAAATGAATAAGTAAGCATATATTCACTGAAGAACTCTATTTGAAACTGTAAATACTTACATGTGAGTCATTTATGAACATACAAAACATATTCAGGGTGAAGAACAAAAATTAAAATCTCTGTGCATGCATTAATTTTAATTTATGTTTTTAGGATCAAAATTTAAAAGTTAGGGGCTGGAGTAATAGCACAGCAGGGAGGGCATTTGCGTTGCACGCGGCTGACCCGGGTTTGATTCCCAGTATCCCATATGGTCCTCTGAGCACTGCCAGAAGTGATTCCTGAGTGCAGAGCCAGGAGTAACCCCTGTGCATTGCCGGGTGTGATCCAAAAAGCAAAAAAAAAAATAAATAAATAAATAAAAGTTATATAACTGTCTTAGTTTTATATGACTTGCTAAATAAAAATAAATTTGTGATCCTTGAGGATGAATTGGATATATATATGTATATATATTTTAATATTTTAAACTTTGTATGTAAGGACTAAACAAGCGGCCAAATTTCTGTGAACATTCAACAATAATGATGAGTGAAAATACCATGACAGTATGTCTTAGGGAGGAGTCTACACAAATGGCAGCAATATTTTTCCCTAATATTATGAAGTATTTTTCAAATATAAGGAATACCCAGTACATGAATTCTTCCTCTTTTTTTTGTAGGAGTACTGCTATTTATTCAGCCACTGATTAGCTGATTGAATTGGACATGAACTCCACCTTAATTTTTTTTTAAATTTTTATATTTATTTATTGCATCACTGTGAGAAAAGTTACTAAGCTTTCAGGTTTAAGTCTCGGTCATACAATGATCAAACACCGCTCCCTTCACCAGTACTCATTTTTCACCACCAAGAACCCCAGTATACCCCCCTCACACCCCTCCAAATGCCTGTGAGGCAGATGATTTCTACTTAACTCTTCTCTACATTGAATACATTCATTATTCCAACAAAAGGTGCACCATTATTGTTAAGAATTTCCCCCCCAAACAATCAGAATTGCTGAAAAAGCATTGTGAACTACTTTGTTTTCTATAGCTGGTTTTGAGAATCATATACTGTCACGCGGCCACGATTTTGGATTTCTGCAAAGAGCCAGATAATTACGAGATTGGTTTCTGTGTGTCTGGTGTAATGGCCGTGCCTGAGAGCCACTCCTGGGGAGTAACTCGTGACCTCGGTAGGGCGTGAAGGATGTGCTGGTACCGCCCCCCTTACCATGAGACTGCAGTTGCCCCATCACCGCCAGCTTGTACCTGGCTTTCCTATAAACTCTGAGGCGGCCACCTTGCTGCCAGGGGAGAAAAAGGCGGAAAGGAGCAACACCCTTTCCTTCCTGGGGAGACATGGCACCACAGTTTTTATGCATGGTCCATTTACTTTTCTTCTGTAAGCTGCTGGGCTTAAGCTGAATCTCTTAGCATTATGCTAGTCAATGATATTTAGATTAAATAATATGAAGAGTTGCCTATCACTTCTTAAGTTTTCTCAGAGAAGAACTTGGGAAATCTTGTAGCTTCTCTATATGTAAATCAAATGAGATCACTAATAAGTGATAAGCTTTAACATCCTGAATAATGGTGATTTAGAGAAATTTTTTTCTGTGTACATGTAGAATTTTGTTTTGGTGACAGCAGAAGAGATACACTGCAGGAAACATCACCTCTGGGAATATGAATGACACTTTTAATCAGTCATGAACATGTTAAGGATTATCTTAAAAGTATTATTTGATTCTTATTGTATTCCCGCTAGCCCTGCACTGTAGCACTGTCCTCTCATTGTTCATTGATTTGTTCGAGTGGGCACCAGTAATGTCTCCACTGTGAGACTTGTTAGTATTTCCACTTAGTAAAACAATACTTTGCCACTTTATATCTTTTTGCTAACTTTATATTTTAAAAGACTTTGTTATAAAATTATTAAAATATTGTTTTTATAAATAGACCACCCTACCTCATCTTTCCAAAAAGTGGCAATTAACTCATAATTATAGTCACTTAATCACTTAATCACTTAACTTCCCGTTAGTCGTCGATTTGCTCGAGCGGGCGCCAGTAACGTCTCCATTTGTCCCTGTCGCGTGCTAGTGTAGCCCAATGGCATCTCTTCGCTCCGGGAACATGGAGGGCCTCAAACCGATCGTTCATGACCTTGACAAAGAAGTCTGACCATCTGGTAGGTGGGCGGCCACGCGGTCTCTTGACATCCCGTGGAATCCAATCAGTAACAGCTCTAGTCCAACGGTCGTCTTTAAATCTCATTACGTGACCAGCCCATCTGATTTTCGACACCTTGGCAAATGAGACAGCGTCCCTGATCCTTGATCGTCGACGGATGTCAGAACTCCGGATTCGTTCTCTCATTTGAGTGAAACGTGATATTCCAAGCATAGCTCTTTCTATTCTTCTTTGGGAGACCTGAATGGCGTTCTCATCTTGTTTGCGTAGGGCCCAGGTCTCTGAGGCATATGTTAATGCAGGAAGAACAGTGGAATCAAAGAGATGTGCCCGGAGCCGGAGGTTCTTCGTCCTCTTAGCTATTGCTTCGACGTTCTTGAAGGCGTTCCAAGCCGCTCTCTTCCTCCTGCGCAGCTCGGGTGCCAGGTCATTTGTCATGTTGACCTCTCGACCTAGGTACACATAGCTGTTGCATTCGGAGATGGTCGTTCCATTGAGAGCGAATGGGGCGTCAGGAACAAGGCTATTTCTCATAAACATTGTCTTCGTAAGATTCAGCTGTAGTCCTACCTTTCCACACTCACGGTCAAAGTCGGCCAGCATTTGTGCCGCTTGGCTGATGTTTGGTGTTATTAAAACAATGTCATCAGCAAAGCGGAGGTGGTGTAGTTGCCGACCATCTATCTTCACTCCCATTCCTTCCCATTCCAGTCGTCGCATGATGTTCTCGAGGGTGGCACTGAAGAGTTTCGGTGAAATGGTATCACCCTGCCGCACCCCTCTCTTGACATCAACGATCACTTCTTTGTAGAATGGTGAGATCCTGGTAGTGAATCCGCAATACAGCTCACGGAGGATCCTGATGTATTGGGCTTGTATGCCCTGATTGGCTAGGGCTTCAATGACCGCTTCCGTCTCAACAGAATCAAAGGCCTTCTTTAAATCAATGAACGTTAAGCAGAGCGGCATCTTGAACTCCCGAGAAACCTCAATGAGTTTGGTTATCGTGTGGATATGGTCGATGGTGCTGAATCCTTTGCGGAACCCTGCTTGCTCACATGGTTGTCCTTCATCTAGTGTTCTGCCAATCCTATTCAGGATGACTCGAGTGAACAACTTGTAGATGACAGACAATAGGCAGATCGGGCGATAGTTGCCAATGTCATGGATGTCTCCCTTCTTGAACAGTAGTACGGTCCTGCTGGTTTTCCATTGAGATGGAACCTTGCATTCAGACAGGTAGCGAGTGAAGAGCCGAGCCAGTGTATTGATGAGTACTGACGGCAGGTTCTTCAGGTGTTCAGGTCTGACCTTGTCTGGGCCGGGTGCTGTTTGCTTCTTTACTGACGAAATGGCGTGTCGGATTTCGGAAGGGAGAACGTTGGGAACGACATACCCATCCTGTGGAATTTGGTATGTTGGCAAGTGGACATGGCTATCGAAGAGATTTGAGTAGAAGTCATGGATAATCTTCTCCATTGCCGTTCTGGAGGATGTGATGGATCCATCAGGACGTCGGAGGGCAGTCATCTTGGTCTTATAGTTGGCGAAGGACAGGCGGGCGTTACGAATACTTTTCCTGGCTTCTGCCGCATCTACCAGTACTTCTGCTCTTCTCTCTTTGAGGTCTTCCTTGATCGCATCTCTGCACTGCTTTGCAAGCTCGGACGTTAGCTTGCGGTTGCCTGAGGCATGCGCCAAACCACGCTGGCGAATTAGCTCAAGAGTTTTCGAAGATAGGCGACTTTTTGTGGCTATCTCTCTCTTGGCGTTCCTCGCACATTCATGGAGGTGCTGAACCAGTCGATCGTATTCCTCGTCAATGTTGTCAACAATGGCATCTTCCCATGTTGCCGCAATAGTACCAAAGAGTTCCCAGTTGGTGGTCGTTCTGGGAGTTCTCTTTTTGAACTTTGCAGCCCTTTCTCCCCGCTCTGTGAAGTAGAATTTTGCACGAAGGAGACGGTGGTCCGATCCCGTTAGAAATTTTGGGACAACAGCGACATCAGTCAGGCAAAACCGTCGATTGAATATGATGTGGTCTATTTCATTGTGGAATCGTCCACCGGGAGACTCCCATGTCCATCGTTTAGATTCTGCCTTCTGGAACTGTGAGTTACCATGAATGGTCTTGGTCGACATGATGAACTCAGACAGTCTCTCACCCTGTTCGTTCCATTCTAGGCCATGGGTTCCGATGTGAAGTTCTTCAGCTGATCTTCTCGGTCCACTAACTACAACTGGTCTCATTCACCTGACCCTGAAGGCTTCACCGACATGGCAGCACTGAGAAGGATGAGAAAGGAGAGGCCGACAAAATCTCAAGGCCGACCTAGGCTGCCACAACGAAGGAAGACAAAAATGATCGTCTGTACTTTCAATGCACGTACGCTAGCATCAGATGCATCCATCGAGGACCTGATGGTACAAGCGCGAATGATCAAGTACGACATCATTGGTCTGACCGAGACAAGAAGACACGAATCTCACCATGCCGTTTTCGACACTGGAGAAGAATTGTTCCTCGGAACATGCGATAAAAGAGGTGTTGGAGGTGTCGGTGTCCTTATCAACACAAACTTGGCCAAGAGCATTGATTCATTCGAATGCCTAACAACCCGAATCGGACGTTTACATTTGAATAGATGTGGCTCACTGCCTGCAGTTTCTATCTTCGTTGTCTACGCACCAACATCTCATTATGATGAAAGAGAAATCGAGAAGTTCTACATGGAGCTAGAGAAATTCTATAAAGAAGACCACACCTTCTACAAGATCATTGTGGGTGATTTTAATGCCATAATTATAGTAGTTTCAAATAATAATAGGCTACATGTAATAATGACACTGATCTTGCTTATGTATTCCCTCATTGGAAAGGAGACTTCTCTTTCTCTTCATCCAATTATTATAGCTAAACCTTGATATTTAGTGTGACTAGAGAACCGGAATATAAAATTTAGGTAAGTTCCTACCAGAGGGGATAAACAAAAGGAGAAATGATCCCTTTCAACTGGCAGATTGTAGAAAGGAAAGTAGGGTGGTTAGAGAATTGAATATATATGTTCGAAAGGTTGAAACAATCACACCTTTTCCTTATTTATTTGTCTGGAATGATAAAGCTGTATTGGGGGACCCTGGTTCAGTTTGGGGAGGGGTGTTGGTGGTCTGTGGAGAAAATTATCTAGAGAGGTGATCCACTGTCTGCCTTTATCTTGTGTGCTGCATTCAATGTTTCTGTAGTCCTATTGAATTAACATGAGAGATCTGATAGGACAAATTCATTTTCAGAGATCCAGACTTGAAATTAGAAGGTAGATCATTTGAACCATGTTCTAGAGATTGTGGTTGGCACATCACTACCTAAAGCCATGCAAGATCAATGGGTACCTTTGCAGTCATCAGTTCCAAAGTTCAAACTAAGTCATCCAACCCACTAGGGCAATAAAGGAGTTCTATTATTAACACCCAGGTCCCAAAGCAAGGTTCCCATCTGCCCCATTTCATTTGCACATATGACATATTTTCTGTTTCTTTCCCCAGCAGACAGCATGATTAGCAACTGCACAGGAAAGTAATGCAAAGTTTGAATACCACTGTTTATCTAAATGACATCTGGTTATGCCAAAAAGACTAGACTTGAGGTGACAAAGATTAGTGGTTTATCATCTCCCTACTCCACTTTAACTTAAGTTTACTGGACAAATAGAGGACTGGTGCCAATAGCATTATTACAAAAAATAGAAGGAATATCATTTACTGTCATTGAGTAATAATGTGGAATTTTCCAGATCAATTTAACACAAATATACATTAAGCTCTTTGTGTAAATTTTCCTTACTACTAATACCCTTACCCCTTAAAATTCCTTGAACAAAATCCCTTTAAGTTTCTAAAAGTTCATCAACATTCCTTTATCACGGCTGAGTAAATCACCCACTGCCATATGTTCAAAAATCAAGAAGTAAAGCTCCATCACAGCCTCCTCTCCCCCGCTCTCATTCGGAATAGCAGAAAGGTAAGACACACTGTGTTCAGAATCACAAGTATCTTGTTATCCCTAAAAATTAACTTTCTCTTAGAAGCCACATCATTTTCTCGTAAGAGCCAGTATAAATTTTACTTCTTCTCTTTTCCTTCTACACTACGGTTTTGTTTCTTCTCCCTTAACCCTTCCCTCCCAACTCAAAGCATAAACTTTAATGATAAAATTTCACGCTCAACTGCCTTCTTTATAGCCACTTAAGAAGCATCAATGAGTTTACTTACCTACTCCTAGGATTGCTGCCTATTTGTTATTACATGTAGGTGGTAATGGCCAGCCAGGCACTAAGCGGCAGGTCCCTAGACTCTGGTGTTTGCTCTTTCAAGTAAACAATTGTTTATTTCTACTTACAAAGATTAAGAGATTGCAATTTACTTGGTTCTATTGTGTACGATAGCACTGCACTGTATCACTGTCCTCCCATTGTTCACTGATTTGTTCAAGCGGGCCCAGTAACATCTCCATTGTGAGACTTTGTTGTTACTGTGCTTGACATATCGAATACTTCACGGGGAGCTTGCCAGGCTTTGCTGTGCAGGCGAGATACTCTCGGTAGCTTGCCAGGCTCCCCAAGAGGGGTGGAAGAATCAAACTCGGGCCAGCTGGGTTGGCCACGTGCAAGGCAAACGCCCTACCCGGTGTGCTATCGCTCTAGCCATTGTGTAGGGTATAATTTAAAATTCTTTCAGATTTTCATTTATTCACTTGATCTAAATCACAGTCTTTCTTTTCTTTTTCATTAATCTCTCTTTCTCTCTCCCCACCACTAATTAAATTTCAATGATTCTTAGTTTCGGTATGCTGATATTTTTGAGACAAGTGCACTTGGGGGTGGGGGATTAGGCATCACTCCTGGGAGTGCGTGGGGTCCAGGGTTCTTAGATAAAATCTAGGACTCATCTGTGAATGTATTCTCCAAACCTTTGAAATATCTCCCCAGCCTCAACTCTTGTGCACTCTCGCCTACATTTTTTGTTATAACTCTTACATTCCAAACATAAGAAACCTTTATAACTCTGGATTATATGAATACCATGTGGTTGTTTTTAGTTCTTTTATTTTCTCCAATTCCTCAACAGTATTAAAAAGGGCATGCAATAAACCTCACATTCAAATGCAAATACAAGTATATCCCACTGACATTAAACTACAGAAGAGAACTTTCTATCACAAATTACAATATTTGTTTGCTTTCTGTTTCTTTAGGCTATAATTGGTGGTGTTCAGGGCTCACCCCTGGCTCTGATAAGGGCTCACTCCCAATGGGGCTCACTCCTAACAGGGGTCAAACCCAGGCTAGCCACTTGAAAGACAAGAATCCCACCCACTATATTATTGCTCTGATCCTATACTTGTATTTTAACTTTATTTTAAATTTAAATTTTTAAATTTATTGAATACACTTATTCATGGCTGGAGCAATAGCATAGCAGGTAGGGGGTTTGCCTTAAAAGTGGCAGATTGGGGTTTGATTCCTCTGCCCCTCTAGGAGAGTCCGGCAAGCTACCTAGAGTATCTCACCCACAGAGCAAAGCCTGGCAAGTTACCTGTAACGTATTCAATATGCCAAAAACAGTAACAACAAGTCTCACAATTTGTTATGAGAGCAAATCGATGAACAACAGGAGGACAGTGCTACACTTATTCATAACTGAAAATTGAAGACTAAAAATAAGTCAATTGCTTTATATAGCTAACTTCATGGTTTAAAACTAGTAGGATTGGGGCTGGATCCATAGTACAGTGGGTAGGGTGTTTGCCTTGGCCCTCTGACAATCTGGGTTCGATTCCCAGCATCCCATATGGCCCTCCGACCACCACCTGGAGTAATTCCT
Organism: Sorex fumeus; assembly: GCF_029834395.1. Lineage (NCBI taxonomy): Eukaryota > Metazoa > Chordata > Mammalia > Eulipotyphla > Soricidae > Sorex > Sorex fumeus. Next base: position 6,407,443 of record NW_026606322.1, on the reverse strand, counting down.
AAGTGCAGAGACAGGAGTAACCCCCGTGCATCGCCAGGTGTGACCCCAAAAGCAAGAAAACAAACAAGCAAACAAACAAACAAAAAAACTAGTAGAATTAAGAATAGAGATTGAGACTAACTTTTATCAATAATCGAATGACCTTGAACAGCTCAATTAACTTCTCTGGTTCTGAGTTTCCTCTTAAGTTGAGCAGGCATGACTTTATCAACAATTTCTTCCTAAGAGTGTAGAGCATTAAATGAGAAAGAAAAAGGAAATAAAATTCTTCAAACAACAAAAAGTGTATAAGGCTTTTTGATCACTGTCACTGTCCTTCAGTTGTTCATCGATTTGCTCAAGCGAGCCCAGTAATGTCTCCATTTTGAGACTTGTTGTTACTGTGTTTGGCATATTGAATATGTTACAAAGAGCTTGCCAGGCTTTGCCACATGGGCAAGATACTCTCGGTAGCTTGCTGGGCTCTCTGAGAGGGGTGGAGTAATCAAACCTGGCTCGGCCATGCTGGCTGCATGCAAGGCAAACACCCTACCACTATACTATCGCTCCATCCCCAAGGTTTTTTGATCATAACATTCTTAAGAAAAAGCAAGAACCTACCAAGACTAAATTATAAATTCAAGAAGTCAATTTCTTCCTAGTATCAAAGCAAGAATGATTTTGTTCTGCCTTTCATTTCTGCCTGTGACCTGATGTGACATAGTTTTCATCACGGTGCTTAGACAATGTTGCCATATTGGTAAAAATAAATGAAAGATCTGAACGTCTTAAATTGAATAAATATGTCTCAAATGAAGCCTAGTTCACAGATACCATAAATTTTGTGTTATAGTTATCCTATGTTCTTTCCATTGTTGCCATATATAATTGATTTAATATATATTATTAAAGCAACTATAATAAATCAATTTAGTGGTAGCCCCTATTTGAGACAAAAGAAGCAAAAGTTTCAGTGTCTTTATTTTCTTGCTTTTGTTTTGGGCCATACCCATCAGTTCTCAGGCCATGCCCATCTCATCAGTTACTCTTGGCTTGGTGCCAAGGGCCCGTCCCTGGCAGTGCTTGGGGCCTATACGTGTTGCTGGGGATCACCATGGGAATTAGTCATATCTACTGCCAGTGCCTTCTCTGCTGTACTGTCTCTCTGGCCCTTTCAGTTTCTATTTTCAATGACTCTACGTGCAGTAAACAATTATAACAAATACAGCTGGCAACATAGCTTACTAGTAGAGTGAAGGAAATGCCTGACTTATGTAAGGGTCTGGGTATAAGTATAAAATCATGGTAACTTGTACGCTTTTCTTCCCGTAGACCATTGGTAACAAAAACAAAAATCTCAAAGATTTAAGTAACTTAAATGACCATCTACTATCTGATTTCCCTAGGGGCTATCTCTAGGGAAATAGCCTGGCAAGCTCCCTGTGGTGTATTCGATATGTCAAAAACAGTAACAAGTCTCACAATGGAGACATTGCTAGTGCCAACTCAAGCAAATCAATGAACAACAGGTGGACAGTACTACAGTGCTACAGGGACTTTCTCTAGTACAGCAGATATGGCTATTACCACAATGTTTGGGGGTCATACCTGGCTGTGTTTAGGCTTACACCTGGCTCTGCACCCAAGAATCACTTCTGGAGGGGCTTGAAGTACCATATCTGGTGTCACAGATTGAAACTTGCTACATGCAAGGCAAGTTCCTGCTGCACTATATTGTCTTCTGTGTATCTGTCTGCTCCCAAGAATATGATTTAACTCATAAAACAGCATCACTTTTAACTGACTACGCTGAATAAAAGTTTCCCTTACATTAAACTTTCCCGGTACAATATTCTCTCCATCTGTAATTCTATCCTCCTTGACTTTACATTTAACTGTTTTATTGTGAATCCAGTAAATTAATTGACTGTTAGGAAAAAGCTAAGATAGTAATGGGAGGGGAGATCTTGATCTGAGCTCAGGAGAATGCCCACCACTAAAATAATTAGAAAAACAAACCACTATCCAAACACAGTGAAGAATTCAACATAAAGGGTTGAAACTCAGAAGTTCATTCTTGGTGTCAGAATTCCTTACACTTTGGAAAGAGCCCATTGCAAAAACCAGTACTCCCATTAGAATCCAGTACTAGATATAAAACAGTAAAGGTGGCAGCACTTCTGCAAATGCATCTGGCCTATAAGCCTTCCTTGTGAAAGTGGGGAGACAGTAAATACTTGTGGAAGTCTAGAAATAGTTAAGAAAGTAATTTTTGGCATTAAGAAGTATTATTAAAGTATTAATGCAATTATCATTACAGTATGAATATAATATATAACCCCTGAGTTTTGCAATAGACCTGTATTTTTACACACCAGGGGATAATTAGGTTGTGAATATGGCCCAGTGATTTCAATAAACTTAGTTAATGAGTCACAGGTGTGCATGTAAAGGACTGACAAATCCAGATATGCAACGCTCTCAAGAGAGGAGGCAAAGAAGTCATGTCTCTTACGCCAGCTTTAATCCAATGAGAAGTGCTGAATTGTACAATGGTACATGAATTTTCAGTAATAATGACCAAAATCTCTAGACTCAGGATAAACTGAGATAAGTATGAAATTTTTTTAATTCACAGTAAAGTGAAACGTTTACTGATTCATGGAGCAAGATATTGCCTCAATCAAACCACAAATATAAGAATTACTACTCTATTTTTATCAATATTCTGTTTTTCAAATCATTCTTGAATTGTTTTGGCAATTTCTTCAATCATTCAAAAGGCTTCTCTGAGATGATTTTTTCTCCTAGAGCATGAAATTTTTACCTTCTAAAGGGGCACATAAGTGTTATTAGGTTCTAAAGACTATGAAAAACTCATCTCTTTGCCCTAAATGATTTTGTCCCCTTCATAAAATAAAAGGAAAGATGTTGAAAACTATAGCTTGGCAAAAAGAAAAGAAAAGAAAAGAAAGATTGCAAACAATGGTTTTTCTTCCCAGAGTGAATTAAAGAAAATAAATGTTTTGAATGTATTAAGGATGTTATTATTACTTGTCCCAATATTTTACCTTAAAATTTATCAACAACCTGATTTTATAAGATATTTTACATTCCCTGGTGAATTTTAATGTTATATAAATTAGAGAAATCCATATAATAGAACTCAAACCATAAAATAATTTTGATTTTATGTCCGGTTTTCTTAGTATATTTGTCACTGAGACTAAAATATGTAAATGTTATTATACTGAACTTTATATGTAATGCTATATTCATATGTGTATATAAGAGTATGGCTGGAGTGATAGCACAGTAGGTAGTGTTTGCCTTGCACGCGGCTGATCCAGGTTTGATTCTTCCGTCCCTCTAGGAGAGCCCGGCAAGCTATCGAGAGTATCCCACCTGCACAGCAGAGCCTGGCAAGCTTCCTACAGCATATTCGATATGTCAAAAACAGTAATAACAAGTCTCACAATGGAGACATTACTGGTGCCTGCTGGAGCAAATCGATGAACAACGGGAGGTCAGTGCTACAGTGTATAAGAAGACACTCACAAAATCCTTAACATATATAAGAATATATGTACAAAAGTTGGTATTTAAACTTATTTTAAATTCTTTGTTGATTCCACAATATGATGAGTTTGTGACTCCATTATGTGTCGGGGTAAAATAGGTTGTGTCTAATCAAGGAGAGATAGTGGAGTTTCAGCTTTATAAGAATGGCCACCAACGATTGAGTGCTTAACAAGTGCCAAACAAAATATTGTTTCCAAATCTCGCCTTATTGAAACTTCAAGGTGACTCTAAGAAATGAATACTGACACCAATTTACAAAAGACTAATTGAGGATAAAATATTTAAGCAGAAATGAGGATATCCAGCAAATAGAGTTGGAACCATATTTCAATTCCAGGATCTCTGACTGAAAAATCCATGTTTTTTTTTTTTTTTTTTTTTTTTTTTTTTTTTTTTTTTTGCTTTTTGGGTCACACCTGGCAATGCACAGGGGTTACTCCTGGCGGTGCTCAGGGGACCATATGGGATGCTGGGAATCGAACCCGAGTCAGTCGCATGCAAGGCAAACGCCCTACCCGCTGTGCTATCTCACCAGCCCCAAAATCGATGTTTTTACCTCCCCTCTAGCCATTGAAGATTGTATTATTTTGCTTCAGCACTTTATCCTTCCTGTGCTGCTGAAGTAGGTATTTCATTAGGAAATAGGAAGTACCACGGTAAAGAACTTCAGGAAGCAGTAGAAACAAAGAATTTTTTGTGAGTTATCCTATGCTGCTCCACATCCCCAAGATAAAGGTCTTACTGATAGCTTAGATCAAGAACCCATTCAAACACTCATCAAGAGAAAATTCCACAAGAATAAATGCCCTTATAAAGTATCAATGAGGACTAGCAGAACTCAAATTTGTTTTACCTTGACAACTTGTCAGCAAAGCTAACAGAAAATTTTCAAGCCAAGACAATTTGGAGCTGGTCTACATAATTTGTAAAACAGCCCCTACACCCTCAAATCAGGTGCCATATGCATCTCTATTCTGGATGTGCAATCTATTCCCTTTATTGGGGCACTTCATTCTAGAAAGGCCCAGAATCCTACAATTCATTCTGGGGTTGCCAGCATGTTCTAACTTAGAGTAAATAATTTGTTTCCTCTATGTATGACATTCTCATCTTTCTCTCCTCTATTGTATTTCCTAAGTAAAATATTTACCTCACTATTTATCTTTTAAAATTCCTTTCTTCCCCAAACAATAAACCTAGGAAGCATGAGTGGAGATTGGGGCTGATCCTTCCTCATACTGTTAAGAGCATAGGTTCACTTTGGTCTGAGAACCACGGCTCTGCAAAATTTCAGGTGGAAGATATCAGTTTCCATGCTATGGATTAATTGAGTCTCGGGTGTCTTCATGAGAGCCTTAGTGAAACTGTCAGTACATTAATATTTGCACCAATGTATGCAGACTTTTTCAGTCCTGACCATCTTCATTACATGCCACACAAACACTATTTTGGTAAGTCAAGCAAGAAGATGTTAGCACCTACTCTCCATTGTATTTCTTACTGTTCAATGCTTCTATCCCCATCTGTTAAATGGGGATAATTCTAATAAGTTCTACTAAATCCATAAATTTAGAGTTAAAAGGACAAAACATCACACACATGAAAGCATACACAATTTAGCACAGTTTTACTATGTTTCATTTACTACTTCCCTAGAGTAAAATGGGAGGATTGCAAGTCTTAAGTCTGTTTTCCTTTGATTAATCTTCATAGGGGACAAACTTCTAACTTTTTTTTCCCCATATTTGAGTAGCAGGTAGTTGTACACATGAGTGGTTACTGGGACATTCTTTGTGACCTACGAGTGTCTGGAATTTTATAAGATAGCTTAAGGCAAATCTCAATAAGGCCTAAGGTTAATAGAGGAGAGCTCTCTCAAAGAAAATAATAAGATTAAAATTCAACTAGAGACACTTATTTTATACTTTAAAAATAGGATTGACTATTTATTGATAATAACATTCTATAATGTATATTATTGTAAATCAACATATGTAGGCTTGGAGATCTCCAAGCCTACTCGGATTGGAGTCGATCATCCTCCACCCAGATCCTCCAAATTCCAGTAGGCGGGGGTCACACCCACCACCTGGCCCCCTGGCGCCCTGTAATCCCATCAACGGCCAAGACTCAGAGACTATAAAATCCAGCTCCCGGACGAGAACAGTGCCCCTGCACCTGGCTGTTCCTCGCCGGGGCCCCTTGGAGGGGAGTGGGTGGAGCTTTCCTCCCCGCCCCAACCAGGGCTCCGGCAGCCAAAGACCTCCAGGACCAGCCACCACCATGCTGAGACCACTCTCCGCGCACATGAAGGTACTGACAGAGGGACAAATCCCGGAACCGCGCGGTCGCGAATGTGACATCTTATCAGGACATCTTTTTATGACATCTTATTATCTCATTCCTACTTTGGACAAACTTGCAGGCTATCGAATGTAGCCTGCCCACAGGGCAGAGTCTGGCAAACTCCCCGTGGCGTACCCAATATGCCAAATACCAGTAACAATGATGGGTCTCATTCTCCTAAAGAGCCTTGAATATAATCTCAGGACTAGGATGAAAGAGACGTTACTGGGGCCTGCTCGAGGCAATCGACAAATAACAGGAAGATGAAATGAAATGAAATGAAAACATATGTAGACACTACAGTAAACTTATAAATAACTTACTATAAAAATACCATTCGTACATAAATTGCAAAAATCAAGTTATGATGGTTAAAAATTGAGATCCCCAAGGATGTCTATCCCTAACTTTTTAGCATAACCACTATGTTCTCTTTCGTGGAACATTTTGGATCTACAAATGCTCCAGCATCTACATTACCCTGCTACACAGCAAGGATTGGGGAGCTTTAGACCATAATTGTCTATTCTATTGGCTAGCCCTCAAGTCACTCTGATTGATACCTATTTTTAATTAAAAAAAATCTGGAAATACTGATGCTGATGATAGATCACTTTTAAAACTTCATCCGTCACATGTTTGTGTCTTATTGTAAATAGAGATCATGGATTCTTTTCACTGTCAGAGAGAAGAGTTGCTATCCAAATCCCTTGGCTCACCCAGCACTTCCTTGCAGCACTTTCCATAACAGGTTATCATAAACATGCTGTTTTCTATTCGCCTCTCTGTTTATTGCCTCTTCTCCTTGAGGGCAAGAACTGTTTCCTCCTTAGTGCCTAATACAAAGGCTCAGCGATGACAGTGAGCCAGATAAAGCCTTAACATCGGTGTGATTCCACAGCAGAGACGGGGAAGATAAAACAGGAAACATACTGGATGCAGGAAGCAGCAAGGCTGTTGATGGACAAAATGCAATGGCTGGGAACTGGAAGGATAGTACAGCAGGAAAGGGAAATCTGACTTCCCTGCTGCTCCCTGTCACCCCTTACGGTCCCCAGAGCCTACCAGCAGTCATCCCTGAGCACAGATCTAAGACTAAACCCTGAGCGTCACAGGATGCTCAGTATATGTCCTCACCCCCCCAAAAAATTACTTCCAGACCATTATTATGTATTCTTGATATCATAATCCATGTGTGATCTAGCGGATACCCCATGTTTGCAAACATGCAACCTGCTCTGCGGGAGACACATGCCAGATGAGTGAGCTATCAAATATTTTCATGTTTTATTACAGTAGCTGCTACACAGCTGTCATTCTGCACAGCTCTCTCCTGGTGGCTGCATTCCAATGGTGGGCAAAGAGGCTTTTAAGTATGCTAAATGTGCTGTACAGTAATTGCTAATTCAGTGTATTTGTATCCACTGGGGTTAGAAGCATTATGAAAATAGACATAGGAAGCAGGTTACCATTAGTAAATGTTCTGATTTGGGAGGGAAAGAAAAAAGAGATGGAGCAGTAGTTTCACCAGAATTGAATTTAGTTCACTTCAGGAAAACACTGTGTTTAGTGATTAAATAGGCAAATAAAATAAATACTAATTCCCAGTATTGATTTAATATGTATTTTGGTGGAGAAGACAATACACATGACTTTTTCACAGGTGTTGATTCTGAGTGACTGGATGAGAGAAAATCCTATTTTGATATATGATTCTGAATAGGACCCATAGATTTATTCATCTGGTTGTATAAAATTTTAAAAATTAGTCATTTCCTTCGGAGCAGAAATTGTTCCCTATTAGATCCTAAGCCCAACTTGGAAGTCACCTGCTTATGCCATGTACCTCAAGTATCTGTGTTTCTCTCTGTCTGAGTTTTATGGCCATAGGAATTTTTTTACCATATGTGGACCAAACCAGTAGTAATGTTGGCTTGTTAATGCTTCTAGAAGTTCCCTTAACTGATGAGAGAAGCAGAATGTGGGGATAAATACTTCATTTTTCTTTGTTTCTTGGTGAGATATTTCTGAGGTATGTTCCACTCTCTCAAAAGGTCTCTAGCACAGCTGAACCACCATAATCACAGCAGTCACATGGACTATTATTAATAGACTCAACTTACACACAAATCTGAGTCTTATCAGAGAGCACCCTAAATTAAGTCTGCTTTATCATTTTGAGGGTAATTGGGGACGGGGTGTTGAGCCAACTGGCTGGTAGTCAGGGATTACTCTTGACTCTATTCTCAGGAATCTTTATGTGGAATGTGGATCAAGCTAGTGTCAGCCATGTGCAAAGCTAGTGCTTTAACCTCAGTACTAACTTGAGTACCTTTTTCATTTTAAGAATTGAAGTAAATATATACCTTAACATATTGTACGTCTATTTAAATAACCCACACTGGCTCCATACCATACTGGTTTCTATTTTCCACGTTTCCAATCTCAGGCATACCATAAATATTCTAAAACTGGGCTCTGAATGCTGTATCTTTGTTTATATCAAACACTGCTGAATATAATATGTTTTCACTAGTCTTCTAATTGCAGATGTTTCTCCTGGTACTAAGTTTTGATTACCAGCATTTCTCATTTGCTAAACTTTCAGGTTACACTTCAGATTATTCTCAACTCTAGACGTTATAGGGAGCATGCCAGCTCACCTCCTGCCCACCACGCTCTGCTCAGGTGATACTGTAAAGCAACATTTCTCAACCTTTCATATATCATGATTCCACCTCTGACCTTGTTCTTTTCTGTGTCCCTTCAACCCAGTCCTGCTGACTGGCCTTTGAAATGCCATGTGCCTCCTCTACACCATTTTATGATTTTCACCTGCAGTCTTGGGTTCCAGGGGGGAAACCTATCAACTGCAGTTGAGAGATGCTGCTTTAAAAAACATGCCTCGCGTATGCCTCAGAACTTGCAACCATGCAAGAATATTTTGATAAATATTTTTAGTCAATAATGCATAATGAAAGGATGCCCAAGTAACTGATATACAAGTTCTGTAAAAATAAAACAAAATAGAACAAAATATAGGAAGTCATGTGATTCTTAGCTAATCAGAGGATGTCTAAAATCTATTTGTGACCCTGCTTTCTTTTCAAAAGTTGCCTTATGAGGGTCATATTTAGCCACAAATGAGTCACACTGGAAAGGAATTGCCACGTATGTGGGAGAAATAAGAGATGGAACCTGAAAATCAGATCTGCATTGTAATGAATAGTAGGCCTCCATCAGGGCAGCAAGCTGAAGATGATGAGGTCCAGATTAAAGGATCTGCAGCTACCAGAAATGGCAAAACAGAAGAAAATTAAATATTCAGAAGACTGTGACAGACAATGATACATGACATGCTCTTTTATTTGATTTTCAAAAACCCTAAATTTCTAAGAATTCAAATCTCCATAGATGAGACAATTAAGCTGTGTCTCATTTTTGGTCACATAAGAGGTGACAGGTACGGTCTATAGAACTATTTGATTCTGCTGCCAGTTCTTTTTCCCACTATAACATTTATTTCATATTCAAAATCAATAGTTAAGTCCGAAAGAATTAGTTTCATAATGTGTACAAGTATCAAAAATCCATTAGTTATACTTTAAGCATGTACAACTTTCCAGTTTTTTTTTCCAGTAAATTTGGGGAAAGAGAAAACTGAGCAAACACATTTGCTAGGTGAAGGTGTGTCTTTACAAAGTACCCACCTATCTGCCCTCTTATGAAAAGGAACTAACTTGAGAGGATAGGAAAACCACAGTTGCAAAAACAGTAGGTAGACACACCTCAAAAACTGAGTTCTGACAGATGGAGGAAACAAATGCAACTAACTTCTTTGACTAACAGATTATGTTTGGAGAAATATCCACTTTCTCACATAACAGTAAGCTCTAGTGGGCAAGGGGATGCTGAGGTGACAGGGAAGGTACTCAGAAAGGCCCCTTAGAGCAGGTAAGTGGGCATGAAAGTGATGCATCAGCACATGAGCTTCACTCAAGGAAAGTAAATGTAAGGGAATATGTTCTGGGGGAAATAATCCAAAGTGCAAAATTATGGGCTCCAAACCATCATCGACAATCCGTAAACCTATAAGTGCATAATTCACTGAAGACAATGACTGGAAATGCTGCTTGGGCCAAGAGACACATGAAATACTCTGCTTCCTCGTCGCGTTCTGTAAAACAGAACTGAAAGCATTTCCCCACTTTGCACTGGGAACAAAGCTAAACAAAACAGTTGAACTACACACAGGACCATCATATATCTGTTTATCTTTCTCTAGAACACAGACTGGAGGCTGAAAGAAATGTAAACTAGTGATCATGAGCAGGGTAAATGGGTTCTCCCAAAAGATGATGAGATCACTTAATTTCCTTCTTGATAGAATGACAGCTGTGCAAAGAGATGATGAAAGTGGACTATCCCCTAAATTAATACATTTAAATAATAACTTAAAACAAATAGTTTAAGTACCTAAGTTTCTGTGACATTAAAAGTGTTTTAAATTTACACTCTTGCTCAGAGAACCATATGCATTACAAAAACCTACTGCATCCAATAGACACACATTTAAGTATTTTTTACTTAATAAGACAGTTATTTACTGAATGATGATTATATTCCAGCTACTGACACAATATTCAAATTAAGTGTCAGGATATTGTGGTAAAGAGACTTTCCTCTGAAAGGTTCAACATATTTGAGGTAAGCAATTAATTAAAGGGTTCTCAGAAAATAATGATTATTGGGAAATAACTACTATAGTAATTTGAGGTGAAGAGAAGTAAAATGTTCTATATATTATTTGGTCTTGGGTAGGCTTTATTTTTAATATTGTCTTTCCTTTTCATATTTCTTTTCATCTAACTGCATGCTCTCTTGAAATGGAATAATAAAAGTACTGAACACTGGATTCAAGCAAAATTAAAAGCGAATATTGAGCATGCCAAAACATTTTTGTACAATGTTATTCATATGCTGATTTCCTATTCTTATAGCTTCCAACATATATAAATTTACACTTGCATGCTATTTTCCTTTCTGGTAAATGCTTACTATAATATATAGTATTTATTTCTTAAGTGCAAAGTACATTTTGTTTCAGGCTGATAATACTAGAGTTTGGAGACTTTTCAGTACTTAATGTTCAACTCTGACCTTGCAACAACATGCAACACTGAGTTTAATAATATACTCTGCTTTTATGTGCTCTGTATTGCCATAAATCCAATTGTGCTTCATTAACTACACTGAATACTCTAGATAAAAAATAATTTCTTTAAACTTGTAGTAGTAGTCATCCTAGGAACTCTATCTCCAAAATAAAGTACAACATTTTTCTAGGCTAAAATTAAGGCTAAAATGATTAAGGATAGCTGTTGCAGAAAATTCCAGGCTGATCAAAAAAATTTCTATTGAAATGTTTGTGCTAACCAAAAATGCCTATACCATATTGGTCCCCTATTCATTTTGTTTTGTTTTTCATCCTTACAGTGGTGCTCAGGGTTTATACCTGGCTCTGTGCTCAGGGATCACTCCTAGTGTTGCCCAGAGAACCTTATGTGATGCCAGGGACTGAACTGGAGTCGGTCAGATTCGAGACTAGGGACTTCATCTCTGGACTACCTCTCAGAACCCACAAAATGCATACCTTTGAGAAGTTTAATCAGAATGGACTTATTTCATGAATAGTACCACTTCTGTTTTGGTTTGTCTTGAGGCCTTATTTTCTGCAGTGCTGGGGATTGTGCCAGGGTTGGCTTGTTTCAAGGCAGGCACCCTATCCCTGTACGCTCTCTCTCCCTTTGGCCCTGAAGTATTTTAATAATACAAATAAAACAGTATGATGATAGCAATATATAATAGTTTATTATTTCTCATAACTTTTGTATTATTTTTTGTCAATATATTAGGTAACAATGATGCATAAAAAACATCTGTATCAAATTAAGAGAATTTTAAAATACTTGTGTAGGATTTTTTACAATTTTTCAAGAGAATTCGGATCATGTTACAGCTTAGATAACTCACATAATATATGTGAATATTATATATACATATATAATTACATATGTGTGTATATGTGTGTGTGTGTATGTGTGTGTGTGTGTGTGTGTGTGTATAAAACTGTAGCTCTGTCCTCCCATTGTTCATCTATTTGCTCCGGAAGACACCAGTAACGTCTCCATTGTTAGACTTGTTACCATTTTTGGCATATTGAATACACCATGGTAGCTTGCCAGGTTCTACCCTGTGGGCGGGATACTCTTGGGAGCTTGCTGGACTCTCCAAGAGGAATGGAGGAATCAAACCTGGGTCGGCCTTGTGCAAGGCAAATGCCCTACCTGCTGTGCTATCACTCCAGCCTGGCGTGTTTGTATATATATTTATATATAAATATATGTATGTATATATAAATATATGTATGTATATTCATATATATTATAATGTTATAAATACTTATATAAATTTATGTATATCATATATATAATCCTTTCTGTTCATTATGAATTTCTGGTGGCAGGTATAAATATTAGAGATCCAGTTGTTTTCCTCCTGGGCTTGAAAACAGAATGTGTCTCTTTTTCTTTATCTCTTGAGTGGCCTTGAGTAGGTACCAGAGGACTCTCCTTGTACTCACACACATTCCATCTAAACCAGTCTTTTAAATGCATGAGCCAGCCCTCCAGAGTGCTGAATTTTTCATCTTTTGGTTTCTCATAAGATTATTAATTTACTATGTCAAAAAAGCTTGAAAGATTTGGCTTGAAAGTCCAAATTCCAGACACTCAGTGCAAAGTTTGATCCTGACTCCACAAAATCAAAAACTTCCATTCCAGCTGGCTTGCCTATCATTTAACAGTAATCGAAATAGCAATTAATACAATGTAGTTTTATACTTTTATCTATGATTTTTAAAAAAATTTCAACTATGCAATAACTCTGAAAGTAATCTTGTAGTTCCATTTGATACTCATTCAAATGCTTTTTTTTAAAAAAAAATTATTAACCCTAATCATGGTTTGCTGTCCATCTTCCTGGGTGGCTCAACACTTTCCTCTGAGTACAAAGCATATTTGATTTTCTTCCTGGAACCTGGCTTCAGAGTTGGAATATGACCCACATGGAGACATCAACCATGATCTCAGCATAGGTGATCTTGATTTTATCACCCTATTTAAAACTTTAGAATTCCTGGAGCACAAGGCCATGACAAGGCCCAACCTGTGACAGCATGCTAGTAATCTCTTATACAAGAGCTAATATCTCTAGGGTGAGTTACAACAATCTTCACACACTTTCCTCTCAAGAAAGTTTTTGGATCCTTTTCAGAGGATCATTCATAAAAAGCAATACGAAATAAATTATTTAGGATTTTCCTTTGGGGCAGACTCGGGTGTTGGTAAGAAAATTTGAAATAATGGTGGTGGAAAGGTATAATGGTGGTGGGATTGATGTTGGAATATTGAATGTAATAAATTATTGTGAACAACTATAAAATTTTTAAAAATTATAAAAAATAATAATGCCTTTTTTCTTTCTTTGCTTCAGCCTAACATGTTATTCTTTCTTCTGCCTATACTGTGACAAATCTATCAATTCTCAAGGAAATGCTGAGCCGAGACTCTCTCAAAGAAGAAAGTAGGTGGAAATAGAAATTTCCCCTAATACAAATCACCAAATTAGATATTGCTATTAAGTTTTGCAAACGTAGGAAAGAGAAGTTAGATTATGAAATTGTTTTCTGAATTTAATGAGAAAAATATTAGGGCTTAATTTTATTTCTCCTCATTTCAAAATCTATAAAACATTTAGAATATCAAATAAAGAATGGAAATATGCCCATGTGTCATGGGATATGCATTTAGGTAGTTCTCAAGACTTGTTTTCTCCAGATCAAACACACACACACACACACACACACACACACACACACACAAATAAGCATTTCAAAACCATAGGTAGGGACAGGGTGACAGTATAGCAGGTAAGGGGCTTGTTTGCCTTTCACTGCTGTCCTCAGTCCTATACTCAGCACTCACTGCAGAAGGTCTCTGAGGCCCACAGGAAATGATTCCTGAGCACAGAGCCTGCAGTAACCCCTGAGCACAGTCAGTTGTGGCCCAAACCAGCCTTTCTCCCAAGAATAAATTTAAAATGCAAGTGAACAGTTTTGTTTCCTTTCTAATTTTTGAGAATAAGTTGACATTTTAAAGCACTGAGAGGCCAGAGTAGAAACACAGTCAATAAGGCACTTACCTTGCATGTGGCCAACCTGGGTTTAATCCCTGCCATGATATGTGTTCCTGACCCCTGCCAGAGTGATCACTGAGCACAGAGCCAGGAGTAAGCTCTAAATTTAAAGGGTCACCAAAAAAAAATAAACAAAGCAATGTAGGGGGAAACAAATTGATATGGTTATAGGAGAACCACAGATGGAGATTATAGCTTTTGATTTACTTATACCAAGTACAGTAGCAGCACAGAAGTGAAATAGAGTAATAAGGAAAACTCAGTTTCTTGTACTACTGCTGAAAATAATATGTCAAAAGTGGAATAGTTTATAAACTCTTCACAAGTCCAGAAGTGAAAAAAAAAAACATGTTAAAAGTAGAAAGTCTTGATTGACTGAATTTAATTTCCACAAAATCTCTATGTGTGATAATAAGGTTGCTTTGAAATCAGATATGGGGATATCATATCTTCTTATTTAACTAATATAGAAACATGTATGTAATAATATTATGATTAATAAGCATATACCTTCATAGGACCCATAAGAAGTGTTATTCTGATTCTATTATAAAAAGGTAAAGGCCCTCCCATTGATCGTCGATTTGCTCGAGCGGGCCCAGTAACGTCTCCATTGGAGACTTTGTTGTTACTGTGTCTGGCATATCGAATACTCTCGGTAGCTTGCCGGGCTCTCCGAGAGGGGCGGAGGAATCGAACTCGGGTCGGCCATGTTGGCCGCTTGTAAGGCGAACGCCCTATTATAAAAAGAAAAAAAGAAATTATTTATTTTACTTTAATTTTTTTTTATCTTTGCTCTTACTTTACTATAAAAAGTATGAATAGTGATTCACATATATCTAAATAATACTAAATAATGATATGTATGATCCCAAAATGTTATCCTGAAAAAAATGCAAAAAAAAATAAAATGAATAAAGAATCTTGTGACTTAGCGAAAATAATAACCTAGAAACAAATGGAAGAAGAGCATCTGAACTTTCAGCTTCTATTTCTCATCTATCTTCTCTAACAAGAAATTAAATTTTCCCCATAAAAGGAAGTAGATAAACTTTATAAAATTGAATTAAATTCTGGCAGATGTAGTGGTGGTAAGTTAACTACCTGGGCAATTTAAATGTCTTAAATTTCCAGGCCTAGAAATATTTTATTGCAAGAGTATAAGAAAATATAGGCACTAAATCATAGAGGAGGAACTGAGCCAAAAGTCACAGTGTTAAGAAACAGAAAAAATTAGGAATTGCTGAATTTAATGTTGACTTCTAGAAAAAAAAAACATGATCAAGGTAAAATAATTATAAACCCTTACAAATGAGTATGTTACTAATCATTAAGGAAGTAAACTTATTTCTATTTTTCATAAAACAGCAAATCAGAGGTCTTTAAATTTAATTTTCTCATTTCAGCCAGGCATATAAAAAAGCATATGGGACATATAAAGAGATAATACTTTGGTACCAGTTCACTTTAGATGATTTACTCATCGTTAAATTAGTTGAAACGTTTAATGCTTTTCTACTCTTAAAACATTACATTGATCAATGACAAAATGTAGACAGCAATATTTCCCTGGAGTACTATCCGTGTGTTTAGCTATACTTATATGTCTATTTTCTATATCTAAGTCTAGCTACCAATATATTGAACATGAACACAAAAATAATACTTAATCAATTCTTTGAGAACATAAAACTGACATGAAGACAGAATTAGAAATCAAGCTGATCCTAAAATGGGGATTTTCTTTTTTTCTCAGACATATCTGCGTTTCGATTTGAAACCCTTTCATATATGACTCAAGTTACTAACCTATGAACTAGGTGCTCAGTTTCAAAATATTTGAGAGACAGAGATAGAGATAGACAGAGAAGAAAACAAATGACAATGAAATAACCGATTTATTTGGAGAAAAAAGGAGGGAAAGGGCATATGGTAGCTCAGAGAAGAATGAACTTGTCTCTGTCTAGGGTAGAGGAAGGGGGTAATTTAAAAAAAAAATGGAAAATTTTTTTTAAAAATTAAAGGTAATACTTAGAAACTGAGTTTCCAGTCAAGTGATATTAAGAAAATGATGAAGGCTGAAGGCAGGTGGGTGGATAGAAAAGGCTCCTTATGGCAATGAATTCCTAGGGAGTAGTAAAACCATGTAGCCCTAAGGCTGTACAAACCCACCTTGCAGTTATAGGCAGCAAGATAGCATAAGATCTTTACCCAAGCTAGCCCAGACCAGAGAAAGCTGACCCACCCTCCAAGAGAAGATCCAGCATGAGCAAAGGTCAAGAAAAGGATTTTTCAGAGGACCACTCCCAACTCTACCTCCTCTCCTCCTTGGCAACAATTCTTGAAACGGACTCTTAGCTAGAAATCCCCACATGGGGGATATTGGCGAAACCCTATAAAAGCCACCATGAACAAAGAAAGAGTATGCATATGCTGCCCGAGCCCATGTGCTGCTTGTACCCATGTGGCCGAGCACATGTGGCTCCCTAGCACGTGTGTCATCTACATCTGTGTGTTTTCAAAAGGGACGACCAGATGGGTGTTTTCAAAAGGCCGATGGCTCTCTCTCTCTCTCTGTCTCTCTGTCTCTGTCTCTGTCTGTCTCTCTCTCTCTCTCTTTCTCTCACCACCTGCGTTCAGTGGCCTCAGGCTGCTAGCCCCACCCCCCACCCCAGAAGGCCAGGAGAGATAGGTAGGAGAAGGAAGGAACTAGTTGGTATCAATTATAGTTTATCACGAACTTCACTCTCTCTCTCTCTCTCTCTCTCTCTCTCTCTCTCTCTCTCTCTCTTTCTCTCTCTCCTGAGCCCATCTCACATCTGACTCTCCCCCTCATTTTCCTTCCAGCCTCTGGATCTGACTCTGCCCTCTGGAGCCCGAACCCCCTACAATCTTACAGTCCTCAGGCCAGGTTAGTCTTCCTAACCCCAGCAGTCTCGTTGTTACTTTTGGATCATGACAGCATTTGTCCATGATCATGCCCTCAACTTATAATTGAGTATTATGGCGCTTTGGCCTGACCCATTTCGATGCCAAGGTAGCTCAACTTGCCCTGGGTCCATTCAGTCCCTCATTGGGACTCTGCTTTTGAGGTGCTAGGAAGTAAGGGCAACTGAGTCAAGAAAGCAGATTCCCAGGAGTAAATATTATTCAGAGTCAATCAACTCCCAAGTTACAAAGCATAATATTAACTGTCTTCCTGTGTCCAAGCAGAAAGGACATTGCTTCAAGGTCACAGGCACGGTCCTCCCGTTGTTCATCGATTTGCTCGAGCGGGCCCAGTAACGTTTTCATCATGAGACTTTGTTGTTACTGTGTTTGGCATATCGAATACACCACAGGAAGCTTGCCAGGCTCTCTGAGAGGGGCAGAGGAATCGAACTCGGGTCGGCCATGTTGGCTACTTGCAAGGCAAACGCCCTACCGCTGTGCTATCGCTCCAGCCCTGCTTTAAGGTAAACTATGCAAAAGATGAAGAAAAACAATATTTAACTTACAATACAAGTTCAATGTCCTAAAAGGATCTGATCTTACAGAATCTGATTAGGGAAAAAGGTGATTAACTGGCTGGGGAGGAGAGCACAGAAGAGTCTACAGATAAACAGAGGAATGGAAGTGACTGGGTAGCACTGTGATGGGTGTAACCTGATAAAACTAAGTCCCCTGTGGCAAGGGAGAAAGGACAAACCAATGTTACCCTACATCCATCTCCCCTCTTGAGATGTGTACTGCAACTCTCTCCTCTTTGGAGAAGCCCACATTCTCCCATAGCTTTCCCTCTTTCCATTCTGAAAAACCTCTAAATACAATCTGTTTTGACTTCATTGCTCGCCTACTCCTGAAATTACTTTCATCGAAAAAAGATAAGGACCCTGTAACCTTTAAAGTAAGGCCTAGAGCCAACTTGCCTTTCCCACAAGGAGCAATTCCTTGCTCCAGCCTGAGTTCACGATTCCACAAGAAATTGGGTGGTGGGGATCAACTCCCGTACTGAGAAGACCAAGAGGACATCATGTGTGGCTTCATAGCCACCTCGTGGGGCTGACAGGACTCAAGTTCCATGCCTTGCTGGGGCTCATTGCAGACTTTATCAGTCCTAACTTCCTCAGCGGGTCCTGAGGTGGCAGAAGTGGATCAGGAGAAAGCGACAGTCTCCTCCCTGCCTCACATAAGACACCTGTGGGGGCCCATCAACTTCATAATAACAGACGGAAATTTAAAATTTTCATTTTTTTGGTGGTGTCCATATTGTTATTCAAAGAGAGTGAACCAGTTGACATTCCCATCAGCACTGTGTGAGTGTTCCTTTTCCTCATTTCTGCATCAACACTTGATGTTTTGGATCTTTTTTATGTATGCCAGTATCACTGGTGGGAGCAATTTCCCTTCTAGGTATCTGAATCAAGTGGCCCCAAATACTATTTCAAAATGACATTTGGAACTCCTACATTCATTGCAGCACTAGTAACAAATGTGAAGGTCCAGAAACAACTCAAATCTCCCCCCCCGCCCAACCACACACACAAAAGATGACTGGATAAAGAAATACATATACATTCAACAGAATCTACTCATTTTTCATTTTCATTTCATCATCCTGTTAATCGTCGATTGCCTCGAGCAGGCCCCAGTAACATCTAGTTCATCCTAGCCCTGAGATTATATTCACAGCTCTTTAGGAGAATGAGACCCATCATTGTTACTGGTATTTGGCATATTTGGTAGGCCACGGGGAGTTTGCCAGACTCTGCCCTGTGGGCAGGCTACATTCGATAGCCTGCAAGTTTGTCCAAAGTAGGAATGAGATAATAAGATGTCGCGCGGCCGCAAATGCGGCCGCGCGGTTTCGGGATCTGCATTTTATAGTCTCTGAGTCTTGGCCGCTGATGGGATTACACGGTGCCAGGGGGCCAGGTGGTGGGTGCGACCCCCGCCTACTGGAATTTGGAGGATCTGGGTGGAAGATGCTCGACTCCAAATCGAGTAGGCTTGGAGGTCTCGGCCCCGGAACCCGCGTGGCTTTGTCCCTCTGCCAGTACCTTCACGTGTGCGGAGAGTGGTCTCAGCATGGTGGTGGCTGGTCCTGGAGGTCTTCGGCTGCCGTAGCCCTGGTCGGGGCGGGGAGGAAAGCTCAACCCGCTCCCCTCCAAGGGACTCCGGGAAGGAACACCCAAGCGCGGGGGCAGAGACTGCACTCTTCTCGTCCGGGATCTGGATTTTATAGTCTCTGAGTCTTGGCCGCTGATGGGATTACACGGCGCCAGGGGGCCAGGTGGTGGGTGTGACCCCCGCCTACTGGAATTTGGAGGATCTGGGTGGAAGATGCTCGACTCCAAATCGAGTAGGCTTGGAGGTCTCGGCCCCGGAACCCGCGTGGCTTTGTCCCTCTGCCAGTACCTTCACGTGTGCGGAGAGTGGTCTCAGCATGGTGGTGGCTGGTCCTGGAGGTCTTCGGCTGCCGTAGCCCTGGTCGGGGCGGGGAGGAAAGCTCAACCCGCTCCCCTCCAAGGGACTCCGGGAAGGAACACCCAAGCGCGGGGGCAGAGACTCCCCCCCCGCCCAACCACACACACAAAAGATGACTGGATAAAGAAATACATATACATTCAACAGAATCTACTCAGTTATAAAAAATATGATCAAATCATGCAATTTGTCTCTATGTGGATGGAACTAGAGTGATAGCTGGATAGATGGCTGGAGTGATAGCATAGCAGGTAGGGCGTTTGCCTTGTGTGTGGCCAGCCTGTGTTTGATTCCTCTCTCTCGGAGAGCCCAGAAAGCTACCGAGAGTATCCTGCCCACACAGCAGAGCCTGGCAACCTATCTGTGGCTTATTCAATGTGCCAAAAATAGTAACAACAAGTCTCAAAATGGAGACATTACTGATGTCCACTTGAGCAAATCGATGAACAATGAGAGGATAGTGCTACAGTGCTAGAGTGGATGGAACTAGAATGTATAAGACTGAGTGAAATAATTCAGAAGAGGAGGATCTTCTTCAGAATGATCTCTTATATTTGGACTACTAAGAAATATTCTATGGGAATAAAAATGACCAAAGGCAGCAGAAATTGATAGCTGGTACAGAGAGAATTTAGCTTACTGAGGAATCTGAGAAAGGAGGTAGATAGTAGAGTACCGTGGGACATTGGTTGAGGGAAGGGGACACATTGGTGGTTCTGATGAAAAAAATGTGTGCATGAAACTCATTACTAACAGTATTGTAAATCATGGTGCCTCAATAAAAATTGAACATAAAATTTACTTATAGGTCACTGTTGAAATAATATAAAATAGTAATTTATATCAATTTACCAAAAATATCTTTACAGCTTAAAAAGTACTTCAGTATTTTTAGTAAAGATACTACGCCTAAGTTAAAGAAAGAATACAAGCTCTAGATATACTTCTTAACCTTTTCTGATCCAAGGTCTCCATGGAAAATAACTACATGTGCAATGTGATTCTAATGTGTCATAAGCTTCCCTAAAACAGAAAACTGGACATAGTGGATATATCTTTTCACCCTTCCTACTGCCGCAAGAGAATAATACCATTGTTTTGACATGAGAACTCATATACTCTATTAAGTAGTTCTTTAAAATATTTATGCAATAAACTAAACAATATATAAGGGTTTATTTTATTTTTAAGACTTTCTTTTTCCCTACACTACACAGCGGTAGGGCGTTTGCCTTGCACGCAGCCAACATGGCCAACCCGAGTTCGATTCCTCCGCCCTCTCGGAGAGCCCAGCAAGCTACCGAGAGTATTCGATATGCCAGACACAGTAACAACAAAGTCTCCAATGGAGACGTTACTGGGCCCGCTCGAGCAAATCGATGAACAACGGGAGGGCCTTTACCTTTACCTTACCTTACCTTTTTCCCTACCATTTTTCTCTTTGACTTGATCTTGAGAGAACAGAATACTAATTATGAGAAGAAAATAGTTATTTTAAAATTAAGTTAAAAGTTTTATAGTTAGTAAAATGTTTTGAATTTTAAGGTAAGTATATTTTATAAAGCTGTATTTTGCTTTTCACTGTTAGAAAATTAAGCTCTAAATAAGACAGAAGACCTAAAATTATAGAGAGGTAGATAAATCACATTACTTGAATGATCACTTTTAGAAATACGAGAACAGACATATTTATAAGCATTACACAGATATCCAGATCAAGTAAGAAATAACCTGGTCATATCTTTCACGAACAGATTGCTTTACAGAAGGAATCCTCAAAGACATAACTATTCTGTTAAGAAGAGTTTTTATATTTATATTTTAACTATATAATTTTTTGAAAACTTTGTTTTTTTCTTGAAAGCAAAATATTTATATTGGCTACAGCAGGAAGTAAAAGGTCGCAATCAATATACACTTCAGATCAAGTGATGAGGAAGTTGGGATGAACTTCAACATAAAATTACTAGTATTTGGAGAAATTTAACTATCTCATATAGACTCATTGGATGAAAACTAACACAAACATCAATTTTTCAATGAATTGTTACTTCATTCGTTTAACAGCAATTCATGGGTGATTGTAAAATGGAACCCAATGCATCAATATTTGTTAAATTTTCATAATACACAAGCAAACTAGGATCATTCTACACCCAAGAAAATGGCTCTGGATAAATGACATATTTATTTTAATACCTACTATTTACTATAGGCATCTTCAAACAATATTCAAATCTGAAATAGATAAAAGTGTGTATATTAATTATAAAAATTCAGCTAGCTGTGCTATAATTAAACTAGCCTGAATGAATATGCACAATAAATGACATAGCAATGTAGACTGCTAGAATTTTGTCAAATTTATTTCAGGCTAAAACATGGTGAGGAATGACTAGACAGTGATTTACAACTATCACTGATACTTACATTAATACATATGTTTACTGCTTCGAAACCACCAATTTAAAGGAGAGAAGAGTATAAGTGGCTGGAAAGTAGAGCTGGATAAGGTTGTCCAAAAACCAAGGAGTTTTAAGTAGAATAGTTCAACTCATTATTACAAAGATTTGAGGGAATAACTAGAAATTATAACCATAATTTGTTTATTTGGGTAGAAAATATGAAGGTGATAATAGCTTATATGCTTTATGATTACACATCCAAAGAGTAGTTATTGAAAGCTACCAGAAAGTTTCAGCAATTATTTAAGTGGCAAATCAGTAATATTAATTTATCCATAGCCTGCAACTCTATTCCATATGTGATACAGGGAAGAATTATATGTAAGCACAAACAGTCATTGAGCTAATAGGTATTTTGACATTTAGCCTCAGGTATTTCACTAGGTACTATAGATACAATTTTTTGCAAGGGGCACATTGATTCTAATTTTATGATACAACATAAGGAAAGTAGAAAACCATTTAACAAATGCTCGTAAGAACAAAGAACAGCATAAAAAGTATAATAGGACAGTGGACAATGAAAATAAGAAACCTAAGAAGTCTGGAACACAAAAAGTTATGACAGGTTTTTTGACCCCTAATTGCTAAATTGAATTAGAAAGATAATTTCAAGAAGAGAAAATAGCAGATTTTATAACAAGAGAAAGCATGAATTTATGGCTTTTGTAACTGAAAGAATCCTACAATACCTGGAATCAGGATAACATGGTAATGCATGCAAGAAAAAAATTATGCAAGAGCATAGAAGACATGTTAAGGATTTGTTGCTCAATAATAAGGTCAATAAGAAGGAAGTGAAAAGACTTTGATCAAAGAGAAAAGTCATAATTTTATGATTTTCAGCTCATTAAATCCTAAATACTCTATACAAAATAGACACAATTTCATTCTATAGATGAGGACACTGAAATCACAGGCATTAAACCTAAATACCTATCACACACAAAGTCACATAGTGACATAGGTACATTTTGAATCCTGTCAACGATGGTAAGTGCACCACTCTTACTTCTGGAAAGCATTGCGATTAGCTAGCATGACTTCTTTAATTAGCAGAATCATATGGGTAGTAGAAGAAGATTCAAGGGAAGGAGAGGCCAGAGACCTCTCCTATTCGGCTCACTTTTACTGTAAATAATACTAACGCTTGAATGGATGAAAGAAAAGGAAACATTTGAATAGGCAATTTCTATCGCCACAGTCTTCTTTGTTGATAAAACAGAAAGGAAGGTGACTAGAAAACATCCAAGGTTTCTATTCAGTTCTGAAATATAAGATTTTCTCAGGTTCAGGTGAAAGGACCACATGTCATCATCAGACCTTGACTAGATACATGCTCAAGAGAACCTTAGTGAAGGACTGGAGCAATAATAGTACAGTGGTTTGGGCACATGCTTGGCATGTGGCAGACCCAGGTTTGATCCCTGGCATCCCATATACTCCGGCCAGTATCCAGGAGTAGTTCCAAGTGCAGAGCCAGGAATAACCCCTACCTAGCATCACTAGGTAGGCCCCCTAAAATACCAAAAACATGAGAGTTGGGGGGGAGGGAAGAGGGATAGAGGGGAGACGGAGAGAGGGAGAAAGAAAGAGAGGGAGAGAGGGAGAGAGGGAGAGAGGGAGAAAGGGGGAGAGGGAGAGAGAGACAAAGAGGGAGAGAGTGCCTGGGTCACACCAAACTGTGCTGCACCTAGGTAAGAGGTAAATACCAGAAGAACTGCAACATAGTTTATCTGTATGTTGTTGCCAGGAAAATCGGTGACATGGTAGGAGGATATTCTTATGAATCTCAGATTCATATGCTCAAGTTTTCTATGCTCAAGTTTTCTAAAATTCTTTTCTGAAACAGCTAAAGAGATAATAGTTAGGATTCACCAATTTCATTGCCAGTCTTCCTCTCTTCCTCAAACTGACAACCATATCCAGGATCAGTCTCAGTCTCTTAACGGGTGTCTTGGATAATCTCATATGTAAAGTGGCAATAATCTAATTATTTGCTTAATATTTATAAGTTTTGGAGGAAATGAAAACAAATAAAATTAACTTAGTATTGTGATGGCTATTTGGTTTGTTTTTGAGCAATACTTAGAACACTCAGTGTGTAATTCTGTCTCTGTCCTCAGGAATCATTCCTAGCCGGGCACAGGGAACCATATGCAGTGAGTTCCTTGCCCAAAGTAGCGTTTTTCTAGTCCCTGTGATAACCTTTTTGATTTAAGGTTAACCTATTCCCAGCCAACTGTCATTCTTGCAAAATGAGAAAGTAAGATGCTCCTCACCCCCGACTAACTATGCCTGGTTTGTGTGAGGCAGAGAAGATTTCTACTCTAAACCTTGAAGAATAGATATCAAATAGACATTTACTGTCCTTGGAGATTCAGGCTCTCTCTACAGTCCTGATTTATGCCTCCTGTAAGATAAAGCAACAAAAGAAAGCCACAGAGTAGAGAGCAACATTACAAAATGCTTTCTCTTTAAGTTTTTTTTCTCTCCCACAAGCTGTATTCTATACTACAAATATATTTTAATATGAATTTTTCTCCAGGATTTTCTAATATAAAAATGCAAAAGATAACATTCTTTTCAATGTAGACTAGTGTGACTATTAATGTGTAAATTCTGAAGTCTGGTAGGTTTAACTTGTGGCTTTGAATTGCCTGGTTATGAGATCTTAGGCAAGTTAATTAACCTTCTGTGCCTCGGCTTCCTTAATAATACAATGAAATAATAATAGATCTGCCTCATGGGGTTGTTGTTAAGATTTAAGGAACGAAACACGTAAAGGATTTAGAATAGTATCCTGCCCATAGTAAAAGTTCAGTGAATCATTCCTAACATCAGTCTTCTTTTATTCCTTCCACATTTCTATTCCCTGCTTGTCTTTTTTTTTCCCATCAATATCTTCTAATTGCTGAAAAGTATACTCAGGTTGGTAGGGGAGAAAAGAGAACATTTTGGTGTCATAAGATTTGTGTCTCAATTATGTTACTTATGTTAATTAAAAAAATTATCGCCACCTTACAGAAAATAGAGGCAAAACAACAGAAGAAAAACCACCTATGCATCAGCCTGAGTACATACGACTTCCCCAGTAGAGTAAAAATGAAAACTAATGGGGCTAGAAGAGAAAAGAGTAAGACATTATTCTCAAATACCATTTAGGGAATTGAAGAATAATATAGCTTAATAATAATATTTTACATGAACAAATTTCCCCTCTTTTCAAAAGAGCTTAATGGGCTTAATTTGGTTTTCATTTATATTAATCATTTCTTATCTCTATTAAAGCACTTATCACAATGTATTGCAATTTATCTATTTGTGTGCCTATCTCTCCTTCTAGACCATGAAAGCCTTGAAGAGAGAGATTCGGTATTCTGCATTTTTATGGCTCCAAGGCTAATATAGTATCCCAGAAAATAACAGACACTCAATTAATATTTGGTGGATAAACAAATTCAGATAACTCCACAATAATACTGTTGTGTTAATTAATTCCATAATAGATCATTATCATTCAAGTAATATATGCTTTAAACAAACCTGTACAAAATATATATTTGCAATTTAAACAGTAAATTCTGTGTCCCATAGAATTGGTTTTTTTAATTTTTTTTTTCACAGATTGCTCAAACTGAAATTTTGCTAGCCAAAATTTAGAGATTTGGAAATTTTGTGGAAAACTAACAATCATTTTAAGATAATATTTTTCACTCCTTGAAATTTACTGCACATGCCTTACTGAACAGCACTATGCAGTTTCTCTCACTGTTGAGTCAATCACATAATCTCCTGGGAAGAGATTCTGCTCCTCAGAGATATTTATAAAACCGCCTACATATGCATGACCCAGTATGAAAATGAGGTAGAAAATATTTTTCTTCCTCCAGGTCAGAAAGTGCTTCATACATTAGAGCTCACCCCCCTCCTATATCCTCAGGAGTTAATTTATTTATTATGTTGCCCAACTATTTACTTCTGCATCCCTGCCCTGTATTTCTGATCTTTGATCTCTCAGAGATGGCTTAACACCTCTTTTCTCTACAGCTGGATTTACATCTCAGATTATCAGATTACAGATTACCAAATTACAGAGGATAATCTGAATGATTCAACAGACTATTTAAGTGTGAAGCAGACTAGAAATGTGATGACTAAAGAAATTCCATAACTAAAGCAATTCTGATAATTAATATTAGGCAATGAGCTTGAGTTCAACACCCCACATTTCTATAGCTAATGCTTCCCCCATAGTACCATGAAGACCTGGATCATAGTCCATTACAATTCCAGAGCTATAGACACTACGTCCTTTGATAGCCATGCAGTCCTTGGTAACTTCTTGCCAGGATTCCAAGCCAAACCGAACTTTCACAAGATGACCATTCTGGGCATTCTCGGTAGTTGGACCTGCACTCTGAACTTTTATAGATGTTCTTTTGTATGCATGACAATAAAAACTCTCATATCCACTTACCCCGAGTTTCAGGTAAATGACCAAACACTGTAAAATGTAAAATGAGAAGATAAACAATTTTCACAAATATGTGAGTGTATGATTTAGATGAAGCTCTGACACAGGGAGCTTGCCAGGCTCTACCGTGCGGGTGCGATACTCTCGGTAGCTTGCCAAGCTCTCCAAGAGGGATGGAGGAATCGAACCCGAGTCGGCCATGTGCAAGGCAAATGCCCTACCTGCTGTGCTGTTGGATATTAACTCTAAGTTTTTTAAGCTTCATCAGTGAATTACCCCTTTTCCTTGTCACCAGAGAAGCTTACAGTGCTCTTATGATCTTATCACCCTGAATCCCCCAAATTTATCTTTAACCTTTCCTTTCAATTTACTTCTCATTGTCACAGTTCCCCAAGTCAGTCTTACTTCACTTAATCACTTAATCACTTAACTTCCCGTTAGTCCTCGATTTGCTCGAGCGGGTGCCAGTAAAGTCTCCATTTGTCCCTGTCACGTGCTAGTGTAGCCCAATGGCATCTGTTCGCTCCGGGAATATGAAGGGCCTCAAACCGATCGTTCATGATCTTGACGAAGAAGTCTGACCATTTGGAAGGTGGGCGGCCACGCGGTCTTTTGACATCCCGTGGAATCCAATCAGTAACAGCTCTAGTCCAGCGGTGGTCTTTAAATCTCATTACGTGACAAGTCCATCTGATTTTTGACACCTTGGCAAATGAGACAGCGTCCCTGATTCTTGATCGTCGACGGATGTCAGAACTCCGGATTTTTTCTCTCATTTGAGTGAAACGTGATATTCCAAGCATAGCTCTTTCTATTCTTCTTTGGGAGACCTGAATAGCGTTCTCATCCTGTTTGCGTAGGGCCCAGGTCTCTGAGGCATATGTTAATGTGGGAAGAACAGTGGAATCAAAGAGATGTGCCTGGAGCTGGAGGTTCTTCGTCCTCTTAGCTATTTCTTCGACGTTCTTGAAGGCGTTCCAAGCCGCTCTCTTCCTCCTGCGCAGCTCGGGTGCCAGGTCATTTGTCATGTTGACCTCTCGACCTAGGTACACATAGCTGTTGCATTCGGAGATGGTCATTCCGTTGAGAGAGAATGGGGCGTCAGGAACGAGGCTGTTTCTCATAAACATTGTCTTCGTAAGATTCAGCTGCAGTCCTACCTTTCCACACTCACGGTCAAAGTCGGCCAGCATTTGTGCCGCTTGGCTGATGTTTGGTGTTATTAAAACAATGTCATCAGCAAAGCGGAGGTGGTGTAGTTGCCGACCATCTATCTTCACTCCCATTCCTTCCCATTCCAGTCGTCGCATGATGTTCTCGAGGGTGGCACTGAAGAGTTTCGGTGAAATGCTATCACCCTGCCGCACCCCTCTCTTGACATCAACGATCACTTCTTTGTAGAATGGCGAGATCCTGGTAGTGAATCTGCAATACAGCTCACGGAGGATCCTGATGTATTGGGCTTGAATGCCCTGATTGGCTAGGGCTTCAATGACCGCTTCCGTCTAAACAGAATCAAAGGCCTTCTTTAAATCAATGAACGTTAAACAGAGCAGCAACTTGAACTCCCGAGAAACCTCAATGAGTTTGGTTATTGTGTGGATATCATGGTTACTTATAAGTCAAAACTTTCTGATAATTCTGGACTTTCTATTTGTAGTGAATTGCTTGCTTTTCTGTTTCCCCTATAGCCTTTTCATATTTTACAATGTTCTTTGTTTCAACACAGAAAGACCTTTAATGCTGTGGTCTAATATTTGGGAATTGACTGACTCTGAAATATACCTGCTCCGGGCATCTGTCATAATTACTCGACTCAGGCTTCAGTTGCTGTAGTTCTTAAGACCTCAAAAGGGAGGTCCTGCTGTGGGACTGGGATGGGCCCGGGTAGAGTGGTGAAGCTACCCCAGCATAGGAATGGGACAATCTAGAAAGCATAAGCACATGATCTTGATGAAGGCTGTTATGACCTAAGAGACAGAACACCAATGGGGAAGGACAAGTTGAACTGGTCTGAGGACTTAGTCTGAGATTTACAGTAGAAGCCTTGCTTGCTCTCAGAGCCTAGAGAGCAAAGTTTTGGAACCTGTATTTTTTACTGTGTTTATTTCAATAACTCCCAGTATTAATAAGAAGTAAAGTTAATTGTTTAATATGTACAACTAAAGGGAAAGATAACAGCAATATAGATGTCCCAGGGAGACAGCATCTCCTGGAATTAATTGCCTCAAGAGAATTGCCTCCACTGGAATGTTTTACCTCTCTGTAGATGATCAATCACACGTGCATGCAGTCCTGTACTTCAAACTCCTTCAGTTATTCCATAAGTATGCTAACAGCTCTGCATTAAACATGTCATTTTGATCATCAGTCTGTGGCCTCCCTATCCCTTTGTCTCTCTCTCTGCTGGGAAGGCCAGGGAGGTGGCTCTCCCACGCCACGCGCATGTGTCATTGCATGCACCCACACTTTGTGAACTCACCGATACAAATGCTGACATTCTACTTTTCTTTCAAAACGGTTATAATTTTTCCTTAAAATTTTAAATCAAATAAATTTTTACAAAGAGGAGGACAAATGCATGAAGCACAGTAATGATTTAAGTCTAAAATGCATATCTCTAATGCTGTACCTATAAACTTGAAATCCAAATCTTTTTTAAGGTGCCATTTATATGTAAATTTTCAAAATAGCGGGTATATATAAGAGAAGGTTCATGTATTTTCTCTTCTGCTTTGGTTAACTCCTGCATGCCAGTCAATATAGAGACCTGTTTGGCACATTTCTTCTTTTTGTGTTTTCTATTCTTTATGACATTGAAATTTATAAAATTTGACCAGTGTCCTTGGAGTACATAAAGATTGTGAGTGTGCACTCGAGATAATCTAACTATTTCAAGAAATTTTAAAAACAAGCATGATGAGAAGTGAATCCTAATGTATTTAAAAGGACATTAGTGAAGATGGAAAGGAGAAAAGATAAAGGATGCTATTGAACTGAAGATTTTAAGATTAATAAATGAAACAACATCCAGTTATCTAGATACAAAAATTTCATGTTTTATTGTCTCATAATTAAAGGGCAAAGAGTCATAAAAAATATACAGGTCCAATTACTAAACAGGAATTTCCTTTTTGAAGAACTAGAGTTAAAACAGTATGTGGATATAATTAAAAGTGTGAGAAAAGAATATGTTTGTAAATTAGCATTTCTGTCATATTCAGTATAATTTATGAATTATTAGAATGAGTTCTGGCACAAAACCAAGAATGGCTGAAAAACTTCCTCCTCTGCGTGCTTTATTTCAACATTTGGTGACAGGTTTCTTTTCTCACAAGTTGTTAAAACAAATATTCATGAAATAGACAGTAAATAGACCCTAGATGGATATTGCAACATATATACGCTATCAATGAAGTGCTAGTTCCAGTGCTCCCCGCTGCTCCCTAAATCTGTCTGGCCCTCAAAGCATGAGCTGATGATCGTTATTTTAAATAAAAATTTTACCGTAATTTTATTTCATTTTATTGCGGAACTTAAAATGCACTTAACATGAGCTATAATCCCATCTCCTAAGTGTATTGTACATTATTGTTGATTGCAAGTCCAATATTGTACACCAGATTTCTAGAGCAGGATATTACTACACATTCCTAGGTCAGTTCTCTGAAACTACCATTGCCTCAGTTTGTTTAGACAAGCAGTTTAATTCTGATAGTGCAGTTAATAATTTTAAATGGGAAGTATGTTTTGAATTTGCTGAGATGAAGTCCCCCATGTATTTAAAATGGAAAGGGTATTTTACAAAGAAGATATTCAATGCTATGGCTAGCTAAACCATGTTGAAACCACTAGCTTTCCTATTTTTGTCTGTGATGTTAACTCATTTGTCCAAATTCATCCAGACAATAAGACGTAGAGTTTGGAACTCCAGTGTATTGTATTTCAATGGCTATTTTAACCTCTAAGTTGTTCTGTCAAAATGACATTAGCAGCAGAAGAATTGAGAAATAAAGTGCAAATACAATCAAACTCTCCTCTTAATACTGGAGTCTTGTAATGCTTTAGATTTTTATCCATGGCTGAATAATAGGAGTTGGTACATTTGTGAACTGAAGTTCATCAGAAGTAAATTGTGTTGTAATTTTACACTCCAGAGCAATTGTCAAATTCATAGTAACTGGAAATGTGTTGATTATTCTGAATAAAGATGCGATGGCATTTGCTACAGCCCCAATACCCACTCCTATGTTGGTAGTCAGGGTATAGTAAAGAACCTAGTGAAAATTCAGGCAAAACTTCTACCTTGGCTTCATCTGAAATGCCCTTTACATTTCAATAGCAAATGTATCTACAAATGACTTCAGTTCAAAACATATATATTTCTAACACTGTTTCTCTTTTCAAAAACAAAGCCTAATAAATTAAACCACACTTGAAAGAGAAGTACAATAAGCCTCGCGGAAAAATTATGTGTCCCCTTGTTATTTTTATTAGCAGAACTTCTTATCAAGGCTCCCGTCCTTTGGCCTCAGAATGGAAGCTCTGCATTTCATCTGGAAGGCTATTCCATCAATTATCTTTTCTGATCCTTCCACTACTCGTCTTCAACTCAGTAAGATGAAAGTGTTTCACTTAAACAAATATCAGTGGCACTATCACCATGGCAACCAGAAACAAGAGCTTTTTCAGAGGGGGAAGAAAAGGTGAATAAGGGAAGGAGAAGTGTTATTATTTATTTTACATAAAATAAAATACATGCAAGCTTAATAGTTGAAAATAGCTTAGGACATTAGAAAGAGATAATAGAATACCCTCCTTCAATCATCCCCTAACCCTTTACCTGCTTTTTATTACTGAGAACAAAACCAGAATCATCTATTAGAGGAATGCAGTTTCCTTCTATGAGGATTGCCGAATAATACCTATTATTTCAAGCTATTTATTATTAAAAATCATATAGAGTTCATTTAGAAATAACTGGGCAGATGCTCTACATCTTTTGAAAGGAGAATTAGATAATAGGACCATAAAACTTTCAGAGGAGTTCTTAAAATTTCAGGTTTGAATCTTATATAGCATGTCAATATGAGTCTCAGTTACCTTAAAACTGGAGAAAGTGATTTGAATTTTTCATCCAACTCAGTTTTCTCTTAGAGCAGACTTTTCCTCTTTTTGTTCAACGTATTTAAAGTATCTTGGTGTATGAACTTAAACATCTTTAAATTAGTTCTCAAAACAATCCAGTCACCTATTTGTATATCTCACAAGCTTCATCTTTCACCTTTCTGCAGCCAGGGTAGTATAAAACATTGTAAAAACACATTGTATTTGTTATATGCACACTTAAATATATTTAATAGTGCATTTATTGAAATATCAAAGCTGAAAAAATTACTGCTTTGTCCTGTGAAACACATTTTGGGAAAAAATCTCAATCTTTAGAATGTTTTAAATATTTTTAATTTTATTGTCCTAGAGAAATTAAAGGTAAACTAGGAGCACTATTGAAAAATTTACTGACTTTTGCTTTCCTTCTAAAATAGAGTTGAACAAATACCTCTGTGTGAGATGAGGCCCCTGCAGTCTTAGTGACAAAACAGGGGGTAGGAAATGAGTGGATAATTTACTCTCATTTGTTCTGTGGGATTCTCTATATACTTTTTCTGGTGCCATGAAAATTGCTAAATGAGGGAGTCTGAGACAGACTTCACAGATGATGTCTCCACCTGCTGATTTGGGGAGCAGAGGAGTCTGAGTCTAAAACAGACTGTAAAAGAAATTGTCTGGTAATTCAATTACCATATTTTATTTAATACACATAAAAAACAGTCGTTGTTATGCCCAAATAAAAATTTCAATTTTAACATACCTCACTAAGAACTATACAATTGATTCCTCTAAATAAACTTAAATAGCACTGTAGCACTGTCCTCCCATTGTTCATCGATTTGCTCGAGCAGGCCCAGTAACGTCTCCATTGTGAGACTTGTTGATACTGTGCTTGGCATATAAAATACGTCATGAGTAGCTTGCCACGCTTTGGTTTGTGGGTGAAATACTCTCGATAGCTTGCTGGGCTCTCAAAGAGGGGTGGAGGAATCGAACCTGGCTTGACCGGGATGGCGGCTTGTAATGTAAATGCCCTACCACTGCGCTATTGCTCCAGCCCCAATAATTGGGAATTTTCTACAGAGACTTTAGACATGTAAGCACTGTCTAAGAAGGAAGTATTACTAGAGATAAACCAATAAATTCTGGCTAGTTTTTTTTTCCAGTTAGAATGAATATAAGAGATTGCCGACATAAAAACTGATGTTCTTCACCCTGTTGTGGAAGCTTTAGTCTTGTCATTATAAAGCAACATCTGATCAGTCCATCAAAAAGTAACAATGAAGAAAGGAAACTTGAGCTTCTTATTTTCATTCCTTCAAACTTAGTCCTTGAACATTCAATAATAATTCTTACCTTGCAGAAGAAATTCTGAGGGCTGCCAACATATTGAAATTATTGCCTTCAAAGTCTCTTGTGGGTATCAGAATAAGAATGGAAGGCAGTATCAGAGTTTTAAAAAACCCATATTACTAAGTTTGTGAAATGGTATGTACAAAGAAATATCTGACTTTCATAGACCAGAGATTCCCAGATTTACTTGGTTTACTTCTCCCTTTTTAGGAAAAATAAAATCATTCAATAATCCTGACATCGCTTTCTTTAAGAAAACACAGAGAACACAGCCCTACCTCCTGCACCCGAGGCTTCTATTATTCACTGAACAATTGTAGTGTCCATTAGGGGTTGTTATTACTCACTTTGGAAAAGACCCAATGGAAAAATGTGTTTTTACAGTGGTGGCCATTATTATATTTATGGAAAACTACCTAGTTATAAATTACTTAATCCAGAAGATCCACACAAGCTTTATGAGAATGAGTGATAATCTTTTCACTACACAGATCATCTCCTTAAAAGTGTAGGTTTCTAGGGGCTGGAGAGATAGCACAGCGGGTAGGGTGTTTTCCTTGCATGCAGCCGACCCGGGTTCGATTCCCAGCATCCCATATGGTCCCCTGAACACCGCCAGGAGTAACTCCTGAGTGCAGAACCAGGAGTAACCCCTGTGCATCGCCAGGTGTGACCCGAAAGCAAAAAAATAAAAGTGGTTTCTAGAGGAGAATGGGAGAGAGTGAATAGGATAGGGGGAAGAAAAGGGAGAGGAGAAGAGGTGCTTAATTTTGTGGGTTTTTTTTTTTTTTGGCCAAAGTTTTGCCAAAACTCAGATGGCCATTTGGGTTTAATGATACACTTTGTCTTGATTTTATTTTTAGACACTTAAATAGTTCATCCATTCCCCAGGATGAACTGCCCACATAATTTCCAAAGTTGAATTCATCATTGTATCTTTCAGAAAAACCAAGAGCCATCAGAACCCACAGTGTCTGTATAATAGAATTATTGATTCTCTTCCTACATGGCATCTCTATGAATTATCACAGTGTGTATATAAAGATGTTTTCTTAGTAATTTGTCCTCTGGTTTAATTCAAGTTCCACCCCTTATTCCTGTTAGATATCATGTTGCTCCAATGCTTTAAAGCTGATGTATCTTGGAATATTTTTGCCAGTAGCATCATATCATGGAAGGGTTTTTAGTTTTGATTTTTTGCTAATTGACATAGTTACTGGGCATCATTGGATTTCAGAAATTCTGTTGAATGTATTTATTTTCACATTTATATGATGCTCTCAATAAAGGAACACTAATAAGACAATTTTTCATTATTAAACTCATAATGCATTTGAACTCATTTTATTTATAGTGTGTCTTTTAATTAAATGAGTCCTTTAAATAAAGTAATTTAAATCAATGCACAAGAATGCATTTTATTATTTTCCCTATTGGATAGATCTAGACAATAGCACACTTGAGAAGTTTTAAGTCTAATATAATCTCTTAAAGAGAGAAAGTTTAGGAAGACAGGAAAATATAAAAAATGAGGAAGTCAATGTTGAAAGAGAAAGCACAGGAATCAGGAATCTGAGAAGCTGAGTTTGAGTTCTTTGTTTTACTATAACTAACTTTGAAGTTTTATTCTAAGTGGACATTGATTCATTATCCATTGAAAGAGTTATGGGAAAAATCAAAATACATTCTAGAGATCTACTTAACAACACTATCCTCCTCATGGGAACTAGAAAAAATGAGATGGGGAAAATGATTTATTTTAGTTATGCCACAAAACAAAACTATATTTTTTCTTATATTACTTAGACCAATAAAGACTATTCTTTTAAACTTATATTCCAAAGATAAAATGCAATATTTAGCACCAGCAAGAGAAATTATTTTAATACCAGGTTCTCTCTATATTACAAATAAAAAGCATCATTACAAATGCTCTTGCAGGAGCAAACGCAATACCTATAGATGATAGAGGAGGTTATTCAGGAAAACAACCACACTGTACTGCTAAAGTGAAGATTTTTATAGGAAGAATAATAGAATAAAAGATGATGGACCTCTATTCTAAAACAATAGGTCAGCAGATATTTTCATGAGATAATTTTAGATTTAAAGTAATATCTTGGTAATTTGGAAGCACTGAACTAGAATTTAATGCTTGGGGTTCAGAATTTATTTTTTGTACAATATGAGGTATTTATGTATATGTGATACTGTCTAAAACATTTATAAGTCTTTGCTAAATATATAATTTATTGCAAATAATATATTAATGTAATATTAAATTCATAAGAAAATTTATATTTATTCCTTTTTTCCATTTTAAGTGCATTTACTTTTAGACTAACCAAACATTAAATATAGAAACTCTCTAACAGACAAATGGCAAGTCCGCAGACCCACGTAGCAGCAAGGAAACTGCAGCCAGTATAGGACGGCTGCTAAAAAGAGATTATGGTAAGATTCAAACTTGCTTTCTTAAACTGACTCTATGAGAGTGATAGTGAGCTGACACTCTTTAAGAGTGAATCCTCAGCCTCCTCTGCTTTCTCCCTCCTATTAGTCTGTTTCCTAGGACCCTTTATAAAACTCCTTTATTTTTTTTAATTTACTTAATTTTATCTTGAAATTATTTAGCTATTGACTATTAGTGTTACTGTTTTATATATATGTATATGTATTTTATATATGTATGCAGTTACATATATGTATATAAAACTTAAAAAATTGCAGGCGTTATTTTCGGTTCATACTCAGCAATACTAAGAGTTTACTCCTGGCTCTCTATGCTCAGGGATTATTCTTGATAGTGCTCAAGGGAATTTATGTAATTCTGTGTATTTAAAAAAGGGTTAACTGCATGCAAGTCATGTATTTTAATCTCTGCACTATTTTCCCGGACCCTGATATAACTTAAAAAAAATGAAACAGTAACAATATTTTTCTGAGCAAAAGAACTGGCAAGAAATTACAGGAAATGTTAAGACAGTGACTATAGCATATCCTTAAGTGACAGTAAATAATCATCTCAATTGTTTTATAATAACCATCAGGCATATAGTAGGCAATAAAATTCTTCTAGTACACTCTCATAATTGTCTATTTCTTCCTAAGTATATTTAAAGTATGAATCATCAGGCTTTCTGAAAAATTTCTCTTCCTTTCATCCTTCCTTTCCTCTCCCCTCCCGTTTCCCTATCTCCCTTAAACCTGTACTTCTTTATTGTTATCATAAAAAAAAATATTTAAAACATTGGATAGGACTCTTTCTGGATTTCTTATGTAAGACTATCACACCAAAGGCATTTGAAACAATGCCCCAAATATCTCCTCAGTTGGTCTATGTTTCTTATTGGTCCCTGGTTTCAATTTCCAGGCATTGATATTGATTTAATCTATATGCTGGATTTTGGGAAGTCTTTTGTGTGTTTTTTTAAATTTATTATTCAAACAGTGGGGTTTTTTTGCCTTGCACACAGCAGACCCAAGTTTGATTCCTTGTCCCTCTCGGAGACCCTGGCAAGCTATTGAGAGTATCCCATCTGCACGGTGGAGCCTGGTAAGCTACCCGTGGTGTATTTGATATCCCAAAAACAGTAACAAGTCTCACAATGGAGACGTTACTGGTGCCTGCTTGAGCAAATCGATAAACAACAGGAGGACCTACACTGCATTGTTCGAACAAGCCCTCTTTAGCAGCAGCACATGTAAAAGATGACTTCAGAATCCAATTTATTCGGGTGTCAAGAGGCTGTTAAAAAGAGATTATGGTAAGAATCAAACTCGCTTTCTAAAGCAGAGCCTGTAAGAGCTATGGTGAGCTGACACAAGTCTTTAAGAGTCATCCCTCAGGCTCCTCTGCCTCCTCCCTTCTCTGGCAGGCATCTTCTATTCCATCCCTGCCAAACTACTTAACAGTGCTCATCACATGCCTCTTGCCCCCGTGTACTCTAACTTGCAGACCTACTGTTCAAAATGCCTCTGTCCTTTCTCTTTTTTTCTACTAGTGCTAACTTGTCATTCAAGATGTGATTCAAGTTTTGCCTTCTAGAAAATCCAAGTCTTTTCTTCAAACTCTCAGTTCCAGCAGGGAAAAAATAGGTACTTGCGTTGCTCTGTAGAGCTACTTTGTACATATAAAAAAGCACGGCACTTGCATCTCTGAATATCACTTACATATGCAATATCTGTACTTCCTAAACAGACTGTGATCTCTGGAGCTAGAATGATTTGTTCACTGTCTAAATTCCCAAACTGCCACACACTTGGCACTTTATATCCCCCAGTCAGTTTTTGTGGAATAAGTAAATGAATAATTAACCTACCTAACGAACCAAGGTTTTAATCTGGAAAACAGGACTCTGAGAAGTACATGAGAGGGGTCTAAAGCTCCTCAATCACTGTCATTTTTGTAATAATAGTTAATCTTTATTTATTGCTTTGATAAGTACTAAACACTTTTTTCAGGAATATCATCTAATTTATTGCTAGCCAAACTCTAATATGATTTATATTAGTATGACCTTCATTTTGTACATAGGGAGTATGAAATACAGAATTTGATAATCTGCATAATCTTGCACAGAAGAGAATGTAGATGGGTTTGAATGAGAAGGCCTCAGACTATGACTCCAGAGACCAGACTCCTTGCTACTAGATAGAGTCCTCCCTAGGCTATTATAGTAAAGAAAAGGGAAAGGGTATCGATAGTAATACCATTGCCCCAGAATCTGCCTCTATGATTGTTGTACAATCATCATAGAATGAAATCCAATTGATGACAATTGCTTTTGTCTGAATAGAAGCTCTCTCTCTATCTCTCTCTTTCTCTTTCTCTCTCTCCTTCTCTCTTAACACTCTTATACACACACACACACACACACACACACACACTCAACAATTAGAATTATTCAGCAATGGAATGGGTTGGCTTGGAAGCCATTCATTAAACAAAAAATAAAGATAAACTACCACTTAATAGGGATTTTTCGTCTAGAAATGACACATGATATCAGAAAATATCAGTATACATGAAATAATGACAAATATTAGGCTCCAATCGATTATCAGATTTGAGAATTATATTCGTGATTTGCTCAGGAATAATAGAATATATGGAGACTTAAATATAGACATTACTCAAATAAGGCTCTTTCAAAGAACCAATTCATCATTTGAGCCCAAATCAAGAATTCCTTGTAGTGGAGTTAGACATAAAACTTCTGTTTCTCATTAGTCAAATGACAATGTTGAGATAATTAACGGTTTTAGAGATGTGGGTAATAATGGTTTTAATAATTTTGACATGGGATTCCAACAGAAATTTTAAAAGTGCATGTAAAGTGTGATATAAATTTTTAGAGGGAAAAAGGCAAAGTTAGGAGGAAATCATCAATTAATGTCAGGAATGTGTGTATATAAATATGTATATTTAGATATATCCCATATATACATAAATATATGTACATATATCTACATACATATAGATATCCTATCTATAATTATTACCAGCCATGACAACTTTCACATTTTCCTAGCATGATAGTATATATTTGCCAAAACATGCCTAATTGGCATGGGCTTCACACATTGCTAGACTTATATGGATTTATACCTGCTCTTGGATATTTTCTATATCAAAATCCTCACACCATAGCACCATATATGAAACATTCTGATTATTTAACATTCTTAAATTCCCAAGTTAACCTGAAGCGTTCTAAGTTTCATTGTGTGAGAATTATTCTTTCAGTTGTATGTTCTTTCATATCTATTCAGATATTATTTGAACATGGCTAAGAACAGCATTTGTCTCGTAATGACATCTGCAGGAACATCAGTGCATGCCCAGTTAGATAGTAGCTTAATTTCTAAGGCTGCCCACCTAAGTCACAGGAAAAAAAATAACCTGATTCACCATTGGTGAAAATTTTTTACAGAATTTAGAAAGCATCAATTTATTTTTCAATGCAACTAAAGGAAAAAGAAGCACTCAGAACACATAAGGAAAGGCTGAGGGAAAAAAAGTCATAGGAGGAAGGGTAATCAGAAGATAAATTGGCTGAAGGGGCAAAATAGACTGAACAGGGGAAACAAAGTAAGGAAGAGATACTGCTCAGGAGGGGAATAAATAGAACAAGCCTTCAGTTGGTTGTTTTGCTGGACAGTTGAAAAGGTTTCTTAAACCCCATGGTTCTATCACTTTCTGGAGACAGATTAGCAAAATAATAGGAAGCAAGCTTAAATTTGCTGACTGTGTAGGTGCAGAGTCACCTTGGACCTCATCAGCATTGCTAAACATCACCCGTAACCTTTCCATTATCACTGAGGGTCCGCTCAGCACCAGGCCCAACTGCTCCAATAATTTCAATTACTTTCCCTGACAAATTTTATGTTTCATGTATTTTAGTGGCCTGATAATTATGATTTCTCTCATTTCTCGCTATTGAGCTTAATGGGTTCCAGCATGAGTGTGCAGTTTCAGAAATGAAGTTCCACTTGAATTCACAAGTTATTATCTACTTTCATTAATGGAATTGGAAAAGAGAGAGTGGGAAAGAGATAAAGAATGAGGAAGAAGGAAGAGATGAGTGAGCAGAGGAGGGAAATAATGTAAAAACAAAAGGCCAGGATTAAAGAAAAAAAATGCACCGAGTAGGAAAGAAAAAAGTCAGGCTAAGTATAAATTGAAAGTAGAGGGTAGAGGAAGATATTCAGAAAATCTTTCCTTTTCCCCTTAATATGGAAAGCACTGAATATATTATTTCTATTATTAGACATATTAGACACATGAAAGATGAAGACTGATGCTATGCTGGAACATTCTCAGGCTTTGCCGCTAGCCCACACTGGATTAGAAGAACCTGGCTCTTTCATTTAATAACTTTATAAATGTGACTTGGTCGCTCAGAGATTTATGATTTTTTTCTCTATGTAAACAAGAACACTGACTCTGAAGGAATAATTTCCTTTCCTCTTTGTCAATTCATCTTTGGTGTGAGCGTGTGTGTGTGTGTGTGTGTGTGCGTGTGTGTGCGTGTGTGTGCGTGCACTAATGCTTACAGAATGACAACTATCTGCAGGAAATGGTGCTGGTTTTTTTTCTAATGGATGTGGGTTTTCTAAGAGGCTGCAGAAAGCAAGTAGAGCTTGGTTGCTTGTGCTTCCAGACTGTTTCTCCCATAAGTGGCTATGACTCAAGGTCTACTGTCCAGAACAAAAAATGCAAATATTCAACTTTCTAAAAATCATCTCTTTAATGAAATATCTTATTTAAAAGAATAAGGATTAGCACTAGTGTTATGTGATTATTATATAATCCCCAAGAACAGATGATTGTGATGCAATAAATCCACGACGACCCCATGCAGCCAAGAGAAGTTGCATGTCACTTGTTAGGGAAGGGACTCTGAAGTCTACAACTTCATTCCTAAACTGCTGCAGTTTCTCCTGCCATGTAGACTTGTGATAAAGGTAAAGGTAAAGGCCCTCCCGTTGATCGTCGATTTGCTCGAGCGGGCCCAGTAACGTCTCCATTGGAGACTTTGTTGTTACTGTGTCTGGCATATCCAATACTCTCGGTAGCTTGCCGGGCTCTCCGAGAGGGGCAGAGGAATCGAACTCGGGTCGGCCATGTTGGCCGCTTGTAAGGCGAACGCCCTACCCGCTGTGCTATCGCTCCAGCCCAAATAAATAAAGTTGTCAGACTTTATAATGAGATTATGCACCTAGTCTCTAATAACCAGCATTTAGTCTTCTCAAGTTCCTTGAAAATACATCAGGCATGTACTGGCAACAGAGATCTCTAAGAGTGCTTATAATGATCACATGATAAGGATACATACAAAAGAACACAAGGCAAAGACTCCCTAGAATTAATTTTTTTAATCACATAAAAAGCAACATTAAAACATTTAAAATAAACACATATGGAAAGAGTTGAGCCAATGAGTCATTTAAAATGCCTTTTTTGTTTTTCTGCAACTGAAAAGAATATGCATTTTCTCCAATTCTTCTAATGGGAGCCACACACTACATAGAGACAAAGAAGAGATGGCTCATCTTTTACAGTTGAGTGAAAGTGAAGTAAAATTGGCTATTCCCACCTGCCTTTGGGGCAGGCATGGGTGGTGGTGGGAAAACTTTAATAATGGTTGTGGGAAGGTGTAATGGTGGTGGGATTGGTGTTAAAATATTGAATGTCATCAATTACTCTGAAAAACTCTTTGAAAATAAAATTTTTTAAAATTGGCTATTCTGAATAATGTGAACTAACATAAAATAATTAATAGGAGATTGCTTCTTTCTCATCAATTGCCTGTCTGAAAAGTTATCTAGTGATTATGGGAAATTTCCTATTTTCCCAATGTATTGGGAATGAAGCTCACCTGTACAGCACGTGCTTTGTATCTCTGAGGCCTTGGGTTTGACACCCTGGCATCAGAAATGACCACTGTCTAGGGAAATGTGATCAATTAATCAACTGACTTGCCATATCAACATATCAACACAGTCACTGTCACTGTCACTGTCCTCCCATTGTTCATCGATTTGCTGGAGTGGGCCCAGTAACATCTCCATTGTGAAGCTTGTTGTTACTGTACCAAATATCAAAGAGCTTGTTGTTGGCATATCAAATACATCACGGGTAGCTTGCCAGACTTTGCCGTGCAGGCGAGATACTCTCGGTAGCTTGCCGGGCTCTCCGAGAGGGGCAGAGGAATCCAACTCGGATCGGCCGACCCGGCCAAGTGCAAGGCAAACACCCTACCCACTGTGCTATGGTTCCAGCCCAGAAACACACAGACACAGTAGCATTCAAAATTATTTTACACATCTAGGCATATTGTGTGAGGAGGCTCAAAGAACACAAAGATGAGAGTGGAAAGTGTCTCTTTAGGCCCAGATTCTTTATATGTAGAAACAAACATATACACAGAAAATCACAGACAATGTAAACTAGAGTAGTGCAGAGTACAGCAGAAGCTGAAGGGGAGGGTGGAGACAGCTAGTTTCATTAATAGGCTGCACTTCACATGGGCCTCAGGGAATCCCGGGAGTTTACTTCATAGTGAAAGAATGTTTAGAAGTTCAAATGTTTAGAAAGTTCCGTACAAGATGTTGTTTCTCAGGTTCATTAAGTATTCAGGCAGGTGCTATCTATCCTGCAATCTACTTATTAACTATCCCCAAGTTACCACTTCACTGAGACCATGTTAGTGGTTCACAGATGGCTCTAGCAGTATTAAAAAAATTTTTTTTGAAAACCAATGCTAGCTGTAGGGTCTCTCATGGTGGAGACACAATTGAATTTGGCTTCTTTGGGTCACAAGTCTATTTTATCTCATCAGGATTACATTAGACCCAAATTAAGAGATTTGACACTATTGACCTTCCAGTCTCATTATCTTTTACAACAGGCTACTTTGCTTCAGTTAATCATGTCAAAGAAGCATTGAGTGTTAGACTGCAGATGGTGGCAAGAAAGGACCTAAGGGAAACTCACTTCCTGTGCTCAGAAATCAGTAGCCCACTGCAGCCCTTTCTGGAGGCCACTGCCCCAAAACTTAAATAGCAACCAGACTTCCGATGTCTCAGAGGCAGGTCTAGGGTTTCTTTGATTCATTTGAACCACTTAAGAGTCTTACTACAGATGCTGTTGTGTATCTGCCTTTCTAACTCAATGGTCAGTTACGATAATACAACACAAAGAAATACTGAATGCAAAGTGTTGTATTTAAAGTTAAGCATTATGGATCCTGCAAAAATTATGCCTAGAGTATTTTGAAGAACAAGACCTTTCTTGGCTTTCCATTTCTAAGATTTACAAAATTACAAAGTTTTTCTTTGCTCCTAGTGTGTGGAATTTAATCTGTGTATATTGAATTGCAGCCATATTAAATTTGGAGAAGCTCATCCAATTCATTCTCTGAGTATTAAGAATATGAAGCATCTTCCAACTTGACTGGAAACTTTTATAAAGAATATGAAACTAGTAGCCCCATGTGAATAAATATAATATTTGAATGTGAAATATGGATTAAAGGTATCTTTTTAAACTTTAGAATTATGCCTTTAGTGTTATTAATATCTTAGTGACATCTTTTTATGGATATTTTAAATAGACTTCTGTTGAAAATAATAACCACAATAAAAGACTAATGAAAACA
Organism: Sorex fumeus; assembly: GCF_029834395.1. Classification (NCBI taxonomy): domain Eukaryota; kingdom Metazoa; phylum Chordata; class Mammalia; order Eulipotyphla; family Soricidae; genus Sorex; species Sorex fumeus. Next base: position 6,364,241 of record NW_026606322.1, on the reverse strand, counting down.
GGACTTGTGGAGTTGAACCACAAACAATGTAGAGGCTGTCTTACAAAAGGTCAATGGGATTTATCTCTATTCAGTTCGTATTCCAGTCCACAGCCTAAGCTGAGTGGTCCTACTAAAATTTATGGCATTATGATGGGTTTGTGCAAATAAATTTTGGAGTAATATTTATTTACTGGCTTCAGTTAAAATTTATTATGTTAGATAATTGACAATATTTATTTCTAATTTTTACAAACATATATTCATCATTGAAGAAACTAAGATACACAAGAGACTTACCTGGCATTATAAACTGTAGATAATGGAAAGCAAGGTTTGGAACTTTATAATCTGAAAACAAAATTAATTTTTCCCCTTTATAGCCAGATACCTATTTGAAATTCTTTTATGGGTCAGATTCCAGCTCTAATTCCAGTGAAGGGGTTAGGTCCAGAAGTTCAATCACTTTTAAAAATTAAGTTTTTAAAACTAAGGTTTTTGTAAACATAAAATACCATTTATGGGTTAGGTCCAGAAGTTCAATCACTTTTAAAATGAAGTTTTTCAAACTAAGGTTTTTGTAAACATAAAATACCATTTATGTGTCATTGCTTTAAAATAGGTCTTACAGGGCTGGAGCAATAGTACAGCTGATAGGACATTTGTCTTACAAGCAGCCAGCCTGGGTTCGACCCCTGGCATCCCATATGGTCCCCTGAGCACCACCAGGAGTAATTCCTGAGTGCAGAGCCAGGAGTATGACTCAAAAAGCCAAAAAAAAGCATATATATATATATACATATATATGCATACATATAAAGCATACATATACATACACATATGTGTGTATATATATAAATATATATATATGTCTTACTAATATTCTTGCTCAAAAAATAATAAGTGAATGACAGAGTTCCAAATAGGAATACTGAGTTGAGTAAGAAGATTCTGCTGTAAGTGAAGGTTCTGTTGTAAGACAAGTCTGACTGTTGAATTATTGTCCAAGATCTCACTAGTACACTGTTGTCCAAAGGAAAGATAATAAGACACTTGTATGCCACAAGTTCAAGTTTACATTTCCTAACCACTATGATGAAACAGAAATAAAAGAGTAAAATTGATTTTAATATACTAACATGAAATCCAATGTATCTGAAACAATATCATTTTAAGATGAGGCGACGCATGAATGGGCAGAGGGATTTTGGTCTGGCATAAGAACTTTAGTGACAAGTGAGCCCTAAATACAAAACTTTGAGTGAATCACAAACATTTCATAACATAAACATTAAAATTCAGTTAAACAGATTTAAAAATGAAAAAAGAAAATCAAATTTAATGTTTTTTTAATTTTAGTTTTAAAAAAAGGGGGGGTGGAGGTGGGTAAAAGGGGCCTAGATCTTGAGACACTGATGGAGGGATTCCTGACAAAGATGATGGGTGTGAAGCTGTAACATTGTATGCCCGACACTCTATTATCAGTAGTACTGTAAATCATGGTGTTTAAATAAAAATTGGATTTTCTTTTTTAAAAAAAAGAAAAATCAAATTTGAAACTTTTAAGAAATATATGCAGCAATTTTTGGAGCCATTTTACATTCATATAGGTGGGCTATAAAAAGTCTGTTTTATTGGGTTGAAGAGATAGTATAGCAGTAAAACTCTTGCCTCATATGCATCAAAGAAGGGTTTGATGCTTAGTATTAGCATATCTGGTCCTCCAGCTCCGGTGAGCACAGAGCTATGAATAAGCCTTGAGGTTAGCTGGGTGTGGTCAAAATACTAATTTTTAAAAAATGATATTTATACACAGAGCACACATTTTTTCCACTTTAAAAATTAGGTACCACCATGATTCACAATATTGTTTTAGTGGCAAAATTTAAGTCACACAGTATTGCTGTACCACAATTATCAGTGGGCCCTCTCTACTGACCACAGGTTCCTCTCTCACCCTTCATCTTCACACTTTGTGAATTTAGTTTCGTTACCCAACTTTCAGGGTTTATTATCGTTAGCTATTTTTTCTCTCCTTTCTATGTTTCTTTATTCTCAACGTATGAGATTTTTTTCTCTTTGTTCTTTTTTCTTTGATTCACTTTGCTCAGCATGTTCTACTCCAATCTATCCGCTACAAACACAGGATTCCATCTTCTCTTACAGCTGAGCACCTGTGAATATATACCACACCTTCTTTTGTCCACTCATTTGCTTTTGGGCAAACTGGTTGTTTCCAATTTCTGATTACTATGAATAGCACTGAATCAACCTAAAAGGCAAATAAATACCTTTTTAAATAAAGGGTTTGAGGTTCTTCGGGGGAGGGGTGGGTGTAGATATCAAGAAGTGGGTTTGCTGGCTTCATGAGATATCTCTTTTTGTTGTTGTTGCTCTATTTCGTTGTTGTTGTTGTTCTTGTTGTTTTTTAGGACACCAGTGATTCTCAGGGTTCACTCCTGACTCTTTCGTTAGTGGTCACTCCTAATTGTGCTCAGGGAAGCTTAGAGGGTGTCAGGGAATTTAACTCAGTTCGGCTAACTACAAGGCAAGTTTCTTGCCCAATGACTATTTCTTCAGCCCTCAATTATATTTTCTGAGATATCTCTACACAGGGCTGGAGCGATAGCACAGCAGGTAGGGCATTTGCCTTGCTCGCAGGCAACCTGGGTTCGATTCCTCCACCCCTTTCTGAGAGCTGGGCAAGCTTCCAAGAGTCTCTGGCCCACACTGCAAAGCCTGGCAAGCTCCCCGTGACATATTCGATATGCCAAAAACAGTAACAATAAGTCTCACAATTTGTTGTGAGATGTTACTGGTGCCCACTCTAGCAAATCGATAAACAACGGGAGGATAGTGCTACAGTGCTATCTCTACACAATGTTGTACACAGAGGTTCAATTAGATGACGTTTCCACCAATATTGGAGGAATCATTTTAATCTAAGGTTAGTTATACCCAATATTGCATTTTAAAAATTTACTGGTGATAGATAAAAGTCTGGGTGTTGTTTTCTTTTTTTAGTTACAGGTAACTATAAATTTTACATTCAAACACACTCACACATACACACACACACATACACACACCATTACTGTATCTAATTGCTTTGTGCGTTTCTTTTAGGGTGATGGGATGGGATTTAGGCTGTACCTGGTGGTACTCAGGGGTTATTTCTGGAACTTTAGAATTAAACCCTGGCAATGATAGAAAAACCAAATGTAGGTATCCCAAATGGTGTTTATTGGTCTCTGGGATTCACACCAGTGATTGTTCATCCCAGTCAGAAACGGAAGAGATACACAGCACATGTCTTTGGAAAAGTCAAATTGAGAATGTATGATTACTGGTGAAGGGACTAGTATTGGAATGGAGTATGACTGAAACCCAATCATGAACAACTTTGTAACTGGGCATCTCACAATGATTCAATTAAAAAATACTGAAATAAAAGAAATACTGAATTAAAAGACTAAAAAAAGAGAAAATATGTGATTATTACATGTAGGTTCCGGGATCTTATTATGATCCCGGAACCTTATTATGACATCTTATTATCTCATTCCTACTTTGGACAAACTGGCAGGTTACCGAATGTAGCCTGCCCACAGGGCAGAGTCTGGCAAACTCCCCGCGGTGTACCCAATATGCCAAATACCAGTAACAATGATGGGTCTCTTTCTCCTAAAGAGCCTGGAATATAATCTCAGGGCTAGGATGAAGGAGCCGTTACTGGGGCCTGCTCGAGGCAATCGACGAATAACAGGATGATTTGTGATTGTGATTGTGATTACATGTAGGTAGACATTCTGAATAGCATATTTCCTTATGGCTTCAGAAGAAAGTCTAAACAGATTTTCTGACATAAATTATTTTGCATTACAAAACCATTACAAAAACTTCAGAATAGTGCTATGGAAGAAAAATATTTACATATTGCTATCTGTAGGAGGATAAAGTTTCTTTCAGTTGGTAGTGAGGGCAGGAGTCAGAAAAAATAGATGAAATGCAATGGAGGGAAAGAAAATCAAACACTTGAAGGACAGACCTTGTATGCTTATTTCCTTAGACAACTCAGGAGAGTATTATAATGGTCCCCATTTTATACATGAGAATGTAGGGTAAAAAAGTTCAGTCATTTACCCAAATTTCTACTCTGAAGTTTTAGCTAAACAAAATCAATAGTTCGTTATCTCTTTTTCTTACATGTGATAAAATAAATTTATGAAAACGGCAAAGCCTGGCAAGCTACCCGTGACATATTTGATATGCCAAAAACAGTAACAACAAGTCTCACAATTTGTTGTGAGACATTACTGATGTATGTTTGAGCAAATCGATGAACAACGGGAGGACAGTGCAGTGCAGTGGACAGTGGCATAAACTGATTACTCTGCAATTTGCACCCAGAGAATGTAAACTTTCTGCATTTCATTAGTGTAATTCAGGACATTACTTCTATTATATAAAGTTATAATACTTCATTATACATTTATATTATTATATATTTTCCTGCTACATTATGTGTTATGCTGTCATATTATTATGGATATTAGTTAATATTATAAAATACGATTCCGGAGACATACAGATAAGTATCTATCCCATACACTTAGATTCTAGTGTCAATTTAATTTAGTCTATACTTACATTTACATAATACAATGTCTCTTCATCAAAAAAAAATTATTGGGTCCGGAGTGATAGTAGAGCAGGTAAGGTGTCTGCCTTGCATGCAATTGACCTGGGTTCGATCCCTGGAATGCTATATGGTCCTGCAAGCACCGCTAGAAGTAATTCCTGAATGCAGAGCCAGGAGTAAACTCTGAGCATTGCCAGGTGTAACCAAAAAAACAAACCAAAAAAAAAATTATACTGAATATCAGAGCAGGCTATTGGACAAACTTCTGTGATTCTTAATCAACTTTATTTGCAGAAGAGAATAAATGTGAATAATATAGATATACATTATTTCATTTTTCCCATTTATCCTGAGTCTACCCTTGTTATCTGAGGCAGAGGTAAAGAGTATTTGCAAAGAACAAGGAAGAGTAGTATAGGAAGCTTGCAAAGATCTTTGTTTCAGAGATAGTAGCTACAACACTTAATGCCTTCAAGGTTTTGAAAGCAGGAACCCAGCCAGGCAGCTGTTGTACCACATAGTTGTTATTCTGAAGACATGTTTGGAACTGCTGTTCTTTTGGTGTAGTTGAAGACAAAAAGCAAAGGATTGGGTTTGACGGTGAATAAAAGAACAGAGGTGGAAAAACCAAAGGAAGTTGTTCAAATGAAATTCATTCTAAATCAGAAGAAGTTGACCAATGATCTACGTTAGATATTTAGACACTGGACTGATTAATTTTCTTTTAAGATAATTAAATTTATATTAGAATTACATTATATCATTAGACAAGTTCAGTTGTTCAATATCCAAGGTCAATATGTCTATGTACTACATTAACTTTACCACTAAAAATCCAATTGCATAGGATAAATATGACTTGTAGAAGCTCCAGAGTTTTATGAATTGCATGTTTAAATATAAATGGGCAGACATGATAGCATAATCAATATAAATGTAAAGAATTATAATTCTTATAATAATAATTTTCCCAAATCATACAAGTGTAATACAGATTGTCTATATTCTATGGGTATAGATTGCAAAAAAGCAATCTACTTTTACCATGAAGGTAAGATTTTCACACGTAATTCTCATATAGTCAACTCTTCTGTGAATGGTTGGAGGAGCAGAAAGGGGCATCAGACAACTCTAATTAGCCTTACTTTTGTAAGACCTGATTTTCATGAAAATCAAGTTATTTTCAGTTAAGGATCATTGCTGAGAGGAAAGAAAAATCAAATGAACTGAAAGTAATAAGACACTCTTTAAAATGGAACCATAATGAATTCTCATTTCTATTTGGATAAGTGTATACTTAATTATATAACATACAAGAATGTGAGCGAGTTATAGACTCTTCATTCACTCAAAATTCTTTCACAGCTATTTTTAAAGCATCTATTATGCACTACATGCTATTCTGGATCTTGTTATAAAGTAATGTGGTAAAAAGTCTAAAAGTTGATTGATCCCTATTTTAATTTCCCCTTGGGAATACAAATCCACACACACACATATTATACACACACACACACATATATATACACATGTGTATATGTACATACATATTGTTTTGCCTTCTTTCTGTCTGGGTTTTGAAAACAGAGTAATAGTCAATGGAAGGTAAAAGGAAGTCTCTTGTCTCTTCTCCACTTACCTCCAATATGCAATATACTCTCTCTCTCGCTCGCTCTCTCTCTCTCCCTCTGTCTCCCTCTCTCTCCTCTCTCTCTCCTGGTTCTGCTATGATCATTCCTTTACCACAGTGACCTAGATGCCACTGCAGTGGTGAACCCTCACTAAAGAAAGCGGAAGAATCACTAATTACAGGAGAGTAGAAGCAGCACTGGTTTTAAGTAGGAAGTTAGCTAATTATTAATTTTCCTATTAATGTGATTAGTGTGACTAATGTAAGCATAAAAACAGATTTGTTTTCTGCCCTTTTAGTCCCATTTTAATAGAAAATAAACCATAAGCAAATCATAAAAATATAGGTAGTTAGCATGATACCAAAAGGCCAACCCTTGATATAGAAGAGCACATAGCTCAATCCATGCTAAAGTTTAAAACTGGTGGTAATACCTAAATAATTTACGTTCTTCTTCGAATAAAGTTTCCTTTTTCCCTTCCTCTTTCACCCTCCTTTTCCTCTGTCTTTCCTCAACCTGCCTTCTCTTCTAAGGATACATATCTCTTTTCTCAAATAAAGATGCTTCAAATACACACTATCTTAAAGATTCTGGTTCACTGTTTTCTTTGCTGAACGTCCTTCCACTTGAAGGGAAATGCAAATGCAACTATTTTGCAGGCAATAATGAAACATTGGTCATCTGTTTAATTTTCTTCCCATGAACAAAAATAGAAATGCTGAATACATTGCCCAATGGTAGAGAGGCAGAAAGATGAGTGAAGTTATAATCACAGAGGTCTGAGATCTAGTCCTAATTATGTAATGTGTAAGTAGCTGCTTCTGAGACCTTAGTTTCCTCATCTATAAAATTGGAGGTTTCGACTAACAGACCTATAAAGTTTTCTCCCAGTTTTTTCAAAGTTCTATTTCTAACTTTGGAACTCAAACTCAAATCTTGAGAGAGAAAAAAAAATCTGTCCCCAATCAGTAGAAATATGATTTAAATACAGTCTGTGGAAGACATTCCTCCTAGCTTCCAGTTTCAAATGATCAGATCTGAATCATTACCTTTCAGTTAGATGCCTGATGTATAAGATATGGGAAGAAAATTGAAGAAACAATGGAGAAATGTCCTTAGGAATGCAGAGATGCTGTTTAAATTATTCAAAAGGAAGCTACCTGTTGTCTTTTCCTCATCTGACTTTTGTACTTCTTGAGTTTCTCATTTTCGCTCTCTCTAGATATTTTTGTATATCCACACTTAAGATACATATCACAATATACACATATAGACAAATTTGCGATCCTGATTTTTCAAAGCTTTGAGCATCCTTTCCTTTGAAGCTTGAGATTTTTAAAGTAAGAATTGTATTTTTTTTTTTAACAATTGGATCTCTCTCCCTCCCTTCTGACCCTGTGCTTATTCTTGCACTCTGTGTTCGTCCCCAGGCCGGGCTCCTGCTGGTGCACACAGTGATTTGAGGTTTTCTAGGCTTTCCTTTCCTTACCGAGATGCCTTTGATTCAGATCCAGATGGATACATTATTGATCAGATTTAGGTTGCTGCTCTTAGCTTGCTGGTACTGCACTTGTGACTAATAAGCTAGTAAGAGAACAAGCCCGAGGAAAGCCTGCTTCTTTTTAAAAAGCAAGTGGAAGACAACTCCATTAAAGCTTCCATTTCTGCCGAGTCTAAGAAATGCTCTCTGCTTTCCATGCTGGAGCCTTAGTTTGTCCGGTCCTCTATCATACATAACTGCACAGCAGGCGCTGAAGGTGTGCTGCACGGTGAAGACGCTGCTCTCCGAGATAAAGCACCTCTCTTTCTTCCCGTAGTATATGGCTGACCGGCCTTCGTTGTTCAGTGTTCCATATAAACCACACATGGCCATTTTTTTCCATCAGATTTTTTATAATCCTATTTACTGTTCGCAACAAGCTACAATCTGTTCTTCTGACTCTGAACTAACACTCTCCTCTTGATACTAGATAATATTCAGCTAGATATTTTCTGGAACCTCGGAGAGATGGATGAAAGTGCTCCGATGAAAGATTTATATTACTTAAAAACTTTCCTTCTTCTATAGACACTGAAACACTGCATTTTGCAATATCAAAACTGGGGAGTCTCACATATCCCTATCATAGTTGTATTTACCAAAAGTATATATTTATGAATCTATACATGCAAGGTTTATTAATCAGTCCTATAAGACTAGTTTCAACAAAACCAGAAACGAAGGGTGACTTAAATAAATGACTGTATATGCTTAGAGCTGAACAAAATGCATCTACTAAAAAAATTCAACTATTAAAAATAAGTAATTAATTTCCATATAATATTTTAAAAGAAAAATATTTATGAACTTTTAACCTTTTGTATAAATTTTTAATTCATGATCCTTCTATTTATGTACCCATCCATTTACATAACCTATTAGTATATGGTTTATATAGAATTTAAAGTATTTTCTATTTTGATGAACATATGAAGTCTGTTAACAGCTAGCTATTTTAGAGTGACCATGAAACAAAGAAAATTCCATATTATACTTAGCCTTAGTTTTTAATTTCTGATTTTATGCATATATTGCTTTTTTATTTAGCAAACTACATTTGGGTTGAACTCTCCCTGTGGTGCTTTGGAGAACCAGGGATGCCTCCCAGTGAGTTTTAGCCAATAGGATGGATAGTTCCATGCAAAGGCTGAAAATGTATCTGAGGCCCTGAGGGAGAGGCAGACCACTAAACAATGCTCCTGGTCCTCCCCAAACTCACCCAGCAAAGCTTGGGACCCTTCAGAACTTCACGCAGTGATGTTCAGAGGACAATGTACAAATAAACATCACACCAGGTTCAGCCACATATATCCATGTTTCTTCATTTCTGTACTATCTCTCCAGTCTGTTTATTTTTTTTTTCTGAATGACATATAAACAGAAAATTTTTTGACCCTCTTTATCTTGAATTCCTTTCATTTACTTAGTTCCATATTTTAAAACTTTTGTCTTCATCTAAAATGAAGACATCTAAAATGTCTGCACCTAATAGGGGGCCAGAGTGATAGTGATGTAGGCACATAGACAGGAAAAGGCCCTCAGCAGTGAAACAGGTCAGCAAAACTTCTGGGAGAAAAATTCCAAGGCTGATCCACTTTGTGGATCCAGTTAAAACCCAGGGCAGCAGATCCTGAGGAGATTGGACCCCTCCCCATGAAGAAAATTCCTTGAATACCCTCAGACCAGAACCCAGTAACCCTGGGTCGTATGTGACAGAGGCGGATGGGGAGAAAGTGACAGAGCCAAGTGCAGGCCCTGAGCACTACTGGGTGTGAACCCCTCCCCCCCCCAAAAAAAAAACCAAAACAGAAAATAAATTAAAAAATATATGATGCCATCACTTTTAGAAAATAAATTTTAAAAGAAAAAGAAAATGATGAGAATTATAAGTGTCTGCCTGATTAGGGGAACAAAAGAAAGGTCTGTGAAGGAGAGGAGTGACAGAAAAAAGCTGACTTCTCTGTGAGCACAGAGGCGATGCGGGGGAGGCTGCACTGGTTGTTAGGAAAATTGGATTCAGTCCCTGGTCTGCCATTTACTACCCTCTCACACATGTCACTTAACCTCTGCTAACCTCAGTGTCCTCATTTATAAAATAAGGGAATAGTGTTGGATGATTTCTGAGATGCCTTCTAGCTCACATATTTATAAAAATTCTATGAAACATCATCCTTTCTCCCAGGACATAATTGGCAGAGGGTGGTAATGAAAGAAGATCAGAATATAATTTATTTTTCAATGTACATTTTTTCCGTCCTTCAAAGGAAAATAGTTGGTAGATTTTTTTTTCCACCTTCCTTTTGCCTGTGAGGATTAACGCCCTACCCTGGAGGCCATAGAAATTTTTTCCTTACCAGGAAAAATTGAGCCCACTTGAAAACACCTAGTGGCACAATGCATGTTTAGTCAGACTAGGAGAAAACAGACATAGTGAAGAAATTGTAGAGTACAAAGAGTTAAAGCTTTCTTTTTCTTTCTCAAACCAGAAGAGTACATCATTTGCCATTTAGAATATATATATTTTTTTAGTATATGGTATTTTCAATTTTATCTCTCTCAGCCCACTTTTCCTTTTTAAAACGGCACAGCCCTGTTATTTTCTATTTCAACCCTCAAGAGATAGAAAGACTCTGACTGGGTCCTTGCAATCGCAGCCAACGTTGAAGTTTTGCCAGTCCTTACAGACCTTGGTTTGAGACTACAGAAAAAGAAAAAGCCACACATCTGAATGATTATTATGTAATAGTATGACCTAGGAAATCAACATATTGAGGACCACTATAATTTGGTCACCACATATAACACTAAATACTCAAAGGTTAAAACGCTGCTAATGAAGAAAGAACTCCAACAGAGTGAAAAGAAGACTGGTTCACAACAGAAAGAAGGACCGAAGGTATAAACAAGACATAAAGCCTGACTTTTATTTGAATTAACTTTTAAAAGCACACAGCCAATATTCAAGATCTTTTATTATGTTAAAGTTTTTGAGCTCACTGAAGCAAGATAAATATCCCCATCCACCCCTCACAGGAAACAGTTCCAGAAATGTAGATGAGAGCAGGGAGCAAAGTCCAGTGAAAATCAAGGCCCACAAAACAAAATAGGAACAGAAGACAGAAGAACCTGCCTGAGAATGGATAAAAGCCAGAAGCTGGTGAACAAGCAAGAGAAAAAGTAAGTTTCAGAAGGAAATCTCTAGAAGATAGGGTGGCAAATGGATCGGAGCGTAAGAATGTTCTGTACCACTAAAATATTGCAGATCTCGGGGCTGGACTGATAGCACAGCAGGTAGGGCACTTGCCTTGCACAGGTTCGATTCCCAGCATCCCATAGAGTCCCCCAAGTACCAGCAGGAGTAATTCCTGAGTGCAGAGCCAGGAGTAAACCCTGAGCATCGCTGGGTGTGACGCAAAAAGAAAAAATAATATATTGCAGATCTCTTTCTAACATGATATTTATTTATCTTGTTGATGACTGACTTCTCCAGGTTTCTCACAGCAAGGACCACCAGGGTGCACCTCCTTTCAGATATATGAGGTTCATCAGGCCTGCAAGCCTTCCTGAGAAAGGCAAGGTCTGCTGAAAGCCTTTGCAAAACAGAACAAACCTATCAGCTCCACTAAAGTGCGGACACCCTGCTGGGGAGAAGATGAATGGGCAGGTGACTGGAGAATATTTCACAGCCAGGTGTGAATAAATGGAGGATGGAAAGAAAATATTTCTATCATGAAGTGATTTACACTAGAATCAGATGAGGACTCTGGCCAAGTGCAGGAATCAGCTGGAAGGCACATGTAAAGTGTATAGTAGTTTGCCTTCCTTACCCCCATTGCAAAGATTACATTTAAATGAAATCAGCAAATATTTGTTAATCATATTATTTTCCCCCTGAGTGTTTCCATTCCATGACTGATGATTTTTTTTTTTTGGTATCACTGTCATCCCATTGTTCATCGATTTACTTGAGCGAGCACCGGTAACGTATTAATTCATCCCAGCCCTGAGATTTTAGCAGCCTCTCCTTACTCATCTCTCCTCACCCCACCGTATTGGAGGCTCATTCAGAGTCAGGGGAATGGGACCCATTATTGTTACTGTTTTTGGCATATCAAATATGCTACAGTTAGCTTGCCAGGCCCTTTTATTTGGTAATTTTTATTTTAGCCACCAAAATTTGCAATCCTGAAAGTAGCAGAGTCTCATGCATGAAACATCCCAACACTATAAACTTGACCAGAGTGTCAGTCAGCTTCCTCCATATTGTCCACATTTCCCTGCCACCATCACTCCTGTCCTAGGCTCCCACCCCTTCTCTAGTGATATGTTTCCTACTAAAGACCATTTCTCAGTTTCTGTTGAACTTTGGCTGTTTGTTGCTGCCTTACTATAGTTCTTTGTATGCCACATATGAGGAAGATTAGACTGTCTTTGTCCCGCTGCTGGCTAATTTCATTCAGCACAATACTTTCCACATCCATTCATAAGCAGCAAATTGTATGACTTCATCTTTTCTTATAGCCAAATAGTATTTCACTGTCTATATGCACCATAGATACTTTATCCAGTCACCTATTCTTCGACATTTGGTAGTCTCCAGATTTTGGCTATTATGAATCTTGCTGCAATAAGCACAGAGTGCAAATTCTTTGTTTCTTCATTTTTGTTTTCGTAGCCATTTCCTGACTAGTAGTACTATAGTTGCAGGTTCAGGGATTAAAAAGTCATGCTATTAATTGTTTCTGGATGTCTTTTTCTTGTAGTGAGTAATACATTAAGGATCTCTGCTTCTTTCCAAATCCCAAAGGATATCCTTCTAGCCTGAAAAACATGAGGTCATACTTGATCCTTCCTCAGGGCCGGGTCTGATCCACTGGATCAGCGATAGCACAGCGGTAGGGCGTTTGCCTTGCACGCAGTCAACATGGCCGACCCAAGTTCGATTCCTCCGCCCCTCTCAGAGAGCCCGGCAAGCTACCGAGAGTATCTTGCCCGCATGGCAGAGTCTGGCAAGCGACCGGTGACGTATTCAATATGCCGAACACAGTAACAACAAGTCTCACGATGGAGACGGTACTGGGCCCGCTCGAGCAAATCAATGAACAATAGGAGGACCGTGATATTTATACTTGATCCTAAGTGTTGATAAAAATTCAACTGTCAATTAATAGGGCAACAATAAAAGATATGAACACATGTGTCCTCTGTGAAGTTGTAAGGACAGAAAATCTTTCTCTAACCTCCAGGAAGAGAAACCCTGTCCTGCTGAAAAATAACATCAAGATACAGAGGGGATACAACCTCTCTCTGATCTTCAGCAAAAATTCTAACCTACAAAAGGACCACTGATAAAGAGTCCCTGTTTCCATTTCCTGTGAATCTAAGAGCTCCATTGCTCGATTTACAGTGAACTTAAGAAACTTAACAGTGAAGCTTAGTCCCAGTCCCCATTATCTTCAGACCAGGGACTCCTCTAATCTGCACCTCCCTAACAACCAGCAAGAGCATCCAGATTTGTGCATAACAGGAAGGGAAAGGGATTCATGTCCAATTCCAGGTAAATGTATTGAGCTTTATGGAGAAAGCCCTTGAATTGAAAATGCTGACTCTTGATTAAAGGGGGAAAAAAGTAGTGCCTATATCCTTGCAGTCTGGAATCCAGACTCCTAACTACAGTGATTGTCTCTTTGTCCACATTTGTTTTAAGTCAATTTACTTGGTGTTCAGAGATTACGGGAACATTTATAAGCTTTTCTACCTTTTGCCCCAACAGCCTACTTTTGACCCAGCAAAGTCATAATGCAAAAAGAAAAACCTTATAATTACAGAGAAATATCAAGGTAAAGAAATACTATATCCAGCAAAATATACTTATTGCCCATATATCTTACTAATATAATGATATCATAAAATCCCATATGTTTAACAGAACATCAACAAATGTATATTAGAGATATTGCTACATTTTAGCACTATATTAAGAATACTTGCAATTTTGCAAAAATGGAATCTTATTTTTTAAATTAGAAAATTAAATACTAACTTAAAAGTTTTATGTTCTTGGCAATATGTAGTTATATTGCGTGAGCTGCCAAGTGTCCTGGATCTATATAATTTTGAGTCATACTATACTATGGATCTAGTCTTATTATTTTTATGACATTAGGATATTAATAGATAGATATTAATGTGTGTGTACTTCAAATCACAAAGTGGGATATTCAAGGTCTTTCATTGAGTTGAGATGATACTGCAGAAAAGAAACACAAACACACCTGCCTCAAAAATAAAAAGTCCCGAAGTCTCTAGTCTTACCCAATGCTTTAATGTTTTCTGTGGATTCCACTGTTTCTGAAAGACTGAAAAATCCAGAGTACACCTCATCAGAGAAATAAAAGCCCTGAGAGAAATCAGAGTGTTCAAAGCTATCTGACTGGCAAATCCTTGCCTTTTTCTGGGCTTCCTCACAGCCCCTGGAGCTGTCACATTAAGAGGCTGTGTGATTTCCTGCAGGGTGTGTGATCAGCAGCTTGGCAGGCAATTTAAAGCCACCTGAGAGCACAAGAGGGAGAGTGATCATGCATATGTCCCAGGAGCAAATCTGGAAATTAAGATAAATTAATAAATAAATGAGAACTTTGGGTTGAAGGACCTCACACTGTGGCTTTCTAACTATAATAACAACTCTTACTTAATCGATGAGCAAATATTCATGATGAGCAAATATTCACTCTCCTCAATACTATGTACCGACCAAGGAAGGGAGAGATAAATAATGGGATGAGGCCAACAATTGAGGAGTTTATGATTCTATATTTAGGTGCAGGTTCATTTTGCACCTATTAAAATGTAAAAAAGGCACTTTAACTTAACTCTCAATATTTTTATCTGATATGGATACAATTTACATATTTTAGCTATAATCAATATAAAATGTATGTTCCTTTGTAATATAAGTATTTGGACTTATGAAAAAGAATCACTGTGAGTTGCTTTTTTGAAACAAGTCCAGATATATTTATATACATAAACACCAGAGAGATGCATCATATGGAGATTTTTTTTTGTTTTACTTTTTTGTTTTTATTTTTTTTGGATCACACCTGATGATTCTCAGGAGTTACTCCTGGCTTTGCATTTAGGAATTAGTCCTGGCGGTGCTTGGGGGACCACACGGGATGCTGGGAATCGAACCTGGATTGACCACGTGCAAGGCAAATGCCCCACCCACTGTACTATCGCTCCAGCCCCGTATATGAAGGTTTTAACTTAAAGATTTTAACTTAAAATCTTCGTATGATGATTACTTAAGGAGAAGTGGTCATTGCCAGGATGAGGGGCAGCTTTATCAGATGACTGGATGGATTTTCATAGCACATGAAGGTCATAGAAAGGAATAGAGATGGAGTTCTGACATCTCTGAATTATGCTAGTGCTGTTACAGGGGAAATGTTGTTCCTTCAGAGAGGAAAGGCAGAAACCAGTGATAACCATACAGAAGAAAATCAATCAAAGATCTCACACTATATTCTCAGTTAATGTTAGAATGCATCCTAGCAGATGCAACCTTAATCAAGTGGTCCTAATTAATGTGCTATTTATGGCATAAGATGGCAGGTATGCTAAAGAAAACCAGAAAGTAAATGATTTTTCATAACTCTCAGCAACTCTCAGGATGTCTTGGTAAGGATCAGTTATCATTTTTCATGTTCCTGGTTTTAGGTAGGTTCATTATATTATGAACCTATTTTATATACGGACATTATAGTATTCCCTACAAAACTGCTGAAAGTAAAACCAAAGCACTAAAAATGCTTATTTTTCACAAAAGGAATTAATATCTCACACCTCAATCTTGCCAAAATTTACCCTCTACTATAAGACATTAATGCTATATCTCAGGTTTTAGAATATTCCTGATGATTATGAGTATTTTGGGGTGATCGCACCCCACCTTGCTCAGGGCTTTATCCTGGTTCTGTGTTTAACGATAACTCTTGGTGTGTTCATTGGAATGTATGCAGTGTCAGTATCTGGGTCTGCTTCATGGGAAGCAGAAGCCTTGCACACTGTATTAGCTCTCTGGCCTATGAGTCAATGTTTTGACATATAAAATTACATATAAATGCAGTGTGAGTTTTTGCCATTTTACTAATTTTAAAATTATTATTAAAAACCTATTTCATTAGAATATGTTGCTCTAATTCCCATTCATATGGCTTGGATCCTGACTCAAAAGTTTAAGAAAGAAATATATTAAAACTGCATGTTAATGTCATATGTCAGGATTGATATACAGTCATGTATCAATGATTGAAAACACAGAGGAAAGTTACAGGCTACTATGAAAGGAAAAGGAATAATTTATTCTTTTTTTTATGTTGATTATAACGGTGATCTACACAAATAAGACAGATGATTTTGGAAGGAACAGTGAGAATTACTGAAAAATTCATTGGTACAGTGGTCATTTATTTGTTTTGTTTTTATGGCCTCAGCTAAAGCAAAGCCCATTTCTCTCGATTTTTCAACTGTGGAATAAGAAATTGGAATCCAGCTTGACAAATGGTTTGTTAAGGTCAGTTTCATATGACCTTTCATAGACATTCTTTGGGTTTTTTTTTTTTATTTTGTTTGGGGAGGGGGCTCACCTGGCTGTGCTGAAAGCTTCTGCCTGGCTCTGAATCCAGGGGATCATATTGGAGGTGTGAATTGAACACGGACTGAATAAAGATACCTTTATTCAATCATTCAAATAAATGTTTGTGTCTAGTGTATTAGAACATGGAGTACTGGAGCTGGACTGGAGATCATAGCTGCTTTTGTCATCATTGTGAATGAGACCAAAATCCCTAAGACTTCCTGCCAGGTTCAGTTTCCTCACAGGAAAGCTTAACGGTCTGATTATACTAACAATAGAGTTTCAGGGGTGAACAGATGAACAAGAATTAAGACTCTTGTCTTGCAAGTTTGATCTCTGTGAAGCATATAGTCCTCTGAGTACTACCAGGAATAATCCCTGAGCACAGAGTCAGGAGTAAACCCTGAGCATACTGAGTGAGTTCCAACCATGATTCCCCAACCCCCAACCCCACCCCACCCCCCCAAAAAAAAGGTAGAAAAATCAATCTCTTTCTTGTTTGGGTATTAATTCATTAAAATATCATGCTATTCAATTATTAAAGAACACACATTTCATAGAAACACATTACTTAGAGTGACACTAATATTCACTATGCAGAAGGAAACCTTTTGTTAATGAACTGTTTTAGGAGATAGTTGCCTTATTCAGCTTTGGCAGTACCCGAGTGAAAGGCAAGAATCTTCTTAACAGAGAAAAGACAAACAAGGGAACACTGATAAATCCAATGGTAGGAACTAAAGGCAAGATAAAGATAGGCATTTAATTAGCACTGTCCTGCCTTCAAATGCCCACCTTTGTTTATTTAATTTTCCCATAACTGTTACATAGCATTCACAGAATCTTAATTTGCACATGCTAATGCAGCCTCATAAAAATATCTTTTACAAAGGTGTTTTGAAATGTGAAAGCAATCTTGACTGTAATTCTTTATTATGCTTCTGTGTTTAAAAACAAAAATAAATAGGTCTTTTCTTTCTTAGTCTATCAGACTTGTATCAGCCAATGATTATTTTTATTTTAGTTTGTAAACAGAGTGGAATCTACCAACTTTCGCAAGTTCTGAAAGTTTTCTTAGCAACAACTAAGATGTTTGATTTATATTTTTATAGAAAGCGGCTTTTTGAGGGCTCCTGTTCAGGAGGACTTATTTTTATTAACACAGAGAATGATTTTTCTCAAGATAGCATCTTAAAATACTACATGCATGGAAAATGAATAATAAAGACCAGAGAGATAGCTCAAAGTAAGCATAAGCTTTGTTGCAGGAGACCCTTACACTGTGACCAGCTGGAGGAAGCGACTCTACCACAGAGTGAGGTGTAGACTCCAGCACTGCCAAGTGTGGCCCCACAGCAAACCAAAAGGAAAACCACCTTTTAACAAGGACATTTGCTTAAACAATGAATCTGCTATCAGGTGGCCTGGCCCATTACAACATCTTAACAGGCACCAGACCCCAAGAGCACAGAGAACAGATCTTGGAAGGCTCTCAGGCTTCACTTCCTCAACCCAAATCTGCTCCTCACCGATTCATGAACAGGTGGCAGAAGCTGTTACTCTTCCAGACTTTTATCAAATTATAATTTAAAAATTTCTATTTTGCTGAAACTCCAGAAGCATGCAAGAAGACAAGGAAAATGCTGCCGGCACCTAGGACGGGATGAGAGAACAAGAGAAATACATCCATATGCTCAAATCAAAAACTGTTTTCAGTACTGCCCTGCTCCACTGCTCCCAGAGCCCACACTGAAGAGTTGCAGTTCCTATTAAGCTCCCGGCATGTAGAACGTGAAGAATTAGGTCGAGCAATCATGTTCACCTTAAGCTCTGGCTCTAACTGCATGGGGGCTGGTGGTCTGATAGTCCCCCAACAGAGGTCCCCACTCCTGTTCTATCATACTCCTACAGGACCATGGTTCATGAGGTTTCAAATATTGTCATTGAGTTTCTCTCTCTGGACTATGGTCCTTCTCAGTGTATTAATAAATCCCCAGTAGCTCAGAGTTCATTATCAGATTTTGCATCTTCATAGTTACACTACCACAATGAGGACATTTTATCTGAAGTTAAATTTGCAGAGTAGCAATTAAAGAGAAATAAGAGGACAAAAGGTGGAAACTTAACCTGCATTTCTGTCTAGTAAAAATGTGCCCCTGCTACAGTTAGTTGTCTGTCTGCTGGGCCAAGGTTTGATTTGGTTCTCATACGGTGTCAGTCTTTCACTCTATGTCTCCTCCTTAAAGCAAGTGATAATATATTTCAGTCTGGCTATACAAGAAAGATGGTATGCTATTAACGTACAAATCACATTTCAAAGAAGGCAATAAAAATATCAAGCCACACTTTTAGTCTAGTTGCTTCTTTTCTACCATTTACCCATTCAAGAATATGAATCACAACACAAGGTAATGAAAATATCATTATTAGAAGAACTGTGTTAAATCTGATCTGGTGTATGAAAGAAGTTGTTAGCAAATTTTTATGCCTAACTCATAAGATTTAAGTATATAAACACAATCCAAACTTAGAAATGTAAAATTCTGGACAAATTGAAGATCAATTACACCTAGTATAAAGTTATCTTTAACATAAACGAATGTACAACTGTTCTACAACTCCATTAGAATATATGTATAACATGAAGTTTTGCTTTGCTGTAATTTGAAAACGAGTTTACATAGGAAAAAAATATTCATCCAACACAACCTATCTGGATGAGGATAGTTGAGCTTAGTGACAAAAAAAAAAAACCAGATTGATTATAACACATTGTTCTGGTACAAAGTTGACATAATAGCATTAAAATAGGAACAAGTCACATTTTTAGGCATACTACCTTTTTATTTTGAATGTAAATATCAGGAAATCTTGTATCCTAATAGTTGATAATTTAGAACTGAATTAAAATAGAATGGGTTTAAAAAACAATCTGACTCATTACCCATTGGTCACTGTCACTGTCACTGTCCTCCAGTTGTTCATTGATTTGCTCCAGTGGGCCCAGTAACATCGTGAGAGTTGTTACTGTGTTTGGCATATCAAATACGTCACGGGTAACTTCCCAGGCTTTGCCGTGTGGGCGAAATACTCTCGGTAGCTTGCTGGGCTCTAGTGTCGAATGCATATTGTGCTAACTAAGTTATTGCAAAGTTGGGCATATTTGAAGGATACATAGTACAGGAATATAAAAGTTATCAAATCCCTTTCTGTTCATGCTTTATTCTTTATTACAAGTAATGGCACTTTTATTAATTAATTAATTGATAAGTTATTCTTTGAGCTATTTCTCTGTTTATCTTTCCTTCTCTCCCTCCCTTCTCTCTCATTCTTTCTCTTTCCTCCCTCCCTCTCTCCTTCCTTCCTTCCTTCCTTCCTTCCTTCCTTCCTTCTTTCTTTCTTTCTTTCTTTCTTTCTTTCTTTCATTCTTTCTTTTTTCCCATACCTAGAAGTACTCAGGGCTTAATCTTGGCCCTGTGCTCAGGGATCACTCCTGGCAGTGCACACGGAACCACACGTGGTGGAAGGTACTGAACAGGGGTTGACTGTGTGCAAGGCAAATAACTTAATTCTTGTACTATCTCTCTGTGCCCCCACCCCCTTACAGCTCTGAACGTTTTAAAGGCATGATCTATTCTCAAGGTACTAAATTAAAATTTCAAATATCTTAAACACTGACTTTTTTTTAACAGAGGAAAGACTGGCAGGAGACAACTAGTGCGGTTCTCTTAGGATACAAGTTATGTTAGTAAGAATGGGTGCTGCAGAGATGTAGAAACGCTATGAGTGAATGAGTGTCCTGTATGCAATCATAGGGCAGGATGTTATCAAGAGAAAGGATAGGATGAAGTGTGTATAGGGATAGATGTGTATACACAAACTGGTACAGAGTTTATCACCGTCTTCTCAGGTGCTTTACTTAGCAAATGAGCTCATCAATATTCCCCCTGAAATTGCTTGCTCAGGGGTGCTTAACAAATGGTTGGCCGTTTAATGGCCCGAGGCAGAGTCAAGGAAGGTTAACACACTGACAAAATGGGCATTAACTATGATAACAACTGTTTTCATGGGGGATTATTGCTATTATAAACCTTATTCAACATCATAATGCTAGCCATAGCTTTTCTTTTTTTTTCCGACTTTAAAATTGAGTCATATTCCAGAACACATAGGACTCAAAAGAAACCAGAAAACTAAGTGTTAGAGACCTTTAACGAGCCTTTCCTATATCTCCATTATTTAAGAAAATACTCAGATGATAAATCCAATGCTTGGATAAATTATATGACTACAACTAGATAAAATGTATTTAGAAAGAAAGTGATGATCATCTTAGATTCCACTATCATTAAATTCAAAACCATTATCCTAACCCCTACAGATTTTTTTTCAATGATGGGATAGATCGACTATATGTGTGGTGTTAGATCTACATCCTAACTTTCAACCCTACTAAAGTTTGCCTAAATTTTATGTTCATGGTTAAAGTAGCCATACAGTCTCTCCTGGACATCAAAATGTAGAGCAATTTATATGGAAAATCTTTGTTCAATTGAACACTGCCTGATTGAAAAGCATTCTGAAAATGGATCAGATTTAACACAACATGAATAATTTACCATAGTATCATGTAGAAGATAAATTGTTTTATAAGAATGAGACATTTATCTGGTATTTTAAGTTGTTGAGCACAAGACAAGAACAGTCATGCAGCAAGGTGAGCTTTCGGGGAGGAAAGTGGGTTTCACTAGGACCAGGATAGTCAGAAACCTAGTGGAGGAAGAGTCTCAGGCACGGCGCATCTTGGAGGAGAGACTCTTAATTTTATTTAATTGAAATAACATTGTGTTACAAGATTATATGTTTTAGGTTGCATCATTGAATATTAACATGTGTCTATACTATTATAAGTTCGCAGTCAAAAGGCTGCTTCTCTTTTTTTATCATGAGTTGAAAATGGCTTGCCCAAATGCAAAAGGATATAAATAAATCAAGCCATCTCACTTCTTTCTTTTATTTTTGGCCTTTTGGGTCACACATGGTGATGCTCAGGGGTTACTCCTGGCTCTACACTCAGGAATCACACCTGACAGTTTTCAGGGGGCCATATGGGAAGCTGGGAATTGAACCCGGGTCAGCTGCGTGCAAGGCAAATGCCCTACCCGCTGACCTATTGCTCCAGCCCTCACTTCTCAGTCCAATCTATATCACAACTGATAAATAAATCCTGAATGCATTGTAGACTGGATATTTCCAGTTGAGTCCCATCACAGCTCATCTCCAAGGAGATCTTAGGCTAGGAAAGGTAGAGTTGCTGAATCCACTCACAGATTCAAAGTGTCATTCTGCACATGAGTTACAGTAAATTTTGCTGCATCATTCTTTCTTTCTTCAAGTGTATTCTATTCATTCCTTTTAGATTATTTTTATTATATTTTTATCAGATCTATTTCCACCATTCTCTCTTTTCTTAATTTTGAAGTACTTTTTTTGTTATTCCTTTTCTCTTAAAAGTCATTTTTTTTCACTGTGAATACACACGCACACACACATGCATGGTCACACATACACACATACAACTCTTTCACGATTCTTTTTCTATTGGACCACACTGCATGCCATCTCTTTGCCAGCTGGCATCCTTTCCCTTATAACTGACAATAATGTTTCTTCACTTGCCAGCATAAGAGAAATGAAGAAACTAATCCTCCCTTAACTGTCTTTCTTTGGTTATCTTTAGCACAACTTCAATTCTCTGGTTTCAATTCAACAGAAGCAATGTTGCTATATTCTCCAACAAGTGCAACTTTAAACTTAAGTTCCCTTCATTTTCCACTACTTTGAGTTGAATATAGGATGGCAATTTATACATATTTGTTGAACTTTTATCATCTTTACATATTCTCAGAAATCTATCATTGTAGTTAGGATATTGTTAAAGAGATTTCTGAGAGATGTCCACACCACCTCTACTTAATTACTTCAAAGGAAAACAAATCTACTAATTTGCAAGAGAGAAAGCATAATTTTATTAATTTGATTTGTAAAAATAGTCTTATCTATTTTTAGAAGAAATGTTTCCTAATTATTTTCATGCCAGTTCTACCATTGAGAATACAGCTACCTATTCTTGGTTGTAACGTCCATCATTATATGTGTCTTATTAAAAAAAATGAGGTTAGGTAGGAACCTTAGAGATGCTCAGATGCTCTTCCAGGCTCTACGCTGAGTAATGGGCTCCAGTGGTGGTACTGAGATTGAACCAGTTTCAGAAGTAAACAAGGCAAGTACCTTGTCTCATGTATTGTCCCCCAATCCATAACTTCAACTATTTACAACAAATGAGTCTTATAAAAGTTAAATGTTCCCATAATCTGCAACATTTATCATAAGGCTGATGTTGCACAATTTTCATTCCCAGGTTTATAACTACCCCAACTTCACTAAGATGTTCAGAATTGAATTCAAGGTGTGGTTCAAGGTAAAAATAATGCAGTAACATTTGTTAGACAAAAACAAAACCCACTGTTTTGTGGAACTCATTGTCCACTGAAGAAAAACTACACTTACATTCAGAATACAAACCATGTAAGAGGATGCACTGTATGATATTTCATCCAAAGCAAAGCAATGCAGCACAGCACTTGATACAATTTTCTGGATTCCTTATATTGGTTAGAATATAGGTTGGCCTATTCAAACTATGAATACTACAGTTTCTTTGAATCTTATAGCTGAATCACACCAAGCGCCCCTCAGGGTATTTCAGATCTCAAAGGCTAGGGCTCTCAGGAAAATATAGAAGCTTGATATACCATTAGCTAAAGTAATCCAAGTTAGGAGAACAGCACTCTCTTGCTGTTGTAAAATCCTTCTGCTTTTGGAGAAGTCAGTAAAGCACTCTGTTTTGATAGTACACATGGCATTCTCATTGACCTTAACTCCTGCTATCTGAACAACTGCCAGGAAATAGATATTTGATTGTATCTGAGAGGTTTAGAGACCACCACATGGCAAAGGCTTTCCATCCTTCTCTGAAACGTTGTTCCTTTGATCTCTTACAACATCTTTTAAATGGTTATATATTTAGGCTTACAATTCATTGTGTTTGAGTTCATCTTTAAGACAAGACGATGACTCCTTAGAGAAAAGAGCGAGTCTTTATCAAAGTTAAAAAGGGGCTATAAATCTCTCCAGGCTCCATGTGGGAGGATTATCTCATGTTAACTCTGTCCAACTCCGAGAGACAGCCATGTCAGGGGCACAACCTACTTTCTGGCTGTGCTAGGATCCGGGAGTTAGAGAAGGTGAATCACACAGAGTCACGCTTTAAATCAATGGCAAGTCCATCTAAACACTGAGTTGAAAGGAATAAATCCACTTATTTTTTATTTCTATGAAACAGGATGCCAAATAAAGGTAAATCTGTGACAGATAAATTGCAATATACGTTGCTATCCTTTGAAGAGAGCTACCAATGGCTGGCACCTGCATGATATCCAGAATAGAAAATCACTTTCATAATGGAAAACTTGCAAACATCTTCTCACTTCTATTCTGTTGTGATGGGCACCAGGATCTTCCCATTAGCATCCTCCCCTTCCTGGGGAGGGTTCCAGTCCCACATTTTCACTTCATCTACCCAAAATGTCTTTTCCTTGCTTCTAATTTCTTAAACATTGCATCCTATTTGCCTGACTTCACTGTTTAGTGTTTAGATATTGAATGGGGTTTATCTTTCATGTCAATAGAAATTGTTTAGTAGTAGTTTCCAGGAACACAGGTTTGGAAGAAAAAATGCAAGGCTGAACATCAGGCTTACTGAGACTGACTGAAAATCCTGTAAGGACAGCATGGTGCGGAGGTAGGAGGATGCGTTCTATTTTCCCATAATTTCTCACCTAACATTCTAAAACAAATAGACAGCAAATGACTATTATGATAAGTTGTTTGTGTAAGAAATTCAATTTATCCCCACAGGTTGCCTGTATAGCAAATCAATCATCAATAATGGGTAACAGAACTTCCATTCACTGAACAAGAAGAACAATGTGCCAACCACTGTGCTTGGTGACTTATATGTTTTATCTAAAAATTTTGCACCCACTACAAAATAGGTATTGCTATATACAATTTACAGCTGAGAAAACAGGGTCCACCATATTTAAATAGTCTTTCAACGTCACATAGACAAATGAGTGGCAGAGGAACAATTTAATTCCTGGCTCATTTTGTACCACAAATGCAACGTGAGCAAGAACAGAAATCCTAAGTATCCGTGAACCCCACAGCATCCGTGACAGCGACTATTTCACAGGAGCAAAACTAGACAAGTGTAACAACAAAAGAATTACAGCTCAGGTACAAGAAATAAAGCAAAGGAGGATGTTATGAAAATTAGATTAATCTTTGAATAGTCCCCGAATAAGACCACAGACTATGTTAGTCCTATCTAAAACAGACTGAAGAAATATATCTTCACTCTTTAATTCCAAGCCTGCATATAGTCCCCCAAGTATTGCCAGGAGTGATTCTCTAATTCTCAGAGCTTGGAATCAGCCCTGCAAATAACTAATTGTGACCATAAAGCCAATTTTTTAAGACGTCATAGAAATTAGAAATTAAATATTATTTATGAGTCACAAGGAAATGTAAAAAAGCAAGGACATTGTTTCCTTTGAGTTTATTAGTATGATTTCTAAATATGAAAATATTTATCGGTTCCTACAAACTTTTCTACTAGTTGTAAAAGCATGAATCCGGAGTCATATATATTTCCTGCCCCCGCACCTAGCTGTCCTTAACGGGGCCCCTTGGAGGAGAGCGGGCTGAGTTTCCCTCCTCACCCTGACCAGGGCTCCAGCAGCCGAAGACCTGCAGAACCAGCCACCACCATGCTGAGACCACACTGTCCACACGCATGAAGGTACCGGCAGAGGAACAAAGGCATGTGGGTCCCGGGGCTGAGATCTCCAAGCCTGCTCATATGGGGGCTGAGCATCCTCCACCCAGATCCTCCAAATTCCAGTAGGCGGGGGTCACACCCACCAACTGCCCCCCTGGAGCCATGTAATGCCATCAACGCCCAAGACTCAGAGACTATAAAACCCAGCAGGACACCTTATTATCTCATTCTTACTTTGGACAAAATGGAAAGCTACCGAATGTAACCTGCCCACACGGCAGCGTCTGGCAAGCTCCCTGTGTTGTATCCAATATGCCAAATACCAGTAGCAATGATGGTTCTCATTCTCCTAACCCTGGAAGAGCTTTTAATATGGCACTTTCTAAAAAATCTCAGGGCTAGGATGAAGGAGACGTTACTGGGGCCTGCTCGAGGCAATTGACGAACAACAGGATGGTCGTGATCGTGATCGTGATACATTTCCTACTTGACACTGTAATACCAAGTGCAATTGAGTTTAAAAATTCCTAAAAAAAGATTATTAATAAAATATGCATTTAACTAAAGCAAAACAAATAATGAAAATTACTTAATATTTAATACTTAAGAGCAAATACACACTTTTCATTCTTAATGAAAACATTGGAAGTGACTTAGATAATTTACAATCAAGGTGATATTTTTGAAATCCTGATTCTTTACTATCAAAGAGTTCATTTGTGTTAAAAAAAGAAACAAGGTCTACATTTCAGGGTGAAGAAAAGAGCTTTAAGATCTAAACAGTGGTCCCTAAATACATAGCAGAGTAACATTAAGTGGAGAGTAAGAAATGTTATGGTGAGAGTCATAGCATTATTCTAACTTAGAATTCACTAGACAGTGAAGCAATGAAAAACACTGGATATGAAGAGTTAAATAATTCAAGCAGAAATAGCAATAGTATCCTACATGTTGTGGGGACAAAGAAATGCTGCATTATCTCATTTTAGAAGCTGAAGTAATTATTTATGTTAAATAACCACAAAGCGATTATTGCTAACATAATGATTAAGGTTTATGGTGCAATGTAGAAGGCCAAACTTGTTATATAAATGGTAAACCTCAATAATTCAGTTTTTTAATAACAGTTTGAGATTTAATCAACGCAGAGTAATTGCATTAAATCTAAATTAAGTTCACATTGGAGACACGATAATATCAAGCAGAGCATCTCATTCCATTTTCTAATATTTAGAACAGATCCCGTGATCATGTGAATCAATGCAGTTCAGTTCAAGTTCACCAAAGAAGTTATTTTCTATTAGAGACTAGGGGTAGTATATTTCAACCCTGCCATATGGAACTTGTCAATAAAACAGAGATTTATTTTGGAGATTAAAGTACATGTGTTTTACATACTTTAAAATGTTTTACATACTTTAATTTATGTACTAAAATTGCTGTAAGTATTCTTAAGCATTATTTTGCTACTATAGGTCAACACATCTCAAATCTTAGCATAAAAGAATATCTGTGACATTAGAGAAGTATACTGTAGCCCAGGTATCAGTCTATATAACCCATACCAAACTTTTCATTTTCCTCTAAAATCTGGCATACTTTTTCCTTAAAAAGAGAAATCTGGTATCAAACCTACATTTTCTTTGAATATAAATATATGCACACATATGTATAACTTTGTTCTAGTACCATGACTAACATCTGAAATTGCTATCAAGGAAAATATGAGCAGTATTTATCTTTGAATTATTCAAATTTCTAGTTTGAAAGGCCTACCTTCAGATATTTCATTAATGTCAAAATATGAGAAAATAAATATTTACACACTGGGTAATAAAAAACTTGCTTTACAGTTTTTAGTGAATATTCAAAATTTTTAGTTAAAAGCTCAGTTGATCTCAAAGTTTCAAACAAAGGTTAAAATGTCTCTCCATGGTTTATGTTCCATTTTTATTAAATGGTTCATGCATTTCATAAAAGAGATTCCCCTTATTTATATTTTCATTCTTGATCACTTTGGGGTGTCAGTGTGTATAGACATTTACTTCTTTCTTTAACTGTTACCGCTGGTTTACTGAAATATTTTGAAAAACTCTCACGTTGAATCTGAGTCTCATAAAATATATCACACACAAGCAAATGACCCTGTGATCAAATAAGGAGGGGGAATTATGTATGACATGTGTTTCTTATTGATTGAAATAAGCTCTGCAATATTTTACTCTCTGAAAAATCCTATAGTGAGTCAATTAGTTCTTAATATTTTTTCACATATTAATTACTAACTGCTTAGGTAAGTAGTACATTATGGAACTCATTTTGTGGATTCTTTGTGTGCCTTTAAAAAGTATCATTTTTACTTCTATCCACCTCAGAGTTTCCAGATAGATCTTTTTTCATCTGACTGCTTTATGTTTCTTTAGAGTTTTAGCAACAAGATCTTCACGGAGGCCAAATAGATTTCTTGCAACATTTCTAACAATGTATCACTTGGTCTTCCCAAACGTTTTGGTAGATACAGGTATCATGCTATAAAAACACTGAATTTTATTTTAAGTTCCTCATGCTTCAGTTACACAGGTTTAGAACTCAGAAAGTTTATCAAAGCTTCATATTTTTACCTTTATATCAATTACCTAAGCTGACCACTTTAGTATCCACCAACCACTTTATGCTTATGCAGAACTACCTCTAAGACCTTCTTGGAAGGTGTAAAAGTCAAATTAGAACTTTCATTTACTCTTATAACAACTTATTTGGAAATTTAATATTAATATTGTAAAGTAATTGTATTTAGGAGGAACTCTTTTACTTCTATTTTCCAAAGATTTGACTATTTATTGGCATCCCCGTTTCTTGCATCTGGCCTGGATCTTGCTCTTCTCCAAGTTAAAACAGTAAAATGGCAAATGACCTCTGGTTCACCTATTGTACTTTACAGAGATCTCCAAAGTACATTATGTCATGATTCAGTATGAGCCCGTGAAAGAGCCACAGGGAAGGAGAATGGGAGAGTCATAGTCCAGCAGGGAAATTGCACTGAAAAGGAATAGAAGCCTATGGAGAAAACCCAAATAAAACAAACCGGAACATGAAATGGAAACCTGAGGGAAATGGAGTGGAAGATGGCAGAGGGCAATGATACATTTAAAAACAAATAGACTCAGAGTATATGAAAAAAATCATACTGAAAGTGACTAGAATGGAGAGAAGCCTGAGGGAGCTGATTATGAATCCTCAAATTTAGGAAACAGCAGAAGAGGGACATGCCATCTACCAATTTGGTGAACTCTAAAAGAAAAAAGAAAATTGCAGTATGGGAAGTCCAGTTTCTCACTTAAGCAACAGTTTCATTCATTTTGCTAATATGTCAAAAATAATTATATACAAACTGGGGATAACTAAATAGCCATAAAATATATTTCCTGGAAAATATCTGCTCAGTTTGTGTTATTTATGAACCTGTTTTAGTGGGCAAAAAGAAATATAATCAAGGAAGTTATACACTCAGTGATGTAAGATTTATGTTTAAAATAGATGCTTCTAGAGGGCAATTGTGATATGAGTGTTGTGTGTTAGATTTTTGAGTACCCAGTCTATAATATAAATTCAGTAAATATTCAACATTGAAAACATGATGATGAAGACCCAGTTTCTCTCTGTAATGTGTTGCATAACCAAGCCAATCTGACTCGTGGTTTTCATTACAAGGATTTATAATACCCTCGACATTTCTTTAATATAAAAGATGCCCTAGTACAGGGTAAAATGGGCAACAAAATGCAAAGTGGATAGTGTTTGAGATTTGGAAACTGCCAGAGTTGTGGGTGAGGATGTCAGATCTCTGAAGGTCAGACAAAGTTGGGTGAGGATGTCAGATCTCTGGAGGTCAGACAAAGGGGTGTTATATATATCGTAGGGTAAAGTACAAGCATGTGTGGCAAAAAAATACAAAGAAATTTGGTGAACAGCAGCATGTTGCTGAACATAATAATGAATATAACAACAGAATTTCTTATTATTTCTTTTTACTGTCTCTCCTGTTCCTGCCTAATACTTTACATGAGTGCCCTAATATTTCATTTGTGGTTAAGTATCATACATGTTGTGCCATTATTTCCATTATTCAGGTAAAAAAATGGAATCTTAGAGAAATGAATTCCCTACTACTATCACACAGTATGTATATTCAAATATAATTCTACATTGAAAATTTTCTCTTCTCCATTAATGATGTTCATTATGGAAACACCTCTTCCATAGTTGTAAATGACTATGGAAAGGGCTATAGCTAAGTGAAGAAATTAAAATAACTGGGACTGTAAATGAGGTTTTTTTTTTAATGAAAAGACACATCACTGCAATGCAGTTCTCATTGGTTAAGAGGCCCTGCTTGAAAATCAGATAAATCTTGCTCAGTGTGTAATTTCGAGGAAGTCTTCAACTGTTAAAATTGTTTTCACATTTGCACTGAATAGGGAAGGTTAGAAAAGCAAAGATGTGTGGAATTCTCAGATTGCATTTAACATCTAGCACATGTTAAACAAGATCCTCCTTCCTATTTATTCTTTTACTTTTCATTGTTATTACTGAATTTTAACTGTGCATCTCCTAAACCTTTTCCCTCTAATCATCATACACTTTACAGTCAGTCTAGGTAAAGAAAACATTTGGAGCCAGAGAAACAAGTGACTTAGATAATTAATACATAAATCTGGTCAAGTGCAAATTCAATAAGAAAACACCTAAAAGTTGGGGTGCTCAGGGTTTAGTCATATTTCTTCTCTTTTATAACAATGGAGGTTATTTCAGCTTTAGGCTGTTAGCTTTAATATTCTGCTCTCTGCCAAATTTGAATCTCCATTCTAGAACTTTGCTCTGGAATCTAACCTCAGATAACCTAGTCTATAGTTGACACTTGTACTTTGATACCATATAAGTGTCTCTAACCAGTCCTGTCTAAAATTAAGCTACGACTCCCCTTCAAACCTTATCTTTTCTAAACCCTTCTGCACCAAGGTTGATAGCAAATCCATTCTTAATGACCAGATTAGACTGACCTGGACATAGGTTCTCTTTTTCTCTTCTCTTACTATCAGTTTTTAATTGAATTATCGTGAATTATAGTTATAAAGTTAATCATGATTTAGTTTCATGTGCACAGTGTTCTAACATCGGTCATTTACCCTGTGTCCTCTTCCTTCCAAAGATGTTCCCAGTTCTCTTCCACCCACCATCCCCACCAAGAACAGAAACTTCATTAAAGAAGAAATACAAGTGGCTAAAAAGCACGTGAAAATGCCTTTGTCCTTTTTCTTACACTCCACAGTCTTTCCTTCAAGGCTACTGGATCTACATCAATCTCCCTTTGCTTATTTTCATATGTACTATATGATTGCTACCAAAAGAGGTTTGCTACAAGTGCATGATATACGCATGTGTGTATATTTGCTTGCCTTTCTATATTTATCGTGTATATAATTCTAAATGCAATGCATACTAAATAAATATATTGATTTTTAATCATCTAACTACAATCAGACATTTTGATTGTGTGATGTAGGTTTCCATTAACTTTATAAAGAAATGAGTAGTATAAAATCCATAAACACATTCTCCCATTAGTCACTACGAATAAACTTGAACATTTGCCTTCATCTTTCTTCTACATCCCCTCTTGTTCCATTTGACTTTTTTTTTTTTTTTGTTACGAAACTAGTATTTATAGCCAATGCAGGGCTGAGTAAGATGCAGTGATTATGGCTGATTTTATCACAGCTGTATTACTTAGCTGCAAGGTGAAGCGACGTGGTAAAATGGATCATGAATCCCTGAAATTGACTATCCGTCACCTTTATAATCCTGATGGAAAGGCAGGTCAGATCAAGCCTGACAACTTCCCATGCAAAGAAGAGTACTAAAGCAACGTTCCTGAGTCAATTTTTCTGGAAAAATAACTATGAACAAAAAAGAGTAAGATGAAAGAAAGTCACGTGTGAGAATATTAAGAGCATTCTATGGAGTTTCATCCCCAAAAATAGACAGAATGAAAATCATTTGAGTTGCAAAGGTAGACAATTTAGGTATTTAAGACACATATCTGTAGAGTCGCCTTATTCTATTGATTAATTTCTGCATTTGTAATTCTTGTCATAAACTCAGAATCTTTGTAGATGTTGTGAGTTGAATTTACCTTTGATGTTTCTGGCTCAACATCCATAGACTCATAAGTAGTAGCACAATATATATTTGTTAAATAAATGCATGACTGAGTAAATAAATTGATGGATATGTAATAGTAATTCTATTTTTGCCTTACACTGTACTGTAAGCAGCTCACAACTTTATAAGAAAATTTATCAACTAACTAAAGATTTTTTTTCCAGTATATGTAAAAAGCCCCAAATTTCTTTGTACTTCCATTAGGAATAATTACTGTGAGTCAACAGTTTTAGTCTGATTATGTATTCTGTATTCAAGCCTACTGAATAACAATGGAATTTTCTGATATATTTAAATTATTGTTCTCTGTACTTCATGGGGCACATATTTTAAATATAAGAAAACAAAAATTAGAGTCTAGTGACTACATGGGTCCTAGTCATGGAAGTTCTTTCTGGATCACTTAAAATTAGAAAATGTGTTCTTTCTTCATTTATAGGATACAACATTATTTTTCTCTCTTTCAGTTGATAATTTTAATATATGCTTCATTTCTAGTTTAATGTAGTTGGAGCTCAGCTCACCATTGTCAGGCATTCTTTTGAATATTAAGAAGTTTCACTCAAATGACCCTCATCTTTGCATATATGTTTGAGATTTTTGCCTTTGTCTTAGAAATTTTGTAGAAATTAAATCCATATAATCTGAGCATTTTTCTTGGTTATTTTATACTTTGAGTCCAAGGATACTTCTGATAAAAATATAAGGGGTGTTTTCGTAAATAAAAAATGCTATAGGAATCAATCTCATCACATTTGTGATTCATTACAAGTTTAGCTCCATTCCATCATAGGAAAAATCATAGAGCACCATTACGTGATTGAACCACCACTCACTTAGAATGTAATACATTAAAGTAATGTCCTCCCATTGTTCGTCGATTTGCTCGATGTGGGCCCAGTAACATCTCCATTGTGAGACTTCTTGTTGCTGTGTTTGGCATATTGAATACTCTCGGTAGCTTGCCAGGCTCTCCAAAAGAGGCGGAGGAATCGAACCTGGTTCGGCCGGGCTGGCTGTGCACAAGGCAAACGCCCTACTGCTGTGCTATCACTCCACACATTAAAGTAATGATGCAACAATAAGCTCCATTTCTTCAAATCATTTCTTTATTGTTCTTCCAGGCTGGAGCGATAGCATAGCGGTAGGGCGTTCGCCTTACAAGCGGCCAACATGGCGGACCCGAGTTCGATTCCTCCGCCCCTCTCGGAGAGCCCGGCAAGCTACCGAGAGTATTCGATATGCCAGACACAGTAACAACAAAGTCTCCAATGGAGACGTTACTGGGCCCGCTCGAGCAAATCGACGATCAACGGGAGGGCCTTTACCTTACCTTTATTGTTCTTCCAGAAAATACAGTTTATTTCTATCATATGTTCATGTATGTTAGTATGTACGTATAGAATTAGCTATCTTTGCACTTTATTTCTTCTATGCTAATGAAATCCCTACATTTCTAACAAAATAGAAAAAATTTTAAAAAATAGGTAAATAATACTCCCAGAAAAAAATAAATGTTTCTTGTTGTATGCACTTTTGTTAAACATCATCTGAAAAACTTTCTGCAGAGCTAGGAAGAGGCAAAGCCTGCAAATACAATTAGCTGAGTCAAGAAGAAATAATAATTAGTCACAATGTAGTCAAATGGATATTGAGACACTCATGCCTCTGGGCCAGGAAGGAAATGGGGCACTGCAGTGAGGGAAAATCACAGGAAAAATGATACATGAGAGCTCACATTGGTGCTGATTATAAGAAAAGTTGCTGAACTAATTCCATTAAAGGTCACTGGGGAAAGTTGCACTCTTAATTGCCCTGGTCAACTACCTGAGGTCAAACCAACCCTGCATCGTAATAAGGAGGAAAAAACCCCTCTCTACTTTAAAATATAAGTACTTCACATTAAATTAAAATGAAACACTTTTGTTTTACTGAACCACTAAGATATGCAAACCAATATTCTGAAATACTAATGTCATATATTAAGATAACATTGTGCTTTTAAAAGTGAATCAAATTAATTAGTGCTGAAGCTATGATAACCTATATTTCAACCCTCAGACATTAATTTAGAACTGGAACTGATGACAATTTGCCTTGTTTGTCCCGCCACAATTTATAATCTGTCTGGAAAATAATTGAAACAAAACAGCATAATCTTAAACATTACAGGAAGATGTAGGATACTTTATATGTGTATATTCATTATGCTACAATTTCCCATGAGTCCACATGACTAAAACAAAATGTTGTAAGGGTTCTGGAATGCATTCAAACATTAATAAGATCCTCTATGCATATATTATCTTCTACTGAAAATTGAAACATGCTAATCATTTTAGAATCCATATAATCTTTTTGTAAATCACCCTGCAATCTTCCCACCAAATCACCCAATATTCTTGTTACCTTCCTAGCACATAGGTTACTTTCTTTCCAATTCCTGTGCTGTTTAAGACTTTGAAAGCCGGAAGTGCAAGAGTCCATATGTGTGTGCTTCTTAGGATCACGTCAAAAGTGGAACTAAAGTATATTGATGTCATTCAAATATATTCTACAAGGATTACTTTGTAATCTTTTTCCAGTTCTTTCAGAGCAGTCATCAGTGTTCCCATGAGTGGTCCCTTCATCTTCTGGACCACACCTTCAAGATCTGCTGGTAGATCTATCCTTGGTTCTGCTGTTGCACTGGGAAACATTTTAGAGGGGAAGCAAATGTGGTACTTTTGTCCAGATTCTAATTTTAAGGTTCTTTAGTAAGACATCTATGACATGTTAAAAAGGCAGATGAATTTTCCTGGGACTGCCCCTCATAGACCTTTGGGAGGATTCTGATGATAAAGTGTAAATCTTTGATGAGTCCATGAGAAGTCTGTTAACAGCTAGAAACAGACCTGGATATTTGGATTCCATAACTGAGGAGAAAAGTGATGCAGAATAGCTAAAATAGTTACCAGAAAAAAAAAGATAGTTCAGAAAGAAAAGAATAATTCTGGCATATTCAATATTTAATGGTTATTTAAGACTAACATTGTATTAAATCTCATACTGCATTATGGTACCATTAAAATAAACAAAAAAAACCCTAGAACTATCTTTTACCTTGGACATGTGACTGAGTTTATGATTTATTAAATCACAGTATGAAGACTTGTGTTAATGAAGATTTCATTCTAGGAGCAAAAGTAACTCCTTTAATATAAGCTTGACTTGAGATAGTGTAGTTTTATCAGGGTTCATAAAAGTAGCCTTTATTTTGTTACTGCTTTGCTATGAATTTGTGGAATTGGAATTCATCCACTTAAAATTCTGATTTCCTTTATAGGAGGCACAATATCTTTATCTCTGTAGTTTCCACTATGCCAACATGGAGTTAAACAAATATTTGTTAACTAAATTCATTTGAATGAAAAATGCACTTGGTTACTCACAGCCTCAAACCACTCTATTCTCCATGAAATTTCCCCAAATGTGTGCTTCATGGGAATCTATAAAGCGAATAACACAGTTTCTACCAAGCCTGAAAGCTTACCATAGGACAATGGCTTCTAAAATAATACAAAAAATAGATGAAACAAATATATATTCTAGCACAAAATTTTCAACAGCATTTTAAATAATATTTCTGAGTATTCTTTTCTGAAGATGCTCTCATCTAAAACCTTCCCCACATCCTTTTTTTCCCAGGAATCTACCTGTCACTTCTGAAAGAGAGCCCAGTGGGAGCCCTGAGCAACATAATGAGATTATTAGCTCCTGCCCTAAAGTGCTACAACACAAAGAATAAATGGCTTGCTGAAAATGTATTCCTACACCATTCTGGTAGATAAAAGCTAAAAATCACTTTAAAAAGAAATGAAAATATCTATATTCTTTGGATTCCTTTGCAGCTTTGGCTGTAATTTG
This sequence comes from Sorex fumeus, assembly GCF_029834395.1. Taxonomy (NCBI): domain Eukaryota; kingdom Metazoa; phylum Chordata; class Mammalia; order Eulipotyphla; family Soricidae; genus Sorex; species Sorex fumeus. The sequence continues at coordinate 6,328,775 of NW_026606322.1, read as the reverse complement.
TATCATCAATCTCACAAATTTTTGCAACACTTTAATTGAGAATTGAGAACCATGGAAGGGGTAAGGCAAAAGCTATCCAGAATTTTTAAAATAAGGATCCTGAAAAGGTAGCAAGTGTTTTAGAGCCAATATTTTTCAGGCAGTTTTCTGATATCACTGCTCCCTGATCATAGCGTAAGTGGTGTTAGTTCTGGAGTTGGCAGCTGTGGTAACAACTTCTTAATTGGGAGGGTGGTTCCCTGATTCAGCAGCTTTCTAAAATCTAGACCATGGCAGAGATAACGGTTCACTTGGTGACCTAATTCTCTAGTATGATTTTAGAAATCATTTGGGGGAGTTCAGATTGATATGTGTCTTCCCAAGATACTCAATGATTTTGATCTCCAGTAATGCCAACTGTGCTTAAAGAGGTATAGTGGATCATAATTAAGTTAATGTAACTCCTGATTACAACATCCAGTAAATTTTTCTCTCCATGAATGGGATAAAGGGGCACTCTATAGTCTTAAGTATTAATTTGAATATATCTATTTAAATAAAATAATTTTTCCAACAATATAGATTTAACTCCAAGCTCCTTTCTTTTGCAACCTCTGCAATTTTATAACTGGTACTTAAATTAGGATAGAATTAGTATGGAGACAAAGATAGCAGAATTATTGCTGTAAAACTGTTTTTTCAAAATTTCAGTTACATAAGAAACTACCTGGACCTACACTGCTTAATGCATGATATACCATACAGTATAATAATTATACATGAAAGTTTATCTTCTAAAACAGGCTGATCCTGAGTTCAAACAAGAATCTTTACATGTGTCCAATAGGATTTTTGATAACCCTTAAAGAAAAGCACTAATAATAATACCCACATAGCAGACTCCAAAACAAATCAATCTTCAGTACATTTGGAGGATCTTCCAAATAATTTCAGTACTGTTTGCATCCTTCCGATGTATTTAATATTTGCTGCTTTGCTTTTTCCTTCAGGAAGACTCTCACATATATAGCTTATCAATTTATCCATTTGGACTCGGTGCAGCATTTGTACAATGGGTTTACAAGGCTCAACATTCTGAGATTTCTATCTTTTCAATATTGATGTTTAGAGACCTTTGAAATGGTTTCCTTTTTTCCACACCAATTATGTATGGACATTTTAAAAATTCAGCTGGCAATTAATAATGGCACCACAAAACAACAAAGAAACTGTTACATTGTTTTGGGGGCTTAAGGAAATAGAATATGCTATACAATTGCTTCTAGGAGAAAACTTTCCTTTTTGGGGTAATTAAACTTCTCATATACTCTTGTTCTGCTTTTATAAAACATTCCAGCATGTCTCTACTTGCTCGCTACTAGCACTTATTATCAGTAAAGATGAGCATAGGATATGGGAGGTGTTCCTACTCTACTTCACAAAAATAACAATTTCAACAATAAATGGAACTTTCGATATGTATATCCTGTGTCAATGTTTTGGTTTACCAGATGTTATTTGGTCTAAGGTCAATTGGCAAGGTAATTTCATAGATAGAAATAGATAATTCTAGGGATTAGTTGCATTTGTAATAATTTAATGTGTAGATATTTTGAATTAAATAGTATTTGAGTGACTAATTATTGAATTTCCAAATTGTAGGCATTGACTTGGACTGGAGAGATAGTACAGCTGTAGGGCGTTTGCCTTGGACGCAGATGGCCTGGCCGAGCCGGGTTCGATTCCTCCACCCCTCTCAGAGAGCCCGGCAAGCTATCGAGATTATCTCGCCTGCACGGAAAAGCCTAGCAAGCTACCTGTGACGTATTCAATATGCCAAACACAGTAACAAGTTTCATGATGGAGACGTTACTGGACCCGCTCAAGAAATCGATGAACAACGGGAGGACAGTGACAGTGACAGACATTGACTTGAATATTTTTTTGTTTAACTAGTTGTACCTATGGTTTATACATAAAGAATAAGTTTTAGTCCCGTCTTCATCAGCAGGCAATATAATTACTGTTATATTTCAACAATATAATTGTTGTCAATTATAATTTCTGAGATATACTCTAATATTTCTTTCCTTTAAAGAAATTTATGGAATAGGTCAAATCACACAAATACCTTCAAGTCTAGCTATAATTTTCCTTAAAAACATTATTAATATTTCTATGCGATTATATTGTGGTTTAACTAAAAATACAAAGGTTTGTTAATTTGAAAGAATTAAAATTAAAAATTAGCTTTAAAAAAACAAAGGTTTGTTAATTTCTCTGAGGTAAATGGTATAAGTACCTGGGAAGCTTTGCTACTTGGAAAGGAAGATTAAAGTTTATGTGAATGGAGAAATAGCTCAAAGGACTGACAAATATGCTGGAGGCCCTGAATTTGATAGCCAGGACTGCGAGTGCAGTGTTGGCAGCTGATGGCTCCAGGACTTTTGGACCAAGCAATGTCACATTGCTAGGCCTTACCTCTAAACCATGAGTTCTGAACTATAGGGTCAAATGTTGCTGGGAGTGGCTCTTGGCTGGCCCCGCAGCACTTCTGGGGAAGTCCTCTCCCAAAAAATGAAGTTTAATTAACTATGTTATATTTCCTTTAGGCTGGAGCGATAGCACAGAGGGTAGAGTGTTTGCCTTGCATGTGGCCGTCCCGGGTTCGATTCCTCCATTCCTCTCCGAGAGCCTGGCAAGCATCCGAGAGTATCCCGCCCGCGTGGCAGAGCCTGGCAAGCTCCTCGTGATGTATTCAACATGCCAAGAACAGTAACAACAAGTCTCACAATGGAGATGTTACTGGTGCCCACTTGAGCAAATCTATGAACTATGGGAGGACATTGCTACAGTGCTACATTTCTTTCTATCTTGTCATATTACATGAGGATGTGGGCATCCCTTTGTGCGTGTGAAAAGAGGGTGGAAATATAATGGAGGGGCACGTGACTAATATGTCATAGTCCAGTCTAATGACATTCGTCTCCCCACTTGCACTGGCAAGGACTTACTCACTGAAAGGAAGGATGGAAAAAAATCACAGGTTCTAATTGAGCAACAATAAAGTCAGCTGCAGTGTGTCCTTAGGGAGAAAGGAAGGCAGGCAGTTTGGAAGACTGATTAGCATAATCTGCTACAATTGAAAGAGTATCAAATCAGTCAGTCAGTTTCAGCTGATTGAGGGCACTTCAACCAGTTTTTCTTTTGTTTTATAGTGAAGCAAAATAGGTTTATGGAAATACATTTTTTTTTCCCTTTATTTTATTTTATTTTTTTTAAAGTTGTACATTTACAATTTTTTGTGCTTTGGTTTCAATTATACAATGATCAGATACCCATCCCTCCACCAGTGCCCATTTTCCACCACCATGGATAATATCCCTCCCACCCCCATCCCCCCATCCCCCCGTCTCTGTGGCAGGGCAATCCCCTGTGTTCTCTCTCTCCTTTTGGGTGTTGTGGTCTGCAAAAGAGGCATTGAGTGGCAAACATGTTCAGTCCATAGTCTACTTTCGACATGCATCTCCCCTCCTGGGAGGATCCTCCAAACATCCTTTATTTGGTGCTCCCTTCTCTATCTGAATAGCCCTTTCCTCTAGGATACCCGGCTGGCCTCTAAGTTATGGAGTAATCCTCCTGGTGCTGATCTCAGCTATTCTTGTGTATTAATCTCATACTTTGTTACTTTATATCCCCCAGATGAATGCAATCTTTCTATGTCTATCCCTCTCTTTCTGACTCATTTCGCTTAGCATGATACTTTCCATATTGTACCACTTGTATGTAAATTTCATGACTTCATCTTTTCTAAGAGCTACATAGTACTCCATTGTGTAGATGTACCAAAGTTTCTTTAACCAGTCATCTGTTCTTGGGCATTCAGGTTTCTTCCAGTTTCTGGCTATTGTAAAGAGGGCTGCAATGAACAAATTTGAGGGAAACAATGGAAGAAAGGGACTTAGTAGATATATACAGGACACTTCATCCACAAAAAGCTGAATACACATTCTTCTCAAGCGTACATGGAACATTCTCCAAGATAGACCACATGCTGAGCCACAAAACATGCCTCCATAAAATTAAGAAGGTAGAGATTGTATCAACAATCTTCTCAGACCATAATGCGCTGAAATTAGAAGTAAATCACACACAAAAACAGAAAACTAAATCAAACACCTGGAAATTAAACAGTGCACTATTGAACAACGAGTGGATTAGACAGGAAATCAAAGAGGAAATCAAAAGATTCCTAGAAACGAATGAAAATGAGAACACGAGTTACCAAAACTTATGGGACACAGCAAAGGCTGTGTTAAGAGGAAAGTTTATAGCTCTACAAGCATTCCTCAGGAAGGAGGAGCGAGCACACATAAGTAACCTAACCTCACAGCTTAAGAGCTTGGAGAAGGACCAAAAAAAGGAGCACAACCCGAACAGGAGAAAGGAAATAATAAAACTCAGAGCAGAGATTAACGAGATGGAAACCCAAAAAACAATCCGAAAGATCAATGAAACCAAGAGCTGGTTCTTTGAGAAAATTAACAAGATCGATAAGCCTCTAGCAAAACTCACAAAGAAAGGGAGAGAGAAAACCCTAATAAACCGAATCAGAAATGAAAAGGGGGTCATTACAACAGAAACCACAGAAATTCAGAGGATCCTCAGGGAGTACTTTGAGAAGCTTTATGCCACGGAACATCAAAACCTCGAGGAAATGGATAAATTCCTAGACTCCTACAGACTCCCAAGGCTGAACCAAGAAGACCTGGAATACCTGAACAGACCTATCACCATCAAGGAAATTGAAATGGTAATAAAAAGTCTCCCCAAGCACAAAAGTCCTGGCCCGGATGGATTCACTAGTGAATTCTTCCAAATCTTTAAAGAGGACTTACTCCCAATACTCTTTAAGCTTTTCCACGAAATTGAAATATCAAAAACACTTCCAAACAGTTTCTACGAAGCAAATATCACACTGATACCAAAAGCAGACAGAGATACCACAAAGAAAGAGAATTACAGGCCGATATCCCTGATGAACACAGATGCAAAGATCCTCAACAAACTACTAGCAAATAGAATCCAACTACTCATCAAAAAGATCATACACCATGACCAAGTAGGATTCATCCCAGGGATGCAAGGATGGTTCAACATTCGGAAATCAATCAACATAATCCACCATATCAACAAAAGAAAAGATAAAAAGCATATGATCATATCAATAGATGCAGAGAAAGCATTTGATAAGATCCAGCACCCCTTTATGATGAAAACCCTAGCCAAAATGGGTATAGAGGGGACCTTCCTCAACATAATTAAAGCCATCTACCACAAGCCTACAGCAAGCATCATCCTCAATGGGGAAAAACTGAGAGCCTTCCCTCTAAGATCAGGGACGAGACAGGGAAATACATTTTGACATCAGAGACAGAGAGACAGAGACAGACAGACAGACAGACAGACACACACACACACACACACACACACACACACACACACACAGAGGGGAGACAGAGATAGGAACCTAGACAGATCAAAAGAGAACAAGGACTTCTCCAGAGGTGGGGAAATAACTGGACAAAAAGAGAAGGAAGAAACGTTTTTCTAACTATTCATGTTTCATATTTGGATCTGATCATTTAACTTCCCTACAAATGTGTTTTATTGAGGGATATTATATTTACAGACATCACTTCAGTATTCCTACTGACTTGTTAAGAATCTGAACAACAATTTCTTTGAAAAATTAAGCATGGAAGTGGAAAAAAAATAGTTTTTGCATGCTGCAAGTCCGGCTGGCCTATGTCACACTCCGCATTGATCTTTCATTCCTCAAGCCACTTAATAAAGGTTATAAAGGATGTATTATATGAATTGTCTATTACAGAATTTCAAAAATTTAATGCAAAGCAATCATATCAATGCCATTAAAATCATTAATAATTCACTTGGTCCCTATTTAACTCACCATGGCTGCCTCATTTCACATAAAGAGATCAGGCATCTGAGGTGAAACACGGCATTAACAGGTGTTGTAGGAGCACAAAGGTGATTTCCCATTAGCCACATGGTAAATGTTCTGGAAACAGCAGCAAAAATGCTGCAGCTCAGCGCTGTGTATGCATCAAGTCGTTATGTTAAATGAAGTTATTATTTTGCTTAAACTAATCCCAAGCCATTATTATAAACATGTTAATTAAGGTTGATGGTGTAATGCAAGACGTTTGCTATTAACTTCACACACGTTACATAGTTGGAATCTGGAACAATTCAGCTCTAATAAAGGCCCCCAAATGATACTTTGAACATAACAGGGTACTGCATCTAAGACAGAAATGAATTTTGTATCTGGACAGTTGCAATAGTCAGAGCCATGATTAGTATACTTTTGCCAAAAGAGTTTAGCACAATGATTAAGAGATCCCAGGCCTTAAAATTAAAATGTTCTGCTTTTGACGAGAGTTTCTATTACTTATTTCTGTGTGTCCTTGAGCAGCATAACTTAACATTCCTGAACCTTACTGTCAATATCTGTGAAATGAAGGTATTAATTGCGGTTTCCTTATAAAATTTTTATGAGAATTAAATTAGGACCCGTATGTTAAGTAATTTGTATGGTGTCTGGAATAATAAAGGAATCAATAAATATCTATGTTAATTGTTTTTATTTAAATATTTTTATCACCAGTATTATGAATATTGGTCCTTACATTTAAAATAAAGAAGCATATTATGTTGTGCATAATTGGCAGGGCAATATTTTTTTCTAAGGGGAATCAACCATATTTTAATAATTTATATTTTAATCATAGAATGAAGGTATAAGCAGCAGTCATCGGGAATGGAGATAGGTAAAAGGTAGGATATAAGTCAAGAGCAGATATGTAAAAACAGTATTTAAGGGTGAAATTGCTTATTTTATAAACCAGCAGAGAAAAATTTCTGCTGATAAAAATTTCTGAATAATTAAAGGAGATGTAAAGAACTGAGTTGTAAACTGTAATTATGCCATGCAGACGGAGATCTTTTCTCTACGTATCAATAAGTATGATTGAAAGAATAGAGACATTTTAGATGACACCATATAGCATGTTAGCAGAAATCAGCACTGTGATATGCCTTCAAGAACTGACCTGACTAAAACTTAAATGAATAAATAAAAGCCATTGATACTGTTAAAATATAAATATATATTTCGCCCCTGGGTTTGCTATAAAAGGATCTCAGGGATTATTATCACCTTATAAAATATTCCATTAAGACTAACAGCCCTAAGAGAGAACTGTCATTTGCCAAAATTTCCTCAGTGCTCTAGGAACCGTTTTTGTCAGTGTCATGCCCGCACCAGGATTCAATAGAAAAGAATGAAGTCAGAACCTGGTTAATATATAATTAGCAATAAAAGAAGTTGGGCAGTTTAAATAATGCATCACACGGTCACATGAGAAGAATACTAAGAAAACGGAGAGGACATGGGCTAAAGAGAAATCATGGGTAAGTGGGAAGAAGGGAATTGAATGGTAAGTAGAAAAGAGTTGACAGTAAGTAGTAATAATGTCTTCCATTTGTATCCGTTCTTTCTTAAACACAATCCCTTGTTAGTCCTAATAGCATCTGTGAGAAAAAGAAGCTGGACTGGGTATACAGCTCATGCTTTTGAAAATAATAACAAAAAATAGTATGTGAAGTGTCTAGAATAGGACTTCCTTAATTAGAGCCAGAAGTTCAGTGGGGTTGTTTCTCGGTCTTGTGCTATAGCTATTACCACAGCGTCATAGGGAACTACACAAACCATTTCTCACAAGCACCTATGAGAGAAACTTAGAAGTTCCTGTTCACCCGATGTGTGATTATACTGGAGGAGCGATTGTCACCACAAAAAGAACATGCATCTCCCTAAGTCTTTGCCGTTCTGAGCTGTGTGCAGTTACATCCAGTTTCTGAGAATTTTTAGAAATCCAGAAACTTAGATCTTACCCGAGAAACTTTAGATTCCGTCCCACCCTGAAACCAAAGGATTTTGTGACTGGATTCCCAAGATTGTCACCGCATTCCCAGGTGTTCTCTATATTCTAAATTGCTTTGAGCTAGTTTTTCCATTGCTGTAGGATCAAGAGTGCCTTAATTCATGTGTCTTGAACATACTTTTATTTCGAATCAGAACCAGGCAGGGGAATAAATATATATTTGTAATTTATTTTTTTATGATGTGCTGAAGGCTGTGTTAACAACAGCCAGTTAGTGTGGTGTAAGAGTTGTAGTTAACAGTTGTCAAACACCTGGGAGTGTGACCCAGGCTTCCACCTCCTCAGTTTAAATGCACTCATGTCTTTGAGGTAAACCCCCCCCCCCCCCCCGGAAAGTTCTTAGAAGGTCGGGATCAAAGGGAGTTCACTAGAGAGAGCTAGCAGAGAAAGCATTAGTCCCATTCAAAGCATAATAAGAACAAACAAGGACTGAGTTTGATCAGGTAGCGGGTGTGGAGACCTTCTGAAAGATACATGTACAGAGTAGGATGAGTGTTTTGTGTTTTCTTCAGTTTAGAGAACGTAAGGTTATTCAGAAAAGGTAAGTGGCTTGAACAATATATCATACAGTGTTCTGAAACTTCAAATGTGGACGAACAGGAAATTCTAATATAAATATAATCACTTCATTGTTTCTTCTTTCTAGGCGATTCACTAAAACTTGTAAGAAGTGCATATATTTCATATATGAAAAGCACACACAAATTAAGAGATGTACAATTGAAGTACAATACAATAGAAGTTCAAACATGGCTCATGTTTGAGTGACCACCCAAAATCATTCGATTGAATTCCTCAGCATGTTTGTCTTGTCCAGTTTAGGCCTTCAACCTGGATTTATCATGTTCTCTCAGCTTACGAACAAAATAAGGAACCAATCCTCACTTGTACTTAAAGCCATTAATTAAAAACTTACAGGGCAGCTTATTTAAGTAGGTTTGTACTTTGGAAAATGAATGGGGGAAAGTAGCATTTCTGAAATTAGAAAATGAGAGTTCTAGAATAAGGTACAAGGACAATGTGGACATAACATTATGATTTCTATTGAAGAAAAAATTATTGGTCTGTGAGGGTTACTGAAGGGAGTGATTTTGTGTCTGGTGTTGTCTATTTGAACTGCTACTTGCTGTTGGAGTAATAGGCAGAACAATGGCTTTCCAAAGACATCACTGTCCTAATCACTTAATCTGTGAATCTGTTACTTGAATTTAGCCTAAAAAAATCAGAAATCTTGAAATAGGAGGTTGCTCTGGATTACCTCATGGGTCTAACATAGTCACACAATCCCTAAAAGTGGAAGAGAGATGTAAAGGTAAAAATTTATTGATAACTGCTTCTCCTTTCTCCTTTATGGTTCCCTGAACAGCAATGATCCCTGAGTACAGAGCAAGAAATGCACTTGAATGTCACTGAATGTGGCCCCAAAGTCAAAATAATAAAATGATGGAAAAAAACCATTTTTCAATGATATGGTATTTTTCAGTTATATGGTATGCCAAGAAGGCTGCAGGACCGTACAACAAATTTCATCCCTTTTTACTCTGGTAGGCAGCACCAATTATTTTACACCACAGCTGATACAAGCTGATTAGTACCTATTTGGAATGTAAAAATTTTTAGATAGATATTACTCACTTGGTACACCTGAGAACTGCATAATAGTAAGAAATGGAGAATAGTAGGACAAGATGTACTTCGCCCCTATGTTACTCCAGAGAGGACTTAAAAGCAGATCAGAACCAGACCAGAGGAAATAATCTCACAAGCAATACCAAGACGCACAAATTCCTTGAACTATTTCTGATCAGGATAGTACTCAGAGAAACTTTGGATGAGTCTCAAGCAATAAAAGTGACTAAACACAAGAAACATTATTTTATGAGAAATCTATTCCTCTTAAATATACACCTGGCACTGCCTTCAAACTACCAGGTTTTTTTTTTTGTAAAGAACGCAGTTATATTTCTATAAACAGAGACAGACACATAACACACTATATACCACAGCACAAATATCCTGACCATACTTAAGAAAAAACTTTATATCAAAAGAAATTTTATTTCTTTTAAGAAAAATTATAGCAACATTTGATCCCAGCACATTTTGTGTAAAGCTTCTAGAAAACTCAATAGTGCTGTGGAAAAATGGAACTGCTGGATTGTTGAGTTTATAAATTACTTCAAATATACTACCATTTAATTAAATGTTATTCTGTGAGGAAATGCCATATGAAGATGAGAGTTAAAATTCCATATGACATACAAAAATATTAAATGCCACAAAAGGTGACATGCTATTCATATTTTATTTATAAAATATTAAGTTTTACAACATTCTTAGACTTACGGTACAAGTGGTATATTCAAATATTTGGAGTTATGGTAAAAGAACAGCACTTCTTTAGTGCTAAATTTTTTTATAAATGTTTATTTTTTATCAGAAATGCCATAACAGTAATGATGCAAATCAGAGAATATTTGATTCATTGGAATGCCTACAGCCTTGAATAGAGGAAATGATATGTCTCAGAACAACATTCTTGGAAGCTGAAATTCAAAATGTATTGATTCATTTTACAGTAGTAAGGTAATTTCTGCCATTTTTAAAACATTTATGAAATTCCATTACTGGAATCAACATAAATTTATAAAATGGGTTTAAAGGGGACTTACAGATACTGACCTTGACCAGAAGAAAACAGAAAAATACTTCATTGCAAATTTTCATTGAAGACATGTTCTTCATTAAATGTCACCTAAAGTATTTTTTTGCTAACCTAATAATCCATATTATTCTTTTTTTATTTGAAAATACTTTGTAGTGAATAGGTTTTAGCTGAAATAATGCTTAAAATGTAGAAAATAATTTTATCAAAAATATTTTTGAAAAATCAATATAACTTTAAGAATGTGTTTGGAATCTAACTGGTTTCATTTGGAAGTTAAATAATCTAAGTGTGTGTGCACATATATATTGATATTTTAAGTCTTCTACCCTTATTGCCCTCTAGAGAGTTGTTAATTGCTCTGATACACTAGGTATTTCTGCATCATTTACATCATTGCTTCTTCTGTAGTATGTTTAACAATCAATAATGAAGACTTACTGAGTGAATCTTGTATATACTTACATAATTCTTATATTAATCAGGTAAAGCCCAGTACTTGGTAGTGAATATTATAGCATAAAACATAATGTATGTCATTAATTCTGTTGTCTATTCTGTTACACAAATTATCAATAAGAATACCATAATTTCCTGTGTGAAAATCTGTAATATGTCTCATGGGGTCAAAATAGATTAAAACTGCAAATAACTTATTTTATCCTAAAAACCTATAGGTTGGAAAAGTGGATTTTTTTTATCCTAAGTAATGGACCATTTGAAAATATTATTTTGAAATTGTCAGAACTGAAAGTCAATCTGAAGTCTACCATGTAGAACTAGCTAACTTCAGGCTGGAACATAAATTTCTCATGCATAACATGTGTTTGCTAATACCTTTTTTTTTTTTTTTGCTAATCACAGTCCTGAAACTTGGTGCATATTTAAAAATTTTGGTTTCCTTGTCCATCTTCATGCCTCACCTATTATGTCACTAATATTTCCTATAAACTTCCTTCTCCTAAGTGTTGCTAATTAATTTTTTTAAATTTAGTTACCCTGAAATTGGGCTGGAGCGATAGCAGAGAAGGTAGGGTGTTTGCCTTGCATGCGGCCAACCCAGGTTCAATTCCTACGTCCCTCACAGAGAGCCCAGCAAGCTACCAAGAGTATCCCACTCACACGGCAGAGCCTGGCAAGATCCCCGTGGTGATTCGATATGCCAAACACAGTAACAACAAGTCTCACAATGGAGATGTTACTGGTGCCTGCTCGAGCAAATTGATGAACAATAGGAGGACAGTGACAGTGACAGTGACTAAAGAACACTAATTATCTTAGATTATACTCTGAAATTCTTATTTATATTCCTTGATAATTTTTTATTGAAGTTCTCAAACAATTCTCATTTAGTTGTGCTTATTTGTTAAATATTTCCTAAAGAATAGAAACATAAACTTCACAATTAGCAGAAGGTAAGACTAACCTTGTTTATATGATAATTGCTAATATTTTGTTAACGGATTTTATCAGAAAGAAATCAATTTTCTGGGTCCATTCTAGATTTCCGTTTCCATTCATATTATTGAAAAAATTATCACCAAAAGAACCAGTCTGAACTCTTCTTACTTTCTTAGAATAATTATTGGCTAATTTGATTGTTGCTCCCTTTATCTCTCCCACTTTTTTATATGTGATAAGAATTATCTGATCTAAAATCTAAAAATACTTTTTTTTCGATCTTTCTTCTCAAATAGTCCTAGTTTTATAATAGGTTTGGCATACATGAACTTTAGCATCACTGATAATTTCCCATAGAAATTTCCTCTGGAGGCTCTTAAAGTTGATAAGATCATATAAAAAAATGGATGATGTCAATGGAACAAGAGTAGCAAAAGGTAAATTTGCTGTTGAGTAGTAATGGTGGGGTTATAACTAATGAAGATGAGAAGTGGGACATTAAAAAGAAACTTGGGAATTAAATATGGGCACTTCAGTTATTGAGGACGAAATCAGTCTTTACCAAAGGAAGAGTTTTAATGGGGGAAAAAAGGAAAATTACATATTATTACTAGAATTATGGTGCATAAAATCCCAAATTCTCACAACTCTCTTTATCTTACAGTATTACCACTTTGTAGATGAAAATAGCAGAAACACTAAGCAATGTCTGAAATCCGATGTAACAGTATGCAAGTCAAATTGTCAAACACAAGTCAAACTCATAATCTTACGGATCAGGAGAATGTTACACACCAACAGAAAAAGCCAGTCTAGAAGATCCCTTTAAACATAAATTTCACATCTCAGTTGACTTTAATTTTGATTTCTTAAGCATAAATATCAGTTCTCTAGTCTTGTATCCCTTAAAGATGCATAGTTTTTAATTCTGAGAGTTCTTAAATGATTTTAAATATGATGCTTCAAGACCACAGTGCTCTTTATCAAGATCTGTTCCTTTTCTCTCAAACCAAAAGGATAATAAGGACAGAATACTTACTCATTATTTACTGGTATAGCCTATTATTGGTATGACCAATCTTATTGTCTCCGCCACTAAAATTAATCACATCCATTGGTAGTAATATGGTGCCTATGAAACTGATCTGACATTTTTCTCTGTAGGAAATACTTGGCTGTCAGTCCCAGCTACTGTCCTCTATATCTGCAATCACATTTATACCAAGCCACCTTGCTCTAAGCTGTTTTCAGTTCAATGGTAATGATGCAGTTTAATGTCTCTCCAAAATTTCTTTAGAACTATAATAATTGCAAACCAATTATCTTCTAAGCAATTATCTTCTAAGAGATATCTTCTTACCATATCTCATTCTTCTTCCTCTCCTGTTATAGACATCAGAACTACATTGTAGTTGGTGTTTTTTCCTTCAAAGCTGTTTCCACTATTTGTCTCCTATACATAAACCAATTTAAACTCCATAATTGGAGGACACTAACTACTGCAAGTATCTGCATCCTTTCTTGACCCTCAGTATTCGGCATCCTTTGATGGCTTTCGCAGCAGCTCATGCAAGTTCTTTGTGCTCTTTATACTGCCATTATTATTTTCCTGACTTTCTGTTATCATCATTCCAAGTGTTTTTAAATTTAAAAAATCATAAAATATCTCTCTAAAGCCTAATATGTACTTAGGAAAATAATCTATTTCCTTTTTTTTTCTATTTTTTTTGGTCACACCCAGCAATTCACAGGCGTTACTCCTGGCTCATACACTCAGGAATTACCCCTGGCAGTGCTCAGGGGACCATATGGGATCCTAGGAATTGAACCCGGGTCGGCCGCGTGCAAGGCAAATGCCCTACCCGTTGTGCTACTGTTCCAGCCCCAAAAACAATCTATTTCTAATGATCACTAAACTTCTAGAAATGTAGTCTATATGGTATATAGCCTACCTGTCTATTAGCAACCCCAGTTATCTGTCTTGTATATCAAGAGAAGTATACATTTTTTTCCAAAGTAATGTGTTCTAATTAGTTTTTTTTGGTATTATTGTATTCCATTTGGAAAGTTGGAGCATAGGTCTTACTCCTGGCTCTGTGCTCAGTGATCAGTCTTGGCAGTTCAAATTTAACTTTCAACCACATGAAATATAAGTGTTTTAACCCTGTGCCTTTAATTTTCATTTCATGAAGATTCGATAGAATGGATCATTCTCAGCTTAATTCCTCTTGGCCCATTACTTCACAGAAATTCTTGTATATGGAGTCTGAGAGCTACTAAATCTATTACTATAGACTGCGTGTATATTTTGTATGCTGGAGTCCTGGGCTCCATCTCTAGCACCTCTTCACTCTCTAAACAAAGATGGGAGTGACCTCTGAGCATGTGTAAGAAAGAACCCAGAAGCACTTCTGGATATGGCCCAAATCAAACAAATAAAAAAAAAATCGTGTTTACTGTTGTTAGCTTTTCTATTTTCACTAACTTATTTTTCTATAAACTGAATATTTTCTCTGGAGACTGAATTGTAAATGATCCCCCATGAAGTAAAAAGTTCAGGAGAATAATAATGGGTACTATTATCCAATCTTCTGGCTTTAATTATCACTAACCATTGGTGACTGTGGAATCACAATTTCTGACTTGTATGTGTTTGCCTGTTGAATGTCTAGGTATTCCAGATACCTAACAAACTTATTTTATACAAAATTTAATTTACTTTATGACACCCGAAAGTCATTGTTCTTGAATTCACAATTTCCTGTAATGGCACCATCTTTCTTCTTAAATCCCCACTTAATCTAAACTTAATTTGGGGATTGTCTCCTGAGCTCTCTGTCACCCATCACAGTTCTTTTTTCTTACCTAATGCAATTAAATCATAAGACACATTGTGCTTTAGTTCTGAAAACTCCAGGACCCTTTTTATTATTGGTCCCCAAATTTGGATGTTCTTTATAACTTCACTGGATATTATAATAGTATTTCATAACTATCTTTTACTGTTTTTCTGTCATAGATTAAGTTTCTTTATTTTTCTAGTGATTGTAACATATTCCTGAAAAGTTTACTCTGATCTTGATTTTTTTTTCTTTAAGATAGTTTTCATGGCCTAAAATAGTAGGTACGTTACCTCAACATACTGGAGTGTTATTATACATTTTAGGATTTGTTGGAAGAAATTTCTCCCCATTTAATAATTAAACTGCAGATATGTGATAATGATTTACCTTTAAAAATGAAAACAAATTTATGGGTATTTTTAATGTTAAAATCAGAATAATGCTTGTACACTTTCATGATGATATCATTCTTTGAGAAAGTAAAGTGACTTATCTTATTTTTCACTATGACTACATCCTACATGTTGAAAAGTCATATATCATGAGTTCTGAAGCAGAATATGTTGAGAACTTTTGACATCCAGATCAAAACCAGATTCCAAATTAGCATTTCAAAGGTTTACAATTTGGTACCCATCATATTCTCTATTTCTATTTACATATTGCATTTGCCAGGAAGAAAAGAGCAGTAACCAGAAAACCCTAACTCCCTTATTGCTTACATGTATAATTTATGCCTGCTTTATTCCACTCTACCTTCGTCATATTTCCCCCAGTGCTTAAGGTCTAAAGGTCAGGTTTAAATGTCATCATCTTCATGAAAATTTGACTTGATTCACTTCTGAATCATGAAGTAAACACTTAAGACTCTGAAACTTAACAGTCTAACTCTCTGGTGGGTAAGTTATATATTTTTCTTAATCTTCAAATTTTGATAAAGCAATACTTTAATCATGAAATAAGCTTACAATCACATGTGCTACTTGAAACTAGGAGCTAAAAAATTTGTACCCCCACAAAGCTTGGTGCTTTCAAGAAATATTTAAAGGCTAGACTTCATAAGGAATTTATTTAAGTTTATTCATTGGATGGCAGGTGCCTTCTCAATCCGAGCAATTTGACAACATAACAATACTTCTAAATAATTTATTCAAGTGTTAGGTCAAACTAATCTCTTCACTTTTTCCAAAGGAAAAAAAATGCTGTTACAATTTCTCCATTCAAAGAAAAGTACATTTGTCTCTAAACTCAGCGATAGCACAGCAGTAGGGCATTTGTCTTGTACACGGCCGACACATCCCACCAGAGTTCGATTCCTCCGCCCCTCTTAGAGAGCCCAGCAAGCTACCGAGAGTATCTTGCCCCCACGGCAAAGCCTGGCAAGCTACCGGGTACGTATTCAATATGCCAAACACAGTAACAACAAGTCTCACAGTGGAGATGTTACTGGGCCCACTCGAGCAAGTCCATGAACAACGGGAGGACAGTGTTATATCGCTACAAATTTATTTTTTCTTGTGCTCCTTTGATGGGAGAGCAAGGCAGATCTTGTTGTGGAGATGTCTTAATTACAGCGTATTTAATGTTCTTATATTTACAAATCACCTCAAGAAAACCAGTGGATTAGCTGAATGTAATTTTCCCTTAAGGAAATTATACTCACTCACAGCACAAGTTTTCAGATGTAAAATTCATCTCCTGATTTCCAGCTAAATATTGAGCGTGTTCTCCCGCCCCTCACTATCCTCACACTCACGATATGTGCTGAAAATAAGGCCATTCAATTTGGATGGGGATTCATGTGACATAGGGTTCAAATGGGCTTATAAAATGGAAAAGAATTTCAAAATTAAATAATGGTGACAAAATAGCAATTACCACAGAATGTAGAAAAAACAAAAAAGGCTATTTTTGTTCAGGGGTACAGGAAGTTTCTTAACCATTTATGAAATGTTTGTTTTGTTGTACTTCTGAGAAAACTAGCTTGATTTTGGCAGAAATTCTTTTTGATCAGCAACCGATGCTGGCGTGGATGTGGCGAGAAAGGGACACTCCTTCACTGTTGGTGGGAATGTCCACTGGTTCAGCCCTTCTGGAAAACAGTATGGACGATTCTCAAAAAATTAGAAATTGAGCTCCCATTTGACCCAGCAATACCACTCCTGGGAATATATCCCAGAGAGGCAAAAATGTATAGTCGAAGTGACATCTGCACTTGTTTGTTCATTGCAGCACTCTTTACAATAGCCAGAAACTGGAAGAAACCTGAATGCCCAAGAACAGATGACTGGTTAAAGAAACTTTGGTACATCTACACAATGGAGTACTATGTAGCTCTTAGAAAAGATGAAGTCATGAAATTTACATACAAGTGGTACAATATGGAAAGTATCATGCTAAGCGAAATGAGTCAGAAAGAGAGGGATAGACATAGAAAGATTGCATTCATCTGGGGGATATAAAGTAACAAAGTATGAGATTAATACCCAAGAATAGCTGAGATCAGCACCAGGAGGATTACTCCATAACTTAGAGGCCAGCCGGGTATCCTAGAGGAAAGGGCTGTTCAGATAGAGAAGGGAGCACCAAATAAAGGATGTTTGGAGGATCCTCCCAGGAGGGGAGATGCATGTCGAAAGTAGACTATGGACTGAACATGTTTGCCACTCAATGCCTCTTTTGCAGACCACAACACCCAAAAGGAGAGAGAGAACACAGGGGATTTCCCTGCCACAGAGACAGGGGGGATGGGGGGATGGGGGTGGGAGGGATATTATCCATGGTGGTGGAAAATGGGCACTGGTGGAGGGATGGGTATCTGATCATTGTATAATTGAAACCAAAGCACAAAAAATTGTAAATCTACAACTTTAAAAAAAATAAAATAAAATAAAGGGAAAAAAATGGAAAAAGAAAATCTTAAAAAAAAAAAAAAAGGGCGCTGGTGGAGGGATGGGTACTTGATCATTGTATAACTGAAATCCAAGCACAAATTTTGTAAGTCTGTAACTGTACCTCATGGTGTTTCACTAATAAAAAAAAATTTAAAAAAAAAAAAAGAAATTATTTTTGATCACACGACTTTTAGTGGTAGGGTATCAACATTTTTTAGCACAAGAGATTAATTTTAATTTTAAGTTAAAGATTAATTTAAAATTTCAACTTGAAATGAAAGACACACAACTGTTTCCCTCTGCTTAAAGATGAAATAATGTCAGCAACAGAGACAAAGTGGTCATTTCCAGACTGAAAAGTATTGCTACACAACAACACCATTCGTGTCTCACTATAACTGCAAGTTTTAAAAGTGAAGATGAAATTCAAAGAAATAAAGTGTTTCAGTTAACTAAAGCAAGTTTTGATATCTTTTCCACAAGGGATGACGGGCAACTTCTAGCTATCCACTTTCCAATACCTTCCAATCATCTCTTAAAAGTTAACAAGATACATATGTGTCATAGAAGACAATGGCCTTTAGGATACCTGGGAAATTACATTCCTAAATTGCTGACCTGCAATGGATATGAAAAAATTTGTCACAACATTATGATTTTCTTGCATTGTTGGGTTTCATAAATCATTTCTTATTGCAGACTCCATGGACAAATGTCATAGAAAAGAATGAAAGTCTTTACAGTCTATGTAGTTTGTTTCTCAAAGGCAGAAACAATCAGCAGAATTTTCAAGGAAAAAGGACCACCTTTGTGCCAAATATCCTTAGATCACTGAAAATGATATGAAAGAAAGAATACTGTCGTTGACTATTTTGCAGCTAAGCACAATCTCTTCTCTGCATCTCTGTTTCTGATTTTGTCTCTCACACACACTCTGTCTACCTCTTTCTCTGTCTCTGTTTCTCTCTCTCTCTCTCTTTCTCTCTCTCTCTCTCAAACACACACACCACACTCCCCTGTCCTTTGTCAACCAGATCAATATTTCAGACACAAATGAAGTGAGCTCAGGGGAAGGGAGATTCGTATTGAAGTGTGAAAACATTCCAGGAAGAAAAAGACAGATACATTTAGGAGTACAAATACACCCAATAAATCATGGTGAGCTTGGTGTGGTGACTGCTCTACCTTTTGGCAGTTTTGTAATTACTCTCTCAATACTGCAACAACTTTCTTTGGGAACAGACACTCTATATATATGCAAGACAATTACAGCACTGAGTATTACTGCTGGCCAAAGCCCTGGCTACATATGTCACAATCCATTAGTTAAAAGATGTATCTAAGCAGTCTGAAGTTTATTAAAACCAAGTGCTAGTTTTCTAGACCACGTTTCCAAGGTCTCCCAAGAATAGTCATTGACTACTTCTAATAGTCTATCAATCCAGTCTGTTAATAATTCTCTTAAAGTACTGACTTTATGAATTATTAACCTGATCTATGGGATTTGATTATTCTCAGTTCAGCTCCCTCTAAACAATCTTATAGTCTTTTGTTAAAGCTAATATATTATAAGGTTTTGTTAAAGCTAAGACATTATAATGAAGGACATTATTTCACTTGACCCTATTGGGATCTGAAATATCTGAAACTTGTATTTTATGTTTGAGAACTCTGAAATCTATTTTAAGAGTCAGGATAATGATGATAATAGGATAATGATGATAAAACACATAGGAGTACACTTGTTTGATTTTATGTATATAACATGCTTGAGATATTCTTTTCTGAAACAACCACAATAAATCTCCCATTTACTTAACTCTTAAATATCTAATAAACAATGTTTTGAATTTTTGTAGTAAATGAACGTTTTTCAATTAGTTTAGAGGAGAACAGGATAAGAGTTAAATTGTCTCACTTGACAGCAGTTCCATATAGGGGCTGACTTATACAAGCTTACAAGAATCAAGTTTTAAATTTTCATAAAATTATTCCATTCATTATAAAAAATCAAAATATGTAGATATACAATTAAATTAATTAAACAATCAAAACACATACCTTTTTAGTTATATTTAATTTTAGTTATATTTAATTTTGAATTTTTAATTCAAAAATTAAATATAACTTAAATATATTTAAGTCTTGAAACTTAAATATAATGTATTTTCAATTTAATATTTTTTTCAAATATATTTTTACAATCAAGTAGCCACAATTTTTCTAACAATTTAATACAAATAAGAAATTTAGAAAGACTTAAAAAATCATAAAGAATACTAATTCATTTGACTTGAAGAAATGTTTTTTTAGAGGGAACCACAATGAATATGGGTTTTTGCCAGTCTATTGAAGCTGACCAAAGTTGCTAACATTTTTTAGTTATTAAATTGACTATAAATGAAACATAAACCAACTGAGTTTAGTCAGGGGAAAATATTCAGGAAAATGAAGTGAATGGGCATACTTAAATTAAGGAATAGTTGAGTAAAATATGAATATAATTATCTAGTTGAACTAGAGAATTGTGGGTTATATCAGTAAAGCTTTCAAATATTTGAAAGAAATCATATAAGAAACACGTCAGACATATTTTGACTTTAAAATTGTTGTAAAATTATTCTTCAGGAAAAGACTCCAAGATGCTAAATCAATCCAGGTACACTAGTCTCTAGGTTGAGAACCCTAGGACCTTCTCAGAATGTGAGTAGGCAGATTCCCTTCCCTGCTGGAAGGCTCAGCAACACCCCCTACCCCTGGTCACCATCCTCAGGTATTTAAATGGCATATCCACAGCTAATCTTGAAAAGGCACCAAGATGCTGAATCATCTCAAGTACACCGGTCTCCACACTGAAAACTCTGGCACTTTCTTATCCAGTCACCATAGCTCCACGCCATATATACCTTAATCTATGGTATGGGTAGTAGTTACAGAACAGATAAGTCAGATTGGAAACCATTTTTTCCTTTATCTAAACTTTAAAAAGGTAGACTTTGATCTTGAAATCAGAAGTCACTATTTTTACCACCTCATATAAAATGTTAGGCATTTAAAAGAAATGCTCTCTTAAGAAAATATTTTCTACATTCATCAGCATTATTTAAACTATCAAAGATATGAAAACAACATTAGAGGAATGAGTAAAGTGTATTTGGAATTACATTCAGGCACAACATGATGCTTTGGTCAGTATAGACTGTATCTGTGATTGTGACCCCTTCATATCACCCAGATGAATATAGGCCTTCAAAATGTTTACAACTATACTCTCTGATATCCAGACAATGACATTTCCAAACGTGTTCCAGAATAGTTCTTGGTCATGAAGTGATTTGTGAATGAAAGTACATAAAATGGAATGCTGTTGACTCTTAAAGAAATAAATCCTGCCACACCAGCGTGATAGTCACTGTCACTGTCCTCCCATTGTTCATCAATTTGCTTGAGTGGGTCCAGTAACATCTCCATTGTGACACTTGTTACTGTGTTTGGCATATCAAACATGTCACGGGTAGCTTGCCAGGCTTTGCTGTGCGGGCGAGATATTCTTGGTAGCTTGCCGGACTCTCCGAAAGGGGCAGAGGAATCGAACCTGGGTCGGTTGGGTGGCCACGTGCAAGGCAAATGCCCTACCCACTGTGCTATCCCTCCAGCCCAGTGTGATTGTCATAGCTGGAAATGATCATGCTGGACAAGAACTGAATGTTAAATGTAGGTAAAGAGATATTATTGATAATCTTTCAGTATCAATATTGCAATATTGAGAGAGACAGAGAAAGAGTGAGAGAAGAAAAGCATCTGTCATAGAGGCAGGCATGGGGTGTGGGGTGGGGGATGATGGGAGGGAACCTTGGGACACTGGTAATGGGAAATGTACACTGGTGGAGGTATGGGTGTTGAAATACTGTATAACTGAAATCCAATCATGAACAGCTACAGTGATTCAATAAAAAAGTTTAAAAAAAGAAATAAATTCTGCCATCTGTGGCATGGATGAGTGTGAAAAATTTAATATTAACTGTTACAAACTAGTCACAGAAGAATGAATATTGCATGATACTACTCTTATGAGGCCTAAACTAGTCAACACAGAAACATAATATAATGGTTGTCAGGAGAAACGGGAAGGGGAAATAGAGAGGAGTCGAAATAACATAAAATTTTATTTATTAATTTAATTCATATTTTTTAATTGAACCACCGTGAGATACAGTAACAAAGACTTTATGACTGGGTTTTATTCAATACAAGGTTCCAACACCCATCCCTCCATCAGTGAATATAACATTTTAATTATGTAAAATAAGTAAGTTATAGAGATCTGTTGAGTAACATAGTGACTACCTTATACTGTAAACACTCTATTGTGTAATTGAACTTTAAGATTCATTTGTCTTACAGTATCTCTTTGCAAACCATTTTCAGCATTTTGTTACTCTGGCTAGCAAATACACTATTGCAGTCATAAGAGCTATTACTATACAGTAGAAGAGACTTTGATAATATATTCAGAATTTCTTTGTGCTTGTCTGTGACTGAAGACCAAACATTTTTATCCAATCGTTCTCTTACTCTTTCTGTCCCTCCCTTGATAACCAATGCAGTGATTACCAGTTCATGCTCTGTGGTTTTACTGCCTGCATTTGAAAGTTAGCCTAACCATTGGAGAACTTACTTAAATTCTATATGTACAATGGACATGAAAATTGCTCTTTTCCATCAGGTTTGTTGTAAGAAACAAATTAAGCGACGTATAGTACTTATAAACTTATAATATATATTCATTATATTAATTATTTTTAAATTAACTATGACTAAATTAGGCCATATGCCTTCATTTTGCTAACATAATATTAACACAATGTCTGACCATAAGAGGCACTCAATAAGTAACAAAGGTTTTAGTGATAAATAATAAAACCTATTATTAATAATTATTTATTAATAATAAAACTATTATTAATAATAAAACTATGATCATCAACTACCAGCAAGTGATTTATATGTATGTTCATTCTACTGATCAAATTGAAGTGAGTGATTTTTGTTATAGAGTCATAATATGAAAATGCTTTATCTTTTTTTTATCTGGCATACATAGATTGGTTTATATATAAAAAGTGGCAAATTATTAACATTAATTCATTTTAAAAATTGGTAATGTGAGGTTAGAAAGAGAACGTATGGCTACAACAGATTTATTAAAAGTATCAATAAAATTTTTACATCAGAAATGACTTCTCCTGTTCAGTACACATCAGTTTGATGTGAAATATAATTGTGTTGCCTAGTACCTGTGTGTTAGCTATTTAGGGAATGGTGAAGTTAAAAATAATACCACATTTTATCTTTTTGGTTCTGGAACTATAACTGCTAACTACTGCAGCTGAGATTTGATGACAAGGGATGATGAATTAGTTGAAACAATTATAAAAGTTAAATGAATGTATTTTTAGAGAATAAAGTATATGTGTGTATGTGTATTTATATAGACTGAGACAATTATATTGCTAGTACTTTGAAACTCTGCTGATATTTTCAGGGACATATGCTATTGCATCCAGGATAGGAGTCAATCTATCCACTTATGGCCAGTGGCTGTTGTATTACAGAGTACAGTCACAAAACATTTTATTGTCACGGATTTCAGCTGGACAACGCCTATAGATTACGAGTTTGGGAGAGAGTTGGAGGGAAGGATACATCCTTGAAAAAGGGAGTATGAAGTGGCTGAACAGAAGAACAGTAGATGATCTTTAAACATAGGAAAAGGAGAAATAATTAATAACATGCTAAGCATCATTTTCATTATGTGGACAAAGAGATGACTGTAAAAAGTGTAATCAGTTTCCATGATAATGAGCTTTTTCCTCTCTGCAGTGAGTCCGCCTCCAAGGGCCTGGTGTGAGAAGGCAAACCTCCTGGGATTGTTGTGATTAGAGAGAAATGCATTTCAGCAGGAAGCTGGGCATCCCAAATGCCAAGATTAAACGGGGAAAAAAAAGAAAGGAAAAAATAGCCTCCCACAGTTTCAGCCAACAGACCTAATCACAAATTCTTTTAAAATTCAATTCATTGAAAGAGATCTCTGTTAGCATCGAACCACAAGCCTGCACCACTCTGGTTGCTTCCCTTCTGCCAAGCCATGGATGAATATTCATGCCAGATTATTTTAATCATGCTTTTTTTAATGTGACATAATTCTACATAATTTAGTTTTCCTCCTCAGGGTTAAACAAATAATATCTCTTCCTCTCTCTCTCTCTGTCTCTTTTTGTCCTTGTTGAAAAGTCCAAAACTTTGTCCTGAGGCAAACAGGACTGAGGACAACACAGAAGTGACCGCACTAGTGTGTTACCATTGAAAATCAATGCTTGTGTCCTTGGCTTAGCTGTGGAATGCTATGTATGTTCTGGAACTCTGAACTCTGCAAAAAGATGCAAAATGCTGAGGGAATCTGTAGTGTGAGAATGGCAGGTGACAGCAGAGTAGTGTAAAGTCTAATACTGTGTAGACATTCTTGAGCCAGGCTAAAGGCCACGTTTTGAGCAGAGATTTTGAAGTCCAATAAGCATCCACCATTCTACTTTTATTATAGAAAACAAGAGGTAGGCAGGCTAGGACTTGGAGCAAAAAAGATGAAGATCAATGAGACGGGGACAATTTCACATGCAGACTAACACTCACCCATACAGAAACTCAGGTATACGTATGAAGAGAGGCACATAGAGAAAACGAAAGTCATTCCTGATTCAGTTCCATTTTTTCCTGAGCTCTCAATATATCCCATTCAATAAAGATCCTTCTCTTTGTTTGATTGTACGCCTACTCAAAGATCCAGGAAATTCTGCATAATGGACAAAACTCAAAATACAGTGGTGGGAGAATGTTTTCTAGGAAGTTGCCTCTATAGCTTTAATGAAGAATTAATGAATTGGAAAGCTAGTAATGAACATGAGCACAGAAATCACCAGCCTGTTTCTGAATGCTGCTTTTCTCTCATTTCAGAAACATGAGCTCTTCATTTTTTGTTATATCCTGACAAGTTATTTGCAAAAAAGAAACACACTTCAACCAAAGCTTCAACCAGAGCAATTTCAGGACCTGGCACTTTTCTCACTTAACTGTCATTACAAGTGAATAGAAATCAAATGGAGCAGAGCAACATTTGGCGGTCTTTTTTTGAAACAAGGATTAATTATTCCCAGTCAAGAGGGGTTTGTCTTTACCCTTATCAGTTGTTAGTTCCCACGTTTCAAGACTTCTTTCCCTCCTTTAAGGGTGGAAGTAGAGAATTGTGGAGTATTACACTGATATCTATGGTTTGGCAGGAGACATTCCAATATTGGACAAAATAAGGCAGAAAATATTTGAGAGTGGGATAGAATTTCAGAGACACTTGAGTGTCCCACCATAATCCTCTGTCTTACTAGCTGAGCAATCAAAGGAACAGGCAGAGACAATCCCTACCTGGTATTTGGGTCACACCAAGATCACTTCTGAGCAGCCATCATTAGGGATTACTCCTAGCTCTACACTCAAAAATTATTGCTGGTGGTGCTCAGGGACCATATGGGGTGACGGGGATCGAACTCAGGTCGGCTGTTTGGGTTGGTCACCCTATTGTCCTTGTGTAGGGCAACTCCCATATCCACTTTAGCATCCTACCTCCCTAGCTTCCGGCCCAGAGACTTCCCATTTGAAACAGAGCACTTCCTCTTGTATAGTTTTACATGCCAGCCATTGGTTGGCAATTCTAAGATGTCTGAAAGTGGCTTTGATGGTCTGGCTTTTTCAAGAATAAGAAACACTTTCTTTCTACACGTCTAAAGTTAGGACATACTCACCTTTAAGGAGGCTCTCCTGTCTGAATTCCACCGGGAATAATGCAGAGTACTTGTGAAAGGACAGAGATACCAATAAAAACCCTCTAAATTGCCCAACTTCACCGCTTCAATATTTGCATTTTAAGGAAACATTTTAAAATAATTTTTGTAAGTGGAATCCACTTTCCCTCATGAACTGTTAATACTGAATTCTTAATAGCTTCCCCAGGGTTTTGTGTCTTGCTATATAAAGCCTTTAGTGATTTTATCATTGTTAAGGCATAGTAAACAATCACAATTTATGCTTATAAGCATAAAACTCTCTATCTATTTCTTACCCTAATTTTAATATTTTTAAAGATAGAAAATTTATTTTCCATGCAATCTGAGTATAAGAAAATGCTAAATTGGCTTGTTATCCTGGTGAATATTGGTATAAACATTTCTACAATACCTTATGAGAATCTGCATCTTATCAGAATTTGTGTTTTAATCAGAATTTGAACTCTTCTAGAGACAATTAAGCTTTCATAATTTTCAGGATTTTAAATAAAACACTGGTGTTCTCTCAATTTATTGTTTCCAATATTCATTTTTCCTTACTTTTACTCATTGTTGATAAAAAACCATATCAATTTTCTACTCTCACGTGAAACTCATCTAACCTCTCTTTAAAATATTTAATTTAGTGTCATTCTATACTTAAGACTAAAAATAAAATAAATATATAAAATAAATCACATGGTGACTTTAAGCAAATAATTTTCATGTACAAAATATTAATGCATTTTTCTGTGAAATGCATGTTGACTATATGAGAAAGAAAAAAATCAATAACATAGAAAGCAAATTATACATTTAACCTCTTACATGATATATATCTTACTTACTGATAATAGAACAAATATTATACTGCTTATTTTTGTAATTATACAAATACTTTAAAATCAGTATCCTGAGCCAGAGATACAGTGCAGCAGGTAAGGTTTCATCCCAGACCCACATATTTTCACCTGTATTTTACCAAGGGTTAACTACACTGATCACTGAGTGCAGAGTAAGGTTTGAACACTGAGAAATGTGATGCAAAACCAAAAAAAACAAAATAATAAATGGCTGACGCAATAGCACAGCAGGTAGGGCATTTGCCTTGCACGCGGCCAACTTGGTCAACCCGGGTTTGATTCCTCTGCTCCTCTCGGAGAGCCCAGCAGGCTACAGAGAGTATCTTGCCTGCATGGCAAAGCCTGGCAAGCTCCCTGTGATGTATTCAATATGCCAAACACAGTAACAACAAGTCTCACAATGGAGACGTTACTGGTACCGTTCAAGCAAATCAATGAGCAATGGGAGGACAGTGCTACAGTGCTACCTTAATATTGTATTTTTATGTATATATTTGTGGCCACACTGAGCTCTGTTTCAGGGATCCTTACTGTAACTAACCTGCTAAATCTCTCTCTCAGGGGACCACGTGGTAGGATATTAAACTAAGGCCTCCTTTATGGGAAGCGTATACTCAACCCTATGAGCTATCTCTTTGAGCTCTGGTATATTAACTTATTTTGCTAACATAATATAATATAAAATTGAATATTTTAATTTGGGGGGAGGTTCACCCACACCTGGATGTGCTTAGAATTTACTCTGGTTCTGGTTCTTTGCTTGGGTATCACTCTTGCCAGTGCTGAAGAGAATATCAGTGCTGCTAAATATCAAATCTAGTTCAGCCACATTCAAGACTTATACCCTGCATAGAAGGAATATCCTTACATCCTTGGACACAAAGAACACTGATTCAGGTTTAGTATTTATTGACAGATTAGTTGCAGATTTTCTTTGTCCTGACTTTCCGCTTACTTAGATACTAGTGAGTTACCTTTAGATTCACAGACTGATATATTTTGTGTTGAAATGTACAACTCAATCTCTTTCTTGATGAGATTTAATTTTTGTTTTGAGCGATTCTACTGGATTTGATGTAGCATTTTATCTCAGATGCTTGATTGACTAGCAGAGAGCAGGTGACGTACATGGCAAAAAGGTACTTTTTTATTCTCACCACTTTACCACTTCCTTACTTAGCTCGGTGCAATTATAAAATGCGTGAAGAATTGTCTTGGGGTGGATCTCATATATTTATTTTCTATAAGAAATAAATAAATAAGTAAATTTGGAGGGTTTAGGGCCACACCTGGCAGTGCTCGGGGCTTACTCCTGGCTCTACACTTAGAAATTATTCTGGCAGAGCTTGGGGACCATATAGGATACAAGGATTCCAATCAAGGTTGGCTGACTGCAAGGCAGCTTCCTTATCTATTCTATTCTATGCTATGCTATGCTATGCTATGCTATGCTATACTATACATAGTGTTCCTATACTATCTCTTTGGTCCGCTACAAGAAATTGTCTCAAATTGGGTGAAGAAAGAGGTACGAATAAAAAACATCATAGAATAAAGAGAGACCGCTGACTTTTGAACTAGCACCTAGTTGGTTATAGTAAACAGTTGCATTACACAAATTATTTAATTTCTGATTCAGGCAACAGATAACAAGAATAAGACTTTTTTCCCTATCCAGGCTAGGTGATGAATTACCCTGTTTTTTATTTATTTCTGATGGATTCTCTGTAGAATTCAGTCAACCTAATAGTTTTAAAAGATAGAAAACTGACTTCTAGTAGACAGAAAGACTGTCTTTCTGATGGAGTTCCACTTCTCCTAGGCAGCCCTCTGTTTCAGTTAGCATGTCTCAGAGATGGAAGCAGAATAGGAAGTTATTTCCTCGTCATATTAGAGTCCTGAGATCTGTTAGGCTGGTGGGGTGCCCAAAGGCCCTAGAAGCTATACTCCTTCTATATTATTATATGTGCTCTCCACTGTCAAGGTCATGTTATAGGCCCAAATTGTCACTGTTCCCAAATGCACTTATTCTTGTCAACATGAAGAAAAGAACCAAATCCAAAAAACAAGTGATAGTTAAAAGGACAAATAACAATGAATATCTATGTATGTTTCACTATAAATGTTGCGATGATTGTCCTGATTATCTTTTGATAAAAAGAACTTAACCCTAGGGCCATAAGAACTGGGAACAAAAGGGAAAACTGGGAAATGGAGACTTTTTTGTGAATAATCATATATGCATCTAAAAGTAAAGTTTCTATTACTAAATAAATGGAGAACCA
This sequence comes from Sorex fumeus, assembly GCF_029834395.1. NCBI lineage: Eukaryota > Metazoa > Chordata > Mammalia > Eulipotyphla > Soricidae > Sorex > Sorex fumeus. The sequence goes on along the minus strand of NW_026606322.1, from coordinate 6,299,941 downwards.
GACTGAGAAAAGCTAGTTAAGTTTGCAAAATTTCTTGCTTTTCTTTTGTTCCACTATCTGAAATAATACTGAATTTTAATTTAAGTCTTGAATATGATAATTTTATTTTGTTTATATGTAAGCATATAAATCTCCAAGGTGTACATCTCCAAGCCTGCTCAGATTGCACTGGGGCCTCCTCCACCCAGATCCCCCATCTTCTAGTATGTAGGCGTTACACCCACCAACTGCCCCCGGTGCCATGTAATCTCATCAACAGTCAAGACCCAGAGACTATAAAACCCTGCTCCCGGAAGAGAACAGCGCAAAGTCTCCTGCCTCTGCACCTGGCTTTTCTCACTAAAAAAAGGAGGAGGAGGGTGGATTGAGTTTCCCTCCCCTCCCTGAGCAGAGCCCTGGCAGCTGAAGACCTCCGGTTCCAGCCACAGCCATGCTTAAGAGCACTCTCTACACGTTCAGACAATTCTCACGCATGAAGGAACCAGCAGAGGAACCCAGGTGTGTGGGATCCGGGGAGTAGGTCTCCAAGCCTGCTCTGATTGGGACTGGGGCCTCCTCCACCCAGATCCCCCGTCTTCTAGTATGTAGGTGTTACACCCACCAACTGCCCTTGGCGCCATGTAAGTCCATCAACAGCCAAGACCCAGAGACTATAAAACCCAGCTCCCGGAAGCATGCAGCCACAAAAGTGGCCGCATGACATCCAATTGTCGAGTTCTTACTCTGGAAGACCTGGCAGGCTACCAAAAATATCCTACACACATGGCAGAGTCTGGCAAACTTCCCATGGCATATTCAATATGACAAAAAACAGTAACAATGGTAGGTCTCATTCTCCTGACCCTGAAAGAGCCTCGAATGTGGCACTTTTTAAAATCTCAGAGCTAGGATGAAGGAGGTGTTACTGGGGCCTGCTCGAGGCAATCAATGAACAACAGGATGACAGTGATACAGTGATATGTAAACATGTGTATATGCACTGCCATTTTGTTTGATGGCAATAATTTTTTGGTGTGGAGGCACACCTGGTGGTGCTCAAGGCAGACTCCTGGCTCTGTGCTCAGGGACTACTACTAGTAGGGTTCAGGGGACCATAGAAGGTGCAGGGGGTTGAACCTGGTTTACTATCTCTTTAGTCTGTGAAGCAATATTTAATCAATGTTATCCCATAACTTGCAGAGAAAAGATCTCTTTTTCGAAAATTGTTTTGTTTTCACATAAATTTTCTAGATGATCTAGACTCTGACTCCATAGGTTCTCAGTCTCACTATCATCCAGAAGGAGAAAAATCATTTGAAGAAAACGTAGTGAAATTGAGTAACCGCTCTTGACTTGGGAAAGTTACCACTCTGTACGTGTATTCCTTATTAAATGTTCTTATTTAGAAAAAGTTTTATTAAAAATAATATTTTATTGATTACCATTGGTTTATCATGCCACAAATGTCTGGAATAAAGCTTGAGTCCCACATACATATTCTCACTTGCCCAGTCAAAGTTATAGTGTTATCACTCTATTAAATTGAAAGTTTCTCTCCATTCCTCCCACCTTCTTTTTCTTGTACCTACTTCTACCCTCCTTATACCCTACTTTTCAGATTGTAGAGTTATATTGGTTATTTTGAAAGTGTGCATTAGCAATTCACATATTTCACATATGAATGAGCCCACCCGTTAATTGTATTTTGATTCCTGACTTATTTCATATGCATAATATCCTCAGATTCATGTTGTTTTTAAAGGTAGCACTTTATCCTTTAACAGTTGAATAATATTTCACTGAACATACAGAAGTTCCTGTCTTTTTCCTGTGTGGTTCTTTTTAAATACTTAAGTCCGAATTTTCACTATGAGATTGTGATTTCTTTAAGGTTTGGTATGCAATTCTTATACAGATAATATCTGAATCTTGCTATTTTATTCACGTAACCCATCTGTGTCTAATTAAACCATTCCTATTTAGAGTCATATTGATAGATAGAGACTGTGATTTTTCTTTTAAAAATATTTTTAGCATTTTATTTTGCATAAATTTTTATTTGCTCTTTCCTTTGAATGGTTTACCCAGGATATTCTTTTACTTTATTTATTTTTTATTCTAAGCATCACTGGGCTAGATTTTTGTGATTACCAAATGTTTTATTCAGTCTTTCTGAGTCCGGTTTTATGTTTGCATCAATACCTTGCACTCAGACTAAACATTTTATTTTCTATTCTTTTTCCCATTTTATGTTTTGTTTTGTCTCATTTTATAGTTGTTTATGTATCAATCTTATATTACTATGTATTTCCATATTCAAAACGGTATGGTAATTTTAAAATTAATTTCCCACTTAAAATTAGACTCCTTTCAACATATATTACATTGCAGGCCTGCCTGAATTTTGTAAATTTAATCCATGTTTTATTTAAAACTATAAATTATATTTATTTAGAAATCAAATTATTCTATTCATTTCCTTGATTTCCATGGTTAGCTATTTATTTAGAACTTGGATACTTTTAGCTATTATTTGTTTGATTAGGGCTTTTGCTTCCTTCTTTCTTTTTCCACCTTTTTTTAAAAAATTTTATTCATGAGACATTATGAGGTACAGACTTACAAATTTTTGTTCTTGGGTTTTAGTTATACAATGATCGAGTACCCATCCCTACACCAGTGCCCATTCTCCACCACCAATGATCCCAGTATCCCTCCTACCCCCGCTCTTCCCGCCTCATTCCACCCCACCTCTGTGACAGGGCATTCCCTTTTGTTCTCTCTCTACTATTGGGTGTTGTGGTTTGCAAAAGAGGCATTGAGTGGCAATCATGTTCGGTCTATAGTCTACTTTCAGCATGCTTCTCCCATCCTGGGAGGATGCTCCCTACACCTTTTATTTGGTGCTCCCTTCTCTATCTGAGATGCCTTTTCCCCTAGCATGTGTGGCTGGCCTCCAAGCCATGGCGTGAAACTCCTGGTACTTATCTCAGCTATTCTTGGGTATCAGTCATCTATTTTGTGGCTTTATATTCCCCAGAAGAATGCAATCTTTCTGTAGACATATGTTTATGTCTATAGATACATTTATGTCAAATCCCTCTGTTTCTGACTCATTTCACTTAGCATGATACTTTCCATGTAGTACCACTTGTATGTAAATTTCATGACTTCATCTTTTCTAACAGCTGCATAGTACTCCATTGTGTAGATGTATCAAATTTCCTTAACCAGTCATCTGTTCTTTGGCACTTTTTTTTTTCCAGATTTTGGCTATTGTGAATGGTGCAGCCATGAACATAGAAGTGCAGATGTCATTTCGACTGTACTTTTTTGCATCTCCAGGATATATTCCCAGGAGTGGTATTTCTGGGTCAAATGGGAGCTCAATTTCTAATTTTTGAGAATTGCCCATACTGTTTTTCAAAAGGGCTGAACCAGTTGGCATTCCCTCCAGCAATGAAGGAGGGTCCCTTTCTCATTGCAGTTGCACCAACAGTGGTTGCTTTTGTTCTTTTGGATGTGGGCCAGTCTCTGTGGTGTGACATGATATCTCACTGTTGTTTTGATCTGCATCTCCCTGATGATTAATGATGTAGAGCATTCTCTCAGGTGCCTTTTTGCCATTCAGATTTCTTCTTTGAGAAAGTTTCTGTTCATTTCGTTGCCCCATTGTTGATGTGGTTTCTTCTTGTGAAGTTCAACCAATGCTTTGTATATCCTTGATATCAATCCCTTGCCAGATGGGTATTGGGTGAACATCCTTTCCCATTCTGTAGACTGTTTTTGTATTTTGGTCACTGTTTCTTTTGAAGTACAGAAGCTTCTTAGTTTAAGATAGTCCCATTTGTCTATCTGTTTTCACTTGCTTGGCCAGTGGCGTGACATCATTTGAAAATACCGTTAGCTTCAATGTCGTGGAGGGTATTGCCAACATTGTCTTCAATGTACCTTATGTATTCTGGTCTGATGTTGAGTCCTTAATCCATTTTGATCTTGCTTTTGTACGTGGTGTACAAAAGATCTGAGCCTATTTTTTGGCATTTAGCTGTCCAGTTTTGCCAGCACAATTTGTTAAAGAGGATTTCCTTGCTCCACCTCATATGTCTTGCTCCCTTATCAAAGATTAAATTATCATATGTTTGGGGGAGATGTCAGTATATTCAGCCCTGTTCCACTGGTCTGCAGCTCTGCCTTTGTTTCAGTACCATGCTGTTTTAATTATTACTGTTTTGTAGTAGAGTTTGAAGTTAGGGAGATTGATTGCTCCCATTTTCTTTTTCGCAAGACTTGCTTTAGCTATTCGTGGGGGCTTATTGTTCCATATGAATTTCAGGAGTGTTTGCTCCATTTCTTTGAAGAATGACATGGGTATTGTTATAGGGATGGATCACATTGAATTTGTACAATGCTTTGGGCAGTATTGCCATTTTGACAATGTTAATTCTCCCAATCCATGAGCAGGAAATATCTTTCCATTTTCTCGTGTCCTCTTTTATCTCCTGAAGTAGCATTTTGTAGTTTTCTATGTACAGGTCTTTTATGTCCTTATTTAAGCTGATTCTTAGGTACTTGATTTTTCTGGGGCACAATTGTGAATGGGATTTTTTTTCATGTCACTTTCTTCTCTCTCACTGTGTGTGTATAGGAAAGCCATGGATTTTTGGGTATTGATTTTGTAGCCTGCAACTTTACTATACAAGCCTATATCGTTTCTAGGAGTTTATTCGTAGAGGTTTTACGGTTCTATAAGTATAGTATCATATCACCTGCAAATAATGAGATCTTGATTTCTTCCTTTCCTACCTTAATGCCCTTTATATCTTTTTCTTGCCTACCCGCTATTCCAGTACTATGTTGAGCAGCAGTGGAGAGTGGGCATCCTTGTCTCATCCCTGATCAAATACCGTCTGACCTGGGGGAGGAAGAAACCCCTTTTTTCCACCTTTTATACACCCATTATCCTTATGTTTTCTCCTCTGATTGAGTCTGATAGTTGTCAAATAGGTTTGTTTAGTTTTTCTAAGCATATATTTCTCTCCTTTTGTAGTTAAGTCATTACTGGAAATTATTTTTAGTTTTTCTTAGTCTTTTTTTCTGTGGGATTGATCCTACTTATTATAATTTCCATGTAGGATTTTTATTTCAGTCAACTTTTTCACATCCATCACGTCTTTTGGAAACATTTTAACACCCGTTATTTCATTGATAAAGAACTCCTTCTGTCCCTATATTTTCCTCCATATTCCACTAATGTTTTATCCTATATTACTATATAAGCAATATACATCATATATTTCTCATAATGGTTATTTTAAATTTATCATCTGCTATACTCATAGTTGTGCCATTAAAATTTATTCTTTCTAATATTTCTCATTCATTATTGTTCCAGATTTAACTTCTTTGTTATTTTTCTTGATTTCTCTAGGAGATATTGTGGGTCGTGATTTGTCTCTAAGGACTTCTGTCTTGTAGGTGTGAAGGATCAATCTGGTAAGGATTTGCCTCACATTATTCCCTAAGTGTGAATAGCCAGCCTGAGTATGAAATCACTAGTGTATCCTTTTTTCTCTGATTTTTTTCAAAGTACCCTCATATTCTTACTCAAAGACCAGGTGGGCCAGTTTGCTGCTACCATTGTTGCTTTATTATCTTTTCCCCCTCCTCCTCCTCCTCCTCCTCCTCCTCCTCTTCCTCCTCCTCCTTCTCCTCCTCCTCCTCCTCCTCCTCCTTCTCCTCCTCCTCCTCCTCCTCCTCCTTCTCTTCCTCCTCCTCCTCCTCCTCCTCCTCCTCCTCCTCCTTCTCTTCCTCCTCCTCCTCCTCCTCCTCCTCCTCCTCCTCCTCCTTCTCTTCCTCCTCCTTCTCCTCCTCCTCTTCTTTTTCTTCTTTCTTTTTTTGCAATGAGAAGGCTAGGTGTTCACAATTCTCCACAACATACCATTTTTCCTTTTGTAGGGGTAAAATGGGTCAGGTTTTGTCTCAAGAGGTTCCGATAACTGTGGAGGCTGAGGGAGCTGCATTTCTAGTACCGTGTATATTAAAATCACTGAGGGCTTTTTTTGTTGTTAGTTACTGAGTCTCTTTTCTTGGCCAGGTAGAATCTTATTTTTTTCTGTAAATGTATAGGCTGGAACCTAAACATTTTCACAATTTTTAAAGTATAGACACTTTCCCATTTCGGTCCACAGTCCTAGATGCTGAGAAAAGTCTCTGGGGGGTTTCAAGACTGTGCTGTTTAGTGTCTAGCCTGAAGCTCTTCCGCTGTGATGACTTAACTGTGCTCGTGAGCAGAAGGTCTACTTCCCACAATATGTCTGTTAAAATTGACATGGTTCAATTCTAATTGTTGGACTTTCTTTCTTACAGCTACTGTAAAAATATCTTGCCCTCTGTAGTGAAAGAACTTTCTGGGGACCTGGAGACTTGAATGATACAATATTCCTAACCCTTTCTCTGCTTGGTCTATAATTCATTCCACCTATGTTCAGAACTTATTCATTTTTTTTCTAGGCAGAGATGGAGTTCTCAGCTCTCGACCACTATATATTTAACACCATGATTGGGAATCCACATTCAAAATTCAGGTGCTTGTGTACAGATATAGTTAATATGATTAAGAACATACCTAGTACATGTGGAATCCTAATTTGATCCTCAGTATTACATGATGCCCATACTCATCATCAGGTGTACTTCAATAAAGAAATGTAGGTTTGGGGTTGACCAGAAATCCTTTATGATAAACACAATCACTTGTAGGAGAGAAGTACTTAGTTTCTCATTGTGGTTTGAAGGAATCTCCTCCTGGCGCGGCCTATTCCTCTATCTTTTGTTATTATGACTTTTATATTTTAATATGTTATCTATGAGGATCTTCATACTACACAACACTACAGCCACATAGTTTACTCGGAAAAAATTAATATCACATCTTTGTTAGCACCAAGATTCTGATTTGCCCTTGAAAAAAACACAAGTGCAGAGAAATATCCCCTTTTTCTATCCTTATCAGTGTTGCTATTGTCCCTGAAATAATATCCAAATCAGCAATATTTTCCTGCTCCATGCTAATTGATGTTTGTGAGTGATTCAGTAAGAGACAATTGTAAGAAGTGGAAGATGAGGTTTTAGCTAAGAGGCGATCATGGAGTACTCTAAATGGCTCCTATGCTCTTAGTTTTTTCTCATGTCTGCACCTACAATTCACCTGATAACCCCCATCCACTTTTGTATGCATGAAACTTTATATATATTTTTTGCTGATATAAGGCAGCTTTTAAAACCATAAATTTGTCCTTTGTTATGTGGTCATTCATCTCTAATTAATTTATCTTTTTTTGGCTTGCTCTAGAAGATAAAATCAACTTTGTCAAGACAAAATTTCTATTTTTATTACCTAAAGAATCATTTTTCTTTATTAAACTTTTTTATTGAATCACTGTGAGATGGACCCTTACAAAGCTGTTCATGATTGGATTTCAGAAATACAGTGAGAATCATTTTTCTAATAGTGGTCTAATTATTAAATTAGTTCACATAATATTATCATTATATTTTTCACCAGAGCCTCAGACCATTGCTGAAATAAATCCATATCATTAGAAATTGAGTTTTTTTAAATGTCAGTCCTGTCTGCGGTTCCTTGATTGTGCTTTGTATTCATTTCACTGATTTCATAGTTCATACTGTGGAGTAGTAATGTAAACAGTTTTCAATTAATTGCCTTTTATCTTCTTAGTCATCAGTAATGCATCCTATATCAATTATTTAACTAGCACCATTTCTATTTTCTTACTATGTTTTTCACATCTACCTGTGCAATACAAATATTTACTTCTTTATTTGCCATCTACTTGCAACTATGAAGTGGGATTAGTAGGTGATGTTGTTATGGACTGAATATTTCTGTCCCTACCAAAATCACAGATCAAAGCCCTAACACCAATATGTTTCTTTTGAAGACAAGGCCTAAAGAAGTAAGTCAGATTAGATAAGATTAAGAGAGGAGGACTTTTATCTAATAAGATCTGTGTTCTTTTATAATGGATAATTTTTGAGTGAACTGTTCATGTGGTGTCAATCATTGAAGTTATATCTGAGTATTTTGTGAATATTTTTAATGATATTGAGATTAATATTTTATTTTATTCATTTTAGATTAATTTTTATTAAAACAACATGATTTACACAATCTTTTTTACTATTGTAAAGTTGTTTAAAACACAGTTCCAACACCACCAGTTTGACTTTACCTACACTATTATCCCCAGTTTCCCTCCCATTCTCAACCCATCTCTTTGGACACATAGCAAATTTTTATTTGTAGACTGTCATGTAGAATGCCTCCAGTCATGAATAGAACAAAAAATATTGGTAGAAAAACACACCTAATATCTCCCCTCATTGCTTGAGTTGAGTCATGTCATCTAATGTTCTTCTACCTTTGGGTTTTAATAAAGATTTACACTACATTAGAGGGGCTGGAGCAATAGCACAGCAGATAAGGTGTTTGCCTTGCACACGGAAGACATGGTCAAGCCGGGTTCGATTCCTTTTCCTCACTCAGAAAGCCTGGCAAGCTACAGAGAGTATTTCTCCAGCATAGCAAAGCCTGGCAAGCTACCTGTGACATATTAAATATGCCAAAACCAGTAGCAACAAGTCTCACAATTTGTTGTGAGACGTTCCCGGTGCCCGCTCGAGCAAATTGATGAACAGTAGGACGGCAGTGCTACTACATTAGAGGAACAACTTTCTCAAGCCCCCAATGTGCAGATGGCCTATCATGGAACTTCTACATTTCTACAATTCTATATAACAATGACGCATTATGAACTTCCTTTTATATATCTCTATCATGTATCTTCCCCATATATAATCTATCATTGTTTCTTTTTCTAGGTAGAAGCACAATAAACTCAGCATAGAAGATATCAATCTGTGTCCTCTCTCCCTTTCTCTTTTCTCTGTGCCCCTCCTCCCTTTCTTCCATGTCCTCTCATCTATTACTCTCTTCCCCCGCCCCTTCTGTTCCTGTCTTGTTTTATTTTCTATCCCTTTCCTCTCCCCTCCCTTCCCCTTATACCTTTCTCCTACCCTCTCCCCCAGTCTCTTATCCCTTTCCTCTTCCCTTCCTTTATTGTCCCAGCATCTTCTCTTCTGTACCCTCCAGTGCCCACACTTTTCTCCATAAGGAAAGATCATGCAAAGACACAGTGAGAAGAGGTTCTCCTATTAGCTAGGAAGGATGTCCACCACCGGAAATGATATTGATTTTATTTGAATTTCTAGCCTCCCAAACTAAGAATATTCAACTGTACTTTCGAAGTTTCTTAGTCTATGTTGTTTTGTTTTCTAAGCTTCAGAAGACTTATAGACATTTAGAGGCCCTAAAGATAAAATCTCTAAACCACCATGACTGTGTGAGGACAAAGGGGGAAAAATTGAAGACCTCAACTTGATCAGAAGCAGCACCATGGAGCACAAATACAAAGCCAGCTGAGCTGCTCTATTCCTTCCTTCCACACAGGAGTGGGTGAACACTGGGTATTTCTCAACTATCTCTTAGACTTAAATCACAAGAAAATACAATGAGAAAGAATTTCAAATGACCACGAGGACTAATTGTCACCCCATGAGAAAGTGAGAATCCACATTATGTCATCAATTTTGACTTAGAAATTAAAATAAGGAATGGCACAGGAGTGTAAGAGGGTTTGGTATCTGGCCAGTGCTTAACAGAAATGAAAGACAAGATTTTGACTAAAAAGTGCTACTAATAAACGTCCTGGCATAATAGAGACAACATTTTATTCAAGCCTAAAGTCTCAGATGCACTTAGAAATATAAAAGTACAATAAAAATAAAAAGACTGAAAAGAAATCTAATATGCCCAAAAGAATGACCTATGAATGTTCATCTCAAAGCTGTTATCTAGCTGCTTTGTTCTACGGGTTTTGTGTTGTGTATCTGCATTTCATATTTCTATTATTTTATAATCAGAACACAAGAAAAACAAACAGCACACCACTATTATTGTTTCTGGTGATATTGTAAAGCTCATGTGACAAGCAATCCTTGCATGATTGCCTTTCAGACAAAATAAGTTTGAATTAACTTTAAATATTTCATTTAATAATACACATTTTTTATGGATCCCTCAAATCTGCTTCCACACAATACTGAAATTTATTATCATAAAAAGACTGCCTTTGAAAGAGCACACCCTGTTTTGAATCAAGGACGATTTACGTTCTTAACACTACAGGAATTGGGAGGCATTTCTGTGCATCAACATCTTGAAAAATATCTCCATCTCCACAGGCAGACGTAGAATATTGAATATTTAGCATTTGCTATTAGGCTGAGGATTGCTACCTGCACAGGTGATGTCAGTAGCCAGTTTCTTGTTAGCATGTACCCTGCCATTCAACGGACTTAGTTATTGTTATTGTCAGAAATGCCTCAGTAACTTGTTTTTCAAGAGAAGAAATTTGTGAAAATGAAACTGGCATGTAGCCTTTAACAAGACCGTCAGCTTTGTCACGCTCTAGCTTCAGTAACACACATTTCTGACCTGAGGATGTTTATAGGAAACACTCATGTACTTGAGGCCCTTTTGAATATAAATAGCTTAGCCTTGTCTAACAGTGGACAATATGGACACTCTGATGGCCACACTCTCCCAGATAAGAAAACACACACATAGACAACCTTGCAATTACTAATGATGCAAGCTCTACTCTCAAAAACCAAACTGCAAACAGACTAAACGCCCACTGTGCAAAGAAGTGTCTCAAGAGGGACAATTAAAACGTCCGCACACATCCAAAGGAAAAAAAATATTATTTTCTTGCCCTACACACACCCCTATCAGTATCTTCTTGTATTTTCAAAAGCAGTAAGAGAGGCAAAAACGGTCATCTGCCATCGTGCCTCTGAAATTTACAATTAATAAGGACGCTGCTTTGACAATCTAAGATTTCTTTCTGGCTAGATGCTTAAATACATCATTCTATTTGCTGGCACCGACATTCTGTCTGCTTCAGGGAAGAGTTCTCTGTCCTTTTGACTTCTCAGACTCCATCTGTGCACAGGGGAGCTTTTACTAAATGAAAAGATTTGTCTCTGTATGTACCTGTCTTCGGAATAGCGAGAGCTCTAACTATGAGAGTCAGGTGTGCTTCCATAGCAGATACGTGCCCTGGGCATCTGTTGGGACAGTGGGATTCTTTTAAATCATTTATACTTGAGGTACACATCCATTTTTGTGTGTGCACCTGCGCTCTTGTGTGTGTGCGCGCGCACGTGTGTAAAAGGAACAAGAATCAAGAGGAGAGGAATTAAAAGAAGATAAACACAAAAAGGATAATCTCCCCTAATATCTCCTAGTTGAAATGTACTAGGATTTTATCCTAAATGGCATGTCTTGGTGCTTTCTCAAAAAAAAAAAAAAAAAAAACCTTTTACTTGCATAAAGACCAAAACCCAAAAGTGTCAGTATGTGTTTTCTTTAAGTTGTGTTATATTCAGTACTTTTTGATTCTCACTGCTGATGACGGGGAGTCAGTCATCCAGATAACTTGATTATAAGAGAAGACAGAGTGGGGAAAAAAATGACACTTTGGGAAGGTTGGGTGTGGGCTAGATATTCTTATTTGAAAAAAGGGGAGACTTTTAATAATTCTAGTCTGTGATGCTGTTCATTATCCAGATTACTTAAGAGAAGTCTAAAGACTACATCAATCTACATTTAAGTTGTTTTATAAATATTTATTGGGCACTTACAATGTACAAAGCATTCTGGAGGACACAAAATAAATAACATAGTCTTTTCTCTCACACAGCTTATGACTGCATTGGGAGGATAATATATATATATATATATATATTTGAAAATTACTTTATTATTTTATCCAGGACTCATTCAGTTGAAAATGACATCATCCAACACAAAGTCACTTAAACTGAAAAGAAATTTATTGACTCAGGTAACTAAAGTATCTTTGAATATATCTCAGGCACAACTGCATTCTGGGATTCACTTCATATAATTTTGGTCATTTCTCTCTTCACTCTGCTTCAGTTTCTTAAGATTCAGCCTCTTAGGATGAATCACTGTAGCTAAATATTAAGACAACTCACTATGTATAGTGTAACGTTCGTTACATAAAACTATGCGTGGCCTTTGGACAGTTCCTGCTACTAATGGCTGCTAAAACAGTGCATTTTTTGTTTTCTTTACTTTGCATTTTATTGTCCAGAGTTTTCCCAACACCACTTGCTTAAGAGGCTTTCCTTGCTATGCTTCAAAATTTTTGCTCTTTAATCAAATAATGACTGACATATATACCTAATGGTTTATTTCTGAATTTTCAATTCTATTTCACTGATCAGAGGGTATATCTTGATTCCAGTAACATCCTGTTTGGATTACTAGTGTTTCATAATACAATTTAAATTGGGGAAAGTGATGCCTACCCTCTTTTTTCCCAAGGACATCTTTGGCTCTTTGGTGGGTGGATGGGAGCTGGGTTTTATTCCATATGAATTTTAGGAATGTTTGGTCTATTTATTTGAAAATTGTCATGTGTTTCCTTATAGGGACTGTGATGTAAATTGGGTAGATTGGTATTTTGCTGATATTAATCCTACAAATTCATGACTGGGGTATGTATTTCAGTTTCCTCATGTTCTCTTTTATTTATCTTAGTAGTGTTTTTTAGTTTTCTATGTATAAGTCTTTCACCTCTTTAGTTAAGCCAATCTCTGGGTACTTGATTTTCTGAGGCACACTTGTGAATGGGATTTTAAAATAAAATATCTCTCTTCTATTTTCTTATTTGCATATATAAAAGCTATCAAATTTTGCATGTTGATCTTGTGTCTGACAGTTTAATATGCAGATGTACTGTTTTAGGAGCTTTTTGTAGTCTTTGGGGTTTTCCAAATATAGTATAATATCATCTGTAACTAGTGAAAGCTTAACCTTATCCTTCCCTATCTGGATACCTTCCATAACTTTTGGGGGCCCTAACTGCTATGGCAAATACTTCCAGTATACGATTTTGAATAAAGGTGGAGAGTTTAGGCAACTTTGTCTTGTGCCTGTTCTTACAGGGAAGGATTTCAGTTTTTCCCCATTGACTGTAAATAACATTTGCTGTGAGATATGGTAAAAGAATTGAAATCCTGATATCAGATCTGAATCCATGAGGTACATCGAGGAAACCATAGGCAGAAATCTTCATGATGTTTGATCTAGAGGCATCTTTAAGGATAAAACACCTCTGATAATGCAAGTGGAAGCAAAGATAAACGTGTGGTACTGCATTCAATTAAGAATTGTTTGTATCACAAAGGAAATAATCACCAGAATAAAAAGGAAGCCCAAAGATTAAGAAATATGACTTGACCACCATTATTATGACAGAGGACTAATATTTAAAATATAAGCACTGATAAAAGTTTACAAGAAAAACACATCCAACCCATAAAACATGGGAGAAGAGACGAATTGAACCTTCCTCAAAGAAAAGACACATGTCTAAAAGATATTTGGAGAAATGCTCTATATCACTAATTTTCAGTGAAATGAAAATCAGAACAATATCACCTCATACCACAGAGCCTCGCACTCATTAAAAAGTATAATAACAATCAGTGTTGGCATGGGTGCTGCATAAAAGGGTATGTCTTCACTTCCAGTGGGAATGGCAACTGGTGCAGTCTGTTTTGGAGGACGATACAGACATTGCTTAAAGAATTAGGAACTGAGCTTCCATATGTAGCAGAATTCCACTCCTGTGAATATACCCCGAGATCCCAAGACACAATGAAGAAAAGCCATCTGTGCATTCCTCTGTTTGTTACAGCACCATTTGAAATAGCCAAAATCTGGAAAAAATTCAAAGTGCCCAAGAACAGAGGACTGGGTGTAGAAGCTATAGTACAGATACAAAATAAATACTACTTGACCCAAGAAAATATGAAGTCATGCAATGTGCTGATACATGGATGTATCTGGAGAGAGCTGCATGAAATAAGTCAGCTGGAGAGGGACAGATACAGAATGATCTTAATCATACGTGGGAAATAAAGAAACAAAGTATGGGAATAACGAATGCCCAAAGGTAATAGAAAAGAAAAGAGAACTGGTTACTCCTAAGCAAGAAAGAAGAGAGACTACTGAGGATATAAACTTTATTCATTTATTTTGGGGATCATACCCAAAAATGATTGGCGCTACTCACAATTTAGCACTTAATGGTTGCTCCCTTTAGTGCCCTGGTAACCATGTGGTGCCAGGGATTGAAGTCAGGATTCCAACATGTAAAACAGATTCCTGCCCTTTAAAATATCTCCCCAGCCCTAGATAAAAAATTTTTACAGGGGAGCTGAAGGAATCTTAATTGGGTAGAATTCAATAAGATATGTGTGCATAAGCAAGAGAATGAAACAAGACATGCAAAAGGTTGCCCAGTCACAGTGAACACAGGGATAATGGTGATATAAAAAATTGGTTCTAATTATATACAGCCACATAACATAACACTGCGGAAGAGAAAATGTGCATCACTCCCAAAAATTCTATTTTTCAACTTAAAGCCAGAAGCAAAGTTGTTAGGAACGAGGGTCTTTGGGAGTTATGAATTCCTGAGGACAGAGTCCACATGAAGGACAACAGTACCCTTAAAAAAAGAGGGCCAGAAAGTTCCCTGAGTCTTGATGAAGGCACGAGAAATGTCCATACGTGAGGAGACCACCTTCACCAGACATGGAATCTGCAGATGCTTTTAATTTTTTGGATTTTCCCACCACCAGGTATGTGGAATATGAGCAAAAATAGACATTTATAAATTTACCTTAATTTATAAATATATAAATTAAGACACCTGGTTTGTACACTTTATCACAGGGATTCCTGTTAATTTTAGTAAACTTCATGACAAAACAAACAAGGACAATAAAACTCCTTCGTCTATTCTTTAGTTTTCCATCAAAACAAGAATGTAAATACAAAAGAATCTCAGACATTAAAAAAAAGACCCCCCCAAAAACGTGGGAGTACAAATTTATTAAAAACTGAAATTCTTGATTGTAGGATAACACTGTTTTGTCCTTCCTGCATAGCCTCAGGTAGTTTATGTATATTGGGTTGCTCCCATCACAGTGCTCCCATTCCTCTGTGTTTATTTGTAACTTCTTTCTTTGTACTCTCTTGACTTGTAGATATTATTTTTCTCTTCTTCCTGTCTTTTGCATAGTTTATTCAGAGCAATGTCCTTTTTGTATGGACACAAGAAGACATGCTCTTGTAATGTGACTCTCAGTGATATTTCCTCCTGGGCATTTGTTCTCTCTCCTAAGCCTCAGCTACCTTTACTTACTAGCACCCCCCAAAAGCATGATCTCAATGAGGGACTGGATGGAACCAGGGAAAGCAGTAAGCTATGTGCTACCCTGGCATTGAGATGGGCCTGGTCAAAGAGCCATAATGCTTATCTATAAATTAACAACTTGGGCATGGACAAATGCTGTCATAATCCAAAAAGTAATAACTAGATTTGGACCCTGCTAGGGTTAGGAAGGATTAATCTGGCCTGAGCGCTGTAGTCTGAGTCTGTGACAAGATGTTCCCAGGAGGGCTGCCCCACAAGTCTCAATGTTATTTCTTACAGTGTCCATACAAAAATAACTAGTATTGATATGTTGATAGTTATTGGACTTAGGAAAGGAGAAAAACACCTTAGGAGGTATTTTGCCCTTTGCAATCAGGAAGGGCTTTGGAATACATTTTAGAAGGTGTTCCCTTTGAACTTGGTGGACCCTCAGGAAGGGCTTTCTTATGTGGATTTGGCTACCTGACTGGGGGAGTGTCAGCACAGAGACATAAGGGAGTTGGAGAGAGAGGCAGAAAAGAGGCAGGAGTGAATGAAGAGGGGATTGGAAAAAATTGCAAGTAAGACCAATCAGCCTGGCTCTCATTTCTTCCTTCACCTGCCCTTTGGCCAACAGCCATCCAAATCCAGGCCACACAAAGCGGCTGATGACAGCATCCACATTGATAAAAAGACAAATTAATACAGAAAAAAATTCTCATGAACTCTGTAAATGAGAAAATGGTCAAGGAAGTTCTGGGGAAAGAAGTTCTGCGGAAAATCAGAGCAGATGGATTGGGAGAAAGAAAGCAGAAGCTAAAGAAATTGTGAGCCATGAGGGGAGTGAATCTGATACTGCTCTTTAAGTGTGGCCTTGTTGCTAGGCAACTGAACTAGAGATGGAATGAAGGTCACTAGAGTTGAGAGGATGAGACACTCTAAGGTCAAGGTTTGTGATGAATCCTGAACTTGCAACTATATAGTCACATGGATAGACCCAACTTCAATCGTTAGAGGTGGGGGATTTAGAGTGAGGTGACAGAGGACAGAATCATCTCAAGGTGCGTGAACTCTATGTGTTTTCACCATTTGTGAACAGTGCAAACAGGACCATTTAGGCCATTCCTGGGCAGCAATAGGTCAGCAGGTTCCTAGTCAATGTGTTGGGCGGAAAGTGTTATCAAACCCTGCCTCACACAAACCCTGAGGTTTTGGGTTAATAGGAATATAGGTGCATCGCTTTGATCCTCAGATCTCATTTAAATACTCAAAGGTAGATACTTTTTCCTACTAATCTAGAGTCAGCCATGTATGCATTCCTCTTATCTAGGAAAATATCTAATCATGATATAGGAAAATTTATATCTTTAGTTTAAATTCACAATAGACCGTATGATAGCACCTTTTTTTCAATCCTGAAAATTTTCAAGCATTTATTTTTTAATTTAAATTTTTGGGGGGTGAGGCACACTTGTCAGTGCTCAGGGCTTACTCCTGGCTATGTGATCAGGGATTACTCACAGTGGACCATATGGGGTGCTGGGGACCTAACCCAGGTCAATCGCATGTAAGACAAGCACCTGACCACTTTATTATAGTTCCAGCCTGCATTTACATTTTTAATTTGTGTCATATGCTTCATTGATATGTGAATTTAATTAAATAATTCTTTAACTCACTCATATAAGTACTCTGATCTAGAATATAAACTTCAGAAGGGCAAGGATGCCATTCAGTTTGTTACATTTTATATTTTTGTCCAGTTCTAAGATCTGTTGCTTTCAAATAGAAGCTAAACGTACACATACGTACACACACGTACACACACACACACACACACACACACACACATACACACACACACGCTCCCAAATACATCTGCAGCTATCTGATAATTGTCTTAGCACAAAAGGATGAAATATAAAGTTGGTTAAACACAAAACAGATTAAATATTTTTTCTTTATCTTACCAAGTAATTTCTAAGTAGTCTGTTTTAGCACTTAAAGAAAATAGAAATGCAAAATTGTAAGGAAGTGAATTATGTGGTTTATCCCATTGTTTTAGCACACCTGTAATTATCTCTGATTACATCTTACTCTTTTTCCTAAAGAAAACAGTTTTTTGGTCTGTTGTGTCTCTTCTTCTCTCCTGTTCCTCCCACATATACATATACAAACATGCATACCTGACATATTCATCTCTAAACAAATTTGCCACAGTTATGATTTCCCTGTAAGCACCCAATTCACCTTTTTAATACCTACTTCCTCCAATATGCATCATTAAGGAGAATAATGAAATTTCTACATTTTGTAGTCAAACCTAGTACTGAATCTTGCTGTATCTATATAATTATCATCACATGATTAAAATAAGACAAAACAATGCTCAAATGCTTACTGTACAGTAATTATATAGTTCACGTAGTGGATTCAATCACTGGGCAAGCAAGTTACTATATCATAGAAGTAAAAAAGAAATAGTTTCACAGCTACGGCCTACGTCCTTATCTCAAATAGCCTTCTTACAAAGTGTATCATTGATTAAAAGCAAACTGTGGTGAGAGAAAGAAAATGCATTCAGGCAAATCCACAGCTCTGATATGCTTAGGGTCATTTCATAACTAGCCCAATTTATCACAAATCTACAATCTAGGAGTTCAGTACAACTGGAAAGTTGAATTAATCCTAAACAATGGCTAGAAAATATATATCAAGAGTATAGAACAAATCAAACAGAAATAACCAATGGTGAAGATAAATATGGAATAACAAAAAACAATGCCATGTCAATATCAAGATTATTTTAATCTCTAAAAAATATTAATTGACTGTAGATTGGCCAGTCACAGAAGTAGTGCATCTCTCACATTATATTACAATGTAAATTGACCACACTGAGGTATTGACCTTAGTTTTTAAACCAATACCTTAAGATGGCACTACTCTTTCTCTCAAAGGAGGGCATAGAGACCCTTAAAGATAAAAAAAATGCTGGCAAAAATCACAAGGCTAATGAGTTCTGGAGTCAAAATTTAAGCCTATTCAACTTAAGTTAAAGGAATCTTCAGCATGTGAGAAATAAAATATCTGTAAGTTGGGTAGACTAATTAATACATTGGAATCTAGAAGACCCTCCGTGGGTCCAGAAAGTGAGTATCTTGTTTAGTATGGCAGGCCAGTTTTGCTTCTCTCTTGAGAGTGGTACTTAAAGGGCCAGAGCAACAGTGCATTTGGTAGGGAGCTTGCCTTGCATGCTGCTGGCACCTGCTGACTCCTTGGCAGGACTCCCATATGGTCCCCTGAGCATGCCAGGAGTGATCTCTGAGTGCAAATCCAGAAGAAACCCCTGAACATCTCTGGATGTGGTCCCAAACCTCTCATACCCCACAAAAAATGTGGTATATAAAATGGGTTACTGTAACAAAAAGAAACTTAAAAATTATAAAGGCAGCTAGAAAAGACTAAATTAAACTTAGTTATTTTCATTGTATAGGGCTGGAGCGATAGCACCGCGGGTAGGGCATTTGCCTTGCACGCAGCTGACCTTGGTTTGATTCTTCTGTCCCTCTCGGAGAGCCCAACAAGCTACCAAGAGTATCCTGCCCACACGGCAGAACCTGGCAAGCTCCCCGTGGTATATTCAATAGGTCAAAAACAGTAACAACAAGTCTCATGATGGAGACATTACTGGTGCCCACTCGAGCAAATCAATGAACAATGGGAGGACAGTGCTATTTTCATTTTATATCACTTTGGTACGGCTTAAGTTTTTCTGTACTGTGGTCTGTGTGGGTGAAGCAGCCCTTAAGAGATGAGAATGCCTCCTTGGAATTTCTCAGGAGAGAGAAAGATAAGGCACCGGAACTATTGTGACTTGGCTTTATTTTTGAAATACAGTAAAAGGGGAAAAAAAAAGACATCAACTGGTCCTCCTGTTTGGACAGTATTGCAGAAACGCTGCTGAAAGAGACCATGACTGTGACGACGAGATATTTTCTTCATGATTTTTATGACAGGGATGAAAGCATATGGCACAAGCTGCAGGAAAGGTATAATCTTTTAGTTAGCTTGGAGGAAAAAATAAACAGCAACAAGTCAAAGAAACTGCTGGTTAGACTTGGCAAAAATTGCCACTTAGAGGAGCGTGATTGAGAGAGGCGGCTGGCATGGAGGAGTGTGCACAGCCACTAAATCAGCACGTCTAGGAAATGGTGCAGCTCTGGTTAATTGGATATTATGCTTTCCCAAGTGTTTCCATCATTATGCAGCACATATGGATTACCAATTTTCAAATAAATGAAACCCACGTAGAATTTTAATATGGATAGCAGTCTCTCTACTTTCATTTTATACAAGGCAACATTTAGACCCAGTTAGGAATGATACATGTGGAATTTTAAATAATAATTTTGTCATGACCAAAACCAAGACCTCCTCATATCGAGGACAATGTGTGTATCCATTATCCTGGATAGTAAGGTGACTCTTAGTAGCTTTCTTTGTTGGATTTTGGGGTTTTGTTTGGGGCCACACCTGGCAGTGCTCAGAGCTGACTCCTGTCTCTAGCTTCAGGGATTACTCCTGATGGTGCTCCAGGGACCATACGTGCTGGGAACTGAATCTGATTCAGCCATGATGAAACAAGTACCTTAACTCCTGTGCCATCTGTCCAGGCATAACTATTTTTTAATTTATATTTCTATTGAGGCACCATGAGGTACAGCTATAAAGCTTTCATAATTGAGTTTGTCATATAATATTCCAACAATCGTCCCTTCACCAGTGTCTATTTCCCACACCCAATATTCCCCATATCCCTCCTGCCACCTGACCCCTCCAGCTTACCTCTCTTGCAGAGAATCCTTTGCTTCTTTCATAAACTATCCTTTTGTAAAAATTATGGTAGAAAATGCAATTATAAAGATATTAGTTTTAGAGACAGGAAGAATAGTGCAGCTGGTAGGGAGCTTGTCTTGCATGTGGTCAATCCAGATTTGATCACCATATTATCCCCTGAACCCACCAGGAGTAATTCCTTAGCACAGAGGCAGGAAAAAACCTTGACACCAGTTGAGGCCTCCAAACCAAACAAAAACATAAGTCTTAGATGAAAATTTTGGAACATAATAGATGTGCAGAAAAATGTTTTAAAATAGCATAGTTAAATGAAGGTTCCTAACATGCATTGGAGGCAACCGTCCATTTAATTTTGTTATTATAAAGCTACTGAGAGTATCTCGCCTGCACAGCAAAGCCTGGCAAGCTCCCCATGCCGTATTTCATATGCCAAACACAGTAACAACAAGTCTCACAATGGAGACGTTACTGGGCTCACTCAAGCAAATTGATGAACAACGGGAGGATAGTGCTATTATAAGGCTACTACTACAGTTTGACCAGAAATTCCGTTGGAATACTGAAAAGCACAAATTAGAATATGCCAGAGACAAATTTTGGAGTTTGATTAATTTGTCAAAGCCCCAATATCTGTAATTTATAAAACTTGCAAACAATATATCTTAAAATCAGAAAGATATGGAAATGTCATTTGGGAGCATTACATGTATTTTAAGATACAAAGTGAAAGGTTATTTTAATGTTTACTCCTGTGCCTATATTTAATCTTAATAATAAATTTATATTAGTTGCTAAGACATGGAGATAAATTAAGGGTTGGAGAGTCTATAGTATAGTTTGAGAATAGGCTTTTCATGTCATAATATGCATATGAATTGACTAGGGAATTTGTAAAATGCAGATTCAGATTTAATAGAGCTGGGGAGGGAATTGCTATTTAAATTTCTAAAATAATCTTAGGAGATGATAATTGTGTTGGTTCATGAATTACATTTTGAGTAGGATGGATTGAGATAGTGGGGAAATTAGGGAGGAACATCAGAGCACTTTTATTTAAATTAAGTATCTAAACTTTTTTTTCTAATTGGAGATGAAATAATCACTATGCTAAATCAAAATAAAGAGACTTTGATTAAAAAGTTGCAGTCAGGGCCACAGAGATAGTTAAGTGATAAGGCTGAACTGGTTTCTATCCATGGCACCACATATGGTTCCCTGGACACTGCCAGAAATGATTTCTGAGCAGAGTCAGAATGAGCCCTGAGCAACATTCCATGTTGCTTTAAAGAGAAAACAAACAAACAAAAGAGCAATGGCCATTTTCTCTAATATTATCTTGCAGGATAGGATAGAATGACATTAAAAAAAAAACTGTCAGGATGAACATCAAGTCTTTTCTCCCACAATTCCCTGACATCTCATGAACATCTTTCTAGGTTGTCTGTAGAATCTTTAAGTCTTTCGGAAATAATGTCACCATCCATTTTTTTTCTATCTTTGCTTAACATTTAGTGCCCTACAGGAAGTCTGTAAGCTTACTGTCATATATAGGGAAAGATTAAATTCAGTATCTACTCTATTAGTGTACATATACATAAAATTTCATATAAATGTACAAAATATGTGTGTAAATACTTCTCTCTGTCAAAGGCTGAATTATTTACAGAAGATATAAATACATGTAAAGATTCAATATATATCAAGATTTAAGAAAACAAACAGCAGTATTTTTTTTAAACATTTTTCTCCTTACCGAGCACTGTCTAACAGAATTGTTTCTAATTTTTTCTGAATCTTTTCTAGACAATGACCTTGTCAGTAAGTGATCGATATTGATCAACAAAGGATTGGCCTTCATGAAGAGACCCTCTAGAAGGCTATTAAATAAACTGGTCAACCTTAACAGTGTATGTAACAGGCATCCCTCAATGCCTATTAAGAAACAAATGAAATGAATGAGCATTGACTTTGATTTTTCTTTGTAAAATATTTTATCATCATACAAGTAATTTCTAAAGTCCGAGATTTGCATAACTACTGTGTACCTGGAATCAGAAGGTCTGGGAAGAATGGAAACTTTAGAAAATATATTGTTTGATCCTAGGCTACAATATTTCAAAATACTTCTAAAGTAGTAGTAGTAGTAGTAGCAGCAGCAGCAGCAGCAGTAGTAGTAGTAGTAGTAGTAATAGTAATATTAACATAATTAGCAACAATAGCAGCAGAAGCAGTAGCAAGTAGCTTCTTAAAAACAATGTACTGTGCGCCAGTGATATCTTTAGAAATAATTGTATCTTTGTAAATCTCTAAGGCACATTTTCCTAGAGAGAAGAGCAGCTTTTACTTTATTCTTTCTATTTAGTATTCTCTCTTTTCTCTCTCTCTCTCTCTCTCTCTCTCTCTCTCTCTCTCTCTCTCTCTCTCTTCCTCTGAAACTCATATGTATAGCATGTACTGTATGACTGAGTCATATTCTCGATTTTCTATTTAGTATCTGCACAGTTTAAAGCTATTATGTCAGTAGCTGGAGAGACAATATAGTGGGAAATCCTTTTGCCTTGCAAGTGACTACACGGGTTCAGTCTCTGCCACTCATCTGGTGAGCTGAGCACGCCAGGAGTGCCCATATTAGCTCATACGTAGGATGGCCCCAAATCCAACCAAACCAAACAACCAACCTATTATGTCAGAAGATCAGCATGCTTTTAAGCTGATACTCTTCCCCAACAAGGTAGCAGGCATTAGTTAAAAAGATCCCCTCACCCTAATTTCTCATGGGTATATTTATTAACATAGAAACAAACTTTTTCCTGATTTATAGAAAAAATAGAGTTTTATTTGATTGTATAATTTGAAAATACTTTCCCAAACTCTCGAAGAGCCCAGTAAGCTACCGAGAGTATCTCGCCTGCACAGTAAAGCCTGGAAAGCTCTCCATGCCATATTCAATATGCCAAAAACTGTAACAAGTCTCACAATTTGTTGTGAGATGTTACTGGTGCACGCTCGAGCAAATTGATGAACAATGGGAGGACAGTGGACAGCGCACAGTGTTCTTAAAATGTCTGTAATGTATAATGAATGTTCGTGTTCCCCTTAAATCCATTTTCTACTTCATAATCCCTACTGTGATGCTATTATGAGGTGAGGTCTTTGGAAGATGAATGGAATTAATACATTTATTAAAGATATTTTAGAGTGCTTCTGTGCTTTCTTGCCTGAGTACAACCCGTGGTCTTCTATGTACTAGGAAGGAGGCCAGACCAGGTGCCACATTTACTAGTGTTTTAGTTTTAAAATTAACAAGATCCAGCTCTACGAGAAATTAATTCTGTGAGCATCATTTTGTTGGTGTTGTTAACAGATTCAGTTATTATCTGTTAACAACTGAAATGAAGTAGAGAAACTCTTTAACCAACCCTAGTTTAAGAATATCATTGTTTTCTCTTGACTGCCCTGTTAAACAGTAAGAGAACAGCTATGTAGAGTACACATATCATGCAGCAAGATTCCTTTAAAAAGTGGTAGCCGTAACATAGAATTTAATTCACCAGAGGATAACTGAATGTTTTCTTTATTTCCCAATTATTTGCCGCCTAGCTGTGCCCAGAATATATTTAAGCAAAAAACTGGTAACATAAGGTTTTTGTTTAATTTAGAGAAGAGTGTAGAAAATAGCATTTGGAGTTCTTATTATATATCATATATGTTTATTTAAGCTCATAACAGTTATTATAATTAATTATTATTTCCATTTTAAAAACCTATATTCTAAAGCTTAGTCAAATTGCTAATCTGCCCAAATCTGTGCAACATAAAAGCAGGAAAGCCAGAATTTGAATTTGGGTGTAATAACATCAACCACAACCTCTTTCTTTAGCATCATATCATGTTTTGTAAGAGATAAGGGGGTAATTTAAAAAAATCCCAATTTTTACATTTGTATTTAGCAGATTTATTAAATTATTTATATAATCAA
The DNA here is from genome assembly GCF_029834395.1 of Sorex fumeus. Lineage (NCBI taxonomy): Eukaryota > Metazoa > Chordata > Mammalia > Eulipotyphla > Soricidae > Sorex > Sorex fumeus. The sequence goes on along the minus strand of NW_026606322.1, from coordinate 6,275,740 downwards.
AATAGAACATTAGATGTAGAATAAACTTCGAGCAAAAGCACTGCATTGTAACCCAAAATAGACCATCATTGTCATTAAATATTTTGTAAAAGAAATTTGCATCACCAATGTAAAGTTTTTTTTTTATCTACTACTATAAATAAGTCAATCTGTATAGAATATCATTGGCAGTAATCACCTGGCATTAAATATTCCCAGCATCTCGGTTCAATATTCTGCCAGTAACCTATGCCAATGAAATCTGGACACTATAGTTTGAAGAGCTTGTTTAACTCCTAACACCTATAAACATACAAAAATTAAGCATTATCCGTAAGTATGAAATGAAAAAACATGTTCCTTTTTGTATTTTCTAATTTTGATGAAAATATCTTATTAAACAAAAATAATTGATGTAAAATAAAATTTATTTTATTCAAAGAAATTTACTAAGAGAAATGTGAGGGAACAGAAAGAGAATGTGATACTTGGTTAAGAGAGAACATGGGCTTCTTCAGAGTAGGAAAGTTCTCCTTTTTTAGTGGCAGTACACATCAGAAACTAGAGGATATGTCTAGTTGAAACCTCAAATGCTATGAGTTAGTATTTAATTTTTTCCTTACAGGAGACTGTCTCCTGCCCCCGGGCCTGGCTGTCCTCGCCGGGGCCCCTTGGAGGGGAGCGGGTTGAGCTTTCCTCCCTGCCCCGACCAGGGCTCCGGCAGCCAAAGACCTCCAGGACAGCCACCACCATGCTGAGACCACTCTCCACACACATGAAGGTACTGGCAGAGGGACAAAGCCATGCGGGACTGAGATCTCCAAGCCTACTTGGATCGGGCCTGAGCATCCTCCACCCAGATCCTCCAAATCCCAATAGGCGGGGGTCACACCCACCACCTGGGCCCCTGGCGCCGTGTAATCCCATCAACGGCCAAGACTCAGAGACTATAAAAACCAGCTCCCGTAACCACGCGGCATCTTATCATGACATCTTATTATCTCATTCCTACTTTGGACAAACTGGCAGGCTACCGAATGTAGCCTGCCCACACAGCAGAGTCTGGCAAACTTCCCGTGGCGTCCCCAATAAGCCAAATACCAGTAACAATGATGTGTCTCATTCTCCTAAAGTGCCTTGAATATAATCTCAGGGCTAGGATGAAGGAGACGTTAATGGGACCTGCTCGAGGCAATCGACGAATAACAGGATGGTCGTGATTTGTTGTTATTTTTCCTTACAATTTAGGACATGGCAGGCTAAAATTTAAGACGAAAATCAGGCAGAAAGCTTGATATCCCTAAGGGTCAAAGTGATAGTACAATGGGAAGGGCATTGGCCTTGCACAAAGCTGACCTGGGTTTAAACTCCTGAGCATCACCAGGTGTGACCCAAAAAGCAAAAAATAAAAATAAAAGCTTACTACCCAATATTACAACAGCTGAATGACCCCAAGCTTTGAATTACCTAGCTAAATATATAAATCTTATGCATTGTCACATTTTCCCTTATACTGGTTTATCACTTAAGCTAGACATATGCAGGTATTGCAAAGCTCATCTTATTCAATAATTGTTCAATACTGGCATACACAAGTATTATTCCCCAAATGAATAAGATATATAAAGTTGGAATAGTATCAGACAGCTTCCTGTTTTAGAAACTCCTTAAAAATAGTTATTCTACGGATACTTTTCATGAAATTAAAGTAATATATTAACATTATTTTGTAGAGAATTGACTATATAACCTGGGAAGCCATGAAAAAACATATAGGTGTATTTGAATTCTTCTGAGAAGATTTATAATTAATTTTATAAAAATAGAACTGTATTGTACTCCTGGAAAGCTGATGCTACTTTTGGAAATGTTTCTCAGCATACTATAAGATTGATGCTATTGAATGCCACTGCACAGCATCAAGTTATAAAGAAAACATCATATACATTCAACAGTACCTAAATACCAAGACAGGGTCCAAATATGATGTTTCTGATACAGTTTAATTAGCTAACTTATAGTTCCTATAATTTTTATCGAGCTAGAATACATATATTTATTCGTTCTATTTATTTATTTATCCTATATGCCAGGATACATATATTTATTTGTTCACAGAAAAACAGTTCAGAGGTGGCCTTATTTTCCCTATTTTTCAGATTAAGAGACTGGAACTCCTAAAGATTAGGAGCTAAGTTAGTATGGGGGCCAGAGTATTAGCACGGTAAGTAGAGTTTTTACCTTGCACACGGCTAACCAGGGTTTATTCCCTGGCATCCCAAACGATTCACTAAGCACCGCCAAGAGAAATCCCTGAGTGTAGAACCAGGAGTAACCCCTGAATATTGCTGGGTGTGATCACAAAAAAAAAAAGAAAAAGAAAGAATGATAATAATATGAATGATTGGAGAACTGGTATAAGTGTACATGTGTGATTTCTAACTATCGTTTGAAGCACGTCCCCTGACTCAGGGAAGACAGGATGAATTTTTACAAAGAAATATGTAGGATAGGCCCAATGATAGGATAACAAAGTATGTATTTGACCTTCATAAGACTAGATCTGGGAATTTGACAAGGGTTGGGCTTAATTCTGACCACTCAGCTTTCAACTGCTTTATTCAATATTCCCTTCTTTGCTTATTTATCACCAAATGTTTAATTCTTTTTTTACACAATCCATGTCTATTGCTGCCTTTGTTCCTTATTTTGAACCTCAATGATTATTCTCTATTCTGTGTATCCAGAACTGGAGAAAATATTTATCCTAAATCATGGCAGTTGCATCGAATCCAACTAAAAAACAAATACATAGACATTGACAGTCTTTTATCTGCATTTAATACATCATCACTTAATTTATTACACTGAGACATTTAAGCAAACTTAACATCTGTGACTTATTCACCTTGAAATGAAACTGATTGTCAGACACACTATTATATTTTGAGTTACCAAAAAGGAAGCATAGATAGTTAATTAAATTCTAACATATTTTATTATTAACCAATTTAAAGTATAATTTGATTTCAGAAAAAATAATTTCTTGAAAATGTTATCCTTCTAATGGTCAAATTTGTTAGGTCTCATTTTTGGAGTATGTCATATTGATGAAATGTTGTTTCCACAATTGTTTTGTGTGTAATTCTTTTTTTTTTTTTTTTGTGAGGGAATCATACCTGGCGATGCACAGGGGTTACTCCTGGCTCTGCACTTAGGAATTACTCCTGGTGGTGCTCAGGGAACTATATGGAATGCTGGGAATAGAACCTGGGTCAGCCGCATGTAAGGCAAACACAGTACCTGCTTACTATTGCATCCTTGTGTGCAATTTTTATGCACAACTCATTAATCATCTAACACTTACACAATCCATCCCTACTGTATATTTCTGGGCAGACTAACACTGTGGCTAGTAGGGTCTCTAGTCCCTGACACTACCTTCTCTGTAGACAGTCTCTTCTACTATTAACTATGACCTTAGGAAAGTTTCATAACTTTTGTATTTTTGTAACTATAACCTTCAGTGTTATAGTTACAACATTTCTCTTTCAAAGACACAGATAATGGTAAAATATAGCTCATGGGATTGTTTTGATAACTAAATGAGTGAAATTGTGCCTTGGAACACATTAAGTGCTTAAAATATATTTACTGTTAATATAGCTATTATTATAGAGTACACGGGCAAATGAGTCATATTGAAGTCCCTGTGCAAAATCTTTACAATGCCCAGAGGACTTCATCTTGATTTCAACATGCAAAGCCTTATAATCATACAGCTGTTCTGGACATCTAGAATTCATGCACAGCCCATAATCACATCCTTTATGTAATCTACTATTCAGGCACATTTCTCCAAGTCATGCATCCCTAGAGGACATTCACAACTTTGAAAAGAGAACATTGTGCCTCTTAAGTACACTCTCTTTGCATAAATTTACAATAAATATTAATCATGATATTGAAAATAAGCTGTGAACTAACAAATTGTCTTAAAAATAGATTTTCATTAATGAGCAGATTTACTCTAAGATTCCTCCCACCCACCCTCCTTACTTTCATTCTGTGAGAAACTGCAAAGCATTTTTCCCTGGCCAGATCTATACCATGACTGCTGATACATGCTTGAAAGCATTTTGTACTCAATTAGTACAGAAATACCAGTAAAGGCAGAACCTCATTCAAGTCTCCCATTCATTTTCTCTCTTATCATTTACTATGATGCTGCATACTAATATAGAATGCACAGGGTCTCAGAATGAAAACCAAACTAGCTCAAGTCTTGGTTCATTTTTAGCCTTTTCTGTCCCCCTTGAAGACCTTGAACATCAACATAGACATTTACTTACATTAGGCAGGAAAGCCAGTCTTGTAAATAGGGTCCTCAAGATTCCTACTTTGGCGTATTTTTTTCCCCTTTCACTACACATCCTTGGTCTCTCTTGTGTGAGTTGTGTTTCTTAAAGAAGAGGATATATTAACACATGGTAATAAAAAGGGTAATAAAAAGGATATTTTCTATTGCCACAGTTCTTGTAGATATCAGGCAGATGAGTAGATCTAGCACTCAGTTTCCAAACACATCTCAGATACAACAATGGAATTCTATTATAGAGAAAACTCCAAAGTCACTTATCAGAAACACAAAAATAAAGGCATAATGTTCTTCTTGCTAACTCCTCTATTATTCTTTATTTTATATACTGTGAAAGAAATCACTTTTTTATAAAATAGTTATGCATCTGTGCCTATGTGAGAAATACACACACACACACACACACACACACACACACACACACACACACACATAGAAACAGACAGACAGACAAATTGACATACAGAGAGACAGACAGAGACACAGAGACCTGTAAAGAAAGAGAAATTAGATAGCCTGAGCTGGAAACTGGTCAATACTAGAGTAGAATGTATAAGCATGTAGACTAATTTTAGTGTTTTGTGTTTGTTTTAGTTTGTTTGGAATGGGGGTGGATACCTGGTTTTCCTCAGGAGCGGAGCTCTCCTGGCTTAATGATTTGGATTAAGGCCTAGTAATGTTTTGGGAACCATTTGGTGTTGGCTATCAAATCCTGGTTTCCCACATGTGAAGCACGTTCTCCAGCACAATGTGCTCCTTCTCTAACCATGTAATTATTTGTAAATATAAAAAGAAAATGACAGTATGACATAATTGAGGCAAAGTTTGTATACCTTTGTGTAATCTGTTTTTACATACAGCAAAGAATAGTCAAGTGGAAAAAATGAACACAGATTTAGTCTAATTTTGAGTGTAACCCAACCTCTACTTATATAACATTCTTCTTTATAAAAGTCTTAAGCACATTAAAAGCTAAGGGGATAATATTATTTTTTAAACATGTGCATTATTATCTTAAAGAGATGGCAGATTAGTCAGTCACTGAAAGTCTGATTATACACATTAGAAATTAGTAAATAGGTCTTCCCAATTTAGTCAAGCTAGTACCTTATATCTTATAAGTAAAGCAGGAAATTAAAGTGTCTATCATTTGTTGATAAGTACCAAGAGATACAAGACCTTCTGCTTTGTCAAAAATGATTTGAATTGTAGAAATTTATAATTTTACGTTTAAATTTTGTTTTGCTTGTTTTATCTTTGAGTCACATTTGGCCATGTTCAGAACTTACTACTGGCATGGTGATCCAGATTACTCCAGGAAGTACCCAGAGTACCTCATGTGGTGCTGAGGATCAAACCCAGCTTGGTCATGTACAAGCCAAGAGCCTTAGCAGGTATACTGTATCTGTGTTTCTCAAATTTAATCCACCTTTTCATTATATTTGGAAATCCTTTACTTCATTTCATATACCAATCAATATATCACTCATGTTTATGAGAAACAGCCTTGTTCCTGACGCTCCATTCACTCTCAACGGAACCACCATCTCCGAATGCAACAGTTATATATACTTAGGTCGAGAAATCAACATGATGAATGACCTGGCACCTGAGTTGCGCAGGAGGAAGAGAGCGGCTTGGAATGCCTTCAAGAGCATTGAAGAAATAACTAAAAGGACAAAGAACCTCCAGCTACGAGCACATCTCTTTGATTCCACTATTCTTCCTGCATTAACATATGCCTCAGAGACCTGGACCCTACGAAAACAGGATGAGAACACTATTCGGGTCTCTCAAAGAGGAATCGAAAGAACTATGCTTGGAATATCACGATTCACTCGAATGAGAGATAGAATCCGGAGTTCTGATCTTCGTCAACGCTCAAGAATCAGGGACGCTGTCTCATTTGCCAAGACATCAAAAATCAGATGGGCTGGTCACGTAATGAGGTTTACAGACAACCGCTGGACTAGAGCCATTACTGATTGGATTCCACGGGACATCAAAAGATCACGTGGACGCCCACCTACAAGATGGTCAGACTTCTTCGTCAAGACCCTGAATGATCGGTTTGAGGCTCTACATGTTCCTAAAACGAACAGATACCATTGGGCTACGCTAGCACGCAACCGGGATGAATGGAGACGTTACTGGCACCCGCTCGAATAAATCGATGAATAACAGGGATTAAGTGATTAAGTGATATCACTCATAGCATTAACAATTCTACTAAATTATATCTAATTTCAAAATAAGTTCTAAGTGATCTAATGGCTTAAAAAAGGTAATCTTAGAAAAACTAGAGAAAATTTCAGTGACTGAAATACTATAAAAATTAATGAGATTTTCTATTAGACTACCACCCATTTGATCTACATTTTTTTGCCCTTGAAAGTATTCTCATGTCATGTTGAAAATGTCAAGTTTTAGCCGTTATCATAACATGCACGTCTTTGACTTCTTTGACAGCTTCTAGAATAGGTGGAATTCACTAGTGATGCTGTCTAGTCTTAGGATTGGAGAAGAAGTAAATCTGTCACTATTTTCAGGTAATATGAAAAAATACAGAGACTATCACAATGAGTCCAGCAAAAATCTGTGAGAAATAGTAAAGGCATAAAGTAATAGAAATCATATAAACTATCATAAAAATCCATTATGCTCACCATCCCACCAGGAAAGCTTAGATAAATCAGGAACACAGTCCTATTTATAAATGCATCCAAAATGAATTAAATACCTTGAAATAAAATTAACTAGAGAAGTGAAAGACCATCACATAGGAAACCACAAGACCTCCTAAAAGAAAAAAAAATAGAACATAAAACAATGGAAAACTATTCATTGTTCGTGGACTGGAATACCTAATATTGTTAAAATACTTACGTTACTTAAAAATATACAAATTTAAGGCAACCTCTATCAAAATTCAAATAAATAAAACATCATCATCATCAACAAAATAAACACCAAACTTTCATAGGGTGTGTAAAATCCCAGGATACCCAAAACCAACCAACCAAACAAACAAACAAACTCTGAGTTTGCCTGAGTAATAGTATAGCAGGTAGGGCACTTGTCATGTACATGACCAAACTAGGTTTGATCCCTGGACCCCATTTGTTCTTCAGATCACAAAGACAGGAGTAAGAGCTAACCACTGCCAGGTATTGTAACAAAACAAAGCAAAACAAAATGAAACAACAATAACAGAATAAAACCTTGAGGGAAAACAAACAAAAAAATGGAGGTATTAAATCATCAACTCAAAGTGATACTGTTCAAAACTCCATGATATTAGAATAAAAGACATTGCTATCAATAAAGCCAGTATCTTGAGTACAAAAACAAGGCATACATATATGGACAAATGATTTACTACAATGAGAGTCAAGCACATAAATACATACAGTGAAGCAATGGAGTATTCAATAAAATGGTGAAAGAAAACTACATGTTCATATACAAAAAATGGAAATAGATCAAAATCTACTACTGTATGAAAATTAATTAAAGTATATTAAACATTTGCGTATAAACCTGAACCTTTAAAATACATAGAAGAAAACATAGAATATATTCTTTGAAATTATACATATCTTTGGGTATTTGGTTTGAGATAAAAAAATAGTGAGATTATATCAAACTAAATGGCTTCACATAGTGGAAAGAAATCATTATCAAAATGCAAAGTCATCCTATAAAACAGAAATATGATTGCATCATATATCCAACTAGAGGTTTGTTGGATCAGAAGTAATAGTGCAGTGGGTTGAGCCTTTGCTTTGCATGCAGTCAACCTAGATTTGATGGATAATGCATATTTCTAATACATACCTGAAGTGTATAATGTCATAATGAAATTTTACTTCCATAAATATTAATATTATTTAAGCCTTTTTTTTTAGATTTGGGGCCACATATGGAGGTATTCAGGAGTCTTACTTCTGGTTCTGCACTCAGAGGTCACTCATGGCAGGCTTGGGGACCATATAGGGTGTTGAGCACAGGACCCAGGTTGTCCGTGCACAAGACAAACACCTTACATATTATGCTAGCTCTCCCGCCCTTGATAAATATTATTTTTTAGAAGGTAAAGTAGCATGGGCTTTAAACAAGGAGCTTTAGAGCTCTGTTCCTAGTTCTAATTTATCAACCGAGAGCAATAAGGGTCATTACATTTGACATAGGACAGTTAGGTGACAATTCCTTCAACCTGAGTCCCTAGCACTTTAATGTCTTAAATTTGCTCTAATGGATTAACGTTATATTAGTGAAGTTGTGAATCAAGGGGTTCAAATAACTTTACCTGAATGAGAAAGGCCAACTAAGAAGATCTCATTTTATGGGACTTCATGGGATAAAATATTTATTTATTTATTTATTTAATATTTATTTATTGAATCACTGTGGGAAAAGTTACAAAGCTTTCAGGTTTAAGTCTCAGTTATGCAATGATCAAATACATTTCCCTTCAACAGTACTTGTTTTTCACCACCAAAAGCCCCAATATACCACCCTGTCACCCCTCCCAATTCCTGTGAGGCAGAAGAATTCTACCTAACACTCTATCTACTTTGATTACGTTCATTATTTTGACAAAAGATACACGATTATTGTTTACAGTTTACACCCAACAATCAGAACTGCTGAAAAGGCATTGTGAAACAATTTGTTTTCTACAGTTACTTATGAGAACCATATGAATTTGGATTTCTGATATTTTACTTATTAAGCCTGGAGGTATTTCTGCCATGAGACAGATAATTACAAGATTGGCATCTGTGGCTCTGGAGCCATGGCTGTGCCAGAGAGCCACTCGTGGTGGGCAACTCGTGACCTAGGTAGGGCGTGAAGGACAAGCTGGGAATGACTCCCTTCCCATGAGGTTTCAGTTGCCCCGTCACCACAAGTTCATACCTGGCTTTCCAAAAAGCTCCAAGGAGGCCACCATCTTGCTGTCCAGGGGGAAAAAGGCAGAAGGGAGCAACACACTTTCCCTCCAGGTAAAATATTTATTTATTCATTAGCACTGTAGTACTGTCATCCCGTTGTTCATTGATTTGCTCGAGCAGGCCCAGTAATATCTCCATTGTGAGACTTGTTGTTACTGTGTTTGGTATATCGAATATGTCACAGATATCTTGCCAGGCTTCACCGTGAGGGTGAGATACTCTCAGTAGCTTGCTGGACTCTCTGAGAGGAGCAGAGGAATCGAACTCGGGTGGGCTGGGTCGGCCGTGTGCAAGGCAAATGCACTACTGCTGTGCTATCGCTCCACCCCTCTTTACTCATTACTCAAAATTATAATAATTAACAAGTATTTGCTATATGCCATGACTGTTCTAAATTTATGGGACAAGTATTTTTATCACTACAATTATCAAGGAGCGATAGCAGAGAGAGTAGCATGTTTGCCTTGCTCACAACCGACACAACCGACCTGAGTTTGATTCCTCTGCCCCTCTTGGAGAGCCCAGCAACTACCGAGAGTATCTCGCCGTCATGGCAAAGCCTGGCAAGCTACCCGTGACGTATTCAATATGCCAAACACAGTAACAACAAGTCTCACAAAGACGTTACTGGGCCTGCTTGAGCAAATTGATGAACACCGAGAGGACAGTGCAGTGCAGTGCTACAATTATCAAATTTTAAGATGGGGTATATATGTAGCAAAGCAAGCGAAACTTCATGACAGAAACCAGAGATATCTAACAATTGTCTTCTCTTACTCATAACTCATATATCATTTATGCTGGATCATTTGCAGTTGACTATAACAAACAGAATAATATACTGCACACAAGCCTGGACACAAAAATAATCTTATAGTTTTACTAAACACAACTAATGTGCCCACCTGAATAAAAGAAAAAAACCTGTACTGTTTGTTTATCTTGGAAAAATGTATGAAAAATTACATATGATTTTAAAACATTTACATATATTTCAGAAGGGGTTGTTCCAATCTTTATCACCCTTTACTGTAGGTAACCATATCTTATTGAAAATTAATATCTTATACAAATAAACAACAAAAGAAATGAGATTCTATGGGCAGTGCATGAAGCTTGTGAGTTATGAATAAGAAATGCTGAACAACTCAGCAGGACTATTATCTATTTGTTTATTAAGTTTTCTAGTATAGTAGATTGATTTGAAAATAACAGAACATTTATGAAGCATGAAGCGCTTCCTAAGCTTTCAATTAAAATAAAATAAAACAAAATGCAGGATGTGTGTTCATTGTAGGAAATCTCATTAGGCCATTGGTCATCACAGCGAGGAATGGCCTCATTACCTTGTGCTGTTACTTCAGTTCACTGCCCACTGGGGCTTGGCTCAGACACCAAGTGCAAGCAGTGTAGTGCTTCCTAATACAAGGTTTGTTCCCTGGAGTATAACATATCACAGTGATCTTTTAAGAGAAAGGTCCACATTGTGACCTCACTTCATGGATGAAAACAGTGAAGTACATCCACTAGGATCCCATATTATTCATTGTAAAAATTAAAAGAGAATACAAAGCTCAGGAAACAACAGTAATTCTCTGAAACTGGGCAATTATGTGTTTTTTTTTTTCTGTGTGTGTGTGTATGGGGCGGGTCTGTGTGTGTGTGTGTGTGTGTGTGTGTGTGTGTTTGTGTGTCTTTGTGTCTGTGTTTCTGTGTTTCCTGTTAGGAGTAGAAAATTGGAGAATTTAGAGCTTTTGTTGGGGTGGAGTTGGGGCAACACCCTTTTGACTCTAAAATTAGGCATCACTTGTTGCAGTGCTTGGAGGAAACTGTGATGCCGGGGATAGAACTGTGCTTGAGGTTGGTAAGACTCTTGTAAGTTTTTTAAACTGAAAGAAGTGATAGAAAGAAGGAAATAGATTAGGTAAAAGTTTCTTGTTAGCTGACACCAGATACCATTGTGCACAGTAAAAGGAGCATAGACAAAGATGGCATGGAAGCTGTAATATTCTGAGTTACGATAAGAATTATATATTTATTTGATTTTTCCTTTCTGCTTCTGGCACAGAGCTCTTAAATCCCTTGATGAAAAGAGCAACACATGTAGCTTGCTGTTTGACACACACGGCTTTCAATCATACCTAAGTTTATGCTTTTGAGATGATTTTTAAAAGTACCTAAGAATGGAAGCTGATTGCCAAGAGACCCAACTAAATGATTAGAAAGTTGGGACTTTCAGCCCTATATGTGATTTCTGGAGAGGAGAGAGGAAAAAGAGATGGAGTTGAATCACTAATGACCGACCACATATTTAATCAATCATACTGATGGAAGAAAGTGTCCATGAAACCCCTAAAGGATGGAATTTAGAGGACTTCTCAGTGATGACAATGTGGAGATTCAGGGAAAATTCCTTACCTAGAGAGAACCTGAAACTTATACCCCCATTCAATCCAAATAACCTTCCCTGTAGATTTTTCTAATATGACTTATATTCTTTTAAACCAAAGCCTTAATGTAGAGTCAGAGAGATAGAGCAGAGATTAAAACCCTTGTCCTGCATGTGGTTTGACTCTGGTATAGCACAGAGTCTACTCAACATGTCATGAACGACGCCCTGTCAGTCTGAGCACTGCAGAATGTGTCCCCAACATGATGGGGAAAAAGTAGCAATCTATCAAATAAAAGGTTTCTCTGAATACATTCCTGGCAAAACTAATTCAATTCTGAACAGGATATCAAGAAAACCTCAGCTCAAGAATTGGTAGGTTTAGACTCAAGGGCCACAACACTTACTTTCCATTGTCACCCCGAATGGGGAAAGTCTCAGGGAACTGATCTGTGAGCTCTGGGACTACAGCTCATCCACAGCAGCAGGGATGAGGTAAATTACAAGATACCTAATTGGTATCATAATTGCTTGGCATGTAGAAAAATGACACACATTCAGAAGAAAAGCAATGTTGTTGGAGCTTGGGGAGAAAAGGAACTGTACAGGAGGTATGTTTTTCCTGACAGAGTTTTCAAACCTTTGAAGATCCAAACAAAGGGAAGACATGCAGGGTCAGTTCAATTTATGACAGTTTTTTTAAAAAGTTCAAATCAAGGTGTTGGGTATGGAGTGGAACCAGACAGACTCCATGACGGACTCAGTTCCTCAAGTCCCTGCTCTACACCTCTTGTTGCATTTCCCTGTCCCACACGTTGTTTTGTAGTTCTCAACAGTTTGGCTCTCTCAGGATTGTGCTTTTCACCTCCCCCGAAGTCCCCCCACTCCACCACCCCCTCGCCGGCCATCTGTAAAAGGAGGACATCTAGGCTGGCAACTGGGCCTTGGTTCTCAGAATTCTGCTTCTTTTCCTCAGGCTGATAGCTCGGCCCTGATTCCCAGAAACCACCAGACAGAAGCAGGGGAGGAGGGAACAACAGCCAGAACGGCCAGGAAATTGCCAGGATAAGGCGACCTGTTTGTAACGGCTCATTGTGCTGTTTGAAATTAAGTTGAAACTTGTATTTTTACTTATATCTCTCTTTTAAACTGTAAGTGTGGGCTACCACGCACACACACACACACACACACACACACACACACACACACTGACTATAAAAATTGAAGCATCTCCCTTGCTCAGGGTCTTGCTCAGGCCTGTGCGCCTGAGAGCTCGACCCCAGCTAGCTGGCTTGAATAAACTCCGCTTGTGCTTTGCATTACTGGCTGAACTCTTTGTGTGACTTGAAAGAGAGAATATCGAACTTGGACACTAACAAAAGTAATCTAGAACAATCAAAACAACACCAACAGCAAACACTAAGAAAACCCAGGATTAATGAACAACACCAACAACAAACACTAACAAAACCCAGTTTTTCTGTCTTTAGTTTTATTAATATATATGTGTGTATATTATATATCTATATCTATCTCTGATCTATCTATCTATCTATCTATCTATCTATCTATCTATCTATCTTCCTTGCTCTGAGCACAGGGGTCACTCCTGGAACACTTTGGGATGTCAGGGATTTAACCTGATTGACCACATGCAAGGCAAGAGCCCAATTGGGTGTATTATCTCTTCAGACCCATGTCCTAGTTTTAACTATTTTTATAGTATTCTCTCTCTCTCTCTCTCTCTCTCTCTCTCTCTTGTTTTAAAGTTGTATTACTTAACTCAGCCACAAAATAGGAAATTCAACTTCTGTGTATTTCACTGTTGGGTTTGAAAAACATTTCTTCTGGTCCTAGTTCTCTAGAAACAGGAACCAAATTAAAATCATTTGTAGGCTATTTTCCCATTACATTTAGAGAAATTCCAATTGTGGATAGTTTTAACCACTCTGTGAAAAGCCAATCAAAGTGCACACTAACTGGTAAAAAAATTATCAGTATAGTATATATTTATAACCTGGAAAGTTCTAAAGGAAAGGAATAATCAGGTATAGAGTAGATATTTTCCATTTTCTATTTTTTTCTACTATTAGGGTAAGAATTCTCCCGTAATATAAGGATTTCAATACCTTAATGGTGGTCCCAAAAAGGATTTTTAATAGACAAGTATATTGTTTCATCTGTTAAACAAAATTTTCTCCCTCATGATCTTCATTTTTGTAAAGTTTTACATGAAACACACTGCAGTTTAATTGAATGGAACTATTATAAGTAACATAGAAATGACTCCAATGTCATGTTTGTCTTAACTCAAACAATGAGCAGCTATGTACTTTCTGAGCAAGAATTTAGCTTAGATTAGGATTCAGTGATATATTAAGATCTTTCCATCTCTTATGCTATATATGGAGACAGCATTTGTACATAGTCTAGAATCTACTAACTAGAGATTGAGCTTGAAAATTTGCTTAGTTTCTCACTCTCTGCTTTAATTTACTCAGATATGAACACACACACACACACCCCCCTTAGACAAATGGGTGAAGATTCAGAGAAATAAAGCTTCTAAAGAGCTTGTGATGGCACATGACATAAAATAAGCACTCAATGATTTTTGGTCATTATTATGATGATGATGCGTCATCACCTACAATTGCAGTGATTTCCTAGGTGCCCAGGGTGTGTCTTTAGCTAGCCACATTCTTAACAGATGGATTGGGTAAGTAATGATTTGGAACAATCAGCCCTAGAGGTAGGCTTGAGAAAGAGTCTGGCTGATTGCTGTTGTGCTATTTTTTCTGTCTTTTATGAACCATAACCAGTACTTACCAGAGCAATATGTACTGACAAATCACCATCCCAGAGAGATGGAAAGGAAGTTACTATTTAAAGACTGTCCACAATTTCTAGGTTGAAACTTTGAGGTAAATACACAGAAATAAACTTGGAGAATGTTTAACAGTGTGGTCTCAGAACATTTGATATGTCAGAAATATTCCAGGACTCAATGTAGCCTAGGACTTCCAAATCAATCAATTAATTTAAAGCTAAGGTTGTTTTATTGTTTTTTGTTTGTTTGTTTTGGACCACAGCCAGTGGTGTTCAAGGCATACCTTGGGCTCTGCACTCAGGGATCACTCCTGGATGTCCCAGGGATCATGCAGTGTAATAAGGATAGAACCCTGGTAGGCCAGTGCAAGGTGAGTGTCCTGCTAAGATCTTTTTATGTCAGATCTCTTAAGGGTTATACTCAGTCATATGTTGTAATTTATCATTATAATATAGATTATATATGAGGAATGGAGAATAGTAAGAGAAAAACAAGGGAAAATATTCCAGAGAGCAAACCTTGCACTTATAGAAAAAAAATCTATTAAGCTTATGGATAAACATATCCACTGCTTCTCTACAATCAGTTTTTTTCTGTAAGGGAATGGGAGATATAGCATATTACATATGGAGGACTCAAGAATTCTGTATTTAAAACTTCATTTTAATTCATATGTTATTGGTAAGAATTTAAATTGTTTTATACTGAAATTAATTAACTACATGAAATTTCTGATAATTAAAAGGATTTTTTTCTACTTAAATAAGAATCTCAGAATAGGTTGCAGACTAAATACAATTTCCAGAGGTGAAAAATCAGACTTTAATATGACCATTTTAGACAAAAAAAAAAAAAGAGGAATACATTTTACCGACATTTCTGCGTAAGCTTTCTCAAACTATTTTTTTGTATCTTTCTCTGACACTCACTTGTATACTACACTTAGGGAAGTAAAACAAATGTTTTTTCATATCCTTTTGGGTCCATTTATGATAATTCTTATCTTTCTTACCTGCTAGACCTGTGGATTCTCTAAAGAATATCCTGAGCCCTTTTAGAGAGTACCTGTAGAGATGAGCTTGGTTTTCTAGGCTAGAATTACTAAGCTAGATTTCATAGGTGAATTGCATATGAATAGATAGCACAACTGTTAAAAACAAACTTTTAGCCTCATTATCAGTTAATTTTTTAAATTTGGAGAAGTGTTAGCTCTAACCACGCCCCCCACCAAGTTTTTCAGATATTATTGGTTGACATATATTTGAAAAAGAAAATACTTGCTTTTATCCAGGAACTTTTATGAGACTTCATTATAAGAATACACATAGGCATTCTGTAACAACAACATGGGAATTTGAAAAAAGGAGTTAAAATACTAAAATGTTTTCTTACTCAATTTGGCTATTATGCAAAGCTAAATATTTTACACCATTATTCCTCACTCTTTGAAATATATATATATCTATAATACAACAAAGAAAAAGTCATTATATCAATTTATATATATAAAAACATCTTTGTATAATTTTTATAAAATTATTACCCCCCAAAAGTGATCATCAGACACATATTTGAAAGTTGAATATTTCAGAGAAGAATATTTATAACTTATCCACCATCAGGATTTCAATATTGTTATACATTGTATTTTATGTTAAATATTTGAGGCTGTTTGCTAAAAGGCATAAATCTAAGAATGCATCCATCATTAAAATTCTAGGATTGGGGGAACCTTTGCTTGTCACAGAGATTTAGATACAGGCTATAAAGTAAACCTGTCTCTTTCCTTCCCCCATAGTCTTGTAGACACAACAAAAATATACACAGCCCCTGTTCATGTCATCTATTTGAATCTGATAGTATTGCTCAAAATTTAAGGTCTGTTTGGAGAATTTACAGGGTAAAATTAGGTGGAAATAGGAAAGAACTTAGAAATGAAACATTTTTTCTTGGACCTCTTTGAAACACTTTACAGCTATGGTCAGAGAATGAGAAAGTTTTCTTGATCTCTCCTCTCTGACCCAAAAATAAACAGACTGTTACTAAGAAAATATGGTTCCCTATCTTTGCTTTTGTTGATAACTCTGAGTGCAATACAAAACTGGCTGTTGGATATGGCCAGAACAACTATCACGATCAAGACGACCATCCTGTTATTCGTCGATTGCCTCGAGCAGGCCCCAGTAACATCTCCTTCATCCTAGCCCTGAGATTTTTAAGAAAGTGCCATATTCAAGGCTCTTTAGGAGAATGAGACCCATCATTGTTACTGGTATTTGGCATATTGGGTACGCAACGAAGAGTTTGCCAGACTCTGTCATGTGGGCAGGATACATTCGGTAGCCTGCCAGTATGTCCAAAGTAGGAATGAGATAATAAGATGTCACGGGGCCGCGTGCTTTCGGGAGCTGAGTTTTATAGTCTCTGAGTCTTGGCCGTTGATGGGATTGCACGGCGCCAGGGGGCCAGTTGGTGGGTGTGACCCCCGCCTACTGGAATTTGGAGGATCTGGGTGGAGGATGCTCAGCCCCAATCCGAGTAGGCTTATAGATCTCAGCCCCGGGACCCGCGTGCCTTTGTTCCTCTGCTGGTACCTTCATGTGTGCGGAGAGTGGTCTCAGCATGGTGGTGGCTGGTTCTGGAGGTCTTCAGCTGCCAGAGCCCTGGTTGGGGCGGGGAGGAAAGCTCAACCCGCTCCCCTCCAAGGCGCCCCAGCGAGGACAGCCAGGCACGGGGGCAGGAGACACTGCTTTTGTTGCAAACTCTGAGTGCAATACAAAAATGGCTGTTGGATATGGCCAGAACAACTATCCTTGATAAAAGGAATGTATATATGTATGTATGTATGTATGTTATATATGTATGTATGTATATAAAGTATATTATGTGTTTGTATTGAAGCTTCTATTATCTACTCATCTCAGTATTCTTTTCTCTTCCCTTGTGTTCCCTTCTCTCTCTCTCTATTTCTTTCTCTCTATCTCTATCTCTCCCTCTCCCTCTACACACACACACACACACACACACACACACACACAAACACGGAGATTTATAGAAAAGAGAGCGAAAAGGAGACATAAAGTTAAGTGGAATTGAGGTTGGAAAGTTAGTCCAGCAGGTAAGGTGTTTGCCTTACATGGAGCTGAACCAGGTTCAATCCCCAGCTGCCATATGGTACCAAAAGCTTATTAAGAGTGATCCTTTAGTATAGAGCCAGGAGTAAGCCCTGAGTACTGGTCCTAACCCTAATCCTCTCCCTCATTCCCCTGCCTCCCCCCTAAAAAAGAAAAATAGAGGAACTTATCTTTCTAAATCTTTTGTATAATCCATACGTTAATTCTATGGACACAAAATGAGTTTTAACATTTTATCCTCCCCTGGTACAATGTTCAACATCGTATATTACAAGCATTCTTTTTGCCTTTCTAGAAAAAATGATGCTCATACATTTGGGGTTGTGCGCACGGATATTACACCCTGTTCCATTGGTCTGTGGCCATCTAATCTTTGATAAGGGAGCAAGAAATGTGAAGGGCAACAAGGAAAGCCTCTTTAACAAATAGTGCTGGCATAACTGGACAAGCACATGCAAAAAAAATGGGCTTAGACCTTGGCCTAACACCATGCATAAAAGTCAGAAAAAATGGATCTCAACAGCAGGCCAAAATTCATAAGATACATTGAAGACAAGGTCGGCAAAACCCTCCAGGATATTGAGGCTAATAGTATCTTCAAAGACACTTCACTGACCAACCAAGTGGAAACAGAGATAAACAAATGGGACTATCTTAAATTAAGAAGCTTCTACAGCTCAAAAGATACAATAACTAGAATACAAAGACAATCTACAGAATGGGAAAGGATATTTACCCAACAGCCATCTGATAAAGGGTTGATATCAAGGATATACAAAGCACCGGTTGAACTCTACAAGAAGAAAACATCTAACCCCATCAAAAAATGGGGTGATGAAATAAACAGAAACTTTTACAAACAAGAAACCCGAATGGCTAAAAGGCATATGAGAAAATGTTCTATATTACTAATCATCAGGGAGATGCAGATCTAAACAACAATGAGATATCATCTCACACCACAGAAACTGGCCCACATCCAAAAGAACAAAAGCAACAAGTGTAGGCATGGATGTGGTGAGAAAGGAACTCTCCTTCACTGCTGTGGGAAGGCCAACTGGTCAGCCCTTTTGGAAAACAGTATGGACAATTCTCAAAAAATTAGAAATTGAACTCCCATTTGACCCAGCAATACCACTCCTGGGAATATATCCTGGAGAGGCAAAAAAATACAGTTGAAATGACATCTGCACTTCTATGTTCATTGCTGTACTGTTCACAATAGCAAAAAATCTGGAAAAAACCTGAGTACCTGAGAACAGATGACTTGCTAAAGAAACTTTAGTACATCTACACAATGGAGTAGTATACAGCTGTTAAAAAAGATGGTAAGGTAAGGTAAAGGCCTTCCCGTTGATCATCGATTTGCCTGAGCGGGCCCAGTAACGTCTCCATTGAAGACTTTGTTGTTACTGTGTTTGGCATATCGAATATGTCACGGGGAGCTTGCCAGGCTCTGCTGTGTGAGCGAGATACTCTCAGTAGCTTGCCGGGCTCAAGTGGTACTACATGGAAAGTATCATGCTACGTGAAATGAGTCAGAAAGAGAGGGACAGACACAGAAAGATTGCATTCATCTGGAGAACATAAAGCAACAAAATGGGAGACTAACACCCAGGAGTGGCCGAGATTAGTACCAGGAATTTTGCTCCATAACTTGGAGGCCAGCCACACATGCTAGGGGAAAAGGAAGCTCAGATAGAGAAGGGAGCACCAAATAAAGGGTGTTGGGAGGATCCTCCCAGGATGGGAGAAGCATGTTGAAAGTAGACTATAGACCAAACATGATTGCCACTCAATGCCTCTCTTGCAAACCACAGCACCCAAAAGGAGAGAGAGAACAAAAGGGAATGCCCTGCCACAGGGGTGGGGTGGGATGGGGGTGTGGGAGGGTGGGAAGGATGCGGGAACATTGGAGGTGGGGAATGTGCACTGGTGGAGGGATGGGTACTCGATCATTGTATAACTGAAACCCAAGCACAAAAACATCTAAGTCTACAACTGTACTTCATGGTGTTTCACTAATAAAAATTTTTAAAAAATTGCTGACACAAGAAGTTCTTAGTGTTTATTTATAGGCTGAGTGAATTGGATTTAAGTGTTGACAATAGTTTACCAGCTTCAGAATGTGGGTGGTTTGGTTGGTAGGTATTAGCAAAGAATGATAGAATCATACACTTTGCTTTATAAAAATATGTACATCATAACATCAAGGTGATGTAGGCAGGTAGATAGGGAAAGGCTCTCTGCAATGAAACAAAGTCTCATAGAAGAATTCTAGGACCAACCCACCCTGTGGAGACAGAGAATAAGGACTTGATAAGACCATCCCCAGACCCTGAAGATATGGGCCTCCTCCTCATGAAATTCCTCCTTTCCGAGAACCCCCCTTCCAATCCGGTTGACTCCAGCGACCCAGCCCCAAGGAGATTCCAGGACATTCCAAGTCAGATGATTCTCGAACCCCCTCTCAATCCGGTTGACTCCAGCGACCAAGCCCCAAGGAGATTCCAGAACCTTCTGAGTCAGAAGGATCTATAAGAACCAGCTCGAGAGCCCACTTGGCGCTCTCTCCACCCTCGGAGAAGCCCGTGTTCCCTCTGGACGCATTACTCTCTCTCTCTCCCCCGTTTATCTGCTTATCCCTGTCTCTCCCTCTCCAAAAGCCTCCAAATAAAACCTGTTACTTCACTGCTCGTCTACTCCTGAAATTCTTTTCTGCGAGCGAGACAAGAACCCCAGAGACCTCGGGTAAGGCTTGGGACTGGTCTCTCCTTTCCTGTGAAGAGCAAATTCTCGCCCCAGTTTGAGTCCGTGGCTCCCTGAGCAATCGGGTGGCGGGGATTAACTCCCGTGCCGAGAAGATCAAGCGGACTTCAGGTGTGGCTTGACGGCCACCTTGTGGGGCTGGCGGGGCTTAGGCCCGTGCCGAGCAGGTGCTCACTGCAGACTTTACCGGTCCTAGCCTACCCAGGGTTCCGGGTGGCAGAGGTGGGTGGGGAGAAAGTGGCCGTATTTCTCCTCCCCACTTCACATAAGTCACCCGTGGGGCCCACCGACATCAAAGGTATAGTTAGCTAGATGGTTCACGTTTATTAGCTCCCTTTCACCAGTTTTACTAGAAGTACCTAAAAATCAGAGCCTTTTCAAATCTTTTTTTTCTGTCTTAGAGTACTGCACAAACTTAAATAAGTAGGGAAGTGCCACAAAAGTAGAATACAGAAAAATAAAAGAAATTAAGAGAAAGATAAAAGAAATTGAAAGCAAAGAGAGTATATGATATAAGACACAAACAAGGCAATTTGGGAAATTCTCCCAGAAAAAAGAAAAAGACATCAGTCATCACTGTCAGTGGCCAGGCTGGGAAAAGGTAGGGATGCTCTATGTCAGCCCTTACTCATTGAATTCCCAATTAACCTCCATATTCATCTTCCTTATTTTTCTAAGTATACCTGCAGAGATAATAGTGGATAATAGTTCGATAGGGCAACCAAATTGTACTAGACTATTTTTTTTTCCTTCTTTAATACTAGACTCTTAACAGCTGTCAGTGATGTGTCCAGCAACCCTGAGGGAGACTGTTGGTCAGAAATGATGCACCATACCCCCAATTGAAGCTCTAACCAGGGGCAGTGAAATTTATACACAGCTGGCTTAATAACCTTTCTCTTTCATATTCTAAAAGCTCTTCAGGAGACCTGAGGAGAATAGTGAAAAAGTAAAAAAAAAAAAAAATCCGTTTTAATTTATTTAAGAAACTCTTCTTAAGTTCACTCAAGCCCTTCCATCCCCAAGCCCAAGGAAGGATGACATTTTTGTTTCTAACACTTATTACTTATAGAAAGGAAACCATTTCCAAACAGAAACATTGAGTTCAAGTCTATTAAATATTTCTGCTTGTAGAAGCTTTATTGAAAAACAGAAGTACTTGGTCTGACTACTAGAGATGAAATAAACAGGAAAGCAAAAGTTTGTCAATATTTTTTTTTTCTGTCAATAAATTTTGAGGCTGGAGCAGGCCCACTGGTCCCCCAAACAGAGGATTTCAGACCCAAGTGACTTCGCCCACTCTTTCATTAAAATCTCTATTCCTTTAAAGTCACATTTCTGGGGGGCTGGAGCAATAGCACAGTGGGTAGGGCATTTGCCTTGCACGTGGCCCACCCCGGGTTCAATTCCCAGCATCCCATATGGTCCCCCGAGCATGACCAGGAGGAATTCCTGAGTACATGAACCAGGAATAACTCCTGTGCATTGCTGGGTGTGACCCCCCAAAAAAGCAAAAAATAAAAATTAAAAAAAAAATAAAGTCACATTTCTGTTCTTTTTTTTTTCTCTCAACTGATTGTTAACTTTTTATTTCTTTAGCATTTCCCCCCCTCTTCATTTTTGAAAACTTGCTCTTATCATTCTCCTTTCTATTCTGTTGCAGTTCTGTTTCCCACCTTGTTTTCTGCCTCTTCTTTGTCTTCTTCCCTGGAGATTGATATGACCTGACTTCATTAACTCCCTGTACCATCAAGGGAATACAGTACTAGGAAGAACCTCAAGTGGGGGGGAGGGGGGCTCTGCTTTATTTTACCTTGCAACTAGGTTAAGAAAGAGCCCATTGTTGTGGGCATGATGAATTCTGGTCTTTTCTTAGTCTTGAATAGCACACTAACAGCTCCATTACCTCTGTTAAGGAGGGAGATAGTTTGCTTTCAAAGCTCTAGGTCTGGCAATCCAATAAAAGACCCATTTTATGGGTCCCCACCTCCTTTCCAGACCATGCTTGTCAGGTATGTGACAAGAAGCTAATATTATTCATCAGACTTTTTTTTTCCTAGTCTCTGTACACTATTCAAGTTCGATGAGAATCAAGTTCGATGCTTCCCTAAATCTTGACTGATACATTTTCATCAGAGAGACGTGAGCGAGGGATATTTACGTCAGTCTCACCTTTGTAAAAGTTATATTTATCTTTTTGAACATTGTGAAATTTTAACAGGCAAAGATGATGCTACTGGCTATTCAGATCGCTGCAAACAAGTTCACTTTAATTTTCTTTTGCCTGTTCTCTCTGTCTCTATCCTGGCAATTTTGTTTATCCACATTATTTCTATCCTTCCCTTTTCTCTTTCAAGAACAGGCCTTGAGTTATTTTACTGAATTCTGGAAATATGAAGCCCGGCTGGTCACTCCTCAGTATTCTTTTTGAGTATTTACTGTCAAATACATTTCATATAGAACAAATACCCTCTACCTGTGAATATCATGATTTCCCTTGAGAGCTGTTTGATTTTGAACTTGTTCTTCATTGAATTCCTCTGCTTAAATCCAGTTGGCAACCCATTCTTACCAGGGAACATACAACTCTTCCTTGTTCTTGATCATCATGAATAAGCTCCCAATTTCTGATCCATGCTTTATTTATATCTGACTGATATTGTTGAGACTGTCACTGACATCCACATTCATTGCCAAGAAAACATTAAACAAGCAGCTAGAGAATACAGTCAGAAATCTGTCTAAGAAATAGGATGAAAAGGAAGACATTCCTACATAGCACGTTTCCACAGAACTCTAGAGTCTCATTAGCTGACCAAACATAATCCCTACATTACTTTCACTTCTCCCAGGCAGGCAGGTAGGTTAGGGGACCCCACCACCACTACCACACACACACACACACACACACACACACACACACACACACACACTGCCACATGATGGCAATGAAATATCTGGAAGTAGTAAAGCCACCATTCCGAAGTCTGAACCATATTGTGGATACAGAAAGCAAGACCTAATAAGCCCTTCTCAAGGAACAGACCCTGAGGAGACTGGACCACTTCCTACACAAAATCTGAAGGAAATTACTAGAGAACCCTCAATACCTTTCTTGATTCTGATTAACCCTCAGCCAGCCCAGACCAGAGAAAGCTGGGCCCATAGAGAAGATCCAGGAGGACCAAAGGTCAAGTAAAGGAGTTTCAAAGGCTGCACCCAATTCTACCCACTTAACAACAACCCTAGCAATGGACTTGTGTCTAGGTAGAAGCTCCATGTGGGGCAGGTTGGAGAAATAAAAGCCACCTTGATCAAAGAAAGGGCGCGCATATGCTGCCTGAGCCCATGTGCTGCTTATGCCCACGTGGTCAAGCACGTGTGGCTCCTGAGCACATGTGTCACCGGCATCCCCCTTGATGAGGTGTGTACTTTCATGCCTAATGCTAGGATGTGTGTAGGGAAGTCCAGGTTCTCTCTTGAGCACTTGACTCTTCTCTCTCCCACTTTCTCTTCCTCCTTCTCTTCAAAACCTCCAAATAAAACCTGTTTTACTTCACGGCTTGCTTACTCCTGAAATTCTTTTTTGCAAGGAGAGACAAGAACCCGGTAACCCTGGGTCCCAGGTGGCAGAAGCGGATGGGGAGAATGTGACCATCTCTCTTCTCCCTGATTCACATTAGCCACTCGTGGGACCCACCAACGTCGACAACTAAACTCTTCCTATAGTGCAAACTTCTCTATGAATGCTTTTCTTCCAGATCACTTCTCCTTCATCATTGTCATCTGTCATCTTTTTTATGCTATGTCCTGACTGAGAATTTTGTCAAGTCTTTCAGGTCATGAGCCATACCATGATGGAAATACAATAGAAATGGAGCTCCCAGTGGGGTGATTATAATTTATGGCAAAAGAGAAAAGAGATATTAATTATTGGATTGTAAATTTCTTGCTGCAGATCAGAGAGAAGGAAATAATGAGGGAATGAAATAACCTAATTATAGTTGTATAATTTTATTCTTTCCACTTCTTAGTCATGACCTGAACATTTCCTACTCTTTTCATTTTGTTAGTTATTTCTTCATTTTCCCTACCACACCCTGTATAATTTTCTTTCAGGATCTATTTTGCATTATGCTATCTAAGAACTTAATTGAGAACATTCCATTATTTCTTCTTTATTCTCCCTTTGCTTCTCACTACAAGGTCTTATACTTGATATGGATTAACTTGTTCTAGGCAAATATAGAGCCCAAAATGATCAGAAGGATTTAGAATGAATCAATAAAGTATTTAAAAGCAATTGCAGAAGTCTTTAAACCAAAATCAGAATATATAGAAATCTGTAACACTGAGAACAGAAAAAAATGTTATTATTAGTAATTTAATAAGGAAATTAGAAATAATTATGAGCAAGTACAAAGACTATTTCTAAATTATTTTTATTTATCATGACATGATCTCTAAATTTGTTGAGATAAAGTTATTGTAAGTAGAAAGCCTTGGGTTTAGTTCCATTTTAATTCAAATCTTAATTTTGCAACCTGGTAGGTAGATCAAATTGAATACATAAATGCCTTCTAGACTTTGTCTCTTCATTTATAAAATGAGGGCTATTGCTTTATTATTCCAGAAAAGGTATACTAGAAGCAAGTCAAGATAAGTCAATGCTTCAGAGCAAAGGTTTCCAATATTATAAGTTTGCAATCAAGATTGTAAATAGGATCTTGGAAATTAAGACTTTAACTGAAAGGAGGCTTGAGAGAATCTTCAAATAGCATTTTTTTCTCTCCATATTTGATTGATTTTTTTTTTGGTTATTGTACAATGAAATTATTCTAAATGAGGCTATATAATTTTATAATCTGCTGTATCTTAATAGTTTTTGTACATACAATGTTTTCATAAGTTAGGATACATACATCTCATATCTATACCTTTTTTATATTTTAAAGCTGCATTTAAAAAAATTTTAGAAAACCAATAGTAAATTCTAGTTTTGAGATATACCTTAGTTCTTGATTTACACAGGATGGAACAAAAGTACCTGTTACTGGAGTGAGTTGAACTACAAAGTGAAATAAATCCCTTGAGGGAGAAATTTGAAATGAGATGTGACTTTAACATCATAAGGATTTAATAGTTATAGATATTGTGGATGATTCTATTGGAATGTGGATTTTAGACAACTACACTTAAATGGAGAGGAAACACTAGTAAATATCTAGAGAACAAAGCCATAAAGTTATCAAATATACACTAGAAATCTGTGAATCATTAGAATATCCTCTACATGTATATAGGCAGGTAAGTGAATTAAGATATTTATTTGCCTATTTATCTGTGTCACTCCTTTAGAATTTATTTTTGAGTTTCATATAACATACAGGGTAATGTTAAAAAAAACAGATCCTATAAAACATCTATATTATAAGGACAGAAATATGCACTTTATAAGAAGAATGAATTTTATGTTTCAGTACTCCTTGGTCCTACCTTTTTTTAAAATTTAATTAGATCTATTATAAAATGACATATTAGACTGAGTCAGGTGTATAGAGAAAAAGAGAATGCCAAGCATCTTTGGGCCTGAGATGTCAAGTGAGCGACAAATTAAAGTGAATAGTGAAAGCAGAAAATGTAGAAAGACAAAGAAGAAGGATAAAGTACATATCAGAAGGGGCACAAAGGAGAAAAAAGATGATGAGTGGTGATGATGGATAGTAGGAGGAAGAGAATAATAAGTAGTAAAAGGGAAGTAAGAAGTAAAGAGGGAGGTCTTTATTAAAGTTAGTTAAGGGGGAAGAGTAGAAATATAAGAAAAAGACATTTTTGGGGTGTTGATAAGAGTGGATAAGAAGACTATTACAGCAGTTTGATTAAGCAATATGTGAGCATTCTATCCCCATCTTCAATTGTAGAAAATATCTCCTACAATTTATACTATTTCATACGTACTAAATCTATAAAAGTGACCAAATGTCAAATCCTAGATAGGAGAAGTAAGCATGTTCTTTTAAAATATCTTCAAATATAGATAAATAGATAGGCAAGTGACTTATCTAATAACAAAAGCAAACTGCCCTAGATAACTTAATCTTGGAAAATATATGACTTTTTTATTAAAAAAAATTGCAGAACATAGTTTGGCATATATTCCTATGACACTTAGGCTTTCAAATGTTACTTATTTTGGATCAAGTAATTAACTATACAAATTGTTTTGACATGTTGATTGGCACCACACTTTAAATGTTTAATGCTTATTAAAACAGATATATTAAATGTTGACATAACTACAAGTTAAAAATTGTAATGAACTAAAAGCAAAACCAGTCTTTAAATCATTATAAAAAGAAATGTGTTAAAAGATGATAAGGTTTTAATTTGAGCAATAATAAGGGAATGAATAAGCAAAGCACGTTGTGGGGAACTTGCTGACGTTTTAGCTCTGTGCTTGTCCCGCACTTCCAGACATCTTCTTTCTTAGTAGGAAAAGATATATCCTGTTCATATTTTCACTCCTGAGCATCACTGGGTGTGACCCCCCAAGAAAAAGAAAATAAAAAGAAGTGAGGGAGAAAAAAATAGGAAAAGATGTGAACTAAAACATACAGTTTAATATAGACATCTTCTACCAGGTTATCACCAAAATCAAATAAATAACTATTTAGAGTAGCAGCAAATTACAAGGATAACAAACATTAAGAATTCTAATGATAGGAATATAAGAATAGTATAATATATATAATAATATATATAAAAAATCAACAAAAGCCAATGCAGAAATCATCAGAAAATAGTCTTCTATACTTAACATCACCAGTAACAATAATAGGTCTCATTCCCCTGACCCTGAAAGAGCCTCTAATCGTTGGGAAAGACGAGTAAGGAGAGGCTGCTAAAATCTCAGGGCTGGAACAAATACAGCCGTTACTGGCGCCTGCTCGAGTAAATCGACGAACAACGGGATGGGGATGACAGTGATACAGTGATACAGTGATACTTAACATCAAAAATTTGACAGTTTAAAAGCTGTTAATATTTGGAATTCGAGTGGTACCATTTCAATATTTGCAATCCTCAACTTTCTTAATAATCCTAACCACAGTAACTTTTTAAATTAAGACAAGGAAAGTACTCTTTTAACATTCATGAAAATACTTTACAATCTCACAGTATCTATCAGGGGTTCTTATTATAGTGCTGGCTTTATCCATGTAAAGATGGAATACACATTATAATGACAAAAACACTTCATGTATTAAGATGCATGTGTGGAATTTGATTTGATCTGTCAGAAAACTGAATCTGATGCATTAAAGTAGTTTGTGAATTTCAAGTAGATTCACCACTCATATTCTAAAATGGTATTTTAAATTCAGCGATATCAGAAAATTGTTAATTTCTTTTCTTAGAGTGTAGATAATTCCCTGGCGGTACTCTGCTATTGTTGTGTATTTAGTGTATTGGCACATCTCCAAATCTTTTTCTCTTTCCCAGAAACTGTGAATCTGAAGTTTGATTGGTGTCCATGAGACTGCAGCAGACTGGCACCACTAAGTTCTATACATTTATGATTTGTTGGCAACTCTCTACTTTCTGCACATCAAATTTGCATCATATTTTTTGTCTGTCTTCTCAACAAGAAGATATGTGTTTGTAATCCCAATAGCCAAAAGTACTATTTCTTGAAACAGTCATGGGAAATTTATTTAAAAAATTAAGAAATCCATAAGTAGAAGATATAGCACTGTGTGTATGAGAGAGAGAGACAGAAAGAGAGAGACAGAGAGAGAGAGAGACAGAGAGAGAGAGAGAGAAACTCTGAGGCTTACTCCTAGCTCTGCAATCAGGGATCACTCCTGGTAGACTTTAGAAACCATATGGGGTGCCAGGGATAAAGCTAACTCTGCAGTGTGCTAGGCAAACACTCTACCTGATGTCCTATGTTGCTCCAGCCCAAATTTGAACTTTTTATTTACCTCCTCAGATTTCTACAGATGGGGATTCAATCAATGACTTTACACTTCTTATTAAATTTGATTCCAAAATGTTAGACTTGAAGCAAATAAAATTTATTTTAATTATCACAGGTTACAAGCTCAATTTGGAAGAAACAGAAACATCTAGATTAATAGTTTTTAAGTAGTTCTAGTAATTAATTCCTGCTTACCAGAACCAAGGAAGTGACTATATACCCTGTAAGAATAAATATTCCTCCTAAGCTTACTTATCTACTTGTGCATTTTTTAAGATAAATAGATGATGTCTAACTGGCAATTTCTAAATGAAAATGATAAAAAAATGCAGTATTTTATATTATTTTATTTTCTTATTGTCTGTTTAGATGATTTTTAACTAGGGATTTATAATAATGTAAGAATGTGTTTAAGTTTTGAATTGATGACTTCATCAATAAAACATTCCTCAGATTTAATAGGTCACACTTTCATCCACTGATTAAATAATAATATACTACATTGAAATAACCAGTTTTCCTAATGTTATAACAAGTTCAAATATTTTTCACTTAATTCTTACTAAACTCAAGTGACACCCACTTAATACATATCCATAAGTGCTTGATATCGACGACTGAGTTATTTAAATGCTCATTTTAAAACTCACCTTATCGTAGTCAAAAATTTCAACAGTTCACAGAGAAAACAATATCTCAAATTGTCTATTCAAGTGCCATTGATGCTTAAAGAGCTTTAGATAACATTATCATCAAAGAATGAAACAGTACATTAAAATTTTTGAAAATATTACAGAGGAGTAATCTTACCACTTACAAAACAAAGTTTGTAATGCATTTTAACTATTATTGTATAAAGGAAAAATAGTGCCCACACAGTGGAAAAGTCAAGTTAATTCACGGAACATATTATAACTACAGGAAAAACTCCTATGGGATACTTTGGGAAAAAAGATCCTAGAGGAAAGGGCAGTTCAGATAGAGAAGGGAGCACCAAATAAAGGGTGTTTGGAGGATCCTCCCAGGAGGGGAGATGCATGTCGAAAGTAGACTATGGACTGAACGTGTTTGCCACTCAATGCCTCTTTTGCAGACCACAACACCCAAAAGGAGAGAGAGAACAAAGGGGAATGCCCTGCCACAGAGACAGGGCGGGATGGGGGGATGGGGGTGGGGGGATATTATCCATGGTGGTGGAAAATGGGCACTGGTGGAGGGATGGGTATCTGATCATTGTATAATCAAACCCAAGCACAAAAAATTGTAAATCTACAACTGTAAAAAAAAAAGAAACAAAAAAATATAAATAAAAAGGAATATCCATTAAAAAAATAAAATAAAAGCTTTGAAATCATTGCTAAAAAAAAAAAGATTACATGTGATCGCTGGTCCTCTCTTTACTGACAGCTGAACTTCCGCACTAAGTGAATGATGGAAGTTGTAGCAAGATGAGAGGGAGAAGAAATAAAGAAGGCATGAAGCAGTTCTAATGCTTCTGTAGTTCTTGATCTCATAAACTCCAGCTAATTGGGAAAAAGAGCATGATCAGGTGATTTGACAAAACACTCACACACACACACACACACACACACACACACACACCAACTTCATTGAGACTACTTTGTCACCTAGTTCTTTACATCAAAACATGTTCAGCATAAAGGTAACAATTAATTAATGAATTTTTTTTCTATATGGACATAGTTGAAGGCTGAAACCCAAGATACGAACTTTGTTCCTGACAGCAAATAATTATGGTCTAAAATATTAAAAATATGTAATAATTTATGTAAATCAGTGGTTTACAATAGAGCCATTAATAAGATCATTTTCTCCCTTTATAAAACTCCATCTTCTCCTCTCTGTAACTTTTCTGTGACTCTCTCCTTGGTATTGTTCCCATTGCCTTTCCTAAAAGCAGAAAATCTTATGGATGTGAACTATAGCTTCTACTATTAATTTAGATCAACTTCTCCACACATTCAAAACATTTATGTTTTCTTGATTTGAATCTTTTGAAACATTCTCTACCCAGGAGGAAGAAGCATCGTATTTGCCTAGCAACCTTTTCACTTCCCTTTCCTGTTTATCCAAGTAGACTTCACCATAAATATATGGACCATTTAACGTTTTGTAAGCAGCCAAATCCCACTTATTTGAATACGCAGCACCAATTCAAATTGCTCCAATCATCAAGGCCTTGGTGTTGTGTGGCTTGACCTCTGTTTTATCTCCAATCTACTTTAAAGCATTCCCTGGGTAATTATTTTAAAACACATTATTAAGCATGCCCTGCAGAGAGTTAAAAGATAATTCAGCCAAGAAAGATACTTGGGGACTTCTGTAACAATCCCTGGGGCTTTGGTAAAACTCTGAGCTTTTAATGTCCAACTATAGGCTTGACTTTAGTGCCTATTTCCTGTTAGGGGGCCAACACTCACCAAAAGAGTACACTGAAATGTCTTCTCCTTGAAAGCTACAGGATGTACCTGATTTATTAACAGAGGAAGGGTAGTTTTGCTATAGGACATAATGCAGGACAAGACTCAGTGTAAGATTCGCCTCAGAGTATTAGCTGTTTTTCTGCTAGAGGTTACACAGTGATTCCCTAATCGTACAGCTTCAGAGCCCCAGAGATCAAAGAGAGTTTTTCTCCTGAAGTTAGGTGTGTGGAATTGCTATATCTAAATGGCACAGACTAGAATATAAATTCACCTGCTATTAATTCTGTCTACATGAATAATTTTGAAGTTCAGCTTTAGGCCCACAAATCTGATTGCAGCAGGTTTAGCATATGTGTATGGTAACCGTCTAGCTTACGTTTCAATAACACCATATCTGTAGCACTGTAGTAGTGTCCTCCGGTTGTTCATCGATTTGCTTGACTGGGCACCAGTAATGTCTTGATTGTGAGACCTGTTGTTACTGTTTTTGCCATATCAAATATGCCACGGAGAGCTTGCCAGTCGCTGCCATGCAGGCAGGATACTCTTGTTAGCTTGCTGGGCTCTCCAAGAGGAACAGAGGAATCAAACCCAGGTTGTCTGCGTGCAACGCAAATGCCCTACCCGCTTGCAACAGTAAGATGAAACACCATATTACTCAGGAAAAAATAGTAAGGCTTTTATCATGGGATGAAAGGTCCAATGTGATTTGTCTTCTTTCTCAGGTTTGCATTGCTATACTTGTTCACTCTATTTCAACTAACTAGTCTTCTTTTGTCTTTTTATGAATGACATATATTTCTGCCTCAGGGTCTTCCACAGTTCTTCCCTGTACCAGAACATTCTTTCCCACTTAGCCTTCTGATCTAAGACAAGCCACTTCTCTAGGGAAATGCTCCCTTATTTTTCAAGTCAGTGTTACTTTTACTGTTATTTTCCTGTTAATTGTTAGCAAAAATGACAAAGAAAACTAACAACCAGGAGTCTTTTCTAATTCTTTACTTTGTACATGTAATTCCTAATTTGACATTGGATTCTAATAAAAAGTCTCATTATATCAATTTTTGCAAATAATTGTTTACAAAGTAGATTTATTTTCAAAATACATAGAAGAGACCAGCTATCATTAGTCAATCATTACCCATCTCAATAGAGTGCTATACCCTCTTGCCCAGTTTTTGATACTTAGATATCTACAAAACTATAGGAAAATTATATGATTAACTGTGAGATTGTTTGGCCTAATTTTATTCTTTTCTCTAGAGTATAATATATGCATAATGTATTATATAAATTCATTATATTCTATGTATTATACATATACAAATATACATATATACATATATATACACACATGGATAGTTTGGGGTCAGTTCTGGCTGTGGTAAAGGCTTATTCATGGCTCTGTGCTCAGCAAGCATGTCTGGTGAGGCTAGGAGGATCAAACATGGTGCCAGGGATGCAGCCCGAGTCATTACTTACAAGGCAAGCACCCTACCCACTGTACAACTGCTTTGGTCCTGAAAAATATATTATTTGTTTTATTTTTTACCAGTTAAAATTTCATTAAAAACACAGAATCTGGTAAATAATAAGTATTTCATAAATATATGTTGAGTAAATAAATATGTTTTTAAAATAGTGCAGGTCAGGCTGATGGTATAAAATCAAAAATAAGTGTGGCTGCTTTTCACATAGGAGTTCCAGGTTTGTTCCTTGGCGTCACCTTAACTCCTTACTCAACGCTGTATAAGCACCTTATTGATGAGCATACCAGGGTAATTTGTGAATATTGCAAGGTATGACTCCAGAACCAAAATAGTTATATTAGTAGCAGTGAGTATCACAAGAAAGGAAGATGGCATAGGTTTCAGCATACATGCTCTGTATGTTCAGGACCCTGCTTCAGCAAGCCAGTTGAAAATTATTAGATCATAGTGGTTAATACACAAGATGTTTCACACTGAATATATAAACAACACTCAGAAAATTCACCAGGACCAGATGTCAGTTCTTATGTTACATCATATGTATAATTCTCTCTGGAGACAGAGGAATCACAAAAAAAAATACGTTTTTAGGTTTAGCAGTGTCTTCTAAAATGGACACTGCTATAGCGGGTGTAATAACTTCAGGTGTAATTTGGGGACAGTTTTTGATTGTAGAAAAATATAATTTTCCAGGGGGATGCTGTGAAGAATGTTTTTTTATGAGAAGTTCCAGAACCTCTGATTTAGATTAATTGCAAGGAGCTGGGAAAAAACAAGATCATTTCAAAAGCTCCCATCTTTCACAAATATGAGATTTAGAAACAAAGATCAAACAGAAAAATCATGGCATGTCAAAATCTTATATAACTCTTTCATATCTGTAAAATTAAATAAAAAATGAGTAGACTACCCCCAGATAGAATTTTACCTAATGACATAAATGATCTACATAAAGTCAATATTTTGTAGAATATCTGTAATTAGATACTATACTCTATAATAGAAATGCACGCATTGGATTTATATTTTTGTTTATATTTTAATATAAGATCATTCAACTCTAGTTCCAATATTTCCAGCCTGAAGGAATCTAGACAGCTGCTTGAGTGAGTCATTCTACATATTCCAAGAGATGGGTATGAGATTCATTTACTCTTTGCTTGTGGGCATAGATTAATGAATCTTCAATCTTGCTCTTACTGTCCCTTATGGCCATGATGCAGTTGTAGAGACAGTAGGTTTATGTAGTAGAAAATCTTCTGTCAATGGCATTAAACCTGCTGTTATTTATCCTCTTAGTGTTTGTCTATCAAAGAAAGGGGCAAGAAATAAGTTATATTAGCTTAACAATAAAATACAGAATTCTCTTTTAGTCTCTTTGCCCTTATGGTTATTTAAAATTGTGAAGCTGAATCCTAATGGGGAAGTCTATGAAATTAGGCAATGGTTCTGGAAAGAGGGTTTATGATAATTGAAGTAATTTAGACACACATTCACTCTTATCTGTAGCCAATTTTCGTTTTTCTCAGACAGGATTATTTCTTCTCTTCAGAGGTTTTTCGTTGCCTTCACTCTTTGGTTGAGACTAACTATTCTGAATTGTTTTGTATTAAGGTTATTATTTGAAATTGTACTGGACAGCAAGGTGCTTTGATTAAAAAAAGAAGCAAATAAAAAAATGAGAGATACATATGCAACTATTCAAACAAATTGTATTATGTGTATCAAAGAATCAAAACCAGCCAGGTGTGTGTGTGTAATTATTAGTTTTTTTTTTAATGGAAAAAGTGAATAAAGTAAGAATTGAGGGAAAAGAGTCTAGATGACTAGGTTGAAAGACAGAAAGAAGCTAGATAGATCAGGGGAAGCACTTCTATTGCGTTCTATCAAATTTTCCATGAGACTGCGGAGTTGTACCAAAATAAACTCCTGTTTGTGAAAATAGGGGAATCCCCAGAATGAGCTCCAAGACTCTAGTTGGCAAGAGCAGAGGGGAACCCTCAGAGGTGCTCAAGGATCAGGTTCTAAGTCTCTTCTTTCACTTTTTGTAACTTTAGAAAAGAATACATTGAACTAGTTAAACACATGGGTTTTCTATAAGGAACACAGGGAAGAAAAAAAACCTCATGCTATAAAACCCGTAAATGCCATCCTACCCAGAAAACATGGGACAAAAATCACATCATTATAAGCACCCATTTCAATTGTCATCAAATGATGCTACAGCATTTATTGAACATCTTTTGAATATTGGAAAGTCCAGCTGGAATGCTTAATTTCCACATTGGGGTTAGTGTTCAAAGGAAAATGTATGCTAGTGTTGAAATGGGAGACCAATAGCAGAGTAATATAGAAAGATCAAATTTTCCCAGTTCACATTTTGTCTGTGGCCAAGACTGTGAAGGCCCAAAGATCAGACCATATTCACAAACCTAATTTCTGCCAGTTCCCTTCTCTCCTATTCTCTGGATTTTCTTTATCAGGCAGGTTTTTTTTGTAGTTCTTTATGGATTTGTTAAAAAATAATGTCAAAGCAAGCTTTATTTATTTTTTATGTCTCTAATCTGCTTTCATAGGGTTTTGTTTTCTTGTCATTCCTAAAAGTCGGATTTGTCAATTACAACACCCCATTTCATTTAGAGAAGCGATTGCAAATACCTCACTATTTTATTCTTTTTTAAATATTATTGAATCACCATGAGAAATTTACAAGATTCCGTGTTTGGGTTTTAATCACACAATGATCTAACACCCATGGCTCCACCAATGCACATTCCCAATCACCAATCTCCCTAGTATATCCCCCCGTCTCTTCCCACTCCCTGCCTCCATAGCAGACAATATTCCCCATACTCTCTCTCTACTTTTGGGCATTATGGTTTGCAACACAGACACTGAGAGGTCATTGTGTTTGGTCCATTATCTACTTTTGGGATGTATCTCCCATCCCGACTTATTCCTCCAGCCAACATTCCTATGACCTTGTCTCTCTCTCTCTCTAGGTTGCCTTTCCTTAAAACTCTCCATGAGTGCCCTGTTACACTAACCTTGATTCATGAATTTTCTCCACTCATAAATATTATGTACATATAGGATATGTTTAATTATCATGCCAATTATTCATTTTGGAATTCCTTTTCAAGGAAATAGTTCAGCATGTATGCCTCCAGGTTTTGTATATTTCTGAATCCTCCCTAATGATCACAGATAGAACTACATCCTATATTTCTTTAGCACATCATGACTTTTGCGTTGATTGTGGTTTATTAGCATATTTCACTCTATAATTTTTTATCAAAATATATGTACTCTCTTTCAAGATCCTTATATATTGAAATTCTAATATTACTCTCAGAATTTCCTCAAATATTTTATCTAAAATTCTCACTGAATAGAAGTTGAGAAACTGGTGTTTATAGAGTGATAGTGCAGCGGGTAGGGCATTTGCCTTGCATGCAGCCTACACAGGTTGGATTCCCACCATACCATATGGTCCCCGGAGCACTGCCAGAAGCAACTCCTGAGTGCAAAGCCAGGAGTAACCCCTGAGTTTCTCTGGCTGTGACACAAAAAGCCACAAAAAAGAAAAAAAGTTGAGAAACCATTTAATTAATGAGCAAGTTGGAGCTTATATGAAATTTTGAAGCAAAGGCAATATAACTGAACACAATGACATGTGTCTACTGAAACAACATTCTTCCCAATTAGAATTATTGTATTCAATATAGAACAAATAATTTAAATTGAAGTCTTCCTAAAATGAACATTCAGACTAACTAAAGGTTGGTTGCTAAGTATAAAGTTATTAAATGCAAAAATTTAAATCATGGATTTTTGCGCACACATGAGTTTGAAATCTACAATCATCCCTTACTAGTTTTGTGACCTTAAGCAAGTTGTTCAATTTTTCTAATTTTTGGGATTTACTTACCATCAAGAATTATTTCGAAATATTGTTTAAGCGCTTCTCATAGGATAACAGTTTCCATTTATAGAACATTAATACTTTGCATGCATGTCTCTGAGATTATGCTAATGTAAGTAAATCTCTAATATAAAGCCTTTAAATCTTGAATACATCTTCATTACTAAAAGATAATGACATGAAGCACATACTTTTATTTCATCTGGGGTTGGTTTGACCTAAACATTTTCAAATAAAGCTAATTCATCAACTCTAGTTGCCAAGACAGAGTAAAATTCTAATGTAGAGATAATGAATTCAAGTCTGCATAGTCAAGAGACAATGAGAGTAAATAAATGGAAGTGCATACAATGATAAAAATAGAGTTTTCAAGCAAAACCACTTTTCTCTTTTTCATTCAGCCTGTCGGTTTTACAGAATTATTTAATGTGATTATCCTAGGTGATTTTGTTGCTTTCAAAAATCGAGGTTAGAAGCCACAGAGTGTAGTCGTCCCATTTCACATTATTAATGGAAAACATCCACTGCCCATCTTTTGTGTATTTGATGACAAAACTCAGCAACAAGCACAGAAAAAAACCATACTTTCAATAAGGAATTTTCCAAAAGCATCATCAAATCACAATTATAAATAATATCAAACACTGAGAAAATAATGAAAAGCTTTCAGTTAACTGCTCATTACCAAAGGTAGAAAATGCTATTCCTGATAATAACTAGATAGTGTAAAACATGCATGGAGATTCAAATTGTAATTGTTTATTCATTTTTGGTGTGATGCAGAGGACTGAACCCAGAGCCTCATATGGGCAAATTCAGTATTATTCTACATACCCTGTCCAAATTTTGCTGCATTTCTTTATTTACAGAAGCAAAGAAGTAAATTTATGGAGTGGCAACATAGCTCATTGGTACAACACATGTCTGATATGTGTGAGGCCCTGGGTTTGAGGCCCAGAAACGAAAAGAAAAAAATTAGATTTGTTTTAGTGCATGTGCCAGTATAATAAATCATCTGTCACAAAACTGAACCATCCAACAAATGAAACAGAATTTAGATAAAAAATATACTTCTCTCATTTTTTAGAAATAAGAAGGTAAAAATGACAGATTCACCAATCATGGCAAAAACTGTGCTTACTGACTGAGAATTTTCAATTTCCTATGACTGATTCCGCCCTAGATTCCCTATTAAGAAACTTGTTGAGTACCTGCTTTGTTTTCAGAACTGTGGGTGCAAAATAACATGGAAGGCATTATTCCAGACTAAATCCCGAAACTGATGAGCCCACATCTTTAAGTAAAATAAGCACTTGACATTCATTAAAGTTAACAAGTTAACTTCATACTTATACAACTTTAAACAGAGAGCTTTGTTTTCAGGAAAGGGGTGTTGTACCCAGAGTTGCTCGAGATCTACTCCTGGCTCTATTTTCAGGGATCACTCCTGGCAAGGGTGGGGACCATGTGTAATACTAGGGATCAAACCAGGGTCAGTTATGCACTAGGCAATTGCTGAAACCACTGCACTCTCTCTACTCCGAAGCAGAAAGCCTCTTCTGTGAAACGAAAAGATGGCGTTTTTGATGCATACATTTATTTTATGTACTTTAATGAAGAAGAAACTTAATTACACTATAAATGAAAAGAATTATAAACATGTGGCTTCAGTAATTAGGGCTCAAATAGTATGAGCCACTTAGAAATAATGTTGTCTTATATTTTCAATGACGTTTAATAGTTTACTCATTTACATAATTTGCACATCTTTAAAAAAATTCATTTAGCCATTCAAACTATTTTCTGAAGCTAGCATTTTTTATTCTCATTTCTCAATGGACAGACTGAAAGCTTAGAAAACTCATATTACTTGTCCACTATATCATATAGAGAACAATTAATTGAGCAAAAGAGTTAAGGATAAAAATCTGGCCCACTTTGTACTATGTCTCTGGCTTTCAAGGATCATTTCTTACATGAGGCAAATGCTTGCTGATCTTATAATTTTATCCCATGACTTTATGTTCTACTTGCCAGCTCTGTATCTTGAAATTGAAAATAAGAACAAAGATTTTACTTAGTAAGTATAAATTGTTACACTCAGTCAGTATATATAGTTTCATATATTCTGCTAATAAATAGTTCAAGAAAATAGAATCAAATTGAGCTGGAGCAATAGTAAGTGGGTAGGGCATTTGCCTTGCATGCAGCCAACCTGGCTGACCTGGGTTCGATTCCTCCGCCCCTCTCGGAGAGCCCAGCAAGTCCAGCACGAGTGTCTCGGCCTCGTGGCAAAGCCTCGCAAGCTAGCCGTGATGTATTCAATATGCCAAAAACAGTAACAAGTCTCACAATTTATTGTGAGACGTTACTGGTGCCCGCTTGAGCAAATCAATGAACAACAGGAGGACAGTGCTACAGTGCTACCATTATAGACGAACAGCTTATTTTAACATTTATTTGATTAAAATGTCTTTTAGCACTTTGAAACATAGCAAGGTTTAACAATAGAAGCAGTTAAAAAAAACAAGCTGAATATGTTTTTTGTTACAACTGCAAGTGGTTTTTAATATTGTGAGTATTAGTATATTGATTCAGCATCTGTTTTCTCACATGGTATTCAAAGTAGAACCAAGAGGTTTTGGTTCTTTATGATAATTAATAGAAATATCTGATTTATATAAAAGCAAATAAGTTTTATTTTGTTTTGATTTACAATCATTTTTAGAAATAGTAAGGAAAGTGATACTTAAGCACACTGCCTCGTAATGCTGAGTTCAAGTTACTCCTCCATAACCTCATTTTGCTTCTTACCTGAAGAGTCATCACAGAAATGAGTCTTGAGGTCGGTTAGTCTACTCAATAAATAGTAAGTAAGTAAGTAAAGGCCCTCCCGTTGATCATCGATTTGCTCGAGCGGGCCCAGTAACGTCTCCATTGGAGACTTTGTTGTTACTGTGTCTGGCATATCGAATACGTCACAGGGAGCTTGCCAGGCTCTGCCGTGCGGGCGATATACTCTCGGTAGCTTGCCGGGCTCTCCGAGAGGGGCGGAGGAATCGAACCCGGGTTAGCCAGGTCGGCAGTGTGCAAGGCAAACGCCCTACCGCTGTGCTATCGCTCCAGTCTATTCAATACTTAAAACAATATTTTAGTAAAGTTGTATGCAAGAGGGATAAATCATTTATTGAAGACCTAATAAAAAATTCCCTACTCCAAATTTTCTTGGATTATTCGTATGCTAAGATAGCAATGATTTCCATTCCAGGTTCATGGGTATGCACAAGAGTCTGAGTATATGGTAGAGTGTCAGTAGTAGTATAATGCAAACTGTGAACAGTAGTTTTAAATAGAGGTAGAGACATTATCTCTGAGTAGCAAATTAAATACAATATGCTTCATTGGCAGTAATGTAATCTTATTGGTGTGTCTTCATTAAATAGAGGTTCTTTACAGGGAATTTCAAAATCAACATAAATACCCAAACAGTGCATCATATACCATGCACCAGCCTTTTAATTTTTTTTTATTTCTTTCTGATCTTTTCTAAATGACAAAAAGTTTAAAAAATTAAATAGCTGATATTAGAATATTGATTAACGTGACCACTTGTTTTCCTGAATTGTCACTTTAATTAATTTATCCGGGGCTGGAGTGATAACACAGTCGGTAGGGCGTTTGCCTTGCATGCAGCCAACATGGCCGACACAGGTTCGATTCCCAGC
The DNA here is from genome assembly GCF_029834395.1 of Sorex fumeus. Taxonomy (NCBI): domain Eukaryota; kingdom Metazoa; phylum Chordata; class Mammalia; order Eulipotyphla; family Soricidae; genus Sorex; species Sorex fumeus. The sequence goes on along the minus strand of NW_026606322.1, from coordinate 6,235,741 downwards.
ATCCCATATGGTCCTCGAGCACCACTAGGAGTAATTTCTGAATGCATGAGCCAGGAGAAGCCCCTGAGCATCGCCGGGTGTGACCCAAAAAGCAAAAAAAAAAATTAATTTATCCAAATGTTATAATATTTTCCAAAATCTTCCCTTGATTGAATAGCAGACTAAAAGAAAACAAAATAAAAAATAATCTCTTTATCCTTGTAAATAGATTTATGATTGAAAAGAGCAGTTGATCGTTGGCCAATATCGCCATTTTGATGTAATTTCTGTAATATAAATTTACTAACACCATTCACATCAGCAAATTAAAAAAGGTTCAAGGAGCTATGAAAAATTTTATATGAAGTAATTTTAATGAGGCTAGGGAAAAACATGCAAACTTACAGCCATTGTCAATAATGAATGCAGATTTGAACATGACCATTTAAGATCAGGACTCAGAGACCATGAATTAGGTCTTTGCATCCTCAAGGACATTACAAAATTGAGGTGAACTGGTTCAGTCAAATTACACATAGATCAGTAGGCTTTGTTTTAAAAGTAATTATTTACTGTTTGAAAGCCAACATAGATCAAGATATCCCTGGAATCTCAAATGACCTTAATTTGATTTTACAGATAAAAATGTCACAGAACTGTCTTAAAATTGAGGGATGATGTTATTTTAAATTAATAGCTTTATTGCGTTGTAGTTAAAGAATTTATGTACACAGTCATGAAGAACTTTGATCAAAGTTTTAAGTTTAATTTATTTGTATCTGGCACTTTTGAAATATTTTTTCCAGTAAAAGATATAGTATGAGAAAGAGGAGGTTTATAAAAGATCAAGTATAGAAACTAATAAAATATTCGATATGCCAGACACAGTAATAAAAAACATTAAGGAAAAAATTGCCATGATCATGAGGGCTATGATCATACTGGAGATTGGATAAGTGGTCTAGCCATACATCCAAAACACAGACTCAACAACATGGAAAATATCAGATCTAAGTTCCAACCACTCAAACTCTGTAATGCACCTGTCAAGTTGAGAGGCAGGATGGGGTGTGTGGGAGGGAGTGTTGGGATGTGGAGGGAGTGTGGGAATTCTGGTAGAGGGAAGCAGACACTGGTGTTGGGATTGTGTTGAAACATTATATGCTGAAAACTCAACTATCAGTAACTTTGTAAATCACAGTTCTTTAATATTTTTAATTGCCATAACTCTTATGAGTTATAATCTATATTATCATAAAAGTATGGATGAAGCAACATGAATTTTTATATGATTATATGGGAGAAAATATGAAGATGAATATATAGACTTGAAAATAAGTATGAGATTAACAGTTTATATGGTTAAATATATCAGCATGTGGATATTCCCATTTTATCAAAATCCAGTTATGTATTTATGAAAAAAGTTACTTAAATTTTTAAAAAGCCAAGAACCTATACCGGAACATACACTGGATTTTTATTCTGAATATTGTGCAAATTTGTCCATAGACTGAAAATGTCTAACATGCACAAATTACTGGATGGATGGATTGAAGTAGTCATCATTTATTATAAAGTATCTGTTGGATTCTGGCACTGCCAGGCAAAGTGTGAGAGTGGTAAAGAAATTTTTGAACAAACTTTATGCATTTGCTTAACTTTAAATTAAGGAAAACAAAGGACTGGAGAGATAAAACAGTGGGTCAATCAATGCCTTGAATGCAATTAACAGGGATTAATCCCAGCAACACATATAGTCCCCAAGCCCTGCAAGGAGTGATCCTGAAGACAGTCAGGAGTGCATTCTGGCTTACAAGGCTAAATTAATTAATTAATTAAGAAAACATATAATAATAGAATTATTAAAGAAGATCATCATTAAAGGAAAAATGATACAGTCGTTTGGTATAATCAAAAACGTAAAAACACAGCTTAGTGACTAAGTGATCATAGAGATTCTGAGGTAGATATCGTTTTATTTGTAATCACTGTCACTGTCCTCCCGTTGTTCATCGATTTTCTCGAGGGCCCAGTAATGTCTCCATTGTGAGAGTTTGTTGTTACTGTGTTTGGCATATCGAATACGTCATGGGTAGCTTGCCAGGCTTTGCCATGCGGGCAAGATACTCTCTATAACTTGCCTGGCTCTCCGAGAGGGGCAATGGAATCAAATTTGGGTTGGCCATGTTGGCTACATACAAGGCAAATATCTTACCCACTGTGCTATCACTCCAGCCCAAAGGAAAAAAGATTTATAAAATATTTTCTCTCATTCCAAAGACTGCTTTTTTATGTTGTTGATAGTTTTCTTTGACTTAAAAAATAATTATTTTAAGGACCAGAGAGATTTTTTTTAGGGACCCGAGAGATAATATAGGAGGTAAGGAATTTTCCTTGCACACAGCCAACCCAGATTTGATTCCCATTACTACATATTATCCCCCTTACCCCACCAGGAGTAATCCCAAAATAAGCCCTGAGTAAGCCCTGAGTACCACCAGGAGTGGTACAAAAAAATACATTTTTTTAAATTTGATGTAGTCCCTAGGGGCACGGTGCCACCCAGCAGGTCACCCTGTACCTGTGAGTGATGATGTCTTCAGGCTTCCTGATACCCAAACATTTCTGCTGTGCCAGACCCCAACAACTTGGGACCAAGTTTCCTGAGAAATTAAATGCCCAAAAGTTAGTGGGTATGTGCAAGTCATACCCACAAACCACCTCCAACTCAGCTGAACAAGCTCATTTATTAGCCTTGCTTCAGAGACCTATAAATAAGTCTCAAAAAAAGATCAAAACAAGGCCACTTAAGAGCATTAACAGCCATGATTCAAAGACTCACAAATGAATTTTAGAAAAGAACAGCACACCGCAGAGAGGTCTCACCACCCCTCGCCAGGCTGATTTCACAGGGGCACATCAGAGGGAGGCAGGGGTGTGCCTCTGCCTACCGCAAATGAACCTGGTAGCCAAAACCCTTCAGAACCCAATCACTGCCATGCTCACAGACAACCTTCCTAAGCTCATCCTGAGCACTCCACGCATGAGAATGAATTTGCTAGAAAATCCCAGGTATGTGACACTATTACACTATAAGTTGTAATAGTTGATGTCAAATAGAATAAATTATAAAACAAAAGTTAAAAACCACAAGTAATATATATAGCACAGTGGTAGGGCATTCGCCTTACAAGCAGCCAACATGGCCAACCCGAGTTCGATTCCTCCGCCCCTCTCGGAGAGCCCGGCAAGCTACCGCGAGTATTCGATATGCCAGACACAGTAACAACAAAGTCTCCAATGGAGACGTTACTGGGCCCGCTCGAGCAAATCGACGATCAACGGGAGGGCCTTTACCTTTACCTTTATAAATATAAATGTTATAAATATAAATATAAATGGCAAGCTCCCCGTGACGTATTCTATATGTCAGACACAGTAAAAACAAAGTCTCCAATGGAGACGTTACTGGGCCCGCTCGAGCAAATCGATGATCAACGGGAGGGCCTTTACTTTACTTTTTTTATATTTATATATGTTACAAAGAATTTAGGTGACAGCATAAATATAAATATAAACAGATTAAATATTAAGTTTAGTAGTGAGATAAAAAGACATCAAAATTCTAGTTATAGAGAGAAGGGCTATTTGCCCTGTTTTCATTCCACTTCAGATTATAGACGTGCTCAGAATAAAAGTGAACATGACTGCTGAAATGCAGGAAGAATTCATATAAGGCCCGACGAACCTTATATATACTCGCTGAATAGATCTCCTCAACTCTCGTTCCTAGTATTTTTATTTTACTGATACCTTTGCTTTTTCTCAGAAATACCACTAGTGTCTTTGTGGTGTGTTGCTTCCTTTCAAATACAGTTTTCATTTCTCCACTTTCTAACAACATGTCAACAATTAGGGCCAAAGCAGAGAATAGAAGGAAAAATAAAGTGAACAAAGAAGATAACAATTGTGATTTTTCTGAAAGTTACTCTTTGAAGATTAAGATGACTTTAGTAAGGTAGGAGAGAAGAAATGTTATAAGAAATGGAGAGGTTAGAATGAAGACTTCAGAAATTGAGCTACTTTTTCTCGCCTACCCTTCAAACAAACGTGAGTGAGGAGCACGAACAATCATCAAAACAAGTCACAGTAGTTTTTTTTTAGGCTGAAATTGTGGAAAAAAATGAAATAATGACTAGGGCTATAGGCCTTTATCCACTCTTCAGAATTTTTTAAAGATAAGTGCCTAATAGCATCCTGACAATTTAAAATAAATATATATAAATATAGAATATATATATACACATACATACACACACACACACATATATATATTTTTTTCAGAGTGAGAGTGGGGTTGGAGCAGTAGCACAGCGGGTAGGGCGTTTGCCTTACAAGTGGCCAACGCGGTTGACCCGAGTTCGATTCCTCTGTTCCTTTTGGAGAGCCCGGCAAGCTACCGAGAGTATCTTGCCCGCACGGTAAAGCCTGACAAGCTACCTATGACGTATTCGATATGCCAAACACAGTAACAATTGTCACAATGGAGATGTTACTGGGCCCGCTTGAGCAAATCCTGGTTATATTTCTTTCCTAATTTATAACTTAAGCACAGTTGGTATTTTAAAATAATTGAAATTAATAAAATCACAAGACACCTATGGCATATTTCTAATTTCAGCATTGGCTGAATTCAGAAAAGAGCCTGCTGTTCTATTTGTCAGTAAAAGAACAAACTCTCCACTTATCAGCTACACAAGAGGGGCAGTGACAAAGCAAGTATAGAGGAATGAGGAGTGACAAGTGACTCAACTGAATGTGAATTGAGGAAAAGAATTTCAGGTAAGAAAACAAGCTCTTAATTAAAGAATAAAGGTGAGGCAAGAAGGCGGGTTGGTTTTATTTAGTGAAGATTAATGTGATAAAATTAGGACTATGCTATGGTTTCATTACGTACACTAAGTTTCATTACGTACACTATGTTGGGTATCAGATAACCCCATAGCAGCACACACAAGGAGATTTGCAAGCAGATCTCTGGAGAAAAATATAAGTTGTATATATTGCAGTGATAGCAAAGAAATGGTACACTGACCATTATTGAACTAAGACCACCAGGTGGATTTGTACTATCATTCTATTATTTGCCAGTACAGTTAATATTCTATAAAGGACTCACTTTTTTTTTTTCACTAGACCTTTGATGATCAAAGGACATCAAGCCATTGCAAAGACTAAACATTGGAAGACAGTACTACAGAGGGAACTATGGAGTTGGGACTCAAACACTGTTTGGAACTATTAGAGACATAACACAGAAGTCAGGAACACATGAATACAATGACCATACGATGACCCAAGGTCAATATCTGGAACTTAATGCCAGTAGGGTCCTAGAGGTCTCTGGGGGTTAGTTTCAGTGCTTGCAGCACTGCTTGGCCTGTGTCACAGGCCCTAGCATCTGAAACAATGGGCTGTGACTCTCAGTGGAGTTGTGTACCTGAGTGTGGATCTCTTGAGAAACTAGACAATAGTTAAAGGTTTCTTGAATATGCAGAGATCAAAAGTCAACTCAAAGTAAACTGTGAAGTGTTGGAAGTGATTCTGGTAGAATCTGCCTATATTTTTTTTTCTCGGGCAAAAAGCGGTTGAGAGTGGAAAAATGTTTAGAAACCCTGGGGGAACCTTGGAATTGAGCAATCTGACCTGCTTCACTGATTATCCCTGCAAGTGTTCCCTGATTCCTGGAACACTGCTTTGGGAACCTCCAAAATGCAGGGGTGTCCATTAAATGCTACGCGGAATCAGTTAAATCAGTTTGTTGGAAGTATCAATTTTCTAAATTTATTTTCAAATGGAGTTATAATAAAACTGTTTAACTCATATCAATACCTTACCAGTGGTATTGAAAATTAACAACCTTACCCTAAATGTTAAACATATATTTTCTAATTTAAGAGGCCAGCTTTGCATATTTCTTATTGAATTATTTAATTAAACCTAATTTACTGGATCTGACAGTCTGAACTCCTCTCAATGACTTTATTTTACTTTTCCATCATACCTACATCTAAAAGATTCTCCTAAAACCAATTCATTTAAGTGAAAATAATGTGTCAAAACCTCAAACTTAGGACTTAGTATCTCACTTTCTGTTCCTCAAGATATTTTTACTCCTAAGTATCTCTTGTGCAGAAATTTTTAAGACACTTTGGCTAAAAGAACATCCAGAGTGAATGCTATTCTCTATAGAACCACAAATTCTAGGAAAACATTTTATGGTCATAAAAACAAAAGCAAATGTTCAAAATATGTTCTATTTACATCAAGGACATCATTTATGTGAAAGTAAAACATTTCCTCAGTGCCTAACCCTCTTTCCAGTATTATTTCCTTCATATAAACATATTTGTGTAATGGGGTTATTTTAACTGCTTTTCAGAAACTGAATATACTTTAGCAGCCAAGAAAAAAATAAACAAAACAAAACAGAAAAAAAAAGTACCAGTGTTACCAAAGAGAACAAAAGAAAATAAAAGGAACCAAAGTGAAGAGCCAAAAGATAACCCTCCTCTGTAATCTTCCTCCTTTCTTTCACACCAAGGCAGCTGAAGGAACCTGCCAGAGATTTCACTGCAAAGGGAAAGTTTCAGCGATGAGAAGCCACTTCAGTTTGACAGGAGACTGTTTCATCTGTCAGTCAAAGCATGAGGTGAACAGTACAACAGCAACAGTGTCACTCGAATTACATTCCTTTTCTTCAAGTACATACATATTATAGTTTTTGCCAATTATATTTTATATCGGTATGTTCCTAAATGTAAAATAGTGTGTTTCTGAGTTGCCTCTCATTCAGAATACTAGAATTTCCCATTTATCATAGACATGAATTTTCTGCGTTCAAGTGTATGGCAGTTAATGGAGAGAACGCATTTGCATGGAGTGGGCAAATTTCAGCCCCTCTGGTTGTAGCCCCTGATGTGGAATTGTTGGTGATGATTGTTTATCTTTGCTGAGTGTGATCGAGGAGTAGACGCTGGTGCGTCTTCCCACACTGCAGGCGCTGAAACGCTGCCTTCCCAAAAGGATGCATGTTCCTAAAACCGGGGATAAGCACTATCAGTGTTTTTTTTATTCCCCTCACAGCTTTGGAGACCATATTATCTAAGTGCCCAGGAGATATACCACAGCCTCTCTACACCGAGTTGCAAAAGTAATATTGTTTCCTGTGAGGGGGTAGCACAATTTTCACCTAATCTCTGGGAGATGTGGCAGAAGGAATGCTTATAGGGGGAAAAAAAAGGAAAAGCTTCAATTTAAAACCCAATGAACTTTATATTGTATAAAACTGATCCAGGGTCACTGAGGCTCATGGCAGCTGAGATGAAAGCCGGGTTTTATTACACATATGTGAAGAGATGAAGAAGGGTATGTACAAATGTTTGTTGAATCTGTAACAGTATTATGACTCAGGGACAGGAAAAACCTTTATATGTCAAAAGGAATTTGAAACTAGGGAGAAATGAAATATTTATCCTAACAATATTGAAGGCACAGGTAATTTCACACATGTCCATGAACAAGCTGCTTCAAAGGGTGTGTATCTAAACAACACATCAGAAGATGACAGAGGGATTGGAAGGAGGAAAATCTATAAAAGCATTAAAGGTAGCATAATCAGCCAAAGTTTATTTTCTTTGATTTGTTCCCTGAGATAGTAGGAGATCATTATCAGGAGATGCTGGTGAGAAATAAGGAAAGAAGTGGATAGAAAGTGTATGTTCTCCAGAACGACACAAGAACTGTGCTATTTAGTAAAGAAACCGTAACAATGAGGTAGTGTTAGATGCTAATGCTATCTCTTCCCAAGATGAACCTTATCTCTGGTACTTAGTAGATTTTAGAATTCTCTGTTTGGGTCATAATCATGTCTGTATTCCCACGTTCCCACTTTCCCACATTCCCCAAGTCCTAACAGTAGTGATTCCCAAGTCATGGCCAGGAGTAAATTCTGACCACTGCTGGATGTGTCCTCACACCCCACCAAAGGAAATTAGAAAATTAGCTCTCTAATTGTTCCCAAATATATTGTATTGAGAAAAATATTTTTTTGGATACACTTCCAGCATCTGAGTTGCAATTCACAAGGCACCAAGTATACAAGAGAAATATACACATGAGTAAATAAAATATTAGACCAAATTATCTAAAATTCCTGTAATTTTGATATATAATACATTTTTGTATCTTAACAAAAGTTCAAGTTAAGACCATACCTTGGAAAATCCATCATCATTGTGCTTGGGTTTATTAGACTATATTAATTAATTTTCTTAAGGATTTACAGCAAAACTCTGTGTGTGCATGTATATATTGGCACTGAATTGCAGAAAGGAGGCTGTGTAGACTTAAGCATCAGAGCATAGTAGATTCAGGGGATTTGAACGCATGCATATATTTGCAAATTTGCAAGGCAGGCTCTCCGAACTAGAAGGACAGTTAAGAGAGCCCATGTCTTTTTCAATCAGTAAGACCTCTCTGAAGTTTTACAGTTATAATGCTATACCTGTTTAGTCTTTATAATTTTCATATAGAGGATAGTAATATATTTCAGCACAGGGCAATGAAAAATAGTGGAAAGATGGCAATTTGATTATATTCTCAGAAGAGGATATAAAGCAATGAAACATTTTTATACCAACTGTCAATTTCTTGATTATATTAAGAATCTTTTTATTGGATAGTTTAAAGGAAGACACAAAGGCAATATTCGCAGGCTATCATTTCTAGATGGTGTGCAATTGTTAAAGGCGGGTTTGGAAAGGATCCCAAGAGTTTTACTGTTTTTCCACATGTGACTGATTGAAGTTAGTTTTTAAAACTCTCCCCAATGTAGTTTACTAATATGTTTTGTTGTAACATTTTATTGGGGAGGAGAGGGACCATACTCAGCAGAGCTCAGAGCTTACTCCTGGCTCTGAGCTCAGGGCTCACTCATGGAGCTATTCAGGGGACCACTCTTAGTGGGGGAAGAAACTGACTTCAGCAAGAATCGTAGGTACACTCTTTGGCTCCTAGTTTCTTCTCTACCAAATTTTCAGGTTATTTTCTTCCCTCATTGAGTTTGAATTTTCTTTTCATAGAAGACTTAATTTAGTGAGATCGATAGCGCCTTATGAAATTGAAGAGGCCAATGCCATCTTCAGAAGAAATGTGGAGCTCTAAATTTTCAATTAAGAAATGCATTTATATCAAAAGCAAAGCAAGGGAAACTCTCTCCCTCTCTCACCAACAAACTGAGATTATCAAGGCATTGGGTAGTGACTGTGCTGAAAGATTCCAGTGGAATTTGGTGGAAGGATATTGGGACTCTGGGAGGTGAGTATGATAAAGTTAACATTGCACACATAAAACGTGGAATTATTTATGCTCTTGTAAATCAGGTACTTCAATAAGAGTAAATAGAAAATAAAAAGTAATACATGCAAAAACTCTTTGCAAAGTATATTTACAACACCTATACAGATGTTTGCCACCAACACAATTATACCCCAGCATTAGTAAGATACCCTACTGCAGGATAACAATTGGTTTGTCCTTTCTCCCTCACCACAAGGAGCTTAGGTTCATTGAGTCACACTCATCACAGTGCTCCCGAATTATGCTCATTACTTTGTTTGTCTGTTACCACTTTTTTGTGCTCTCTTCCCCCAACCAATTAATCAGCTTTTCTCCTAATAAGAATCTGTTAATTCGTAAGGTCAGATCCTTCTGGACACTGAACTTGTAAGTTGATATCGCCTTTTTCCTCTCCTTATGTCTTTTGAATAGTTTACTTTAATGCAACGTCATTTTTGTATAGATACAGGAAGACAATATTATGCTTTGTAACTTAGGATTTACAATTAAGAAATGCATTTATATCAAAAACATTCAGTCTCCTGCCCCCGTGGCTGGCTGTCCTCACCGGAGCCTCTTGGAGGGAGGAGGGTTTAGTTTCTCTCCCTGCCCCCCACCCCGAGCAGAGTCCCAGCAGCTGAGGAACTCCAGAGCCAGCCACAGCCATGCTGGGACCACTCTCCACACGTCCAGACGGGCCTGATTCATAAAAGAACTGGCAGAAGAACCCAGGCATGCAGGTCCCGGGGCTGAGGTCTCCAAGCCTACTCGGTTTGGGACTGGGACTTCTCTACCCAGACCCCCCATCTTCCAGTAGGTAGGCGTCACATCCACCAGTTGTCAACAGCACCAGGTTAGTCCCAAGATGCAGAGACTATAAAATCCAGCTCCCGGAAGCGCGCAGCCGCATTCTTGTCCGCGCGACATCTTATTGTCTTTCCTTTGGAGAACCTGGCAGGCTACAAAAAGTATCCTGCCGGCACAGCAGAGTCTGGCAAACTTCTTGTGTCGTACTCTATATGCCAAATACCAGTAACAATGATAGATCTCATCCTCCTAATCCTGAAAAAGCATTAAAATGGCTCTTTTAAAATCTCAGGGCTAGGTAGTAGGAGACATTACTGGTACCTGCTCGAGACAATCGACGAACAACGGGATGATCGTGATTGTGATCGTGAATTTAGGATTTAATTGACTTTGAAGGTTATTCATTCTGGGGCATCTGCTTTCTCAACTTAAGCCTCAGTTGCCCTCACTTCCTAGTGCCCCCCAAAGCAGGGTCCCAACGAGGGACTGGATGGAACCAGGGCAGGCGGTAAGCTATATGCTACCCTGGCATCGAGATGGGCCAGGCCAAAGTGCCACGATTCTTAACTATAAAGTTAGGAGTTTGATCATAGACAAATGCTGTCATGATCCAAAAGTAATGATGAGACTAGGACCCTGTAGGGATAGGAAAGACTATCTGGTCTGAGCACTGTAGTATGAGATCAAGATGGCCCTAGGAGAGCAATTCTATAAACTTAAAGTATTTCTTACTGTGTCCATACAAAATGATTTATATTATCGATTTGCTCAAGCAGGCCCAGTAACGTCTCCATTGTGAGACTACTTGTTGCTGTGTTTGGCATATTGAATACTCTCTGTAGCTATTACGTATGCCTATATGTTTTTTGGACAAGGAGAGGAGAAACACACCCAGAGGACTCTTTCTAGGGTGGGTTGATCTGCTAAGTGAGAATCTGTCCTAGAAGCAGCTTTTCCTACTTTCCCGTGTGTCCTGACTAGATTGGATGAGATTGAACATTTTTCCCCTTCAAATTGCCTTCAGTAAATATTTTCAGTATATTGTAAGAGGCAGTTATTCTTTTCTCACAGAAACCTGACTGGTCTTAGATATGCAGATCTCAGGTGCTAGCCAGGCCTGATCTTTGGGATGTAGATTCTAGGCTCTAGGCAGACTAGTCTTTGGGATGAAAGCTCAGATAGTTGTCTTTGGGGTGTAGATTTCAAGCTCTAGCAGACTAGTCTTTGGGATGCAAATCCAAGTGCTTATAGCCAAAGAAAGGTTTCAGTTTTGGTTTTGTGTATTCTTTTTGATGGCCAAAATTACTGGTCTGCAGATGCAAAGAAAGAATGTACCTTTTGCTGCCTCAGTGTTCTTTCTGTAACTCCTTTTGATGACATCATTGCATTGCGTTCTTTAGAGGTACCATGATCAATAAAAGGAGTTTTTGGGGCTCTCTGGGAGAAACACAGGCTGAGACAATCTGGGAGAAACACAGGCTGAGAGAATCTGGGGGAACACAGGCTGAGAGAACCCGGGAGTCACAGGTCTGGGAGAATCTGGGCCCTCCATGTACACAGGCCTGAGAGAACCTGTGAACACAGGCCTGAGAGAATGACCTGATAAGAACATCTGCAGGATATAGGCCTCCTCCCCATGAAGTTCCTCTTTTTGGACCTCCCTGGTAACCTCCTTAGCAAGGGGCTTTTACCTGGGAAGAGGCCTCACGTGGGGGCAGGCTGGAGAAACCCTATAAAGGCCACCTTGAACAAAGGAAGGGCTCGCATATGCTGCCAGAGCTCATGTGCTGTTTGTGCCCATGTAGCGGGGCATACATGTGGTGCCCGAGCACATGTGTTGCCCGCATCTCCCCTCTTGAGATGTGTACTTTCATGTTTTTGTGTCTAATGTTAGGATGTGTGTAGGGGGCTCTCTCCACCCATGAAGAATCCCGTGTTCTCTCAAGTATGTTACTCTCTCATTCTCTCATTCTCTCCCCCTCCACACCATAAAAAAAAATTCTCCAAATAAAATCTATTTATTTCACTGCTTGTCTACTCCTGAAATTCCTTTCTGTGAGGTGAGAAAAGAACCCAGTAACCCTGGGTCCCGGGTGGCAGGGGTGGTTGGGGAGAAAGTGACCGGCTTTCTCCTTCCCGTTCACATAAGTCACCCGTGGGGCCCACCGACATCAGATGGCGACCACAAAGGAACTGATGCAGTGAAGAAATCCACGAGGAAAGAGGTAATCTGTGGAAAATCTGCTGTGAAGGTATAATCCCTTGGAAATGGGGAGCAGTGTTTCCAATTGGCAGACAGGGCTTCTTTGCCCTGGGAACTGCCCCTTCCTTTCTCAGTCCATCAGTTTTCTCCCTGCCATTTTTAAAGGGTCAGATCGATCGATCAACTGCAGACGTGTGCACATGTACGTGTGGGGTTTTTAGTCAATTCACTGTCTGTCTGTCTGTCAATGTGGAGCACTCGAATATTGGAAATAGGTTGAAATTAGAAGAAGAAATTCTAGAGAAGTCAGTGATATGCAATCCAGTGATTTAAGAAGTGTAGTTGTTTTTGGAACTTGTTAGAAAAGGTTTAAATGAAGATTTCTTATCAAAATGTTGCCTACAGAGAAAGCAGAATTCTCAATCTAAATTTCTTATTGGAAGAACACTAGTGGTTATTAACAGTTGTAATTCTTTTGAACTTAAGAATCTGTACTATCCAGGAAGAGCTGCATAACTAGAGCCTAAAACTTAAGTGAAATAAGAGTTCAGAGAATGCAAGACCTTATCTTACAAGCCTCAGCTAATTTCAATGACAAATTAGGTTGTTTTTACAAACAACAGAGATACAGAAGCCATTAAAATAAAGTTTCCTCATTTTCATAAACAGTGGCAATTCAAGTATTTTCTTATGCTAATATCAAAGTTTGGTAAAAAATCCAAAGGGCTTTTTCTGTGTCTCAAAGCATGTTTGTATTCTTGTGGAATTATTAAAAGTATCTGGTGTAGAAAGCTCATGGTTTTAAATAACTAAGGTACAAGAACTATTGAAATTAAGCCAAGGAAGGTTTTATCATGTTTTATAAGAATTGGTGGTTGAAAGGTTTTATGCTTTAAAGGTTAAAGGTTATATCAATGTACATATTTGTATCTGCATTGGATTATTAGAGTATTTGACCTAGAAAATCTTGAGTTGAATTAATGTGGTACATAAAAACAGGTTCATGTTTATTTTAAAACATGAGTTTCTAGAGTCATAAAGTTGGTTGCAAAACGTATCCTGCCAGTCTTTTTATTTGATCTCTGAGAATTTTGGTAACTAAAATTTCTAGAGGTACTTATACTTAGCAAAGAATTATAATTGCTCTCAGATGTTGGCCTGATAGTCTGAAGCCATAGCATTGTGCCTTGGTAAAAATTTGAGATAAGAATGGAGAATTTCATGGAAATTGTGGGAACTTTTACTGATTATCAATCAGTCTGTTCAGTATGTGAAAATGCATGCTATTATTATAACTTTATTTCATGCAAAGCTTTGTCTCCAGATATCAACCTAGTCCTGACCTTTAGAGAACTTTGTACACAAGTGTGAAATCCTTTCTGTCTCATGGTAATCTATGAGTGTTTTAATCTTTTTGTATTTGTGTTTCCCTGGAAATCAGAATTTTAAGATGCCTCCTGGTTAATTTTTAATGTGAAGTGAGCTTTTGCCCAGTGAGTGTATGTTGTGAGAACTTTAGTTGTGAGCATCTCTAAAGCCTTTTTAAATATCTATAGAACTGATGTATAAACACACACTGTCCTGTTGTTCATCGATTTGCTCGAGCAGGCACTAGTAACGTCTCCATTGAAACTTGTTACTGTGTTTGGCATATTGAATACATCATGGGGAGCTTGCCAGGCTTTGCCATGTGGGCAGATACTCTCGGTAGCTTGCCAAGGTCTCTGAGATGGGTGGAGGAATCGAACCCAGCTTGGCCTGGCTGGCTGCGCACAAGGCAAGTGCCCTACCGCTGTGGTAGCACTGATGTAATGCTTTTGAAATGGTACTGCAGAGTAGTTTTGTCGTGTTAAATTGGTAACTAGATTGGTAACTAGTGTCCAAACTTGGGAGATCATGTTGTCTAAGTTCAGTAAAATAAGAGTGTAAACTTGTGTGATGACTATTAGGAAAATAGATGTATGTCTTAAGTCAGAAATATAATGGATGGAGATATAGGTGGGGAAAAGGGAAGGAATCCTGTTAAGTGAAGTAGATTTTTAAATGAATGAAAGTTACAGAATGAATGTAAAGAAATGTGTAGAAGGTTTTAGGTTGTGTTTTAAGAAAAGGAACTGATCAAATTGTTTTGTTATAAGAAACTCTTTAAATAACATGCAGAATTGTTCTAGTACCTTTTTGGTAAGATCTATGGAAAAGATACTGGAAGGATTATCCAGACTCCTGTTACAGTGCTCTTAGATAATTGAATTTTTCAAAAGTTGCAGGAAATCAAGGGTTTTTTGGCATGGAATTAAATGAATTAGACATGTTAAACTGTACACTGGACTCCTGGTACAGTGTTGTTATTAATGGGAAGTTAAGGTTTTCAACATGGGATTGAATGAATTAAACATGATGTTAAACTGTATGCTTTATCTCTACAGATTTTTAGCTTCTTTTGACGAGGACCCGCAGCAAACAGGTGTATTGCATCTTATTGTGTATAAAGTGAGAGTCTTGCTTTTCTCTTCTTTTGTACCTTCAGTATGTTTTTGATGCTTTGTGGCACTATGTTGGTTTGCATAAATCCAGATAAGTCTTTCCTCTCTGCAATAGGGTCTACCTCTCATGCAGACATAAAAAAACAACTATGGGACCCCAAAGCCCTCTTCCAGGGAAATAGTCAAAGGATCTGTCTAAATGACTGGAGCAGGGATTTAACAGGTACTATTTCAAGTATCCTACAAACCTCAGAGCCACCGTAGAGGCAGGCCGGCTCAAGGAGAGACTGAAATCATCACTGCTGTGGAGAATGAGGAATCTAGGACTCTGCAATGACTAACTCAGTTTGGGCCTACTCAGTGTCAAGGAAAAAACCTGGAAACCAGGATTTCTCTTAGCCCTGAAGAAGGGATGGGATGGACTCCTTTCTGCCAGTACATCTCTGTGGAAAATGAGGCCCCAAACCACATCCAGTTCAACTTGAAGACTTGAGGCCATCCAGTTCATCGTGGGACATCTATGGCCAGGACTGGGTAACTCTGATATGCCAGATAAGATTAATGCTGTTATTGGTGTGTCTCCTGTCTTTAGCCGACCTCCAGGACTTTGCAGTAAGTCATGGGGTATCCCAAATGGAGAGTTCTCTAATCTTCCTGTATCTATGCAAAAAGGACATTGCATTAAAGTAAACTATTCAAAAGACATAAGGAAAGGAGAAAGGTAATATCAACTTACAAGTTCAGTGTCCTAGAAGGATCTGACCTTACAAATTAACAGATTCTGATTAGGTAAAAAACTGACTAGCTGGTTGGGGAAGAGAGTACAAAGAAGTGGTTACAGACAAACAAAGGAATGGGAGTGACTCGGGAGCACTGTGATGAGTGTGACTCAATGAACCTAAGCTCCTTGTGGCAAGGGAGAAAGGACAAATCATTTGCTATCTTACACCCTACAACATTATTTTGAATATATTATATATTTCAATTATGTCACAAACATTTTAAGAGCTATGAATAGTTTTCCATAGTATTTATGAGTACTTTTGTGGCAAACTTAGCTTTACAACTACAATAATTTTCCCAGAAATATTTTCAAAGGAAGAGAAAGGCTATCGTTTTATCATATCAGGGATTAAAATAGCTATAAATTGAATTAAATGTGTTACCTATTTATAGTGCATACAAGTACAGTGTGAACAATTTAAGGTAAAAAAAAACTAAAATAAATCAAGTCCTTTCACATTGTCTGCCCTCACACTCTTGAGTGTGCTTGGAAGATGTTTCAGTATTTTACTTTAGGACAACACCTTTCCCAAGTCACTGTCATCTCCAATTTACTCTTTCCATGAAGTAGATGTCATAAACTAGTGCCCAATTTTCACCCAATATGTAAGATAGCTTCTCCTTTCAGATTCCATTTTGCTGTACATTTCTACCTCTTTCATTTTGAAATTATTTCTTTCTCCATTAAATGCTTATGCTTTTAAAACATGTACACACATACCTTTCTTAGCCAAGCTGTATAGACATAAGTCTTTCAAACTTTTCCCATTAAGTCAGCTTATTTCCCCTAATCAATTGTGATACTCTACTTTGGATTGCTTCCAATCTGTCTACTTATTTTTGGTAGTCAGACAAACCAAACTGAATGGGGCATTCTAGAATAGGTCTCATGAATGTCATTGAGAGTGGAACTGTCACCCTCTATTCCATGATGAAATGTTCTAAATAGAGTGAATCCAAAAATAACATTAGCCTTTTGGGTGCCACATCACACTAAAAATGTGCAGTCTTTTCCTCTTTTCAGCCTCATATCTCCAGATGTCTCCCTGGTTTCTCTCGGATATTGCCTCATCTGTTTAAATTTTTTTAAGAACGTATGCTTTTCAGTGTTTCTTATAAAAAATACCAAAATGTTCTTTTAACTTTCAAATATGTTGTTCTCTTATATTGTTCCTTAAACTCTATGATTTTTCTGTAAACACGTGTATACACACCAAAAATTCACATGGGAACTTTTTTTTAAGAATGCATTTATTTCTTAGTATTTTCATTGCTCAAGTATTTTGCTAAGCTGTAACCACTTCTCTTCTCCCCTTTCAATTTAGTTCAATAAATGTCTATCAAACCCTTCCAATGTTATTCATTATATTAAACATTGAGAGGATAGCAATGAAGTAGAAATAATTCCTCTAGGAAAGACAACGTAAATTCAATTTGAACATCATTTAATTTCTTTGTGGACCTTCTGAACACAATTCCTGCTTTGATTTGCTCATGCCCTTAAAGCACCTTACATTTCTACCTATGTCGTTTCCACACTTATTCAATAAATATCTCCAAATCTCACAGTTGATATTACTTTCGCCTCTGTGACTGCAAACAAATAACTAGATTCCAAGGACAAGAAAAGCGTGTGCTTCATCTGGTAAAGTTGATACAGCTTATATTCTAGGTTAGTATTGACAGATAGAAGATGTGCTCTAGGCAGCTCTATGAATTGGACTTTGGAGAACCAATTGGTCTTCAGAGTGTACTCTAGATGAAAACTCTTTCTCTAGAAGTTGGAAAAGCATTGCAGGTAATTTTTGTCAATTTCCCACTTGTTTGAATGTACCCATTATGTATGGTGGTTTTATTTTGTACCCATATTCAAAACACTCAGCTCCCGGGAGAGAACAAGGCAGAGTCTCCTACCCTGTGCCTGACTGTCTCCAACAGGGCCCAACAGCTGAAGACCACCGAGGCCCAGCCAAGGCTATGCTGGGAGCACTCTCCACACACTTGGATGAGCCTCACGCATAAAAGAACTGACAGAGGAACCCAGGTGTGTGGGACCCGGGGCTGAGATCTCCAAGCCTGCACAGTTTGGGACTGGACCTGCCAGTAACTAGACAGTTACACCCACCAACTGCCGTGTAACTCCAACAACGGCCAGGATCCAGAGATTATCACACTCAGCTCCTGGAAGCACGCAGCCGCATTCGCGGCCGCGTGACATCTTATCATTTCATTTCTACTTTGGACAAACTGGCAGGCTACCAAATGTGACCTGCCCACACGGCAGAGTCTGGCAAACTCCCCGTGGTATACCCAATATGCCAAATACCAGTAACAATGATGGGTCTCATTCTCCTAACCCTGAAAACGCCTTGAATATGGCACTTAAAAAAATCTCAGGGCTAGGATGAAGAAGATGTTACTGGCAACTGCTCGAGGCAATCGACGAACAACAGGGTGGTCGTCATCATGATCGTGATTCAAAATTTTATTCCTTAAATAGAAAAGTGTGTCAATCTAGAAAGTCTACTTAATAGGGAACAAAAATAAATATTGAGAGACTGATTCATGTTCCTTCTGGTCCTAGCACAGCCTCACAGAGTATGAATCTTTTAGCCTCCAAACCACTAGCATTCTAACATAGGGCAAGAGAAAGTCAACCAAGCCCTGTACACCTCAGTTTCTGGACACAATCATCTGTCTCTGTCAGAGTTTGCTGCAGATTAAGGGGGTGGACGAGCACTGCTCTCCATGCCCAGCTATCTTCTCCCACTCTATTAAGACCATGTGCTAGTGCTGTGCTGGGTTGATTCTTGCTGGTGATTATTTCAGGATGATTTGCTATCCTCAGATGATGATCTGAAAGATAAGTTCATTTTCTCTCATTGCCTTTTAAACTAAAATTTATTAACATGAATTTATCATTTCCAGGGCAAAAAGCACAGTAGAAATGATATCCGTACCTATATGTTCATTGCAGCACTGTTCAAAACAGCCAAAATCTGCAAACAACCCAAGAGCCCTAGAACAGATGACTGGTTAATGAAACTTTGATCCATCTACACAATGGGATACTAGGCAGCTGTCAGGAGAGATGAAGTCATGAACTTTGCTTACAAACAGATAGACATGGAGGGTATCATGCTAAGTGAAATGAGTCAGAAAGAGAGGGACAGAAAAGGAAAGACTGCACTCATTTGTGGAGTAAAAAACAACATAACATGAGGCTGAGACCTACTAAGAATAGTAGATACACAGGACAGGCAGATTGCTCCATAGCTGGAAGCCTGCCTCATGAGCAAAGGGGAGAAGGCAGCTGGAATGGAGAAGGGATCACTAAGAAAAAGATGGCTGGAGGAATCGGTCAGGATGGGAGATGTGTGCAGATAGTAGATAAAGGACCAAACGTGATAACCTCTCAGGGTCTGTATTGCAAACCATAATGCCCCAAAGTAGAGAGAGATTATGGGGAATCATATCTGCCATGGAGGCAGGGGGAGTGTGGGAAAGGGGGGTATACTGGGGATATTGGTGGTGGGGATTGTGCACTGGTGGAGGGATGGGTGTCTGATCATTTTGTGATTGTAGCCCAAACATTAAAGCTTGTAACTATCTCATGGTGATTCAATAAAATTTAAAAAAAATAATAAAATTTATTGATGTGAATTGATTTTATTTATTTTTAAAATTTATTTATTTATTTATTTTTGATTTTTATTAGTGAAACACCATGAGGTACGATTGTAGACTTACAAATTTTTGTGCTTGGGTTTCAATTATACAACGATCAAATACCCATCCCTCCACCAGTGCCCATTTCCCACCACCACAGATCCCAGTATCCCTCCCACCCCCCACGCCCAGTCCCACTCTGCCTCTGTGGCAGGGCATTCCCTTTTGTTCTCTCTCTCCTTTTGGGTGCTATGGTTTGCAAAAGAGGCATTGAGTGACAATCATGTTTGGTTTACAGTCTACTTTCAGCATGCATCTCCCATCCTTGGAGGATCCTCCCAACATCCTTTATTTGGTGCTCCCTTCTCTATCTGAGCTGCCTTTCCCCCTAGCATGTGTGGCTGGCCTCCAAGCCATGGAGTAAACCTCCTGGTACTTATCTCGGCTATTCTTGGGTGTTAGTCTCCTATTTTATTAACATGAACTTATCATTTACAGGGCAAGCACTTTGTTTCAGGGTTTTCAGGTCTTTTGCTCCTTATTAATTCTCAACCTCCTTATTGTAAAGTTTTCAGAATCTTTCTCAAGAGCTGGAATGACCAAGAACAAAAGGTAAAGAAATGCTATTATTTTGTGAGGTGTTGACCTTGTAAGAGTTCTGGCCCTTTTCTATCTCTCTGCACCTAACAACTCTATTCTTTTGGCCCTCGTCCAAAGGCTCCTCCTCCTCCTCTTCCTCCTCCTCTTCCTCCTCCTCCTCCTCCTCCTTCTCCTTCTCCTTCTCCTTCTCCTCCTCTTCCTCCTCCTCCTCCTCCTCCTTCTCCTTTTCCTTCTTCTTCTCCTTCTCCTTCTCCTCCTTCTCCTCCTTCTTCTCCTCCTCCTCCTTCTCCTTCTCCTTCTTCTCCTCCTCTTCCTCCTCCTCCTCCTTCTCCTCCTTTTCCTTCTTCTTCTCCTCCTTCTTCTCCTCCTCCTCCTTCTCCTTCTCCTTCTTCTCCTCCTCTTCCTCCTCCTTCTCCTCCTTCTGCTTTTCCTTCTCCTTCTCTTTCTCCCCTTCTCCTTCTCCTTCTCCTTTTAAACATCAGTTTTTCACTCCTTCTGCCCCCTATCCATAAGTATGAATGCCAATGTGCTTCTCATTTCAGAGCTGACATCAACAGATACATTTTATGCCACAGCTGTTTTTTTTCCAACCTGGCTAGAATGAAAACCTCTAAATCACCGACTCTGTTGCCTTGCACTGCCTGTTCTGGATCACATAAATCACTGACCCATAAATCATCAGAATAACACTGCGACCAGCTTCATGTCACACTGCCAGTCCCTCCTTCCTTCAAATGGTGTCCATTTTGTCTTTATTGCTTTCTAATCTCATCCTAATATTTAAATGTAAATGAATTAATTTAAAAGTTCGAAGCCTTGTGACACAGCTGATTTAAGTCCACAATGAGAGTTATAATATGCCCTATCTCAATTTCTATTTGTCTTCATTGAATAAATTATCAAGCAAGCTTATAGTTGTATGATAAAATTGTTCCCCATGTAAGTCTCATTTCCATCATATCTACACAAAGTGTTATGCTTGGCCTAATTCCCTTTTTTATAATAACTTAAACTACATAATATTTATACACCCGCTATCAATAATTGATACTTGGCTTTTATTCTCTAATATCCTGGATTTATTACTATTATGCTCTTTACCTACTTGCCATCTTTTTAAATTTAAAGATTCCCCAATAGTTTCCAAATGACTCATTAAATTGCTTCCATTAAGTTTTCCATTTTCCATGATAACTTCCTTGAATATGCTTCATATTGATACAGTAAGAAGCTTTTTTCATTTCAAGCATCTTAATTTTTGTTTGTCAGGTATTTGGCACAAAAATATTTGTATGTAATACTGTCACACACAAACTATAATGTATTGATGAAATATTTACTAGAGATGAAATGTTTATATCCTAATAAAATGTCACCAATAATCTCACAGTTCAACAATTTTTTGATAATAAGCTTTGACCTTAAAATTCTAGCTAATTACTGTGTTTACAGAATGCATTTCTTATTCACTTAACAAAATTACAGAAGTATGTTCATTGTCATGAATTAAAGGTACATCAGCATCCAGGTATTGGGCCCTTGTTTGAATTTATTTTAATTTTAATCACCTAGAATAAAGAAACACCTTCTTTTTAGTCTAAATATCTTATTACTTTGTATAACACCAAAATGGTAACCTTGAGAAAAGGCATCTCAGAATGCATGTTAAATAAGTTGTTTATTGAGGAAAACTTTCAGTAATGAGAGGTAAATAATTTTACACTAAATTTCATCAGGAGGAAATTAAAAGCATTAGTGCTGTTATGCTAAAACTGTTTTAAAATGCATAATACATTCTGCCAAAAGGAATTCAAATCCAGAGTTTGCAATCCATGGTCTAGTCAGACATTCAGTATTTAAGGAACATTGCTTTAATGAATATTGGTATATAGGGAGGTTTGTTATGTACTTCAGATGTATTATTTCTTTGAATCCTCACACTGATTATATGGGGGTTATTATTAACTCAGGAATCACTCCTGGCGTGCTCAGGGGACCAGATGGGATGCTGGGAATCGAACCAGGTCGGCCACATGCAAGACAAATGCCCTATCTTCTGTGCTATCGCTTCAGCCCCTCAATAAATTTTTAAAAGAATAAAATTATAACCAAAATCCAGAAGGAAAGCTTCAGACAGCTGAATACCCGCATGAAGTTATTTGTTGTATAATGTAATGGTGACTTCTCATTGAGAATAAGAAAATGAGGGGGAAAGATATTAAGATGTGGACCAAGTTTCAAAGTAATTCTGTTGCGATGGTGGGGACAGAGAGGAGTCTTTGCTGTGGTATTAAACAATTTCTAGGTTGACTGTTTCAGCATGGAAAATTCTATAATCAATTTGGACATTAAGTAATACATTTTTTTCTTTTGCTATTATTGTCATTTTAATCACCATCGGAACAAATTAAAAATTGAAGTTTAGAATAGTTTAAACTAGTTACTTAACGGCACAGTGGGTAGGGTGTTTGCCTTGCACATGGCCTACCCAGGTTCGATTCCTCTGTGCCTCTCAGGAGAGCCTGGCAAACTACCGAGAGTATCCCGCCCAAACGGCAGAGCCTGGCAAGCTCCCTGTGGTCTATTGACATGCCAAAAACAGTAACAACAAGTCTCACAATGGAGATGTTACTGGTGCCCTTTCAAGGAAATCGATGAACAATGGGAGGATAGTGCAACAGTGATTTTATTAACTAGCTTTGCAGTTGAGGAAATTGACATTCATGGGTAAGAATTTACTGTGCGTGACACTTGGCTGTGCTCAGGGTTTATTTCTCTTTTTTTTTCTTCTTGGGTCACACTTGGCGATGCACAGGGGTTAGTCCTGGCTCTGTACTCAGGAATTATTCCTAGTAGTGCTCACTAGGGGACATACAGGATGTTGGGAATTGAACTTGGGTCGGTTGCACGCAAGGCAAATGTCCTATGCAAGGCAAATGCCCTACTCGCTGTGCTCTCAGTCCAGCCCCCAGGGTTTATTTCTGATTCTGTGTTCAGGGATCACTCTTGTGCTCAGAGTAGACAATGTGCCATACCAGGATGGAGCCTGGGTGCAGGTTTTATGCAGGCGCCTTACACAATGTTCTCTCTCTCTCTCTCTCTCTCTCTCTCTCTCTCTCTCTCTCTCTCTCTCTCTCTCTCCCTCCCTCTCTCACTCTCTCCCCAGTGTCTAATAGATTCTTCAAGTTTCTAAAGGGCATGACCAAAATTTTACCCATATACTCTTATATTAAGTCAACAGTCTTAACTACTGCTTTCTTCCTCTTTTGACCACCCAGAGTCATACCTACCCAATGAGGAATGGAGACTGTAAATAAGAGATCTGGTATTTTACATGAAATATTTGTAGGAGGACTAAGACTTAGTCTTACCAAACAAAAAAGTCCTCAGTCAAAGGTTTGGTTTTTTTTTCTTTCCACTTTTGGGGTCATATTCAGCCTCTGTATTCAAGAATCAACAAAGTGGTGCTCAGATAGAACCTGTATTAGTCATGAGCAAAGCAAGCACTTTGCTGGTTACGTTCTATTTCTTGAGCCCAGAAAATAACTCTATATTTCTTTCTTTGAGATGAGTTTCTGAATAGTAGTGCGTTTTAATCAAAAAAGAGAAAGTGCATCTAACCAAAAATGGAGCTGGGGACATAGAACAGTGAATATGGTAGTTACTTTGCTCACAGCCAACCAGGTTCCAGCCCAGCTGAAACTCTGTACTCCAGGTTCTGGGTGTCGCATAAATTGTATCATAGTACCAACATTCTAAAAGTTTTACTCTGTATTCCAAATGATGACTTCTTTTCTGAACAGTGGGTAAGGTCAGTAATTTGGAGCAGTTAATGAGTTTATGATTATTTGATATTGATAATAGTCATACAAATCAAATATCATTCTACTGTACCAAAGAAAAAAGAATTTTAATTATGCCCAAATATTTAATCTCTGAAGGGATAATATGTATGTGTCTTTGCATATATAAAAGTCCAAAGTCCTTGAAGTGTTCAATATTTACTCAACCACTATTTCAAGGGTATCTAAGCTTCATATCACCAATATTAATTAATGTATAAAACAAAAGTTTTGACTCTAACATTTGATTAACAGTTTTGAGTGATCACTAATAGTTTACTAACATAGAATTATTGTGACCAATACAATAATGTAGCAAAAAAAAGTGTTAAATGCTGTCCTGAAATGGGACTATCTTAAACTAAGAAGCTTCTACACCTCAAAAGAAACAGTGACCAAAATACAAAGACAGTCTACAGAATGGGAAAGGATATTCGCCAAATACACATCCAACAAGGGGTTGATACCAAGGATATACAAGGTACCAGTTGAACTCCACAAGAAGAAAACACCCAAACCCATCAAAAAATGGGGCAAGGAAATGAACAGAAACTTTTGCAAAGAAGAAATCTGAATGGCTAAAATGTACATGAGAAAATGCTCTACAACACTAATCATCAGGGAGATGCAGATCAAAACAACAATGAGATATCATTTCACACCACAGAGACTGGCCCATATCCAAAAGAACAAAAGCAACTGGTGCTGGTGTGGATGTGGCAAGAAAGGGACCCTCCTTCACTGCTGGTGGGAATGCCGACTGGTCCAACCCTTTTGGAAAACAGTATGGACGATTCTCAAAAAATTAGAAATTGAGCTCCCATTTGACCCAGCAATACCTCTCCTGGGAATATATCCCAGGGAGGCAAAAAAGTATAGTCGAAGTGACATCTGCACTTGTTTGTTCATTGTAGCACTCTTTACAATAGCCAGACTCTGGAAAAAACCTGAGTGTCTGAGAACAGATGACTGGTTAAAGAAACTTTGGTACATTTACACAAAGGAGTACTATGTAGCTGTTAGAAAAGATGAAGTCATAAAATTTACGTACAAGTGGTACTACATGGAAAGTATCATGTTAAGTGAAATGAGTCAGAAAGAGCGGGATAGACACAGAAAGATTGCATTCATTTGGGGAACATAAAGTAACAAAATGGGAGACTATCACCCAAGAGTGGCTGAGATTAGTCCCAGGAATTTTGCTCCATAACTTGGAGGCCAGCCACACATGCTAGGGGAAAAGGAAGCTCAGATACAGAAGGGAGCACCAAATAAAGGGTGTTGGGAGGATCCTCCCAGGATGGGAGAAACATGCTGAAAGTAGACTATACACCAAACATAATTGCCACTCAATGCCTCTTTTGCAAACCACAGGACCCAAAAGGAGAGAGAGAGAACAAAAGGAAATGCCCTGCCACAGAGACAGGGTGGGATGGGGGGATGGGGAGGTGGGAGGGACACTGGGATTATTGGTGGTGGAAAATGGGCACTGGCGGAGGGATGGGTACTCGATCATTGTATAACTGAAACCCAAGCACAAAAATTCGTAAGTCTATAACTGTACCTCATGGTGTCTCACTAATAATAAAACAACAACAGCAACAACAACAACAAAAATATCCAAGAGGAGACCTATTTAGGACATCTAATGGAAAGCAACTTGAAGTCAAAGAACAAACAAATTTCAGTTTGGAAAATTCATAGAAAGAGTATTCCAAAAAAAAAAATGAAGAAAAGACATTTGTATCCAGGACACCAAAAGGTCATGAGTACATAAAAGAGCCTTGTTTTATCACATATTTTGATACCAATATACCAAGAGGCAAGCTACCCGTAGTGTATCCGATATGCCAAAAACAGTAACAATAACAGGTCTCATTCCCCCTGACCTTGAAAGAGCCTCCAATACAACAGCGTTGGGAAAGTCAAGGTGAGGCTGCTAAAACCTCAGGGCTGGGACAAATGGAGATGTTACTGCTGCCCACTTGAGTTAATCGATGAACAACAGCACGACAGTAACAGTGACAGTGATACCAAGAGGAATGTGCTTTGGAGATGTAAGTTATTTCTCACTGTAGAGAAAGAATTTTCTGTATCTCCTCTTTGCAACCAAAATGCTTCACATTTCAGATGTCACCTTCCTCTCTAGGACTTGTCTTTTCCAGAAAATGGCTAAAGAGAAGTTTCCTGAACTCTTTTGAATATGTCATCTAATGAAGACATCTATTAATATGGGCTCTTTACAGCTCACCATCTGGCTATGCCTCTTGGACTGCTCATTCCCTGTAGATCTACACACACAAAGTATGCTGTGCCTAATCAATTATTTATCCATTCTCTTATTGCCATAGCAGGCTCATACTCTGATCTTGGCAGCCAGGCTGCTGAAGGCTGATGGCACACATTTCAGATCTGAAAACATCTTTTCCACTCATTCCAAACTCAGTACCACAAAGACGTCCTCTTGTCCTTTTCTGTCCTATTCTCTAGGTCTACCTGTTTTGCACATATTGTAAGAGGCTGTGCAGTACAGTACTTGCTAACAAGACTCTGAAACCAGGGTGGGACCTAACTTTGCTTCCAGTGTTTGACTTTGGTTTGTTGGACAACTTTTATCTTCCATTTCTGTCACCACTAAATAAGAATAATTATAGAAGCTGTCATCATTGTTAACAAATTGCTCTGATGTTTAAGTTTATAATAAAAGAAACTTAATTGGTAACTGGTCCACTGTGTGCACTATTGTTATTATTTTTATTGCTATTTTTCCTTCTTAACTGATACCTACTATTAATATACTCATTGTTTTTCATTACTAAAGGCCTAAAGGCCCTCCCGTTGATCGTCGATTTGCTCAAGCGGGCCCAGTAACGTCTCCATTGGAGACTTTGTTGTTACTGTGTCTGGCATATCGAATACTCTCGGTAGCTTGCCGGGCTCTCCGAGAGGGGCGGAGGAATCGAACTCGGGTCGGCCATGTTGGCCGCGTGTAAGGCGAACGCCCTACCCGCTTTATTTATGAATCTGTGAAATTTTGGTTTGGGGGTAAAACCTGTAGGTCCTCAGGGCTTACTCCTGATTCTGTACTCAGGGATCACTTGGTGGTACTCAGAGAATCATAGGTAAAGGTAAAGGTAAAGGCCCTCCCGTTAATCGTCGATTTGCTCAAGCGGGCCCAGTAACGTCTCCATTGGAGACTTTGTTGTTACTGTGTCTGGCATATCGAATACTCTCGGTAGCTTGCCGGGCTCTCCGAGAGGGGAGAGAATCATAGGAGGGCCAGGAATATAACTGGGGTCAGATGCATGTAAGGGAAGTACTATAACCCTTGTACTATTTCTTCAGCCCCTGAAATTCATCCTTATGTCTTTTGGAATTTTATAATAAAAAGTTGCCTTGATCACTTTCACATAATTCCTTCTATATTTTTGTGACCTCTCTCCTTTAAAATAGCAATAATATATAAACAACTAATAGGGATTTATTCCTTCTTTGGTTCTTTCTTTTAAACTTTTTCCTTCTTTATCACATTTTTCTTAATTATCTAATATCCCTTTTAAACTTATTGTCATTTCAATTAGTTTTTCCAACTACAGTCTAAGAAAGAGTGACTTTAGTATAAGTGATATATTTTTCATGATTTTTATAGAGACAAATTTTTAAAATTTGATATTTTGTATTTATGTTACTAGAAAACAGTATAATTCTTTCAGATAAAACTGAGGCTTCTTTTTTTAACTGTGTCAATAGAAAACAGTACAATGAGAACTCCTTTTCTGTTATATGTTTCTTCTATTACTCTCATGTCCCAGCTTTGTAAAAAAAAAATCAGTGAAAAAGCATAAACTATTTTATTAACTTTAAAAATTCCCACTGACCTAAAAAACAAAAACAAAAAAACGGGATAGTGAAATTATTTTGTTGAATATTTCTCTGGCCCTTTGATTCATGATCCAACTCAGTAATGCTGGTCTATATATTAATTTATGACTTTTTGGTTTTATTCTGTTTTAGGTTACCCCTAACTGTGTTCAGGGCTTGCTCCTGACTCTGTGCTAAAGGATTACTCAAACTACATGTGGTTCTGGCGTGCTCATCATACTATAAATTGTACTGGAAACCAAATCTTGGCAGGCTGCATGCAAAATAAGCACCATGCCTATTGTTCTCTTTCTGGTCTTGTTGCTTTGGTTTTGGGGCACAAAACGCAGTGCAAATGGGCTGTATGCTCAGTTGTTGGTGTTCAGGGGAACATGGATGGTAGCAAGGATTACAGACCTGGCACTGGCCACACATGAACCATGAACTGAAGCTTCTTATCTCCTATAGTGTTCTGTGGCCCAGTTATACTGATTAAAAAGAAAGAGCTGTGAAACTGTGCTGTATTTTCAAACACTACCCTGCTTAGCATGTATTCATCTGAGTTACGCAAATTAGTAAAAAGAGTTACTCCAACAAAGAACTTGAGGGTTCATGTATACATTCATTCAAAATTCATTCATTTTTGTATGGGTCAAACTTCTTCCGGAGGAGTAATAAGAACACCAAAAATTAGGTGTGTCTCTCTCTTGACTTCCTAACTCAACTTACAGTGATAGGCTTGATTTCAAGAGACATCACACATCAGGGGCAATATTCTAAACTTGGCAGAATAGCTGCTCTGCAGGAACAGAGTGGTGGTGCCAACATGCAAATATCTACTAAGCAATGTTCCTCAGGGCATGCTGCTCTCTCTGTGTTTAATGAAGATTGGGATACGGGCCTGTGTCTGCGTCTGAGTGAATGCTGGCTCTGTGCGTTCTTGCAAAATGATGAGATGAGGGGAGAATGAATATTTATGCCATCTTTCATGCTTTCAGATTTTCCACAAAACACTCTGCCTACACTTTAATATTGTCACTAATAATACAAATTAGAATAATGTAATGAATGCCCTTGAGCGATCACCTGTGTTTTTGTCCAAAGGTGCACCCCCCCCCCCATACCCGCACCCCAGACTCCTGGTTCTAATGATCTCATGGCTAGTATTTTACATGAACATGCCCAGTTTGGTTTTCTATTTCTTGCCCGAAATGGCCTCTCTGCTACAGTTCTTTGGCTCTGGCTACAATTAGATTCACACTGTACTGTACTGTAAAAATCCCATTTGATGATCCAAATCCATCTTCTGTAACACTTGGTTTCAGAAGAGGTAAGAGTCCTTCACCCATGACTTTTGAGGCAACATCCTGGACAGAGGATTTTTGACTTTTCTGAACCCAACGAGACCATTAAGGACACACTGTCTCTTTGCATTAGAATTGCTGCTGCCACATTGTGGACTGTGGGATCACTGATGCTATCTGGATAGAGGATTTAAGCATGCTATTCCCTTCTGCAGGGGAGCTCCAATGATTTACATGCCTACTCCTCCCTACTCAGAGAGAAAGATTAAGTTTTCTATATGGTAAAATAAAACTGGGCTGGAGCACTAGCACAGCGGTAGGGCGTTCACCTTACACGCGGCCAACATGGCCAACCCGAGTTCGATTCCTCCGCCCCTCTCGGAGAGCCCGGCAAGCTACCGAGAGTATTCGATATGCCAGACACAGTAACAACAAAGTCTCCAATGGAGACGTTACTGGGCTTGCTCGAGCAAATCGACAATCAACGGGAGGGCCTTTCAAATAAAACATTTGGGCAAAATAAATTAAAAAAGAAGAAGAAAGCCAAGCTGAAAGGGGAATCAGATGGGCATAGGAGGCACTTTGTGAACCAGTTTGTGAGACAGAGAGGTATGAATAAGGGCAAAAGCAGAGAGAACAGAAACATATAAAGATTACACATCAAAAATATGTAGTTTTAAAAATGATTTAAAAAATACAGAGCAATGACCTTCTGAGGTAGTAATTTGCAAGCATTGAAATGCACAGCTACTGAAACAGATATCAAAGGTACAGAATCTTCTCTAACTTTTCTTCTCTCCCTCCACACCTTCAGGGGTGACTTTCCATAAAGGTGACTGCCATCTCTCTTTATCTACCTTCCTTTGCCCTCCTGGTACAATAATCGGAGACTGAGACTAATGCTCTGTGTGACTTTTCTTGGCCAGAGCAGGAGCTGCAGAATGACTGCTTTTGGCAGAGGTCCAGAGTGGAAAATTTATTTACTGACTTGTCGATGACTGGCAAGATGGGCTGCTGTTCTCCACATCCATTTAAAGTGCTTGTGGAGTGAGGAGCAGAAACTTAAAAAGAGCTTTTGCTTTGGTGGCCTAGATAAAAATCCTAAAATTCTTAGGATAAGATGTCCCAGCACTGGATCAAGCTGAAGCAAGCCAGTTGCCATAAAGGCAAAAAGAAAGCTCACTCATGCATTCTTGTTCTTCAGGTGCTTTATTTATACTTTGACCCAAGCTAAATTGAAACAAAAACACACATTTGCATGTGTCATATTTTCCCAGTAAATAAATTACATTTGAAGGAGAAATTCACTCTTCGTTTTCGTGGGTTAATGTTCTAAACTAATATTTATTTAGCAGTTCTGAAAGCACTTTCACCTTCAGCCCTGATTTTAAAGCTAATGGGAGTTGTGATTCATCAAGAACTTTTGAAATTAAGGATCATTACTTTTGCTACATTTAAATTCAAATTACCTAGGATACTCAATTAATCAATCTTGAAACAATATTAAAGAAGTCAGGGCCTGTCACACTCTCATCTTTGATGGAAGATGATGCAAGTTCCAGGCTAGACTGACAAACTACTATGAAGGGAACTTATTTAAATATATTCTACCAGGGCTGCTCATTTGGTCTTTTTTATCCTCCTTTTTTTTTGTAACAAAGACAAAACGTATGTCTGCACTGAAAGGGCTGTTGCCATCCTACTCTCCCGTCTGGCTGTCACATGGCTAATTGTCCTAAAACAGCTGGATGAGGCAATAACATCTTTAGTGTCTCCACTCAGATACAGTCAGCAGAATGAGCACAGCTATTTTCCCTGTCCCCACAAAGCAAGACATCTTCAATTAAAATGTGCTTTTAATACATTTCTTAGCCTTTCCATCTTTTTCTTCTTTAAAAAAAAATCAATGCCTGTCTTTTTTTTATGATGCTCTCATGTGACAGTTTTAGTTTCTCTCAGAAATATCCATGTATACTGCCTTGGGGTGGGAGTGGGGAAGTAGTATTTAATTTAGATACAAAGCCTTCTGGTTTGTGAGCCAACTTAGGAAGGGTCCATGATAATGCTATTTTTTTTTTTCACTTAGAATCTTGCCATCTTTAAATTCAGTAAATCTGTTATCTCCCTGTAAAGGCCATGCACACATGTTTGTTTATGTGTGTGTGTGTGTGTGTGTGTGTGTGTGTCTGTCTGTCTGTCTGTCTGTCTGTCTGTCTGTGTGTGATAGCAACTTTGCAATTTTACAAGTGGGCAATTCACAAATATACAACCATGTCTATTCACTGGTTAAGAGAAGGGCTCCAGTAACTGGAACATTTCATGTCCAATGACTCTTCACAAAGGCTGCTTTGTTTACAGGACTTAATCTATTAGATGCTTAGTTTCTAGTGGGTGTTGGCAATATGGATTGAGTCTTCTTTCAACGTTAAGCGGCTTATTCACTGATTCTCTAAATCAAGACTTGTGAATGTACAGGCTTTTATTCTGGATTCTAAAACTGCCTTTGTTAATTATATTCATATAAATGTTCAATCCCCTTTTAGAGCATCCCTAAATTACCTGCTTAATATTGTCCAGCATCAGTGGTTTTCATAGGTTAATTAATCCCCGCATAAAAGAGCATGAGCTCTGTCCAGTCAAAATTTGTTACCTTGTCATTTGATTAACTTTCTTCCTCAGGTTCAAAGACTGGAGTAAGGTAAGGACTCACCAGTCATCTAACAACACTCAAAGTATCACTTCTACTCCAGCTCTGTGCTTTCAAAAACACAGGATGACTCTCTGGAAGCACAGTAATAAAGGAGAGAAGAATGTCAGCAGCTTTGGCGTCTCTGTATAAAGAACTGTCTGACATTGGTATGGCATGTCCTATAGCTTCGGAAGTGGTACAGAAAGAGCCTTTTAATTTAGCTAAATTAAGAATCAGAGGGAAGGTCTGAGGGAGACAATGGCAGATTTGACATTTAGTTGAGAGCTGGTGCCTTCCAAGATCCTTCCAGTATAATAGCCTCTCTTGCCATTTCCTTTTCTCCAATTCTACGCAAAAACCTTGTTGTCTTCCCTGTTGATTTTATGGAAGTGGTCAGTCTGTTCATAGAATACTCATATTCCTCTTACTTGCCTCCAACAACTCCTTTTCAAATCCATTTCAAGAATCATAGGAGATATTCTTCTCAGTTTACTTTCTAATTAATCTCTAGTCCCCTAATGTTCCTTGATCACTTTAACCCTTTAGGGTAAAATCGGGTATCAGTTGCAGTATTTGAAACATTCCAAATGCCTAATAAATATCTGGGAATATGGATTACAAGAGCAAGACTCTCAAACTGAATCTTCAAGACCATCATACTGAGCTATCTCTTTATCTTGAAGAGATTAAAATTATACATATCATGGTTTTATCTTCAGCTGGTTGACTCACAGACATATGGGATTGAAATGTACCAAATGAAGCTTAAAACCCTATTTTAAACCACTCCCATGTTCCAAATATTATTCACCTCAGAAGATATACTTTTTACCCAGTACATTGTTTAACTAAAAATATGGAATATTGCCTTTTATTTGCCAAGCCCAAATTATCTATCGTTTATTTTAATTTAGCTTAAAAATATTATACTCAATCTCACCGCATCCCTCAATTTCAAATTTTCTCTAGATAGTTGGGGAAACCATGATATGTATAATTTTAATCTCTTCAAACTGCCTTTAGTCACTTGCTTCCAGATATGGAAATCATTCCTATCATATTCTGATAGGAATGATATTTCCTGTCCTCCCAGAGATTATCTTCTTGTGTTGTGAGAGAGAAGTCAGAGTCAGTTCCTCACAATACTCATGATTTGTGCTTAATTTTGTCACGAATTTAGTAAGCAATACTTATAATGATAATAAGTACCTTGATTCTTCTAATTCTTTTTTTTTTAGATTTCAAACATCCTTTGTCTTTTTTTAATGAACCACCATGAGATATAGTTACAGATTTACAAACTTTCATGATTACATTTTAGTCACACGATGATGAGTACCCATCCCTCCACCTGTGCCCATTCTCTACCACAAATGTTCTCAGTATCTCTCCCGCCAGCTCCCCCTATCCCCCACCACCTCTGTGGCAGGCACATTCCCTTTTACTGTCTCTCTTATTTTGGGTGTTATGGTTCTCAATACGGGCTCTTCTCATTCTCTAAGTCTCAGTAAAAGTTATTTGGTCATGGAAGACAGTTATGAAAAGATTTCCATCACAAAGTCCCATATCTCTTACTTTCTGGACCCTCTGTCTTCATTAATGCCCTATGGATAACTCTTTCACTACCCTCTGCTTGCTAGGTTGTTTTTGTTTTTTCATGCCCATGTGTTCTCAGAGTTTACTGCTGGCTCTTTGCTCAAAGGTCTCTTTTAGCAGTGTTTGGGCTACCACATGCAGTGCCAAGATTAAAAATGGGTCTCTCTCTTAACCACTGTACTTAATTCATTCAATTTTACTTGTTTCTTGGGCTTCACCGGCTCTGTTTAGGGCTTACAATTGGCAGTGTGCTCAGGGATCATTGTAGCAGTGCTTGGGGGATAAGAAGTCAGGATTAGCCTTCAGCAAGGAAAACACCTTGTTTGCTGTACTATATTTCTAATTCCATGCTCTCTAGTTTTAAATTTATCATTTCTATTATAATTTGGATTATTATGCCATTTTAGTATTTGTTCTATATGATTGAAAAAAATGCCAGAATTACTTAATGAAAATTTAAAGAAACGTGGATCAAGGTACTTGTGCATTTGTATGTGTTGTTAAGTTAAAGTCAACTTGAATTTAAAGAAAACTTTATCACATCATGAATTACTAATTCTTTTATTTTCTGCCTCAGGGATCAGATTCTATATTGGTTTATTTTCAATGACCCAAAATTTAGAAAAAGATGTCAGATAGAATTGCTGAAATGTCAGTTATAATAGTGTGCAGGTATTGGTTTAAAATTTGTCTTTTGGCTCATATTCAGGTAGTTTAAAAATGAATATATCATTCAAGATTTTTTGTTTATATGTATCAAAAGATATAAGTGCATTTTATGCTTCGTATTTTAGTGTAGGCAATCACAATCTGAGAGACCTGGCAGACCATTCTATTCTTTTCTCAAAATGCTCAGCCCTGTGGGATTATAAAGGCATTTGCTATCTTTCACTTGATTCTCATATGTACTAAAAATACTCAAGCACAAAATTTGTAAGTCTACAACTGTACCTCATGGTTTCTCACTAATAAAAATTTAAAAAAAAACATGAAATAATTAAAATAGCCTACTTTTTGATATTCTTCTAAGTTCAGGTAGTATTTTATTTAGATAGCATAATATAGAGACAACAATAGAAAGTGCTTTTTAAAGTGATTCTCCAGAGTCAAAGTCACCTAAAACTAGACCTCTTTCCTTTTCTAATGTCTTCAAGCCTTGTGATTCTTGGGGCAGAACTCAAAACATTCTGCTGATGTTTTTTTTAAATAATGACTCCCTCCAAATTAAAAACATAGGTCCCTTCACTGTTTGAAAAAGGTAAAATCCTTGTTTATTATCAACTCTGTCTGAATTGAAGTGGAAAAGTAACTTCAGTCAGTGCAAATTTTTTGTTAACTACATAAGAGCACAGTCTGCTTGAGCATTCACGTGCTACAAACTGTACTTTGTGCTAAATAAACACAGATAAATTTCTAAATAAATTTGCAGTTTCATTTTCCAATTTACAAAATAAAGGTGACCTCCACTGCAGTGGTATTAATAATGTATGTTATTGGGAATAAAATACTTGTGATAATGAAAAAATTCCTGGCACTACAAATCATATAAAAATCTATAAATATTCACCAGTAAAATCATAGAACATATAAATGCTAAATAAAATATAACTGTCACTAAATGTGAATATCTAGTGCATCTATAATCTCAAGATAAAATAAGACTGAATAAATATGTAAAAAAATTATTATGTCAGGTAATGTTTTGAGATTTTTCATTTCTAAATATACATTTGTGAAAACTTTTGAATTGAACTGTCACTAATATCACTGTCCTCCCTTGCACATCGATTTTGCTCAAGCGGGCCCAGTAACATTGTGAGACGACTTGTTACTGTGTTTCGCATATTGGAATATGTCACGGGTAGCTTGCCAGGCTTTGCTGTGTGGGCAAGATACTCTCGGTAGCTTGCCAGGCTCTCTGAGACGGGTGTAGGAATTGAACTCAGGTCAACCAGGTCAGCCTCATGAAAAGCAAATTAAAAAAACCTCAAGATCAAATTATAGCTATTATATACATGCATATATACATGTCCATATACATACATAGAGTGAGCACCTGACTATCAGGGTGTAGTCAGCTGATTATAGACCTGAACTAAAGGCATAATATTTCTTATTATTTTATCTTTCTCATAATTAGTGCCTTTGAATCTCATACTTCTTTGTTTTGTTTCCTTCATTACCATACTTGAGGTTCTATCAGTATATTTTGAATAGGAAGCAATTTATCACTTACCAAGTACTTTTACATATACTTATGATTTACAAGGCTTGACTGTGATTCTGTTAATTCGTAATTAGGAGAAGAGTCCTTTTCATCCCCATTTCACAGATGAATATTAGCTCAGACTCTAACCTCATCACAGATTCCAGTCAAGCATTATTTACTGGAAGCTTGTGACTAATGGTCGTATTTTTAATCACTTGCCTCCAATGCCAGGTGAAAGCAATCAATACAAGTAAGCCAATATGTGTATCAGATATCTACTACCTGAGAGAGAATACAATGTTTAATCATATCAAATATTTATGTATTTTGCACTTTCTTGTATATTTTAGAGATAAAACATGAAAATCATGTGTAAGTTTTCGGGCACATGCTTGCTCTCGGCTAAAGGCCACAGAACACTAAGTTCCCAGCAAGGGGCAGGGAACTCTTTTTTTTGAATATGTTCAGAAAGTGAGCTGTCCTTGCCACAATTCTTGCAGTAACCACAATCATATAGATTTCTGCTTAATATATCACAACGATTGACAACATGAATTTCATTCAAGGGCTGTATTTGGCTAGAAATCGCTGAAGGCTATCAGAAAATAGATTAAAATAGCTAATTTATAGACAAGACTTTAAGAATTGCTCAATCTTACTCACAGAGAAAGGCTATAAATGAAACATGGTTCTAGTTCGTTGGTTCCCAGTACAAAAGTCCAACACTGGATGCGGGGGCGGGGGGGGGGGATTGGTGGAGGAAAGAGGACACTGGTACTGGTAAAGGGATCAATATTGGAACATTCTATGCCTGAAAACCTAATCACGAATAATTCTGTAATTTCATGGTGACTAAAAAAAAAAAACAAGCAAACAAAGCCCAACACAAACTAACAACACTGTTTTTCAGTTATTGTGTTACTTGTCTGACCTGAGGATAGTGTGATAGCTTTATATCACCCTATGAGAAGGAATCAGTTTGCATATATACTACTTGTTGTTGTTACATTGCAAAACATCAGAGGACCCAGCACAGTGCACTTTCTGGGGACAACGACTGTCACATGAACCAAAGTAACTTCCATGAAGGAATTTCTTAGATCCAAGTTCCAAAAACTCTACGGCCTTCCTGGAAAATTCTTCCTTATGAGTTTTTATTACTACAAAAAAGGTACAGGAATTGGAATTTATCTCATTGAGTCAAGTACAAAATAAGAAGATAAAGTGCAAGCCTGTTCCTGCTTCCATCCCAAAAATATGGGTACTGTGTTAGCAAAGGATGTCAAACTGATTCTAAATTGCCTATTTTCTATTTATTCTAAATCCTAGGATATTTTTATTATCAAGTAATCCATGCATTATCTTTTACCTTTCATTTCTTATACTTTGATAATCTCTGGATCTGAGCATGAGAAAACCCTATTGATTTCATTTTTAATCCTGTCCATAGAGTTATTAAATTTAGCAAATATGAACAGAGGATATCTGGTTAAATTAAAATTACAGCTAAATAACAATTCATGGTACAAGTGTATCTCAAATAATACTTGGAGTATAATTATACTGAAATCATTAGAAACCTGAAATTGAAAGCATCGTCTATTGGTGTGTGTGTGTGTGTGTGTGTGTGTGGAGGGTTGGGGGTTGGGGGGCAGCTCTGGAAGTGATGCTCAGAGGACTTAGAAGTTTCTCTGGTGATTTTCATCAAACCAGGCCAGTATTTTAATATGAAATTTCAGGAATGTGGTGTAACTCAGGCTATATGACATTTTGAACCTTTCTACCTGTAAGTGTTCATGTGATTCCAAGCAATGTTTGGAGCACTAGGGATTGAAGCTAGGATTTCATTCTCATGCCAGCAATTGAACTGGAGTTGGCCACATGTAAGTGGTACCCCGTGATTCCTGTACTGTATCCCTTTGCCCCCAGCATTTTTCATTGTATTTGGCAGAACTAGAAAAACCTCATATTTATTTTAAGAATGAAGCAATTTTTCCTACAAAAGTAAAAGTTTTCCTACAAAACTAAAAAGTCATCACTTACAGT
Source organism: Sorex fumeus (assembly GCF_029834395.1). Taxonomy (NCBI): domain Eukaryota; kingdom Metazoa; phylum Chordata; class Mammalia; order Eulipotyphla; family Soricidae; genus Sorex; species Sorex fumeus. Next base: position 6,198,268 of record NW_026606322.1, on the reverse strand, counting down.
GATTTTCTTTGACTGGTTATATCTTGCTTATGTTTGGCACAGTATTCTGCTGTCCAAGGCCCTATTTATGTGAGAAAGATGGCATCTGGAAGCAAATCATGCAAAATCAATGAAAGAAAGAACACGCCTTCCAATTGGCTATAATTGCATCTTTAAAATGGTTTTAGAGAATACTCAACACTCAAGATTAAAAATTTAATGAATGGGACAGTATGAGGGAGGAACACATAATATGCTTCCTATTTCATTTGATTGCATTGACCCCATAATCATTCCAACTGAGATATAAAATACATGATTTGTATTAATACAAAATGATGGCATCAATGGAACTTATCTCTGCCGCTAGGAAACTTCTTCAAAACTGAGATGTCAAAACCACAGTTGACATGTCTAAAATATGCTAGATTTTAATGTATAATTCAATTTAACCAGATTGGGACAACGATCACTAATATTGCAAAATTTTCTTATGGATTTTAGACATGCATCCAGAGAGGAGAGTCGCTCTTCTTGAGTTTCTTCCTCAGTAAGCAACATATCCTTTATGGATATCTAGGGATCACAAAGATAATAAAAGGATTACAGCACTTATTTTGTTTATGATCAACCCGGGTTTACTTTCTGGAGTATCTGGACATGTGGTGCTCTGAGTACCACCGGTACTGATCCTTGAGCACAGAGCCAGAAGTAAACCCTGAGAGTACCACAAAACAATGTAAAATAAATGTCTAGGTAACTTTTCAAAGCATCATCATTAGCACTAATACAAGTAGCCAAAATAGTAATAAAACATGATCTGATGATTCATAAATTCCTTTCCTTAGTGAGATAAATCTATTATGTGTGTGATTATATAATATAACTATGCAAAATTTTTTAGTTTCCATGTTTATTACAATTTCCTAATGACTACTTATGCCTAAATAATTATTATTATTGTTTAAAATCAGAGTACACGGGTATTATCTAGTAAAATTTTAATTTCTATAATACAAAATAAAAATGCAAGTACAAACAAAGCTTATTTGTTATTTGTGATATATCTTCATCCCCCATAAAGTATAAAAGAAGAGTTTAAGAACTTGAAAGTAAAAGAAAAGGATAAACAGGTTAATAGAGGATGGGGAGAGAGAAATATAAACGAAAGAGAAAGTCGATAGCAGAGAGGGAAAAGAGAAAGAAGATGAGGGAAAGAACGAGAAGATACAATTTAAAAGAATAGTAGAAGAATGAAGCCAGCAAACTTTTCATATACTCAATTTTTTAGAACATGCTTCTGAATTTAAATGAATAAAAGAAAATCCAATTCAATCAGCTAAGTGTCTCTGCTCCAATAGACACAATTGATCTCTTCTTTTTTAGTCCCCTCCGCCCCCCTTTTTCTTTTTTCCCTAGAGGGGAGATAAGATGTGACTGGCATTTATTGTAGGTGAGGTGGTATCCTGTGGTCTTCATTTCATTGGAATGCCCAATACCAGGCAGACACTGGCTCTGTCAAATGCCTGGCTAAAAGCTGGTGGACAATGGAGCTCATTCTTCAAGATTTTTTAAAACCAACACAATTCCGTGTGCCTTGCTGAGATCTCAACATCCATTTTAAAGAGAGAAAGAAAAAAAAAGCACAATTTTTACTAGACCATAAAATGATACAATAGCTATTGAAAATAAGATGTGAGTAAAAGAAACATTCAAATGATCACATTAACAAAGCACAATTAGAGCTTAGTTGTACTGACTGGCCTCTAGAGGTTCATAAACCCACAGAGAGGGCTCTGAATTAAGAACTGGACGTGTCAAAATCATCCTAATTTTGTCCTGTTCAAGTTGACCAAGAAATGTGTCCGATCAGATGTCATTTTCTCTTTTTTTTGCATCTAATTTCACAAATTAATGCCTTTCAAAAACTAGAATGGAATGATATTTCAGAAAGTATCTTTGAAATCTCCAAAAATCAGACTGGGAAAATCTTTTATCCTGTTAATGGACAATACACTAGTAAGATGGGGAGGAAGAAGAGGGAATCTGTAAGTTAGAAGGACTGTATAAGTAGTAAGCTATTTAAGTTTACTGTTATTTATGAAAGTAACTGAAAACTAATTGTCTGTTAGAAAATTAAGAAAAAGTACATATATACCTATAAACACAAAGAAACATTGTTACACACACTTGCCTATATATATGCGTGTGTGTATATATATAGGTATATATATATTAACGAAATTTGGATATATCTATAAAATAAAACTGAGAATCAATAACTCAGAAGCACTGACTGGAATGCCACTCTTACATATAAATAAGGATTTTCACTTGTTAAATAAAATAAAAAATGATTAGAAGTTATATGTTTAATAGCACTCTATATACACCGATTTTAAGAGTATGGATTTAGTCATTCTTAACAATTTATTTTGACATATTTATGAAAAATAATTAACATATTTCTTCAAATGTTATCCTCTCACACGTATTTTCTCTCTCGTTCTCTTATTTTCCCTATCTCTCCCTCTCTCTCTCTCTCTCTCTCTCTCTTTCTCTTTCTCTGTCTCTGTCTCTCTCTCTCTCTCTCTCTGTCTTCTGCCTCAGAGTCAATATTCAGTATTCTGGGCCAGAGAAACAGTATGGGGGTAAGTCCCTTGCAATCAGATAATCCAGATATGATCCTGCACTATCAGGAGTGATCCCTGAGTACAAAACAGAGCCTGGAATAACCTTGAACACAGATAGGTGTGGCTCAAACACTACGTAAACATCCCCCACCTCCCCAATACCCTACAAAAAAGATTCAATGTTCAAATTAGAGAATAAAAAAAAACACCTTTCTTTCAAGATTTCTATTTTAACAAAGCTTATATATTTTCTGGGTGTCCTGCATGCTACAATATCACTATTTCTACTCAGATCTTTCTGTTTTAGAATAGGCCAGAATTAAATACTAAAACTAATTGACTAATTGACATTTTTGTAGAATACTTTCAAATGTCATGAAACATCATAGGAAATTTGTTTTAGTCTTAATATAAAAGGCAAGTAAATCTCAAATATAAGCTGACTTACACTGATTCTTTGAGGAAGCTCAAGCTGGAAACCAACATAGAAATCTAGATGAAAGACAATTAAAACAACAGAAAACAAAACACAAAAATATCTATCTATCTATTTATATATATCTATATATAAAGTATATATATATATATATATACTCCAATGATTACTTCGATCTGTACATTAGAACTTAAGAATAAACTAATAAGAATAAGAAAAACAATTGTCTTTGTTTTGAAATGAAATCTATAAGAAATGATTTCTGTGTTTTTTGGAAGTTCTGGTTATATGACTGCACTATTTGTACAATTGTGTGGGGTTTTTTGTATGTAAAAAACATAGATTCATGAAATTCCAATCTAACTATCCCCAAGCAAAATAGAAAATGTCAGGAACAGAAATAAATTAACTGCTAATAAATTCAAATAATGAATGATTGTAATGGGCTGGAGCGATAGCACAGCGATAGGGTGTTTGCCTTGCATGCAACCAGTCTGGTCGAGCTGGGTTCGATTCCTCAGCCCCTCTTGGAGAGCCCAACAAGCTACCGAGAGTATCTCGCCCGTGCGCCAAAGCCTGGCAAGCTACCCGTGATGTATTCAATATGCCAAACACAGTAACAAGTCTCAAACTGGAGACGTTACTGGGCCCACTCGAGCAAATCAATGAACAACAGGAGGACAGAGTGGTTGTAATTTTAAATACAGTGCACTCATTCCTTCTCTAATATCTATGTCATACCTACAGGGAATTCAAAAGTAGACTGTACACTTATTCTTCCCTTTTTTTCTTTTTTTCTTTTTTGGGGGGCATGCCAGCATTTTCCTGTCTCTGTGTTCAGTTATCACTCCTGACGGGGCTCAGAGAATCATACATGATTCCAGAAGATCAAACTTAGCCGATTGTATGCAATTAGCTATTGATATTTCATAGGTATAAATAGTGATAATGAATCTAAATTATCAACACTACATTTCTTAGAGAGACAAAATAATAAAAATTGATATTCAGATAAGGACTTTTCCACAGATAATAATGTCAATAATGGCAGAAGAATAATAGGTTGACTAAATTTTTTTCCTTATAAAAGAACAATTGGTAGAAATGTGGGCAATAGTATAAACTAATCCTTAGTAATATCATAAAAACTGAAATTCTACCAAATATCCAATATTTCCAGGAATAAATAAATAATTCCCTCAATACGACTTTATTATCAATTCAAAAATTCTGTTTTTCAATCAGTCATGTATACACATATGTCGTGTAAGTAAGATCATGATGCACCTCAGGTAGGAAACTAAGTAGAAAGAGCTAAAATAAGGACGACCTCACAGTGCAAGTAAATGTAAAATATTTTAGTGAAATTATGTGTATCAATACATTTAGAGAAAAGTTATTCATATTCAATGGACTACAAAAGTTTTAAAAACAAAAGACAAACAAAAACTGTTGCAAGTTATTTCCCAACATCACTATACAATGCCAGAGTTTTTGACTCATGTTAGGAAGAGCCAATAAAATAATTTTAAGTGTTGGTTTTTCAATCTATTGTAATTTTTATACACATGGAGTTATAAAAATTTGGTTATCACAAACACAAAAAGACAAAATATGCAAAAAAATTTAACTGTGTAATCATCACCACTTCATATTCTGCTGTTTTATTTTTCCAGTCCAAAAGTTAGTTTATAACCTTTCGTTGCATAACTTTCACATGTTATAATTCTTTTCGACAGAGAATTTAAGAGGTAAAATGAGAAGCAATGTAGTTGCTAGTGACATATGGACGCACATTTGTGTTCTGTGCTGCGACTCTAGAATTCTCAGTAAATATGAACTGTCATTATATTTTCAAAAATCCCCTTGTGCAGTACGCTTAGAGCACTGTATTACTAGTTTTTCACTCAGTTCAGTCAAGAACCAAAGACAAAAGGAGGGCGAACTGATCAGGTAAAGCTGACCTGATCAAGTCATGGGATATGTAAGAAAAAGTAGGATAGAAAACTAGGTAAGTCATCCTCTTTCTGAATTGACTAAATTGTATGGCTATCTGCCACTGGTACATTAATGTGTAAAAAAATACCTTCTGATTATGGATACAATAAAAAACTATTCTGTAGGCTTCAGGCTAAATGTGATTTTGTTCACTGAAGACCATAGAGACAAAGTTGTGCAGAGCTTTTAGTGAGAGATAAAATGTGCAGAAATGGTGGAAACTAAAAGACAAGGAAAATATTCATAAATCTTTCAAAACGAATATTTGAGGTTCTAAAGAGGTAAATTTTTACAAATTGATAAAGCGAGATGTATCATCTGAAATGTTACAATGAAAACTTGGGAGATTGTAAGTGTGACACTCTTTTGTTTTGATTTCTGGCACACCCACCAAATACAGGAGCATAGGAAATACTCCCCTGTCCCAGATTAGGGGGCTTCTCCTGGTTGGTGTTTTGGGGTTGCTGAGAATGATGCTCAGCCCATTTGGTTCTGGGAATCAAACCCAGGTCTCCAGCACGTAAAGTCTTCATTCTACTTTATTGAGCGACCTTGCCAGACCCCACAACACTTTTTTTTTAATAATTTATTTTTTAAATTTTTTTTTTTCTTTTTGGGTCACACCCAGCGATGCACAGATGTTACTCCTGGCTCTGCACTCAGGAGTTGCTACTGGCGGTGCTCAGGGGACCATATGGGATGCTGGAAATTGAACCCCGGTCGGCCGCATGCAAGGCAAACGCCCTGCCCGCTGTGCTATCTCTCCAGCCCCACAACACTCTTTTAATACAATTTTTTTTGTTTGTTTTATTAGTGAAACACCATGAAGTACACTTGTAGACTTACAAACTTCCATGCTTCGGTTTCAGTTATACAATGATCGAGTACTCATCCCTCTACCAGTGCCCATTCTCCACCACCAATGATCCCAGTAGCCTTCCAACCCCCTTGCCCCATAAGCCCCCACCCCACCCCGCCTTTGTGGCAGGCATTCCCTTTTGCTCTCTGTTTCTTTTAATACAATTTAAAGCAAGTCATGACTCATATGATAATATAATCTGTGCAAAGGATAAGCACAATGTGCCAAGAGTTGCAGTTGATAACAATGAAAAAAATTAAGATTTTTGTCCTGCAAATATGTCAGGAAATTTTCTAAAATTGGTAATGCTACTTGTTTTCATAGTTCCTAGTGCTACTCAGACTCCAGTATTTTTTAATATGCTTCATGGTAAACATTGTTACACTGGAAAGAACCATTGAGTGCATTATGAATACTAGTAGTAATGAGACATTATAATGCAAAGTAATGCTTGTTAATTACAACTATGGAACAAAGTTGAGGGCTTACAAAATTTTTAAAGAGGAAACTGATGCCCAAGGCAATGCAATTTCCCTACAGAATTCATGTAAAAGTGTAAATCAAAGTGTTGACTAGATATAGAACTAATGGTGGACCTAGCAAAAACTACATAGAACAGAAGACCTAGAAAAGTACTGAAGACTCTGTTTGTTTTTCTTTCTGAACTTCCTTTGTGAATGAAGTGAGTAAACGTTGACATGAAGACACATATTGCCCTAGGTAGTCATTCCCAGTGACCTAATATCTATATTGCAGTATTGGAAGTATGTATAAAAAAACATTTTAGACCCAACTGATACCAGTTCTATAATGAGTAGATTAAAGCCTGTTGGATATATTATCAATAGGTGCCTGTCCTTGGAAGAGCCGTGCAGTTAGAACTGGGATCTTAAATTATGCTACATAAAACAGCCGGGATAGGTTTAAAAATAGAAATTTCAAATGCGCTAGATGAATCTGAAGACAAGGCACTGTGGCAGAATAAGAAAGTAAACACATCTTATATGATTGGTCCTGATTATGGCATATCAAATAAGGAAATTACTGACAATGGTGCAGAATCTTTAGTATAGAAGATAAATTTTTGTAAGTCTATATTTTTACAACTCTAGTAAATTTCTAACAATTAATATTTATACTACAATCACAAATTATTAACAACTAATGTGCTAATTTTGTTTTCAGATGGGAAAATATTTGCTAAAATGCCAGGAAGAAATAGTGTGCTTCAATTTGAACATTCAGTTTTAATATATCTTCATGAGTATTCCATGCATGTAAATCTTGCACCGAGGATAGTTTACTAATACAAACTTTTAAAATACCTACACCCTGGGCTGGAGCAATAATACAGTGGGTAGGGCGTTTGCCTTGCACACGGCTGACCTGGGTTTGATTCCCAGCATCCCATATGGTACCCCGAACATGCCAGGAGCAATTCCTGAGTGCACAGCCAGAAGTATCTCCTAAGCATGGCTGCATGTGACCCAAAAAGAAAAAAGAAAAAAAATTTACACCAAAAAAAATTCATTTAATGGATTCAACCTATTTTTGACAAGAAATTGATATAAATCTGTAATAATTATGCAACTAAATCAGGTGGACGTGAAAACATAAATGACCCATATATGAAAAAACAGTGAGTCTTTAGTAGCATTCACTAGTCTTTAGCCACTGTCACTGTCACTGTCCTCCAGTTGTTCATCAGTTTGCTCGAGTGGGCCCAGTAACATTGTGAGACTTGATACTGTGTTTGGCATATCGAATATGTCACGGGTAGGTTGCCAGGCTTTGATACTCTTGGTTGCTTCCCAGGCTCTCCGAGAGGGGTGGAGGAATCAAACTCGGGTTGCCATGTCGGTCGCATGCAAGGCAAACACCCTACCCACTGTGCTTATCACTCCAGCTCCCTAGTATGAAAGGAGAGAAGGTTGGTATTTAGTCATTACTCTTGGAATGTCTTTCACTTTAAGATATATAAGAGCACATATCTAAGAGTAAGGTCAAATGACCCCTGACAAATCAACTCTGGCAAAACTGAAAATGATTTATCACTGGGATATGACCCTCAAAACTTGGTGCAAAAGTACCTAAACAGAGGAAAATGTTAGTTATGAGAGACATAAATAAAATACATAGAGAATACAACTAGAAAGAAAACGTATATCATTACCGTATTTTAGACAATCTTAAAAATTATCACTGCATGATAAATTATTATATTCTTAATTTACTAAATGAGTGATGAATATCAGATTTTTCAGTCTTTCCAAAAAAAATGCTTTGAAATAACATTTAGTTCAGTCCTCTCCTTTACTAACTTAGGTCTTGTGGAATTACTTTAAAAAGGCTTAGAGCAGCCAAGTTCTGGCTTTTCCCTGATATATTTTTATTCTTGATACAGTGCTTTTTTTTAATACTACATATAATTTCTCTTTATACTAAAGTTGTGTTAAAATTTAGGAATAAAATTGGTACAAGTTTAAAAAGTCTATGGAGTATACAAATAATAATACATTGCTTAAAGATTAAATTGCATATGTGGTAAAGAGTTAATATTTTAGACCATAATAAATGCCAAGTTCCATAAATCATATTTATATTTTGCAGTAAAATAATACTACCTGTATTAGTCTTGGAACATTACATTGTGAATAGGACAATGTCTTTCTCAAAGCTGTCACCGAAGTTTTACTTCTAGTGTTTTCTCATCCTTACCTCCTCAGTACTCTTGTCTCTCTATAGATTAACTGCAGACATTGATAGTCCTAAATGAGTCAATGAGATGCTTTAAACCAATAAGATGATTTATGATGCCACTAATGCGCATTGAATTACTTAATTGTCACATTGAGTATCAAGAAATTGTCTGGGCCCACGAGGTGGCTCCGGAACTTATGGCATTTGCCTTGCATGGACAAGGCTATGATTTTGATCTCCAGTGCCACCTATATGCAAGAGTAGTCCACAGTGGGTCGGCTCTCTAGGATTGCCGATGTTACAACTAGCTGTGTGAAAGCACTGCCACCACAAAGTGTGTATCTCCCCAAGAAACAGCAGGCCCACGTGAGGGTAACACAAGCAAGTCTGTGTGACTTCTAATCACTGAAACCACAAACAGAAGCAAAAGGGAACGAAGGGAATAGGAAAAGCAGGAAAACAGGGAAGGGGATATGGTGAATACACCCAACTCTGATTTCTTGTCCATCCCTGGCTACACCTGTATATAACCCTGGAGGTTCATGAGTGTTGCACTTCTGGAACATTGCCAAATACAGTACATGCCAAATACAGTACAGTACAGTACAGTACAGTCAATATGCCGAACACAGTAACAAGAAGTCACACAATGGAGACGTTACTGGGCCCGCTCGAGCAAATCAATGAACAACGGGAGGACAGGACAGTACAGTACAATAGTACTCAGAGGTTACTCATAGTGGTGCTCAAAGGAAAATATAGAGTACTGGGGGTTGAACCATGGCCAGCATCATGCAAAGCAAGTTAACACTTGTATGCAAAGCAAGTTATCACTAATACAATCTCTCTAGTCTCTTCTTGTCTGGGGAGTTTAAAGAATAGTCATAAAAACTGTCACTATCTTATTTCTTTACTACAAGCATTAATATTTTTTAACTATTGTTACTTCAAATACAATGAAATATAGTTCAATTTAAAAAAATAGGTGAATAGTGCACAAATATTTGTAATTTTTCAAACCATTGATAGTAAATAAAATACATCTCTATCGTTCTAATTTTTATTTTTTTCAGTTTTTTATTGAATCACTGTGAGATACACAGTTACAAAGCTGTTCATGATCAGGTTTTAGTCATATGATGTTGCAACGCCCATCTCTCTACCAGTGCACATTTTCCACCATCACTATTCTCAGTTTCCTCCCCGCTATCCCCCAACCCCCGGTGTGTCTCTATGGCTCTCTCTCTCTCTCTCCCTCCTCTCTCTCTCTCTCTCTCATTTGTAATCCAGAGAGATTATCATGTTGGTTCTTTTGCCTATTTTTCAGCACACAGTGATCATTTCTAATTACCTTTGTCATGGAGTTTCCTTCTCTATTTCAATTGCCTTCTTCCCCAGCACTTGAGAGGAAGGCTTTCAACCATGGGCCAAACTCTTGCCCTTATTTCTACTGCTCTTGGGTATTAGTCTCATATCATGCTTTTGTTCTAATTTTTTATATATTACCTACAAGAAACTCCTAAAAAGACAAGAAGGTTAACACTGTAGCACTGTCCTCCCATTGTTCATTGATTTGCTCAAGTAACGTCTCCATTTTGAGACTCTTTGTTACTGTGTTTGGCATATCGAATACATCACGGGGAGCTTGCCATGCGGGCGAGATACTCTCGGCAGCTTGCATGCTCTCGGCAGCTTGCTGGGCTCTCCGAGAGGGCTGGAGGAATCGAACTCGGCTCGGCCGGGCTGGCTGCATGAAAGGCAAACACCCTACCTATTGTGCTATCACTCCAGCCCTAAGAAGGTTAACAGTAAACTTTATTTATTTACTTGGTTTTGGTCCACATCTAGCAGTGTTAAGGGCTTACTACTGGGTCTGAACTCAGGTATCACTTCTGGGGGAGCTTAGGGGACCATATGGGATGCTGGGAATTGACCTCAAATTGGCCCCATGCAAGGAATGTGTCCTCCCTGTTGTACTGTATCTTCAGTCCTTACCATCTTAAGTTTTAGAGTAGCTTGCCAGTGAATATTTAGATATTTGCCATATCCAAATATTCACGGTTACAGTCACGGTCCTCCCGTTGTTCATTGATTTCCTCGAGCGGGCCCAGTAATGTCTCCATTGGAGACTTTGTTGTTACTGTGTTTGGCATATTGAATACGTAGCAGGGAGCTTGCCAGGCTTTGCTGTGCAGGCTAGATACTCTTGGTAGCTTAACAGGCTTTCCGAGAGGGTTGGAGGAATTGAACTAGGGCTGGACGTATTGGCTGTGTGCAAGGCAAACGCCCTACCCGCTATGCTATTGCTCCAGCCCATAATATATATATAGATATAGATAGATAGATAGATATTTTTTTTTCTTCTCACTATCAACTATCCCCTATAGTTAAATCTCCTATATTTAGTTTGGGTTCATAGAATAAAGATAACTAAACCATTTCAGTTCTACCAACTTATATTCCCCTGTTTATTTCTATCAAACTCAAGTAAACCAGAATTTGACAAATATTTTTTTCTCACATCACTGTTTTTCTAATCTCCTAGTCACATTATAAGAAAGAGTAATACTTCATAGATATGAAAAAATGCGAGTGCATGGTGTACGGTATCACCAGCAGATCAACCTGTATCCGCAGGGTGAGTGTATCAGCAGTCTGATGGTACCCTCAGGCTTCCTGATATCCCCCAAATTGCTGCTGTGCCTCTGCCTGTACCCCAAAAACGTGTGACCAAATTTTCTGAGAAAATATTGGACAAAAGATATGTATGTGAGAGCTACATTCACTAACCACCTCTGGCTCAGCTATACAAGCTTGTAGGATAACACTGTTCTGTCCTTCCTGCATATCCTCAGGAATAGTTGATAGTTGATGGTTTATTGATAGTTTATTGGGCTGAGGAAAAGAGAAAAACACCTTAAGGAGGTATTTGCCTGGGGCAGTCAGGAAGGGCTTTAGAATACCTTTTAGCTGGGCCCTCAGTAAGGGCTTTCTTATGTTTGGCTACCTGACTGGGTGCAGGGTCAGCCAGACTGCAAGGGAGTTGGAGAGACTAGGGAGCTGGAGAGAGAGAGAGAGAGAGAGAGAGAGAGAGAGAGAGAGAGAGAGAGAGAGAGAGAGAGAGAGAGCAGGGCTTCAAGATGGACCACAGAGAGACTAGCAAGGGGAACATGTGCTTGAGGGAACCTAGGCCCTCCATAACATAAATTTCTTCTCTGGGATAAACTTCCTTGTAATAAACTGCTACTAAGATCAACCAGCCTGGTCCTGGTCTCTTCCTTCGCCTGCCCTTGGCCAACGGCCGTCCTGATCCAAGCCATACATAGCGGCTCTAGGGCACTGAACACAGGCAGTGAGATAGAGCTGTCCAGAGCTGTCCGGAGAGCCCGCGAACACGCAACCTTCTGCATGCATAGTTTTTTTTTACACCAGCTCATTTAGTAGCCTTGCTTCAGAGACCAATTAATAATTCTTGAAAGAGATCAAAATCTAACAGTTAATATTGAACCTAAGCAAGCCTGAACAGACTAGGGTAAATCAGGAAAGGAGCAGATCAACGTGGTGCCTACCTAAGTAGAGCTCTTGGAGCCACTTGTGCTCACAATCCAAAAATCATCGTCCTACTCCCAGTTGAAATTCACTGTCACAGGACAGACCTCATCAAGATATTTACCTACTGAATATTTGGAGCGATAGCACAGCGGTAGGGCGTTTGCCTTGCACGCAGCCAACATGGCTGACCCAAGTTCGATTCCTCCGCCCCTCTCGGAGAGCCCGGCAAGCTACCGAGAGTCTCTCGCCCACACGGCAGAGCCTGGCAAGCTCCCTGCTACGTATTCGATATGCCAAACACAGTAACAACAAAGTCTCCAATGGAGACATTACTGGGCCCGCTCGAGGAAATCAATGAACAACGGGAGGACCGTGACAGTAACCGTGAATATTTGGATATGTGGGATTTCTGACAAATCTCCAGACTTCCTTGGGGTCAGGATGGAATACCCCCTCCCCACCACTTTATATTTCTGGAAGTCAAGACATATATATATATATATATATATATATATATATATATATATATCCCAAAGCTGTGTCTTCCCCCACAGTTTAGTCATACCTTCACGATAAAAATACTGAATTACCTTAACAAATACAATGACAACTTTGTACCTGCTTTGCAAATAATCATGCACAAAAGGGGAGAGAGAAAAAGAGAAAATAGCAATGTTCCTGCCATTGGGGCAGGCTGGGGGTGTGGGAGTGGTAGAGGACAGTGGGAGGTAAACAGGGACACCAGTGGTAGGAAATGTATACAGGTGGAGGGATGGGTGTTGGATCATTGTATGACTGGAACGCAATCATGAACAGCTTTGTAATGGACTATCACAGATATTCAAGAAAACAAAAATTTTAGAAAGAAAAAAAAACATAAGTACATGATCCTCACTCTTCTGCTCTGAGATGGGATCAAACAATATAAATTTCTGACAAGTCAGTTAAAAACTTCCATTCACTCTCAATCTTGTTTTTTTAAGAATATACCTCTAATTTGCACAAATTATGAAAGATCTTTATTTATACTTGAATACATTTCTCTGCGCTACTTTATATTTTTACCACGGTAAATCTGCTAAGGTAGTAAGTATAGTTTGCATGACTTTACTTGGAGTTAGCAAGGTACATGTTGATCTCTCTCTCAAGCCTACTTACAGCATTTAATATTTTTCCTGAGATACTATAATGTATAGTATCTTTGAGGTGACTTCCCATTATGAAAAAAACTCCTACATTTTTTTTATTTCTCATCAAGATTCATGTAATTTCACCGCCTCCACTGAGCCTCCCTTGTTAATAAATAAAGTGTGGATTTCTTTTCAGTCACAACTGCACTCCCCTTGATAAAACATAAAGGTAAATGCAAACACAAGCCTCTTTTTGCATCAGTACAAGTAGAACAATGCTTCATTCCATTTTTTTTTCGTTTTCTTCATATAATACTAGAGAGGAGAGAGAGAGACATCATCTGTGATTTTCTAATAAGCTGCTCTGACAGTATGAATAGCCAATAAATACCACTAAATATCTTTTATGATAATAAAATAGCAAGTAATATTTCAAAATATAAAATGACACTGCCAAGTCAAATATGCCTGACTCTAATTCATACCAAGCATTTTTATATGTCTGAAATAAGAGTATCTGAACAAAATCTTTAACTTTCAGGAAATTCATTTATCTCTTACAGTTGGTTTCCATAGAAGAGGCAATTCGTTGCCAAAGTTTCTGCAGCTGCTATGGCTGCCATACTATTTTTACTTTCGAGATAAAGAATTTCAGCCTTCAGGGCAGTCAAACTATCACCTCCGATGAATGCTAATCTCACTTCATTATCCTTTTATATGAAAGGTCACAGCTATTTTTTTAATGTCCCCTACTGCTATAGGCACATTTTCTTATATTTAATGTGACAGAATATAACAAATACATGACTATTTAGGAACTCTATAGAACCTATCCTCAAACAAGGATCATTTACTGTCTTCATTATAAAGGGATGGTATAGTATGTGTTCATGAGTCATAAATAGCTTGCGTTTCACTTTGTTCTGCAATATTTCCTACCAGGCTTTATTCCCCAGGACATAGAGTTGGAAGGGAAGATCTAGATCTATTGAAAATAGAAAGTATTGGTGATACAGATTATAGATTTTCAAAGAAGGAAGCATATACTGGTGTTTTGGGAATATGGAACCATGATCCACGGTCCTCCCATTGTTCATCGATTTTCTCGAGCGGGCCCAGTAACGTCTCCATTGTGAGACTTGTTGTTACTGTGTCTGGCATATCGAATACATCACGGGGAGCTTGCCAGGCTCTGCCATGCGGGGGAGATTCTCTCGGTAGCTTGCCGGGCTCTCCGAGAGGGGCGGAGGAATCGAACTCGGGTCGGCCATGTTGGCTGCGTGCAAGGCAAACGCCCTACCGCTGTGCTATTGCTCCAGCCCTTTGGAAACATATTAAATAATAATCGAAAAGTTCTTTTTCTTCTTTTTTTCCTTTGTTTTGGTGGTAACACTTGGTAGTTCTGGGTTTGCTTCTGGCTCAGGATTCAGGATTCACACCTGGCAGAACTCAGGGTAAAATATGTCGTGCCAGAATCAAATACGTGCCAGCCACATGCAAGGCAAGCAACTTAGTCTTGTACTATATCTCTCTCCAGTATATGCTATATTCTGGTTGCCTGGCCAGTAGTAATTGTGCAGAGTCAGAAGCACTGTTCTTCATGAAGAAATGAAGTATATAGTAGAATTTGTGCCATAAATTCAGAATATAATAAAGATGACTCTATTCAATATGCATTAATTTAAATGATTCATCTGTATTTAACTTTTTTATAATTCCAGCAGAGATATGGAACATTGCTATCTATTTGAAGCAGGATAAAAATGAATTATTAGGTAGCATAAAATGACTTGACATAACCATGTTGCTGGACCCTGTGTCAGGCTGTTTTATTCTGGGTCACCCCAGAGGGGGGCAGGTGAGGCCCTTTTTCTCCCAAGAGACCAAGCTCTGGAAGCCAAAAACCTTTCGGAACTCAACTGCCATCATGCTCAAGGCCACTTCCTACACACTCTGGCCGAGCCTCATGCACAAGTGAACAGTTTCCTGAACATCTCCTACCTCACACCACTCATATTCCAAGAGTAGTGGACCATGTTTGATGGGGTTTAAATAGAAGGAAACCGGTCTTAGAGGGAAATATATTTTTACATATATACACAAACAAACATATATATAAATGTGTATATATATGTGTGTGTGTATATATATATATATATACATATATACAAGGCTCCACCTTTAACATGTTTGTGATCTGTTATAGAATGATTCAATGGCCCCTGGGTGAAATATAACAATCTTCACATACTTTCCTCTAAGGAAACTTTTTGGGAGCCTTTTTAGCAGTTTTTACAACAAGCGGTAGAAAAGAAATTATTTCAGTTCAGCTGTAGAGCAGGGGTTGGGACTTGGGATGAAAACATCTGAAATACGGTAGTGAAAAGGTGTAATGGTGGTGGGATTGGTGGTTGAATATTAAATGTAATCAAACATTGTGAACTACCTTATATAATTAATTAATTAATTAAAATGAGTTATTAGCAGGCTATAATTTCCTGAAGATCATGCATATAGAAAGTATTGGATATAGAACTTAGACCCAGGCAAGTGGGTTGCTAATCTCTTATTACTGACCATTATAATATTTAGGACAAATCAAGATGCTGTGCTTTGATACTCAGAACTTGGTTAGTTCTGTTAGCTCATTTATTTATAACAATGTGAAAATACAGGCAAGTTTAAGAGTGAGACAGATAACTTAGACCTTAAGGAGTTAGTCTTGTGTATAGCTGTCTCTGGTCGAATCCCTGACACTACATATGCTAGACTGAGCAGAGTCAGCAACAAGACCTGAGTGTATTCAGGTATGTCCACCAACGGTCCTTCTGTATCACATAAAATAAGAAAAATACAAATGAATTTTATGTTAAATTAATTTGTTCATGGTTAATTATCTATGCTTATACCTTCATAAAAGCATGCATCTTGGTGCCAGAGAAACAGTACAGCAGTCAGGGTGCTTGCTTTGCATGAGGCTGACATAGATTTGATACTCAGCACCCCACATTATACCCTGAGCACTGTGAGGAGTGATATTGAATACAGAGCCAGGAACAAATAACAAGGTATGACCCTGACAAAAAACAAACAAAAAACCCAAAAAACATGATATGTCTTTTGGGAAGAGTTGATAGCACAGCGGGTAGGGCGTTTGCCTAACAAGCGGCCAACATGGCTGACCCGAGTTCGATTCCTCTGCCCCTCTCGGAGAGCCCGGCAAGCTACCGAGAGTATTCGATATGCCAGACACAGTAACAACAAAGTCTCCAATGGAGACGTTACTGGGCCCGCTCGAGCAAATCGAAGAGTTGATATTTTCTAGAAATTACTTTTTTTCTGGTGGTGGGTACAGATGGAGAGAGGTTTGGAGTCACACGCAGTGATGGTTTCAGGCTTAGATGCATGCCAGTTATACATTAAGCTATGTACCATTGCTCCAGGCCTATAAATTTCCCTTTTTGGACCCTCTCACAGAGATCTCCTTGTGTGTTTGTTTTTGTATATTTTAATTATAGATTATAATTTTTTACTAGAGCGGGCCCAGTAACGTCTCCATTGGAGACTTTGTTGTTACTGTGTCTGGCATATCAAATACTCTCTGTAGCTTGCCAGGCTCTCTGAGAGGGGCGGAGGAATCGAACTCGGGTCGGCCATGTTGGCCGCTTGTAAGGCGAACGCCCTACCCGCTGTGCTCTCGCTCCAGGGCTGGAGCAATAATTTTTTACTAATATTAGAAATCTCAGGCATTCTCTTAGTAATAGGTATGACTCCACTAAGATTGTTATTAGATAGATCCTCTTGTTTATAAATGGAATATCCCAGAAAGAATAATCCATACATATTTTTAAATGCTTTTAAAGGAAAGGATTGGCCCAGAAAATATGAAAGGTTTGGTTAAAACACCACCCATAATAGACTGATAATGAATTCATGAAAGAGGAACATGAAGTTTACAATCATGTACTAAAAACATATTTTATACTCTTAAAATTGGACATGCCAAAGATATGAATTTATAATGGGAATTTAATTAGTTAAAACAATTATAATTGATTCCAGGAATTGCCAAAAGGGGCAGAGAAAGCCAGGGGAACTTTATAGGCATAACTCTGGAAGTGTGGGGTAAAATGACAGAGTTGTTGAATAAACCTATTGTAGAATAAGCAGCACAGAGTATTACTTGCATGGACAATGAGAATTAGTTTGATAAGCTTAGATCACAGAACGATTTTCTAATCTTACTATATTAACATTGTATTATCTTTCAATTCTCTGTTCTTGCTTAACCCAACATCAGTGTTCCCCTAAGAGTTTTTTTCAAAATAAGCATTTGTTATGATCACAATAACCTTAGGTACTATATGAGATTTGGTGGACTATTGTGTAGAGGATGGAAATATTGTGTTTATTGTGTGTCAACAGGTAAGACCAACATGAAAGTTTAAATAATATATAAAATACTGGCCAGTTCTACAGAAACTGATTATATTACTGAAGAATAACTTAGATTATATGATTGAAAGTGAAAAAAATATAAAACATATTTTTATATTAAAGCAGGCATAGTCAGCTGTATCAGAACATTACATTACTTCCAGTGTCTTCTCTGAATAAACATTTCTATTTTTCTCTCTCACTATATGTTCAATATGTTCAATATCACTGCATACTACCTTAGTTTGCACTTTTTCAGTGATGATAAAGATGACTTTAGAAACGCTGAAATACATGTATAAAATAATATTTTCCTAGCAGCTGAGAGCAAAAACATGTTTGTGGAGAAAGTAGAAAATGAAGGTTTGTTGTTCATCTGAAGAAATTTCTCTTATATCAAATATAGTCTTTCATGTCTACTTGGAAATCTCCACTTTCATTGGGTTGGTCTTCCAGAAGAGCCTACAATTACTATTTATTTCATTGCAGCACTGCACTGTCCTCCCGTTGTTCATCGATTTGCTCGAGCGGGCCCAGTAACGTCTCCATTGTGAGACTTTGTTGTTACTGTGTCTGGCATATCGAATACTCTCGGTAGCTTGCTGGGCTCTCCGAGAGGGGCAGAGGAATAGAACTTGGGTCAGCCATGTTGGCTGCGTGCAAGGAAAACGCCCTACTGCTGTGCTATCGCTCCAGCCCTATTTATTTACTTATTTTTATTGAATCACAGTGAGATACAGTTACAAAGCTGTTCATGGTTTCAGTCACATAATGCTCCAACACCCAATCCTCCACCTACATTTTCTACCACCAATGTCTCCAGTTCCCTCCTGCCATCCCTGACCCCAGCCGGCCTCTGTGCTCCATGACTGGAACTTTTCTTCGCTCCCTTTCTGTCTCTGTCTTGTCTGTCTCAGTCTCTGTCTCTGTCTCTGTCTCTCTCTCACTCTCCCCTGTCTTTGGGCATTATCATTTGCAATGCAGTTACTGAGAGGTTATCAGGGTTATTCCTTTACATGCTACCATGCAGGTTCTGCCCAGAGTGACCATTATCAACTATAGTTGTCATAGTGGTTCCTTCTCTATCCAACTGCCTTCTCCCCCAGCAACTGAGGCAGGCTTCCAACCATGGGTCAGTTCTCCCGGCCTTTATTTATACTGTTCTTGGTTATTAGTCTCATACTATATATTTTTATATCCCACAAATGAGTGTAATTATTTATGTCTTCCCTCTCCTTCTAACTCATTTCAGTCTGATTGCTCCAGTCTTTTTTGGAAGACAGTATGGGCATTCCTTAAAATACTAGAAATTTAGCTTTCAAGTTTGATCCTTTACCTACCATTAGCACACATCTTTGCTAGAGTGTCCACTTCCAACTATAATTGTCACAGTGGTATTTTCTGTATTCCAACTGACTTCCCCCTCCAGCACTTAAGGTAGGCTTTCAACCTTGGACCAATCCTCCTGGTCCATGTTTCTACTATCTTTGGGTATTAGTCTAACACCATTTTTGTTGTTGTTGTTGTTTTTATATTGTACAAATAAGTGCAATAATTCTATGTTGGTACCTCTCCTGAGTCATTTGAATCTGGAAACAATCAAAGTGGCTAAGAACAGACAACTGGATAATGAAACTATGCTAAATATGCCATCTATCAATGGAATACTATGCTGCCATCAATGAAAAATGAAGTCATGAAATTCACATATAAATGGATGGACATGAAGAGTACAATTGTTTTTAAGCCAGTCTCTGACTTATTATCTCTCTTAACTTTTTATGTGCCATGTTATAGGATCAACAGTTTCAAATTATTTTTAATCTGAGTCTTTCAGTGACCTACTTTATTCCATTGCTTCAAAAATATTGGTTCATATAGTTCATATTAAGTAAATTATTTTTTTAATTCCCTTTCACCATAGTCACAAATGTTTTTCTTAACTGGTCTGAGGCATTAGTGGGGCAATTATTTTGCATTTGTTAGTCAATACTGTATTGTCAGATTTAAACAAAATGGATTCTGAAAAAAATATCTTCAGGGAAAGAAAATAATTTATGTATTAAATTTGAATGCATTAAAATTTTGAACGGCATCTAAATCATCTGTTTAAAAATAAAAAGTCATAGTCAGTTAAGGCATTAGTTCTGAAAGCCATTCATGACTCAGAATACCTGAGGAGTTCCACAAAATTATACGTGCTTGGACCCTAGAGACAATGGACTAGAGACAATGAATTGTAAAGTCAGTAGTCATAATAGATCTTTCTTTTTCAAACCACAGATGTAATTCTAAAACTTGATCATGTGTATCTACCACTATCTAATACAATTCTTTGATTTGTGTAGAGAATATCTGTATTCTACAGTTCAAATAAATGGATTGGGAAAAGGCAAAAGTCTAAACTTGGGTTACTATGAACGATTAATTTCTTTGTTTTTTGGAGACCATATCCAGTGGTGTTCAGATCTTATTCCTCACTCTGCCCTCAGGGATCACTCCTGAGAGGTTTTGCAAAACCTTATCTGGTGCTGGGAATTGAAGTATACTACTAGAACAGGATTTGCAAATATATGGGAGTCATCATGGTTATTTTTGACTGTTTTTAAAAACACCAGGCAGTGAGCAGCAGAAAGTGGAGGAATGCCTTTCACGGGCGTAGAATGTAATTTTTTTTTCTTTTTGAGGACCACACCTAGCAATGCTCAAGGGTTAGTCATTTACTCCTGGCTTTGCACTCGGTAATTACTCCTGGCAATGCTCAGGGGACCATAAAGGATGCCAGGGATTGAACCCAGGTCAGCTATGTGAAGGCAAATGTCTTACCTGTTGTGCTATTAGTCCAACCCCAGTTTAGAATGCAATTTTAAAACATCCCAAGACAAGGTCTCCAAGTAAGTAAACCTTTCTTGGAAGGGCTGTTTCCTGCTGGAATTTTGTTCTCCATTTTGAAGCAAAGCCTTCTTTTGTACTACACAATTCATAAAATGATACAGAGAAGAAATAGTCCTAAGACTTTAAAGACACTATAGAGACACTGACACTGATATCACTGGACTTGGATCAGGAACACTGAATACCCAGAAGATTGTTATTAAAATTTTGTATATACAGTGCCTAAATAAAATAAGTAGTGCAATTAAAGATATCCTGAAAAACAAAATGAAAGCATTAGCAGACAAACAAAACTAGTGGAAGACCTAGCCCTAACCAGAATGGCAAACAGTGACAAGTTCCAAGTTTATTAGGAAAAAATAGTATGCCAGCAATGTTATTACTTATTACTAAATAAAAATTGCGTAGTTCAACAATATAAGGGTGAGTTAGATGAGTGTGGGCACATAGGACACATGCATTTGGTGGCCAATAACCACTTCCCCACACTGGCCGACAGTGATGGATGGATGAAGGATGGGGGGATTGAGGGGGGGAATGGAGGAACAGGGCTCCAGGCTGGTTGGTAATCAGTGAACATTTCATTCTTATCCCCATGGTTACAGCTTCATTCTCCTACAACATTGTGTTTCTTCTCCCTTTTAAAGAGTAGTTATCTCTCCTCCAGCATTGTTATTTTCTTCTGCCTCATAGTGTAATAATTTCTCCCTTCTCCCTCTTTACAGCAGCGTTATATAAAAATCATAAATGGTGGCGTACACATAGGTGGGGTTTAACATTGTCATAACAACAAACAGAGGTAAAACCCCTCCTTCAGGACATGTTCTAGGAGATTAACTCAAGAACAAAATTTCATTAGTGGATCCTGCACTCTAGATTACTAGGAGATCCATTCAAGGGAGGGATTCCATCTAGGCTGTGTTGCTTTCTCCTTTCCTCAGCTAGTAATCCACTTAAACAATCACATTGAATACTAATATTTCTAGTCATTTTGTATGAACACAGTAAGAGATATTAAAGAGTATTTCTTCCTAGGGACATCTCGCTATATATTCCAGACCACAGTCCTCAGGCCAGGTTAGTCTCTCCTAACCCCAGCAAAGTTGTTTTCCAGTTATTTCTTTTTGGGTCATGACAGAGTTTTCCCCATGACCATGCTTTTTAACTTATTATATATCTTATGGCTCTTGACTTGGCTTGTCCCTTTTTGATGCCAGGGTAACTTTTTTCTTGTCCTACGTCCATTCACATCCTTCGCTGGGACCCTTCTTTTGGGTGTGTTAGGAAGTAAGGGCAACTGAGGCTTAATTCGGGTAAATATGATGCATACCCAGGAGTAAATACTATTCAGAGTCAATTAACTACCATGTTATAAAAGCATATAGCATCAGCTGTCTTCCTGTGTCTACACAAAAGGAACATTGCTAAACCATGCAAATGACATAAAGGAAAGAGAAATGCAATATAGGATTATTAGAGTCTGATAGAATTTGGTGTGCCCAGGAGAAATGGCATGGGAGTAACTCGTTAAACCTAAACTCCTTCCTGCAGGAGCAAGGACAAACCAATGTTATCCAACAGGGGGGTGTGTTTTCAAATGTATTTAATAGAACAAAGTTCATCCGTTACTAAATAGATCCATTAACGTTCGGTATTAAGAACATTATACGTTTAAATAAGTTACCTAAATATTAGCACTCATACTAGATAAACACTATATAAAATCAGAATTTTCCTCACTCAGTGAGCATTCATTCACATCATTCAGAGAAACAAAATTGCTCAACAGGAAAGAATCAAATAAAAACTTGATGAAATAGAGCTTAAAAGAATCATGTAGAGTAGTAATGACTAGGAAATGTGGGTGAATTTCTTTGCTTCTCTGAGTGTTGTCAGGGGTAGAAAGAAAAAAAACAGTTACTTTAGTACTTGTCATTAAGCACTATATACAGTAGTTAAGTATTAATAAATAAGTAGTTAACATTTATGCAATGATTCATTTCTGTTAAAATATGCATCAGCTTCTCGTTTATTATTTATCATTGCCTTCACAACAGAAACTAAGACTGAGTGGCCAGAATTGCCATTGTTTTTTAAATATTACTTTGATTTTTACTACACAGTTCATAAATATACAATTATTTCTGCACTAGAAAAATCATGATGATGAATTAACACTGGCTTGGCCTACTTGAATAGTCCCCATGAACAAAGTTTAAAATATTATCTTCATGTTTAGAAAAAATATATAGTGCAGTGAGCTGCTTGGGATTGAGCAGAAGCTAATGATGAAAACAAATGCCCTCATCACACCATTTCTTCTGTCCCTTCTTATTTACAAGCATAGCTGCCATAGCTGACTTATAAATATGTGATCTTTTTGATTACTAACAGTTGTTCAAATACACTTCAAATATGAAAGGGTATTTGAGAATGTCCTTGTAAATATAGTGTTGTATATATATTTTTTGTGGCAGGGGATGTTTGGTCCATACTCAGCTATGCACAGGGTTTACTCCTGGCTCTGCACTCAAGAATCATTCTTTACAATGATCAAGGCGATAGCACAGCGGTAGGGCGTTTGCCTTGTAAGCGGCCAACATAGCCGACCTGAGTTCGATTCCTCTGCCCCTCTCAGAGAGCCCAACAAGCTACCAAGAGTATCTCGCCCGCACGGCAGAGCTTGGCAAGCTACCCGTGACATATTCGATATGCCAAGCACAGTAACAAGTCTCATGATGGAGATGTTACTAGGCCCGCTCGAGCAAATCGATGAACAATAGGAGGACCGTGACCGTGACCGTGATCAAGGGACCATATGTGTTGCTGGGGGATCAAAAAGTCATCATATTCATTTTACGATATCTCAGGTCTTTAGGCATGATTTTTTTAAAGAGCCACATAAGTAACAGTATTTAATGTCCCTGTAATATTTGTTTAGTCTGTATGAGTTCATAATATTTGACTTGCTTTTAAAGTATTACTGCAACTACTATTACTTAATATGTGCATTCATGTGTTTTTTTTAAGTTACTTTTTTCCCTAACTAAATCATATAGCTTAAGAATTCAAAGTATGAAGATATCACTGGAAATTCAATCTAATATCTTTAGATATATCCAAAACAACCGTGAAAGTATTTGGCACTGCTTAAACCCTGATACCATGAGCATAATGGAAACAGCTCTGGAATAAAATCTAGATAAACTGTATTTAAAAGCTGGGTAGCTTCTTTTTCTTCTTCTTTTTTTAACTTTTGGGCAATACCTGGAAGTGCTCAAGGTTACTCTTTGTTCTGTGCTCAGGAATCACACCTAAGGAGCTTGTGGGACCATATGGGATGCACCAGGTTGAACCAGGTTGGTGGCAGGCAACGCAAATGCCCTACCTGCTTTACTATCAATTTTCCCCCAAAGCTGGCTAATTTCCTACAGAGAAAATTGAGCAATACAGGTTAACTGGTTGTTTTTATTAAGTTCTCTCATGTATAAATAGAAATGATAAAGCCTATATCAGAAACTTGTTATGAAGACAGTATGTTTCAAAGCTATACATGGCAAAAGAAATCAAGGAATTATGATGTAACAAGAAAATCATGGTAAATATCCCTTAAGTCTTTTCTGAGACTCAGAGCCACTGAGATGCAGACCTAACCCTCTATCTTCACAGCAATGACTTTTCTATAAGGCTCACATCTTGGGAATCAATTTGTTGGCAGTGCCATTGATAATTTAAGAACGAACTACAGAGGAGCACTTATCCAATCTGGAAACTACCAAAGTTTAGGCTTACTTTTCCTCTCCCACACAAGTCTCTCCAACCCTGAGAAGAATTTCTCAGAAAATGTGTCAGAATCCTAGAGCCCAACTGCTAAAGACAGGAAGCAATTAAATATGTAAATCAAGGAAATTACACTGTACTGATGACATTCAGCACTGTGCCTGCCCCCGCTTCCTCCTCCTTTTTCTAGCTGCTTCTATTTCCCTTGGGACTGAGGCCAGTGTGAGATCTCCTTCTACTTTGCTCTCTGTACTAAATGTTTTTTTTTTTAATTCTCTACCACCTGCTTCAGACCTTCTCATCAATTATTAATCAAATTGCAATGAATATGCATAAAAGCATGTCTCTGAGTCTTATGGAATTTAAAAAGTGTATATAAAAATGTGTTCTGTTCTACAGTGGGTAAAATGTCGTATTGTGAAAGGAGAGGAAGAAGAAAGGACAAATGTGGGTCTTTTTGTTTTTCATTTACCTCAGAGAAAACACAAAAATGATGGAGTTATTGAGTATGTTGGCTTATTTTGATATTTATTTTAAATGCATTTATAAACTAATATGTTTAAAGATCAAACTGGAAATTTAGCACTTGGAAATCTGCTTTCTTCTGATTTTTAATGTCTGAGAGGAGAAAACACTGGCTAAGAAGTGTTTGGGTACTATTGAGATGCATTTCACAAGCACAGCTTCTGCCTCCTTTCATTCTAAGACATGCGCTTGGACAGAGACTCTTCGACCTTACTTGGGGCCAGTGATGAGAGTATTCCTGAAGATTGGGGCCTCACCTCTGATACTCTCTGAGGTCCCTTGCTCAAATCATTAGTGACTTCACTACTTACTTTTCCACTTCAGTTGGTCTTCTCTTTACAAAGTCAAGTAGGATATTTTAATTAGGAAGGATGCAGAATAAGTATGGCTTTCACCTAACCTGATAAACTTTCACAGTAACTAATTAAATGACACATACCTATTCTGCTGATCTTTATATGATGTTGCACTTACTCTTCCTGATACATATAATATGTTTATTATTTCTGGGTTTCTGTAACTTCATTATAAATACAAGCATGATGTATTGCTTTAACAAGGGATTTACCTACCTTGGTCAATGAAATCAAAATTATTTTTCGAATAAGTACTGTCACTGTCCTCCTGTTGTTCATCGATTTTCTCCAGCGGGCCCAGTAACGTCTCCATTGTGAGACATTGTTGCTACGGTGTTTGGCATATCAAATATATCACGGGTAGCTTGCCAGGCTTTGCCGTGCAGGCGAGATCCTCTCGGTAGCTTGCCAGGCTCTTAGAGAGGGGCGGAGGAATCAAACTCGGGTCCACCGTGTTGGCTGCGTGTAAGGCAAACGCCCTACCCATTGTGCTATCACTCCATCTCTTTTTGAATAAATAAATGGAAAATCATCCTAAAGTTTTTCCCTTCATTTGGAGATGCCTATGAGTTCTTTAAATACACATTTTTCTCTTTCCTCCCTCACATTTCAATAGATGTATTTCTTTAAATAAAAACTATTTTGATTCACCATTTTGTCTCCTTCTAAATAGAAAAGAAAAATACCATATGAAGTACGTTCGCTATTACTAATAAGAACATGGAGGAAAAATAAATTCTTTGTGCAAATGAACTAATAAGGGTGAGTCCCAGTGAAATTGTCCACTTTTCAATCAATGTCCCCTCAATCTTCTTTATGTTTTCTACAGATGATTCTACTGTGAATGAATAGCTGATTTTGATATAAATGAAACCTCAGTATACTGTTGTAAAAAAGTATGTGTTCTAAAAAAAGTTCTTGGAAATATAATTTTATTTTGCTTTTCTAATTGCTTATTTGAGCTCACACATAAGATAGCCACATAGAACCAAATATAAATGTATTTAACCAAAAGTGTGAATGAAAAACTGTTACATTCTGTTTTTGTTATTTAATCAAGCCATAAAACATCTTCGTCCTACATAGCTTCCTGTTTTTCTGATTTTCATTTCTTGGCATCTTTGCCCTGTGCAATATTTAAGCCTCACGTAGTTTTTTCTATACCTAAGTTATTCAGATTAGATCGATTCCAATAAAAGAAGAAGAAAAAAAACCTCTTAATTCCATATGAGAAACTCAAGAAGAAAATAAGTCTCGTTCTATTTCTCATTTTTAACACTATTTCTATTTTATCATTAAACATAATGTCAAATCAATAGTTACATGTTCAGTTTGAAATTTCTACTTTTTGCTATTATTATTTCCCTTCTAAATAATTTCAAATTTAACTTACTAAATTGTGTGTTCAGCTAATATGTGATTAAAAAAACTAATTTTATAGTGTGCCATTTAGACAGAAATGCCAATTTTTCAGAAATAAGGGTCAATATAATAATGTTTAATGTCTCAGTGACTTTTTACTCGCAAAAAATGCCCTTTAAAAACGTATGTGCCCTTTATTTCAAATTTTAAAATGAATAATTATTCTTTGATGAGCATTTCATCAAATGAGACTTTGTAGTTCAATGAACAATCTTATTCATCTATCACTGTTTTCCTGATCTTTCTGAATGCATTAATTCAATAATAGCTATTGTGTAAACAGACAGTATTCACCACAGAAATCTAATGCAAATACTATACAGGATGTGTATGTTCACAATATCTCAAGGAATTGACAATGTAGGAGAACAAAGTCTGCAGATAAAATCTCATACTACAAAACAGACTGGCTCCAAGTGTCAAGTGCATGCTGCAAAAGAAATTTTGCCATAGGCATGGGGAAGAAAACACAATACTTGGCCGTACTGATCAGGAACGTATAAAGGGAGATGTAAATCTTTTTTCAGATTTTTTTACATCTTCTTTAATAAGGGGCCAGAGGGATAATACAGCAGTTAAAGCACTTGCTTTGCATGTGGCCAACCCTTACTCCATCTGCACCATCTCATATGGTCCCCTAAGCACTGCCAGGAGTGATCCCTGAGTGTAGAGCTAGGATTAACCCCTGAGAATCACCGACCGTGGCTCCCAAACAAATAAATAAATAGAGAAGATATAAAGAATGTTTCAGAGTATGGGGAAGGATATCAAAAGATATATGTCTATAAGTCAAGCCATCTAAAGGAGCAGTTTAATTTATGGTACTTTGAATGGTCACGGTCCTCCCGTTGTTCAACGATTTTCTCGAGAGGCCCAGTAATGTCTCCATCATGAGACCCGTTGTTACTGTGTTTGGCATATGGAATACGTCACAGGGAGCTTGCCAGGCTCTGCTGCGAGCGAGATACTCTCGATAGCTTGCTGGGCTCTCCGAGAGGGGCAGAGGAATCAAACTCAGGTCGGCCATGTTGGCCGCTTGTAAGGCAAATGCTCTACCGCTGTGCTATTGCTCCAGCCCTTTGAATGGTATGAGTAATATAAAAGACAGAATAAGAAAGCTCCCCACATATCTATCCTCCTGTGTTTCATGTGTGCACTGCATAATCAGAGCAATTTAGAATAAGCGTATTTAGATGGTCACAGTGTCTTAAAGGAAATGAGATCATTAGCACCTGAGAGTGAAATCACTAAACTTTCCACATCCAGTTACAGACTGTGAGAACTACACAAAACACAGTACTCAAAAACAATTAAATAACCTGCAGAGATTCAGTACTCCTTTTGAAAGAATTTGAGTACAATGCCAATTTATTTGTTTTAATTCATAATACTCTAATAGGGTTTCATGCATATGATGTTCCAACAACCACACCATTCCCTCTTCTCTTTGCCATTGTCTCAGGGTTCCTTCTCTGACTCTCCCACTCCCCATCCTTTGTAAACACAGTTCTGCAGACTCTATTTTAGGTTAGGTTGCCTTTCACCATTTCTTATTCCCATACTTTCTTTCCCTTTTTGACCTTCAACCAAACTGCCTTGTAAGTGTGTTTGTAAAGAAAGCAATCTACCATTTAAAACGATACATAAACATACTATATTTTAGGGGTTAGAGAGCTAATGTAAATATCTAGCACTGCACTGTGCTCCCATTGTTCATCAGTTTGCTTGAGCGGGCACCAGTAACATCTCACAACAAATTGTGAGACATGTTGTTACTGTTTTTGGCATATCAAATACGTCACAGGTACTTGCCAGGCTTTGCCATGCGGGCTAGATACTCTTGGTAGCTTGCTGGGGTCTTCGAGAGGGGTGGAGGAATCGAACCCGGGTTGGCCGCATGCAAGGCAAATGCCCTACCCACTGTGCTATTGCTCCAGCCATAAATATCTAAAATAATTTTATTAAGAAATAATTGGCAATTACTTGGGGATTATTGTACGTATATGTAATTGCTCTGACTGTTGAGTGAGAGATTTGTCGTCAACAATAAAAATGGGCCTGAAACAAAGGAAAATGGTAAAATCACACAGAGCACTGCGAGAAATGAGGCAAAGGGTTTTGAACATGCAGTTGCCTCAAGCAATCAAGAGAGATGATTTTTCAATCTGACATAATGGAAGTCCCTAGAGAGATTCATTTTTCACTCCTACATGACTAAGTCAAAAGTTAAAATATGTTTTGTAAGCCACGACACAAAGAAAGCATTTTTAAAATATTTCAGAAATGGCATCATATATATATGCTGCATATATATACACATATATACACACATTGTACATATATATATGTATATTTGACAGACTTTACTCCAAGAGAACATTTTAAGAGGGTAGAAGTTGTTTTAAAAATAATGTGAAATGATTACATATGTAGGTTTTTTCCTTGGGGAAAATCTGAGATGATCATACTCTTTGATAACTCAGATTTAAGGAATATAATGTATTAAATAATGAAAAGTTAAATACATAAATCTGTGGTGAGGTGATGGGATAACCACAATCTTAAGGTTAGGCCTTATATTTTGCATTCATTTTTTTGTAGGCAAATGGAGAAGTGACTTTTAATTGTCATAAATTTAGTAAAGTTAAATTGAATAATAACAAAATTTAATATCATGAGCAATTTAAAGCAAAATAAAATAAAATATTGAGTCAAAATAATTTAATCTTGTATCTTTTATTTTAGTAAGAATAATCTAGAATTCTGTGATATTATTAGAAATGCAGAGAAGAGAGAAGAAAGAAAATAGAAAAGGAATTTCTGAACTGTGCCATCTCTACAGGTCCACAACCACACCCCGGGGAATACAACTCTGCTCACTGCTATTTCTACCCTGAACCACGCAGCAACTCACATCACCATGAGGCAGCTCTACTTAGCATACCTCACATGGTGCGTACTTATACTTCATGCAGTGAAACCATACATAGATTTGCTGCTAGCTTCGGTCCCAGTCAAGGAATTAATTCTATTTGTACCATATTCCTGGCCCAGTTCACTTATCCCCTAGAAAAACACTCACAAAGGCAGTAGTGACGGTAAGAAACGACAAAACTTTAAATCATTACCAGAGGAGCGATAGGACCCACGTGGCATTGGAAGTAGTTTTGTCACACACATTGGGCTCAGAGACTTGCGGGGACTGAACTGGTAGGGAAAAAAAGGAGCGACATTTAACTTCATCGCTCAGAGACCTCCTATGAGAGAAAATTATGAAAATTCACTCTCAGAGCACTGCAGAGATGATGGAAAGGCATGTAGAGCCTACCAAGATCAATAAATGGAACTAAAAGCAGAGAAGTCTATGCCAATACCAACCATCACTTAACTCTCACATAATAATTCCAAAGACTCATGACACAGATGTTCAAAGAGCTCAGAGAAATTATCGCAAAGGTCATCAATGAAGCACAAGAATGTTTGAAGGTAGAAATTAAAAACTGTAATCAACAGTGACATAATTGAAAAGAACAGTAAGTCAAAATAAAATAAACTCAATCGAAGGCTTTAGCAAGAGGCATAGCAGTTGAAGAAAAAAAATGCCTCTAAGAGGAGATGCTGGAAACCTCTAGAAAACAATATATAATGGGAAAATATCTGAAAAGAAATCAACAGCATACCAGAAAACTATGGGATGAAATAAAGAGGAACAATCTAAGAAGCACTGGAAATTTTCTGAAGCATGAAGGTGAATTTGATGTACAAACCTAGTTAAAGAGATCATAGATTCCAGTTTCCCAGTGTTAAGAAGTACCAGTACCTGGCTTCAAAAGATCAAAGGATCCAGTTAAAATATAGTCAAATAGAAAAACTCCAAGACACACTGTAATCAGAATGGCAAAAGGCAAAGAACACAATATTGAAAGCAGTAAGATTAAAGTGGGAACTTACATAGGAAAGAACTCCTCTAAGACTCACAAGGAAATGAGGTTCCATAGGCAAAAAGAGAATAGTGGGATATTAATGTAAAGCACATGAAATGAACATCTTACCTAGAATACCTTATCGATCAGTATTCATATCTGAAGGAATGACACAAGCTTCATGGATAGACATCTTGGGGAATTCCCGTCCTTTAAACCAGTTTTGCACAAAGCATAAAAAAAATCCTTTAATATAAAACTTTACAGACATTCATAACTTCCACAAAATGATGACAAAAATTCTTCCATTTTAATATTATTAAAAGTCAATGATCAAGTGATCAAAACCCACTAATCAAGAGTTACAGAGAGTCAAGGTTGGAATGAAAGGGGTCTGTCCTAGCGAAGTATCACCTAACTGGAGAGTTGGTATTCAGGACTGAGTTTACAGTTCCTTGCGACACTGGTGTAAACATATCAAATTCCACTAGTCTCTATGATCTTGTAACAGCTATGAATCTAGAGTCCAATTCCCCTGATATCAAGGGCTGCCAAAGCACCGTATGAGGAGCAACCCTTATCAGCATTTCCTGGAGACATTTTTTTTTTTAGATTTTATTTCTTCCCTGGCACCACTATATTATAGCAACTACATTCTATTTTCTTCTAATATACAACATATAACTTTTGGAACAAATTTTTTAAACTGAATATCTATAAGTGTGTGTTTATATATATACTATAGATACATGTATCTTCATATGTGTGTTCATGTATATATAGATGTATATATGCACCCACATATGAAGATACACATATATATTGATGTTTATACACATATGAAAATACATACATATTTATACATATATACATATATACTTATATGTATATAGTACAAAATACATATATATTTAATATATATTTATATATGTACAAGCACTTGCTTGTTACTTAATCTTTGTCTACGTCTACCAATCTCATTTTTACCTCCAAAAGCATACTTTTTAGAAATAACAAATAGTAAACGTGCATCAATAATACAATTGCAAGTTAACTAGATCACAAAGCTCCTACTTAGGAAATTATAATAGTGTAAGTAGTAAATCTTTTGATTATTTGCATGCAAATAAATAGTGTGAAGAAAGAAGAAAGAAATGTCCTCCCGTTGTTCATCGATTTGCTCGAGCAGGCCCAGTAACATCTCCATTATGAGACTTCTTGTTACTGTGTTTGGCATATTGAATACTCTGAGTAGCTTGCCAGGCTGTCTGAGAGGGGCGGAGAAATCCAACCTGGCTCAGCCAGGCTGGCTGCGCGCAAGGCAAACACCCTACCGCTGTGCTTATCAGAGGGGTGGGGAAGAGAGGGAGAGAGAAAGAGAAAGAGAGAGACAGAGAAAGAGAGAAAGAAAATAGAAGGTGTTGGAGTACAAGGAGCTTAGGTTTATCAGGTTGCACCCATCACAGTGTTCCCGAGTCATTCCCATTACTTTGTTTGTCTGTAACTACTTCTTTGTGCTTTTTTCCTCAACCAATTTGTAAGGTCTCATCCTTCTAGGACACCAAACTTGTACTGTAAGTTAATATTGCCTTTCTCCTCTCCTTGTGTCTCTTGAATAGTTTAATGCCATGTCCTTTTTGTATAGATACAGGAAGACAATTAATTAATATTATGCTTTGTAATTTAGGAGTTGATTGCCCTTGAATATTATTCACTCCTGGGCATCTGCTTTCTCAATTTAAGCCTCAGTTGCCCTCACTTCCTAGCACTTCAAAAGCAGGGTCCGACGTGGGACTGAATGGAACCAGGGCAAGCCGGTAAGTTATGTGCTACCCTGGCATTGAGATGGGCCAGACCAAGGTGCCACGATTCTTAACTATATAGGTTAAGAGTTTGATCATAGGCAAATGCTGTCATGATCCAAAAGTAACGAGACTAGGACCCTGCTGCTAAGAATAGGAAAGATATCTGACCTGAGCACTGCAGTCTGAGATCAAGATGGCCCTAGGAGAGCAATTCAGTAACAATGATGGGTCTCATTCTCCTAAAGAGCCTTGAATATATTCTCAGGGCTAGGATGAAGGAGACGTTACTGGGGTCTGCTCGAAGCAATCGACAAATAACAGGATGATTTGTGATTTGATTGTGTGAAAGTATTTCTTACTGTGTCCATACAAAATGATTTATATTATGTATGCTTATACGTTGGTCAGACAAGGAGAATAGAAACACACCCAGGGAATCCTGTTCTACTGTGCGTTGATCTGCTAAATGAGAATCTGTCCTAGAAGCAGGCTTCCCATGTGTCCTGACTAGCTTGGATAAGACTGAGCATTTCTCCCCTTCATCTGCCTTCAGTAAGTAAGAGGCCCTTCCTTTATCTCACAGAGACCTTACTGTGGAGAGGCAGCCTCTCTTATCTCACAGAAACCTTACTGTAAGAGGCAGGCTAGTCTTTGAGATGTAGATTCCAAGCTCTAGCAGGCTGGTCTTCGATATGCTAATCCAAGTGCTTGTAGTTTGTGTAAAGTCAGGCCAAGATTACTGGCCTGCAGATGTATAGAAACAGTGTATGTTCTGTCATCTCATGTATGTTCTGTCATCTCATGTATGTTCTTTCTGTAACTCTTTTTGATGACATCACTATATTGCTCCCTTTAGGGGTGCCATGATCTATATAAGGGAGATTTCAGGGCTCTCCAGGGAACACGTGCATTAGAGAAACTGGGAAGATGGGGTTGAGGACAGAAGCTGAGAGAACAAGGGAGCACGTGCTTGAGAGATCCTGGGGCCTCTATGACATACACTTCTTCCATGTAATAAACTGCTGCTAAGACCAATCAGCCTGGCCCTCATTTCCTTCCTCCTCCTGACCATCGCCATCAACCTCCCCGGAGTGGGGAAACAGTCTGAGACTACCGAACGGAACGCGGGCGGCAGGAGAGACAGGCCGCTGCATCCCCCTTGCCCGTCCTTTTGTGTGTGTTTACAAAGAAGGAACAATAATTATGCAGCCATGCTGGGATATAAGTAATGACAGAATAAAATGTGAGACTTCTGTGCTTGTGCATATTGTTTTCCAATTTACCAGATTTCCCCCTTTGTGGCTATGTCTTTTGAAGTGGTTTGTAGAATAATAACTTGATAGACAGCCATCTCTCCTTCCCTACATAAGAATACTGTTTATGGTTGCTTAAAAGAGAACTGCAAGGTCTGGCATGTAAAAATGCTCATTTCTGTGCCATATTGGATATACGTTTTTGTGCATTTTGTTAATTTTTGTCCAGGACAGACCCCACGATGCTCAGGACTTCTGCTGTCTCTGTGCTTGGTAGTTGTTCCTTGCAATGCTAGGGGACCAGGTGGTATCTGGGATCAAACTGGAGCCATCTGCCTGCAAATGCCTTAACCTCTATCCAACCTTTCCTCAATAAAGTATTTTATAGTTACTTCTACTACTCTGTAGAGTTACACCTGTGGAAGATAAGTTTCATTCTAGAACATTTGTAGAGCTTTAGGCCAATGTCAGAGGAACTTAAATCATTGGCTTTTAAATTCCAATCTGGAGAGGAGACAGGTGCCAGTCATAGAGACATTTTCTGTTCAGGAAAAAAAAATGTTACCATGGGTTAATAATATGCCTGAATCCCGTAGCAGAGTGGAGTAAGACCATGCTGCTTATGATGACAAATATGCATAGAAGTAGATACTTTTTTTTTTTTGCTTTTCATTACAGGCTTCCAGGTGTGAAAAGCACCGATTTAATTTTTTTCTATCTAAAATTGTGACTACAAAACTGATTATTACTGTCAGGGGAGAAGAGGCACGGTTTTCTCTTGGGCAGAAGCAAACAGCTAACATGCAGATCATAGAACCAAGAGCTAGATGAGAAGAAATGTGAGTGTGTTCTGCCAATGGAGAAAAGTGCTACCTTAACAGACCGAGTCACAGGAGTTCCTAAATACCCACCTCACTTCAGCTATCCCACAGTCTTGTCGAATTTTTTCTCTCAGACAGTAATAGCCACGCACAATTTATCTTGCGTGTGTTGTTGACACTTAGACCCCTGGGTTATTTAGAAATAACAAATAGTTAACTTGCATCAATAATACAATTGCAAGTTAACTAGATCACAAAGCTCCTATTGGAGCTTTTTTATTGGGCTCAAACCCCAACTTCGGCGATATTTCCATTAGGTAAAACTTTGAAAGTCAGTATGCCTTTTTCATCTACTTCACTAGGCAGTTATTTTCAAAGATCACTTTTTTTTTCAGAATCTGCAATTCATTTTTCAAACGTTCTCATCTGTCATAAACATCACCGTATCCTTATTATAGGCTTGCTTTCAGATACTTTGCTATTTCTCTGCAATTCCATACCATTAAATCCTTCAAACACACAAAACGGCCACTGGAAAAGAACTGTACTTAAATTATTCTCTGTTGCTCTTCCTGGTTCCCCTAGTTAATTTCATTCTCTTGATCTTATACATGAAACACTGTCATTAGTCTCCAGGACTTTCATGACATAATCCTTTGATAAGAATTTTACATTCAATAATTTCCTCCACTCTCAGATCATGAAAATGAGATGAAACTATAGAAATGCTGGGGCAGCAAAAGCTACTGTTTATATGTCTACATACTGGAACTGAACAGACACTCATGTAGCACATTAACAAGTAGATCACGGGCTAGTTTGCTTTTAGAATTTTATTGTTGTAAGGGAAAATAATAAGTTCACATCCCAGGATCCCAATAATGGGGCACTGATATATGCAAAATATTATTCATCCCATATTGACATGCAGATTATTATCAGTAGCCTCTCTTATTAAAATGAACACATAAAAATATACAAGCTAGTGACAAACACCAAAAAATGTCTGCTAATTATACATCAGGTTGAGATGCAGAATTTTCAGCATGGACTGGAAAATATGAAGAGAATAAATCTGATGGAGTTCTATAGTTAGTAAATAGGTGTTCTATATTTTCCCTATTCCATTACTTAAATTTTTATCAGCATAAATTGCTTTTTATTTTTCTTATAATTTTTAATACTTTTCGTATCCCATAAATTTTGCTTCATATCTAAACTAATAATAAACATACTATTTTTCAACGTGTAAATGTTAGTTTTGTTGCTTCCATATATACACACATCACGATCACGATCGATCATGATCGTCCTGTTGTTCGTCGATTGCCTCGAGCAGG
This sequence comes from Sorex fumeus, assembly GCF_029834395.1. Classification (NCBI taxonomy): domain Eukaryota; kingdom Metazoa; phylum Chordata; class Mammalia; order Eulipotyphla; family Soricidae; genus Sorex; species Sorex fumeus. The sequence continues at coordinate 6,162,424 of NW_026606322.1, read as the reverse complement.
TCCCAGTAATGTCTGCTTCATCCTAGCCCTGATTTTTAAAAAATGCCATATTCAAGGCTCTTTCAGGGTTAGGAGAATGAGACCCATTATTGTTACTGGTATTTGGCATATTGGGTATGCCACGGGGAGTTTGCCAGACTGCCGTGTGGGCAGGCTACATTCAGTAGCCTGCCAGTTTGTCCAAATATATATACACACATATAAAATGTATATGTGAATGTACACATTCATTCAAGTATATGTATTTTGTACATGCACACACAGGCATGCACACACACACACACACACAGAAGGAGTGAAAGAGTCAAGGAAAGAGATGGAAGAGACAGAATGAATCCCAGTTATTTTGTTTTTCAGATGTGGAACTTGACTTTTTCAACACACTATTATGTCCACAATAATCAAATAGATCCCATATTATCTACACTGAATTCAAAGTACTGTTCATAGGAAAATTAAAAAATTATATTTCTCAAACTTCTATGGGTACTTGTATTTTATACTTTTCTCATAAAGTCTTTACATATGTATCTTTTCCCCTTTGGTATGTGAGAGTAGATATGTTATAAAGTATAAGGACAAACAGTTATCCAAAGTAGTCATATCAACTCAAACTCCCAAGGACAATATCTAAAATATCTAGTGGAATGTATTTTACACCTAAATTTACCAGAGTGAAAGTCCTGACAATAGAATGTCTGTGAAGTATCATCAGGCTTTTTGAACAATTAAAATTTAAAAAAACTTGTTTTGTGTCCAAACAAGTCTGTACTTAGGACTTACTACTGACTCTGTGCTCAGAGATCACTCCTGGCAGTCTCAGGGGACTATATGGATGCTGAGAATTAAACTCAGGTTGTCCTCCTTCAAGACAAACCAGCTTTACTATCACTCTTTACATAGTAACTGTCCCTAGATTTTCCTGTTTTGCAATTGTTTATTTATGTATGTTACCCATTTTTGTTATTGATTGTTCATAATTTATTGAAAAGTCTGAAACTGTGAATCACTTTGTTATAGGATTATTAATTCTGACAATATATCATATGAAGGTAACTTCTCAAAGGATGCCTGAAGAATTTATTGAGATTTTACTTGTAAAATAAAAAGGCAATAAACAGGCTAAACATCTAATAAAGGATCACTCCAATAAAGTGCAAAATAATTAAAATGTACTATACTAATATATGTTAAAATTATGATTTTACATGAAAGTAAAGATATTCTTATTATAGAGTTAGCAGATAAAAGATAGTTATAAAATGTGTCTATCACATGATTTTCTGATGACTTTATGAATATTTGTGTGCTTAAAATAGAATGAAATGCACCAGATGATGTATAGTTCTTCCCTCTGGGTGATGGATTAAAGTAATTTATATTCCTTGATTGTTTGTTTTTCTGTAGGGTTTTGGGCCACACTAGAGACACTCAGGGCTTCCTCCTTACTGTGTGCTCAGGAATTATTTCTTGTGAGCTATGGGGTCCATATGTGTTTCCAGGGATTAAACCCAGATCAGATGTATGCAGGGAAATTGCCTCACGGGTTGTGCTATCTGTCCATGCCCAAATTACATTATTTTTGATTATTTTTCACTTATTTTGAAATTTTTATGACATAATTTATATATTATCTATATGAAGTCTCAGAAATCTTAGGAAAAAATGTGCCAAAGACACTTAATCAAAAGAGTTAGAGTTGGACCTAGAACACAGACTTTCGTAGTAACAAACCCATGACAAATAATGTATATTATTTACTAAGTTTCACCCGTATCCTGTTCTAGAGATATTAAAATCTATGTCCTCTGGCCAAAGCTATGTCTACTAATCTCCAAAATATATTATTATACATAGTTGGAATGGCCTCTCTCCCTAACTCATATTTTTTTCTCTCTACACATGGGCAAAAAGAAAGATCACAGTCATTAAAAATTGCAGATGTGTGTGTGTTGGGGGTCTGAGCGTGAAAGGAAATGGGAAAGAAATTGAATTCACTCTGTAAAAGCACCCAATATAAAATGAAGAAACAATCTGAAGGAGCAGAGTTCTTTTACGAAGTCCTCTGATATTTTCAGATAGAAAGAAAGATTTGCTATTAGCATAATTACAAAGGTCAATGCCCTATACAGTTTTTTAATAGTCTGATGACAGATTAGTAAGACTATCATTAACCTAGCTCACATTTAGCTCTCATGATTGGGTTAGTATAAAGTTGAAGGTAGGTGCTTTAATTTTAATGTTATTAAATTGAATTTTGCTATTTTTCAGTTCTTTGTATTCATAAGTCTCTCATTCCTTCTTTCATTATTTTACATAAAATTCTAAGCTTGGTTCAGGATATCCCTTGATGGTTCCTCATTAAAACACAATAAAAGCCAAATTAAGTATAAGTGAAATATAAAAAGTGACTCAATATCCCGGGGACCATTAGTCTTTCCTCAGTGGAAACTTATAAGCCTATTCAAAATAATCTTTTTTAATTGGGGGTGAGCACACCTGGTAGTGCCAGTCCTTACTCCTGGCTCTCTGCTCATGATGTCTGCTGGTAGACTCAGTGAAACGTTGCAGGTGCCAAGGATCAAACCTGAGTTGGTTGCATGGCAGGAAAATACTCTACCTGCAGTAATACCAATCTGGCCCTACAAAATAATCTTTTAAACCTTGAATAATTCTGGATTGTTCCATAGTCAGAAGAACAGAAGTTAAGGTTGTTTTGTTGTTATTTTCTAGAGATGGGTCTAAATAGTTGTATGAGTCAAGACAGACGCAGCACTTTGAAGATATACAAAAAGAAGACAAACTGGAATTCAATATTGAGTCTAAAATATAAATTGGTACCATGTTGTTGTTCCATTGCTTTATTTTTTATTATTATTACTTATTTCCTTAGTTTAATCTCTTTTATTTTAAGAGTATTTGCAACTGGGGCTGGAGTACACAGCACTCAGGTAGGGTATTTGCCTTGCACACGGCTGATCTAGGTTCGAGTCCCAGCATCTCATATGGTCCTCCGAGCACCGCCAGGAGTAATTCCTGAGTGCAGAACCAGGAGTCACTCCTGTGCATCTCCATGTGTGACTCAAAAAGAAAAAAAAAAGAGTATTTGCAACCAAATCACACATAGCCCTTTTCAATGATTATCTATATGAATTTGCATATCTGAAGCATTTGGTATCTTCTTGATTAATCATTAGAATTCTCTTTTACATGAATAATTGGGAATAGAACATATATATTACATAAGTTTAATTAAAAAGAGTAGTTCATAGCTAGCTCATACCTCAATTAGAAGAAGGTTTCAAAGTCAATAGTCTTTCATTGGAGGAAGTATTTGTCAATAGTGAATTCTTTACTCTTATATATTTTCTCACCAAAATTAAATGTCTGAAGTATATTATTTGCTCATTATCTCAAGAGTCTTCGGTGAGCTAGCTAAGTTTTAGTTCAGTCACTGCATGTCTCTCTATTTTAAAATTGTAAATTATCAGTACGAAGTTCAGTAAATCCATAAACCAAGCACACTTTTATTTTATTTTGAGGTCACATCCAGGCGCGCTCAGGACTAGCACTTGGCTCTGTGCTCAGGGTTCACTACTATTGTGTTTGTGGGACCATATAGGGTACTAGGGATCAAACTCACGTCTGCCACAAGCAAGGCAAATAATACCTGTCATATTATCACTCTGGCCCCAAGAGTTTTATTTTTATATCATACTGATTTTTTCATTTTAAAAAAATAAGACTATCCTGATATTCCTGATTTTACAATAATTATGATAAATTATTGAGATATAAACAAGATATAAAATTGGGATGCTCTAGCATAGATTCCCTTACCAGAAATATTATTTAAATAATAGCACTGCACTGTAGCACTGTATTCCCATTGTTATAGATTTGTTCGAGTGGGCACCAGTAACATCTCCATTGTGAGACTTGTTGTTACTGTTTCTGGCATATCGAATACACCACGGGGAGATTGCCAGACTCTGCCCTGCAGGTGGGATTCTCTTGGCAGCTTGCTGGGCTCTCCGAGAGGGATGGAGGAATCAAACCCGGGTTGGCCGCGTGCAAGGTAAATACCATAACTACTGTGCTATCGCTCCAGCTCCTCCCCTGTAACCCTCCCCTTTACCTTCCTCAATGACCCTCCCCTGTAACCTTCCCCCCAAACCTTCCTTCTATAGTTCTCCCCCGCAAACCTACCCCCATCATCCTCCACAATCCTCCAACCGTCCCCCTATAACCTTCCTCTTTACCCTCCCCTATAACCCTCCCCCATAACTCTTCTCTTACCCTCCCCTGTAACCCTCCAGATAATGCTCCCCTGTAACCCTCCCCTGTAACCAACCTTGTAATACTCCCCTGTTACCATCCCTATAATCCTCCCCTGTAACTCTGCACTGTAACCCTCCCCGTAACCCTCCCATGATGATGACATCTGTTCTGGGTTTGCCTTCTGCTCTCATCCCAGTTCTAGCTCCCTAATGTCTTCTGAGAGGTGGTGACAATAACAGTGTCCTTGGCTGCCGCCCATCACAGCTGCCTCTGAGTATCATTTTAATAATAGTACAAAAATGTCAATGATTTTACAAGAATAACAGAAACAAGTGAAAAATTCTCAGTACTCTTCTTACACATTAAGAATTGTCACAATCAAACACTCAAAGCAAGTCATTTCTACTTATAAGTATCCTCCACCAAATTGGCACAACTCAGTATAAACTCAGTATAAAATTCCCAACTTAGTGTTCCTCCATCTTGAAAGATAAGAGATAATATAATATGTCACTAACATTCTGGTGTGTACATGTGTGTAGAAGTTTACTAAGGAAGGGAGTGTCAATTCTAAGGAGAATGTGGTAAGGAGAGAGAGAGAGAGAGAGAGAGAGAGAGAGAGAGAGAGAGAGAGAGAGAGAGAGAGAGAGAGAGAGACGGGGGGTAGGGAGGGAGAGAGGAGGAGAGAGATACAGAGAGGGAGAGAGAGGAAGAGAGGAAGAGAGAGAAGCAGAGACAAAGACAGAAAGAGAGTAAAAAGAAGTAAAGCAGATTAAATGGCACACTCCTGGGCTAAATGTACGTGGACATTCCAAACTTTGAATGAAACATAAAGAGAAAAGGTTTAAAATGCAGAGCAGAGTCTAAGTAATTCTAAAGTGGAGTGTCCAGCACTTCAACTTTTTTGAAAAGAGGACTGCTTTTTGACGCTCTTCAGTAAGAGAAGTAGTAGAAAAGACATAACTGGGAAAATATATCTACAAGACCCAATAAGAAATATCCCTAGAAAGTTTTTTTTAGAGTTCTTAAGACTTTCTAGCCAGGGGCAGGAGCTATAGGACAGCAGGTAGGGTTCAATCCCTGGCACTCCATATGGTCTCCCATGCCAGCCAGGAATGAGTCTTGCACGCTAAGTCAGGAGTAAGCCCTGAGCACTATTGGGTGAGGCACCCATGCAAAGGCAAATCTCTCTAGTCAATAATCTTTGATGGCTTACCTCCACAAGAAGCTATTATATAAAGACTGAGAGGACAAATACTTTTATAAATGGCCTTGTATACCCACATGCTCACTTACTCTCTTCCACTCTCACACTCTTTCTCTCCTCTCTCTGACTGTATCACCCTTTATCCCTCTCTCTCCCATCTTTCTCTCTTCATCTTTATCTCTCTCTCTGTGTCAACACACTTTTCACCAACACAGACCATAAAGCTGGAAAACATGACCCAATCAAAGGAACAAATTAAATCTCCAGGAAATTTATCTGAAAAATATATTGATCTATAATTACCTAGAAGAGAATTCAAAAGTTATATCTTGGGACTGGAGTGATGGCTGGAAGCATTGGAAAGGATACATTGCCATCAGGAATCTTGGGTTTTACCTCTGGCAGAAGATAGTGCCAAAAGTGCTCTTTCAATACTACCTGAGCACTGAGCTAGGAGAAGGCCCTGCCCTCATACTGCTAGGCTGGCCCAAGTTAACAAAAAAAGCTTAAAAAAATATTCTAAAGCTGTGACATTCTAACAGTGCAGTAACTTAATTGACAAATTAACTTACACAACAGACTTGATCAAAAGTATATTAGAACCAATAAATCTAAAAAGGTATTATTTAAAATCAGCAGCGAGATAGTATGGTGTTCAGAGCACTTATTTTAAACATAACAGACCAGGGTTTGATCCCTAGTACTATATATGGTCCCCTGAGCACTGTCAGGAGTGACTCTGGAGCACACAGTCAGTATGAAACTTTTAGTTACACTAGGTGCAGCCTACAAAGCTCCATGTTTTCCTTAATTTAAAAAAAGCAAGTTGCATTACAATAAGAAAAAATAATAAAGGATAAAATGTGTTAGGAAAGTCAAAAGAATTATTGTAATCCATTAAAAGAACTGATAATAGAGATTATGGAAGAATATAAGGCATATTTCAAGAACTAATGGCTGAAAATTTCCAGCATCTGAAGAAAAATGGTCATTTAAATGAGAAAAAATGTATTTTAATCTGCCTACTATTAACTAGGAGACATCCACATTAGGAAATATTATACCAAATTGCCAAAAGTCAAAAATAAATAGAAAATATTGAAATCAGTAAGAGAGAAACAACTTGTCACAAATAAGGGGCTTTCATAGAAATTTCCTCTAAGTTTAAAAGCAGAAACGTTATAGGTATAAAGAAGTAGAATGATTAAAATCAAAAGATTGTTATACAAATAAAACAATTGATCAGTATTGAACCTAAACAATTTTTTTCTCAGAAAAGAAAAATGTAAGAGATCTCATTATCAGTAGAAATGCTTTTACCAATGGGAATACTTTTTTTTTTTTAACTTTTTTGGTCACACCTGGCAATACACAGAGGTTACTCCTGGCTCCGCACTCAGGAATTACTCTTGGCAGTGCTCAGGGGACCATATGGGATGCTGAGAATAGAACCTAGGTCAGCTGCATGCAAAGCAAATGTCCTACCCCCTACCCGCCGTACTATTGCTCCAGGCCCTTGGGAATGCTATTCTTACAAGGCTTAAAATGCTTTGTAAGAAATGATAAAGATATTCTTTAAATTGAAATGAGAAGATGAAATGCAGCATTATTATGAAAAGACAAAGACATTTGAAAAACTCTGCTAGTGGTGTGTACATAGACAAATAGAGAATCCTAAAGCACTCTAAAAGTCACATACAAGTTGGTTTTAGTATCATGTGAAAAAATAACAGTAAAATTTCTCATTGCTAGGGCAGAGATAGAATATAGCTAGTAGAATGTTTGCTTGCATGAAGCCTGCCCAGATTCAATGTTCAGCATCCTACATGCTTCCCCAAGCGAATTAGTCCTGGCTATACTCTGGGGACCATATGGGATGCTGGGAATTGAACCCGAGTTGGCTTTCAGCAAGGCAAATGCCCTGCCCACTGTGCTATCCCTCCATCCCAGTTTTATTGCTATGGTTTAAACAGATTTTTAATTTTTTAGAAATATCACCTAAAAGTCAAGCAGCAATACAAAAGATAGCACTGTCTTCCCGTTGTTCATCGATTTGCTCGAGCGGGCACCAGCAAGTGTCCATTGTGAGACTTGCTGTTACTGTGTTTGGCATATCGAATACGATGCCGGGAGCTTGCCAGGCTTTGCTGACTGGGCGAGATACTCTCGGTAGCTGGCTGGGCTCTGTGACATGAATAAAATGAAACAGTAAAACTTAAAACATGAATAAGATCTGTTATATGCGACAGCATGGATAAATCTTAAGGTAATTATGTTAAGTGAGACAAGATAGCCCCCCAAAAAATCAACGCATGGTTCTCCTTTTATGAGGTCTCTAAAGTCGCAGAACTCAAAGGAAAAGGATGAAACATGCAATTATTGAGAACTGAGTACTAAGAGGAAAGGAAACGTGGGCATGTATAGGGTTCGGGCTTTGCAAGAAGAAAGTGGGAAAAGTATGCTTTATCATAATATGATGGGAGGAGAGAGGAGTGCTCAGGAGGGGAGCACTAAAGAGAACAGGCTTGGCATTCCGGCAAATCTTGTTTTTTTTTTTTTTCAATTTAGTTTCATGTTAGACATGTGGTGTCAGAAAGTCACTTAATCTTTCAGACTGTTCTATATGTTAAAATGGGAACAATGATTATTGCTACTTTATATAATTGTGCTGTATTAACTATTCAGAAACATCTAAAATATGAATATTGTATCTCAAAATTCATTTGCAAATGGTATTAACCTCTTTGTAGCACAAACTAAAATCATAATTATAAAATTTTCTTTTTGGTTTTCATAGCTGGTTTTTCGAACCAATTCCTAGGGAGAAATTTAATGCCCTAATTTTAGGAATATAAAATAACATTTTTTAATATTACCCAGTGAATGCTGGGTATAAGTTGTTATGGATTCATACTCTAACAATTAATTTTCTTATTTAATATATTAGATGGGCTGGAGTGATATCACAGTGGGCAGGGCGTTTGCCTTGCACATGGCCGACCCGGGTTTGATTCCTCCATCCCTCTCAGAGAGCCCAGCAAGTACCATGAGTATCCTGCCCCCACAGCAAAGCCTTGCAAGCTACCCGTGACATATTCGATATGCCAAAAAACAATAACAACAAGTCTCACAGTGGAGACGTTACTGGTGCCCGGTCAAGCAAATTGATGAACAATGGGAGGGCAGTGCTACAGTGATAATATGGTAGATATATTGTTCTGAGAAATCAGAAATCAAATAAGTATTTTAATAGTCTTCCTAGAAGCAAGCATTTTCAGATAAATCTCAATAAAGGTACAATCCTTCTCAGGTCTGATGATAAAACAACGAGGAAGATATGTAAAGAGACTCCCTTACAAAATCTCCCACTTGATACTCCCAAAGGAAATAAAATCTGCCTTTTATTTCTTTGTCCACCGTCGGTGAACTTTAAAGTCTGTCTATATGTACTGAAGAATCTTAAGTTCATTTTTCTTTTGGGATGGATTCAGCGTATGGTCTGCTCCTAAGGCAAACATTTATTTAAACTTTAAATCTAAAAGGAATTCCTCCATTTTATTTCTAGTTTTGTTTCCTTTGATCCTGAAAGTAATTAGCTTCCACTGACAGCTAATTATAACTGAAGAGAAATCAGAGTCTATATGGTTGTTTGTTTGGTGCAGACTTGGCAAAGTGTTTTTTAATTGGAAAGTCTTTTTGCTCTATGCATTTCAATCCATTTTGCACTGTATTTATTATCCAGGATTCATATTATAACCATGACCTTTCATCTAATGACAGCATCTCACACAGAGAAAAATAATTATTTTAACAAAGAGACACTAGGACTATAAAAGTAAACTGAGAGAGACTGGGAGATAGTAAAATATGACTCAAGAGTCACAACTAAATTCACTTTCTGCTCTTCACCATATCAGTCTCATGGACCGCTAGCCTATCACATTTCAAAAGAAACAGAATCTGCACTTACATAGGGAGGTCCTCTCCACCCCAATTTATTTTAGACAAAGCAGTTCCTAAATAAATGCAGTAATAGGAACACACAGGTAAAGAAAATTGAGATCACAGATGCTTAATAACTTTCAGTGCTAGTACTAATTATCGGAAGTATAGAAGAATCTGAGAGTTAATGAACTGCAAATCAAATGATGCCCCTCAACTCACTCCCCATTTTTTTTTCTGTTAAATGACACTTTCACACTCACCAACTGTTTTGTCATCACCTCCCTCTTTTGCAAAGGGGAAAAGAAAAGGCATCTTAAAACATGCAATGTCTTAGTAAGGAAACAGCAAATGGCATTGAAGCTAGAGATTTTGTCCTACAGAATTAAGCTTATCTGGAAAAGGGTATGGATGGGAAGGTTCTTTGGGTCATTTGTGGAGGGAAGCAGGCACTCTGTGTTGGGGTGTTATAGAAACAATGTATTCATGAAAAGCATAATTAACAGTTTGTAGAGCATAACATCTCAATAAAAATGCTTTTTTTTTTAAGTGATGCTATGTCTGTTGCAATATAATATGGGGAAATTGGAGCATCTGGGAGAGGAACTCTAAGCATCATAGAATTTTCATATAACTTCTTAACCAACCCAAAATAACCAGTTTCCAGAAAACACATTCTTCAACTTATAACCAGAGAGGAAATTTGATATAACTCAGCGATGCTCAGGGGTTACTCCTGACTCAGCACTCAGGAATTACTGCTAGCGGTGCTCATGGGTACCATATGGAATAATGGGGATTGAACCCTGGTTGGTCAAGGTGAAAGGCAAATGCCCTATCCCTGGATATTGCTCCAGGCCCTGATTATATAAATCTTATCTAATCCGTGGTCAACACATAAAGTGGTTACTTTCTAAATTCCACAAAATAATTGATAAAAGCAATAGCCTACGTTTTCCAAAATCCAACCTAAAAATTTTCTTTCAAATAAATTTCTAGCTAAAAATGTTACTTCTCCTAAAAATTATTTTACTTTTTTATTAATAAAATAAAATTTTTCATCAACTGCACTTGATTTCTTTTAAAAAATCGATTTCCAGAACAGTTGGTTAAATATAGTACTCAATAATAGCATTTGCCTTGCACGTGGCAGACCAGACCAACTAGGCCGACCCAGGTTCGATTTCTCTGCCCCTTTCTGAGAGCCCAATAAGCTACGGAGAGTATCTCGCCCACATGGCAAAGTCTGGCAAGCTACCCGTGACATATTCAATATGCCAAACACAGTAACAAGTGTCACAATGGAGATGTTACTGGGCCCGCTCGAGCAAATTGATGAACAACGGGAGGACAGTGACAGTGACAGAAATTGACCTAAGAAAATTGCATGTATTTTTTTGAAAATTGAATATTTTTTAACCCTACTCTTCTAGTTGAGTTTAAATTTTGAGAGATTATTAAAGTATGAATTTCAATTCTCTATTTTGGAGGAAATTTACTGCATAAAAATAAATATTCAGAACTGGATTGAAAATTTAACAAAATGGTCATATTCTCTGCTATCATTTGCAGCCTTCAAAGAGACATCTTTTAAGGCATTTCTCTACCACCAAAATATCGCAAGTGGAATGTATTAAAGTGAGAGAATTAACTGTAAGCATGATAAAAAGGAATTTTATACATGTTATAGAGGATTAAAATGCATACCAAAGAGGTACAGGTAATATCTTGAGCTCTTATGTAGGTTACTACAAAATGGTATGTATGTAATTAGCTATTTTCGTTATAAATAATGGTGGCTGACTGATCTCTGAAAATGAAGTGGAGTGATATCAGGAGCTAATGTGGTAACACTATCCACATTACTAAAAATAAACACAAGAGTATGCCAGTGGTGAGGTGTCCGTTATACTAACTTAGATTCCAAATATGTATTCATGATTTTAATTTTGAAATGTAAGAAACTCTAGCATTAAACTTTTAAAATCTCTTTAAAGAATCTCTCCTTTGAAGAATATCTTGTCCACAATAGCATCTCATCTTCATTAATTTCTTTTCTATATACATCCTTATTTAACCAACTAGAGAATTTAAGCCTAGATATGGAAAACTATTCTGGAGTCTGTACTGTATCTAAATGCATCTAAATGTATAAAGCACTACCTCTTAATCTGAGGTGATGTAATGAACTGTTAGCTATACTCACCCTTTCCAGTGGAGCTAAGTAGCTTGTTCTAGAAAATCACCATTTTTATCCATAAGAAAACTCTGAAAGTAATTTTACTCTTTCAGCTATCAGAAATACGGCATGAATAACATTTCACCTTCTTATTATAGTTTTAATAATTAATTTCAGTTGTATGAGTTCTGATGTTGCATTTGCAAATATGCAGAATACATACCAGTGGAATTTGATAGATATATCTATATTCAAGTTATTAATATTCATACAATTTATACAGTTTAAATACATCTATCTTTATAGAACAAATAGTACTGTTTCAAAGTATATCCTCTATATCCTTGCATGAAATTTCATCTGAATAAAAGCCTATTTGCAAATGTTATTCTGTTTAGATTTCTTTCTCAATTGAATTTAAAATATAAATTTATGTTGAGCACTTTGAAAGTAAAGACAAGGGTGTTAACCAATGGATATTGGTCATATTTCTATTGTGTTTTGCTTTGAATAATGATAGGATATATACTAGAAACATAGCCCATATATCATTTTACTGTTAAAGAGATACTTTGCTATGCACTTGCTCATTCTAAAACATACCGGCTCTCATGTACATAAATATCAATATCATATCATATTATGATTCATTACTTCAAGGGTCACTATAGCCTCTTCCTTTATTCTTTCTCCCTTTAGTGTAGTGGTCTTATAATTTGTAATATACTTGGATTATTTTGTCACATTATGCATTCCATTCTTGATTTTTCAATTTCCTAAAGAATATCATTTAATCTAAAATATTATAGTTCACATTTTGTGCTTTATGATTCTAAAGATTTTCACAAATACTATGCTATACAATTACAATCTCATGGAGAATAATTGCACTCTAAAATCCCTTATGTGCTCTACCTGTTTAATCTTCCTCTCTTTCACTCACTATCCTGATGCCTGGCAAGCATTGAGCTATGTATATACCTATAATTTTAGCAGTCTAGAATGTCACACAGCTGAAATTAAACAATATATAGCCCCTTTATGTATACTTCCTTAGCTTAGTAATTTGTGTTTAGGATCTATCTAATTTTGTATCTTGATATGCATTTGTTTTAATAACTGAATACTATTTCCATGTATGAATACATCAGCATTTGTTTATGAATCTTACATTTGAAGACTATTCTGTTTATAACTTTCAGCAAATGTGAATGAAGCTAAAACAAGTATACAAATGCAGGTTTTGTATGGACACAAAAACTTTCAAATCTGTTGAATAAATAAAAGATGATTATTGCATTATATCATGAGTATGCTTTGATTTGTAAAACACTGTCTTCTAAAGTGGCTACACTATTTTAAATTTCTATCAGTAATTATGAGAATTACTCTTGTTTCTGCTTTCATCAGAATTTTGTAATACAAATTCTTAGATTTCAATCATTATATTAGGTGATGAATGGTCACTTAGTGTGATGATATATAGGTTGTACCAAGGCAAAATTCCATCTTTTACAAAAGTATTTTGGGGAATGAACAGATAGTATAGATATCAGTGTTTCATACCTAACGCTCCATAGACCTGGCCTCAGATTGATCCCCAGCACTTCTGATGGTCCCGAACACCATCAGGAGTGATACTTGAGATGAGTGCCAGGAGTAAGCCTGAGCACAACCAGACATGACTCAAAATAAAATATAAATACAAAAGTTTCTTTCTAAAATGTATTTAATTTTCCTTGAGACTCATCTGGCCAAAATCTTATTTGTAAGTGTAGCAACTCACTCTTATATTTTGGGGTCTTTACTTAACTGTATGGGCTCAATATTTGTGACACAATTGTGTAATATTAATTCTTAAAATAGTATTATTTTTCAATTTGAGGTCCATACCCAGCAATGCTCTGGGTTACTTCTGACTCTGTATTCAGAAATTATTCCTTGTGGTGCTTGAGGAACCAAAAGGGATGCCCAAGATTGAATCTAGGTTTTCCATGTACAAAACAAAAGCTGTACCCACTGTACAATATAGCTTTTTCAGATTCTTGAATTTTTATTAACTGCTTTATGTCGCTTGTGCTGATACATTCAATAAAAACATCCTTTAAATTTTCCCACTGTTTTTATTTCTTAGGATTTTAATAACTAAACTGTATTACCTTATATTATAGGTTGTCTACTATATTCAATAGCTCTACATTAATAAATATTTATTTAAAATCTCTAGGCAATTAACATCACGTATTCTATGTAATTCTAATATTTGCTTTTTCTTTCCAGGGTGTGTTACTTTCCTTATTTTGAGGAGTGCAATGATGATTCAATATATGCAAATCAATTTTTGTGGTAAATAACATCATTAAAATATCAAATCAATAAATTACATATTAATAGATATGGCGTTTGCCTTACAAGCGGCCAACATGGCCGACCCGAGTTCGATTCCTCCGCCCCTCTCGGAGAGCCCGGCAAGCTACCGAGAGTATTCGATATGCCAGACACAGTAACAACAAAGTCTCCAATGGAGACGTTACTGGGCCCGCTCGAGCAAATCGACGATCAACGGGAGGGCCTTTACCTTTACCTAGATATGGAAAATAATTCAATAAGGTTCAGTACCTATCTATAATGAAATCTCTAAAATGTGTACAGTTTATATCTCAACATAGTAAAGGTCATATATAACAAACTTCAGCTAGTTCAGTGAGGAAATTATTTGAAACTTGAATAAAATAACTCTATGCTCTTACCACTCCTATTAAATTTAGCATTAGAGATTGTCATCAGATATAACAGAAAACATAAATAAATAAGTGGTCTACAGGTTCGAAACCCCTCAAACTATTATTATTTGAAAATGTTATGCACATTGTACACACCCAAATATTTTTTAAAATATTAGAAAAATAAACACAAAATTAATAGAATATAATACCAATATACACAAATATGTTTCATTCCTGTATTTTATAAAGTAAGTATTTTATAAAGTAAGTATTACTAAAAGTCTTTTTAATAGAAATAAACTCTAATTGTAAGGAACAAATTAACTTAATGCTAGAGAAGGAGATGCATGTGCTTGATCAATTCATGCTTTATAAGATGGAAAATAGTATTTGATTAATGTGAGATATCTGATTTTTCTTAGTTGAATATGATTTTCTCAACTATTTTACAAAACTTTTGTTTTATTACCCCTGCATTTCAAAAAATGCTTAAATTTCAATTTGAATATATTATTTTATGATTAAAATATGCAAATAAGAGTTTTATTTTTTCAAATTTTATTTTATATTTGATTTAGGTATAAAATATATCCTTTAAAATGTAATTCATTTATGTTCATTTATTCTTTATTTCTTATTCACCAATTAAGAACAGTCTCTACTATGGGGTAAAATTGCTTTAGGTGCTTTGGGGAATAGAAAGATGATGAGTTTTAATGATGCTATATTTTTTAATAACATATCTAATGAAAAATTATAAAAAACGCATGTTTTTATAATGAAGTTTTTTTTCAAAATACATATTATAGAACTTAAATGGAAAAATATTGAGCTAGTATATCAGATTTAACCTTACTAACCTATTATTTGTATTATTATTCTTCATATAACTTTTCAAGTTCCAAAGGAAACAAAATTTTTTATTGAACTTTTAAAAAGAAATGCAATGCTAAAATTTTAAATAATCCAAACTTGAGGAAATCAAATGTTTTTCAGACTGTCTTGACTACTTATTTGATTAAACAACAGCTTGATTTCACTTAAGTTAATAATGTTCAAAGATAATATAAAAACGTCTAATTTCAGCTAAGCATATTATGAGAAGCGAGAAACAGATCTCCAATAAAGTTTATAATATCATAAATTTGTTCACAGCTTAGGTCTCTAAAAAGTGCTATTTTATACTTAAAGAAATAACAATTTTTTTTCTAGTAGCAATCTGAATACTTTTGATTTAAAATCTAAGATTCTAACCATGACTTCGAGATTTTGGCATTGTGTATCGCCACAGGCCAATAATTATATTCCATAAACTTTATAACTGTTCACTCCCTAAATCCCTTTAAAAAAGGTAGAATGTGTCAGTTTTATTAAAAGAGCATTTTTTTCTTTTTCTCTCTTTCTCTTTTTGTTTTGTTTTGAGGTCACATCCAGCAAAGCTCATGAGTTACTTCTGGCTCTGTGCTCAGGAATTACTCTAGACAGTGCTTGGGGGACCACATGGGATGCCTGGGGTCGATCCTGGCCCTACACATTGTACTCTAGCGCCTACCCAGAGGAAAAATTTCTATCAACTTTGACAAAAAATGTCAAGAAAGTAGGAAAAGGAAAGGCATAGAATTATTTAAGGATTCATAGGTTAATACCTGTTCTGTTTTTAAAAGAGAGTCATTATTTTATGTTAGATCTAATATGTTAAATAAAACTAAAGTAGAACATCCATCACCATGCATCGATTCTTATTTTTAATGACTTTAGTTCTAAAACAGGAATGGCATTAGAAGGATTCTTCCTTATGCCTCTGTCATTATATCTAGTGCACATATGGAACATACAAAAGAGGGCAGAAGAGAAATGTAAAAATGATCACAACATGTTGCTTTTCTCTAGCATTTATAATCAGGGATTTTTCTCTCTTTTTTTGTTGGCTCCAGTACATTGGATAAAACAAAATAAATACTAGCAGCTGCCCTGTCTCATTATCTCACATAATCTGCTTCCTGACCATGTTGGTTGTCAATTTTTTTTTCATTTTTGTTCTCCTTTGTATCATGGGGATACCCTAACTGAGCCTAACAGTTCAGAGCTCTCAGCACTATCGGGGCCAAGAAATCTATGTCTGACTGTGATCAAGGGTCTATGCAGTTCCTGGGATTGAATTCTAACCCTCCCACCTCCCACCTATTTCAGTTCTCTAATCTACCTTATGGTCAGTTTTATGGTATGGAAATGGCTATTTCAGTACCCCATTTTAAACAAGGAAAGTGACATTTTTTCAAAGGAAAACAATTAGAATGAAGATGAGATAGATATTAAATAATGGCCTTCCTGGCGCCTCAGCATCTAGTCAACCTTATTAAATAGTAACCGTTTGGAAATAATTTTATTTTTATTGTATTCTTGATGTGGAGTTCTGCCTACTCCTCGGTTAACAGGCACATAGAGCACGACTGGAACCTAAGCCAGCTGGTTCACCGAAATCTGCTTGAAGTCAAGCTTATGACAAAATCAAAATCAAGAAATACCCATGGGTCTCTGGAAGGTTATCTGTGTGACTCTGTGTCTTCCAGAGCACTGGAAACAGCGTTATAAAAACCAAGAGATCAAGCTAATTGTGATGGATTCTGAGACTAGTAACATGGTTTGTTGAATACTTACTGAAAATAGTGCCTGAAGATAACCATATCCATAGATTTTTCTAATTACATGACATCCTAAATATCCCTTTTACTGGAACCAAGTACAATGAGTTGGCTTTACCATGTAACAATATAAAAGGCTTTTATAATATCGAAAGAAGCACACATGTGGAAAAGACAATACTGAGATAGGTATAACAAGACAACTGTACAAGAATTTGAAACACCTGATTAATAAAATATGAATAGCAGTTAATTATTAAGTTTCCTAGTAAAAGTTCTTTTTCAACACCCTATGAAGAAGAGTCTAAAAACAATCTGTGCTTTTTTGTTTAATTGTATATTTTAAGATGTAATTATAAAATATATGTGACTGTTAATATAAAATATTGTAAATGTCATGCCCTATTGTGAATTTGAAGATTTTTTTTATTCCTACCTTTTAATGAAATCTATCTAAAATTTGAAACTTGAAAACTCCTATTCTATTTTTCATGTTGTCAACTAAATCTCTCTCACATATTTGTTATTTTTCTTTGAAGTTATCAAATGGAATCTCAACCTCATGAGAAAAGGTTTTAAAATGGTCTTTTGGAAGAACATAAAGTATGATTCTAGTATAATTATGTATAAACATCAGTGAAACCAAGGACACAAAATAAAGTAGCTGACAACACTAAGAAGTCATAATTCCAACTTGTTATTCACACTCACATCTTAAAAAAGACAAATCAAAATTTCATGTAATGCATCATTTCTGAATATAAATGACTACAATATACAAAGCTAAATTTGTGCTTTTTTTTAATGAGTCAAAAAGCCAATTCTAGCAGATGAATATCAGGCTTTCTATAATTCTTTCTGAAGCACTAAACAAACAAATCAGTTAGCTTTAATGAATATCAACTTCTTATTTTCACTATCACCTTTCAAATTTCTTTTGAAGTAGTCTACATGAACTGTTTTAAGAAAAGTTATTATCTCATGTCACAAGAACAATATTTGCCTGCAGGGCTCTAAAATCTGATGCTCAACAATGCACACTCTTTTAAATCTCCAAGTCAATCCTCTACTATCTTTAATTACTAACTACCCAAAGGTCAATTTCTACTAGAAACTGAACTCCCTTTCTCTAACACCTGCTATACTAAAAAATCTGAATTTTAATGTGTTCTTAAAACATTATGAAAATCCAAAGCAGGAAAGATTCACTGAAGAAAAAATTGCTATCTTCTCACACATGATCAAATTATTTTAGAGTTAGCAGAGAGACTGGCTAATAACAAGTGAAGCTTACAAAAAGCAAAGTAATATATTTGTGCCCTAAAAAAATTAAACTATATTACAGTAAAAACTTACCAACTTTCTATAGGACACTCTGGTAAGATTTATAAAGCAGCAGAACTTACCTAGAGGGAAACAAGAGAAAAAAGGAGATTAAAACAATAAATAATAAATCCAGAAGGACGACATTTTTTAATACATTCTCATAATGATCAAAATAAGAGTCCATGTCATCTACATACAAGTAATTCAGTAGAGAAGAAAGAACTACGTGCAATTTAGCCACTACTAGGATTCTCAAATGCAAGTAAATATTCGGGAATGAGTTTTTTATTTTGTGCTATAAGGGTAACAGTTTCCTCTGGAGTAGGAAAAGTACTCAATGAAATTGAAATGAGTCCATCTCTATGTCTATGAAGAAGATATAATTCACATGATAAATTCAAAAATTACGTATCTTCAGTGGAACTGTGAATAGATAAGTGATATTTCAAAACAGACTTTGATTGCTTCATTTTTTTAAAATTTCAATTGAACTGGACTATTGGACTGGGATATTTATGCTTCTTATCAGAATTCAGGAAAGTTACATTTTTTTGGTTTATTTTTATAATAGCCACATCCTTTATTGATTTTTTCATATAGAGTACAAAATAGCTTTATAAAAAACATGAAGTTTATAATATTAATGACTTTGCTTTAATACTAACAATTACCTACCCAAAATCTGATAACAGAAAGAATTTCTTATGTCCATAAATCTAAGAAAATACTGGTATATGAAATACTACTTTTACTCAGATGATAATAAAATAAAATAAATCATTTCCTTCTGGGCTCAGACAACTTTGATTCAGGAGAATCAGGTTGTTATCATTTCCTACCACTGATATTGACTAGACAAATAATTATCTAACCATTTTCTGCCAAGACACACTATTTCCCCCACAAGGACGAAGAAACCAGAATGAAAAACAACAAATATAAGATGTTATATGGTGCTTTACTAGCTTACCAAATTGTTAAACTAAAAGTGCTTGTGGAACTTCCTAGCCAATTTATTTATTTATTGTTGTTAAATTTCTCTAATCTTAAGCAGAGAAATTGAAGCAGTGAAGCAAACTTTGTAGTAGAGTTTGAGGTTGGGGAGGGTTATGCCACCCCATGTCTCTCCTTCACTGCTCGTGGGAATGCCGACTGGTTCAGCCCCTTTGGAAAACAGTATGGACGATTCTCAAAAAATTAGAAATTGAGCTCCCATTTGACCCAGCAATATCACTCCTGGGAATATATCCAGAAGAGGCAAAAAAGTACAGTCGAAATGACATCTGCACTTCTATGTTCATTGCTGCACTGTTCACAATAACCAAAATCTGGAAAAAAAAAAAACCCGAGTGCCCAAGAAAAGATGACTGGTTAAAGAAAATTTGGTACATCTACACAAAAGAGTACTATGCAGCCATTAGAAAAGATGAAGTCATGAAATTTACATACAAGTGGTACTACATGGAAAGTATCGTGCTAAGTGAAAAGAGTCAGAAAGAGAGGGACAGACATAGAAAGACTGCATTCATCTGGGGAATATAATAAAAAAAAGTAACAAAATGGGAGACTAACACCCAAGAATAGCTGAGATAAGTACCAGGAGGTTCACTCCATGGCTTGGAGACCAGCCACACGTGCTGGGGGAGAAGGCAGCTCAGATAGAGAGGGTTACCACAGCACCCAAAACTCAGCACCCAAAAGGATAGAGACAACAAAAGGGAATGCCTTGTCACGGGGGTGGGGTGGAATGGGGGGGGGTGGGGGGTGGGAGGAAAGCTGGGAGTATTGGAGGTGGGGAAAGGGCACTGGTGGAGGGATGGATACTCAATTATTGTATAACTGAAACCCAAGCACAAAAATGTGTAAGTCTACAACTGTACCTCATGGTGTTTCACTAGTAAAAATTACAAAAAAAAGTCAAGCAAACTTTTGCATTGGTATTACATTTTTCGCTATTTTCAACTTCCTTTTTCTCTGAAGACTTAGCTATCAATTCACTGATAAGTTGGTAAAAGGAGAGCTAACTTAGGAAAAATGGTCGAATAATTGTAGACTAATTTTCCCTTATTTCTTTAATATGCCTAAATTTTGAGGTACTAGAAATTATATAAGATGCTTGCTGCTCAAGCCATTCTACTTTATTTGGAGGGGGAGGGTCACATCCAGCAATGTACAGGGGTTACTCCTGGATTTGCACTCAGGAATTACTCCTGGCAGTGCTCAAGGGAACATATGGGATGCTGGGAATCGAACCCCGGGTTGGCCGCATGTAAGGCAAATGCCCTACCTGCTGTGCTATCACTCCAACCCCGCCATCCTACTTTTTAAATAGAGATGAGAAAAGCAGCTAATACCTACATTTCCCTCATTACCTCTCTCTGTCCCAGCATACCTACAAAATGGTTTAAGATTTCTTAGGGTTTGGGTATAGTTTAGTGAGTTTTACAGTATAAATCCCCCAATTTTTTTATAATCTCAGAAAAAAATATAACTGACTAATTTATAATCAAAGTTCACAACACAAAAGAATTCTTTGTGTAAATGAATGTGTGGTAGGGTTAGGATAACATCTATGATTTAGGTGTCTATTTGTCTCAAAATGAAACACACACACTTTTACTCCTGATTTTTTTATACAATTTTTTTTCTAAAATATTCTTTAAAATTATTATCAACTAATGAATTCAACAAATCTTAGTTTTTGAGCTCAACATAAGCCAATTGACCATAGTGCATGACTTTAGTCACTTTGCCACCTTTTAAGAACTATAGAATTTTGTGTAGTTTGATTAAATAGTCATTATACTATGACAACTGCCATTATTCCAGATTGGTGACCAGGAGACACAGTACACCAGACCTGTTACCATAATTATCTCTCTTTGAAATCATTAACCAGTGACACATTTTGTTCTATCTAAAATACTGAAAGCACCTTGTATTACTGACAACGTCATGGTGTTTTTTCTTCAGCTAGGGCTTTACCTGCTGAGAAATGGCTAGATCATACACAGAAGCCTAAAACAGAACCATAGGTACCTATCTCCTTTTTACTTTATATAAATACATTCATCTACTTCTGTTTATCTGTGTAAGCCTGATGCTTAAAAATAATGGCTTATTAAATTTTATCTGGATCTTGAATAGATGTAATTTTTTAATTGATTCACAAACATATGGGAGATGAATGAGGATTATCCGATTGCCACATAATATCAGAGTTTGTTTTTCTATTTAGTCAGAGTAAATAAATAAGTATGTATCTTAGGCCTGTAAGAGAAGGCTTATGCTCAAGAATGGACTAAAACATTTTAAAAGAATTATTAGAAAAGTAGATTTGCATTTTGGATGATGATTTTATGGTATAAAGTTTTTCTCTTTGGTTTCTGTTAAACTTCTTTAAATTTTAGTGCTGAAAATATACTTTCAGTGCACAACATCCTAATCATCACAAATGACCAATGGGCACCTTCACTGCTTATTAATTTCCTAAGTAGTTGACACGAGTCTATGTTGATGTTATGAAAACCATGGCATCGGTCCCTAAAGACTGCTTAAGGCCTTTTCCAGGGGAGTCAGTTAGGCAAACAGCTTGAATTATGTCTGGTATTTAACTTTCAGTTACCATTTAGGATCCTACCTGATACTGTTTTCAGAAATACTCATGGACCAGAGGAAAGATTTGAATTATATTTTTGAGGGAACCACTCCAGGGCCATCACATCCATTTACCTGACACTAGAAGTTTTGTTCCATCCACTATGCAAGTAAAGCTCTTACCCACTCAATAGCAAGGCCCACCTTTGTTATGGCCTATGACCCTTAAGTGAAATATCTGTCCTAAGGTTCTGATGTAAGCATCTCTTCCACAGAGCAGCAAATTTATGCACCTGCATTGCCATTACTTTTCCTTTCTCGAGTTGTTCTCCACACACTTTTCTTTCTTCTCTACCTTACTGAATCCTTTTGACTCAGATTGAATTCAATTCTTATTCTTCTCCAGAGATTCCAGGTTTTGGTCAGATGCAGGAGAGCTCTCCGGCACCCTTGCTGTTTTTTTTTTCCCATAGTCTACATATCTTTATTTATTTATTTATTTTTAAAATTTTTATTAGTGAGACACCATGAGGTACAGTTGTAGACTTACAATTCATTTTCCGGTATTTCCTATCATGGCTTATTCTTTGAGATTCACAGAAATACCCACACTTCTCAACTATATCATACTCTGATGCTCATACTTACACACTTGCAACCAAAAGTCATGTTTCTTATTTATCAAAGTTAATTCACAAATGCATTTGTTATCTACTCTTCCTATGTATTTGGCACCTCAATTTTAATCTTCAGACTATCTTATAACAAATGCTAGTATTTAGTCTATAATTATATTCCAGGAACATTGCCTGCTACATGGAGATCATTCAATAAGTGTAGAGACATTTAAATCTCTCTTGAGTGCCTATCAACATTGAGCCCCTTGTAAGAAAGAACTATGTCTTTTTCATATTTTTAGCTTCTTTTTCTAGTGAAGTGTTTGCTCTACAATTGGTTTAAGATGA
Organism: Sorex fumeus; assembly: GCF_029834395.1. Classification (NCBI taxonomy): domain Eukaryota; kingdom Metazoa; phylum Chordata; class Mammalia; order Eulipotyphla; family Soricidae; genus Sorex; species Sorex fumeus. The sequence continues at coordinate 6,139,559 of NW_026606322.1, read as the reverse complement.
ATGAATTAGAAGTAAAGTAGAATAAATATTACTAATGGAACTGTAATTTTGATGAACCCTTTTGGTATTCAACATATATATATATATATATGTCTGTCATTTCTAATTTCTATAGGTTCAGATTGATTGCATTTATGCATAATTATTTTATCTTCTACTCTGTGTTGATGACAAAACTACTCACGTCTACCAAAACTATGAATAACTAGAATGTCTCAAATACTCCTAGAAGCTTTCAGCATGGATAGTGTTGTTGATTAAGACAGAAAAATAGGGGTGGAGCCAGTGGTCAGACAATTGCCTTACAGTTGACAGACATAGATTCAATTTCTCCAGAAGTGATCTCTGAGCACAGAAAATAGTCTAAGCACAACTGGATATGACTCTAAAACAAAATCAAAAACAGATACAACTACAAATGTGTTATTTCATTCTGCCTCTGTCCCTATGTTATTAGTAGATGAGTTGTAAAAATAAGGTAACACAATTATATCCCATATTTTGATTTCCCAAAATCGAAAAGTTAAAAACATATTTTATTTTTGTGAGCTATGCAGTGATAGCACAGTGGTAGGGCATTTGCCTTGCACATTGCTTACCCGGGCAACCCGGGTTCGATTTCTCCGCCCCTCTCAGAGAGCCTAGCAAGCTACTGAGACTATCTCACTCGCACGGCAAAGCCTGGCAAGCTACCCATGACGTTTTTGATATGCCAAGCGCAGTAACAACAAGTCTCACATTGGAGCTGTTACTGAGCCCGCTTGAGCAAATCAATGAGCAACGGGAGGACAGAATTTCTAATTTCTAATGAATTAAGAAAGTTTACATAGTCTCAAAATATTATCTTTATCATGGAATTTCATGCAAATAAAAAATACTTCTATATATTTGTTCTTGGTTTTGGTGCCACACCAGATGGTCCTCAGGGCTCACAGTTGGCTCTGGAATTACTCCTGGTTGAACTTGGGGAACCGTATGGGGTTCTTGGGACAGAACCAAGATCTGTCAGGTACAAAGTAAGTGCCTTACTTGCTATACTATCTTTCTGGTCCAAAAAAATACCTTTAGAATTTCTTGACATCAATTGCTTTCAAATATAATTCTTAAATTTGAAAATTGTCCATATAATCAAAAATCAAAAAAAGCAACTTCTTTATTTTTAATTTCTTTTTATTGAATCACCATGAGATTCAGTTACAAACTTTCATGAATGAGTTTCAGTTATAAAATTATCAAACACCCATCCCTCTTTCAGTGTACATTTTCCATCACCAATGTTCCCAGTATTCCTCCCCCCAGCCCCACCGAACCCCACCCCCTGCCTCTTTGGCAATTTCCTTGTCTCTCTCAAATTTGGGGCATTATGATTTGCAATAGAGATAGGAGAGACTATGATGTTTGATTCTTTATCTACATTCAGTACACATGTCCCCTCCCTACTTGCAGTACACAACTCCCATCCTGAGTGATTTCTCCAACCATCATTGACTTAGTGATCCCTTCTCTATTCCTCTGCCTTCTCCCCCAGCTCATGAGGCAGACTTCCAACCAGGGAGCAATCTTCCTGGCCCTTGTCTCTACTATCTTGGGATGTTAGTCTCATATTGTGTTATTTTATATTCCACAAATGAGGAGAAAGCAACATCTTAAAGAGAAATAAATATAAGAGACTACATGGCCTTGTTTACTTGTTTACTGGGTATTCCATGATGACGCTTTTTTAATCTTCCAATTCTTCTTTCCATTATACTCTGAGGTAGCTAAATTACTAACAGATGATGTTTGTGACATGGTATGTTATTCAATTTTCATAGGTCTCTGAAATGTGTAAGTAAGTGTGTGGGCATGTGTGTATATATACATATGTGTACAACTACATATATAATTATTATATATAAGTATGAAATTCCTCTTTAAAGTTTACTCTATCAATCTGTGTGAAGCATGTTTGATCATTTATCATCATAAGAGTCCATAGGGATACACAACTGTCCCTATCACAACTATTACAACTTCTATTTTCTCTTTAGCCTTGAATCCTATTTGCATGCCGGTATAAAACTATAGGTATACATAATGTATCAGTATCCATATGATGAACCATATGGATGTTTATCTTTTTGCCTTTTCAACTTTATACCTTTATCCTCCTAAAATGAAGACACATAATTCTTTTACATACTAGGTGTTGTCATGAAAGAAGCCTATCTGTGAATTCTTGATGTTGTAGTTTTACCTTTTCCCTGACTTTCTCACCTTTTCATTTTCTCTTTCCCATATGTTGAATATGTTGCTTACAATTCGTGTCAGCACCATGTAACCAAACTGACAGTACTCAGAATTTTATCATCTTTCTTTAACTGCATTGTATACTCTAAACCTTTGCAATACTGTGTCCTACAAGATGAAACTTCCTACAACTTACATCTCTCCCTTGACTCCCATCCTCTACCAAATATAAGGATTCTCTGACATTAAGAAAGCAAACCTAGACCGCTCTGAGGTTTGAGGTTTGCAAAACGTGACAAAATCACATTATCCTCTTTGGAAGAGTCTCTTTTGCTACATTGCTTGGGTTTTGAGTGGACCAAGATAGTCTCATGAATATCTTTATATTGATAAAGGCAACTGACTACTGGTTATAAAATACTGCTCACAGGGGCTGCACAATGGAGCTCTTCCAAACGATAGTCAACTTTTTTTCTCATCATCATATTGAGAGAACATCCCTGATGACTTTTCCATCATTTTCTATACATGTAATATTTATTCATTGAACATTCTTAAACTGCATATACTAACCATTCTGTCTTCATAAATAGGCATGTATTTTCCCGAAAAAACTATTGAAAAGTTTTTTACCACCAAAATTCTGTCCTCATAATATTAGGCCCCTATATTCTGGAAAATTGGAATTACAGTTGCACTAGCTAGATATGCTCCCTGACTCGAGGGAAGCTGTTTTCTTGACAATAAAGTACCTATTTCTTATTTAGTTGTGCCTATAATTTTTAGATGAGACAATACAACATCTAAATTTTTCTAGGTATAGATTATTATTTTCAATAAATATTATTCTCTATAATAGCCAAAATGCATAACAACACATTTTATAATTGTATTTCACAGAAAAAATAATAATTTAGAGCAATGTTGAGGAGAAAATAATTCTATATATATTTTATTTAACTAAGATTTTTGATATATTCACATTAAATGTTCTCATTTATTTTCAATAAAGATTATAATTGCATTTCACTTGTTTACTTTCTAAATTTTCATAGCTCTGGCATCCTCTATAATTGAATAATGACTTAGATAAACATAGTTTGTAGAAAACATAGTTGTAAATTATTATATATACTGTGTATTGGATAACTAAAAAACAATGTATGTGCAATATCTTTTACTAAATTTTAACTTTGAGAATCATAATGATGATGATAGTATCTGGTATTGATATAAGTATTTATTATAAGTAGATTTTGCAAATAATCCTGCGTAAAGCAAGTTATATACAATTGCCTCCATTCTACATATTTATCAACTCTATGTAGTTCCATTCTATATATATGTCCATCTATATATATGTTTATGCCATAATATTATATATAAATATATATATAATTTTCTCACTATACGTATATACTAAAGCTCCTGGTGCAGAGAGATTGTACAGTGAGTAAGGCACTTATTTTGCATGTGGGCCAACCAAGGTTCATTCCCAGGTACCAAATATAGTCCTCCAACCTGAATGAATGATTCCTAAAAGCAATGCTAGGAGTAAGCCCTGAACACTACCAGGTGCCCCCCCAAATCTAAACAATAAAACAGAAAGAGAAAAAAAGAAAAAAATCAGTCTCTGAGAGATCAAGTAACTTATTCAAATATTTATAGCAGAAATGGCATTCAAAATAAGGTAGTAGTCTTCAGTATGTTATGTGAATCTTACAACTCTGTTATTTATCCAATTTGTAATCTGAAGAAAGATATTTTATCTACTTGTATTGTTTCCAATTTTTAAATAGAATTAGATCTTGGTTTGGTTGTCATATTAAATTAACAGAATCTAATATTCAGATTTGCAGGATATACTCTTGTTAATGAAAACGCAAGACTTGTACATTTTCTCATTCTGGTTGCATATATACAACTATTAGTTATCTATCAAAGGGAAGGAAAGAGGGAAAACACTATGCTGAACTATTTCAAAATTTTTTCTTTAGAAATTCAACTGAATCTTTATCAATATTCACACCTTGGAACCATCCCAGTGATTGTGTTGATTACCTATTGTGATTTATGTTCCAGGCATTTCAAGCTCTGTGCTGACTCCTCATGTTTAATGGACTGACCTGACATCTGATTCAAATTCAACTCAGTAGTTCTATGTAGTGATACAGTGTGGTTTGTCTTGTTATTTTACCCAAAGTAACCGTCATTCTAAAATATTTTCTTTCCCAAATAAAATGATCTAATTAATACCCAAACTAATATGTCACTTATATAAATATCACTTATTTTAATGCATACCATTCCACATTAACTGTTCTTATATATATATATATATATATATATATATATATATATATATATCTCACTCCCTATCAAAGCATTTGTTTTAGGGAGACTCCTGGCTTTGCTCAGGGAACACTTCTGATTTTTTTTGTTAATTTCATTGAATCATCCTGAGATAGTTATAAGCTTTAATGTTTGGGTTACAATCACACAGTGATGAAACACCCATCCCTCCACCAGTGTACGTTCCTCACCACCAATATCTGCAGTATAACCCCCCTTTCCTACCCTCCCTCTGCCTCCATGGCAGATATGATTCCCTATAATCTCTCTCTACTTTTGGGCATTATGGTTTGCAATACAGACCCCGAGAGGTTATCATGTTTGGTCCTTTATCTACTTTCTGCACACATCTCCCATCCCGACTGACTCTTCCAGCCATCTTTTTCTTAGTGATCCCTTCTCTATTCCAGCTGCCTTCTCCCCTTTGCTCATGAGGCAGGCTTCCAGCTATGGAGTAATCTGCCTGTCCCATGTATCTACTATTCTTAGTAGGTGTCAGCCTCATGTTATGTTGTTTTATACTCCACAGATAAGTGCAGTCCTTCTATGTCTGTCCCTCTCTTTCTGACTCATTTCACTTAGCATGATACTCTCCATGTCTATCCATTTATAAGCAAAGTTCATGACTTCATCTCTTCTGACAGCTGCATAGTATTCCACTGTGTAGATGTACCAAAGTTTCTTTAACCAGTTATCTGTTCTAGGGCTCTTGGGTTGTTTGCAGATTTTGGCTATTGTGAACAGTGCTACAATTAATATATAGGTACAGATGTCATTTCTACTGTGCTTTTTTTCCATCCTCAGGATATATTCCCAGAAGTGGTATTGCTGGGTCATATGGAAGCTCAATTTCTAGTTTTTGAAGGACTGTCCATATTGTTTTTCATAAAGGCTGGACTCATGGGCATTCCCACCAACAGTAAAAGCATGTCCCTTTTCCCCCACATCCATGCCAGCACTGGTTTCTTTTGTTCTTTTGAATGTGTGCCAGTCTCTGTGGTGTGAGATGATATCTCATTGCTGTTTTGATTTGCATCTCCCTGATGGCTAGCGATGTGGAGCATTTTTTCATGTGCCTTTTGGCCATTTGTATTTCTTTTTTGAGGAAACTTCTGTTGATTTCTTCTCCCTATTTTTATGGGGTTGGAGGGTTTTTTTTTGTACAATTCTACTAGTGTCTTGTATATCCTGGATATTAATCCCTTATCAGATGGGTATTGGGTAAATATTCTTTCCCATTCTGTAGGCTCTTTCTATATTTTTGTCACTGTTTCTTTTGAAGTGCAGAAGCTTTTTAGTTTGATGTAGTTCCATTTGTTTATGTTTGCTTCCACTTGCATGGTCAGTGCTGTTTTATCCTTAAAGATGTTTTTAGCTTCAATGTCGTGCAGAGTTCTACCTACATTTTGCTCTATGTACCTTATGGATTCATGTCTGATATAGAGGTCTTTAATCCACTTTGATCTGACTTTTGTGCCTGGCATTAGAGAGATGTCAGAGTTCATTTTTTGCAGGTAGATATCCAGTTTTCCCAGCACCACTTGTTGAAGAGCCTTTCCTTGTTCCACTTCACATTTCTTGCTCCTTTGTCAAAGATTTTGATCCTTCTCATCATTCTCAGTGCTGCCATGTCAGTGAAGCCTTCAGGGTCAGGTGAATGAGACCAGTTGTAGTTATTGGTTTTGGCATATCGAATACACAACGGATAGCTTGCCAAGCTCTTCCGTGCGGGCGGAATACTCTTGGTAGCTTGCCAGTCTTTTCGAGAGGGATAGAGGTTTTTGGGGCGACCTCTAATCACCCTTGTAGGTGTTACCATATTTGAACCCTATCAAATATGGTATGACAATTCCGGAAGATGGGTATTTAGTGTCTTATGATGTGTCGCGCTGCCGCTTTGCGGCCTCGCGGGTCCAGAAACCATCCTGGAGTGTGGAGATGGCTGGGTAGTGGAGGTAGTGTTGATAGTGGAAGTCTGCCAGTGGAGTATTTATCTGGGTAGGGTGGGTCTTCTGTGCGTGATCCCATCCCTGGATGGTTGATGGAGGCAGACAGGGCAGGGTAGGGTGGGGCTCCTGATTAGAATCCCTTTGTCACCTGTGGTTGGTGGGAGCAAGCAGAGAAACTCTGTTCCTGGGTCCGCCGAGCTGGAGTCCAAGGTCTCAGAGAGTTCCGCTTATCTTGTTCTGTGGGTCTTCAGTCGTGCGTGAGTCTTGGCCGGAGCTGCCACGCGGGTCCGGAAAGCGTCCTGGAATGTGGCGACGGCTGGGTAGTGGAGGTAGTGTCGATAGTGGAAGTCTGCCAGTGGGGTATTTATCTGGGTAGGGTGGGTCTTCTGTAGGGTGGTCAAATATTTGGAGGTCTGTGACAGAATATTCCACTCTGTCCCATTGGTCTGCAGGTCTGTTTCTAGTTCAGTAGAACACTTCTGATTCTTCACTCAAAAATCACTCCTAGTGGGACTCAGGGGGCAATATGGGGTTCCAGGAAACAAAATGGGTAGGCCATATGCAAGCAAGTGCCTTGTCACTGTACTATCACAGTATATATCCCAGACTCTCTACCTTCCTTCGTTCCTTCTTTTTCTTTCACACAGCACAATACTGCTCCCAAAGCTTATCCCTTAACACACCTATACACTGCACTGCACAGTACATATATTATTTTTCATGTGAGCTCTACTTTTGTTCCATGAACATAAAAGTTCTCAAATGTATGCTAGGTTATGGAGCTCACTCAACTTGTATTGAATGCATGAGGCCCTGAGTCTCAGTCCTGAAACCACACACATTGTCTCAAAATAATTTGTCACAATTATTTCTCTACCACTAAATCACTCTTCCATTCTGCATATATAGCTTCGTTCCCATGATCTATAAACCCTTATTTCTCAAAGATACTTGTACCTTCTAATTGCTAAATGCAATAGACTTGTAACTTTTACCTCAATGAACCCAATATACCTACCTCTTGCATTCAATTCTCTGCTAAAATCTGACTCTACATTATTGAAATTCACTTTCTGTCATTTCAGCTATTTTTATCTCTCACTAATTTCCTACTCTCCGTTTGCATTTTAAACATGGACTGACCCCCATGGCTCCAACCTCTGCCTTCTGCTCTTTTTATATTACTCTCTCACTAGGACATTATTCACTTTATAGCTCTAGCAATCACTTTTATGCAGATGGTGCAAGAACTGTGAGGAAAAGGAAAATATCTAAATCATCTCATATACACAGTATCTAACTGATAGCGTACACATAGTGAGTATGTGCTTGCATATGTTCAAAGCATATGTAAAATGTCCATATAATGTATATATACATAAATGCAGAAATAACATATAGAATTTTCAAATAACCATAATATTATGCTTTGGTATAAAATATTAGCTTCAAGTGTGAAAATAAATGATTTGAAAGAGCTATTGTGCTTTTAAAATTATTTGTGAGTTTGAGTCACTGATGCCCTCTAAACTGGAAATCACAAAGTAACTACCTCAAGGCATTGCTAAGTGGGAGGGAAGAAATAGAGATGTAAAAAGAGAATGCAGTGGGGCATATGGGTATAAGTGCTTCACCAGAGGAGGGGATGATAGTGTTGGGGTAGTACAGAAAAGGAAACAAGGAAAAATACAAGCATGTGCTCTTGATATTTAGTCCTCAAAGCTTTTTTTTAAAATAAATGCTCATGTGTCAACCTGAGTAATTTCTAATGCTGTCTCACTTCAAAGGCATTGACCCATTCCAGAAAATGCGATAACATTTCTAGAAATATTTTCCATTATTTTTTTGTGAAGAAGTTTGGTCTTGGTCAGTCTCTGATTTCAGAACAGTGAGCAATGAGAAAAAGTCCATTTACTAAGTAAATTCATTTTCATTTTTTTCATTTCATCATCCTGTTATTTGTCGATTGCCTCGAGCAGGCCCCAGTAACGTCTCTTTCATCCTAGCCCTGATATTATATTCAAGGCTATTTAGGAGAATGAGACCCATCTCACTAAGTAAATTGAGACACATTATTCAAAAGGTTCACTACTCTATAAGGAGAGGAGGAATATTTTTTATTGGGGTAGGCAAAGAGATGGTTCAATGGACTAACTGCACATTTTTGATGTTGAGATGCAAGGTGAATCCCTAGTACTGCATGGTTTCTTGAATACCCCTAGGAGAGACAAACCCCCAGCCAATCACCAGACCGAGTATACAGTTCTAGGGCATCACCAGAAATGGTCCCCAAACTGAAACAAACAGATATATAAGCTAAATTTGCTCTTCTTCATTTTTGAATTATATTTTGCAAGGCACAGTAAAATACATAAAGGACTAAAAGTAGCAGAGCAGAAATGGTCAGGCTACTCTTTGGAATGCTTGATAAGCCTTTTATATTCCCTTTCTAATCCTATGCCATTCAGGAGCGAAATGCCACATTTGGAGACCATTTAGATATAAATGCTACAACCTTCCTATCAGACCTGCTGACTTTCTCTTTCTTTCTCACTCTCTTTGTGTTACTATAACCAATTATATGGAGATATGATTTAGGCCAAGCAATCTAGTTCTGGCATCAGGGGTCCCACAATATCCTGGTTGGAGACTCTCTCAGCCTCTAATACCATTATATTTGAGCAGGGTCATTATGACAATAATAACTGGGAACAAATATCTCTATTCAGTGAAAAGAGAAAAACAAGACAAAGCAAAAACCTCCTACCATCTGATATTTAAATAAGTCTACAATTGAAATACAAATCCAAAAGGGGAAGCCTACAAAATTTAAAGTTAAGGTTAATTCTTGAAATTGGTGAGGATAATTAAAAATGAAAGAGGCCAATTGTGTTTGAAATTACTGAGTCAAATCCAATCTTTCACTGGGCTTGATACAAATGTTTCATTATATATAGGTTAATGTGCCTCTGAGTCATAGAGTTCACTATTTATACCATGACTTGACTTACAAGTGTCATTTGGACCTGGGGTATATTTTATATGCATTAAAGCTGAACCTGTAAGCACCAATGAGCTAAATGTCTTACATTCCTTGTATTAAATTTGAATATCTTTTGAGTCTGTGCTTTTTCATTCAGCCTCAGGGGTAGTATTCAGTGTAATGAGAAGTGATTTCTCTACATTCAAAGTCTTACAGTGTTTGGAAAGTGACTTGTATTGCTAATTCGGAGAGATCTTATTTTCAATGTATTTGTACATTCAATACCACAGGTAATAAGTACATAGCAATGCCCCATAGGCATACCGCAAAAATGCACAGAATGTATGCACTCATACAAACATATATTTGCATCTTAGAGACTCAGTACTGGTTTGACAAAGGGAGTGTTTTTATTAAAGAATGTGATTTCAGCTCATGTTCCAGCTAATCCCATCCCAATTTAAGGAAGGAGGCAAGAAGAGTGAAACAGAGACTAGAATGGTTCCTCTTGGAAAGGAACCAGAATTCTCAGAAATGGTGGGCTGGGCCATAGCATACCATATGCATTTCTGGCCTAATAGTTCAAGCTGGCAGCCACATTACACAAAGCTTTTTAAAAGCTAAGCTTCCTTGGCAAAACAATCATAAGAATTAAAATTTTCTGAAAATAGCAATAAGACCTAAATGCAAAGTCCTGATCAATCCCAGAACACATGGCAGGGACAAGGAAATAGTGGACTCTGGCAGAGAAACAAAAGAAGAATTGAGAATAGACCCAAAAGACAATTTTTAATCTTTTGACTGCTGCCACGAGTATTATTCAAGATTGCTAATAGATACGTATATAACCAATTTGTGTGATAAACTACATGTGCTAAATTTCACATTGCACATGTATGTTTAGCCATCCTCAATTACTATATCTGATATTGTTGTGAAGTCCTTAAAGCATGATTTCAGGTGTCATTACTAATATATTATACATATTGGAGCCAGATTTAACTAATAGTTACATTCAAGATTCTGATGTTTTGAATAGCAAAAACTAAGCTATGATGCCTTCTAGGCTTAAAAATAAATTTTTCAGGTTAGATTTGTGTTGCTTATTTATGAATGTTGATATTGTTGCTAGAAGAGAAAGATAGTTGTCCAGAAAAGAAATTCACAAGAATTTCACTATGAAAAATAGTGTCCTGGGCAAGAAAACTTATTCGTAGTATTGCTCTAATAGTCAAGGTCTCTTTATAATCAAATGCTGCTAGATTTGTCAGGAGTATAAAAAGTTCAAGACAACATTTTTATTATTTAATTATAACTTAATGTGAAGTAGCTAAATATACAAGAAAGAATAAAATATAAAAGTATAAAAGTGAGTGCTAAATTATTGGGCTAGAATCAATCTAGATACATTTATTGATTTCCTATTCTTTGCAAGTTACCAAAAGGTAATTATGTAAGACTGGCTTCACATTAAAAGAACAAGTAATATTAAAATGTTAGTATATCTAAATATAAAATTAACTGAAGAGAGAAAGATATTGGAAGAAGGAAAGGACAACAAAAAGAAAAATTTATATTGGAGTAGGGAGAGCCATGAAAGTCTTTTGATCAGGGAAAGAACATAATGAAAAGCTTATAGGTAGATTAATAGAGAAGGCCAGTTAAGAGATAATCACTAAAATGGACAAAGGAAGATGATGACTAAGTACTCTTCCCCTTACAATCAGTTTGTATATTTCAAGGAATTTCAGCCAAGTAATATTCAAAGACTTCTAAGCAAATGAGACTCTTCTTATTTTCTTTCCACATTAAAAAAAATCCCATCCTAATATAACGATTTCCTTCCTAAATAGCACTTCAAAAGAAAAACAAAAATTGAAAAAAAAGAAAAAAATTCCTAGTGGTTTATTTTCAAGAAATAGGCAAGATGAATTACACTTTTCACTGTATTACTGTCATCCTTTTGTTCATTGACTGCCTGGAGCAGGCACCAGTAACGTCTCCTTTGTCCTAGCCCTGAGATTTTAGAAAGTGCCACATTCTAGTCTCTTTAAGGGTCAGGAGAATGAGACCCATCATTGTTACTGGTTTTTGGCATATTAATTATGCCACTGGGAGTTTGCCAGACTCTGCCGTGTGGGCAGGATACTTTTGGTAGCCTGCCAGGTTCTCCAGAGTAAGAACTAGATAATAGGATACTTCTGGGAGCTGAGTTTTATAGACTGGGTCTTGGCCATTGATGGGATTACACAGCGCCAGGTGCAGTTGGCGGGTGTAACACCTACATACTGAAAGATGGGGGATCTGGGTGGAGGAGACCCAGTCCCAATCTGAGCAGGTTTGGAGATCTATGACCTGGAATTACACTTTTAAATAAAAATTAATAAGGGTGTTTGCTAGTTGCAAGGAAAACATAACAACTGCGTAGATTTTTACATATCTGAAAAGTGTTTCTTAATTTTTTCGTTTTGTTTTATTTTTGAGCCACACCTAGAGGTGCTCAGATTACTTTAGCTCTGCACACAGGAATCACTCCTGGAGATGCTGCGGGGACTATTTGGTATGCCAGCCAGGAATTGAACCTGGGTTGGCTACTTGCAAGACAAAGACCCTACAACTATACTATTTCAATAGCCCAAGTATTATTTTAAACCCATTCATGTAAACTTCCACTTTGTGTGTATGTAAAAGTATAGATCAGAAATTACAAAAAAATACATTGCGGTGCTTGAAAATTCTTTTCACTACATCCATGCCAACATTGGTTGTTTCCAGTCAATGTTTCCGACAATGCATTTTGACATATGGCATTTTCATTTAAGTGAATACTATGAACTTTACACTGTTACACAATATTACCTAAAAAATAATAATGAAATTAATAACAATGAAATGACATCAAAATGCAGCATTGGAAAGTAGTGGAAAAGGCCAATTATTTTAAATCTACAAAGGAGTGGGGAGAGAAGGTAACAAAATGCATGTTTTTTGAGGAGAAAACAAAATTAAATGCATTCGTAGAAGTGAAAACTGTCTCTTTTTTCTTTTTTCCTACTTTTTCTTTCATTCCCATATTCAATGGCAGATTCTGAAGTATCATCACATCATTTCAGTACTCGAGTATATTCATGACGTAATACATGATTACACATGCTTACTATTTAATAGATTTATTTCTCTTTTGTCAGAAAACCTTTAAATGTTTCTGAGTTAACAAGAGGCATAAGAACTATCTATGGTTCTTGATCTGATACCCAGAAACAGCTGATGAAGCCAATGGGAGAGATCATACTTTATCCTATTTTCTACAGAGAAATTGAAACCCTAGCCGAGTGTTTCTCAATCCCTTTCTTACAGGGTCCCCTTTCTGACCTTTCTATGTCCCTCTGTCCTAACTGATTATCTTGTAGATTCCTGCCTTGGTCCCTTATTTATGTGATTTTTGTGTGAGGTCCCTTTGGAATATGCTGAGGGCCTATGAGGAGGGATAAAACCCCTTGTGAAAAATACTGCTCTGTACTGTTTAGTGTCTGACTCAAGGCAAGGTGATGTTTTATGTTCCAAGACTGAAACTCAGATACCCTATCTGCCTAGTAGTGTTACTACTATACATCATGCTGTGTGTGTGTGTGTGTGTATGTGTGTGTGTGTATGTTTTAAGTGATGTTTGGGATATTACATAATTAAGACTATTTGGTGCTGTATAATTTGGGTAGTCTAAAATAATATAAAAGACATGAAACTGGCTTAGTCAGAAATAGAGTCCTTCTGAAAATAATATGAAAGCATCTCTTTCTGAGGTTACAGCTCATATTTGCAAAAAGCATACATACAATTTTCAAGAGATTCCTAGCCTTGTGCCCCCTGATAATGCCTTCTAGAAAACTTTTAGAAATTGATGGCAGGCAAGCTTCCTATTTCCCTGTAAGTTCTTTCTTTTTTTAGTATGCTTTGCCCATTTTCTATATACCCTCCCTCATGATAGCATCTACTTTGAAAAATTACTCCTATTAAACTAAATTTCTCTGTCACTGCTAGAGACATAAAATTAAAAACTATCTGTCTTTAATCATGCCAAACTTCTTCCTTGTCTCTCAGGCTCCATTTATCAATAATTAATATATAAAGAAGACTAAAATCCATTTCAATTTCAAAGGTCCAAACGTTTCGCTGATTAATAAAAAATTGTGCTCACAGAGATGGACGGACATGCCATGGTAAAATGATGGAGAACACAGTATTAGCAGGAATAAATTTGCCAGGTCACTTAAACCATGGGGCCTACCTAGAGAAGAAATAAGACACCTAGAGGAATAATTCTTCAAACATACCACCCACCAAGCTTAATATCTTTGCAAATAAGAATCTTTTTTAAAAAATTTTGGTAATTATCTCTTAGTCTATTTTTGAAGCACTCTACTCAGGGTCTTATAAAGATAATAAGAGTGTTAATATCTAAAGCACCACACCTGAGTTAAAAATGCATCTAATTTATTAAATAATTAAAATCCCTGCTGTTACATATGCAACACTGTAGGAACTATTATATATAGATTTAAATCCATAGATAAGGGTCCTGAGGTTAGTATGTCTAGGTCTCACTAACATTTGATCTATCACATTTATGTCCCTGGAGATCCCATTATCTTCTGATCTCAAGCTTTTCAATAACATCACTGGCTTTCTCTTCTAGGGAATTTTGACACGAAATGCACGCATTCTTCAAGAGTCCCAGTTCTACACAGAGTGAAGGTTCAATCAGAAGCCTAAGGTCCAGCATTGCATAGAACCGTTATTATATAATAACATTAATTTCGTACTTTCCACCATGCAAACCACAACAGTTTATTTTCAGAAACTTACTCGAATTCTAGTCTCTCCATTGGGAAGTTCACTGAGTCCCTCTGGGCTGTTCAGCAATGGGAAGCATTCTTTTAGTCCCAAGATCTTTTATGGTATAAAGCAATTTCAAGTAGAAGAACTTTATAGGAAAACTAAATAGAGCATGATTGAAAAGAGAGACACAAGTGCTCTCTAACTTAAAATCGTTTCTGCAGAAAAGTTCTAAAAGTGAGAGAAATCTCAACACTTCCCATACAGATTCTAAAGAAATAACATTTCACATACCTCACTGGCCTTACTTGCAATAGCCTTCTCGTTTTTGGCTCCTGCTTTTGCATTTAATTCCACAGGGAGTGATGCAAATACCAGAGTAAAAAGAAAATGACCTTTTCTTTAACTTCCTACTTGATCCAACTGAATTTCTCTCCTCTCATTTCTAGCTCAGCTAGAAATCAGAATTCAAATGACTTTCTTGTGTAAGGTGGGGAACTGAGGACACAACATATTTTATGTTGATTCATGTTATTTTTTTACTTGTTCATATGGATACCTTTTATTTCATTATATAACCAGAAACAAAAATATGATTGAAATAAGCAATTAAACGATTGAATATGCTTAAGGAGTTTAACCTTCTTTTCTATTAATATCGAACAAGACAAATCATCATAGCTTTGATACAACATATACTGTGTAGACTTTTTTATATATACCTTTAAAACAACAATATTGCATATATTAATCTTTTACTCTATTTTACAAAGACAGAAATAGAGTATTTAAAAGAGTAAATGTTTCCCCATAAACTCTCTTGCCATAAGTGCTAATACAGTAAATAGGACATCAGTCATTCCCACCACCCTCAGAATTATGTGAACTCTACATAAGTATAGAGTTAGCTCAGAACCGCATTACCATTTTTTATACCCAAAGCGCTTCTCCTATTCTCACATGGGTGGTATTTTTCTAACAAGAAAATATCAAACTCGATGGAATATTTTAATCATTGAAGTGATTAGCAAGTCAAAATATTTGAAACTGAAACAATTCTCTATACGTTTGTCACATATGGTAAAAAAAATGTTCTGACCAATTTGTGTGTCTACTGACTGTTCTCTTGGTTGATATATTGGTACTATTTTTAGACTCTAAGTATGGTCATTTAGAAGCAGGATATTCAAATAATTCTATTAAAGTGTGAAAGATATCTCTGTGTGTTAGGCCTATTTTCTTTCTTTTTTATATGACTTCCTCTTTCCCACTTCTACTGAACAACACAGCCAATAAAGCTAACCCTACATTCAAAGTCTAGGAGACACTACAGCAAACATGCTATTCGAGTCAGTTATTACAAGAATACAACAGTTTTGCAATTATCTATTCCATAACCAAATTAGAAATAATATCATTAAGCCACAACAGCAAAAAAAAAAAATTAAAGCTCAGCTCTGTTTGTCCAAAGTAAATATCCTTGGCAATAGCACTATGTCATTTGGTAATTACTATGGAACAATATAGAAATAGATCATGATTGGTGTCTAGCAAAATAGCAATCACATTTTGCCTCTTAATTATGACAATGCTCTCAGGGAAACACAGATAGCAATGCACCCTGCAGTTACACCCCAGCAATAACACTCATTACCCCAGTAAATACTATGGAAATATGCAATAACAAATAGGGGTCTCCTGCTGTGAGGCTGTGGCAGAATCACTCATTAGGTTGGGAAGTATCGCTCAATCCTCTTTAATTACTTCCAAAATATACGGTAACCTGCCCACCGCTATAATGAAGTGATATCACTCATTACTTCCTTTGCTCCCTCCTTATTTTTCTTTTCAACTTACTAAGGAATCCTGCACAGTATCCTTACTATAAAAGTGATGTATTATAACTTACATGGATTTAATCACAAAGATGTGTGTGATTTTTAGACTTATAAATATACAGGTCTCCAATGTGAAATGAGTGCAGAATAAAACTGATATGTTTCTGGTAAAATCTCTTTTCTCATGTTACTGCATTGTGGCAACACTGTTGTAATCCTTCCTTTTTATTTGGAAATGAGAGTGATAATTGCACCATAGCCATGTGTAATCCAGGGTACTTGTAATTATATCCAGTTACCAAGGAACACAGCAATTTCAAACCTATTACCCATAGGTATCATTCATGTTTATTGCCCTCTTTATGCAGTCACCACTCGTACTCTGATTTCTAAGTGGCAGGAGGCTTTGTTAGGGTGTTTGAGCAATGGGGAGATGAAGAAGTAAGGGGATAAAAACGAGAAGATGATTGGAAAAGGGACTGGAGGGGATGGCTCATCTACAAAGCACATGTCTTGCATGCATCAATCTCAAATGCCACAAAACAGAAGCATTCCCAGAAGAGAATGCCACTGTTCCTTACCAGGAGTTCTATTCTCGAGCTCTACTCAAAAGAAATCGTCTTAGGACACCTCAAAATGGAAAAAGCAGGCACTGAAAATGTTTCCTAGCACAAAGTGGAAAGAAGCTTAGAGGTTTGAAGGTCTTGGACTCCACAAGTTTGCAGCGTGATGCTTGCCTCAAAGCTCCAACATCAAGGGTCAACTGATTCTTGATCATGACTTGTTCTGGCATGCGAATTAATGGGTTGTAAGATGGTACTTTGGAAAATAATTAAACTTAGGTGTTGTTGATTTCATATAAAGAAATAAAATATCTGATCTGTCAGCGCATTCATCAATTTGATTTGAACAATTTGTCCTTAAAATCATTACTTTTAGGGAGTTTTTGCATGCAGGTTTTCCAGAGTCCTGCATTATGAGAAGGAGTAATGGGTATTCTCATCTCTTGGGGTAACTGTGGGTATTGATATGTAATGTGTGAGCTTCAAAATGAAGACCACATCCAGGCTTCTGAATAGTAATATTAACTCTATACTGAATATTTTAAGTATTACTTAGTCATCGTAATTCCTCAGAAAATAATAATAAATGCTCAATTTATAGATAAGGACACTAAGATTCTGAGAGGTAATGTAATATATACTCAAAATTACTCAGCTACAAAGTAAGATAATCAATATTTAATCTTATGTTCTGTAAGCCCAGTTTATCCTTATACTACATTAGCCTGTCCCTTTCTTTATCTGCCTTTGTGTCCATTTCTCTTGACTCCTAGTTCAATGATAGTTCTTATCCAACATTAAAAAAATAGTTCAGAGCATTAAAATGATTTAATTATTTATTAAAAATTAAATTTTTAATTATTTCAGAGCATTGAAATAATTTATATATGGAAACGGGACCCAGATATTCTTAAGTCTATCCCATTAGTGACTGCTGAATATAACCTGTGTTAATAGTTAATAGCTACTTGAAGAACTATGAGTAGTCCTTTGGGGGGTGGGAGGGTTGTTGAGGCCACACTTGGTGTTCTCTGGGATTACTCCTGGCTCTGGGCTGAGAGACCAATTCTGGCGGTGTTCAGAGGATCATATTCAGTGTCAGGAATTGAAATAGGAATGGCTACAAGCAAGGCAGCACCTTAACTTCTGAACTATCACTCTGGTCTCAGGGGTTAAGTGTTTCCCTTAGATTGGGCTTTTTGTCTTGTTAATCTGGTCATAATTTTTTCTTGAAGGTCAAAACAAACTCTGAAGAAAATGAAGATTCGAAAGAGAAGATGAATATTTGGAAGTGCTTTGCTGTTTTGATTTATCTCTTCTGAGCCACATCTGGCAATGCTCAGGGGTTACTCCTACCTCTCCACTCAGGAATCACTCCTGGCAGTGCTTGGGGGGGGCAATAGGGGATGCCAGGGATCAAATCTGGGTCAGCCATGTGCAACGCAAATCTTACCTAATGTACTATCTCTTTAGCTCCAAGGTTTGCAACTCCTAATATTAGATTGGGAATTTAATAGTGAATCCAAGTATGGAATAGGTCAAGTTGTTTTCTTGATAAATTAGTGGGGAAATAAAAGGCATAATTTTTAAGGGTAGCATCTCATATCTGTAGTTTGAATCCCATTTTTTCATGTTCCTTTTTTTGGGGGGGTCACACCTGGCGATGCACAGGTGTTACTCCTGGCTCTGCACTCAGGAGTTACTCCTCCTGGCAGTGCTCAGGGGACCATATGGCATGCCGGGAATCGAATCTGGGTTGGCCGTGTGCAAGGCAAATGCCTTTTCTTTTTTTAAATTTTCTTTATGTTCCTTTAATAACTTTTTTTTATTATTAATTTTTATTAGTGAAACACCATGAGGTACAGTTGTAGATTTACAAATTTTTGTGCTTGGGTTTCAATTATACAATGATCAGATACCCATCCCTCCACCAGTGCCCATTTTCCACTACCATGGTTCCCAGTATCCCTCCCACACCCATCCCCCCTATCCCACCCTGCCTCTGTGGCAGGGCATTCTCTTTTGTTCTCTCTCTCCTTTTAGGTGTTGTGGTCTGCAAAAGAGGCATTGAGTGGCAATCATGTTCGGTCCATAGTCTACTTTCAACTTGCATCTCCCATCCTGGGAGGATCCTCCAAACACCCTTTATTTGGTGCTCCCTTCTCTATCTGAGCTGCCCTTTCCCCTAGAGTGCCCGGCTGGCCTCTAAGCCATGGAGTAATCCTCCTGGAACTGATCTTGGCTATTCTTTTTTTTTTTTAATTTTTTTAAATTTTTTTTTCTTTTTTTTTTTCCCCTTTATTTTATTTTATTTTTTTTAAAGTTGTAGATTTACAATTTTTTGTGCTTTGGTTTCAATTATACAATGATCAGGTACCCATCCCTCCACCAGTGCCCATTTTCCACCACCATGGATAATATCCCTCCCACCCCCATCCCCCCCATCCCCCCTGTCTCTGTGGCAGGGCAATCCCCTGTGTTCTCTCTTTCCTTTTGGGTGTTGTGGTCTGCAAAAGAGGCATTGAGTGGCAAACATGTTCAGTCCATAGTCTACTTTCGACATGCATCTCCCCTCCTGGGAGGATCCTCCAAACATACTTTATTTGGTGCTCCCTTCTCTATCTGAACTGCCCTTTCCTCTAGGATACCTGGCTGGCCTCTAAGTTATGGAGTAATCCTCCTGGTGCTGATCTCAGCTATTCTTGGGTATTAATCTCATATTTTGTTACTTTATATCCCCCAGATGAATGCAATCTTTCTATGTCTGTTCCTCTCTTTCTGACTCATTTCGCTTAGCATGATACTTTCCATATTGTACCACTTGTATGTAAATTTCATGACTTCATCTTTTCTAACAGCTACATAGTACTCCATTGTGTAGATGTACCAAAGTTTCTTTAACCAGTCATCTGTTCTTGGGCATTCAGGTTTCTTCCAGTTTCTGGCTATTGTAAAGAGTGCTGCAATGAACAAACAAGTGCAGATGTCACTTCGACTATACATTTTTGCCTCTCTGGGATATATTCCCAGGAGTGGTATTGCTGGGTCAAATGGGAGCTCAATTTCTAATTTTTTGAGAATCGTCCATACTGTTTTCCAGAAGGGCTGAACCAGTGGACATTCCCACCAACAGTGAAGGAGTGTCCCTTTCTCGCCACATCCACGCCAGCATCGGTTGCTTTTGTTCTTTTGAATGTGGGCCAGTCTCTGAGGTGTGAGATGGTATCTCATTGTGGTTTTGATCTGCATCTCCCTGATGATTAATGATGTAGAGCATTTTCTCATGTGTCTTTTAGCCATTCAGATTTCTTCTTTGAGAAAGTTTCTGTTCATTTCATTGCCCCATTTTTGGATGGGGTTGGATGTTTTCTTCTTGTGGAGTTTAACCAGTATTCTGTATATCCTGGATATCAACCCCTTGTCAGATGTGTATTCGGTGAATATCCTTTCCCATTCTGTAGACTGTCTTTGTATTTTGGTCACTGTTTCTTTGGAGGTGCAGAAGCTTCTTAGTTTAAGATAGTCCCATTTATCTATCTCTGTTTTCACTTGCTCGGCCAGTGGCGTGGCATCTTTGAAGATACCATTAGCTTCAATGTCATGGAGGGTTTTGCCAACTTTATCTTCAATGTACCTTATGGTTTCTGGTCTGATGTTGAGGTCTTTAATCCATTTTGATCTTACTTTTGTACATGGTGTTAGGCAGAGTTCTGAGCCTATTTTTTTGCATGTAGCCGTCCAGTGATGCCAACACAATTTATTAAAGAGGCTTTCCTTACTCCACTTCACATTACTTGCACCTTTATCAAAGATTAGATGAGCATATGATTGAGGGGAGATGTCAGTGTATTCAACCCTGTTCCATTGGTCTGCAGTTCTGCCTTTGTTCCAGTACCATGCTGTTTTAATTATTACTGCTTTGTAGTACAGTTTGAAGTTCGGGAGGTTGATTCCTCCCATTTTCTTTTTCCCAAGAATTGCTTTAGCTATTCGTGGTGGCTTATTTTTCCATATAAATTTCAGGAGTGTTTGCTCCATTTCTTTGAAGAATGTCATGGGTATCCTTATAGGGATTGCATTGAATTTATACAATGCTTTCGGCAGTATTGCCATTTTGACAATGTTAAGTCTCCTGACCTATGAGCAGGGGATATTTTTCCATTTCCTCATGTCCTCTTTTATTTCCTGAAGTAGCGTTTTGTAGTTTTCTTTGTACAGGTCCTTTACTTCCTTAGTTAAGCTGATTCCTAGGTACTTGATTTTCTGGGGCACAATTGTGAATGGGATTGTTTTTTTCATGTTGCTTTCTTCTCTCTCACTGTTTGCGTATAGGAAAGCCATGGACTTTTGGGTATTGATTTTATAACCTGCAACTTTACTATACGAGTCTATTGTTTCTAGGAGTTTTTTGGTGGAAGTTATTGGGTTCTCTAAGTAGAGTATCATATCATCTGCGAATAGTGAGAGCTTGATTTCTTCCTTTCCTACCTGAATGCCCTTAATATCTTTTTCCTGCCTAATCGCTATTGCAAGTACTTCCAGTACTATATTGAACAGCAGTGGAGAGAGTGGGCATCCCTGTCTCGTCCCTGATCTTAGAGGGAAGGCTCTCAGTTTTTCCCCATTGAGGATGATGCTTGCTGTAGGCTTGTGGTAGATGGCTTTAATTATGTTGAGGAAGGTCCCCTCTATACCCATTTTGGCTAGGGTTTTCATCATAAAGGGGTGCTGGATCTTATCAAATGCTTTCTCTGCATCTATTGATATGATCATATGCTTTTTATCTTTTCTTTTGTTGATATGGTGGATTATGTTGATTGATTTCCGAATGTTAAACCATCCTTGCATCCCTGGGATGAATCCTACTTGGTCATGGTGTATGATCTTTTTGATGAGTAGTTGGATTCTATTTGCTAGTAGTTTGTTGAGGATCTTTGCATCTGTGTTCATCAGGGATATCGGCCTTTTATTCTCTTTCTTTGTGGTATCTCTGTCTGCTTTTGGTATCAGTGTGATATTTGCTTCGTAGAAACTGTTCGGAAGTGTTTTTGATATTTCAATTTCGTGGAAAAGCTTAAAGAGCATCGGGACTAAGTCCTCTTTAAAGATTTGGAAGAATTCACTAGTGAATCCATCCGGGCCAGGACTTTTGTGCTTGGGGAGACTTTTTATTACCATTTCAATTTCCTTGATGGTGATAGGTTTGTTCAGGTATTCTAGGTCTTCTTGGTTCAGCCTTGGGAGTCTGTAGGAGTCTAGGAATTTATCCATTTCCTCGAGGTTTTGATGTTCCGTGGCATAAAGCTTCTCAAAGTACTCCCTAAGGATCCTCTGAATTTCTGTGGTTTCTGTTGTAATGACCCCCTTTTCATTTCTGATTCGGTTTATTAGGGTTTTCTCTCTCCCTTTCTTTGTGAGTTTTGCTAGAGGCTTATCGATCTTGTTAATTTTCTCGAAGAACCAGCTTTTGGTTTCATTGATCTTTCGGATTGTTTTTTGGGTTTCCATCTCGTTAATCTCTGCTCTGAGTTTTATTATTTCCTTTCTCCTGTTCGGGTTGTGCTCCTTTTTTTGGTCCTTCTCCAAGCTCTTAAGCTGTGAGGTTAGGTTACTTATGTGTGCTCGCTCCTCCTTCCTGAGGAATGCTTGTAGAGCTATAAACTTTCCTCTTAACACAGCCTTTGCTGTGTCCCATAAGTTTTGGTAACTCGTGTTCTCATTTTCATTCGTTTCTAGGAATCTTTTGATTTCCTCTTTGATTTCCTGTCTAATCCACTCGTTGTTCAATAGTGCACTGTTTAATTTCCAGGTGTTTGATTTAGTTTTCTGTTTTTGTGTGTGATTTACTTCTAATTTCAGCGCATTATGGTCTGAGAAGATTGTTGATACAATCTCTACCTTCTTAATTTTATGGAGGCATGTTTTGTGGCTCAGCATGTGGTCTATCTTGGAGAATGTTCCATGTACGCTTGAGAAGAATGTGTATTCAGCTTTTTGTGGATGAAGTGTCCTGTATATATCTACTAAGTCCCTTTCTTCCATTGTTTCCCTCAAATGAAGTATGTCCTTGCTAAGCTTGAGTCTGGTTGATCTATCAAGAGGTGACAAAGCAGTGTTGAAGTCTCCCACTAGTATTGTGTTGCTATTGATGTCTTTTTCCAAATCTATGAGTAGTTGTTTTAAGTACTTTGCTGGTCTCTCATTAGGTGCATATACATTTATTATTGTAAGTTCTTCCTGTTGTACAGATCCTCTGATCAATAAGAAATGGCCTTCACTATCTCTTATGACCTTCCTCACTCTGAAATCGATGTGGTCTTATATAAGGATGGCTACCCCAGCTTTTTTATGGGAGCTGTTTGCCTGTAGGATTGTTTTCCAGCCTTTGACTCTGAGTCTGTGTTTGCTTTGACTATTGAGATGCGTTTCTTGCAGGCAGCAGAATGTTGGGTTCAATTTTCTAATCCATCCTGCCACTCTATGTCTTTTAATTGGTGCGTTTAGCCCATTGACATTGAGAGAGATTATTGTTATGGGATTTTGTCCCTTTGTTCTGTTAAAGTTTGGTGTATTTGAGGGGCCTTTCTTGCCTTAAAGTAGCCCATTTAGTTGTTCTTGTAACCATGGTTTTGAGTCTATGAAGTTCCTGAGCTGTTGTTTGTCTGTGAAACTGTGTGTTGCTCCTTCTATTACGAATGAGAGTCTTGCTGGGAAAAGTATTTTTGGGGAGGCATTTATTTCATTGAGTTTTTTTACTATGTCCCACCACTGTTTTCGGGCCATGAGGGTTTCATCAGAAAAATCAGCTGTGAATTTTAAGGATGCTCCTTTGTAAGAGATTTCTTTCTTCGATCTTGCTGCTTTCAGAATTTTGTCTCTGTCTAAGGTTTTGGTCATTTTGATCAGAATGTGTCTTGGGGTATTTTTATTCGGATTTCTTCTAGCTGGTACCCTTCGGGCCTCCTGAATGTGGTCACAAGTTTTCTTCAGCTCTGGAAATGTTGTAGCAATGATTTCTTTGACAGTTTCTTCTTCATCGAGGTTTTCTTCCTGTCCCTCTGGGACTCCAATAATTCTTATGTTACCCCTCTTGGCTTCATCACGATCTTCTCTTGCCATCTGTTCCCGAATTGTGAGTCTCTTTTCCATTTTCTGCTCTTTTCTGGATAGTCTCTGAACTTCATCTTCGAGCTCACTGATTCTGTTCTCAGCCGCTCTTACTCTGCTGCTGAGGCCTTCCACAGAGCTTTTCAATTCGCCTACGAGATTTTTCAGGTCTGACATTTCTGATTGCATTTTCCTCATTTCTGCCTTCAGATCCTCTTGTCTTCTATTGGCATTGTTTTCCATTGTTTCTTTTAATTCCCTAAGCATCCTAAGTAGCTCCCTTCTGAATTCCTTGTCAGAGAGGTTGTCTAACACTACAGTACTGTTGGTGTCATCTGGGCTAGACTCTTCAATATGAAAGTTTGATGGGCTTTTGCATTGCTTTACCATTGTGAGAGGTGTGGTTTAGTCCTTCACGTTCACTGTTACTATTCTGCTTGATATGCAGTGTGAGTTAAGATAGGCTTATGAGTTATTGGCTACTGTGTTTCTAGTGGCTGAGCTAAAATAGAGAAGTTTCCATCTAAGAAGTTAGCTTATGGTTCCTATGGCATATGTAGTGGGAAAATATTTTGCGGCCGCTAACGCGGCCGCGGCTCCGGAAACAGTCCCTGGCACTGGGCGAGGAGTTGGGAAGGTCTCCTGTTTGGAATTGGAGCCGTTCAGCTTTGTTGCCCAGAGCTGGGCCTCTGTGCCCGTCCCACGCAGATCAGGGGTTGAAAACCGGCTGTCTAGGGGTGGTTTCCAGCTGCGCGTGCCCAGAAAGTGACCCAGGCCCTTGCGGGCGGGCTGTACCTGTTGGAATTGGAGCCGTTCAGCTTTGTTGCCCAGAGCTGGGCCTCTGTGCCCGTCCCACGCAGATCAGGGGTTGAAAACCGGCTGTCTAGGGGTGGTTTCCAGCTGCGCATGCCCAGAAAGGGACCCAGGCCCTTGCGGGCGGGCTGTACCTGTTGGAATTGGAGCCGTTCAGCTTTGTTGCCCAGAGCTGGGCCTCTATGCCCGTCCCACGCAGATCCTAATAACTTTTTTTAAGATGAACATTTTACCAATAATTGGTTGATGTTTAAAGAGTAACTTTAATGCATTATACTATAAATGACCTATAATATATAAATATGCATTTATACATGCGCTCTATTAAGGTATGTCAATAGCGCCCATATGGTAATATATAGTTACAGTGATAAATGTACAGAAGTTGTTTTAAAAGCTATTTTCTTGCAGCTGAAGTACCAGGTCAATAATCTGAAGCATGTGCTTTGCATGTGAGAAGCTCAGCTTTGATGCCTGACTTCACACATTCCCTTGAGCACTGCCAGGATTTATCCCTGAGAGGTGATCACCATGAGTGTGCTCTAAAGTCCAAAACAAAGAAAAATAATGCTTACACTTAAAAAGCTAATTGCGAATATAATATCACTGTATCTGTACCACTGTCGTCCCGTTGTTCATCGATTTGCTCGAGCGGGCCCAGTAACATCTCCATCATGAGACTTGTTGTTACTGTGTTTGGCATATCGAGTACGTCATGCGTAGCTTGCCAGGCTCTGCAGTGCGGGCGAGATCCTCTCGGTAGCTTGCCGGGCTCTCCGAGAGGGGTGGAGGAATCAAACTCGGGTCAGCCATGTTGGCTGCATGCAAGGCAAACGCCCTACCCGCGAATATAATATAGTTAACAATAAAAACAGGAGTGATTTTATTTCCCTGATGTTTCTTTAGAGTGAGGTAGTAAGCCGACAAATCAATGAAAGTGTCTAATTGACTTAGGCAGTGCTAGTCACTGCAACACATCTTACACTGGAATCGGAATGACCAGAATTTTGAAAGTATGTAGTGAACATACATTCTAGTGTAGACTGTTGATACCAAATCACTAAATGGAGAGTAGGTCCTACATTTTGAGAGAACTTCCTGTTCAGACTGCCTGTTCAGTCAACAGATGATGATTTTTCTTCATCTATAAAAGCTTCATTTTTCTCTGAGGTAAATAAACCTGATTCTCAGGAATATATATATATATGTATATATATATATATATATATATATATATATATATATATACACACACACATTTCTGGGAAGGCTAATACTGAAAATTGTCGAGAAATGCAGAAATCTCCTGGTAACTTAAAATTTTACTGGCATTGAGCAGAATTATTTTAGTTGGACAAAGAAAATGTAGATAGAAGAATTCAATAGCTCTTCCATTTTTTTATAAAACTGCTATATATCCCTATACCTTGTTACTTCAGCCACAATATGATTATTATATATAACACTGTCCTCCCGTTGTTCATCGATTTGCTCGAGCAGGCCCAGTAATGTCTCCATTTTGTTACTTGTTGTTACTGTGTTTGGCATATTGGCAGGCTTTGCCCTGAGATAGCACAGTGGTAGGGCATTTGCCTTGTGTGCAGCCAGCCCAGCTGAGCCGGGTTCGATTCCTCTGCCCCTCTCGGAGAGCCCAGCAAGATCATTATATATTGATTATTAATTATGTTAATGATATGATAATTAAATACCGATATGTATTAGTATATTAAGTCTAAGTTAGATAAAGGAATTAGATCTAGAAGTTATATTTAAAAATTTTCATAGAAAAAGGACACATTGTCAAACACAGGCAGAAAATGCTTCTGGTGCTTCTTGCAGAGTGCCTATGGAATTATAAACAATGATATTATAGTTTAATGGACATTTTTCCTTTGAATAGCTAATCTACCACAGCAATGTTTATTTGAATCATCAACACTTTAATTCCACACAGCAAAATTTTATTAGTGGTGTTTCAGTTTTTATTGTAATATGAGAGATAGCATAAAGTATATCTTATTTCTCTTTTACCCTCTTTTCTGAATTTGTATTGTTTTTGTTTGTCTCTGTATGGGGGTTATATTGGCAGTATTCAGGGTCTATTCTTGACACTGTGCACAGGGGTCTTTGCTGGCAGTGCTGGGGAAACCATATGCTGTTCTGGTATCGAACCCAGGTCAGCTTCATGAAAATCAATAGCCTACCTGCTCTATTGCTCCAGTTCATTTTCTCATTTTTCAATATAAGTACATTTTGGACACTTAGTTTAGAAAATTTTGATAACACAAAATTTTCCTAATAATTTTGAGAGAGGGCATTATAAATACTAATAGGTTGGGACCAGATCTTTTGTGCTTTTTATTCATAAACTATAAATTTATTTTTAATTCATTAAATTAAGTTTTAATTGATCTAGAACAACTTTATAAAGGTACACTTTGGTGTATAGTGATGCATGCTGCCTGGACTATGTTTGTACTTTCTTGATTCTTGGCATTTCCCCCCTAATTTCTATTCTAGTCTCCATTTAAATATTGCTATGAAAATTCAGTATGGAAAGAAATTTTTAATTAGTTTTTATCATGCAAGTATGTTTCTATAATGCAAACTTTATTTTTATTTTCTGTTTCATTTTTGTTTTTGAGCTGCACCTCCTGCATGGTTTTTTCCTGTCTTTCTCTTCAGGGATCACTCCAGGCAGGACACAGATGGTTGTGCTAGGTATTAAACTTGGTCAAGTTTTCTGAAAGTTAAGCACCAAATTTACTGCAGTAACTCTTTGGTCCTAAAAAGCAGTCTTCAAAACACCACAACTGCCATCATCATTAGCATCAACATTAAAAATAAATAAAATATTTCATGTAATGATGGGATCACACAAATATAGTTTTTTTTATATCTAAAAGAACCTATAGTTACTGACAAAAATAACACATGTTGAGTTCATAATCTCAAAGTATTGCTATATTCAATTAGTTTACTTGTGCTATGAGATAAATATTCATTTTGAAGATAAAAATGGTCTGGAGAAGTTACTTTGTTTGGTCATGCACAGAATAAATTAAAGTTATGATGTGAATATATATATATATATCATGATTTTAAGACTAAATGTGTATTTACATCTCTATATACAAAATGACCTAGAGATAAGTTAATACAAGTTTAACTAAAAAGCCAGGACTCAAATTCTACATTCTGTGAAACTTCTTAAGAGCTTCTTTAAGTCCATAGAGGGTGTATTAACTATGTTATTCTAAAATCTTGGAACTGAAGATATAACACAGGAATTAAAGCACTTGTCATGCATGCAGCCAACCCTGGTATTTCATACAGCCCCCAGAATAATGTCAGTAGTAATCTCTGAGCACAGAGCCAGGAGTAAGCCCTCAGCACAGTCAGCCATAGACTAATCCCTTCATTTTCCCTACACAATAAAATGCTTCATTAACATAGTGTTAAAAATGTTTTATTGATTATTGAAAGAAAATACTCCCATCCTCTTCTTCTGCAGTACTTTTTTCTTTTCTTAAAAGTAATTTACAAATTTACAGTCATTTAGTGATGTGTGTTCTACTACAATAAGATTTGAAATAATGCATTAGAAGCGATGAGTAGAGAACCAGAAGTAGATACACCAATTTACTTTGACACTGCTTAATATAACAGTAAACTTTAATATTAAATTCCAGTTTTACTTCTATTTAGAATTTTATTTAGTGCTGAGACCACTCTCCACACGATAGGATGAGCCTCACATATGAAGGAACCGGCAGAGGAACCCAGGTGTGCAGGACCAGGGGCTGAGATCTCCAAGCCTGCTCTGTTCCAGACTGGGATCTCCTACACCCAGATCCCCCATCTTCCAGTAGTTGAACAGTTACACCCACCAACTGCCATGTAACTCCATCAATGGCCAGGATCCAGAGACTATAAAACCAAGCTCCCGGTCTAGTTCTCGCTCTCAGAGAACCCAGCAGGCTACTGAAAGTATCCTGCCCGCATATATGCCTGACTTGGAACACCTGTAAAGGTGATTACAGGCTGCCTCAAATGCCTCCATCCCTCTCAGAGAGCCCAGCAAGCTACTGAGAGTATCCTGCCTGCACGGTAGAGCCTGGCAAGCTACCCGTGGCATACTTGATATGCCAAAAACAGTAATAGTGATGGTCCTCAATCCCCTTACCCTGAAAGAGCCCTCAATATGCCATCGGTCTACACTAGAATGTGACAGGGATGAATGGAGATATTAGTGGCGCCCACTCAAGCAAATCAATGAACAACAGGGTGATAGTGATTGTTTTACTTCATTTCAGTCTGAATCTTTTTTTTCCATTATTTTTAATTCAACAAAGTGAGCTTTTCCTGTAATTCATATTCTTTTATCAGGCCTAATATTACATTCATATAAACAATTCTGACTTATGTTTGATATTGTTTAAATTATGACAGTCTCTTAAAAGACTCTTTTTAAAAAAGTAAAGATGTTCAAAAGAGACATCTTGTGTCCTTCACAATATAACTGTCAAAAGTATGTGAAAAGTAAATATAGGTTGGGATAAAATACACAAAGAAATGCTAAAACTATAGCACAGAAGATATTTCTATAGTTAAGATCAAGGGAAAATAAATTATGTCTATTAAAAAGGAAGTTGACGTAAGAAAAATTGTATCAAGAAATGTGCATTGCAGAAAGATTTTAATACTTTAGAATGGACTTGGGTATAGATGTGAGGCTTCATTTTATAGGTAAAAATCTATGATATCATAAAGTAAAATAAGTTATATATATATTTAAAAGCTGTTATAGTCATTAATCAGAATATCTATAGAACTGTATTAATGAGAAAAATTATTTATTTTATTTTATTTATTTTTTAAATTTATTTTTGCTTTTTGGGTCACACCTGGTGATGCTCAGGGGTCAGTCTTGGCTCTGCACTCAGGAATCATTCCTGGCGGTGCTCAAGGGACCATATGAGATGCTGGGAATTGAATCTGGGTTGGCTGTGTGCAAGGCAAAGGCCCTACCTGCTGTTCTATCATTCCAACCCCATTGCTCGAGGCCCTCCAGTTGATCATCGATTTGCTCGAGCGGGCCCAGTAACGTCTCCATTGGAGACTTTGTTGTTACTGTGTCTGGCATATCGAATATGTCACGGGGAGATTGCCAGGCTCTGCCGTGCGGGCGAGATACTCTCGGTAGCTTGCCGGGCTCTCCGAGAGGGTCGGAGGAATCGAACTCGGGTCGGCCATGTTGGCTGTGTGCAAGGCAAATGCCCTACCACTGTGCTATCGCTCCAGCCCTCACATCCAGCCCCATTAATGGGAAAAATTTAGAGAAAAAGGAGCATTATAATAAATCAAGCTTGAGTTGTTGGAGATCTCTTGCACAAATGATGTTAAACATATCAGATATTTCTAATCTGTATGAGCAAAAAACACTGACAATATATTTCCATTTTAAAAATGAATGAGATCTTCCTAAATTTATAGGCATGAAACTTCCCATCTTTGTGTGCTTATATCAGACAATGATATAGGAATTACTACTAACGAACAGTTGCTCTATGCAGCATTTTGATAGAATCTTTGGATTATAGAAAGAACAAAAAATAAACAAAAGTAAGTTCCTATAAACCCATTATAGAATCACTAAAATTTTTATAAAGGCATCTAGATGGTAATACAGTTTAATTATGTTTTTCCAAAACCAATAGAGAGGGAAAGTTCAGCCATAATTTTATTTTACAACATATTTCTTCAGAGAATATACCAAGAAAATGTTTTAGTGCTATATCTTTATATTTCTAAAGGATGCGTTTTATTTCTAAACAGACAATGAAGCTGTTAAAAATAAATTTTTGTACTTTAAACAACTACCTTTTAAAACTATATAAAATGTTAGTTAATACAATCATTCCGGTCATCTAATCTTTTAAGTCACTGTTTTACAGGGATAGTAATGAATACTTTTCTTAAGCTTGCCAAAGCAAATTCCTTTCTAATTTCTTTCTCAAGACATCTAACTTATATTCCTCTCTCTACACACACACACACACACACACACACACACACACCACACATACGCATTACCATTACCACTGCAATACACATATGCATACCCATACAAAGTAGTTCTTTGTTATTTTCATGGTCCTCATCTATAGAATATAGATAATTGTGTAGGATTAGTAGTAATGGATTTGTTGGGAACATAGGAGGAACTAGAAATTTAGAAGGAAAAGATGTTTGACTTGCATGACATGATGAATATAACATACACACACACACAGCAAGGAGGCAGGTAATGGTTTTATTAATAATATTATTAGATTTTCTGGAGAGAGCAAAAACCTACAAAGCAGGTTGGAAAATGTTTTGAGAGAATGTATGGGGCAAGAGACTATAGTTTTCTCATCAGTGAGGGTCCTTTCACATAAACTAGGGATTGTGTGGGTTTACCATCTGCTATTTTTCAAGGAATCAACAGCATGATCCCTTAATAGTTTCCCAAGAATATTAAAGGAGAATTAAGAGACATTAATGCTGTGAGCAGTAGCATCTTTAAGAACACAGTCACATTCTTTATTATGCTATATAAAAAATTATCAGTGCCTGGTAGGAGATCAGTAAATGCTAGTCATAATAATTATAGTTCTTAACACAATTTTCATGCATGTAACTGTTCTACTTGCTGCCTGGCTGACAAAAAAATTTTCAAAAATGTATCTAATACCCATAAAATTCTTCAATGAAATAGATCAAGAACTCCTAAAATTCATATGGAACAACAAACATCCATGAATAGCTAAAGCAATTCTTGAGAAAAAGACGTTGGGGAGGCATTACACTCCCCAATCTCAAACTCTACTACAGTGGTCATAATTAAAACAGCATGGTACTGGAACAGAGCCAGGGCCACAGACCAATGGAACAGTGTGGAATATCTGTACACACAACCCCAAATGTATGAACATCTAATCTTTGATAAGGGAGCAAGAAATGTGAAGTGGAACAAGGAAAGTCTCTTTAACAAATGGTGCTGGCATAAACGGACAAGCATATGCAAAAAAATGGGCTTAGACCTCGACCTAACACCATGCACAAAAGTCAGATAAAAATGGATTAAAGATCTCAACATCAAGCCAAAACCAGTAAGACACTGAAGACAAGTCGGCAAAACCCTCCACAATATTGAGGCTAACGGTATCTTCAAAGACAATACTCCACTGACCAACCAAGTGGAAACAGAGATAAACAAATGGGACTATCTTAAATTAAGAAGCTTCTGCACCTCAAAAGATATAGTAACCAGAATACAAAGACAATCTACAGAATGGGAAAAGATATTTAGCCAATAGCCGTCTGATAAAGGGTTGATATCAAGGATATACAAAGCACTGGTTGAACTCTACAAGAAGAAAACATCTAAGCCCATCAAAAAATGGGGTGATGAAATAAACAGAAACTTTCCCAAAGAAGAAAACCGAATGGCTAAAAGGCACATGAGAAAGTATTCTACATCACTAATCATCAGGGAGATGCAGATCAAAACAACAATGAGATATCATTTCACACCACAGAGACTGGCCCACATCTAAAAGAAAAAAGGCCACTGCTGTTGGCATGGATGTGGCGAGAAAGGGACTCTCCATCACTGATGGTAGGAATGCCAACTGGTTCAGCCCATTTGGAAAACAGTATGGACGATTCTCAAAAAATTAGAAATTGAGTTCCCATTTGATCCAGGAATGCCACTCTTGGAATATACCCCGGAGAGGCAAAAAACTACAGTCAAAATGACATCTGCACTTCTATGTTCATTGCTGCACTGTTCATAATAGCCAAAATCTGGAAAAAACATGAGTGCCTGAGAACAGATGAGTGGTTAAAGAAACTTTGGTACATCTACACAATGGAGTACTATGCAGTTGTTAGAAAAGATGAAGTCATGAAATTTACGTACAAGTGGCACTATATGGAAAGTATCATGCTAAGTGAAATGAGTCAGAAAAAGAGGGACAGACATGGAAAGATTGCATTCATCTGGGGAATATAAAGTAACAAAATGGGAGACTAAAACCCAAGAATAGCCAATATAAGTACCAGGAGGTTCACTACATGGCTTGGATGCCAGCCACACATGCTGGGGTAGAAGGTAGCTCAGATAGAGAGGGGAGCACCAAGTAAAGGGTATTGGGAGGATCCTATAGGATGAGAGATGCATGCTGAAAGTAGACCTTAGACCAAACATGATTGCCACTCAATGCCTCTTTTGCAAACCACAGCACCCAAAGGAGAGAGAGAACAAAAGGAAATGCCCAGCCACAGGGGTGGGTGGGATGGGGTGGGGGGTGAGAGGGATGCTGGGAGCACTGGAGGTGGGGAATGGGCACTGATGGAGGAATGGGTATTCAATCATTGTATAATTGAAACCCAAGCACAAAACTTTGTAAGTCTACAACTGTACCTCATGGTGTTTCACTAATAAAAATTTTTAAAAAATTAATGAAAGCAATTACTTAAAAATGTATCTAATAAAGAAATTAGTTTTAAATATGAAGGAATTTGGGTAGTTGTATTCACTTGAGTTTTTTATTTTTTAAATAATTTAAAACCACGATCCTCCCATTGTTCATCAATTTTCTCGAGCGGGCCCAGTAACGTCTCCATCATGAGACTTGTTACTGTGTTTGGCATATCGAATACATCACGGGTAGCTTGCCAGGCTCTGCCGTGCGGACGAGATACTCTCAGTAGCTTGCTGGGCTCTCCGAGAGGGGCGGAGGAATCGAACTTGGGTTGGCCATACTGGCTGGGTGCAAGGCAAATGCCCTACCGCTGTGCTATCGCTCCAGCCCTTTAAATAATTTACTTTTTAAAATATTTTATTTATTTATTTATTTTTCTTTTTTGGGTCACACCCGGCGATGCACAGGGGTTACTCCTGGCTCTGCACTCAGGAATTACCCCTGGCGGTACTCAGGGGACCATATGGGATGCTGGAAATCGAACCCGGGTCAGCTGTGTGCAAGGCCAACACCCTACCTGCTGAGCTATTGCTCCAGCCCCAATAATTTACTTTTAGTCTCAGGTGTTTACCTAAGTGTTGCTGATTCCAAGCAGTGGCTCGCATCTTCCTCCAACTTAGCTCAATGTGAGTAAAAGCAGCAATTACCATCAGTTGTTGCAAACACAAGGAAATTAATATAAAGTGCCAGATATAACAGATTTTCTCATACTTATTATATGCAGGGTTGACAATAGCTATGACTATCAATATGATTGTGATATAACTCATATTACCAGTTAACTTTTCCAAGATTAACTCTTGTATTTCTATCATAAAAATAGCAGTGCTTATTTTACCTAATACATTGGAATTAGTAAGAACAAAAATTAATGTATTATTTGATAGTTCTTTCTAAATGGAAAAGCACATATTAATGTTTTATTAAGTCTTATTACAGATCACATCACCAAACCAAGACTTAGAGAGGAAACACTGAAGACCTCAAACACAGAAGTTTCTTTCACAGTCCCAACTTCAGTGACAAATTTTTTTCTAAAAATTTGATTTTATTTTATTTAGGCACAATGCATGATATTAATTCTAAAGTTATTCATAGTTGGTGTTCAGAAATACAATGTTCCCTTACCAAACCCACCACAAGTGTCAATTTCCCTCCACGGTGATCCTAGATTCCCTCTCCTGTCTCTCACCCCAGTCTCAGCCTGCCATATTGAGAGGCACCTTTTAAATTTGGTTATTCAAATTTGGGTCTTGTGATTTCAGGGTTGTTGGTTCTGTGGTTTGGATATTTAGCTCTAAAAGGCCCTCCTGTTGATCGTCGATTTGCTCGAGCGGGCCCAGTAACGTCTCCATTGGAGACTTTGTTGTTACTGTGTCTGGCATATCGAATACTCTCGGTAGCTTGCTGGGCTCTCCAAGAGGGGCGGAGGAATCGAACTCGGGTCGGCCATGTTGGCCGCGTGTAAGGCGAACGCCCTACCCGCTGTGCTAAGATCACCATTGTATTGGGTTCCCTTGACCCATACCCCCATTGCTTCTCATCTCTCTCTTCCCCCTTTCTTCTTCATTCATTTCTTTCCTTTTCTCCTCCTCTTCTCCTCCTGGGGCCAAAGGTGATATACTCTGAGACCAAAAGTGACCTGGCATTACCTCATCCATTTACTCTAAATATCACATATAATAATTCACTTTTAATTGTGTTCCTCTTACTCATATTGCATGTTGAAAATGCTCCAAAGCTCTGGTATTTTCAAACAGGGCCAAATAAGATTTATTTGCCTTAGGGTCCCAGATATTCACTTCTTCACAGCCAAGAGACCCCATCTGTTTATTTCAGCTGACATTTGAGATAACCTGCCCCCAGTAACTATCTATTTAAAATCCTGATTTCAGAAAGCAAACTGAAAAGAGTCAAAAACCCACTCAATTTAACCCAGGGAATTAATAAATAAGAATGAAAAGTTAAATATTACAAATCAGATAAAACAGAGAAACAGACTTGTATGTGGACAGATTATAGAAAAAGAAGTGCTTTCGAAAGCAACTAAGGAGGAACAGAATTTAAATATGTCTACCACATGGATTAGAGTCATTGAAAGATGTCAAATAGGTTGGTCATATCCATGAGAGCTGGAAACACAGTCATTCCTATTTTATCTTTCTTCTTTCTTTTTCCTTATCTTCAAGTCTTCTCTACATTGAAAACGTTTCTTACACAAATATTCATACCAGTATGCGTTTCTGTCTAGAGCCATCATTTTAGTCTTTATCATAGGTGAACTGAAGCAGACAGAATGTACCATCCTGCTTTCTCTGTGACTTCTTAAGTCTATATTACCGCGCCAATTGCGGAGATCAACATTTTGAAGGGGTGTGAAGCACTTTTATTTCACTGTACAATGGGGATAGACAACTAGGTATCTTGGGAGTTGCATGCTCCTTATTCAAAGAAGAATTTTGGTGATAAAGGAAAAGTAACTACTTTAAATATATACAACTTCATTTGATTATTAGAAAAATATATATTTATTACTTTTGGTATTTGGAATTCCTTGTGTCATATAACAAGGAAATTTAGCAATAAGACTTGTTTTTACATAATATCTTTGGTCTTGACTTTCCAAGTTACATATTAATTTGAAGAAAAATCACAACTTTGTATTTTATATCAGCTATTTACCTTCTCTTATAAAAATCAATGTCCTCATTTATTTTGACACATTAGGTCTTTCAAATGGAGATGGTCCTTGTGGAAATGAACCAACATGTTGTCTGCATTTCTTCAAAGCAAAAATTATGGGTTCAGTGACTAGTGAAAATGTAAAAGATATTGTCATAAAACTGATTAAGTGACTAATTTCAAGGTTTCCACTTATTTTTAAAAGTTATGCAGCATTCATATTTCAACAAGAGCTTACTCTTGTAAATTATTGATTCAGAATCACAATTTACAACAGCAAAGTTCACCTGCCAAAAACACTTCAAATTAAATAGCAGCTTTTGTTACAATATTTTGGAGCCATATCTGCAAACTACAACTGACACCAGCATAGAGTAAGACTGGTTTAGACAAGGCAGGAAAAGACATGTTGACTGACAGGAACACGCTCTGCAGCCTTGACAAACAAATAAGAATTGAGCCTCAATCTGTTGGAGTCTCGAGACTCACACACCTGCCAAATATCCATATTTGGGCTCAATGGAAAATAATCACAGTAGCTAGAAATAATAAATTGTGACTAGCTAGGGTAGGAAGTAGCACATTTAATCATCTCTTCTTTTTTACTCTGCAAGTTCTAACCATGAAACCTGAATTCCCTCTGGGAGAGAATAGTTTCCTTCTCACCCTTCAGATGTCGAAGTGTCTTACTTTTCTCTCCCTGAGTAATCTTATCCATGGCTTCTCTCCATAATCCAAATGTAGGTTTAGCTTGTTGATGCTATTGAGATAGATAATAGACTCCAGTGACTCCCAAGGGTCTATAATGTACTTTTATTCCCTAGCTCTTTGATTTGTTATGCTCTACTAATCGGGCTTCCCTGTTATCATCACTGTTGGAGTCTAAGGTATCAACGCTTTATTGAGTTTTTACAGTGTATTGGGTTCTGTGCATATAATCTATGCCTATGCAATTTTATGGGCACAAGATGCAAAGGGTATTAAATCTATGAAGAAAACACCTTCAAGGCATTATTCATGGGAAAGTTAACTCATTTATAATTCTGTCATTTAACACGTCAAATCAAACAGATATGCTTTAATCATTGCTTTTAAAGCGATTTTGCTCTTAAATCTACCATTAAAGAACAAAAGAATAAATCTTATAAAAAAATCGGATCATAAAAATTCAAGGGAACACAGTTTCAATTTGTTATCTTCCTTCTGAGTCTCTTTCAAATACTTTCAACCTGTACATTCTTTCCATCCTCCTGCAAATAAACACAAACTCATATATACAACAAGCTTATATGCACAGAATTCTACTCATGACTTATTTTTAAAAGTTTATTACTATCAGTATATAACAAAATTATTCATTTTTGAAAACATCTTGAGCTCTTCTTTTAATATTGTTAGAAACTCACATGGTATACATAAAGGCAGATGTACAAGCGGCCAACATGGCCGACCGAAGTTCGATTCCTCCGCCCCTCTCGGAGAGCCCGGCAAGCTACCGAGAGTATTTGATATGCCAAACACAGTATATTATATGTAAACCATATATATCTGGTGCCATCATACAATTCCAAAAACACTTTACCTTTTTCTGAGAACACATTGTGGTTTAATATGGATCAGAATTAGTTTTCTACTGCCAGTATATAGTATAACAATTTTTTTTTATTTTAAAAAACATTGTGAGCACTTGTTTTAATATTGTTGCTGACTATCATGGTATATATCAGGTTGTCTAATGCTCTGGCACCATCATCTATTTCCAAAGCCCTCACCTTTTTTCTGATACCACCTTCTGGAATAATATGACTGTAGTAACTTAGTTTAGTTGTGTCACAGGCTCCTACACTTCTCTCAGATTAATCTATTTAGACTCAACTTTGGAGAGTAGAGACTTTAAAGAATTTATTTTTCAAGTTTCACCGATTATTAGTAATAAACAAGGTTATTTACATATGTTTATATAATATACATATATGAAATGCTTAAATATTTTTCTTTATTTTATATTCAAGATTTATGTTCCAGAAAATTATATTTTTTCTGTTGTAGAAAAATGAGATATACTCTAACTTTAGTCAAATCTGAAATAGTTGTTCTGTAATCTAACTTTTTCTTGTTTTCTACTTTACTTCATCTACTGTTGCTTCTCATGTTTTTATCAATATGTCTATCATAAATATGTATAGTATTTTTAAATAGTGGGATTTTTTGTGAAACAATGTAGTTTATATTTAATGAATGGGAGATGTGAGGGAAGAGTAAGAGAAGCTTGTTTGCAAAAGAGAACACAGGCTAATTTTTTCTTTGCTTTTTTGGGTCACACCCAGTGATGCAAAGGGGTTACTCCTGGCTCTGCACTCAGAAATTAAGCCTGGTGGTGCTCAGGGACCATATGGAATGCTGAGAATAGAACCAGAGTTGGCCACATGCAAGGCAAATGTCCTACCTGCTGTGCTATAGCTCCAGCCCCCACGGATGATTTGTTAAAAGTTCTATATATCCAGTAGCTGCAACACACAACATCCTCTGATGTATAAATGGCCCAACTTCCCATCTGAACCTCAACAAGCCACCAAGCCACTAAACCATCCTGGTAGATCCTATCCAGGCTGAAAACATTTTGGCCTTCTAGGAATGGGGGTGGGAGAGTCCTTCCCCTTCCAGATAGGCCCAGATGCCATCACACCTGACCTCCTCTTGACTAATTAACAGCCCAGCAGTTTCTGGAGCATCGAGTACATTCATATCACACAACTCCTCTGAATTTCACAGTTCTAGAAGACTGGTAGGAGCACAGAATATATGATGGGAAAGTTACCTAGAAGCCTATCAAGCTAAATAAACAGAAGCACTTTAACACAAAAGGCTCAACCATCACCGACCAGCTCAGTAAATCCTCACTGACTTTAGTAACACCATTCTGTGATATTATAATGATCAGAAAATAACTTTTATTAACCTATTTATTATTGCTTAATTTTCCATTTTGCATAACAAGCAATATGAAGTGAATTTTTTTTGCACATGATAGGGAAGTACAATTGGGGGTATGTGAGGGGGAAATTAGGAACTTTGGTGGAGGGAAGGTCACATTGGTGGTGGGATTGGTGTTGAAGTATTAGACACCTAAAACAACCACATTATGAGCAATTTTGTAAATCATGGTGTTTAAGTTAGGGAAAAATAATATTCAATACAGAGAACTGCCAGAATTTTCTTTGTTAGAGTATTACAGAAGTATTGAATGGGAAGGGATATCAAAATAGTCAAGAAGCTTTGATAATAATAGTGAGGATACAACAGTGGTATTCAAACTAGTTGTAATACTTTTTAAAATCTTCATTAGCTATCTACAATCTGTTTATCTCTTTGATTTCAAGTAAACAGAAATGAAAGTTGGATCCATGAACTCTAATAGCTACATTTGAATTCCTTATAACCGTTTGCACTACATTCACAGGACATAAATGGGAAGAAATAAAAGAGGAGAAATTCTCAAGATTCTAAGTTGTTTTCAATTTGGTGAGCCTTTGACAGCTCTCCAAAAGTTTTCAAAAGTAAATCAATCCATACAATTACTGATTTATTCATACAGCAACCATAGATTATCTAAGGACCATCTTGCCAGATAACTGTCTGTCTCCAAAAATGAAATAAATCTTTAAGCAATAAAAAAAGAGAAAATTTAAATTTTCCTTTTCCCATATTTTAAGGTACTTTTTTACAAGGAGGAAATAAATTCAGCAAAATTAAGCAATGAGCAGAAAAAGTTGACAAAATTTACAGGTTATTCAGCTGAGAGCTAGAAAATTTGATTCATCCAATAAAGAATAAGGAGAAGCAGTACTACCAGATTCTCCAATTTTGAGATTTGCCAGTGGAAAACTATCTATGATTTCAGATCCTGGGTTAAAAAATAGTTCAGGAGTCTCGTTACTGAAACTCATATCAGTGTTACTCAAGGTGTTAATGCCGCCGTGCCAATGAACCAAACTATAACTTCTAATTTCCAGCTATTTTAAAACATGTATAGAAAAAATATTAGCAAATTAAATACTTTTGCATCCATAAACTCCGAGCATCTTTCATAAGTAGATTCAGTTCTCTCTGTGGAAGAAATTGTGGAAATACTCAAGCAAGTCTGTATCCATCACAAGTTGTACCTGTGTAGTTATACTATGGCGCTTTAGCAGTTCTATTTGCACAACAAAGTGGATTCGCTTGAAGGTCCAAGGAAAAATCTTTTAATTTTGTTTTCCCAGTCCAAACTCATAGAGTAGATACTGGCTCATAACTAAATTGATGGCTTAAAAATAAAGAGATTTCTTGACTCAGAAAGAAAGGGATAGACATAGAAAGATTGCATTCATCTGGGTTACATAAAGTAACAAAATAGGAGACTAACACCCAAGAATGGCCGAGATTAGCACCAGGAATTTTACTCTATGGCTTGGAGGCCAGACACACATGCTAGGGGAAAGGGGAGCTCAGATAGAGAAGGGAACACCAAACAAAGGGTGTTGGGAGGATCCTCCCAGGATGGGAGAAGCATGTTGAAAGTAGACTATAGACCAAACATTATTGTCACCCATTGCCTCTTTTGCAAACCACAACACCCAAAAGGAGAGAGAGAACAAAAGGGAATGCCCTGCCACAGAGGTGGGGGTGGGAATGGGGGGGAGGGATACTGGGATTTGTGGTGGTGGGAAATGGGCACTGGTGGAGGGATGGGTATTTGATCATTGTATAATTGAAACCCAAGCACAAAAATTTCTAAGTCTACAACTGTACCTCATGATGTCTCACTAATAAAAATCTAAAAAATAAAATAAAATAAAAGAGATTTCTGACAATAATCTATAATGCCTGGAGTCTTCCACTCCTGCTTCTTCTTACTTCTGTATGTGTGTCCTTTTCAACAAAACTAAGCATAATGGATGAAAAAATATGTGTGCATCTGATATTTAATAATTACAGATTTAAAAGTTTATTGATGTATTTTAGTATTTACACACTTTATGCAATTTCCAATGATTACCACACCTTATTTGGTGAGGTTCAGACAGTAGGCAAAACATCATAGAGGCAAATATATATATATATATGTATATATATATATATGCCTCTTGGAGAGCCCGGCCAGCTATGGAGAGTATCCCACCTGCACGGCTGAGCCTGGCAAGCTCCCCGTGGTGTATTCAATATGCCAAAACCAGTAACAATAATGGGTCTCATTCCCCTGACCCTGAAAGTCTCAAATATGGCAGCATTGGGAAAGACAAGTAAGGAAAGGCTGCTAAAATCTCAGGGCTGGGGCAAATGGAGACGTTACTGGCACCCGCTCGAGTAAATTGATGAACAAGGGGATGACAGCGATACAGTGATTTATTTATTTACTTATTCCAGATTTGGCTACCACACCTGGTGGAGTCTCAGGGCTTATTCCTGATTATCTGCTCTGTACTCACTATTGGCATGCTTAGGAAAACATATCCAGTACCAGGGTTAAACAAGCACCCACAAATACAAGACAAACACCTTAATCTCTATACTTTCTTGCAACTTTAAGGCTACAACTTTATTGTCACGTTTCTTCGAAAGGTTTATAATTAAGTAACACTGATCTCCAAAGTAAGATATGATATGGACAAAATCTATACTGCTCAGGCCTTTGAGTGACAGAGGTTACCTGATTATTCCTGGTAGTTCTAGTAGGGTCAGGGGGTACTTAAGGGCTGAACCTGATGATGCTTAGGGGAGCTTATGGTGCCAGGTAATGCACACGTTGGGTGTGTACCCAAAACATTATACTATTTCCCAGCCTGTAAATGGGAGCAATTTTACATAGTAAATATTGATTTCTGCTTTCTGACTTGAAAACAGATATATAGTAAACCAATGACAGATATATATAAAGCAAATTTCATCTACAAATTGTAATGTTCTGAGGATTTTGGAAAGAGAGTAGAGCATGCACTTAATTTGCACTCAATGGACATGGGTTTGATTCCAAGCACCACACCTGGTTCCCTGGGCACAGGGAATTTCTGAGCACAGAGCCAGGATTAAACCTTGAGCACTGCCAGATGTGCCTCCCATCCCACCCAAACTGAAGATACAGTACAGTGGGAAAGACACATATCTTGCATTTGGCAGGCCCTGATTCTATCTCTGACATACATAGTGTCCCTCCAGCACTGTTGCATATGGCCAAAAAACAAAAATAAATATAGCTTCCCAATATTCACAAGTGATAGGACTACCATCAATTTTCACAGCTTAATTAAGCCAGGATCTTGGAGAGTGGGATCTCCTTGTAGTACTTGGACCCCGACTCATTCTGAAAGAGTGTCAGGCACTTGCAGTCAAGCCTCCAGTAGTGCCTCTTCCTCAGGGCGTCCCGGCTACTGTGGTGCACCATCCAGCCTTCCTTCACCACGTGCTGCTCTTCCTCTTGGTGTGCTTCACCGACTGTACCATGTGCATCAGCGGGATGTTGTTGCTCATTGAGGGACTGATGATTTTGACGGCTTTGCCATCTTTCTCCATGTCCAGGTTGGAGGGGTCCAGGAAAAACATCTTGTCGCCGAGTCGGGGAGGTTCCTCTGTGTCGTCCAGACCACGGTCGCCGTCGCCGTGCAGGTTGCTGCTTTCGATGTCCATGGGGATGTCGGCGTTGGGTCCCAGGCTTGTGGGCCCCCCATTGAAGGTGACCTCACCCAGGCAGTCCTGGGGGACCTTTGAGGCACAGTGCTTAGGGCAGTTGAATGTGGCAGTTACAATCTTTGCACTGTAGGCCCTGGTGGAAGAGGCCCCTGAGCAGGCACTTGGAGTACTGGCAAACAGTGGGCCGGGCATAGGAGTGCATGGCGAACGTGTGTGGGACCTTCACTCTGCAAAGCACCATCTTCTCCATCCAGACGGGACACCCACTCCAGGAAGGGATCCTCTTACTGGGCTATGTGGTTATGTGTACCTAGGTCAAGAAGTCAACATGACAAATGACCTGGCACCTGAGTTGCAGAGGAGGAAGAGAACGGCTTGGAATGCCTTCAAGAGCGTGGAGGAAATAGCTAAGAGGATGAAGAACCTCTAGCTCTGAGCACATCTCTTTGATTCCTCTGTTCTTCCTGCATTAACATACACCTTAGAGACCTGAGCCCTACGAAAACAGGATGAGAACACTATTTGGGTCCCCCAAAGAGGAATTGAAAGAGCTATGCTTGGAATATCATGATTCACTCAAATGAGAGATAGAATCCGGAGTTCTGATCTTCATCAACGCTCAAGAATCAGGGACG
Organism: Sorex fumeus; assembly: GCF_029834395.1. NCBI lineage: Eukaryota > Metazoa > Chordata > Mammalia > Eulipotyphla > Soricidae > Sorex > Sorex fumeus. The sequence goes on along the minus strand of NW_026606322.1, from coordinate 6,096,375 downwards.
CTGTCTCATTTGCCAAGGCATCAAAAATCAGATGGGCTGGACACGTCATGAGGTTTACAGACAACCGCTGGACTAGAGCCATTACCAACTGGATTCCACAGGCTGTCAAAAGATGGTGTGGCCGCCTACCTACCATAAGTTCAGACTTCTTCATCAAGACACTGAACGATCGGTTTGAGGCTCTTCGTGTTCCTAGAATGAACAGACACCACTGGGCAACACTAGCATGCGACAGGGACAAATGGAGACGTTAATGGCGCCCGCTCGAGCAAATCAATGATTAATGGGAAGTCAAGTGATCAAGTGATCAATTAAGGGGACAATTTAGAAGGTGTTATTTATAAAAGCAAGTAAATTACATGGCAGGGAGTTCTATGAAAAATCATGTTTTAAAAACTAATCTAGATTTAGAATCCAGTTTGTCTTTTGAATATAACTTTGCCATGCTTTACTCTTTATATACAATTTTGTCATGAAAATATTACTATTTTTGAAATAATACTGGAAGACTTCGTAAAAAGTTCAATATTACACTACTTTATTTTCTCCATACCTCTTCTAGTATGAAAACAATAGACTGATGGCAATGTGTTGGGTCAACAACTGATATAACAGTAATCAGTGCTGTCATGCAATTCTGAGTCATGAAAACCACAAATGATGATCTTCTCCCTGATGAGTCTCTAACTTTATGAGTACAAAAATATTTTGAATATTTCTAAATAATTGGGCATCCGCCTTACAAGCGGCCAACATGGCCGACCCGAGTTCGATTCCTCTGCCCCTCTCGGAGAGCCCGGCAAGCTACCGAGAGTATTCGATATGCCAGACACAGTAACAACAAAGTCTCCAATGGAGACGTTACTGGGCCCGCTCGAGCAAATCGACGATCAACGGGAGGGCCTTTACTTTACTTTACTAATTAAAATACTAATGCTAATTTAAGGAAGAAATTAATATCTTCATAAATATTTAGTGAAAATGTAACCAGCTAAATGTCATTCACATATGTCTTATCATTTGAAATAATAACAAAGTGGTTTGCAATATAAAAGATGCCATGCTTTACCAACAAGATCTGGCTCTTATTCGTTGTTATGGCAAGGGACATTCTAAGCGTAGCAAGAAAAGATAACATGGAAACAGGAATTAAGAAATAAAACCCATTGATATGTAAACTGATTCTCCCAGAAGGAGAGGTTGAATGATCTGTATCTTTAATACATTTTCCATATTTCTAAATTTTGAGTTCAAGATTCATAACTTCAGACAATATTAAGGATCATTAAATTTAATATCTTAAGTTCTCACATATTTTGAGAAACTTTGTGCAAATATTGTTTTATTTCCTAAGACTTTTTGATTGAATCAGTTTAAATGAAGGTAGCTATGAGTACTAGTTTTCTACTTTTTATTTTAAAAGAAAATATGTTTTGGACTTGTGTCAGAGGACTTCAGTTTAACTGGGCTGAGTTATTGATCTTCTAACAGATAGATTCCTGCTAGGAAGTTAGCATGGGCTATGAGGGGTCAAAAAAAAAAAAACAGTGGTAGATTAATAGGACAAAATATCTCTGATAACAGGTTACAAGATTAAAGAAGTGTCATTTTATCTTTGACTTTCTACATTTTTTCAGCATCTGAGAATTTTATAAGAATGTTAGAAATTGAGCTTTCCTCCCCGCCCCGGCCAGGGCTACGGCAGCCGGAGACCTCCAGGACCAGCCACCACCATGCTGAGACCACTCTCCGCACACCTGAAGGTACTGGCAGAGGGACAAAGCCATGCGGGTTCCGGGGCCGAGACCTCCAAGCCTACTCGAATTGGAGTCGAGCATCTTCCACCCAGATCCTCCAAATTCCAGTAGGCGGGGGTCACACCCACCACCTGGCCCCCTGGCGCCGTGTAATCCCATCAGCGGCCAAGACTCAGAGACTATAAATCCAGATCCCGGAACCGCGCGGCCGCATTTGCGGCCGCGTGACATCTTATTATCTCATTTCTACTTTGGACAAACTTGCAGGCTGTCGAATGTAGCCTGCCCACAGGGCAGAGTCTGGCAAACTCCCTGTGACCTACCAAATATGCCAAATACCAGTAACAATGATGGGTCTCATTCTCCTAAAGAGCCCTGAATATAATCTCAGGGCTAGGATGAAAGAGACGTTACTGGGGCCTGCTCGAGGCAATCGACGATTAACAGGATGATGAAATGAAATGAAATGAAATGTTAGAAATTAGGTTTAAATAACTTAAGCTTCATAGTTGTCAGACACCACAAGTTGGGAGTATAGAAATAGCTCATGGTTGAAGTGATCCCAGGAATATCAGGGGATTCCATTTAGTTCTATGTAAAGACATCGGCCTGTAAATCTAACTAATCTTGCTCAACTCTGCATATGTCCTCTTCACTGTCTGTGTCTCCATAGCAGCAGAGTTTTCTCTGTATTAAAGGAAAACGATCTGAACTCAGAAAGATCAGACATTGAGCTTCTGTTGATTCGCTACTCATACAATGTCCTTGTGAACTTCATGTAACTCCAGAGAGGCACTAGAAGTGAGTCAGAATAGAATTTTTTCTGTAGAGATGGAGATCTTCCAAACCAAAGAGTTAGATAAATAAGAGATTCCTGTTCTGTTCCTATAACAACTTCTTACTCAATTCTTCTAAAAGGATGGTTTATGCTGCTTTACTAAAGCAAAATTCACCACCTCTGAGAACATATTCTGGTGAATCAGAATGAGAGGGTGAGGGATGGAGGGAGAGATGGAGAGAGAGAGAGAGAGAGAGAGAGAGAGAGAGAGAGAGAGAACTTTAAGAGTCTCCACCTCCCTAGATTGCCATCAGTGTCCACTTGGTAATTTTTGCCTCCACTTTTACGTTTTACATGTGGTAGAGATAAGAGTATTGCGTTTTGTCATATCTATCTTTTATAAAAACCAGTTCCTGTTTAATATAATCACTGCTGTTATCTGGTTAACAAAGTTCTATACACAGAATATAAGAATCAAATCTTTCTGTGACTCATTTCAACAAGCATTTTTTGGAGCCACAATAATATAACATTATAAATCAAACAGACAACCAATAATTGATCATGGTGGATAAAGTGTAAGTCTCTGTAACAACTTCACTGCTGAGCTAAAAACACGATTTTTTAAATAGAGCATAAAAATAATAATTTCACCATATATCCAAATTTCCTATAGCTATATCAATTAACAGTAAGGTATAATTGAAACAAAATTCCCTCAGTGGCTACAGACCACTGATGAAATTTCAAATATATAAAACAGGTCAAAATTATAATAGTAGCAAAATAAGAAAATCTTGCCCTTTGGCCTTCCATAATTATTCCTTGTAGACACATTATTGCTCCCACAAATACGTCATGGTCATGGTCACGTGTACATGTAGATGGGCAACTATTTCCATGCATTTTCTGGCCGCCCTTTGCAATCAGGGATCCTGTCAGCCCCAATGTTTCAGTTTCATAACAGTAATTGGATTGTCTGGCTTCCTATTCAATTGGTACATGATTCTTATTATTTCTCTTTTTTAAAAAATCAATAAATGGTTTGTGGTATCTTTAATGGAGAAAAATCAGGTTTTACCATATTATAGAGTTGACATTTTCAACATTAATCCCCCCCCATGCTATTGGATCTGTCAGCCCCAATACATGGGTTTTGAATTAATTGGATTGTCTGATCCCAGGGATGTACAATAATGTGAACACATTTTATGGCAGAAATCAAAGAACTACATCACAACTTCCTTGAACAATAATAACTTGAACTCTATAGTTAATAGAAACAACTTCTTTTTCCCTCTATCTACAACACCCTCATCTTAAAATGAAGCTGAAGAAAACAAAATGATTTTTAGGCATGAGGTTAATGTTGAAAGTATTAACACATAATCGGTACTGATGCATATATGCATTCATAGGTGTATATATGTATATATATGGTGTATATATGTACATATGTATATAAAGTCCCTATGTTTAATACATATTTTAATTTGGTACATGTTACAAGTAGATGTTACATGAAAATGTGGGTGCATGCATCTTTTACTATTTTTAATAATAAATTACACTTACTATAATCTACTAATACACCTTGTTCTATAGAACAATCCTGGTAGATAAGGTAAGATAGAGAAAGTGACACCATTAGTCATAAAGGATAATAAAACCTTCTGCAAAAGAATCAGGATTCATATTTTTTACTTTTAATAGTTTGCTCCATTTTAGAGTCTGGTTCGTACTACTGATTCTATATTAAGTTTAATAAAAATATGTTTCAAAATTATATACGATTTTCACCAAAGACTTAAAACACCTGCAAAAAATCAGATTCAATCCACATTTCATTGCTGTCAATATGTATTCATTCTGTGGGAGGTAGAGGTTTTTTCACTGGATAGAGAACATTATCAAATATTTCTATCTTTCTCTGAAGTATTCACTGTTACCTGCTGTTGGAAGCAGGATTCTAAACTGAGCAGGCCACTGGTTTGTTCTGGTAGAATAGTTACTGAGTTTTAATAGGAATATATAGTTTGGGAGAATCAAAACCAAAATATTAGAGAAAAACTTTAATGTTTTGAGTACCAATTAACTTATTAATTATGTATATAAATTTACCATTCATTTTTGAAATTTAAACATGAAACTTTGATATTCAGGAGTTCAAAACAAAGAAAATTTTTCATCAGAAATATGTATTGTGCTTTAAAAATCCACATATATAATCTATTTGGAAGCCAGACTTCTATGTATAAAACAGGATTTTAAAAGGAATAGGGTGAGATTGAGTTAGAACAAAGTAATATGGAGGTAGCAGTGTCCACAGTACTTCAACATATAAACAGAAATTATCCCAGTAGACTGAGATTCCATTTGTTTGCTCTTTATTTGGGATATATTTCTTTTTATTCTCACAACTTCTCATTCATCTATTTTCTCTGACTAAAAGACAAGGGAAAACACCATCTTTTAATGGTCAAAGTGAAAATTCAAGCTATGATTTTAATAAAGCACTATATGATAAAAAAATTTAACAATAATTTGAATTATTTAACTCATATATTTTAGAAAAGAATCAGTAGAAAGTTTAGTAGAAAGTTTTCTATTCCACTTTATGATACCCTTTTCTTTTGGTTGCAAAGTTCACAGCCATTCTGAAGATGTGGGAAAAAGGGACTCCCACATTTCTGGTGAGAATGTTTATTGGTTCAACCTTTTTGGTAAAACAGTGCAGTATTTCTCAAAAGAATAGGAATTGAGCTTCTATATGACCCAGCAATTCCATTCATGGAGTGCATTGTAGGAGCCCAAAATGTAGTGCAGATAATGCATTTGTACTCCTATGTTCATTGCAGCACTATTCACAGTAGCCAGAAGCTGGAAACACCCCAAGTGCCCAAGAACAGTTGGGTGGATAAAGAAGCTATGGTACATCTACACAATGGAATACTATGCAGATGCTAGGAAAAATCAAGTCGTGAAATTTGCTGATACAGGCATGGAGGTGACGAATATCAGGCTAAGTGAAATGAGTCAGAAAGAGAGGGATAGACATAGATGACCACGCACATTTTGCAGAATATATAATTCTCATAATTACATAATGAGAATGATACCCAAAGACAATAGATATGAAGGCAAGGTAGACTGGTCCTTACTAGGAAATTTGCTACGAGGAAGTAAGTGTGTCTAGGTCAGAGAGGCGATCACCAGGATAGAGGGAAAGTGATCCCTGTGAACAAGACGTGGTTGTAGAAAAGAGGCAAACTGATATGCATGATACGGGTTGGGACAAAGCCTGGGACATTGGTGGGGGGAAAGTGGACCCTGGTGAAGAGATGGATGCTTAAACATTGTATGACTGAAACACAATATGAACCACTTTCTAACTGTATATCTACAGTGGTTCAATAAAAAGTTAATTTGAAAAGATGAAATTGCTCATTTCGGGTAAATGTAATAACCATTTATGAGCTATCTGTTTCAATTATATGGTGTTCTATCCATAGGCTAAAATTTGCCAAATATCAGCAATTTAATATAGTCCAACTTAAATAAAATTGCTTTTGTTTTGAATGTTGTTGACAAACAGAGAAACATAGAGCTTTTATCTACATGAGCCAAGACCTCATTATGGTGAACGGTCTAATATTTTAGGATCAGGATGTTTTTTTTCTTTCTGGGTCACACCTGGCGATGCTCAGGGGTTACTCCTGGCTTTGCACTCAGTCACACCCGGTGATGCTCAGGGTTACTCCTGGTCTTACTATCAGGAATTACTCCTGGTGGTGCTCAGGGGACCATATGGGGTGCTGGGAATTGAATCTGGGTCGGCCACATGCAAGGCAAATGCCCTACCAGCTTGTGCTATTACACCAGCCCCTAGGATCAGGATTTTAATGGCAAGTATAGCATTAGATTTGAAAAGTGAGGTTTTCAAGATCTTTCTTAGATTTTGTGTACAAAAAAGGTCCATAGTCACTAAATTTGGGCTGGAGTGATAGCACAGAGGTAGGGCGCTTGCCTTGCACACAGCCAACATGTCCAATCCGAGTTCGATTCCTCCGCCCCTCTTGGAGAGCTCGGCAAGCTACCGAGAGTATCTCGCCCGCACAGCAGAGCCTGGCAAGCTACTCGTGATGTATTCGATATGCCAAACACAGTAACAACAAGTCTCATGATGGAGACGTTACTGGGCCTGCTCGAGCAAATTGATGAACAATGGGAGGAAAGTGGCAGTGACAGTCACTAAATTTAGATTATTTTTTAAAGGATTAATTCTCCTCTTGGTGACTTAACTTGAATGGTTTTATATTAAGAATCTGGAAAAATTACAGTTGTATATTTTTAAAAAATCTTCATGATATGTATCTAATCACATTCCTGTAACATTTTGTTTAGTAATCCACATGTAGTGCAGTCTGAAAAATTTTCTAGATTGCAAGTTTCTTCAGAATCCATCAGTTAACACAGTATCTGACCAAGCTTAATTGTACAAACTCAAAATTGTCATCTTTAGAAACACAGTTTTTAATCCAACTCTTATCTGATACACACTGCTTTAAAGAAAATTGTATCTCCTCTTCTAATTCAGTAAACTGCTATTTCACCAAATAAAATAAATTATTCTTTAATCCAAAAATTTAAATAGTTTACTTTGAATACATTTCATTGATAGAACATAATAGTTAGAAAACTTAAAACGCGTGTGTCTTCTTGTGTTAAATGCTTTTTTTCCCCCCTTTCTGAGTGTCTCAGTAATTACTTGTAATTCCTAAAACACATAGCATATGTGAGTTATTTTTCCTCCTGCGTAGGAGTGTTTTTAAGTGCTTAACATGGAAGCTCTTGACCTGTGCTCTCTCTATGACTATTACAAAAGAGTATCAGTACATCTAAATCCATAGCCATTGGTAATTAATATTTTTTATTCTAGCACTATTACAAGTTTTTAGATATAGCTGTAGGACAAGAACAAATAAGATAGCTTCCAACTGATTCTATTTTCTAGGTGAAATTAATAGCAGTGGTATGAATCACTATCACAAAGGGATTTTCACTCGCTGACAGATGTATGTGAACAAGACTACAGTATATTTTTCCTAGTTAGGTTTTGGGAGTTTGGGTTGTCAGTCACATCAATGGCTAATCCTTCTCACTGTACTGCAAATATTTGCTTTACAACAACCCTTAGGAATATTTGTACCATCTCCTCCTCCTTCTTCTAAATCTTCAAACTATTCTTCTCTGTTGGTTTTATCTTCTCAGAATATGAAAATTTTCTAGAATCTTTTACCTTAAGATAATATCCACCCTTAGTGCCATCTTCTCTTGCATTCTCTGTCCTTATTCTTTCTTGAAGAAGCTACACAAATTAATAGCACTGTAGCACTGTCCTTCTGTTGTTCATCGATTTGCTCTAGCAGGCACCAGTGACCTTTCTATTGTGAGACTTGTTAATGTTTTTGGCATATTGAATATGCCACAGAGAGCTTGCCAGGCTCTGCTGTGCAGGCTGGATACTCTCGATAGCTTGCCAGGCTCTTTTCGAGGGACAGAGGAATTGAACCCGGGTTGGTCACATGCAAGGCAAACGTCCTACCCACTGTGCTATTGCTTCAGCCCACACAATTTAATACCACTTTTTTTTTCTGAACTTTACCTTCATTTGCTATGGTAGTTGTGAGAGTAGGTTAAGTCATTTACAGTATTTAAGGAGCAAAGTTTCCTCCACTGTGCCCTAGCATTCATTCTCTGCAATCTCTTCCATTTCTTAGTTTTAAGTCTTGGAAATATACCCCACACTGGTTTCTCCTTTCTACAATACACAGGACAGAACTCACCTCTGTTATGGAATATAAAATTCAATACTGTGATGTTCTTGTACCTGTTTTACTTGAGTCTTTGTGTTAATCATTGTTCACACCCAGCACAGTACTTGGGGTAAGTGTAAGAACTTAATAGTTTATATTGCTAATACTCAACTTTTTGGATCAAATTACTAAAGCCATTACGGGACAGGATAAACGAGAAATCCTCGTTTTTGCATATGTGCTCTGTATTATAATCTGTAAACCTCTGATAAATGCAGTGGCGTTATCCAATTAAGTTTCAAGCTCTCAAGAGAGAGCGTTATGGTTTCTGCCAACTTAGTGTCGAATAATCTTAATTGTCTTTTGACCTATGTTAGTTTTCATTGAGGTGAGGGAGATTATTTGGTAATGTAGTGTTTAAAATATTAGCATTATATAACATATAAATTATTTTATTTAAAACAGATCTGACCTTGTAGCTTTATTCTTTAAAATGTATTATTTGGCTTATAATACTATTAATAATAGCTTATCATGGACAAAATTCCAAAACCACACCCATCACTAGTGTATCCTTTTAAAAAAGATAATTAATGTTAATAAATCAGTCATTATGACTCTGATGGTTAAATAAATACCATAAAATTTTAATGTAGAATCTTCTTCTTAAACTCTAGTTGAGCTTTAATGATATGTTTAATTTTTCCTACTATAGTTTCCTTATTATATATATCCAATATTTTGTTTTGCAGCTTGAGCAATATTCATGAGTTTATATATATATATACTTATTATTAATGAAAATGCCTGTAACATGTATGTACACCAGGTTCTTCCAATGATGATTACTTACTAACAAATTACTCAGTCAAACTCAGAAATCTAATCTTTCATAAGTGTCTCCCCAGAAACTCATAGAGAATCCATTCTATAAAAGTGATGTGGTAGGTATTGGTATAGGGTGGTGTGAAACATTTAATCCCAGATTAATACATAAGCTCATATATAACTCATATGTCTTTTTTTAAGGAATGTCTTGAATTTCTCCAAAAAGATACAACATTGTTTATAGTATCAATATATATGATATATATATATATATATATATATATATATATATATCATTGTTACCTCAACTGGAACCAAGAATTCCTCCTGAGACATCATGAGAAAAAGGAATTTTCAGTTTCTGCAACAATATGTCCTTAGTTTATCTCTTGGGAAGCCAAACTCATATGCATATTAAGACTTTTTCCAATCAGATCTCGATCCTATTTGTCACATATTAAAGAGGGGAGCTCGCTAAAGATTTATATTAGCAGGGGAGCTCACACTTCCCCAGCCCCATCGCATTGTGAGAAACTAGATGAGAATTGGACTAATGACAGTTTCTTTAAGATTATACAGAGAATTACTCAATAGATATTACTGACCTTTCTGATACAGGGCATTTTCTGATTGCAATAATGAGTGACTATTCTGAAACTGCAAATCCCACACTCCTATATTTCCCCTAAATCATTAGAAGCAGTCAATTTCCCAAAGACTGAGGGTACAGAATATCTTCAGGGAACTGGGGGTCAAGACATCACCCAAGTAATTTACCTAAACGATGCACTTTATCAAAAAGGGAGGCTTTTTCAAACAATAATCCTCATTGAACTTCAATTCTCTGGATAACTTCTCTAACTCTCCTCTCTGTTATGCGTAGATCAAAGCATAACGACTTGGCCTGGGACAATTGAAAAATTAATAACCGGAGCCACGGTTTAAGAAATCCATAGTAATGACACAAATGAGACCTATCAAATTAGAAAACCAAAATGAAAACACACTAAACACTTCCAAATTTAATTAGAAAAAGTTCCAAGTTCAGACCACACCGAGGCCATTTCACATCAGCACTCTATATTGGAACCTGAAGGGAAGCGCAGTTATGGTGGAATGTGACCTTGGGGAGGAGGTAAGGTCTGTTCATTGCCTCCTTTCCTCTGTCTGCCCCTGAGCGTTTAGTGCATAACATCTTAGAAAATAAGGACTGCCAAAGAAATCAGCAGCTGTCTTTCCAATTTAAACTTCACGAGAGACAGAATCGAGTCTTTATCTTTTTCCAATAATAATGGCATTGGAATTAATTGAGGACTGCTTACCATAAACCGCTTGAAAATATTTTTTAAATTAACACGCAAACTATTATTCATAAATTATCCACTGCCCTTATAAATCATCCACATTGAATTTTTGAGTCCGATCCTGTATATCAGGTAAGGCTTACTCTCCTCCTATGCAACATCAGAGAGGGTGGGAAGAGTTTGTGGGTTATATATGTTTTAAATGAATCATCTTTCTTTTCTATGGTCTCTTTCATGTGAATTATATATCTACCACATATTTTATAAATTTCTATAATATAGGAGAGTATAAAAAATAAATTAGAAGGAATAAAGGAAAAATCAAGATCCTACACTTATTTTTATTTTATTTAGTGCCTATCTTTGAAGATGTTGTATGTTCTGCATCACTATCTCACATCTTTAAATTTATAATACTCTCGTATACATTTCTCAAGCTATCATTGTGTGCTGACTGACTTTACCATCAATCGCATTTTTATTAGTTAATAAAGTGAGAGAAACTGAGGTCCAACACAGCAACAATGGCTAAAGTCTAGTACTTAAGTCCTATCGGAACCATCAGACACAATCCGGAGGATAACTACTGGGTGACTTCGTGAGAATAGTTGAATTATCACAGTAGAGAGTGTGGCCATATATCCTCCAAGGCAATTTTTCAATATGTAAAGTTAATTCAAGGGTATAAACACAACTGTAAATTTAGTCATAAGATATTTTGGGAGAAAATTAGATTAAGATCTGCTTATGAATATTTGCATTGAAATTAACTGGTATCCTTAAATAAGCCTGCTGCAGTCATGCCATCAGCAATTTTAAGTATTCTTTCTTGATTATCTTGAAGCTTTCCTTTCTACTTTTGCCTTAGTTACTATTGCAAGGCTTTTCCTTGCCCTGGTTTCTAACTCTTGTTTCATTTTGGAAATTTCTTTAACATTTTAGTTTAGTCATAGATGCCTAATTTATTTGTCTTTGTTTTGTTTTGAGGACAAACCTGGTGGTACTCAGGGGTTACTCACAGTTCTGGCTGGCGGCTAGTTGGGGATTGGGGAGGGTTTCTGGTACCAGGCAAAGCTGGGGTGTGAAGACTGACCTTGACTTACCACACAAAGTATGTGTTTGAGTCCAGTGAGCTATTTCTCTGATTCTAGCAACAGGCTCTTGTTACTATGACTCGTACCAACCTATGCACTAAAATAGAAGTCTAATAACTATTCTTTTCCTCGTTCATGGGGTGAAATGCCTCACATGGCCTAGAATTGTTTTAATGTATGCTAGACAATGAGGTTGGGACTTCTACCAGCCTTATTTTGATTTTGTGCTCTTTTCTCTTCTTCCCCTACCAAGTTAGGAACTCTGAATAAGAAGGAACTGCTCGAACAGACTTAAGTAAGTTAAGGACGAGTCAATGGCTATCTAAAGATGCTAAGGCACTAGACCTGTCAAATTAGTAGGGGAAAATAATCTATCCAGGAAACAGAGCTCTTTCAAAAGCAGGTGCAGCCATTAACAAACTTAAGCACTGCCAATGCATAAGCAGTGCCAGCCTCCTGAAGTAAGAGAGGCATGCATTCCACTTACAGTTCATAGTATCTAGCTTCCTCTAGCAAATTTTATGTATTGACCTGGTTGTAAGCCAACATTATCCATATGCCACAATTTTTAGTTTATGTAAACAAGCAATTTAATAATTTATTCATAAGTGCATATACACTTGTATACATTCCCAAAATTTGCTAGTAGGGGCAGTGGCAAAATTGGTATTATGTGTAGAGTCTCCTGTCCCCACGCCAGGCTGTCCTCTCTGGGGCCCCTTGGAGGGGAACAGGTTGAGTTTCCCTCCCCGCCCTGACCAGGGTTCCTGCAGCCAAAGACCTCCAGAACCAGCCACCACCATGCTGAGACCACTCTCCACACACATGAAGGTACTGGCAGAGGGACAAAGGCATGCGGGTCCCGGGACTGAGATCTCCAAGCCTACTCAGATCGGGGCTGAGCATCCTCCACCCAGACCTTGAATATGGCACCTTTTAAAAAATCTCAGGGCTAGGACGAAGGAGACATTACTGGGGCCTGCTCGAGGCAATCGACGAATAACAGGATGGTCATGATCGTGATCATGTATTGTTAATACACAGATAGATGAAATGCTATATATACTTTAACAAAAAAGATATTTTGATCTATTTTGCTTTGTTCACCTACACTGGGTAGCACTCGGGGGCTTCTCTGAGTGAGTCTGTGTGAAGGAAGGGGTACTTCTTGGGGTGCTCAAGAGAACGTTCAGTACCATAGACTGAACCTGGCTTCTGTGTGAAGCACATACTTAAACCATTGCGGTATCACTCATGTCCAGTAACTGAGATTATCGATTCAGTTACCCATGCTACAACTCACCCCAGAATGATGGGAATTGTGGGTTATACATTAGTGAGATATGCAAGTCTTATTTAAACAAATAAAGTTGATCCTCCATAGCCACCATTTCCACAATTCCACATTCAACCAACGATGAGTAATGATTTGTTGATTCAAACATACAGAAACGGGCTGGAGGGATGTACAGTAGAGAGGACACTTGCCTTGGGTTTAGGGGTCAATCCCCAGCACACTATAATGTCCTGAGGGTTCTACTAGGACTGATCTCTGAGCACAGAACCAAGAGTAAGCACTAAGCACCACCAGGTGTGAACAAAAAACAAAGATACAGAAACGACTGATACAGAATGAGATTATAAAGGAATTGGAGCATCTACAGATTATGGTATGAGAAAGGTAGGTTTTGTGAGATCAGTGCTGGATAGATATCAAGAGAGAAATATAGTAAAGCTTTTGTGGAATCCAAGGTTATACAAACATATTTCTACTGCATTTGGTTCAGAGGTATTGTTCAAAGACAAAAAGGATGTTACGAAGTAGAACCTGATTATACAGTAGTGAGAAATTTTAATTTCAAATTAAAATCTCCATGGATATAATAGAGGTTATAATATTGTATGGTAAATCAATTGTGGTCACAATTGAAAACAGCCTATGGTAGAAAAACTACATCTCTCCACTTTCACTCCAATATCCTAGCTTTAAATCATATATCAAAAAATTAAAAACAAAGCAAAACATTGGAAGCATCTAGAAAACCCAGTTACCACTGATCTGTTTGGGAAACAAGTGGGAATAGGAACTAATTCCGCCAAATCATTCATAATCCACAACTAGGCTCTTCCTCTTTGGTCATCTCTGAATCTGGTAAGAGATCTGAAACTGTAGTTTCTATATTAGCACAGATGATGGATATCTTTAAATGTTTGGTAATGATCAGTTACTACTCAGGGTGATTCAAAGAAAGCTACGGGTGATTCTGGAAGAATACAAGACTTGTCAAGGTATAAAGGATATTTTCAGATTCTGTAGGATACAGAACAACTTCTCCCTGTTCTAATTTTTTTGTACTAAATCAACTCATATCAAATTAATAAAGTTTTATTTTTTATATGATTATCTACCACACACAGAAAACTTGAGTGACAGGTAAACAATAGCAGAGGGATGGGTTTCTCTAAATATTTGTTGCTGTATATAGAGTATGTATCAAGCAGAATAAATAAACCTGAAGTCATTGTTTCTTTGCTGAAGTTCTAACCTGTCATCAAAGGTTAAATAACTATCAACAGAACTCATACTTGTGAGTTTTTCAATAGGAGTTGAAATTGGTGTTTTCCTTGGTAAATGGATATTTCTAAACATTGCTATATCTTTCTTTTCTAGACAAAGAATATATTTAGGTGTTCAAAAATGAAATCGAAATATGTTTCTCTTGTGTAGGAAGGAACAAGAGGCAGAATACAGTAGAGGAGTACGGCCAGTATGTATTATGACTGCTTTTTGATTTGTAGATATTTAACGTTTTTGAGCTATCTGCAAGTTAATATTGTTTCTTTCCTTTTTTCTTTTTTTAAACTATTGACTATAATCACCTCTCCACCCCACAACAACTGTCCATTTTATTTAAGCTCATCTTTAAAAATTCTATCAAACTTAATTTAGCGGCAGCACTGAAAACATCTTTGTCTTTCTTCTTCTCACCCTTTGTCCTTTAAATGCATTTATCTTTTAGGCTCATCTATTGCTTCAATTTGTGTTTTATTTTTTGGTGTCTTCCCACCTACTTCGACCCCTTTGCTATCCATCTCTCTATTTTTATAGCAGTCCTGCCGACTTGTTCCTCTTTCTTTCTTGTTGCAGCTGCAGCTTTTTCGAGTCTTCTCAATGCTGCTACTTGCTGTTGTCACCACTCTTCTTTTCTTCCTCGCTACATATTTTTTTCTACTTTCCGCATTTATCCTTCGCATCCCCATATCTCCATTAACTTGCAAGTTTTTAGGAAAGCAAAATAAACACAGAACTTGGAAGTTTCAAAGTCACAGGAAAAAACAGAAAATTCAAGCTTGCCTCAGCAGAGACGTGTCCATTGCTACAGTGGAAATTAGACTACAGAACTTGCTGAAAAGGGATGAGATTGAAGAGAAGCTGTGCCAGCTAATGTATCATTTAAATGAGAGAACTTAGGTGTTGTGAGTTGCTCAGAGGAGAGTCATCTTAAATATACATCTTGTAATGGCAATTAGACAGTTTGTATTATTCAAAAAATAACCTGTCTGTCTTCCACCAGCGAATAAGCAAGATTCAAAAACATGTACAAGGAAAGGCAATCATTCTGGCTTTAGCATTTGGGATGTTCCCAGTTACTGAGTCCTGAAAATTAGAAATGCCCAAATGCCCATTTGACTACTAACAAAACAATCTAAAATCAGTAAAAGTGGCATAATTTTAATCGCGCTTCAAAAATACACACACATACTTACATATACCTCAAGTCATTTCCTAAGAAGACAGAATCATTGTGGAAATTTGAAATTCAACAGAATATCCAAGTAACCATGAACACAGAATGTTTTCTATACTGTTGATATATATTAACACTTTCAGATTCTTTTTATATTTCTCTGAGTATGTCCTTTGTCACTGTAAGAGAGTGCCTTACAAAACACTCTGCAAGCATGGCACTGTGTGAAACCATGCCTCTCTCTGATCTGCACATAAGTATGTCAGAGGTTCATGGTGTGTATCTCTCTCTTTCTCTCCCCCCGCCCCTCTCTCTGTCTCTCATCTTATATATGCAATGCTTAAATGGGAAATTTTTACTTTCCACCCAGATCTTCTATTTTATTTATTTATTTATTTTATTAGTGAAACACCATGAGGTACAGTTAAAGACTTATAAATTTTCGTGCTTGGGTTTCAGTTATACAATGATCAAGTACCCATCTTCATTGATAGCAATGTTCAGTGTGGGGGGGGGGCGGGAGGTGGGGGTTGTAGGTGTGTGGATGTGTGGGTTTGTGAATGTGTTATTATTCATTTACTCAACCACAAATGTACTAGTGAAATACCAGTTCCCTTGGGAAGAAGGACAGACTAGCATTTTCTGACAATACCCTGTGCCACCAATGAGCAAAGATAGTACAAAGATAATGTTGAACATGACAAGCAGTGGGATGGCAGAGTCCTACAACAAGTGACAGTACTTGTTGCCTCATTGCTCCTTTTGCCCTATAGGGAGGATCTGGAGATTGTGAGATCAGAATCAGAGAACTTTTAAGATCTCCCCAGGGGTTTCAAATCAAGAGAGTAGTCCTGTTGGACACAGTTTCCTGCTTTGCATCATTTGAATGCGAAATCATGTGAATTTTAAAATCTATACATCACTATTTGAAAAAATAAGTAAAACTTTAAGTTCCCCTTAACTTCCACCCTGATATCATAATCGAATTAAGTGCTCCATTTCCATCCTCCTCCCACTTCTACAACTTGCAGAATTAACATGGAAAAATAATTTTGTTATCCTGTTTCCTCATATGGCCATTCTGTTACTCGGAGTTTAAGACACTTAAAGGTGTTACCATCGAGGAATAATTAATGTCTATTTCCAGTCCATTATCCATTTTTAGGATAATGGCAGTGTTTCACAGGCTTTTAAACAGGGTATAGATATTCCATCAAATTTCAGTGGTCTGAGCTAAAGCTATGGTACCAGGCACACAGCCAAAAATGTGACCAATTTTGAAACATATGGATCTGAGTTATATTCCTCTTAAGAACAGTCTGGAATGAGTAAAGAATACTCACTTGTACAACCCATTCTCCTATCTGGGAAATTCATGATGCACACCCAAGATGAGAATTATGTTTTATTCTACAATATGTGGAAACCAGAAAAGCACTGAGCATCTGAACTAAAATGAAAACAATTTAGCTCTGTTGAATGTCACCCTCTGTTGTTGATTTTCACACATCTGTGCATTTTTTCCTTATCCAAGTCTTCATTTAAATGTGCTAGTTTCTGAAGCAGATGAAGAAAATCTGAAGACAAAGTTAGCTGGCTCACTGCTCTCATATTTCCTAGGTAACTATCTTAGGGGACTTTTCTCTCTCCAGAAAGTCCATATTCATTCAGAAGAGTGTGTGTGTAGAAGTG
Source organism: Sorex fumeus (assembly GCF_029834395.1). Taxonomy (NCBI): domain Eukaryota; kingdom Metazoa; phylum Chordata; class Mammalia; order Eulipotyphla; family Soricidae; genus Sorex; species Sorex fumeus. Next base: position 6,079,357 of record NW_026606322.1, on the reverse strand, counting down.
TGTGTGTGTGTGTGTGTGTGTGTGTGTGTGTGTGTTTTCTTTCCTTATAATCCAAAGCACCAAATGTTTAGTTTGGAAACTTGCCACATTTCAAAGAATGTCAATTTTCTGTTGTCACAGTTAACTAGAACCCAGAACACACATTTGCTTGGGAGAAAATGAAGGACCCAGGCAGCCAAAGTGGTCAATACAGCCTGGGACTAGATCTGTTCAGAGTGACTAAATATGGGAATACCTTCCAGCATTTGCTTTCACTGGGAAGCTCAGGGAGTATCCCTCTAGGATCTGACAACCGGAGGAGTGAAGTGTAATTCATCTCTCCTCTCTTCCCAGATGACAAGGGAGTTTGAAATTGTATTCAAATCCACTCTTCCTTGTTTATCTGCCTTGACAGTCCACTTCGGCTCTGGTGTAGCTGTGAGCCCGCAGGGTATATGTGACCTTTCTCAAGCTGCTCCCAGCTGTCATAAGTGCCTCTGTCCCCCTTTTATTTTTCTATCTCATTTTGTTGTTATTCAGCGCTCCCTCTTCCTCTTTCCTTGATTTCTAGTTTCTCACCATGTATCATCTCTCCTGCAAATCACCTGCATCTTTCAATTTTATTACCTTGCAAACTTGCACTTTTTCCTGTCTCTGTCTTTTGCTGCTTTAACCCCCCCACCAACTCTATTTCAAACTCTATTTCAGTTTGTTTTTTTTCCCTCTCGGTTGATTTTTATCGCAATCTTGTATTTTACACAGCACACATATGTTTTCTGAAACATCTGAGTGATGAGAATAGAAAAATCATCTCAATTACCTGTCCCTTCTTTCTCAAATGCTGGTCATTTTCAAAGCCTTCACATCTTTTGCCCTGTACCTTATCATGCTTCTTCCTTTTAAGCATCATTTTCCTCCACTGACCTTAAAAATCCTACATTAGACTAAGTATTGGTCTCTGATACTAGTAACCAAAACTATTCAAGTTCAGGGTCTTGAAAGGAATAGCAATAGATTACATTGTATATGCCCACTTGCAAAACTTAAGACATATGGGGACTTGGAAAAACCTTCAACTTTAGGCTGGCACTCAATCACTGCCAGAGATATTCTTACAACCTATCATCTTCTTCTAGAAAGTGGGCAAAAGACCTGATGAAAAATTAATGTGACAGGAATGCTTTAGAAAACATTTATAGATCTCTTATGGAGGATTGGATTAATAAGAATAATAAAAAGTTTGAATTACTGGAGTAGGGTTTTCTATTTTTATTACAACATTTGCCATCAAATAATTATCATCACAGTGTTCATCCTGTAACTATTTCTATTTTGAAAAGAGGAACATCTTTTCCAATATTTGGTGCTTTAAAGCTCATTTTGCCTAATTCGATTTTCTTTCTACTAGTAATGTTGAAAATAGTTTTTTTAGATATTATACTAAACTTTGAAAATCTTATCTTCAACCCAAAAATATTCACTCTAAGTAAAAGATGAAATTTCTGTGTTATGAAAAACAGGAACTGAGATGAGATTCAGTGCATTTTTGGCAATCAAGGCAGAGAACTGCTTTGTAAACTCTCTTTTCCTCACCTCGCAACACACTTCCCACACATGCTCTCTCCAAACTCTGGAGATAAGGAAGTCTCTGTACAATAAATTGGGCATGTTTTATTAATGTAACCACAGGCCTGTTGCCATAAATTTAAAAATAGTACTCAGTTATATTCTTTTCCATTAAGTCGAATTTTATTTTTGTGTATGTTGTAATTTTATGCAAGTCCAGAGAACGTTTTCATTAAATCAGGTAATCAGATATATTCTGCTCTAAACAGAGTGGTTCACATTTCTCTGACTGTTTTTCAAATGGATTGTGGTCCAGAAATCTCAACAACGAATAAGTCCTTGTTGTTGTCATGGACTAAAGCCATTATACTGTGCTTAAATATCCAATAAATTACCATGGAACAGAAATACTAAACAGGCATCCCTAAGTGGTAACAATCTTATAATTAAAAATAAAATTGAAGTAGAAGAATATAAAAAGACAAGTTCATCTGTATCTGAGCCCTGACAACTAACAGCTCTTACTGACACTCTTTTTGCTGACAGCACTTTCTTGCTCTTTTTTTATTTCACTTCTTTTGCTCTCCCTATATTTCTCTCCTTATTAAAAAAAATGCTCATTTTCTACTTGACAATGAAGGAGAAAGCAATGGCTGTTTCACAGATCAAAAGCAAGGTACTGCTTTAGAACCATACTGGCTTAGTGTTCTATATCATCAATCACTCAGCTTTGACCATCATTCCCAATATTTTGTCTTTTGCAGCACTGGTGGAAGGTTACAATGCAGAAATAATTACCTAACTCCAAGAGATACGGAAAATAACTACCAGGAGACTCACAGTCTTCTAATAAAATTCACAAACATTTATAAATCCATTCACTTACAAATATTTATGAGTTGCCACTGTTTCTGGGGGCTAGAGCGATAGCACAGCGGGTAGAGCATTTGCCTTGCACAGAGTCGACCCATGTTCGATTCCTCCGTCCCTCTTGGAGAGCCCGGCAAGCTACCACGAGTATCCCGCCTTCATGGTTCAGCCTGAAGAGCTCCCCATGGCATATTTGATATGCCCAAAACAGTAACAACAAGTCTCACAATGGAGACATTATTAGTGCCCCCTTGAGCAAATCGATGAACAATGGGGGGGGGGGGCGGGGGACAGTGCTACTGTTACCAGATTTTTGGAATAGTCTCCTTATTGGTCTTTCTACTTCTCTATCCTTCAATTTATTCTTGACTTAATATTCCAACTGACATCCTTAAAAGCTGCCATTCATTTCTTTTCTCCTCCAAGCTCCTCAATGAAGTCAGAGTGCAAGTGTGGGTCCTTATAATAGCTCCATACATAGTTCTCATGAGGAATCATATATTAAAAAAATAACCCTTTATATCCACATATACTAAAAAGAAACATGCTTCAATTTCTGGACAAGACTTTAGTTGTCCATCACAACCCTTGGTAGCTACAAATCTCCCACTCCTCAAAGACACCAAATGAGCTCACACATCATGACTTTTGTCCTCCATTGTTGATTTATCTCTTAGAATTTTACTTTTATTATTCTTTGATTTCCTTGTTTTCTTACCTTTATTTTCTTCGCTTTACTTTCCCTTTTTGCAATACTAGAAAAAAACCCAAGTGTTCAACTTGCAAATAGTGCCCATTACCACTGTGTCATCACCCCAGCGTCTATCTCTGGACTTGTTCTGCACCTAGCTATAGCGAGATCCCACTGGCCATCCTATGTAAAAACTGCAACCTCTCTGTGCAACTCACTGTCTCCCTGCATTTTTTTGTTCTATTATTCTCCATAATATTTATCAATAACTACTATTCTACTTATTTCATCTAATTAATTTACTTCCTTTTGTTCCCCAAATAAATTGAAACTGTATGAAGGTAGTTTTTTGTTCATTTCCTTATTTCCTTGCTGTGTCTGCAGTTCTAGGAAAGTGTTTGACATAAATCAACCTATTAACATACTACTGAAAAATTTGGGACCATAAATTTAATGGGCACTAAGACAGGTGTGTTCACTGCTTACAAGAATATCACAATTTACTGGGAGAGATGATCCACATATAAACTGACAAGTAAGCAGTAATTTCCATCTCTGATAAGAATTTCAGATCACAAATGAGGTATGAAGATAGTGTATAAAATGAAAGCTGTCACTTTGAGTTAATGGCGATGGAAGGACTTTTGTAAGGATGATTTGAGAAAAAAATAAAGTTAAACATAAGATAGGTGTTTGAAGGGGGTGGGGGGAGAGGGAATATATAAGACTTTGGTGTCCTGGGTCAGGACTGGATCTAAGCTTTCTGCAGAGCGATAAAAGTGCAGCTCACATTTACGAGACTGTACTGAGATGTCAGACACAGTTTTAAAGGCTATTTCTATATCTGCTCATTAAATCTCCAAACAATCAGTGCAGAAAACCATGCCATCCATTTCATAGGCGTAAATGTGTTCAGAGCTAGTAAATACTATAAATGGGTTTCCAGGAATTAGCCTTTCAGAAATAATACTCCTGTTGTCCTGTACAACAGAATTCTATGCTTAAAATGGGTGTATTCCCAAAAGGAGACAGAGAACAAAGGGGAATGCCCTGACACAGAGGCAGGGTGGGAGGGGGGTGGGGGGGATATTATCCATGGTGGTGGAGGGTGGGCACTGGTGGAGGGATGGGTATTTGATCATTGTATGACCGAAGCCCAAGCACAAAGATTTGTAAATCTACAACTGTACCTCATGGTGCTTCACTAATAAAATAAAAAGGGTGTATTGAGAAATCAAAGATGTATTATTTAAGGGTGATATTTCTACTCATGGAATATTTAAGGAGCAGGAAATACAAAACCTAATTAATTAAGCAATATATTTAACTGGAAAAAATGAAACTGGATAATCCAAAGACTATCATTACCTTACACAGAGATTGGAAGCATAACTTAGCACTAAGTTTCAAGATAAACACAGTGGCACAGTGTAAGAACAAAAACCTGATTTTTCCTTGGACCCAGCAGGTTCTCTGGCCTGAATCTATCGATTCTCATGTTACACAACCCTGTACACTTCCAAGTCAGCACACCCACCAGACTCCAATGCAGGGAGGGGTTTTACCTATGTTCACACAGGCAACTCAGATATTGTTCTTGGTCATTTCTTTCCTTGAGAGAATCAGGAATATAATCCAATAGGAGTTTTTTTTGTCCCTGAGAATCCTCAAAGAAGCTCTGAAAGACCTGAAGTGAAAGAATCTTAACAAAAGAACAGAAAAAGAAACTTGAAAGTGAACAGAAGTTCTGAAGTGTGTGTGGGGGTGGAAAAAGGTTTGGCAGAGAGCATCAGGGAAGAAATAGCTAACTCAAAGCAAGCGGAATAATTTAGCAAGCCCAAGGTTCTCTGCTTTGGTGGTTCTGCTCCCAGGGGATCACTGATGCTCAGTGCAGGAAGAATGCACCTACCGGTCAGTTTTAGGACTTCATAGCTGGAAGATTTCCATGTCAGATATTTTGTTACTCTTTGAAAACTGCAGTAGTGATTTTGCAGACCTCCAGGATGACTAGAGAGAATTCTTTGTGAGAGACACAATGGGTCTGAGTTCTATTATGCAGTGTGTTCTACCAAATTGTACAAGGGCTGTGGCCTCGGCTATGTCCACACAATCGTGGTCAGTGTGATTCTACCTGCTGGATTTTTGTACAACCTTTAAATTTCAGCGTAAGCCTTCTTGTTCTTAATGGAGTTTGACTTTTGTAGTAGGCATTCATTTTCATCATGGTGTTAATTGTTTACAATGCCAGGAACAAGCCAAAAAAAAAAAAGACACTGGCAAAAAAAGGCAGGCCTGCTCAATTACAACATGGTAAATGGCTGGCAGCACAGCAGGGTGCTGAGGACACAAAGAACAAGTAGAAAAAGTGACCCTGTGGTGTTGATGTTTATTTGCTTGAACAGCTGAGAATTATCTATGGACCTAATGCAACCTCCATAATAGGTGGTCCTTTTGGTGTAAGTCCCAAAGCACCTGGATATAGAGAATACCAAATCTAACTCTGGTGAAACATATAAGGTAAAGGCCCTCCCGTTGATCATCGATTTGCTCGAGCGGGCCCAGTAACGTCTCCATTGGAGACTTTGTTGTTACTGTGTTTGGCATATCGAATACGTCACGGGGAGCTTGCCAGGCTCTGCCGTGCGGGCGAGATACTCTCGGCGGCTTGCCGGGCTCATTAAAAAAAAAAAGGGTGGGAATAGGATAGAATATGACCGACTATTGATCTGAAATCATTCCTTTTTATTCTTTCTGTGGGAAATGCTACTCCTTTGCCTATTCCTCAGTTTGTTTCTGAGAAAATATCGAAATGAATAATTAGTCTATTTTCCCTTTATGGGATACTTAGGGAAAGTCAGGCAATAGCAAAACAAAAATGTAAATATTTTGCAAAATCTAAGTACAGGTTAAGAAGTAAAGTTAGTAATGTCTTCATCATAAACTACTACCAAATATCCCAGGGCTTAAAACAGATATATGGCTGTGCATTATTTAGTAAAACCTTAATTTGCATCAATGACAATTCTACAGAAGTTAGAAAAAACCCCAACCGCACTATAACGCTGCCTTTCTTATCTTTAGCCATGGAATCCCAGAAAGAGGTCCCCATGGTTAGTTGGTAGAGGTCTTTGGAGTCAATTTCTCCACTGAAATTAAAGAGAGGATGCTGGGCGATCCAGAAGAGTTAATGAGTGAATATATGGTTAGTAGCACTAGGAGGCAAAACAATGGCAGAAAGAACACAGAGGGGAATAAATCAGATATTTTGTATTAGGATTAAATCACAAGAGGAAAAATGAAACAAGATGAAACCACCTTTTGCAGGGCTATTGCAGAAATTGCATAGAACAGTGGATCCTGATTAAATGCATCTTTCAGTTTGAGTAGAGATTGGGGAAATTATCGTTGTAAAATAGATCAAAAGACACCTCATAGATGATCACTGCTTTTTAAGTAATCGGATGAATAAGTAGGTAAAATACACCGATAGTCACTGACATGTACAGGCTGCCCTTGTGGACGAAAACGATGTCTCTACAGAGATCGAAGCGCCATTAGTGGTATTTATGAATCTATCATATGTGCAGGTTTTCACTTTGCAGATCAAGTAAAATAAGGAGAGAGTAAGAGAGACACGCTGAGATTCCATGCTGTATGATGAAAAAAACCTCTCATTTGTATTCCTAACCCCTTTGCCATGAATTGCTGATGTCCCCAAACAAAAAGAAAGCTGGAGGTTTCTGTTCTGGTAGATTAAAAAGCCCTTTAGTTTAACAGCAAAGCATCTGTCTACCTTGTTATACATATGGCATCTAATCAGAATGCAGGATGCTAGAGCAGAGGGGAGTGAGCAAGGAGGAAATATTGCAATGGGAATCTAAAGTTTCTATTAAAATTGAGATTCCTGGAGTAAATTGAGGAGGCAAAAAATTTTATTAAGAATAAAAACAGGACCTTACAGCTAGTAAGGTGGGTACGGTGCCTGCCTGGCACACAGCATACCTGGGTGCACAGCTGACACAAACTCTTTTCTGGCATCTCTATGTTCTCAAGTACCCGAAGGAGTGATCCCTGAGTATCAAGCTAGGAGTTAAGTACTGGACAACTCTGAGTGTAGACAAAGACCAAAATAAACAAACAAGCTAAGGAACCCCAAAACCCTATTGGCATATAAGATAAGAATCGGGATGCAACTAACTGAAAATCTTAAGAAGAGAAATTGTTGTACCACTGCACTGTCCTCCCATTGTTCATCAATTTGCTCGAGCAGGCACCAGTAACGTCTCCAATGTGAGACTTGTTACTGTTTTTGGCATATTGAATATGCCACGGGGAGCTTTTTAGGCTCTGCCGGGTGGGTGGGATACTCTCCGTAGCTTACAGGGCTCTCCAAGAGGGGCGGAGGAATCGAAACCAGGTCGGCTCCTGCAAGGCAAACTCCCTACTCACTGTGCTATCACATAAGCCCAGGAAGAGGAATAAGGAAAGATATGTAAAGGAAAATGAAGTTGGATGAATATGGAAAAAGAGAGAAAGAGGGAGAGTGCCCGTATCTTATGAAGAGAATCCGGAGAGCAGGTAAAGGACAGTCTGCATGAAGGAGTCCATGCTTAGTGTCGGAGGCTCTTTATAATGGACTGAGCCATGGTGTCCAGAGGTAGGATGCTGGCAGAACCATTACATTTAACCATGATTCTGAGGTCCATCACTTTACCTCCATGACTAGCTTCTACTCAGAATCTCTCACAAAAGAGATCACTTTGATTTGATAATTTTGGTGAGATTGATTTTCCGATTCTGTTAAAACTTGGATAATCTGTTTTGCTATTTTTTAAAGTATGTCCAAATACCAAAGATTCTTTTGTGGTTCTATGTGGAAAAAATATATAAAAACCAATGAGGAATCAGACAAGATGTTTTATAGGGCAGATCCAAGTCACTGGTTTATTAATAACTGTATGAATATTGGTAAAGCTGACTGTTGTTCACTTGCTCCTTCTCTAGCTCACAAGCACTTCATCTTTTTTTTTTCTTTTTGGTCATACCCGGCGATGCACAGGGGTTATTCCTGGCTCATGCACTCAGGAATTCCTCCTGCCAGGGCTCAGGGAACTATATGGGAGGCTGGGAATCAAACCCGGGTCTGCCGCATGCAAGGCAAACACCCTACCCGCTGTGCTATCGCTCCAGCCTGAAGCACTTCATCTTAGACTTTACAATACCTAGTGTCTAATCTAGGTGGGCATTTTTGATGTAGAACGACGAATAGTTATTTCAAGGTAGTTTTATATGCCTTCAGGTATATAGAACTCATTCAAATCTTGCAACAGTGGCGAAAGTGAGAGTCTTGTCAATGCAGGCTCTTTCTCAAAGTACAGGTTCCCATATCTCCCCTGCCAGTCCCACACGAAATCAAAATACGCAGCCTGGGAAGGAGGAGTCAGATACAGCTCAATGAAGCAGATTATTCACCAATTTAAATTATTTGCACTAACAGTCCCCTTCATTGATGGAGGCAATTGGGAGTTTAATGTATTTACAAGGATAGAGCTCTAAAATGGAAACGATTTCGCAGAGGGGCACGGAAGTGAAAAGCTTGGTCTAGACAACGCTTTTCGAAAATGCATTTCATTCGACTCCTGGAAGATTGCTAGATCCTAAGGGGGAGGGTGGGGAGTTCAGAGGAGCTATTAGAGGTGCTATTAGGTTTTAGAAGATTTTTGTGGTGCTATTGAACTTTTCATATTTTAAGTTAGAATGAGGGCATTATCTTTGAATCCAATTTCTTCCTTTCCTTCTATTTCCAAATGCACTCTGGGCTTCATTTTGCCGTGGTGCGTTTGCTCCCCGGAGCAATCCAGCATCCCCGTGGAAAATGGCCGACCTAAATGTGGCTCTCCAAAGACAATTTTTTTTTATTCTGAGTATTTTATGATGACCCAGATATTGGGTAATATAAAACAGAAAGAATATATTACTGAGGGTCCCATAATGTCTGTTTCAAAGCTTCTTAAACTAATATCTACTAATGGTCTTATTATTTTCAGTATCTATCTGTCCCCCTAAAATAAGCAAGGAGAACAGGGTGAAACAGACTTTTGGCTTTAATACAGCAGCACTGTTCTCTCATTGTTCATCGATTTGCTCTAATGGGCCCAGTAACATCTCCATTTTGAGACTTTGTTGCTACAGTGTTTGGCATATCGAATATGTCATGAGTAGCTTACCAGGCTTTGCCGTGCAGGCGAGATACTCTCAGTAGCTTGCCAGGCTCTCCAAGATGGGTGAAAGAATCGAACCCGGGTTGGCTGGGTCAGCCACTTGCAAGGCAAACACCCTACCCACTGTACTATCGCTCCAGCCCTTTAATACAGTCATCATCACGGTCCTCCTGTTGTTCATCGACTTGCTCGAGCAGGCCCAGTAACATCTCCATCGTGAGACTTGTTGTTACTGTGTTTGGCATACTGAATACATCAAAGGTAACTTTCCAGGCTCTGCCGTGCGGGCAATATACTCCCAGTAGCTTGCCAGGCTCTCCGAGAGGGGCGGAGGAATCGAACTCGGATTTGCCATGTTGGCCGCTTGTTAGGCAAACACCCTACTGCTGTGCTATAAAACAATAAATGAATACATAAATAAAAGGAAGCCAGCTATTTTTTTGCTTTTGTATTATTTTAAAGTACATAAATCCTGGCGGTTTTCAAATCAATTGGCTTATTAGTTTATAGCTTCATGAAATACCAGTGATTTTGCAAGGAAAATAAATTTAAACAATGTTAACAGCAACAAAGTTGGAAGCATTAAGGAGGCAAAATACACTTATTTGTTTGGGAATCATAAAATTATATTTTGGGAGCTTAAATTTCAGTGAAAACCCAAAACGTGTCCTGAGAAGGAAGAAAATTTGGAGTTTCTCTTTTCTTTTTTTTTTTTTTGTTTTTGTTTTGTATTGTTTTGTTTAGGCCAATCCCACAGTGCTCAGAATTTACTCCTGACTCTGTGCTTAGGGGTTTGCACTGGTGCCAGATATCAAACCCATGTCAGCTGGAACCAAGTACCTTACCTTATTATACTGTGTCTCTGGCACAGGATTTTTTGATAAAGGATTAAAAATATGAGGAAATAAAATGCCAGTTAGAAGCACGAGTTTGCAAGCTGTAGTAGTTGCAAGACTCTGGTCAGACTTTTGTACAGCATATGAATGGAATCTCTAACAGTTGTCCTTATCCCTCTGACAAATTTCACTTAAAATGTTCCCCTCTATTTTTTCCAAGTTGTAGAGAACTGTAACTATATACATAAGTCATTACAAAATGGATTGTATAAAAGATTTTTCTACTAGAATAGATTTATAAAACAAATCAAGGAAGACACAGACAAGACTCTAAATATTCACCTCAAAGATGTCTTCAAGGATTCTTTCCCATTTCTTCCTTAATGCCCCTTGCAAAAGCAAAATCATTTGCTCCTTCAAACCTATGTTCTCCCTTGAACAAATATCTTTCTTTATCTTTATTCCTATGCTTGCTGATATGCTTGATCTCTGTTAAACATGTTTTCCTTTTCCTCCCCCCCACTCCCATTTTTTATGTAAGTTTCATTTAATAAAAATACTTTGCTTCACAAAAACAAGGAAAAAAAAGACTAAATAAAGAACTGGGACCATACAAAACTAAAAAGTTTTGTGCAGAAAGAAATTAAGGTTAAATTTAAAATACACCCTATATAATGGGCTGACAGCCATGATAAATAAAACACACATAAAGATCAACAACAAAACAGTCAGCTCCAACAACAACAAAAAAAAGCGAGAGATACGAAGAGATGAACAGACACATTCTCAAAGATGAACTGTACATAGCCCACAGGTTTATAAAAAGTGTTCATTGTTGTTTATCAGGATAATGAAAAATCAAAACAGCAATACAATATTTCCTCATACCAAAGAAAATGATTTATATTAAAAAGATCAGAAACTGTCGATATTAGCAGGGGTGCGGATATAAAATAATCCTTATTAACTATCGTTGGGAACGCCATCTAGTACATCCTCTGCAGAAAACCATATGGAGACTTTTCAGAAGAACACAGAAATAATAACGTGAAAAGATACTTGCACACCTATTTTCATTACAGTGATAAATACAATTTCCCTAAAAAATAATTAAATACAACTTCAAAGATGTGGAAACAACCCAAATATCCAAATACAGATGAGTGGATTAAATAAAGGTTATTCTCACCCACACAGCAAAGCCTGGCAGGCTACCCATGATATATTCGATATGCCAAACACAGTAACAACAAGTCTCACAATTTGTTGTGAGATGTTACTGGTGCCCGCTCGAGCAAATCAATGAGCAACGGGAGGACAGTGCTACAGAGCTACAGTTATTATTATTATTATCGTATATAATAATTATAAATGCAAACAATTGATTGCATCTAAACTAGATCTCCTTTTGTATCTTTGCTTGCAACTAGGATCAACAATGTCACAGAGGATGTATTCAAGTGTTTTGCATGGAAAGAAGATAGTGTAGAGTTAGGATTTATGCAAAACACGACAGTTTGTATGCCTAACACCATAAGGTCTCCTGATATATGTATATGGTATATATACATATATCACCATGTATACCCTCCAGTGACCCCTGAGCATCAACAGTGTTACTAGATTGTACTGTAACAGTAGGAGTCAAGAAGTACAGCATCCTTAGATCCCAGCAATGAACTTTGACCTCCGTGGACAAGTATTGCCAGTATTAACAACTGGGTACAAGAGCACCATTTTTGAGCACCTCCAAAATAAAAAACCATGGTAATTAAATTTATGAACCTATCTATTACAAAATTATCTAGGTCAGATTTAGTGTAAAAATAGACACAGTATTAAAAATTTGTTTCAAAAATGTATTCTTTAGTATATGTTATTATTTATTTCAAAATTAAGTAACTTAGATGAATGTTGGTCCATTCACACTTCTTCAGAATAACATCAAAAATCAATTTTCTTGAACACAAGCAGTTCATTGAACTTACTTATCAGAAGCCCTGTAACCTCAAAATGTTGTTTTTAATAGACTATTGAATCATATGACTCATTTTCTTGTAATTTCATCTGCTGAACTACATAATTTTTTGCCAAGTTAAATTACATTTTCCCACCTAGAATATAGGAATTGAAATATTTACCAGCCATGAAACTCTCAGAAACTTAATGAGAGTGCTCATGTCCTAGATTTCTTTGTATGTTGTCTCATGCAAAGCACGCAAAAGATTGTGCGTGCAGAGACATTGGATATGTTTGCTGAAAAGAATTTCTATGAGGAAGGATTCATGTCATAGTATTACTTCCACTGCAAGCCTATTTAAGACAGAAAATATTTGCCCAGCCTAATAAACCAAAGGTTTGGCTATGGATTTTTTTTTTATCCAAATGTATTTCTACTAAAAGCTTTTATGTCTTTTGGGTGCATATATGTGCATCTGCATAAAATGAAAGTTTTACAAATTATGGTAAAATAAAAGCACATGGCTCAAAAGATTAATTTGGCAACAATTTCATTTTTCACAATATATCTTCCTAAATTGTCAACGGAGGACTACCATAGACAGTGTTCTAATATTGCCATTGTACTATTTTCTATTCTGAATGTTTTTCATATTTTTAAAAAAGTGCACATTTCATTGTAAAAATACCACAAATATATAGAGTAAGTTATTCTCGATAGCAATATGTGCTTTATGTAATTTTGAATTATAGAGTGGCACATAACTAATAAAGAAGAGGCACTATTATTTTTTAAAACAGGTATTATAACACATTGGATAATTGTTAAATGGTTATTATTAATAGGGGTAGAGAGTTTACAGTATGGGCATATTTTTCATGAGAAGTTATTTTGAAATAATGTAATTTATATAATTTTGTTTATTTTAGAGTCATATTTGTTAAGAAAAAGTCATTCTTTCAGGGGGGAATAGTGGAATACACTGAAATACAAAATATTATCAAGGATAAAACATTTTATATTCCAAAGTTTTAGGAGAAAATAAGCAAAAAAAAAAGGCAAATTTACAGTGTGACCTTGAGGTTGAATATTAAAATTTACCTTATAGTATTACCCAATTGTTTCAAATATAACACATTTACAACAGTTTTATATGTTTATTTGTTTTTGAATACTGATTCAGACCCCCTCTACATTTCAGTGATTAGAATTTTTACAATGAAAATATTGATATGAATATGGATCAGAAGATATGTTGTTATTGACCAAACAGTATTTTCCTGAAAAGTAATAAAGTAGGCGATGCTAAAAATACACAGGCAATTACTGTTTTCCTTTATTAAATATTTCTAGATTGTAGAACCCAGATTAAACAAGAAGATGCATATTATATATTCCTTTGGATGATATTTTGAAGCACCATCCTCTTTGGTACAGACTTGGTACTCTCTGGGAGAATTTGATTTTTCTAATGTTTGCTTTAATCAACATAGAAAGAAGAGAAAAAGCAAAGTTAGAAGGAGAGCTCTGTAAGTTGAGCTAAAATGAATTATTTGGGGACAAACATATTTCTAACTTCAGAAGCTCTATCTTTCTTTTGAAATGTCCAAAGCGAATGGTATATTGATTTTTGCAGCATACCCTGCACTTCCCACTGATTGGTATCAGGGTTGTGAAGGCATCTGTTAAGTGAGCTCAAAATTCTCTCCTATGTGTAAACAAAATTCACAGTTTTAATCAAATTTAATATACTCTGCCCTAAATGTGTTTTGTGAAAGTCAGAGTGGTCCTTGGCATCAGAATCAAAAGCATATGTTACAGAACTCTCACCTTTCAGTTCCCTTAGATATCCAAGTTGTTAGAGGTATGTCTGTGTGTTCTTTTCAGTCACCTCTATGGAGGCAAACAGGGATATGGGGATTGGAATTTGCATTTCAGAGTTGGAGTTAACATCAGGTTAGAGTTATGATGAATTAAAATACATCTATATCTGAAGGACAATGCGATCCAGTGGCACAGGAGTTTGTCTTATGCGGTGCAAGGAGCGAGGAGTTAAGATATTCACATCTCAAGGTCCCATGTCAGAAGGCTCCAGCATGGAGGCACAATGCTGCCCACATACTGATGAATTCTCCTTGTCCAAAAAATAAACTTGATCCGACCCTAAACAAAACAGTTATTAATGGCATTAAGCAGCGATATGTCTGTCTTCAAATTTGAGGAGCGTAAATGTGGTGTACAGTTTTACTGAGCATGCTTTAGTAGTGAAATTAAAACAATATAGAAAACATTTTAGTATAATTACTTTTCGTCTATTTTTAAGAGGCAAGCTATTATGTTGCTATATACCTGAGGATTTTCTCTAGAATTTTTATTCCACCAACAGTATGTCTTGGACAAGAAAAGGTACAACATTGCCAACATTTTATAGGGAAGACCTATAAAAATAATATTAAGTGTTCATGTAAGGGAAGTTAATTTTGGAATTAATCCAAGAAAGATGTGACTATGGCATAAAACTGGGACCCAAGTAAGCATTATATATTAAAATTTATGAAACTCAAGACACATTTGCTTACTCACTTTGTTCTCAGCTTGTCTGTCTGTTAAACTTGATAGCATATCTGTTCAAAGTTGTACAAGAAACAGTTTGTTAATGGATAAATTGTTTCTGTAGTTTTTACAAAAATTTAGGTACCTAAATAATTTTTCATTAATAACTAAAATAACCTTATGACATATATGATAGAATAGCATTTTCATATTACAACCTACTCATCTAGAAATAGCTAAATATCCGTTCCATCTGTTACTTGTGAAAGAGAAGGCAAGACACCAAGTAGGTTTCCATAGCATCTCTTCAGCTGAGCTATTAAACTGTGAGAAAAATTTCTTAGTAACAGAAGGAACATAAGAGTAAGTTGTTTCATGTCCAAGAGAAAATAATAGTCATATCTTTACAATTAAGATATGTAAACTACCACCAATGATAAAAATAGCTTATATTAATTATAGATAGCTTACATTTTTACATATAAATATCTTGTATTTTCCCCTATTCCTATATATGTGGAATAATGTTGAAACAATATTAATATATCATAATGCAAGTGACTAATTGCATAGCAAAAAATACACACCCATATAAAATTCTTTTACTATAAAGGCCAATGTAAACTTCTTCAAATGTCATAATACCTTTATGTTACTCAAGTTTTTATTTATGTCTTTTTTTCCCATTTAAATATAAGCAGGACCAAGGAATTAATAATGTCTGAATTTATATGCATATATATTTTTCATTTTCTCAGTCAATATGCTTAGTTTCCTATAAAGCCTATTTTGAAAATGTCCATCTACTTATCTAAGTATTTTTTCTTTACATCAGAATACACCTTTTCTAATTATCTAATTCCAAATCCTAGGACAGAATCTTATATATATATATTTTGTATATAATAAATGCTTTCATGATTGTCTGCACTATTTTGTATCAGCACATATTAATGGATCTAGCAGAATTGTTTATATAAACAAGGTCTACTACATACCTTTGCCTTCCCTATGACACTTTCTGATGCCAAACTTGAGATTCGGTTCAATGCATGTCTATGGTAGCAAAATGTGTCTACGCAATGTTACCTCTAACTTTCATTTGGAGACAACACAAAAAAAAATATTTTGAGATATTGTGACTGGCTATCACACTCTACATATGAAAAACTGTGTTTTTATGGAAACTAGCAAGTAAAACAACTTGAATAATAATTGAAATTATAAAAAAATTGTGATGTTCTATTCTTTTCCCTTTCTTTCTTGATCTATAAAAAACAGGAGTACAAATAATTCAGCAGGAAGGCTGGAGTTCAGTGACAGAAGAATGGATAGTGAAGATGCCGTTTATATAAACAATGCAATACCATGAAGGTCCGAGGAAATGTGAAATGGAAGGAGGAAATACTGCACTTTGCTGCAATTTAAATGAAACTGGGTGGTCTCATATTATGCAAAATAAGTCAGAAGAAGACAAATACCAGATGGCCTCTATTCTCTGTGGTATGTAGAATAACAAAACAAGGGAAAGTAAGGTATGAATGATGGTGGGACACCCATATTACCCTGGTCCCTCAATTATAGAACAAAGGATAAGAAAGGAAAGAAACTAAGTGGGTAAGTAGAGATGAATGGAAAGAAATGGGAAAGAGGCAGAGACCTCAGGCACATGAGATGTGTGGTATATCTACATATCTGAATCATGGAGGCAGAAATTTGAAAGCATGAGATACAAACAACAGCCAAACTTTAAATTGTGCCTTTCAGCATGCCCCATGACATCGGAACTAGATGATTCAACACCATGAACAAGAAGATAGGAGCAAAGATATACAAAAAGGATACATCAAGTTAAGAAGCTTCTGCACATCAATGGGAATAAAGACACATCACAGTGAGAAAATATTTATGCATCATCATTGTATAAAGGGTTAATGTCCAAGATATATAAATCACAGGAAGAACTTAACAAGAAAATTAAACCAATCAATGCCACCAAAAATGGGATCAAGTGATTATCAGAAACTTCCTTAAAGAATTCATAAAAGGCCAAAAGACAAAAAAGAAAAAAAAAGATCTATATTACTTATCATCAGGGAAAAGCAAAGCAAAATAACAGGGACATATCATCTTACATCAGTGAGCGTGCACATATCACAAAATATGCAAATAACCTGTTCTGGAATAGATATGGAGAAAAGGGAACCCTGACTCACTGCTGGCGGGAATGTTGACTGGTCCAGTCCTTTTAAAAAGCAATATGTAAACTTCTCAAAAATCTAGGAATATGGTACTTTAGATGAGTGACCATCTTGACAATGTTGATATTACCAAATCATGAGCATGGAATATTTTTTAATTTCCTAAGATGTTTTAATTTCTTGAGTGTTTTGAAATTTTCATGGGTAGGTCTCTTACTGTTTTTGTTGCTCTCTGTTTTGGGTCACAATTTTAAATGGGAATAACACTTTGATCTGTCTCCTCTGATTCATTATTTATATATATATGCATGCAATCAAAATGTGCATATTGATTTTGTAGCTGATCAGTTTTCTGTATTGGTTGGTTGATTATTTCTAGGAGCTTAGGAGTGGACTTTTAAGGTCTTAAATCTATATCATTATGACATCTACAAATAGAGATAATTTGACTTCATCTTTTCCAATTTATATCCTTTTGACTTCCTTTTCTTGCCTTATTGTTGTTGCCAAAACTTCTCATACATTGTTGAATAAGTGTGGGAGCAATGGACATCCTTGTCTTGTATTTGATCTTAGCAGGAATATTTTCAGTTTATCACAACTAAGAATAATATTGGCTATGGGCTATGGGCCAAGAATTTTAATTTTAAATCACACATGGGTTTTGGAACTTTCTGAAAGTGCTCTCTGCATCTATTGATATAATTATATGGTTTTTATCTTTTCTTCCACTGCTATGGTGTATTATGCTCATTGATTTGCATATATTGAAACATCATTGCATTCCTAAAATGAATCATACTTTATTATGGTGCATGATTTTTTGATATGTTGCTGATTATGTTTGCTAAGGTTTTGTTAAGGACTTTTGAATTGATGTTCATTAAGAAAATTTATCTGAAATTTTCTTCTTTTGTAATATCCTGTCAACTTGGGTATCAGTATAATGCTAACTTCATAAAAGGTACTAGGAAGGATTCCTGTTTCTTTGAAATTGTGGATGATATTAAAAGGATAAACTTAGTAAGTCTTTTCTAAAGTTTGATAAAACTCACTTGTAAATCCAACTGGGCCAAGAATTTTATGCTTAGTGAGATTTTAAATTAATTTTTAATTTCCTTACTTGTGATTGGTCTGTTCAGGCTGTTTACTTCCTCCTCATTCAGTGTTGGGAAATTACATATTTCTAGGAATCTGTACAGTTTTTCTAGGTTCTCCAACTTGATAGGGTAGAGTTGACCATAATAAGTCCTCATGATATTTTAGATTACTGGGGATTTTTTTTCCTTTTTGAGTCTAGCCAATGGTTTATCTAGCTTGTTTTTTTAAGTATTAGCTCCTAGTTTCATTGATTCTTTGTATTACTTTCTTGGTTTCTATATTGTTGAATTCTGCTCTTTTTTATTATTATTTCTCCCTTTCTGCTATTCCTTCAAGGCAATCACTATCCAAATTCAGACAACATTCTTTAAGGGCATACAGTAGTCAATTATAAAGTTTGTGTAGAATAATAAAAGATCCAAACCATACTGAAAAACCAGAAACTGGGAGGCATCTCACTAGCTAACTTAATCTCTACAATAAAGCCATAGTAATGAAAAAAACATGATACTGGAATAAAGAAAGACTTTAACCAATGTATGAGAATAGAATGTTCAAGTTTATATATACATATACATATTGAGTTATATAGTGAGATAACACCATTTCAACAAAATGGTGTTCAGAGAATTGGATAATCACATGACCACATGCAAGAAATTAAAGCTGAATCCATGTCTCCCACATTACATAAAAGTCAATTCAAAGTGGATCAAAGACCTTGGGATCAGAGCTGATTCTTTAAAGTACATTGAGATAGAGTGTTCCGAGGTCTAAATCTCAAAGGAGTCCTCAGCAACATGATGGCATTGGCTAAAGCTCCAGAATCAAAACTAAAAAATAGAACTACTTAAGACTTACGATTCTGTATGGCAAAAAAAAAAAAAAAAGAGCTAAACAATAGCTGAGTAGGGGAAACTATTCGCAACCAACACATCAGATAAATAGGTGATATTCAGATTCTATAAAGTACTCGTAATGATCAACAACAAAAAACCAAAAATACCTGAAAAAAATAGATGAGGAAATGAACATACACTTCTCCAATGAAGACCAATGGATTGCCCAAAGGCACAGAAAATAATACTTATCATCTCTTCTTATAAGAAAATCTAAATCAAATGACAAGGATATATCATCTTACATCAGTGAGACTGACACATATCAAAAATACTGGGAACAATCTCTGTTGGAGATTGTGTTTTGATGAAAAAGAAACCCTCATTCACCTCAGGTAGGAATGTTGTCTAGTCCAACCCTATGGAAAACAGCATGGGGGATACTCAGTAAACTCAGAATTGAGCTCACATATAATGCAGCAATTCCACTTTTGCATCTATCCCAATGTCATAAAATAATTCATTCAAAAGAACATGTGCATAGCATTATTCATTGTAGCACTAAGAATAATAACTAAGATTTGGAATTAACTTAGATGTCCAAAAACAGATAAGTGGATTATTAAGTTGTATTATTGTGTTATATATACACAATGGAATACTATACAGCTGTAAGGAATAATAAAATCATGCAATTTTTGGCAACCTGGATGTAACTAGAAGACATTATGTTAAATGAAGTAAGCCAGAAGAATGATAATACAGGATAATGTCACATATATTGTATTAAGAATAGCCAGGTGACAAAATACAACGTTTTAAAGAAGTGAGACCCTAATCAACCTTGGTTCCAGAGTATAGGGAGAAGAAGGAAAGAGTGGAGAAAAAATGGAGAAGAGACAAATGAGAAGCAATGGGGTCCAGGTCAGTGCAGGACAGTCAGGCAAAAAGGTGATCAACGGGAGTGTTAAGGAACGAAAGAGATAAATATTCAAACCACAAAGTCAAAAACACTGAAATCAGACCCATATTTTCCTTTCATATTTTATTTTACAAGGGAAAATAATTTGAACAATGGGCAGATTGCCAGGTCATTCTTTAATTTAGACTCCACCAATTTTTTCAAATTCTCTAACAATCCATTGTCTCACATTTCTCTCTCTATTCAGAAAACATGTTCATTTTCCAAAGTCTTCCCTAAATTAAATTTGATGTGAATAGCTGTGCTTAATGTGTCAACATTAGTAAATCACCAGCCCAGGGACAGGAACATGCCAGGAACATCTCTATTACAAATCTAACGACAGGGCAGCAGAACAAAGATCATATAAAATGGTTGTGTCTGATGGTAACTTCTCACAAATTAGAGTTCTGGCCATGTAGCTGAAAGTCATGGAAGAAAGGAACGAAGTTCAAGCCATATGAAATCTTTTTTTTTATGTTTTATTAAGGAAAATCTTCAAATGTAATTAACAAAGTTGATTACTTTCTAGATGATGAATGCAGTGATACAGAAGAAGAAAGACAACTTTTGGACAATGGCTCTGCCCGGGAAAGGAGAATAAAATTGCAAATGAAAATGCCAAAGAACAGAGAAAAAGAAAGAGCAGTCTTGATTCAGAGGAAAAATGGAAACTAAGGAAGGGAACAGATATAGTTCTTCTGTGATTGTCCTGCCCTGGTTAATTTCTATGAGTAGATTTAATGACATATTCCTCAGTCCAAAGTGCATGGCTTTCAAAGTCAATTTCTATACACCTACACCCCTTTTCAATCCTGTGAAGGTTTGATAGGAAGCTTGAACCAGAAGTTATGAGGCATAGATCTCTGTGTTAACTGATTGACATCAACTATATTCAGATTGTGGAACCAGCAGGAGTTCACTCCTACATACCCACAAATCTGGTAGTGCTATAAGTAACTCAGAGACATTTTACTTTTCTTTCATTCTGTTTTATTTCGTTGGATTAATTCTCTGGGCTGGAGCGATAGCACAGTGGCAGGGCATTTGCCTTGCGTGCAGCCAGCCCGGCGCAACTGGGTTCGATTCCTCTGTCCCTCTCAGAGATCCCGGCAAGCTACTGAGAGTATCTTGCCTGCACGCCAAAGCCTGGCAAGCTACTCATGACATATCCAATACGCCAAACACAGTAACGAGTCTCAAAATGGAGATGTTACTGGGCACGCTTGAGCAAATCAATGAACAACGGGAGAACAGTTTGACAGGTTGACAGGTAATTAATTCCCTTGATCATTTTTGTAAAATCCATCATTTTATGGTAAGGTCATGTGAAGTACATATCTTTAGTAAGTAAGTAAGTAAGTAAAGGCCCTCCCGTTGATCGTCGATTTGCTTGACCGGGCCCAGTAACGTCTCCATTGGAGACTTTGTTGTTACTGTGTCTGGCATATCGAATACTCTCGGTAACTTGCCGGGCTCTCCGAGAGGGGCGGAGGAATCGAACTCGGGTCGGCCATGTTGGCCGCTTGTAAGGCGAACACCCTACCCGCTGTGCTATCGCTCCAGCCCTACGTATCTTTAGTAAAAAATTATATTCCTAGAGCCAAACTAAACCAACTATTTTGGGTCAGGAATTTCAAAACTATCT
Organism: Sorex fumeus; assembly: GCF_029834395.1. Lineage (NCBI taxonomy): Eukaryota > Metazoa > Chordata > Mammalia > Eulipotyphla > Soricidae > Sorex > Sorex fumeus. The sequence goes on along the minus strand of NW_026606322.1, from coordinate 6,057,931 downwards.
GCCACATTGTAAGAACTAAGCTTATTTGTAGCTTCAAAAATCAAACAATACATATCTTTCTCCCAAATAACAAAAACTAAACAAAATTCATGCACATATATGAGTATCTTTAAGTCCAAAACAGGATAATAGTTCAAAATTAAAGCAAAATTAAGAGAACTCAAATTAAAATTAAAAGAATTATCAAGAATGTTACCCTATATGCTTCACCTGGACTGTTGCCATATTCTCTGAAGATAAGTTGCTCCACTGTGAGAACTGCTGCTAAATCAATTGCTCCTACTGGGCCAGTATCTTATCAATGAGCCACTGGGCTTCCTTCATCTCTAATCAACCTCCAGAGGCAGTTTTCAGAGTCCCAGGGCTTTTATCTGTTAAACCAAATTTTCTCTGCTATCAATTCATTTCTATACCTCATACCCCAGTGGCACTCAGGGTGTACTCATCAGGTACAGATTAAAATACTCATATAAGTAATGCAGATGTCTACTTCATCTCTTAAGATGTGATAATAAAGGCTGATTGCAGGAAGTGAATTATAGACATCAATACAAGAATTCCTTTGTTTGATTTCATGAATTGTGTCATTGTTATATTTTTATAATTTGCATTTAAGCAAGATTCTTAAAATCATTGTGGCTTACTTATTTATAATGCTACTTTAGTGCTGTCACCTATCTACAGTTTTAACTCCATGATATATTCATTTATTTTAGCAGGTAAAGGTAAAAAGATAAAGGCCCTCCCGTTGTTCATCGATTTGCTCGAGCGGGCCCAGTAACGTCTCCATTGGAGACTTTGTTGTTACTGTGTTTGGCATATCGAATACGTCACCGGGAGCTTGCCAGGCTCTGCTGTGCGGGCGAGATACTCTCGGTAGCTTGCCGGGCTCTCCGAGAGGGGAGGAGGAACCGAACTTGGGTTGGCCATGTTGGCTGCGTGCAAGGCAAACGCCCTACCGCTGTGCTATCGCTACAGCCCTGGTAGCTTGGTTAAAAACTATACAGACCATCTTTTTGATCAAAAAATTTTTGGCAAAAGGGAAGAAAATACTAGATGAAAGTAGGATGAATGGTATGAAGCACTGCAGAAATTTAGAAGAAAGGAAGAAAATGACATTGGAATTGAGAAATAATTTAGGAAGCTCTACTTTCAAACAGACTTCCATTATGAGTTTCTGTCTCTTTGGATCTCACAGGACAAATATAGAGCCAAAGCGCAGAGTACACGTCTCAATAACAAGTTGACAGAGCAGCATTTACCATGGTTACTCCAAGGTGCACCTAAATGGGCTGCATCAGAAAGGGTTTCAGTGAAGACTCTTAAGTCTTACAATTGTAGCCAAGAAAGATCTGACACGCAGTCTCCTGCACTGTCTATCTTCAAATACCCAAGGGAGTTATCACTAGGTTCAATTTAGCATTTTCCTTCTTATTTAGAATATTTACTAGCAATCATTTAGAGTGCTACTTATTACTATTTTATCACCATTTTCACCTATGGAGATCATGATTCTTTCTATGAAGATGACTTACTAAAATCTTGAAAGCACAAATTTGAGTCTATAGGTTGTATATACGTACTTGGAATACCTCACCAAGGGATGTTTAGCCTCTTTCCACAAATCTGTTAACAAATGAGTTTTCCAGGGTGACAATTGGGGACAATGTCAAAAACAACCTTTCAGCAAGTATTTAAAGGTGTTATCCTTCAAAACCTGTTTAATTATTTTTGCTTTCATTCTTTCCCACTACTCATCTATAAATGCTATAGATAAGTTGGTTTCACTCTCACCACTTGCAATCTGCCTAACCTAATAAATGTCAGTTATCACTGGAATTTGTTCACGTTCCCTAATTATTTGCATTATTACCCAGGAAGTTAAATCTTCTCTCAAATCTTCCAGTAATCTCATTCCTTTCATAGTTTCTCATAAACTCTATATTCCAGTGACCCAGACCTTCAAGGAAAATATATGCACATATCTTGGTGTCTCTGTCCTTACCCATGACAAGCATTCTCTGAATTCATTGGCCAAACCAGTTTCCATCTCCCAAAGTCAAAAGGGTTTTATCTCATGGCAGTTAAAAGAAAAAAAAAAGTCAGATCTAAGCCAGACTGGGTTTAAATGTAAGATCTATCACTGAAAGTTGGTTAATCTTGGACAAGACATTTAAAATTAAGTGTGTTTCAGTTTCATATATGCTAAATGAAAATAATGAGAACTATCCTTGACATCACAATAATGTGGTAAGCATTAAGTTTGAATAATATTTGGTACTTACTTAGAATTCAATACAATCGAATGCAAATAAAACAAAGGAAATATATTTCGAAAGAGCCTTCTCTGAAAACTTGTTAGAGTTAATTGTTTCTATTTTGGCACTTCCTTCGCAAATTAATCCTGTCTCTGTCATTTACTGACAGCTCTGTCTCTTCTACTGTCTGTAGCATTCTGCAAATTTGTGTTTCCTCTTCATTGTCATAAAGTATAAGTTGTGAACTTAGAAAGGGAAGGAAGACTACTTTAGTCATCCTTTTAGTTCCCCGAGTGTTCAGGGCATATTAATTTTAAACTGCCATCCTTGGCAAGAGCCAAAGGGAGACAAAAATAAAAACTCTCCTATTATTTATGTTAAAATGGTACATCTGATGCATCACATTGTTCTAGCAATAGCAACTGCCTTGGGACTGCTACCTTAATGTTGTCAAGGAAAAATCCAGGGGAGGACCAGCAAAGTAGACAGCATCCCACAACAGGTCTTGATGGGGATTCTGGAACCTCATATTAGAAATACATTCTGTCTGACAAATACATGCCCCTCTAGAAAGGAGCCTAGACCAGACCAAAAAAGGGGAAAATCAGCAGATTCGAATTGTGACAATCCAGGGGTCTGACTCCTTTAAGAATGCTGGATTAAATGACATGAGACAGAACCGCTGCCATCTGATCCTTGTTGTCCTGCTGCTCCCACTCCAGCACCAATTCCAAGATAATCTCTTGGTTTGACACTGTGTGATTCTCCCATTGAATGTGTTAGTTAGGCAGAGGGGCATCCCCTTGGCATGAGTTTCAGGAAGCAACAGAACCAGCCCCCAAAGAATAAAAGCTAGAATATCTTTAAAGACGAATCTCTAGTAATTAAGGCATGCAAATTTTAAAGATGCCAATCCAAATAGAGAAAGCTATATTTTTAGAAGAGGTGATATTTTGGGGCTAGTTCTATAGCACAGTATTTCTGGTACTTGCCTTGCATGTAGCAGATGAGGGTTTGGTCCTTGGCACACCTAGATCTTCAAGCCCACCGGGAGTAATCCCTGAGCACAAATCCAGAGTAAACCCTGAGCGCCACCAGATATGGTCCCCCAAACAAGCAAAATAACAACAACAAAACCTAAAACAACAAATAGAAGACAATTCAGCAGAAACAAAAGACCATTAGATTGAATGGAGGACACACAGGTTCAGAATTTTCCATTCTTCACAATATTTTAGCAACAGACATTTATGTGTGCATAAAGCCAGCACCAAGCCCTAGAGAGCTTGAAAAAAGAAACCCTTGTTTAGTCTCTATGTAGAAAATTATGGAAACCTCAAATAAATTAAGAACCGAGTTTTAATCTTATCCAGAAATTCCACTTCTTGGCATCTATCTCAGTGGTCTAAGAAACACTATCAAAAAGACATTTGTACTCATACACTCACTGAAGTTGTATTCACAATAAAAAATATAGAAATAACCCAAGAGCCCTAGAACTAGTGAGTGGACTAACAGAACTTTGGTACTTGTACACAGTGGAAGACAATTCAAATATAAGAAAAGATCAGATTGAGCAATTTGCTGGCATACAGATAGCCTGAGAGGATATCTCGTTGAATGAAGACAGAGGGAGGAAGACAAATACAGAATGTTTTTTCTCAGCTGTTGAATACAAAGAGAACCACAAAACTACAGAACTGATATGAACAGGAAGATGGGAGGTAGAAGATATTTTGAAACATTGAAAGGAGTGGGTGATCAATAACACTCTGAAGGTGGGTATAGAGTTGGAACACTACATGTGTAAAGCTCCATTATTATAAGTTCTGGAAATCAAAGAGCCTAAACAAAAAACAAACTGAAAAATCTTAAAAAGTAAACTGTCTTTCAAAACCATTCAGCTTTGTAAAAGGAAAGAACACACTCTGTCTTGGTAATTATCCCTTGTTCATATGCCTCTATTCGAGTTATTTTCCTTAATTTTGTAGGATGGATTTCATTAGGATCACCAGCATGATAATTCTAGGTTGTATTATTTCACCATTTTTCTTTATAGGGGAGGGTATTACCCCTACACCCCTCTTTCTCATTTTTGAAATGACAGTATTCGCTTCACTGTCTTCTGAGATTCTTATATATGAGAATAAATAAACAAATCTTGGAAGTCAGGGTTCAGGCGAGGGTTTAAGTACCCCTGCTCGGCAATAGAACACACAGATTTTGAATCTTTCTCAGGTGCTTTGCAGGCAAGGTTGGAGTGGGTCGAGCATAGGGAAAGCATCTCAGTGACTCCCCATCTCCCCAAAAGCAATATTGGTATTAGACGAGATTCTAAAAAGAGTCTCCACAGCAACATTACAGAAAATAACACTTTCGGTAAATGTGTATTGATTTGAAAAAATTGATAACCGAGGTACAAATGAAAAATAAGTGAAGCGCAATTAAGTGAACAGAACAAGATAAATTTAGAAGAGAACATTTCTCTCTGAATCTAACACCAGTGTTCTCTAGTTAGCTTTTTTTTTTTAAAGCAAGTGTACAACATATTTAATATTGCTACATAGACTTGACCTGTCATCTTGGAAGGCCTTAGCACAGGTAGCCTAATGAAGTGTTAGGTGAGAAGCTGTCCCATCCCCTATTAAGCAGTATATTGTCTAAATGAGTTTAATTACCATGCAAATTGCTATGAGCTCACTTGCCCAAGGCCAACCACATATCAGATGGCAGGTCTAAGAGAATTCAGCAAGCCATGCCTCTCTTTACAGTCATGTTTCTTTTTAATTAGGGAGGCAAAATAGAGTGAATCTAACCAGAATAAAATGCCAACATTCTTCACAATTTTGAACTTAATTGTAAAATTATGGGAGATGGTACATGTAGCACATATTACCTCATTTTAGTAAATACTTATCAAGAATTATTTATCTAGCTATAATAAACTTATCTCCTAAAAAACTACCTGAAATGACTAACTGTCCAAATCGAGTTTTCACAATTGCATGTCTAAACATTTGGCAAAAGGATTCACCATTCATGTCAATGAATTTTAGCTGGAAATTAATCTCAAAATTAAAAAATAAATCTATGCTGTAAGTAAAATGACTGGATATGTGGTCTAAGAATCTCTCTAGAAGCATCAATGTTTTTGTAAAAAGATTAATTAGACTTTATGTAAGATGTGAAGCAAACCATTTTGTATTTTCAAAATTTATACACAATATTCATCACATAAATAGTTCTTTTAAGAAACAGAAACAACAATACTGCTCTTGGCTTCTGCCTGTTCCTGGAGCTTGTTAAGGGCTATTAACCACATCACCAGATCACTCTCAAGTGTTATTTAATAAACAACATAGCTATCCTAAAAAAATCACAATTATTGTGCATATAATCTGACCCAGGGCAGAATATTCTGTAGATGCTAGATAAATATGTATAAAATGAGACATATTTTATTATTAGACTCAGTTGAGCATTTTTCCAAATACTGACCAATTTGAACATCTTTCCAAATACTGATCAAATTCTAATGTAATGAGATGTGACCATCTGTTATACAACAAATAAAATGTCCTAATAGATTTAATGTTTTACAAAGTGTCTAATCTAGTGATGGCCAAGAATAAATTAGAAAATAAGCTCACAAATTCATACAGATAAGATGTGTGCAATTTTTCAGTAAATATTCACTAAGATGTGTCTAGGATACATTTATTAATGGTAATAAATAAATAATAGTAATAGGGCACTGATTTTCTCCTTTAACATGCAATTATTAAAAAACAAGTTCAAATGGAATATTAATGGAGTAGACCAGTAACAGCCCAATAATTTGACTCAGTGGTTTATATCAGATTCTTTTCTGTTTAGATGGTACTAATGGGTAAAACTCAAAGAGTGTTAAATATTTCATAAATTTAAAGGATAACTTTTTTTGTTGTTCATTTGAAGGCATCCAACTGAGGATAGTGCTGTCTTAAAGACTAGTCAGGCTATTTGGTTCTTGTCAGACAATGGAGAGAGTAACAGCTCTGGATGAAGGAAGAGATGAAACATTTGAAAATCTTTGATGATTTAGTTTTCTGGGAATTAATTATATGCAGCTATTGAACACTTGAAATGTGGCTAGTATGAATGGCAAATTTAATTTTTATCTTGAATTGATATCAATTAAAATAGTCACATGTTTGATTTTTTCAGTCACATTGAGCTTTATAAATGTAAAAGAATTATTTTATTATTTGATAAAGTATATATATATATATAAAACAAGTTCAACCTCTTATAAAATTCTAAATTCTAAGATGTGAAGTATCTAGAAACAATGAAAAGTATCAAATATGGAATTTTCATAATATTAAAATACAATTATTTTGTTGTTGTTTTATTTGGGGGCACCTGTGGCAATGCTCAGGGGTTTCTCCTGACTCTGTACTCGGAAATTACTCCTAGCAGGGCACAGGGGACCAATATGAGATGATGAAGATCAGGTATCAAACCTTGATTGACCAGATGCAAGGCAAGCACCTTTCCAACCTTACTATCTCCCAAGCCCCCAAAGAGAATGATTTTGAGACCATGAACAAACTTGTTGCTCATATTGAGAGTGAAATTTTGCATCTTTCAGATAACAAGTCACATCTGACTCTCCTGTAGAGACTGTTCACCTCACTGACTCTTTTATTTTGGGGGTTTGCTTTGTTTGGGGGTCACATCCAGCAGTGCTCAATGCTTATTCACAGCTATGCACTCAGGAATCACTCCTGGCAGGCTTGGGGGACCCTATGGGTTGTCATGGATGAAAATCTGGTTGACCACAAACAGGAAAATGCCCTACTCACTGTTCTATAACTTCTGCCCTTATTTTATATTTTTTCCTCACTGACATATTCGATGGGGTGGAGCAATAGCACAGCGGTAGGGTGTTTGCCTTGCATGCAGCCAACATGGCCAACCCGAGTTCGATTCCTCCGCCCTTCTGGGAGAGCCCGGTAAGCTACCGAGAGTATCTCGCCCACACAGCAGAGCCTGGCAAGCTCCCTGTGACGTACTCGATATGCCAAACACAGTAACAACAAGTCTCACACTGGAAACGTTACTGGGCCCGCTGGAGAAAATCGATGAACAATGGGAAGACAGTGACATATTCAATATGCCAAACACAGTAACAAGTGTCACAATGAAGATGTTACTGGGCCCGCTCAAGCAAACCAATAAACAATGGGAGGGCAGTGACAGTGACAGTGACCCTTATTAATTGTTTTCAGAAGCCACATTACATTAAAGGACAATTGTCAAGTGTCTTGGAAATAAGGCTACTATCATGCTTATATTGATATAAGAGCAGAAATAATTTTGTAATTGGGTCATAAAAAATTGTGTGGTGGGAGACTTTTCTTATAGCTTCATTCGATCTTAAAATCTTTTTTTTATAATCTCTAAAAATACAACAAATGTGTACTTCTTTTGCTAAAAAGAAAATGCAGCAAAACAAATTGTCCTTTTAATAATAATCTGGTTGCATCTGATTCCCTCTACATTCCAAGAAGCTCTTGATTATATGATATTTTCGTTGACTTGAAAGGTGAATCTACCACAGATACAATAAGCAATTTGTGATATGCCAGAATAAAGATGAATGGACAAGGATAAACTATCTGCTTTAGAAATTAAATATAGGGCATTTGAAAGGACAGCTGCATGAAAATACATCCAATTAAACGGAACTAAGGTATTGCTCTTGCCATGATACTCCAAGCAAGCAGTAGAACACCTGAGAAGATGCCAATCACAAGATTTCACTGTCTATTTTGTATCTAAATAAAGCACTAGGCAGAAAATCTGACTTTGCACCTTGAACCTCATCGAGCTAGAAGCTCCCTTAGATCCTCTTCTGTAAATTCCCCAAGAAAGGACAGTTGCAACAAGGCTGCTTGAGATCTGAGTAGTGGTGGCAGAGATTATTTGCTAACCAGATGTAGAGGAGAGATTTCAAGAATTGGGGGTTTTAGTAAAGTGGGTAGAAAAAACTTGTGCAATGTGCACTGAGGACTTGAAAATGAGACTGATCTCTGAGAATGAAACTAGTTGGATCCAGAAAGAATGTGGGCATGGCTACCTCTAAAAACAAACAAACAACATATAAACAAGAACAGGTCACACTCTATATAAACATGTGACTGAAAAGGTTTGAATTCTCTATAACTCCCATCACTGTGAAGGGACGCAATGCAGCAGTCTGATTGAAATTTAATAAGCTGGACTCCAAGCAATTATTGTGTATCTTGTCCAGAGAAAAGCTGAACAAAATGTCAAAGATTAGCTTTGACTGTAGAAGAGGGAAATAAAAGGTCCAGAAGTTGCTAAAGTAACCAGCACGACCAAAGAGACAGTCTCTGAACCAGAAACTTGTTCAATTTTTCATGGCAGATATATATATTAGCAATATTTAAAAACTGGTTAGTTGCCAGGATCTCTGGGTTCTAATTCTTTATATACATATATACATGTACATATATACATGTACATATATATATGTTAATGTTTGCGATTCTGTTTTATTCTCTGTAAATGAGTAAATGAGTATAATGAATAGGATCTACCATTAAGGTTGTTATGAGCATGACTGAGCTAATATATGGTAGGCATTTGAAATAGTGCCTGGCCAAAGACATTCTTAATTATGTTTTAATTATCCTTTGGAAGTGGATGTATTATATGTAACAATAATATGTGAGGCCTGAGTTCACAGATAATAAGTAACAATTCCCATATGAATTCATGTATGCAGCTAGATGTAGTTGGAAGGTAGTTTTTACAATTCAGATCCTTCTGAAATTTTCGATTTATAGCTTGTCATTTGGCTCATAGTTCACTCTTCTGTGTTTTTTTTTCTTGTTAGCATGTTTTCTAAATAAATCTGGACATTAATATGTGCATTTGAATCCCTGTGCCTGTGATTAAATCTAGAACCTTGATAAAGTCCCTACTGTATATTGCTAAACACTGGAATCTCTTGGCAAACAGCTAGAAATGCTATCTCCCGAAAATCTCCATCTATCTTCTTTCGAACATCAGTAATTGACAACCAAGATTCTCCCAGATGCAAGTAGTTTGGAATTCCCAAGAGAATTAAACAAAGAGTTTAATATTTAGAGACATTTAGACTTGAAAAGAGCTTGCCTTAAACAAGGTATATCAATCAAAAAGATTTGTCCTGTCTATTTCAATGCTTGAGGGTTTGGCAATGACTGGCAGTCAAGTCCTGAATGAATGTATGCAAAAAAGAAAGCAGAGAGGGTGATGGTTTTTAATCAAATACACTAAATTTTGGCTTCAAATAAAGCCATCTGTATGCTAAATTACTATTTGCCTTTCATTGTTAAAGGTCCACAGTTCTGCAATTTTGATCACTAATATTTACCCTTTTCTTTATCTGAGAAAAAGGAATGCAGAATTACATGTTATTAGAGTGTGGTCCTAGTACTTTGTGATGTATAAGTGTTTGGAAAGGAGACTAAAAACAGACATATTTCTATTGTAGATGTAGGGTCATCATCATTTTGTCACATCCAGGAAAAATGATTTTTATTTACCCTCCCCTCTGTAGTATAGCTGTAAAAATGCCAGTGTCTCCAGTGCAATCTTTAAGATTGCTCTGGGCTTTGTGCTACCAGCCCACAGGACTATTTCTTTCCGTTGTAAAATATTTAAAGATTTCCTGGAGCTGAGATGATATTGGGAAAATTCTCTCAAGATTCTTGGCCAATGGCCGCACTGTCGCCCCCCGTATTCCAAGGCTTCTGTTTATGTTACCTCTGTTTATGAGAGGTTTTCTGTTTTAATAACTCAAGTCCCATTATAAGAGAGGGGAATTGAGCCGGTGAGATATGACGAGGCTGCCAATGAGGAATTCGACAAACCCCACATCTAAGGAGGCAAGAACAAGCTGCCACTGGTGAGGAGGTGAAACTTGCCAACATTCTGCCCAGTGGTGCCACATCAGAGCTGTGAACATTAAGTCGAGTTTACTGTGTCTCCTGCGATTATGCCAGTCACATTTGAGAACATCTGCCACAGCCTTAATGACAGAGCCTCTGGGAACCTAATGAGTACCCCCACACCTGTGCAGCTTTCCTAGACAGCTGTCTCCTCCCCTCTGCCTCCTTTGGAGCCCGCCCCTCATGGGCGCTCACTGCCCTGTCTTTCCCATAGGGCAGAGCCTGGCTCTCATACTGCTTCTGTGTTTTTCTTCCAATTTCATGTATCCCCATTTACATGATGCTGAAAGGCAGTGGTAGTAAAAACATTATGTCATTCGAATTTCTCAGGAATTGCCTTTTTTTTTTATGTAAAAGAGACCCCAAAAAGTCAGTAAAAGAATCTTTAGTCTAGGAGATATGGATACGAAGGACGAGATGAGAAGTGTTGAATTCCTTTCTTTGCTGTTAAGTCTCAGGCCTAATCATGCTTATTCAAAAAGACAAAGAGGCACTTCATAGTTTCTCTATTTATGCAATAGAAACAGGTTTTGTACCCATGTAATCATGTCTGTCTACACATTTTCTGACTGTGAATGCCGCCTCTTGGAAAAGCTAAAAAATATAAATAAATAAACTAGTACTCTTAACACAGGTAATTCTAAGATACTAGGCATTCTAATTACATTAAACATATGCAATTCTAAAACTGGAGAAATACTAAAGAAGGGAAGGCACAAGCCTTGCGTATAACCAACCCTGCTTTGATCCCTGGCACAGAACAGCAAATGGTCCTCTGTGCACTGCCAAGGGTCACTCCTGAGCACAGAGGAAAGAATAGCCCCTAAGAACCACAGGCTGTGGCCTAAAGCTCCACCCATAAGAATGCAGTTATACTATAAAGCATGAGAAAAAGTCTTAATGAAGGAGTGAACTTTGATGGATTATTCAACTTTTTTGAATTTCCATTTCCTAGTTAAAGGTAGTTAATTATAGACTTGGTGAAATCATAAAAATTCTATCTACTAAAGACCATCACATAGAGCCTAGTATAAATCAAATGTTTGGTATATTTGGTTATTATTATTGTCACATAGAAAAACTCTTTTTCATTGTTGACAATCATTTTTGAAAGAGCACTTATTCTTGCTATATATTTGTTCAGAATAAAGCATGCTCTCAAAGATGGGAATGTTAAATGATGCACAAAAGAGAAAAATAATTATATGCGTTCACTTAATCACTTAATCCCCGTTATTCATCGATTTATTCGAGCGGGTGCCAGTAACGTCTCCATTCATCCCGGTTGCGTGCTAGCGTAGCCCAATGGTATCTGTTCGTTTTAGGAACATGTAGAGCCTCAAACCGATCATTTAGGGTCTTGACAAAGAAGTCTGACCATCTTATAGGTGGGCGTCCACGTGATCTTTTGATGTCTTGTGGAATCCAATCAGTAATGGCTCTAGTCCAGCGGTTGTCTGTAAACCTCATTACATGTCCAGCCCATCTGATTTTTGATGTCTTGGCAAATGAGACAGCGTCCCTGATTCTTGAGCGTTGACGAAGATCAGAACTCTGGATTCTATCTCTCATTTGAGTGAATCATGATATTCCAAGCATAGTTCTTTCGATTCCTCTTTGAGAGACCCGAATAGTGTTCTCATCCTGTTTTCGTAGGGTCCAGGTCTCTGAGGCATATGTTAATGCAGGAAGAATAGTGGAATCAAAGAGATGTGCTCGTAGTTGGAGGTTCTTTGTCCTTTTAGTTATTTCTTCAATGCTCTTGAAGGCATTCCAAGCCGCTCTCTTCCTCCTGCGTAACTCAGGTGCCAGGTCATTCATCATGTTGATTTCTCGACCTAAGTATATATAACTGTTGCATTCGGAGATGGTGGTTCCGTTGAGAGCGAATGGAGCGTCAGGAACAAGGCTGTTTCTCATAAACATTGTCTTCGTAAGATTCAGCTGTAGTCCAACCTTTCCACACTCACGGTCAAAGTCCGCAAGCATTTGTGCCGCTTGGCTGATGTTTGGTGTTATTAGAACGATGTCATCAGCAAAGCGGAGGTGGTGTAGTTGCCGACCATCTATCTTCACTCCCATGTTTTCCCATTCTAGTCGTCGCATGATGTTCTCGAGGGTGGCACTGAAGAGTTTTGGTGAAATGGTATCACCCTGCCGAACCCCTCTCTTGATGGATGATTACTTCTTTGTAGAATGGTGAGATCTTGGTAGTGAATCCGCAATAGAGCTCACGAAGGATCCTGATGTATTGAGTTTGTACGCCCTGATTGGCTAGGGCTTCCATGACCGCTTCCGTCTCAACAGAATCAAAGGCCTTCTTTAAATCAATGAACGTTAGACAGAGCGGCATCTTGGACTCCCGAGATACCTCAATGAGCTTGGTTATTGTGTGGATATGGTCGATGGTACTGAATCCTTTTCGGAATCCAGCTTGTTCACATGGTTGTCCTTCATCTAGTGTTCTGCTAATTATATGCGTTACTTATTTAAAATTTACTAGCTGGAATTTTAGAGATATATGGTTTACAAAATGTAGGGGTTTTGTGACCACTTATTTTATTCAGTTCATAAAACTGTAGCACTGTAGCACTGTCCTCCCGTTGTTCATCCATTTGCTTGAGTGGGCACCAGTAACATCTCCACTGTGAGACTTGTTGTTACTTTTTGTGGCAAATACACCACAGGGAGCTTGCTAGGCTCTGCCTTGTGGGCAGGATACTCTCGGTAGTTTGTGGAGCTCTCCAAGAGGGATGAAGGAATCAAACCCGGGTCGGCCACGTGCAAGGCAAATGCCCTACCTGCTGTGCTATCGCTCCAGCCCAGTTTATAAAACAGGGATAAGAATTGTACGTCTAGAGTGAACAAAAAGCATGTGATATTATAAAACCATGACAATGCCATTTGAAGGAAATAGCTTTCTACCTTTCTAGACATGAACTGTCCAGTATTGTACCCACAGGCTTAATATACTGAACATATGAAATACAGCTATTTGACATAGAGAATGTGCCTTAAAAGTAAAAATCTAGGTTTTGAAGATTTGATATATGAAAAAGAATGGAAAAAAATTGAATACTTCTATCCGTTGTATTCATCTCTGATTGATGGAGCCATATATATATTTTATATATATGGTATATACTGGATTAAATAAAGTTTATCAATTAAATTAACTTCATATATTTATTTGAAGATAAATTGTCATAGAAAAATTAAGTGACACTTATTTATTTTGCCCTTTCGTAGGCAGGAGCCAATTAACCATCTGTCACAAGTACCCTCTCTTGTGCTTCCTCTACCGTTGTGTTATTATGTCTTATGCTGACTTTCTCTTGTTTAACTTGTATTAAACATTGACCAAGAAATGATAAAGTCATTCTGACTTGATCATGACTGTCCAAACCCAGTGAGCCTTCTTTTCAAGAGCCTCTTTCAAAGCCAACAAAGTCATGGTCTTGGCTGGGGAGTTAGGCAATCAGGTTCCATCTTCATTTTGCTGTAAGATGGCAGGGCGAACACCTCTCCCCTTGAGGGCAACCTGCCGCACAGGGAGATGTGAAACACACTAAATGCATTTGAAGAATGAAAGGATTTCCTTATGATAATAGCTGGTAGCATATTTTCAAGATTTAATTAACAATCTAGGTTATTCCCTCAATTAAAATTTCATGATTCTAATGAATTATAGTTCTCAAAAAATCTTATTTCATGGGAATTCTTATTTTATAAGAAATATGACTTCTTATGAATAAATCACAACATTGCCGAGTTGAATATGATACAGGGAGTTTAATTCAATCTCCCAAGGAAATTGGTGTTCTATTTAGATGTTACACATTCAAATCATAAACAATAGCTAAACTTCAGTCATAATTCTAAAAATATTTCATTACTTAATCTATGTAAACCCTAGTACAGACAGATATTACCAGAAAATGTGCTTCATTCATTGGTGGTATAATAGAGACACAGATTAATTAAGCAACCTGTCCACAATTACAAATAAAAGTGTGATCTGGTATTTGGACGCAGGAAATTCTTTCTACTAAGCAGGACTGTGATGTAAGACACCAAGACCTCAATTTTAGGATAATTAGAATTAGTTAGATCTTGGACACTTTCAGAGAGTACTAAGAAAACTTAATTTTCTTTTATACAATGGCTGCTTAAAAGACAAGAAAGATTGTAATTGTGAAGTTCTGTAATCTCCTTGACACCCTATTGATGAGTATGACACAGAGAATTCCTGGTTTCATCCATGCCTACACTGAAATTCATTACTTTTTCTGAAGTATAACCCAGTGGGTTCTTTTTCTTTAAGTCAGGTTAAGGTGAGTTTTCTATCATTGAAAACATATCATCCCTTAATGAGAAAAAAACAAAGAATCCTATTTAAACCTCCAAGCCTCTAATACTTTACCAATCTCTTGGACATATCAATATTTATTAATTTTTGTTATTGTTACTAAGTTTTCTTATTTCTCACATAATTTTCAAGAGAAATGAGATTGTCAAATATTCTTTAAGAGCAATGAGATTGCTAGATACTTAGACTTTTCATAGTGCCTAGAAAAGAGTTATATCATTAAAAAATTAAATACATATTGACAAATTAGCTGACAGTTTGAGAACTGTTCCCAGAAGAAATTAGATAGTAAGTATGGGCCCACTCATGTTCCACTTCTGACTCTGAGTGGGAGCGGGAGAGGAAAAGGACTCCCGGCATGCCCAAAGGGAGATTGTCTCAATAGAATTCTGCAGAATGAATTTGATATTTAGTTTATTTTGAATGTCAAAACTCACCACAGGGCAGCCCTGTTAACCAAAGGGCCAGAAAAGAATCTCCAGGAGAAAGATTTAGAGTAAAGGACGTAGAAAGCAATTCACTGGAGTTCCTGGCATCTGCCTTAGCACAGCTGGAGATATTAATAGTCATTTCTCTCATCAGAATGCCAAAACTGAGTGCAGAGTGAGAGAGAGAGAGAGAGAGAGAGAGAGAGAGAGAGAGAGAAAGTGTTTTGCTGCCTCCTATTTGAATTAATCTCTTCTGACAACTGCTGATCTGGGTTTGTGTTTCGATCCTCCATATGTCTAGCTCTACCGGTCAATTAAGTACAGAGGGTGATTGGTGGAAGCAGTGTTGCTCAGTTTGATTATTGGAGCAAGCATCACACAGCATTGATGCATGCAAAGAAGGGTATTGAACCTGTTTTACCTGTCTTCAAAAGAGCCCAGAAGAGCAGGAGCGGTTCCCTGTCCTGCCATCAGGGTCAGGGAAGAGGAAGTGAACTTTTGCTCTTTCAGAGTCACCTGCCAAGAAGCTGGATGCAAGATTTAACTACCCAGGAGCAATACCTATGTTCTGGGTAATTTTATTGGGAATCTAAAGCTGGCGCAAAATTATGTTCCCGATCAATTAATTGATGTAATTTCTTCCCATGGGCTGGAATGATAGCATAGCGGGTAGGACGTTTGCCTTGCATGCAGCCAACCCGGGTTCTATTCCTCCGTCCCTCTTGGAGAGCCTGGCAAGCTACTGAGAATGTCCCGCCCTCACGCAAGCTGCCCACGGTATATTCGATATGCCAAAAACAGTAACAACAAGTTTCACTTCGTGTTCCTGGAGTGAGCAGATGCCACTGGGATACACTAGCATGCGACAGGGACAAGTGGAGATGCTACTGGTGCCTGCAGGAGCAAATCGATGAACAACGGGGCAACAGCGCAGTGCTACAATTTCCTCCCAGGTTTCCCAATTAATAAAACATTTTAAATACAGTGTCATACATTTAAAACAGAAAATAAAGTGGTACTTAACTTGGAGAGTCAAATTATACATTGGAAGAAATTGTCAAAAATAAGAATTATATTTGCTCGAGCGGGCCCAGTAACGTCTCCATTGGGGACTTTGTATAAATGGGTTAAAAGAACATTTATGTTAGAAGGAATCAACACAGAAGTAATAGACCACACACATTACAAGGCAGTAATAGAAACACTTTTTAGAACTGCTGTTTTCCAGTTCACCTTCTTTCTGCTAACAGCTTGTCAGTTACTTTGCAGCAAGATGTTTCTTACTTAACCTCCTGGTGTATTCTCTATTTTCATGAAGGCTGATTCCGGAAGCAATAGGATATTTTATAGTCCCATAAATAACAAAACCCAAATAACCTAATGGATCAAGAGAATATTTTGACTAGAGTGATGATAGCTACAAATCTATTATGAGCTTAATACTGAGATACCTCATGTGACTATTGAAAAAATAATAAAAAAATGTTTTTATACCATTTGAGGAAAGAAAGCTCTATATTAATTCCTAATAATCATCACAGGAGGAAATAGGTGATTTCAATGTCTCACCATGTTAGAAAGCACTATGATTTTCAGAATATGCTCTTATATTTTTGTCAGAGACAATTCATACTTCAGTTTTCCATGCTAAAATGAACTAATGTGATATTTCTTCACAACCATTTTTTCCCAGTCCTAAAATGAAAGGAGAAAACTAATAGTTAAAAAATATTTCTTTAGAACTACGTAAAGCAAATAAATGGCATTAACTATTTGGGTTGAGCAAGAATAAGCATAGATCTTTCTGCTGTATTCTTGTTGCCAGAATTGTTATTAGAATATTTTTAATGAGGCATTATGGTTTACAATATTAATACAATCAGTATTTTACAGTTGTAAAGTTACTAATGATAATGTTTAAGGATATAAACTCTAGCTGCTCTTGTTAAAATTTTACCTCTGCTACTTGCTGGATCTATAATCTGGTGAAATAGGAAGCCTCAGTTTACCCGACAGCTATTGTGACCAGCGCTGCTTTTGCCTGGCCCATCCTAGATTTTTGATTCTCTGCAAATTCCTGGGCTTTTTCTGATCATCAAGGAGTTTACCACTGTCCATCATAAAATTCTGCCCCAGAGCTTTAATGTACAGTAATCTGAGGTTGATGGCCAGAAAGCCTCAGACCAGCCTGACCACCCTGTAGATTCTGTAATACTTGTCCATTGATAAGAATGCAAAGGGCACTTAAAAACACAAAATCTTACTTTATCTTAGTCCTATACTAAGTTTCTCCTCACTGGGAGAGCTCCATTTCATTTTCTTGATCACTTGATCACTTGACTTCCCGTTAATTGTCGATTTGCTTGAGCAGGCGCCAGTAACGTCTCCATTTGTCCCTGTCGCGTGCTAGTGTAGCCCAATGGCATCTCTTCGCTCCGGGAACATGGAGGGCCTCAAACCGATCGTTCATGATCTTGACAAAGAAGTCTGACCGTCTGGTAGGTGGGCGGCCACGCGGTCTTTTGACATCCTGTGGAATCCAGTCAGTAACAGCTCTAGTCCAGCGGTCATCTTTAAATCTTATGATGTGACCAGCCCATCTGATTTTTGACACCTTGGCAAATGAGACAGCGTCCCTGATTCTTGATCGTCGACGGAGGTCGGAACTCCGGATTCTTTCTCTCATTCGAGTGAAACGTGATATTCATTTTCTTAATAAACTTAATAAAGTTTCCTACTTTCCAACTCCAAGTTTGAGCATCTTTATTATTCAATATTTTCATTCTTGAAAATACCGAAGAACCCGGGAACCCGCCACTGCCACTTTGCCTCATTTGCATCACTGGAAATGTCACTTCTCTTTGCTGAATTACAAAATGAAAATAATACATCTGCTTCATAGGGTATTTTTTGGTTTGAATGGTTCGATGCCCTACTGATTTCGAGAAATTCCTGAAATACAGTTCAGAAAAAAAGCACTGTAGCACTGTCCTCTCGTTGTTCATCAATTTGTTTGAGCGGGCCCAGTAATGTCTCCATTTTGAGACTTGTTGTTACTGTGTTTGGCATATTGAATATGTCA
Organism: Sorex fumeus; assembly: GCF_029834395.1. Lineage (NCBI taxonomy): Eukaryota > Metazoa > Chordata > Mammalia > Eulipotyphla > Soricidae > Sorex > Sorex fumeus. Next base: position 6,039,788 of record NW_026606322.1, on the reverse strand, counting down.
GGGGTAGCTTGCCAGGCTTTGCCATGTGGGTGAGATACTCTCAGTAACTTGCCAGACTCTCTGAGAGGGGCAGAGGAATTGAACCCGTCTCAGCCAGGCTGGCTGTATGCAAGGCAAACAGAGCTAGAAGAATTAAAATAAAGATGAACATGTTTTCAGAATTACTTGTTAAAAATAAATTGTCAACATAAATCAGTATTTATTTCATTATGTATGTGTTTGAAATTAGTTTTCTGCAATTTCTAAAAGCTAAAAAGCTGAATTTTGTCATTTTGCTGCAATTGTCATTATAATTGAAGGAAGCTAGAACGCAGAAAATTGAATGAACTAATTTTAGCTAATACCAAACATTTAAAAGCTGAAATCTAACAATCTAGAGTAAGATTGCTTATGCCTTTTCCCCCTAGTGTATACTAAGGTATTGGTGTCAGTGAATGGTCAAAAGATGGAAAGCTCAAGTCAACCCCTCTAATTATCAAATTGTATAATTGACTCCTGCATAAATGAGAGTTGATTATGCATATAAATTACATGTTACCTAAAAACAGTTAAGTGTATTCTTAAAATAAAAACATTAAAACTGGGAGGTCTGATGAGATGAAAATAATCTGTGAAAGTCAAAATATTTAAGCTGCTAACATCATCAACAACACACATTATGAAATATGCAGTGGCAACACATTAACTCCTCATTAATTTAGCAAAAAAGGGAGAAGAACTTCCATTGTTTATAATCTGGAAATTCGAGTAAATTTAGTTTCTTGATTTATAATCAAGTTGTTCTACCTTTATATGCAGACATTCAGGACTTTGCCTTGTCATACTTAAGCAAAATCAGCACAGATATGGGATGTAACCAAAACTGACATAATTATGCTAAAAAAAGAGATTCTTCATTATCTTTAGGTAGCATATAAAATATCTTGGTTCGGTTTTGAGAAAACTCTAATTTGTAATAATTTTGATTAATAGTTTTAATTACATATCTATCCTAATTTTTATGTCTTTTACAGAATTGAAAATTTATTTCACTGAGCTATTTTGATTAATGTCCTAGTCCCAGTGTACCCTAGTAGCATAGCGCTGTAGCACTGTCCTCCCGTTCATCAATTTTTCTCAAGCAGGCCCAGTACATCTCTGTTATAAGACTTCTTGTTACTGTTTTTGGCATATCTAATATACCACGGGGAGCTTGCCAGGCTCTACCGTGAGGGCAGGAAGCTCTCCGTAGCTTGCTGGCCCTCCAAGAGGGGTTGAGGAATCAAACCCTGGTTGACTGCGTGTAAGGCAAACGGTCTACCCATTGTGCTATTGCTCCAGCCCCCTAGTAGCATAATCCTGAGAAAAATTTCTTAATTGATCTTAGTTTTTCATGCTTCATCAAGGGACTGGAGAGATAGTATAGCAGGTAAGACTCTGGCTTACCATAGAGCAGACCTGATTTGTGCCTCAAATGGCTTCTCGACATGACCAGGAGTGATTTCTGAGCAGAGTCAGGAGAAGGTCCTGAGCACTGCCAGGAGAGGGACAAAAAACAGATAGATAAGTGGCTCATCTGAAGAACGGTATACATCACTGGTATATGGGATGCATCAATGGTTTTGTGAAGAAAACATGTATACATGAAGTACTTAGCATAATCTACAGGTATTCAAAATTGCTTTACACTCATTTGGTGAGTTATTAATACTTATTTATTTTTTAGTATTTTGAAGCAAAATAGTTTTCATTGAATAAAATTAAGAGACATGTGATGTGAGGGAAGTTACATGTTCAAGAGAGAACATCTGGCTTCTCCAGAGTTGAAGAAAGTGGACAATGACTTTTGGAAAATTATATACAATTTTTTAAAATTATCTTGGCATGATTTTATGTATGTAGAGTAAAATTAAGCTTTGCCTTGTGTGGGGAAAGCACAGGACCATTGATGATCCTTTAATATTCCAACCAAGGCATTAGATTCTCCAGAGGTTTCTCCTTTTTCAGAGTGGGTCTACCTTTCTCTGAGTGGTGTTTTGTTTTCTGATCTGGGTTGTGCCTCAACTTTTCCCATCTCAAAAGTGCTCAAGAATTGTATCTCAAAGAAATGTGATCTCCATGCCTTTGGTCTACTTCAGGACCAGGACATTTTCTTATATAAAAAAAGAACTCTTTTACTACTTTTACTGAGGTACTAGGGTTCACAATCTTCTAAAGATACTTTTCATGCACCCATCCCCAGACAGCCTCTTCCCTCCATGAGTGTCCTGAGACTCTTCTCACCACCTCATGAAAACTGATTTGAGAAATAACAGTCATGGTCCTCCCGTTGTTGATCGATTTGCTTGAGCGGGCCCAGTAAGGTCTCCATCATGAGACCTGTTGTTACTGTGTTTGGCATATCAAGTACGTCACGGGTAGCTTGCCAAGCTCTGCCGTGCGGGTGAGATACTCTCGGTAGCTTGCCAGGCTCTCCGAGAGGGGAGGAGGAATCGAATTCGCATCAGCCATGTTGGCTGCGTGCAAGGCAAATGCCCTACCACTGTGCTATCGCTCCAGCCCTACATTTTATAAATACAGTACTTAAAGTAGATATTATCTGGATCACATTATAAAATGTTTTATAATGTGATCCAGATAATAGTCTCTCAAAAACATTTGTTTACTTATTTATTTGAGGATAGCAGGCCACACCTGACATTCCTGGCTGATGTTCAGAAATCCCTCCTTGAGGTATTGTGGGGACCAAATGTAATTCCAAGCACCTATTCAGGTTGGTTTTCTGCAAGTCAAGCTTCCTAATTCTTGCACTACCCCTTAGGACCTTAGACAATTTTAAAAAGTCTTATTAACAAAATTTATTCTGTCATAAAGTAATAAAAATTATATATATATATATATATATATATATATATATATATATATATCCACACCAGGCTGTTTCCACTCAGGGAACTCCAGAAGGGGGCGGGCAAGAGCCCTGCCCATCCCAAGGGACCCAGCCCTAGCAGTCTACCTCTGCTATCCAACCATTGCCATGCTCTAGGACACTTTCTGAACACATCATGGTACACTTCCTACCCATTGTCCATAATTACCACACCATGTTTGATGGAGTTCAGACAGTAGGCAACAGATCATAGAGAGAAATATATATGTATATATATATATATGTATATGTATATATATATATACACATATATATCAGAGTACCCGGAAAACTACCGAGAGTATCCCGCAAGCTCCTTGTGTTGTATTCAATATGTCAAAACCAGTAACTATAATGGGTCTCATTCCTCTGATTCTGAAAGAGCCCACTCTCATTGGGAAAGACAAGTAAGGAGAGGCTGCTAAAACCTCAGGGCTGGGACAAATAGAGACATTACTGGCTCCCATTTGAGTAAATTGACAAACAACAGGATGACAGTGACATATATATATATATATATATACATATATATATATATATATAGTGAGGCCTGAAGCTGGTATAGCATAGCGGGCAGGATACTTTTAACATCTGTAAGCAATCAGGGTTCTAGCCCCAGCATCCTATATGGTCTTTCCAATCCTCACTGTTAGCTCATCTCCACCAGCATCACCAGGAATAATTCCTTGCTGCAGAGCCAAAAGTAATCCCTAAACATTTCAGTGCTCGATCCCAAACCAAAATCAAAACAAAAGAAAAATATGTACTATGTTTTTACAATTTATACAATAGACATTGAATGAAGCAAGATAACATATTTTAAAACAATTGTTACAGCCTAGTGTCACCTCATGGGTAATGAAATGCTAAAGATGATTAAAATTTTTTAAAAATTTTAGAAGTGCTTTTAAGTCGGTGAATCTCATTTAAAAACAAATTTTGCTTTTAGAAACTATCAAATATAAGGATAGCATTCTGCAGATAAATACATTCGTTTCAGCAATCTTCTATAAAATTTTAAATAATATTTTACAAAAATAGTCCCAACCAAAGGACCTCTTTGACAAATCAAACCATACAATTCTAATTTGGTTTAAGTTTCAATAAGCTATTTCAATGAGTTAAATGAACAATACAAAATAGGTTAAAAGAATCATATAATATATATTCTGCTTAAAATTATGTTGAGATAATATCTATACAGAAGCATTTAAGTATATTTACTTTTTTTGACCCAGCAATGCTCAGGGGTCACTCCTGGCTCTGCACTCAGGAATTACTGCTGGCGGTGCTTGGGGGACCATATGGGATGCCGGGGATCGAACCCAGGTCGTCTGCATGCAAGGCAAACACCCTACCCGCTGTGCTATAGCTCTGGCCCCTTAGGTACATTTAAATTTAATACATTATACATATATATATATACTTTTTTTAAAGAAAAGCATCAAAATACTGGCATTGCTTAACTTTTGATGATATAATTACCAATGATCTGCTTTTACTTTTTTTTGGTATTTTATGATTTTATACAACAAATATAACATAAATTAGAAATTTATCTGAGGAAAATCAAATGTGAGATTGGGAAAACAAGAGTTTGATATTATTCTAAGTTAGAGAACTTGCATTCGCATTCGTGGCCGTGCAACATCTTATTATCTCATTCTTACTTTGGACAACCTGGCAGGTTACTAAATATTACCTGCCCACATGGCAGAGGCTGGCAAACTCCCCGTGGCGTACCCAATATGCCAAATACCAGTAACAATGAAGGGTCTCATTCTCCTAACTCTGAAAGAGCCTTGAATATGGCACTTTTTAAAAAAAAAAATCTTAGGGCTAGGATGAAGGAGATGTTACTGGGGCCTGCTCGAGGCAATCGACGAATAACAGGATGGTTGTGATCTTGTGATCTTGTGAGAGAACTTGATTACCACAGGTAGGCAAATAAATTCACGATTCCACTTTTCTACATTCTGAGATCATTATGTGTGCACATATACATACACATTAGCCTGAGTTCTGAAACAAAGTACAGCAAGCAAAACAATTCAAACTATGGAAACAGTTGTCAGAAAACATTGCAATAATAGCTAAATATGTTAATTGCATTACTTTACAGTGTGTTGGAACAAATTTTGTTAAATTGGTACTCAGAGCATTATCAAGTCAGCAGCTGAATTTCACTCGCAGCTCAGATATAGAATCTATCCTTGACTTAAGTTTTGCAGGTCAGGAGACTTTCAGTTTCAATGTTTTTAACATTCTTTTTGCCTTTCTCCCTCTCTTGCTCTTGCTGTATGGCTTTTCCCCACTAAACATCATCACCTCCATTTATGTAAAGCAGTTAATTTTGTAACTGGGACATAGAACATCAGTATAAATATCTGTTAAATGAATGCAATGGAGACATTTCATAGAAGCTTGAAGAAAATAAGACTGTGGATCTCCATTATGAGGAAGCTATGTTTTATTACTTCTCAAGAGGAAAAAAAAATCCAGTCAAAATCTTTTAGATTTTTTCTACCATAATCGACTTCACTAATATTTAAGCAACAGGCTTTATCTTGCATTCTTAATAGCACAGATCCATGTGTTTCTCATGTCATTTCTGTCAGTCACACTGCCCCAAACCAAACAGAAGTCAGATACTGATTGGCCATGCACCCAGAACATTCTGCAATCCCATGTACTTTGATACCAGCACCACTGCAGCGGGCTTTCAAAATTGGCCCTGTCACTTTAAATATAACAGACAATAAATCATCCCTCAGAGACAGCCCCTAAGGAAAACAAGGAAAAAATAGAAATAGCATTTAAAAGCCCTTTTCTATTACAGTGCCTCTAGGGAACTTTTCAAATTGGAGCTCTTTTAAAGTGAATTTTATGCTTGTGGGGAGGGTGGGGGCTTTTAAAAAATGTTTCCAGAATTAACCTTGCTATTCTATGACCAAATCTTCTATGAAGTCCTTTAATTTTGGTCTTTGCTTTGCAAGTGTTGTCATATTTGATCACCTTCTCTGTGCTACTGTCCTTGCTATTTTATTAGCAATCAATCTGTTTTCTCAGAGCTTTATATACTCCATTTTTCCTCTGTTCTTCTTATTCATCTTTCTGACAGTTTTTCCTGTTAGCCTTTCCTTTATTCTTCCTCTCATTTTTTTTTATTTTAATTTCTTCACAAGATCTACTTTTCCATCGAAATTAAACCCTTTGGTCTTTTGTAACTTTGAAATGGATAACCCTTATTACACCACAATGTAAACTGATCCTGACTTTTCTACTTGAAGGGAATAAGCCACATTTATACTTACAGAAGAATCTTTCAAGGCACAGCTGAGCCCTATTCACTTTCCACCCTCTTGTTTCTTTATTGCTTTCCTTTAAGGGGTGATCATCCATGGATCCACTAGGCAATTGCTTAGTGCCTAGTCGAAACACTGTGGTGCTGTGCAGAATCAGGGATACACATGGTGGACACCGGTGGGAGTTATGTGGTACTAGTGGATCGAACTATAGTTTTTGTGCATAAAACGTTTGAGTTCTAGTTCTTTGATCTATTCCACCTGCCTTTACATCCATCCCTTTCTCATAAATCCTTTCCTTTGTTACAATTATGTTGCTTTCTCATTGATAGGCAAACAATGGGATAGCAAATAAATTTAATCCTTTTTTCTAGTTTGGAAAAAAAATCAAATCCTAAGAGAAAGATAGAGATATAAGGGTTATAGGAAGAGTGAGGCTTGCATTGAGAATGAGTGACCCAAAATTCTGTTTGAATCTTATATAACCAGTATGACTTCAATGATCTAAGTTCATCTAGCGTCATAAATAGTCCAATAAAATGGTTTGGCTTGATATTGCTTGTGTTACACTGAACACTTAAGCCCATAGCAAGCAAAATGTACCATTAGTAATATTGAAATATATACAAATTTGAGGGGAGAAATGGGACAACCACAACTGTTTCTTGACACTAGAATTACATGTCTTCTTAGACCACCCTGCCCTGCTCTGTGAAGAAAAGCAAGTGAAATCCAACTTGATATCGAGCGGGTGTCTTTTGATAAATTGGGAGGTCTGAAGTACAAAGCAAAAAGCAGTGAGAAAAGATTATTTTGACACCTTTTGGATTTATGGACTTCCCTTACTCCTTAACGGCTATTCATCTCACCTGGCCTGCCAGCGTTACTCTGGCCACCCTCTGAGTGAACGCTTATCACCAACAAGGCAGCAATCAAATTATTGTAGGGAACTTACTGAGTGAGATAAATAAAAGCTGCCTAAGTCCATGATTCTTGGGGTTTTCCATGGACCATGTTCTCTTGAGTTCTCAAAATGTGGCCAAGGCCATAGCACAGTCAGTATTACATGACCTACCCCTTCTGCAGATTCTTCTTAGCATAGGAAAGACACTGAGATTTGCTCCAACAAAGCGAGCTTTTCGATTTCAGCATTTTACGAATGTTCATGGCATTCGTAGTTTCAGTAAAATGATGTCGATTCATGAAAACACTTGGGCAGCAAATTACATACTGGGGAGCCACTGTCTAAGAAAAACCAAAGAGGGGGAGGTCGCGTTTTATTTCACTTGTAGCGCTTTTCAAATTCAGTCCTAACTAAACCTGATTAAAGTAAATCCCTTTTTTACAGCCTGTGGAGTCTATAAGATTATGGTGTTAATGGAAGTGCGATTCGATCCGTCAGTAATGGTGCATGTCGGGACCCTGGCGCCTCTGACAAGTCCATTTTTTAAGATGTATTTATTGTTTCCCCCGCCCCTCCTCTCTCTCTCTCTCTCTCTCTCTCTTCTGTTCTCTGCATTGCGGGGTTTAATTGAACAGTTTAAAGTGATTCTTCTTCAAGGCCCATTAATTGATTTTATTTGTATATTCTCTAGGGGTCAAGGAAAAGGGAAAAAAACAATAAAATTGCAGCTCTGCGTTTTACTATCATATTCAACCTGGCAATTCATAGCTCTAATATTTTGTTTCTTTTCTGCACCTCAGTCTTTTTTCCTATAATTTTCACAAGGTGAAATGTTATATGCCACTTTTTATCAGTGATTTATTCCATTTTGATAATGACTCACCATGATGAAAATAGGAAGATACCTAAGTCTGATAAACTATATAAAACCTGTAAGTATTTCATGATTAACCCTACTGAAGGGGAGAGATTTCAATAAAACCATCACCAAACCCTAAATTCACATGTTGCAGCAAAGAATCATCTGATTTCTTTCTGTCACAATAGGACATAGTCTACAGAGTTTAAGGTCAAGACATGTACAATATTCAAACAGTGTCCATATTGACTCACTGAACCTACCCTCACCCATAAATTGTCTTCAGAATGTTAAGAAAGGCTATACAGATTTCAAAAGAATATGTGCAAGCGGTAACTATTACAGATAAAATTTGAGATCATGCAAAGAGCTGAAAACGTTTATGTGTGAACATGCCACTACATTATAAATCAGGAAACTTTGTCACATTCTTTTTGCAATGTACTGCTTTATACTATAGTATCACAAAACACAGTATGCATTGGTTTTGAATTTTCCAAAATTATTTGCTAAGGAAAAGATCTATGAAGCAGTTATTACTAACAGCATGTAATCTCCAAGTTTCAGAGCTGTTACTAAGTTGCCAAGAATAGATGTAGCACTCAAATGCAGATCGGATTTTACGAAATTGCTTTCACAAATATTTTATTGTACCAGTATGGAGTAATCATACAGCAGGTAGGATGCTTGCCTTGCATCCAGCCAATCTGGGTTTGGAGGACGCATATAGTCCTTTGAGTTTGGTATGAGTGATTCATGAGTACAGAGCCAGGAATAATCCCTGACCACTGTCTCAAACCCAAACAGTATATGTATTTGGTAATACCATTTTGCTGAAATCTTTGTTCACAACAACTTCATTTCATTAAAGACTAAATAGAATAAAATAATTTAGAGAGAGGGGTATATTTTGCATCACTTCTCTCTAGAGTAGCTGCTAAAAACTCAAGAAAATATTGAATTAGTCCAAAAACCCAGCATTAAAATACTGTTGTTGTTTTGAGTTTCTTTTTAGAAACTCGTGCTTTTTAGATACTATGCTGACAAGGTGGTATAAAAGATATAACAGGGCTAAGAAAAAGAAAAGTGCGCCCCAAAGCATGGTGTACAATCTGACTCCAGCATCTTGTCTATCTTTTATATTCCGGTCATGTCATATGCTACTCCCGTTCCGATACCTTACATCAATTTTACGGATGAAGTTCCAAAAAATCGTAAGGTTAGATTTATTTTTTCATAAAAGGCCGTTTTTCAGTTTTTCAGTATCAAAAGCTTACAGCAAAATAAATAAATAAATAAATATTCACTTCCTAAGGGGAATCCTAAGGGTCTTAATCCCAGTAAACAAGATCTAATGGGTTTTTCACTTTTGGAATTGCTTACTAATTTTGTCATGCTTAAGACAGGCATTTTATAAGTAAGAGTATTTATAGTGCATTGGGTGGGATGGGAAAATTTTGTGTCAGCAAAAGGCCACTTAAATGTACTGATTTTACTAGGGAGTATTTAAATACTAAAATAAAATATATATAAGTAATAGAGTGTGGCATTTTTATCTTCATCATATTACTCACTTCTCAAGTGATAGAATACAGAGGATTATTTGCAACATAATATAATCTATGAAAGTCTGCTTCCCAATTCTAATACTGCTTGCAAATACATTTTGAATCACAAAAGGTAATTGCAAAGGAAGTTACGATTCTTTTTTCAAAAATCATTTATCTTTAGTTTTACTCTATAAAATGTATCCTGAGATAGCAACATAAGGCTAGCATAAAAGACATAGATAGAGAAAATTTAAAAAAAAAAATAAGTGGGGCTGGAGTGATAGCACAGTGGGTAGGGCGTTTGCCTTGCACGCAGCCAATATGGCTGACACAAGTTCGATTCCCAGAATCCCATATGGTCCCCTGAGCACCGCCAGGAGCAATTCCTGAGTGCATGAGCCAGGAGTAACCCCTGAGCATCGCCGGGTGTGACCCAAAAAGCAAAAAAAATAAATAAATAAAAATAACTAAAATAATTTCTACACAACAGAGATAGATCTAAATGGCGTTACTCTGCTCTAACTTTATGACAGTTGCTACTAAAGCCTTCTCTCCTTAAAACAGAATGGAATCTCTGCAACCTGGATTTCTACTTACCAAAAACCTGTGCAATATTTTTTTTAACTTGCATTTATAATTTTAGTAAATACAATCCTATTACAGTCTGATTTCCGTCACTTATTACTTACAACAGTTGCCCTAAATGGTCACATTTGCAAAAAGATTAACCTTCTAGACTTTTTTCCCCAATGAAAATGAGTTTTATATTTTCATAATATCTACCCAACTTATAATGCCAAATTTGTTCTAAATACTCCATGTAAGGGTTCATTTTGGTTCCTTTCACTTGCCTGACTTCATTTTGTCTCTCAATTAAGTAATCCCAACCTAGATCTTCTGATTTACAAAACTGAAGATATATTTTCCATCACTTAGCATTCCAAACTAACTTATTGGTATGGAAGTTTACATATACAAACTCAGCAACATTAAACCTCCTTAATAACAGAGTGGATGCAAAGGTATCTGCATCCCAACTTTAATTTGCTGCTCTAAGCAAAAACTAGGCAGCATCACAAGTAGCAGAATCAATATCAAGTGTATTAAGAAGACCAAAGTGAACGTGTATGCTTGGAGTTTTCTCCCTCAATCATTCTAAGTCCGAACCTCCTCTCTGACTTTAGCTTAAGCCTTGAATGGCTATCGAAGCACTGTGCTTTGGCCTGGAAGTTACTCATTGTCAAGCCAAAGGTTCGCGACTGATCAGAAGCAAAAGCCTAACAGATATTCCGGCTTGTCAAGACCTGGAAATGGTGGAAGTCAATGATTATATTTGCATTGCATAATTGGCAGAGCTTGTCACAACACCGCTAGAGCCAGCAGCTGTTCTCTGTTGAGAGCTAATTTCACCTGATCTATTTAATATTATCATGAATTTAATCCTTTCCACTTTTCAACCAGAAGCCAAAGAGCACATTTTATGGCTAAACCTGAATTTGCAGAAAGATGACAAGAGACCCCTCTGCTGGCAAGAATTAATTTAGAGTAGGGTGCTGACAGCATTGTGCAGTATTGTGCTTTGATTAGATTTCCTTTCCTCTTCAATGGTTTGAGTTTTTCCTTGTTCTCTTAAGATGTTTTTAGAATAAGTAATTTATGTAGATAAAATTATAACTGACTTACAACTCCCACTGCCACCCAGATTCATATGTCAAAGTTCTGTGATCACCAGTATCTCATAATGTGGCTGCATTTTGAAATAGTCTTCATTTAATTAAGGCACCATAATTTATAGTAGTATCACTATATCACTGTCATCCCATTGCTCGATACGGTGCCAGTAACACATCCATTCATCCCAGCCCTGAGATTTTAGCAGCCTCTCCTTACTCATCCTTGCCAACAGTGCCATATCGGAGGCTCTTTTAGGGTTAGGGGAATGAGACCCCGTTACTGTTACTGTTTTTGGCATATCAGATATGCCACAGGTATCTTGCCAGTCTCTGCTGTGTGGTCAGGATACTCTCAATACTGCCCAGCTTCCTGGGATCTCTGAGAATAATATAGTAGTAATAATATTAATGTTTTTAATGTTACTCTACCATTTCTACCATCAGAGTGCGATTATTCCTTTACCACTCTCCTTAACTTCCTTCTCATCTATGCCCTTTATTCCTGTTTGGATTCTATTGGCAGAATCTTCAAGTCTCTTTTCCATGGCCATTGTCTTTACCCTAGCATTATTGTTTTATTCTTCCCTATGACTGAAATCACCAGTATTTGTACATCTGACACACTTGATTAAGTGAACGCAGTACCATCCAGGTCCAACTTCTTGATTGCAAAGTGCAAGATTGAAACCTTTCTGGAAGCTGTGTCTATTTTGATATAAAGCATGTCTTCTTTATTTACTTATTGTTCATTAGACATGGGGGTTTCCAAATATTGATTAACGTAAATAGTGTTATAATTCACACAGGTATGCATAAGTCTTTTTGAAATAACAATTTTGTATTCTTAGGATAGAGGACAATCACTGGATTATGAAAAATTTCTACTTTTATTTTGTTGGAAACTGTCCATACTATTCTTGATAGCAGGTGAATCAGATCACACTCTGACAGTAAATGTGTTCATTTTTCACTAAATCCCCAACAACCGATTGCTTTTAGATTTTATTTTTATGCCATTCTCACTGGTTTTACGTGATGGAACATAGTCTTTACAAAGGTCACTAAGTATAAAAGAGGATATTGGGGTGGATTTCAGTCAAGCCAGTGTCCTTATAAAACAAACTTTAGAAATACAAAGAGACACCAGGGCGTCACATAGATAAACAGCATGTGCAGACATGGCATTGGGAGGGAGCAAACCAGTCACCTGTGAGCTGAAAGAGGCCTCAGAAGAAACCAGACAGGTGTAGCCCACCTGGGTTCCATCCCCAACACCACAGATGATACCGCCAGCCCTGATAGCTCCGAACACAGATCCGGGAACAAGCTTCAAACATAGCAGAACATGACTCAAAAATCAAAAAGCAGAAAAGAAGTCGACCTCTCCAGTACCTAGACCTTGGACTTCCAGCCTCCAGTCTGTGAGAAAATAAATTCAAGGGGCTTAAATCACTTAATCTGTAACATTCTGCCATGTAGGCTTAGCACACCTATACAGATATGATTTCGTTTAACCTAACGTAAGATCACCCCAAACAGAATCCTTCAGCACTAGCCAGAATACAGTCAGGAAATAAATATGCATCCCTGCAATATAGAGCGACCGATTGCATTTAGCAGCCAATCATTTTGTTAGAAAATTCTGTTTGCTGAAGTAGAATGTTCTTCCTTAGTCTGTAACCCTTTTGTCCTAGATCTGTACTCTCAGTTCAGAACCAAATCAAATACCATCCAGGGAAGCCCTTCAATTAGATGAAGGGAGACATCATGTCTTCATGTTCTTTTCTTAACTCTCCTCTTTAAAGTCAAATATTTCTCCAGATTTTTAAAGAATCCCCAAATGCCATTGTTCTGAGTAGCATTGCCCTTCTTTGAAACCCTTCTGCTGGGCTATTGCTTCCAATAAATTGAAATGTGGCTGAAGTTATTCACATCTGCTCCAGTAGTGTCAGGTGCTGTAGGATGATTTTTCTGTCTTGTTTTCTATGCCATAATTTAGAATTTCTTCCATTAAGAAAAAAAAAGGAAAACATAATAGGACTAATATTGCAAAAATTGTATTCCTGAAACTCAACTATGAATAATTCTGTAAATAACAAAATCTCAGTAAGATATTTTTTTGTAAGAAAAAGGGATGATATAGACAGATTTTTAAGCCCTGGTGCAAAATAGGCTGTAGTGAAGATTCCTCTGCGGACCAGAACAAGTTGCAAATGTTGGAGTGGAAATTCTACTAATTTAGAACACTGAAGCACTGTAGCACTGTCCTCCCATTGTTCATGAATTTGCTCGAGCAGGCACCACTAATATCCCACAACAAATTGTGAGACTTGTTGTTACTGTGTTTGGCATATCGAATATGTCACAGGTAGCTTGCCAGGGTTTGCCATGCGAGATACTCTCGGTAGCTTGCTGGGCTCTCTGAGAGGGACGGAGGAATTGAACCGAGGTTGGCCTGGGTCAGCTGAAGGCTCAGAAAATATTGTAAATGATGCAAAGAAATTTCATAACCTCAGCAATATGTTTTGGCATAACTTTAATAGGATACAGTTGATCCTTCAACAACATAGGACTTTGAGGAAATGATCCTCTATAAGCTTGAAAATTCACTTTACAACTTTTGACTCCCTAGAAATTTCACTATCATTCTACTGCTCAGTTGACCTTATCAATAAAATAAGTTGTTGACAGATATGAATGCTCTATATACTACATGAAGCATTCTTCCAACAAAGAAAACTAGCAAAAAGAGCATGTTTGTAAAGTCAAAGGGAGATAAAGACAATGTGTACTGTATTACATTTCTCCATAACATAAGTTCACATTTTCTGTTTAGATGATGTTTGTCAGCAGTTTTATCAATATTGTCTTACATAATACTAAACACTTTAGATGTTTTATATATGTATATGCATATATTGGCAGAGCCTGGCAAGCTACCTGTGACGTATTCGATATGCCAAAAACAGTAACTAAAATGGGCTTCATTCCCCTGACCTTGAGAGAGTCTCCAATACGCTAGTGTTGGGAAGAATGAATAAGGAGAGGCTGTTAAAATCTCAGGACTGGGACTAATGGAGATGTTACTGGCACCTGCTCGAGCAAATTGATGAACAATGGGACAGCAGTGATACAATGACTTTGATAGGCATATATATGTATTATTAACACAGTCACAGTCCTCCTGTTGTTCATGGATTTGCTCGAGCAGGCCCAGGCTCGAGCAGTCTCCATCATTAGACTTGTTGTTACTGTTTTTGGCATATTGAATACATCACGGGTAGCTTGCCAGGCTCTGCCGTGCAGGCGAGATACTCTCAGTAGCTTGCCAGGCTCTCCGAGGAGGGCAGAGGAGTGGAACCCGGCCCGGCCAGGCTGGCTGTGCACAGAGCAAACGCCCTACCACTGTGCTATTGTGGTATTATTAACACTATTATTAACACTAGAATTAAAAAAATTAAAAGATAGTACAAGAAATAAATTTATGGTTATTTAAAGGCAGAATGATTCATGGACTGACAATGAGCAGTAATATGACTGCTTGATGGTAGCCTAGTCAATCAATATGATTGATTCATGGTAAAAGTAAAAGTAAAGTAAAGGACCTCCCGTTGATCATCGATTTGCTCGAGCGGGCCCAGTAAGTCTCCATTGGAGACTTTGTTGTTACTGTGTCTGGCATATCGAATACTCTCGGTAGCTTGCCGGGCTCTCCGAGAGGGGCGGAGGAATCGAACTCGGGTCGGCCATGTTGGCTGTGTGCAAGGCAAACGCCCTACTGCTGTGATATACACTAACATTTTTATGTCAGTCTCTATTTCAATAATTAGGTTTGTGTATGCTTTAAAATAGCAAATAATAAGATAGATTATTATCTGTGTATATTATTTTAGTTCATGATTTTTTATTAGAAGTACATAAACTTTCTTAATTAAAAATATATAGCTAAGTGAATCATCTGTGAGTTTTTCAAATTGTCAACATCTCTGCCACACCTGCTCCAAAAAAAGAAACTCAAAACAAATAAAGGTGAACAAAAATGCTGCAGCTAGAGTTAGCAGTATGTGTATGCATAATAATTATAATATATATTAAATATATTTAAATAATAATATATTAAATATATTTAATTGATCAGAAATCCTAAAAAAAAGCCTAAGAATCTCCAAAAATAAACAAGTTTCTACAGTATACTGAAGACTTACCATAAATAGTCATTAAACTTCAATATTCCGCTCAATTGTGTCTACAATTTTAGCTTAGTTAGTAATGTTTAAAAAGGATAAAGCCCCAAGGTACATCAACAGAGTTACAAAAATAGAACAAAACAGTGTAGTTTTTTGAAAACTGTATTTGCTGACCTATGTGTTTTAAGGAAACATCTAGCTTCAAAAGACTATCATTCTTAGCCAATAGATGGTGGAACAGAACATAATTAAAATTATTTTTCCGCTAAGCACCATGACTCCCCAAAATGTTGAATGAAACTCTTGGACAACATGAAAACAGGTATGTTGCAATCCATCATATCAACTTTCAACAGTTTTCCTGTTATATAAAAATATACAAAACACCTAGAGGTTGAGTCAGGGCTAAAATATTTAATACATGCAAGGGAATTTGTAAACTAGCATAGAGGCAGGGTAAAATAACAAAATCATGATTTCTCTTACTGCAAAAAGAAAGCCAATGTTTTATTCTCCTGAAGTATGTTTCCCCCACCACCATCCCACTCTAGTAATAATAAGTGGAGATTTATTAACTCTGATATTTCTTAGGAATTTCCTTAGGCATGTCATAGAAATATGGTAATAACGTCCAAATACAATCCTGAAGAAAGAGACACTCTCTTGGTTGTTGTTCAGCGCTGAATGGGCTCTCCTTAATCCCAAATTATTTTGCGATTAGCATTTTAGCTGCCAGAAGTTAATGTCAAAAAAGACAGACCACTTAATGGAAAAGAAAAGTTAATGAACTAACTAGGGAGCCATAATTATATCACAAATCAAGGAAAAGATGGAAGGGTTTCCAAAAGGGAAATGAATGTATCAAAATGTTTTTCTTCTGAACTCAAAGCTATGATTTTTTTTAAGACAAAATGTGGAGGGTGGGGAATTTACTGACTTATTTTTGCATTACAATAGATAGTCTTGGTACAATTACATCACATTGTTTTTCTGAGTAGAGAACAGGTAATTGGAGATTAAAAAAAATGGTGTAGTCTCTTCCATTTTTGATCATATGGCATCAGATGATTGAAGATAACAACAGTGATGGGAAGGTCACTGTATGAGCCTTTTAGAACAAGAATGCATGGGTGACACCCCTCACAGACCTCAAACACTGAGTTGGCACATTACAACTAAATTAGAATTATTTTACCATCATTAGCTCCTGCATGGCTTGGTGAAGGTCTACAGAGTAATTAAGATAAGGAGGTGAATGGCAGAGGGTAGTTGACAATGGAGCTTTCGATGTAGATTCAGTGAAATTTTGATTTGTAGACCAAACAAGGCTGTCTTACTCCAAGCTGTCAAGTTCAAAATTTCTACTTATTTGGAGACTGAGACTAAATTCAAGAATACTTTGTGCCCGTATGCTTTCAGTAGAAAAATAAGATGAACTGTCAATTGAAGCTCTTTATATAAAAGTACGGAATCCAGGATTTATGGGGCCAATAAATATTGTACCAGAACAGCTGGCAAGCGAGAGTAAGAGCGCAAACCACTGGTATGTTATCTGCAAACTCCCACACACATACTGTGAGCTGTAACAAAATAAGTGGATGATTGCGGAGGTTATAAGGAAAGTAGAAATAAATACAGTGAAATTTAAAAAACACCTGGTAAGAGAGATACCTTGGTTTCCAATGGAGACCTTAGTTTCATGGGATGAAGTTTGGAATAGTAATTAAGAGAACAGATCCTGCAAAGTGCCTGGTTTCATAATTTCACATACCATAACCAAGAGTAATCTGTAGGTCTGGAACAAGTTACTTAATATCTCTAGTACTCAGTTTCTTTACCTATACAGCAGACTTACAGTATTCTCTGTCTCGCAGATGACAAGCTCTGCTCAAGTATACATGATAAATGCTGAAGAAATGTTAGTCCCGTCCCATTGTATTAATAGTACCAAAGGTTTAGAGGTTTAGAGTATGCTAATAGTCATTACTATGTTTGCGTCCTCAATACTACCCATTTCATTGAAAGTTAAAGAGCATATGTTACGTAAGTTGGTGCCAATGAGAGTGGTTATTGAATACAGTATGGTTTGAGATTTGCCAATTCTCTACCTCTACAGATAAATAAATTAAAACATAAATAAAATAAGAGTTGTAAATGTGTAAATTAAGTTCAAGTCCAAATACCAGTGAGAGCTAGAATAAGATGAGAACATCAACATCTTGATTTCTATTAGTCATTCCACAATATTCATCATTGTTTCATCTCCTCTGCACCTAAATATGTGATGTGAATAAATATGTACATAATTATTTCTTCCATATTTTCTTTGTATACCTTTGAGAACATTAGTTATGTAAGAGGGAACACTACTTATTTTACATTCTCATTAAATCAAAATTTATGCTGGTATGAAGCAAAAGTAATTATCCTTTAATAAATGTAGTCTGTTATATTTAATGAGTTTCATGAAGTAAATGTACTATTTGATAAACATTTGATTTTTCATAGCCCTTCAATCAGCTGTGTAAGTTTCAGCAAAACAGTTCAGCATTACTGTTCTCTAACTCCCAATATCTGCCTGAAAGCCAAAAGTTTCCAACCATAATTGGTCTCTCATTCTTTTTGCTCCTCCAAGGAATATTATTAATAAATCACTATTTCTTTCTATTGGAAGAAGGCCAGTATTATTATGAATGCACATAGATAAACATTCTTGGCTTTAACATGTAAGTGAAGAGGCTTAAACCCACCCTTTTAATTATGAGGAGATGCAAAATTCAGTGGTGCAGAAAACCCATCTGCAGTCTTGCCCAAAAGGGATTATTTTATGCTACTTTGTTAAACGTGAATCAGATTGCAAAACTTCATTTATGGACATAAGAAAAGGTCAAATTAAAGTCAATTATCTAAAAACAGTCAAAGATGTACATTTCTCACAAAAAAAAATTATATCATCCAATTAAATTACAAGTTTTCTAGAAACTTTTTAACTTCATGTATGTAAAATATACCTGCCACAATATAATCAAAAAGTTAAGGGGAACCTGAGAAATAACAGAAGGTTTAAGATTCTTATCTTACATGCAGTTGGAACTACTTATGATTCCCTGAGCACAACCAGGAATGATCTCAGTCACAGCTAGGAGTAATTCCTGAGCTTGCTTGGGTAGGGCCCAACCAACCTTCTCCTGCCAGACCCCCACCAAATTGATGAATCTGTGATCCCATATTTTAAGGTAGGCATTCAATAGACAGTGTTAATTTAAATAATCAACACAAATATGTTCTTTTAAAATTTCGAGATAACAGTTAATGTAACTTAATATGATTTATTAATACAATTTAACATTAACACCCCTATGAAGATTAGCAAGTAATGTAGTTATGTCAGTACGATCACTACTAATGAAAGAATCTCAATCAACCACAATTCAATGATCCCATTCTTTTTACTTCCTGTTGCTTAGCTTTTTCGAACTATGGTTGTATTTAGATCCTTGGGTCAACACATATCAACTTAGGACAGGAACTAGCAACTGATAAAAAGTTGATTATCAGCAAAATGCCTATATTTTGAGAATGAAAATACAAATGTCATAGGCCAGAAAATTGATAACTTCCAGTGTTGGAATTTTATTAAACATTTTACCCATCTTTGGACAAGTTAATTAATAAGCACAGAAAAAATTCAAAAACTAAGTATTTTGAATTTAAGAGATACATTATTTTAGGATTTTTTATGTTTAGACAATGGTGATGATATATACCAATCTTTTTACATTTAATCTGAAAACAGATTTTTGAAAAACATTAAAATCTCAGCAAATTCTTATAATTCTTCCATGTTAGAGAAAACATCAAAGTATTCTAAGAAACTGAGGATTTTAGATATCTTTGTGGCATTTATATGTACTTAAGAGGTCTAAGCTGTTGTTTGATTAAGGTGTTCAGAAATTACTATGTTAAGGAATGATATATGTATAAACCTATAATTAAATGTATTATAAATCACAGCACCATAACAAAAATAAATGAATTAAATTAGACAATTTTCAAAAAATCAACTAGAAAATGAGAACTTATTAGATAATGGTTTAAATATGGGAAGAATTGAGTTAAAGAAATGAGCATAACATTTTTAAGCCTAAATCATTTGAAATTTCACAGAAATAGATAATTCTAAGGAAGGCAAGCAATATTATATGAGGAAATTATGAGTTGAACATTCAGTTTGATTTTGAACATGGTGAGTGAGGGACTAAGTTGAGAAAATACCTCACAAGAATTATAAGGTACACTTCTTTCTCATAGATAAGACAAAAACTAATTCTTTTGGTTAAGCAATGTGGTCAGTTTTCATAATACTTTGCGTGACTTGTCACATGTGAATCATCTCCGTGAAGATTTGTTTCAAGTGTTTATTATCACCATTGTTTTGGCCTGGGGTAGAGAGCTTGACTTAATATTCTAGCCTGAACCTAAGTACATGTGTCTGCTCTTAATTTTCCAATTCAGGGTTGACATTAGGCTACTAAATTCCCAAAGGTTTGGAGGCTCAGGGAAACAAAAGAAAAATTAACACAAAATATCGGTCATGGTCCTCCTGTTATTCATCGATTTGCTCGAGTGGGCCCAGTAACGATTCCATTGTGAGACTTGTTGTTACTGTGTTTGGCATATTGAATACCTCACGGGTAGCTTGCGAGGCTCTGCCCTGCCGGCGAGATACTCTAGGTAGCTTGCCAGGCTCTCCGAGAGGGGCGGAGGAATCGAACTTGGGTCAGCCATATTGGCTGTGTGCAAGGCAAACACCCTACCCGCTGTGCTATCGCTCCAGCACAGCACAGGGCTGGAGCGATAGCACAGTGGTAGGGCGTTTGCCTAGCACGCAGCCGACATGGCTGACACAGGTTCGATTCCCAGCACCCCATATGGTCCCCTGAGTACCGCCAGGAGCAATTCCTCAGTGCATGAGCCAGGAGTAACCCCTGAGCATCGCCAGGTGTGACCCAAAAAGCAAAAAAAAAAAAACCCACAAAATATATAACATGTAATTAGATCAATGGATTTGTAACCTCTTTTGTGTAGCTTTGAGAATATTTTGAATCTGTCTGTACACACACAATTTTGCACTATCAAGAAGAAACTCCTCCATACATGACCTCTCCATATCCGAAACCAAGAGAGAAAGAAACCCAATGGTAGGAGAAGAAGATCTTTTGGAGTCTAGAGACCAGACTTATGCCTGAAAATGAGTTATCATGGGAATATACTTTCCTTCAGTCACATTTAAACTTCTTCCTTTCTTAGACTCAAGAATGAATCTCATTTTATGACGCTCAAAAGTCAAACATAAATATACAGCACAATATATTTTACAAGGATGCATGAACTACACATTAGTACAAGGATGCGTGAACTGCACTAAAGCATTACAAGAGTCACTTCTGTCACAAAAAATAATCTCAACATATTAGCCCTTAGTGACCTCCTAATCCCAAAGGTCATATCAACTCAGTATTGCTAGAAACTAAAAGCTTGACCAGAAATACACTTCTCAAACTGACAAGTACTGAAATTCTAATTGAATGAACAAGAAGATACACACCGAAAAATACAAAGAAAATCACTTAAAATCCTTCCTAACCCATATCCCTCTCTCAAGGTTCTATGCAGTACAGAATTTGTTGGAGTCTGTTCAACCATCACCCCTTGTTTTGCCATTTTTCCAGCTCAGTAAATGATTGATTTCTTTACTATTGTGTCTTCCTCCATACTACCTATTTTTCTATTCTTAGAAGTTAGCCACTTACATGGACCTATAAAGACAAAGCATTTTATTTCATTCTGAAGGCAGATGACTAAAGGAACTTCACAGAGAACATTTGGAGAACTAGACAGAACAATTTAATGATGGTAAATTCCATGAAAACAAATTTTATTGGGGCTGGAGTGAACCATCAGCATGAGCCCATGTAGACTGCACCATGCATGGCAGGACCCATGAAAATGGGCGAGATCTCTCATGTGTTCTGATTGGTTTGGATTAACCTGGACATCTTTTACTTTAAGCTGCCTTCAGGAAATCACAATCACGATCATCCCGTTGTTTGTCGATTTCCTCGAGCAGGCGCCAGTAACATCTCCTTCTTCCTAGCCCTGAGATTTTAAAAGAGCCATTTCAATGCTCTTTCAGGATTAGGAGAATGAGACCCATCATTGTTACTGGTATTTGGCACATTGAATACAACACGGGAACTTTGGCAGACTCTGCCATGCGGGCAGGATACTTTTGGTAGCCAGCCAGGTTCTCCAAAGGAAAATAAGATAATAAGATGTCACGTGGCTGCATTTGCAGCCGTGTGCTTCCGGGAGCTGGGTTTTACAGTCTCTGCATCTTGGCCATTGATGGGACCAATGTGGCGCTGGCGGCAGCTGGTGGGTGTGACGCCTACCTACTGGAAGATGGAGGGTCTCGGTGGAGAAGGCTCAGTCCCAACCCGAGTGGGCTTGGAGACCTCAGCCCTGGGACCCGCATGTCTGGGTTCCTCTGCCAGTTCTTTCATGCATGAGGTCCGTCCAGATGTGTGGAAAGTGGTCCCAGCATGGCTGTGGCTGGTTCTGGAGGTCCTCAGCTGCTGGGGCTCTGCTCGGAGTGGCGGGGGGTGGGGAGAGAAACTCAATCATCCCTCCTCAAAGGGGCCCCAGTGAGGACAGCCAGGCATAGGGGCAGGAGACTCTGTGCTGTTCTCCTCCGGGAGCTGGGTTTTATAGTCTCTGAGTCTTGGACGTTGATGAGACCAACCTGGCCCTGGTGGCAGCTGGTGGGTGTGACACCTACTTACTGGAAGATGGAGGGTCTAGATGGAGAAGGCCCAGTCCCAATCTGTGTAGGCTTGGAGACCTCAGCGCCGGGACCCTCATGCCTGGGTTCCTCTGCCAATTCTTTCATGCTTTCAGTAAATAATTTCAAAAATTTCAGTTTATGGAAAGGGTCAGTTTCCTTTTCTCACAGCAGCCTGGCTGAACATGCAGATCTCAGGTGCTAGCCCAACCTAGTCTTTGTGATGCAAACCCAAATGCTTGTAGCCCAAGAAAGGTTTCAGTTTTGGTTTTGTATCTCTTTCCAGAGACCTAAATCCACTGACCTGTGACAAGGAAATAATACTTGCCTGCCTCAATGTTCTTTCTGTAACTTCTTTTGATGATGTCACTGTATTGTACCCTTTAGAGGTACAATGATTAAGAAAAGGAGATATCAGGACACTCTGCCTATTGTCACAGGATCAGAGAGAGTCCACTGATCCTCCATGAATATAATTTCTCTCGAGTTTCTTGTTTCAGCGCCTCAACTGAACGAATATTCACACAACAAAATTTGATCTTACATTCAGTCATATTCTGGATATCTCTTATGATGTCAAAATCTCAACAATTCTTAACACACGTTTGTTTACCTGATGGATTTAAATTACAATTGAGCATTAGAATCTATGACTTAGAGAAAATCATTGGGAAATAGAATTCTAAAAAAGTATTACTATAGTCCTCTATGATATTGCTAGAAAGAAATAGCTCAAGATAGCCTATAAAGAGAGGAACATAAGAAAAGAGATCAGATGTGTTAGGACTGGGCCTTGGTGAGGGAAGGATGAAAAATAAGGAATTAACAATTACGAAGCAATTTTACAAAGAGAGACCACAAGAACTGTGAAAATATAGGATCAAAAATTACTGAGAGGATTGCAAAGAAATATTATATATGAATCACACTGAATAGAAATAAATACCACAATTATTCCCACCATTCTTTAATTAGAGAAAAAAATTATTTTCAACTTTTTTTCAAGTTTTGTTGTTGTAGGCTTGCAAAAAAATGTGTGCAGTATCACTAATTTGGTAAGTGAAACTTCTAATTTACAAACAAAACACAATTTAGTTTTGCTCATGTTCTTGAGAACAAAATGAAAAATTAATTTTTTATATGCATGTATAATTCTAGGTTATTTTTACAAATAACTTATTTTCATGGTAGACTACAACTGTTGCTTCTCAAGAACTCTAGACACTCTAAAACTATTTCAATTATGAATTTACATTTTTATAGTGTTATGAGTTAACCTTATAAAGTGCTAATATTCAATCTGCTGGGGACAAATCTCATTACTAGTAATAATTAACCTATATTATGAACTAATCATCTGTGAAATTTCAATTAAACTTCTGGTTTTAAAAGAATAAGGACATTTCAACCAGACAAGAAACTTTGTTTCATTACCCTTTATCTTTAAATGATGAACTATTTACAGTTTTATTTGTTTTTTTCCCCAAAAAATTCTCTTTATTTCCGTATGGAGAGTTAATGCAGAAATAAAGGTACTTGCTTTGCACACGGTTGGTGCTGATTTGACTCTAGGCATCACAGAAGAGCCCTCAAACAGTACCAATCACCTAGTGATCCCTGAGCACAGAATCAAGAATAAGTCTTAACATTGCCATGTGTAGCCCTGGAACAAATAAATAAAATCCTTATTTCTAAAATAATGCTCAGGGACTTTAGCAATAGTACAGTGGGTATGGGTTTGCCTTGCACGTGGAGGACCTGGGTCTGATTCCTGGCATCCCATATGGTCCCCTAAGCACTGCCAGGAGTAATTCCTGAGGGCAAAGCCAGGATTAACTCTTGGGCATCGCTGGAGTGACCCAAAAAGCAAAAAACAAATAAAAATATAAATAAATAAAATAACGTGCAAGCAGACTCCTGGTGAGCACTAAAACGAAGATGTGTGAGTACAATAACATGCATGTGATTCTCAGAAAGAACAGCAACCAAAGTGAATGAAAGTAACACAACTTAAGTGTTGAATCTCTGGAAAGAATCACCCAAAGGTGAGAGCATTGTAGCCACGTATGTGAACACCACGGGCAAGTGTGTCAAAATCTCTATCATCTCTTTAACAACGACTTTTGAACAGAAAGGGATAATGAATGTGTGAATAAATGAACAAAAAATATAAAAACTAAAAGCAGTGGTGAAGAAATAATTTTCAATCACATAAATGTATTAGTGAAAATAGCTCATTTTATTTAATTTTTAAATTTTTGGGAGCCCACATCCTGCAGTGCTCAGGACTTACTCCTGACTCTGTTTTTAAGGGTCACCATTGGCAGGCTCACATATGAGAAGACCTGTGTCAACCCATGCAAAGCAAGTGCCCTTCCTAATCTACTATCACTCCAGCTGCCTGATATATTTTATTTTTCAAAGTAGATTAGATATTTACGTTTTATCATGGACTAGTGGGCTGGAGCAATACCACAGCAGGTAGGGCGTTTGCCTTGCACGCAGCAGATGTGGCTGACCCGAGTTCGATTCCTTCGCCCCTCTCGGAGAGCCCGAGAGTATCTTGCCCGCACGGCAAGCCTGGCAAGCTGCCCGTGATGTATTCAATATGCCAAACACAGTAACAATTGTCACAATGGAGACGTTACTGGGCCTGCTTGAGCAAATCAATGAACAACGGGAGGACAGTGACAGTGACAGAATAATATTACCTGCATAAGTTTTTTGGATCAATTCATTAAAGTAAAAATAAACGACACACTGAAGTAGAACTCAACTTAAAAGGAAAAAAATGCAATAAGTTGCATGGATGCATCTACAGACTATCATGCTGTGTAAAGTTAGTCAGAAATAGAGGGCTAGATAGCAAAATAATCTCTTTCAGGGATGGAGATAGTTCTGCAGGTAGGGTGTTTGCCTTGAGTGCAGCTAATTTGGGTTCAATCTGCAGCATACTAGATATTCCCCCAAATCCTCTAGGAGTGATCCCTGATTGCAGAGTGAGGAGTACACCATGAGAAGATGCCAGGGTATCGCTCCAAAACAAACAAACAAGAAAAAAAAAACCCTCTCTCATGTGTGGGGTACAAAGATACATAGTAAGGGAATAGCAAATGACCATAAGCACCAGAGCCTGAGAACTGGTCTACAGAACAGAGTTGACCAAGGTCAGGGGCCAATTGGTGGGGGTTTGGGATGTGGGGAACACTGAAATGGTGGTCCAGGGAAGAGCTCACTCTTGCAGAGGATATTAGAACATTGTGTACAGGAAAACATGCTAAAAATAGATTCTAAATGACGAAAATAAAATATTATGCAAAATTCAATGTGTAAATTGGAATTATTTACTATTCTCGTTAACACTTTTTCTTCATTTCACATATTTGGCTTTTGTGAAGAGTTACCCCTTTCTTTGCAGAAATTGGGATCAATTTGAATAAGTCTAATGGGACTAAGTGAAATAATGTCCTGTCAAAACTGGGAATCTGGTTGTTAATTAAGTGTACAAAATGTTCAGGTAGTAGAATAGTTTCCCCTTCCCCATTTTCAACTTTTACTTATCTTTGACAATGATCTTATTTAGGGTATTTTTGAACTGAAATAGCGTCTTAAAAAGTTGTAGAATAATTAAGTAGAGAAATAGATAAAATGCTGGGGAAATATAGATTACAAAAAACCCATGTATAAGCAGAAGGATTTGACTTCTGTAAAAAGATGCAACAGATCTGAGTTTGCCACAGAAACTGTGTAAGGGGAGGAGAGGGATGGGGTGGGAAGCAGCAGAGAGAAGAGACGTAGGGATGGTCGTGGAGGATGTTGGCATTTTCTGTGGTGGGTATCGTATAGTAACATTACATAATGAAAGCTTAAATAATAACACTTCATAAACTTAGTTATCTAAATAAGAACAGTTATATATATATGTATATATGTTTGTGTGCATATATATGTGTGTGTATATATATATACTAAAAGAATTTGAGAAAATTATTAGAATTTGCTAAATTATTAGAATTTGCTCTGTCTAACATTCATTGATTTAAAGAAGGTCTTTGATTCTGTTGAGACTGAAGCAGTTATTGAAGCCCTAGCCAAACAGGGCATTCAAACTCAGTACATCAGGATCCTTCGTAAGCTCTATTACGGATTCACTACCAGGATCTCACCATTCTACAAAGAAGTAATCATCCATGTCAAGAGAGGGGTTCGGCAGGGTGATATCATTTCACCAAAATTCTTCAGTGCCACCATCGAAAACATCATGCGACAACTGGGATGGGAAAGAATGGGAGTGAAGATAGACAGATGGCAACTACACCACCTCCAGTTCACTGATGACATCCTTCTAATAACACCAAACATTAGCCAAGCGGCACAAATGCTGGCCTGGCCGACTTTGACCATGAGTGTGGAAAGGTTGGACTGCAGCTGAACATCACGAACACAATGTTCATGAAAAACGGACTCATTCCTGACGTTACATTTGCTCTCAACAGAACAAACATCTCCTAATGCAGCAGTTATGTGTACGTAGGTCGAGAACTCAACATGATGAAAAACTTGGCACCTGAGTAGGAGGAAGAGAGCTGCTTGAAACACCTTCAAGAGCATTGAAGAAATAGCTAAGAGGACAAAGAACCTCCAGCTCCGGGCACATCTCTTCAATTCCACTTTTCTCCCTGCACTAACATAAACCTCGGAGACCTGGGCCCTATGAAAGCAGGATGAGAATGCTATTTGGGTCTCCCAAAGAGGAATCGAAGGAACTATGGTTGAAGTATCACATTTCACTCAAGTGAGAGAAGGAATTTGGAGTTCCCACCTCAATGATCAAGAATCAGGGAGATCAAGAAGCAGAGGAGCTCAGATAGAGAAGGGAACACCAAATAAAGGTGTTGGGAGGATTCTCTCAGGATGGGAGAAGCATGCTGAAAGTAGACTATAGACCAAACATGATTGTCACCCATTGCCTCTTTTGCAAACCACAGCACCCAATAAGAGAGAGAGAGAGAGAGAGAGAGAGAGAGAGAGAGAGAGAGAGAGAACAAAAGGGAATGCCCTGTCACAGAAGCAGGGTGGGATGGGGGAGTGGGGGGTGGGAGGGATACTGGGATCCGTGGTGGTGGGAAATGGGCCCTGGTGGAGGGATGGGTATTTGATCATTGTATAATCGAAACCCAAGCACAAAAATGTGCAAGTCTGCAACTGTACCTCATGATGTCTCACTAATAAAAATTTAAAAAAAAAGAATCAGAGACTCTGTCTTGTTTGCCAAGGCATCGGAAATTAGATGGGTCAACACATAGAGCGATTTGGAGACGACCGCTTGACTAGAGCCATTACCCACTGGATTCCATGGGACATGAAAAGATCACATGGCTGCCCACCTACGAGATGGTGAGACTTCTTCGTCAGGACCCTGAACGAATGGTTTGAGGCTCTTCATATTCCTAGAGTTAGCAGATGCCACTGGGCTACACCAGCATGCAACAGGGACAAATAGAGATGCTACTGGTGCCTGCTCGAGCAAATCGATGAGTAACAGGATGTCAAGTGATCAAGTGATTAGAATTTGTTATTGTTTCATAGAACAATTACATATTGCTTTAATTGTTTCATTTACTATAGACATATAGACATAGACATACTATAGACATATGTTTTATCTTTCTGAAGAAGGTGGTCTGAGAAGAAGGTGATCCAGTGTTTTAAATTGATTTGTTTCTAGCAGTCAAAGATGTGTTTTATTTATTTTACATTCAATATGAATTGACACAATGAAAGCATCCCAAGCTATTCCTAGTGCAATATTTAGTGATGTTACTTAAAGAGAAGTCACTCCAAAGGGAAGGAATTTTTGCAGTTCAAAGTTAAGTGTTCCGCCAAAAACACTTTAAAATTTTTCTCCAGATACCATTACTGATTACAAGATGGATATGAAGAAAAACGCTTTGAATTCAGACAAGATAATGGGGCACAAACCTGATGCGTCATACATTTTCAATATGAATGGTTATGGCCTAATATTAAATATGAATTTTTAATAAATGATGTCACAGTCCTCCCATTGTTCATCGATTTGCTCGAGCGGGCCCAGTAACGTCTCCATTGGAGATTTTGTTGTACTGTGTTTGGCATATCGAATATATCACGGGTAGCTTGCCAGGCTCTGCCGTGCGGGCGAGATACTCTTGGTAGCTTGCCAGGCTCTCTGAGAGGGGTGGAGGAATTGAACTCGGGTTGGCCATGTTGGCCGCTTGTAGGGCAACCGCCCTACCGCTGTGCTATCGAGTCATGAATGATGTTATACACAATCAACTTCACACAGTCAACACTAAACTGCCTGAAAAGCTGCACATGACACTAATGAGAAACACACATATGAGGAACAAGACAGAGTAAGGGTAGTTTGATGTTTCATAAATCTCCAGGAGAGAATATTGGATAATCTTGGGAGTGGAGAGATAGCACAGCGCGTAAGGTGCTTGGCTTGCTTTGTCTGGGGTTTGATTCCCCAGAACCCCATAAGTTCTCCAAGACCTGACAAGTGTAACCAATTTCTTTTGAGAGAGAGAGAGAGTGAGAGAGAAAAGAAAATTTGGTGATGCTAAGAATCCAAAGTTTTTCTTACTTTTTTTATATCGTGCATATGATTTAAAAGCAAAAAGTATTAAAATTCCTCTAATAATTATTCTTTAAACATTGTTTAGATAATCCCTTGGGGTTTTAAGATATTTATCTGCATAAAGCCTGTCAACATTAAAAAGGTACTACGGGGGTAACGGTATTGTTGCTCAGGGGTTAAATTCATTCCAAGTGTGACCTTTAATATAATTCCTAGCACCATATAAGCAAAGAAGAGCTAGAGCAATCAGTCCTTCTTTTGTACGAGTGATAAATAAGGTAGACAAACTACACAGATAATGAGGCAAGGTCCATCCATTTCAAATATTGTTACATAAAATGCTTAATTTTATGTAGCTGTGCTGTGCATGACGAAAGGATTGATTAAAACATGTTTGGCAGTTCTTGAATATTTACAGTTTATTCTGAAACAATTATTAAAGAGAAGACCACAATATTAGAAAGAGTAATGAACAAAAAAAGAGATTATAAAGTCAACTCAAGCATTACAAATACCGTAGTGTTTCTGAGGTAGTCAGGAATAGTTTTACTACACAAAATATAGATTGGCATAAAAATGAAAAACAATAAATTAATATGAACAGCAAAGGTCTCTATTACCGAGAAGAAAATTTACTTTCTTATTGTGTTAATTTATTTTTAGTGTGCAAATAACTAGTTTTTGTAGGAGACGTAAAATATTTCAGATATTTGAGAAACTATGTATTTTAGCACGTTCATATTTTTAGTTAATATCAAATTACCTGGGCTGGAGCAATAGCACAGCCGTAGGGCATTTGCCTTGCAGGCAGCCAACATGGCCGACCCGAGTTTGATTCCTCCGACCCTCTCGGAGAGCCCGGCAAGCTACCGAGAGTATCTCGCCCGCACGGCAGAGCCTGGCAAGCTACCCGTGACGTATTCGATATGCCAAACACAGTAGCAACAAGTCTCCCAAAGGAGATGTTACTGGGCCTGCTCGATTAAATTACCTAACTATATATTGCACTGCACTGTCCTCCCGTTGTTCATCAATTTGCTTGAGCAGGTAGTAATGTCCAACAAATTGTGAGACTTGTTCTTAGTGTTTTTGGCATATCAAATACATCACAGGGAACTTGCCAGGCTTTGCTGTATGGGCGAGATACTCTCAGTAGCTTGCCAGGATCTCCGAGAGGGATAGAGGAATCAAACCCGGGTCAGCTGCATACAAGGCAAATGCCTTACCTGCTGTGCTATCACTCCAGCTATAGATAAAATTTCAAATTATTTTATCTAATTACATCACCACCAAGTACAACTATCTATAAGATAAACAAATTAAAGAACTTCTTGAGACTTTAGGTTCATATCTCCTATAGTTTCAGTTTCTAAGAATCCTTCTGTTTTCTAGAATCAAAGAACAAAAACATGTTCCAGAAAAAAAATTAAGAGTTATCTGCTCATAAGGTGAAGTAACTCTATATATGTTATAGAACATGAAGATCATATATTTCAGGTTAGGAGTAGGGAGATGAGGCAGGGATTCAAGCCATTTCTGTTATCTAGAAATAAAATGGACAAATGACTGAAGGTCTAAAAGTCCCCAACAGGGTGGAAAGACTATTTAGCTTCTCAATCTTGGAACCATGTGCAGTTTCAACAAGCATGGCTACATCCTAGGTTGCTTTCTCCTTCTGTTGCCTCTCCGAATTTCAAAAACATAGAATGCACACCTCTGGAACACTATACACAGACAATGCTTACTGTATCCTTGGCTCTATCTACCTATCATATTTTAACTTTGGTAGCATGCAACCCATGAGAAAAAATAGTAGTGCATGCTGTCAAGCCATGCATCTAGATTTTAAAATAAATTAACGAGAGATCCTTTCTTACCTTAATTCACCAACTAAAATTAATGATCTCATACATAATATGCTGCTCCATGAGATGGAGATACTGAACTTTAGAAAATTTAACTACAAACTTCTGAGAAATATCTTGAATAACAAAAACAATTAAAAATCAGAAACACAAATCTAAATTAATAGTCACATTAGTTCTTTTTAGAATATATGCTGATGTCTACTGAGCTGGTCTCCTGACTTTTTTGAGATACATCAAAATGCTAGCTCATTTTATTCACAAGATAGACTCATTTCTAGTTTCAGATTATTCATCTCGCTTCTTTAGTAGTCCATATATTTTTCCTTGCAATTTCTGTAATATCTAATTGCTATTCTTAATTCTAAATTTCCTTTTTTAACCTATGGAAACTGTAAAAAAGTGTAAATTTCTCCTTTGGAGCTTTTGTTCTTATGGTTGAACCAGTGTTATTTTAGTCCAAATAGCCACTGTGCAGACTACTTCAAAAGGCACTGACAAAATGTAACATCTGAATAATTAATAAATTTTTATTCCACCTTACTTTTTATAACCTTGCGTACTTTATTCCTTCACATTATTTCATGATATTGTTAGTTTTTACTCTATTTAACATGTTACATAATCGCTAATATCAAAAGTACTTTAAAAAAATATTCTCATATCGTGGCATTTCTCTAAGTGTTTACAATAGTATGCATGGATCTTTGTTTTTATTGTCTGCCAAATTTTCTCATATTTTTGTTTCCTAATTTTCCAGTCCTCTCTTCATGCAGTACACTCATTGTTTATTGTTTAATCTCCCTTCTACTCACTGCTACTCCATCCCTTGTACTTGGTTTCAACCCCCTTCAATCACAGTGAACTCTATCTGATTTTCCAAATGAAACTTCTGTGTCTATTGTCTCTATCACAGGCCAAATTGCTTGGGAACTGCAGAGCCAGTAGAGACTTCTATCCTTGAAAGTGATAGTCAAATCAAGTGATTACCAAATAAAGAAGCTCTGTTGACCAAGACTAATTTGGTTAGAAAAGGCATCAGAGGGGCTGGAACAATAGAACATCGGGTAGGGCATTTGCTTTGCACAAGACCAACCCAGGTTAAATTCTCAGCATCCCATATGGTCTTCCAAGCACCACCTAGAGGAATTCCTGAGTGCATGAGCCAGGAGTAACCTCTGTATATTGCCGGGTGTGACCCACAAAGGAAAAAATAAAAGGATATTAGAAGCAACAGTGTACTGTAATTTGCAATATTGATACTGAAATGTTATTAAGAAAAAACTTTATTTATTTTTAACTTTCAGATCTTGTCCAGCATAAATATTATCCAATTATTATTGTCATACTGGTTTCTTCTCTATCTCAGAAAACTAGAAATTGAGTTTCCATTTTATCCAGCTATAGCACTTCTGGAAATACAGCACGGGAGCCCAAAACACACAGCAGAAATTCCATCTGTACTTTGATGTTCAATGCAACACTATTCACAATAGCCAGAATCTGGAAACAACCCAAGTGCCAGAGATCAGACAACTGGATAAAGAAACCAATGTACTTCTACATAATGGAATACCATGCAGCTATTAGGAACAATGAAGTCATGAAATTTGCTTATAAATGGATTGATATGGAGAGTATTATGTTGAGTGAAATGAGTAAGAAGGAGAGGGAGAGGTATAGAATGACTACATTCATGTGTGGGGTATGGTATCTATATATTATGAGAATAATATCCAAGTTGAGGGTAAACAGGGACAAGGGGACCAGAACAATGTTTGGAAGCTTGCCACAAGAGTGTGTGCAAGGTCTCTTTACAATAGCCAGAAACTGGAAGAAACCTGAATGCCCAAGAACAGATGACTGGTTAAAGAAACTTTGGTACATCTACACAATGGAGTGCTATGTAGCTGTTAGAAAAGATGAAGTCATGAAATTTACATACAAGTGGTACAACATGGAAAGTATCATGCTAAGCGAAATGAGTCAGAAAGAGAGGGATAGACATAGAAGTTGCATTCATCTGGGGGACATAAAGTAACAAAATATGAGATTAATACCCAAGAATAGCTGAGATCAGCACCAGGAGGATTACTCCATAGCTTAGTGGCCAGTCGGGCATTCTAGAGGAAAGGGCAGTTCAGATAGAGAAGGGAGCACCAAATAAAGGATGTTTGGAGGATCCTCCCAGGAGGGGAGATGCATGTCGAAAGTAGACTATGGACTGAACATGTTTGCCACTCAATGCCTCTTTTGCAGACCACAACACCCAAACGGAGAGAGAGAACACAGGGGATTGCCCTGCCACAGAGGCAGGGGGGGATGGGGGGATGGGGGTTGGGGGGGATATTATCCATGATGGTGGAAAATGGGCACTGGTGGAGGGATGGGTATCTGATCATTGTATAATTGAAACCAAAGCACAAAAAAATTGTAAATCTACAACTGTAAAAAAAAATAAAATAAAATAAAGGGAAAAAAAAAGAGTGTGTGCAAGGTGATGAGAACAGGCAAAGGTGTATACCTCAAAACCATTCATTATCTGTATTGCAAAACATAAGGCCCAAAAGGAGAGAGGGAGAGAGAGAATGAAAGAGAAAAAGAGAGAAGAAAAGTGCCTGCTATCATGAAAGGTGGTGGGAGGGGAGGGAGGGAGGGGAGGGAAACTGGGACCATTGGTGATAGGAAAAGTACACTGGTGAAGGGGCAGGTGTCAGAACATTATATGACTGAAATCTAATCATGAACAACTTTGTAAATGTGTATATCACTGTGAAAAATTAAAAGAGAAAAGAAGCCACAGAATAGGGAAACTATTTGTTGCTTGAGCATGGGATCATTCTAAAATGGTTAATGCAAAGGTTTGTGGGAAAAATAAAATTTCTGTAATAAGTTACGGGGATCTCCAGATTGATAATGTACTAGATATGGATAAGGGGATACCAGAAAGATGAATATTTTAGGCCACTACCATTCTCTATATGGTGGTGGCAATCATGCTAACTTAACCTACTCGGAATTAACGGTTGAGAAATTACAGTACAGTCTTAACAGCTGAAATAAGAGCAAAGGTGACTTAGAACTCTATCCTTTGGATTTCTGTTAATTGTCGAGCACAAGTATAAGGTGAATCTTATATGAATGGTATGAAAATCACAGTGGGATAAAAGCAGACCCTAAGTAAGTTAGAAGGGAGTAATTCCCAGACTGATAATGTAATAAACTTTCTTTGCATTCTATATAATTCAGTGATATAATCACAAGAAGTTACTGTTTCTTTTATTAATTTTCTGAAAAATAAAATGAATATTTGGCTTTTAACTACTTGTTAGATAGCTTTAAAACTGTTCTTATATGATTTTAAGTAACAAAGATGAAAGAAAAACTGAAAATGGCACAGACAGAAAAAAAATGTCAGAATAGACATTCAACATGGCCTTTCAGCTGTCTGTGTGCTCAGTGTTATCTATATAAACTATATATAACTGTGAATACATCGGTTTTTCTAAAATTATCCTAAGTGTGAACCATTTCTTTTCCTTCCATCTTCCTCTTTCATTTACAAAGTAAATAATGTGATGTGTTAGTATAGGAGGGATAGAACAGACTTGTCCTTATACCAAATTGGCAAGTAGAACAAGCTGTTAGAAGATAAATGATAACTTCCTTTTTTTCTCAAGTGCTGCAAATTTGATGCCTCCCCCATCTTGAATTTTTTTTCTGTTCCTTCAGTGGCAAATTATTGTTAACAAAACTACCTAAGTGAAGAATAGGATTAACAGGAAGGAAGATTGATGGGACTCCTTTAATTATCATCAGTAAAAAATAAGCACACATAACTGAGAAGTAGTTCCTTTCTAAGCAAATTTTGTTGTATATTTTTGAAGGGCCACAGTCATCAGTACTCATGGCTTATTTCTGGGTTCTCTGTGATCACTTGTGGTAGGGTTTGAGGGATTATACCACGTGCCAGGGATCCAATTGGTAGTTAGGGCCTGTTTATGGAAGTGCCCTATCCACTGTACTACCTTGCCTGCTCCCTTTTAAATTATTCTAATCAAAGTCAGTTAATTATTGAAATGTCTGCTAAATGGCAGTCAATCATTCATAAATATTTTATATGCTTATAGGCATAAAATATTATAAGACTAAGATGAATATTATAAGACTAAGATGAATACAGTAACAACAAAGTCTCCAATGGAGACCTTACTGGGCCCACTCAAGCAAATCGATGATCAACGGGAGGGCCTTTTATTTATTTATTTTTTTAAGATGAATATGAGGTATCTTTTAGAGTAAATAGGAACCTAGCAAGTGAGTGAAGAAGGTAACAGAAATAGAGAAATTGTAACTGGCATTTCTGGCATTTTCACTGGGATTAGATAAAAATAATAGGAAAGTAACATGCAAAACATGGTATATTAGAATAAAATATTGAGGAAGAAGTAAAGCTTCATGAAGTAGAAGAAATAGTGTGATCAAATGTCTGTAGACAAGAAAGTGTTTAGCATTTTTGAGCAATAACAGGCTAGTTTCATCTGCAAGTCTACTTTATAAGGAGGAATAAAAGCAGATAAAAGGCGAAGTCTGGTGGAGTGAGATCATGCTATTTTTTTGGATCAGAAACCAATGAAAAGTTATGTACACTTGAATAAACACAACCCAACATGAAAGCACCTTTTTACATAGTAAAAATGAAGACCTTTCAATGCTTGAGAAGCATTCTCCTCACCAAGAAGGAATTTATTGTACTATCAATAAAAAATATGTGGTTGATATACTAAGCTGAATGGGGGAATTATGTTCAAATTAAGCCCCACGTTAATTTTTTACTGGTGGAAGGGGACAGACTTTGGTTCACGGCCATACCAGGGGTACTTGGGGTTGACTGTGTCTCTGTGCTCTGTGATAACTCCTAGAGGTGTGTGTGGAAGCCACATGTGATTCCTGGGGTGAACCAGAATCAGCTACATGCAAGGTACGCACCTTATCCACTAAAGTGTCTCTGAAGCCCGTTTATCATTGTCTTTAACATATATTCAGTTAAATAGTCATCCTTAGTAAGTAAAAATACAAGGGTAATTAATTTACTATATAATATTAGAAACCAATTTTTTTCCAAATAAAGTTCACTGGGATAAGGAAGTTCTCACAAAGAATACTCCATAGGTATACTAAATCCACCTGCCCATTCACACACACACACACACATATATATATATATATATATATATATATATATATATGAAACTGAGAGCATTTTTTAGATGTAAAAGGTTATATAGCTAATTTTGTAACTACAGTGACTTCAGAACACAGATACCACAGATATCAGTGCGCTTTCTATAACAACACAGTATTTGGAGGTAGACAATCAAATATCCTCAATGGAAAGCAAGAAAAATTGCATTAAGAGACCATAAAAATCAAGATGATCTCAGCTTACTCTGCATCATTTATAGAGAAGCCACTCATCAAAAACAAATTTAATGCAAGGCATTAAATACTTTAATTTATTGTTGCTCTAAAACAAAGTCTTCAAAGTGCCTGACATGTCTGAAGAGTTTGGTTTATGTACTTGCAATATCTATGCTAATGTGCTATTTACTGTTTTAACATTCCACTGAAACTCATCATGGAAGGAGATCTAAGTCATTGCTTAAATATTAGAACTGATACCCCAAAAATATGCTTGTTTTCTGAAAATCTGTGAGTCTTGAGGATGGGATTGGACCAAAAGACTCTTGCTTTTTATTCTTAACTTATATTCCAGTTTCTTAGCAATCAGTTTCATCAGTTTGACCGCAAACTTTCCTGGAAATGACAAGAATCAGCGAAAGGAAGAGAGAAGGCAAACAGGAGAGAACTCTATTTTATGGATAATTTTTAATGTGTTGTAATTGATTTGGCTTTGATATCTTACCTCTGTCAACATGATTAATTGAGAATTATCTTTGAAACAAACATTAATCTCCAGAGAAACTATGATCAATTCATTAGCAGCCAAAGGTGTTGGGTACCATAATGTGTCATACATATTCTAATGAATATTAAAAGAGATGGGTGATATATACATATATACTAGTTAGTACAGGCTCCATTGAAACTGACAATATAGTCCTGTGGCCTTTACTCTTATTGTTATTCTGATCTGAATGTCATTAAGGAGAGTTAAGTTCAGGTCAATAGGCTAGCTTTGAATTTTAAATCCTGTCAATTACAATAACTTTTATATTGGGACTATAATACTTCTCTACGGGAATATAAATACAAATTTTGTCCATCTGTTTCTTAAGTTTGAAAATATGTCATTTTGGTTTTTCTGTTGTTGTTGTTTTTAGGGTCTAGACTAGGCTGTGCTCCAGGCTTACCCAGGGTCTGTCTTAATGGATCACTGCTATAGGTGTTCATAGGATCCTTTTATTGCTAGATCTGGATCAAACTAGAGGGCTGTATGGAAGAAAAGCATCAAAATCCCTGCAATGTATTTTCAGCCTTATTTTCTAGATATTTTAAAAACTTTCTAAAAACTTTTTATTATTATGGTACATTACCCATTATTTATACAATATAAGCTATGCAAGTCTGCAGAGGAAGTTCAAAGCATAGTTTCAAACTAAATTATCCCAGCGGGTATAGAAAGAGTGTTCATGGACAAAAATATGTTTTGTTATCTTTATGAACAGTTGCATAAATATTTTAACTATTAAAATTGATGAGGTAACTATCAATATTGATGATATAACGAATCATTAGATCTTAAAAGGTACTTCTGCTCTTCTCTCTTTGAGGTCTTCCTTGATCGCATCTCTGCACTGCATTGCGAGCTCGTTTGCTTGTGGTTGCCTGAGACATGCGCCAAACCACATTGGCAAATAAGCTCAAGAGTTTTCAAAGACAGGCGTTTTTTTGTGGCTATCTCTCTCTTGGTGTTCCTCGCATAATCATGGAGGTGCTGAACCAGTTGATAGTATTCCTCGTCAATGTTGTCAACAATGGCATCTTCCCATGTTGCTGCAATAGTGCCAAAGGGCTCCCAGTTGGTGGTCATTCTGGGAATTCTCTTCTTAAACTTTGCAGCCCTATCTTCCTACTCTGTGAAGTAGAATTTTGCACAAAAGAGACAGTAGTCCGATCCCGTTTAGAATTTTGGGACAACAGCGACATTGGTCAGGCAAAACTGTCAATTGAATATGATGTGGTCTATTTCATTGTGGAATCATCCACCGGGAGACTCCCATGTCCAATGTTTAGATTCGGCCTTCTGGAACTGTGAGTTACCATGGATGGTCTTGGTAGACATGATGAACTCAGACAGTCTCTCACCCTGTTCGTTCCATTCTAGACCATGGGTCCCGATGTGAAGTTCTTTGGCTGATCTTCTCGGTCCTATCTTGGCATTAAAATCACCTACAATGATCTTGTAGAATGTGTGGTCTTCTTTAGAGAACTTCTCCAGCTCCATGTAGAACTTCTCAATTTCTCCTTCATCATAATTGGATGTTGGTGTGTATACAACGAATATAGAAACTGCTGGCAGTGAGCCACATCTATTCAAGTGTAATCATCTGATTTGGGTTGTTGGCATTCGAATGAATCAATGCTCATGGGCAAGTTTGTGTTGACAAGGACACTGATGCCTCCGACACCCCTTTTATCACATATTCCAAGGAACAATTCTTCTCCAGTGTCGCAAACAGCGTGATGAGATTGGTGCGTTCTTGTCTTGGTCAGATCAATGATGTCGTACTTGATCTTTCACGCTTGTACCATCAGGTCCTTGATGGATGCATCTGATACTAGCGTACGTGCGCTGAAAATACAGATGATCATTTTTGTCTTCCTTTGTTGTGGTCGCCTAGTTCGGCCTTGAGTTTTTATCTGCCACTCCTTTCTCATCCTTCTCAATGCTGCCATATTGGTGACGCCTTCAGGGTCAGGAGAATAGACCCATTGTAATTACTGGTTTTAGCATATTGAATATACAACTGATAGCTTGCGAGGCTCTGCCAAGCAGGCGGAATACTCTCGGTAGCTTGCCAGGCTTTCTGAGAGGGATAGAGGTTTTTGGGGTGGCCTCTAATTGCCCTTGTAGGTGTTACCATGGCTCAAACCATATTTGAACCCTATCAAATATGGTGCGGCAATTCTGGAAGATGGGTACTTAGTGTCTTATAATGTGTTGCACGGCTGCTTTGCAGCCGCACAGGTCCGGAAAACATCCTGGAACATGGCAGAAGTACTGGTAGATGCGGCAGAAGACGGGAAAAGTATTCATAATGCCCGCCTTTCCTTCGCCAACTACAAGACCAAGATGACTGCCCTCCGACGTCCTGATGGATCTATCACATCTTCCAGAAGGGCAATGGAGAAGATTATCCATGACTTCTACTCAAATATCTTCGATAGCCATGTCCACCTGCCGACATACCAAATTCCACAGGATGGATATGTCGTTCCCAATGTTCTCCCTTCTGAAATCCAACATGCCATTTTGTCTGTAAAAAAACTAACAGCACCCTGCCCAGACAAGGTCAGATCTAAACACCTGAAGAACCTGCCGTCAGTTCTCATCAATACACTGACTTGGCTCTTCACACACTACCTGTCTGAATGCAAGGTTCCATCCCAATGGAAAACCAGCAGGACTGTACTGCTGTACAAGAAGGGAGATATCCATGACATTGGCAACTATTGCCCGATCTGCCTATTGTCTGTCATCTACAAGCTGTTCACTCGAGTCATCCTGAATAGGATTGGCAGAACACTAGATGAAGGACAGCCATGTGAACAAGCCGGGTTCTGAAAAGGATTCAGTACCATCGACCATATCCACACGATTACTAAGCTCATTGAGGTTTCTCAGGAGTTCAAGGTGCCACTCTGTCTAACGTTCATTGATTTAAAGAAGGCCTTTGATTCTGTTGAGACGGAAGCGGTCATTGAAGCCCTAGCCAATCAGGGCATTCAAGCTCAATACATCAAAATCCTCCGTGAGCTGTATTACAGATTCACTACCAGGATCTCACCATTCTACAAAGGAGTAATCATTGATGTCAAGAGAGGGGTTCAGCAGGGTGATACCATTTCACTGAAACTCTTCAGTGCCACCCTCGAGAACATCATGCGACGACTGGAATCGGAAGGAATGGGAGTGAAGATAGATGATGGGTAAGTACAGCACCTCCTCTTTGCTGATGACATTAGTTTAATAACACCAAACATTAGCCAAGCGGCTCAAATGCTGGCGACTTCGACTGTGAGTGTTGAAAGGTCAGACTATAGCTGAATCACGAAGACAATGTTTATGAGAAACAGCCTCGTTCCTGACGCTCCATTCACTCTCAATGGAATGACCATCTCCGAATGCAACAGCTATGTGTACCTAGGTCAAAAAGTCAACATGACAAATGTCCTGGCACCTGAGCTGCACAGGAGGAAGAGAGCGGCTTGGAATGCCTTCAAGGGCGTCAAATAAATAGCTAAGAGGACTAAGAACCTCCAGCTCCGGGCACATCTCTTTGATTCCTCTGTTCTTCCTGCATTAACATATGCCTCAGAGACCTGGGCCCTACGCCAACAGGATACGC
The DNA here is from genome assembly GCF_029834395.1 of Sorex fumeus. Lineage (NCBI taxonomy): Eukaryota > Metazoa > Chordata > Mammalia > Eulipotyphla > Soricidae > Sorex > Sorex fumeus. The sequence goes on along the minus strand of NW_026606322.1, from coordinate 5,999,475 downwards.
TATTCGCTATTAGGGTTTCTCAAAGAGGAATTGAAAGAGCTATGCTTGGAATATCACGTTTCACTCAAATGAGAGAAAGAATCCAGAGTTCTGACATCCGTCGACGATCAAGAATCAGGGACGCTGTCTCATTTGCCAAGGCATCAAAAATCAGATGTGCTGGTCACGTAATGAGATTTAAAGACGACGGCTGGACTAGAGCTGTTACTGACTGGATTCCACGGGATGTCAAAAGACCGCGTGGCCGCCCACCTACCAGATGGTCAGACTTCTTCGTCAAAATCATGAACTATTGATTTGAGGCTCTTCGTGTTCCTAGAGTGAACCAATGCCATTGGGCTACACTAGCACGTGACAGGGACAAATGGAGACATTACTGGCACCCACTCTAGCAAATCTAAAATTAACGGGAAGTCAAGTGATCAAGTGAGATTTTAAAAGGTAAACATGTTTTAGTACTAAAATATATAAGCAAGATACCTTTTATTTGTTTTATTTATTTTATTTTTTTGCTTTTTGGGTCACACCTGGTGATGAAGAGGTGTTAGTCTTGGGTCTGCACTCAGGAATTACCCCTTGCAGTGCTCAGGGGACCATATGGGATGCTGGCAATTGAACCCCGGTTGACCAGTGCAAGGCAACGGCCTTACCTGCTGTGCTCTTGCTCCAGCTCCAAGCAAGATACCTCTTTAAATGCATATAATTAAACAAAAGTATTGCAGGTAACCAGGAATGAAAATTAGGAGGAGCCATAAAATTATATATTTTTAAAAGAAACAGGGCAAACTATTTTAGGAAAAATATATGGATTTTAAAAATACATTTGAAACCACCAAATTATCATCATATATTTTAAGGGTTAGGAATTTTTTTTAGAAATAGAAAAAAATATTTATTGAAAAGCAGAGGAGAAAAAAACTCCCCAGCCAGAAAGAAAATCAATATATGACTAAATTCTAAAAATTAGCAGTTAGAATCAAGGTTTTCGCTCAAGCCTACCTTCAAATATATCCCCTTTAATGATGCTTCTTTCTAAATAAAAGTCAAGTTTCTCTAGTGTAATTTGAAGGAAGATTGGCATAGATTTCCTTTTTCACCCATATTAAAGAATTTGAAAGATAGGTTCAATTTCTCTTTTGGCAAAAAAAAGCATCAAGAGATTCAAAGCAACATCATTGTTTTTGAGCGGCCACAGAGTCTCAATATCAATTGACATGTACTTAACTAGACTGCGAAACTCAACTGAAATTAATGATGTGAGTTTTTATTGATATCTTAATAAACAACAATGTGACATGAATAAAGTTTTCCTGGATGAAATACAAGAAATTGTGCAACTAAAACCAGGTTTGCATAATTCCCATGAAGAGGCAAAGGATGATAAATACTGTGAGTTTATAGCATGTAATAGCAATCCATCAATGCAAGGGATTAAAAGTTTGTGTTTCAGAGTCAGATGGCCTGTGTTCTCTTTGTCCCACAACTTATAAACTCTGTGATCTTGGTGAAATTATATCACTCTGGAACTCTCAAATTCCACCCTTATAAAATTGATATAGTGACTAATCTAGCTTAAAACCTCATAGAAAAAAATCTGATGAAATACATACATTTCTTCTAACTGTGTTAGATATTGAGCAAGTCTTCTTTATATATTACATATCATCAATATTCAATAATTCACATAGAGGTCACATATTCATGCAATGCACTGTAAGAAATATTAAAGCCTTAAACAATTTTTCTCTATAAAGTTCAATTCAATATAATTTTTAAAAGCCATATAATGTTTTAATGTGATATATTCAAAGCCAGCTCAGTATTTTATCATTCATGAATACGCACACAGCATCACACAAACTAGTCATAAAACCCACAGATGAGAAAATAGGACAGTGGACAATTCCTTAATTATTCTTTCAACCTCTTGATAAGTTCCCTTGAAAATACTCTATTTCCCGTGCTAGAGAGTTATAGACCTCCTTCACATATTAAAAAAATACCTAATCACTCTGGACAAGAACTGAGTGCTGAAAGGATGTACATGATAAACTTTCAGTATCTGTATTGCAACCTATAATGCACAAAGGAGGAAGGGAGGCAGAAAGAGAGAGAGAGTAAGAGAGAGAGAGAGAGAGAAAGAGAGAAAGAGAGAGAGAGAAAAAGAAAGAAAGAAAGAGAGAAGAAAAAAGAAAAGTGCATTCCATAGAGGTTGGGGTGGGTGGGAGAAACTGCTGACATTCGTGGTGGAAAATGTACACTGGTGAAGAAATGGGTGTTGGAATACTGTGTGACTGGAATCCGAACATGAGCAACTTTGTAACTGTGTATCTCATGGTGATTGAATTTTAAAAAAATTAAAATTAAAAAAATTAAAAAATGATACTTGGCATAACTGTTTCTAACATAACATTTTAGAGATGGAAGAACCTTGCCTTCTAACATAAAATGCCAAAGCGTTCTCCAAATTAAATTGATAGTGAACGTCTAGGACCTATGATATAAACAACATATAAGTACATGAAAAGAAAACAAAGCATATGTATATTTTGCTTTTGGCTATTATTTATACAAATAGAAAATATATTAAAACTTTACAGAAGGAGTCTTCTGAAATATCCAAAAACAACTATAATTTGGAGAGTATAACCTGGTGAAAAAAGAATAGCACTAATAAGAATGTTTTGTTGTGCTAGAAAAATTCCTAAGAATAGATCTCATCAATGAGATGATATATATAGAAACCAAAAGTCAAAGCAGTTTTTGTGAATTATATTTCTTATATATGATGATCGTTAGTGTCAAGGAATGAATTCTTTTTTTTTTAAGAAAGCAATTGATCAAAAGCATCAGGAATCAGGAATCAATGAAAAGAAAACAAAACAAAACAAATCCCTCTTTTCTCCCTAAAATAGCAGAAAAAGGATAATCCTGACAATGTTTTATAACATATTTCAGGAATCACATCATCTTGATTCCTGTTCGGTGAGAGTGGGAGGGGGCTGTTGTGTGTTAAGAGAGTGTCTAAAAAAGTGCATCTTTGTTTCTTTGCAGATAAAACTCACACTTTTAAATAAAATAAAGTATCTTCATTGTTCTACAAAGTAAACACTGATGTAAAACAAAAAGAAAAAAAGAAAGAGAAGGGCAGCATTAGAAGACTTTAAATGACTCATGCTTTGATTAAAAATGCTTTTGTCAATTACAGATTGATTTTGTAGCTCATTATAGTGATGGATGTCAGGGCTGGTGGAGGTAGTATTTTGCCACTTGGCTAGAAGGTATGCTCTGTGAAGAGAAGATAGTAAAATTACCATTATTTTTGAGTGCTTATCCATGTGCCTGTACTGATCCAATAGGTGCCAATGGGATAATTTAAAAGACTGGCATTGCGTAGGATGGCCAAATGAATGGTATATCAGCATCTCTAAAAAGAAAACATTTAAAACAAATATTTTCTGGTAACCTGCAGAGATTCTTGCCAAAGAACAAGTAATAAGGGGAAATCATCAGCTGGATTCTGAAGTAAGCTAGTGTGTTTAGAGGAGGATGCAGCAAAGAATATTAAAATGTTTCTGTGCAGAAGTATGAATATTAAAACTATAATATTTTATATAATACATGTATGCAGGCTTTCACATATATAACTACAAATGTACCCTCCCTGCCACCCATTAAACATAAGAGGTTATTATGAACTGGGGAAATTAGAGGATATGGGTAAGAGCTTCAGGAGGAAGAAATCAATATTTTCTAGCGACTGAAAAATGAAGAAAGGAAATTCATCTTACTTTGTAATACATTCATAGGCTCTGAAGTGACCTGTATTTCTGGAGTCACACTGTGGCTTTTTACTCTCATATCTCTGGCATGTTCACAGGGCATTCTCAAAAGGTAACCTATGCATGTCTGCATCTCTATAATTGCTGCACGGTTTACGTAGTAATATCCATCAGATACATCATATGCAAATCTCGTGTTGCAGCATTCCTACCCTCTGCTAAAAAATGATGGCCACTAAAATTTCAATTACACTTGTAAGATAATTTATGTTCAATTAAATAAAGAAGATAGCATATATTGTGGACTGAAATCAGTAAAAAAAATTGGATTAAGAAAATAAAATATTTATATGAATTGAAGATTAGAAGCTCTCGCTAGTAAAAGCAATAAACATCAACACAATTACTGTATATAATACCTCACCGTGCACGCAAACCTATTTATGGCCTGCTCTCATGGGAATATAGCTCTTTTCCACTAGTTGTTTAGAATGTCAATGCAATGAAACGACATTGTGATGACAAAAATTAAAATGTCGTACAATGAAATGTCAAACGCTAAAAGTTAAGTAAGGTAATGAAACATAGGTTTGAGACACGAAATAGAATCTATGTGTCTAATACAATTGGAAATGGACATTGAGACACCATGGGAACTTCTGGGTCATTTCAGCGATAGCACAGCGGGTAGGGTGTTTGCCTTACAAGCGGCCAACATGGCCGACCCGAGTTCGATTCCTCCGCCCCTCTCGGAGAGCCCGGCAAGCTACCGAGAGTATTCGATATGCCAGACACAGTAACAACAAAGTCTCCAATGGAGACGTTACTGGGCCCGCTCGAGCAAATCGACGATCAACGGGAGGGCCTTTACCTTTACCTTTACCTTCAGAAACTGGTGTATTAGGCATCAAGGTATAGGTTGAATCATAATTTTTTGTATCTCTTTTATTATGGCACTAGTAGTGAAGAAACAGAAGAAAAAGTATCATAAAATGTGGAAAAGATATGATCTATGTACAAGTGATTTTTCCTAAAAAAAAAAAAGCAGAAAATTTGTGGTCAGAAATAAATGGAGACATCAAGGGAGCGATAGCAACAGTGGGTAAGGCGTTTGCCTTGCACACGACTGACTTGGCCGACCCGGGTTCGATTCCTCCTCCCCTCTCGGAGAGCCCGGCAAGCTACCGCGAGTATCTCGCCTGCACGGCAAAGCCTTGTAAGATACCCATGATGTATTCGATATGCTAAAAACACTAACAACAAGCCTCACAATTTGTTGTGAGACATTACTGGTGCCCGCTCGAGCAAATCGATAAACAAAGGGAAGACTGTGCTACAGTGCTGCTGTTCTAGATATTTTAAATTAACTAGCTTTTATAATTATGAGTTACGTTTCTATATGGCTATTATTTTTTTGCTTATCAAAACTGCAGTAGACATGATGTTGTACATACAAATACATAAACAATCTCAGGACAAGCACTGGAATAAAATTTGTAAAGGAAAAACGACAGTGTCAGCAAAGAAAAACGCTTCAAGCAGCAAAGATGGTCAACATCTTAACAGTTTCGGGCCTCCATATCTATGTGTTGCATACACACAACCTTATAGGTAAAGATGATTTGAAATATCACTTGGAGTCAGCAAGCAAACTCCATTTCGAAACATCCGTGACAGTGTTGTAGATATAAAAGATGAAGGATATTTGTTATTTAATTTGTAAGTTTTTAATCTTGAATGTATTCACCCCTTCCACAGAGAAGACAAGAAGCATGGATGTATACAGTAAGGATACTAGGCGGAATCTTCTTTTTCATATAGTACAGCTATGATTATTTTGGAATCTCCTTGCCTTGTCTCTCCTCTGCTCATACTCTTGTACTCTACAATTTTTCTTGTCCCTCTCTTCTAGGGAAAAAGAAATCATTACAAATAAGTAACAGCAATATTCTTTAGTGTATCAGAATGAAATTAATACCTATATATTTGAGAAACAGAAGCATTTGTCTGCTCTCTAAGAGCTTAGGGTTAGTCATACTAATGATGTGTAGAATTTGTACTGTATTCTGTTTATGAAAAAAAAGCAAAATAATGCAGCAAGTGCACAAAAGTGAATGGGATCTTTCTCCAGTGTTGTAATATTGGAAGCTAAATCAACGTACCATTTATGGTGTGTGTGTGTGTGTGTGTGTGTGTGTGTGTGTGTGTGTGTGTGTGTGTAGGGGGATAGGGATGAAGGTTTAGGCCACATATGGCCATCCTCAGGACACACTCTTTGTTCTTTGGTTGGGAATCACTAATAATTGTGCTCAGGAGAGCATATGCAGGCCTAGGAATCAAGCCAGTGTCAATGGAATAAATGGCAAGTAAATTAATCCCTGTTCTCTTTCTCCAGACACTATTTTGAATTCATGTCCTAATATCCAGAAAATTTTTTTGTTTTTTTCTATAATAGCATTTGACATATAGCACTGATATTTTTGCATACAGTTTATACTTTACTCTCAGTGAACTCTGTGACCAAAAAAAAAGTCTCCTTTAACTCTTAGCTTTTTACATTTACTATATTACCTGGGTCATGCATGCAAGATGCTCAGTGAATGCTAAAAGTGTGATTAATATCTATTTGAATGCTAATCACTAACTTTATTAACTTCTAAGTATCACAAAATCAATTAAATCAGGAATTTAATTATTTTTATTTTGAAGCATACATATTTAATTTTATATTTTCAAGATATTTCAAAAGAATATCAAGAAATATTAATAACCAAAGCTTAAAGCACACAAAAGATAAGTTATTTCCTAATTTAAAGATAAATGATCTCATGACAGTTAGACATATAAGTGTAAATACATAAAGTACATAATACGTTAGAAATAATTTAAAAGTAACCAAGATTTACACTGGAAAATGGCCATTGTAAAACAACTGCCATTTTTATAGTATATATATAAACTTAAGACAACTGTTCCAGTACTAGACTAAATGCCTGTCTAAGCTGAGTCATCGAAAACCTCCAGAGTAATAGTTACTTTTGTATGAGTAATGATTATGCAATTAATGAAAACACTAAGATTATTTTGACTACACCTGTATAATAACTATATTCCAGAATTTAAAAAAAATATTATATCTCCTCATCGATGCCTTAAAATCTTAAAGACAATTTGATATTTTTATATGCTAATGACAATTCGCTCTTCAGTAAAATGTCTACTTTACATGACTGAAGTGTTTGTTTGAATGATTTCAAACTTATAGACAATCTTACCTCATCAAACATAAGAGCTTGATATATGTGGCTGATACTATTATAATATCTCTAATTTAATAAGTCAGATGAAATCTAGAATGCATAATTCCTTAAGAGGAATTAGGAACCCATCTAATGTTGTCTTACGAACCTTACTGAATGATGAATAGATAAGCTAAACCAAAAATACAGAAGTACATTAGCACAGTGGGTTGGTGATTTTTCCTATGCACTGACATTTAAATCAAATTCATTTGTAGCTAGATTTGGAGCCATACCAGGCTACTTCTGGTTCTGTGTCATGGATCACATGACACTCAGTGGATTATGCAGTCTCATGATCAAATTAGGGTCAGCTGCATGCAAGGCAAGTACCTTAACTATTATATTATCTCTTCATCTCTTGAGTTTAGTTCTTAAAACAATACAAATTTAGAAGGAATTAAAACATTCAAAGGAAATATTGGCCTTGTCTCTAATGAGGAAAGCAAATGTGATGGAAGGACTGTTACCTTGGTGCAGGCAATAAGGGGTTAAATTTATAAACAATTTTAAGTTAATAAAATCAACTAAAGTCATTCTGCAGTTTATTATAACCATGCATATAGAAACTCCGAACAAAGTTAGAAACTTTTCTGTACTCAGAGACAGAAACTTTTAACATCTCTCTTATGATAATTCTTAGACCTTATGATAAGAATATAATACAATTTAAAATACATTAGATAAAAGAAATATATCTCTCTAATTTTTCATATTAATGTATTTTGAAATTAAGCCATAGACACTTGTAAATGATGAAATAATCACTTTAAATTCACTTCTGATCTCATTCATGGATGCGTGGTCTCTACCATTTCAATTATTCCTAATAGTGTCTAAACTGCTGTATACTTATCTTTGGCTTTACTTTCTCTGCCAACTATAGTTGGAAATATTTCCTTCCCTGGTTTGCTAAGAACTAAAAAGCACAGATAAAGTAATTTGTAAATTATACTCAATGACTAAGATCTGAAGTCCATAGATAGATTACTTTAAGCTAAAAGTAACAAAGCAATATAATGATTATATTTCTCCATAGAAATTTTAACAAAAATAAGAGTCCTTCCATTTATTCTGCCTAATGATATCCTCTCCCATCATTGCCCTGTTAATTATTCTCAAGATCACTTACTTTTTACTTGCTATTTTTTAAGCTGATGAGATCATTAAATTTATCAGCTATCCAAATACATTTCAAGTTTATTAAGACTCCATGCTGATTTTGAACTGGAAATAGCAGAGGAAAAGATCTCACTTTTAAAGAAATTAAAGCAATAAAGCAAAATGGCTACCACTTTATTTTAAGTACCCATTAACCAGAGCATAAGAGACAGAGTCAAAATGGAAACCTTAGAGAAATAAACATGTTCACACTCAAGCATGCACAAGTTAGTTCACTCCCAAACCTGCTCAGAACACACACTTTAAAGATTCCAAAAGAGAAAAATGTTAAGTATTTGCTATCTTGGTCACGGTCACGGTCACGGTCCTCCCGTTGTTCATCGATTTGCTCGAGCAGGCCCAGTAACGTCTCCATCATGAGACTTGTTACTGTGTTTGTCATATTGAGCACGTATATTATTAAATCATTTCTATTTTCTTTCATTAAAGACAGGGTCTCATTGAAATCTCAATTTGTGCAAAGAAGTCATTTAAGTGATTCAGAAAATGCTTTCATTTATTGATGATTAATCTTAATTTAATTTTTCTCCATTAAGAAACTGCAAGTTTGGGTTGAGGATGACACAAAATTCTTTATACAAAATGATGTGATTCATGACATCTTTATTCTCTGTAAGTTGAGTTAATTCAAGTTTCTTAAATCGTGAATATTATGCTTGGTGTCTGGAAGAAATACTACATTCTCACTAAATCTTCAAAATTTGTTTTATTTCAACTCACTGGCAAATTGCTGAAGTTAATGATGATGAATGTTATCAGGCTTAAATTTTTAATAAACTGGATTGAACCTGAATTAGGAAGAGCCTAACTATGGAGATTCTGATATCGGTGTTTCCTGAAAGGTTTCCAGTATAAAAATGTTCTTAGAGGTACCAGGGCTCCTAAAATTTTATTTAAACTTACTTTAAATTCTTTACTTTCTAAAATCATATTAATAAACAGGTACCAAATCTCTTAAAATTTTATTTACAGTTACTTTAAATTATTGACTTTATGAAATGATATTAATAAATATAATTATGAAGTATATAAAAACCTGTGCATTAGGGAGATTTAATGAAGTGGACTATAGGTAGCTATTATTTCTTCATTAACAACTCACACCATATGAGGATTTATAAAATAAGATACTGACAACTCTTGAAATATCTCTGGGGTACTGCCCCTCCCTTGAGTGACGAGTAGTGAGATTTCCAAAGGGGCAACTCAGAACCAAAATAAAGTTGGGTAATGGCAGAAAATAAGACCTAATGGAAGCCTAATCTACTTCAAAGTCTTTTTCAGGACTGGCCTAGATAATAAACTAACAAGTATAAAATACATAACTTCACAAACAATCACCTTTTCTTGATTTTTCCTTTTTATTCACAATGATAGCACAGTGAACCCAAGCACGGTTTACTTGGATGAGAAAAAAAGATTTAAGTTTTGTTGGAATCTGGCACAGGGCGAATTACAGATTGCCCCAAGTCCAAGATCTGAAAGTTAAGACAAAATATTTTCCTGGGATTGGAGCAATAGCCAGGGTATGGTGTTTACCTTGCACGAGGCCGACCCGGCTTTGATTCTAGCATCCCATATAGTCCCCCGAGCACGGCCAAGAGTAATTCTTGAGTGCATGAGCCAGGAGTAATCCCTGGGCATCACTGGGTGTGACCCAAGAGCAAAAAAAAAAAAACAATTCTTCAAGCTATAGCTATTTGTGAAATTGAATTATAAGTCATATGTCTTACATGCATTTATTTATATAAAATAAGTGGCTAGAATTAAGTTAATAGAAAATATAAAATGTTATGTTACTGGGCCCGCTCGAGCAAAACGATGATCAACGGGAGGGCCTTTACCTTTACATCATAAAAATAATGATTTTGACATTTTATAAAAATGGCAGGGGTTGAAATACAGTATAGCAGTTAGGGTGCTTGCCATGCATGTGGCTGACTTGGATTCAATCTCTGTCATCTAGTATGGCCCCTTAGCACTGCCAGGAGTGCAGAGTGCAGAGTCAGATATAAGCCCTGAACATCACTAGGTGTGGCCCCAAAACAATGACAAAATAAAAAATTTAAAAAATTCTATTTAAAAAATGGCATATTTGTAAATACACTAGATATTAGATACTGTATGAAAATGACCCTGATATAGCTTCCATAATTTTAAAAAGTGCAATTTAATTAAAGCGTAATAAGTTTATTTGCTAAATATTTAAATGTATAACTCTGTGATAAAGCTAAACAGCAAAATAAATACACTACCCATCATAGAAAAAAAGAAATTGCAAATACTATAGATATCCTATGTTTGGTAGGTAGAAATTATAGGAGTATTTAGTGTATTTAAGAATGGGTGAATGTATCATTTCTTATCTTATCATAGGGAGAAACATGTATAGAGCTTTGGTTAAAGACCACTTGGATAGAATAAGGAGCAAAAAGTGTGAAAAGATAGTTTCTCTGCTTTATCTCAACAGGCAGCACACACAATTAAAGACAGTTGAAATGAGGGGTCTGGAGAAAGGTATTCATCTGATATACTTTGTCAAACTGAGAGCTTATAATTATTTGTTTGTATTCATTTAGTTTTGGGTCTCAAAGCAATGTTCAAGGACCCTAAGGACTTTCACAGAGATACTCCATCAACTCATGACTTCAACTCTGATATGCCTTGCCGCTCAGGCTCAGCGGGACTGGGGACCATGAGACTATTATTGCAGGCAATGGTGAGAGGTCATACATGCCTGGATGTAACAAGGGGCCTGGTGCCTGCAAGTCATGCACTTCAATCCTTTTCGCCATATCCCCAGACTCACTACTAGAGGGCTGGAGCGATAGCACAGCAGGTAGGGCATTTGCGTTGCAAGCAGCCGACATGGCCAACCCGAGTTTGATTTCTCTGACCCTCTTGAAGAGCCCGGCAAGCTACTGAGAGTTTCCTCACCCTCACGGCAAAGCCTGTGATGTATTTGATGCGCCAAACATAGTAACAATTGTCATAATGGAGATAACATCTCCATTGGAGACTTTGTTGTTACTGTGTTTGGCATATCGAATACATCACGGGGAGATTGCCAGGCTCTGCCGTGCGGGCGAGATACTCTCGGTAGCTTGCCGGGCTCTCCGAGAGGGGCGGAAGAATCGAACTCGGGTCGGCCATGTTGGCTGCATGCAAGGCAAACGCCCTACCGCTGTGTTGTCGCTCCAGCCCCAACCATTCTGCTCTATTTAAGAATATTGCTTCCTAACTTAGGTCTTTCTTCAATGAAGCTCTTGTAGATATGACACATAGAAAATAGAGAAAAGTGTAAGACATTAGATATGTGTCTATTCATTTCATTTCTCCATTGTCCTTGCTCTAGTTATAAAGACTTTGGTCATTGAACTGTCCAACCCCATCTTTCGCCCTAAGTGAAAAGCACTCAATAAATGTGGTCAGGTAAAAGAATAATTTATAATGCTTGGTTTTAAGAACAAATACCAAACTAAGACTGAAATTAGGTCAGTGTCAATTTTGATATATAATAGGTTTTATATATATATATACACATATACATATTTAGAAACCAAGGGCCATATATGTGTTAACTATGCTGATCTTGTTTAATGTTTACTCTTGAATCAAAAACTGTCTCAATTATTCAACAATAAGCAAGTGTTATTTAAATGCTGGAATCACATTATCCTTGTTAATATATTTATTGGAAGTGAACATATGGATATAAATGTATTTTAATTTGATAAGCTTATTTCATATAGGAGATCATAATAATCAAGATTAATGTAAAAAAAACAAGTGGAACATAGTCCTATTTCTGTTTTAAGTTATCTGTTAGAAACATAAACTATTTTCTCTAACAAGTCTCTACACACATGAAAACATTTTTAAAATCTTGATGGACCTTTATACCAGAACTAGAAACATAACACAATTATTACTCAGAAGATCCCCTTATACATCCTCCTAGTCAATATGCATTGGATTCTATCAATTAAAATTGATTTTATTTTTATCTACTGAAGTAAATGGAATTTTTCTTAGTTTTATATTTTGAATCGTTATTGTATTGTTTTGTGTAATTATAGATCATTTTCTATCCTGTTTAATATGCTTTATAATCCAGCTAAGTATTATATTTTCTGCTGATGGGGAGCGGGACTATACCTAGAAATACTCAGGAAATATTTCTAGTTCTGCGCCAAAAGATACCCCTTAATGATTCTTGAGAGACCATATATAATGCCAAGATCAGACACTAAAGTCGGTCAGCCACATGCAGAGCTTGCTTCTTATATCATGTGCTTTGTCTCTGGTCCCCCAAAATTATGTTTTCCTTTCAGGGACAACAAGAGTGTTCAATCACAAGAACAGAGTCAGAAGTAAGGCCTGAGTATTATGTGGTGTGTGTTTTAAAAAATAAATATATATATAATATACAAATTATTAAAAGTAACTTCATAATTAAATGTAATTCAGACACAAATATTTTAAAAATTATATTTTCTTTTTAAACTCAAAAACGTTAAGGAGAAGTCATGAACTTAAGCACTTCCAATCAAAAAACCTTTTTAAAAATGGAAGTACATAATATTTAATTCCAATGAGGAAATTTTAGTGCCTGTAAATATTCTAAATCATCCCTAAGTGTGATAAACCATATCAATTTTTTTTGCTACATAAATAAGAATTGGCATGGATATTAGATAATAATTATTAATGGATGATTAAGTTGTTGATAACAGTGAAAAACTTTGGGACTCATGAGTCGTGCTTTGAGGAGTGGGGTGGGAAGCTCATCAAAATTATCTAGTGTATAAATTACATATGTGCTTAAAAATAAAAAGCAGCTTTGGCCTATAAGAATTAATTATAATTCAATTAATTATTAATAAAACATTTTGAAAGTAAAGATCTTTCCTTAATTTAGTTTGCTATATAGGTAAACTTCATTAATTGTTAGTAGTTGGATTTTCACATTTATTAATATGCTAAACATAATTCATAAAAACAAGTACTTTGAAAAACATAAAATAATCAGTAATCTTGTTTAAAGTGTTTATTTTCTGAATTACTTATGATGTGCTGGCCACAAATTTTAAATTAGAGCTTTGAATTAATGAAACATGAAAAATACTTTTGCAAATTTTAAAATAGTAACTCTGAATCTTTATTGTATTTGAAAAATTTTTTAAAAAAGAACAAGCTTCCCAATTATACCCCTCTACCACCTGTTTCTGTCAAGTACCACATCTGAAATGTGTGGACTCAGTTTAAGTACTCTGTATTCCTTTGCAGAATCTCCTTTCATTCTCTACTCTTTTTTTTTCCTTAAATTTTTATTAGTGAAACACCATGAGGTACAATTGTAGACTTACAAATCTTTGTGCTTGGGTTTCAGTTATATAATGATTGAATACCCATCCCTCCATCAGTGCCCATTCTCTACCACCACCAGTCCCAGTATCCCTCCCACCTCCCATCCCCCCATCCCACCCTACCTCTGTGGCAGGGCATTCCCTTTTGTTATCTCTCTCCTTTTGAGTGCTGTGGTTTGCAAAAGAGACATTGAGTGGCATTTTTTTCGGTCTATAGTCTACTCTCATCACACATTTCCCATCCTGAGAGGGTCATCCCAAAACCCTTTATTTGGTGCTTCCTTCTCTATCTGAGCTGCCTTTACCCCTAAGTGTGCGGCTGGCCTCCAAGCCCTGGAGTAAACCTCTTGGTATTTATCTTGGCTATTCTTGGGTGTTAGTCTCCTATTTTGTTACTTTATGTTCCCCAGTGAATGCAATCTTTCTATGTTTGTCCCTCTCTTTCTGACTCATTTTGCTTAACATGTTTTCCATGTAGTACCATTTGTACATGAATTTCATGACTTCATCTTTTCTAACAGATGCATAGTACTCCATTGTGTAGAAGTACCAAAATTTCTTTAACCAGTTCTCTGTTCTCGGGCAGTTTTTTTCCAGATTCTAGCGATTGTAAAGAGTGCTGCAATGAACAAACAAGTGCAGATGTCACTTCGACTACACATTTTTGCCTCTCTGGGATATATTCCCAGGAGTGGTATTGCTGGGTCAAATGGGAGCTCAATTTCTAATTTTTTGAGAATCGTCCATACTGTTTTCCAAAAGGTCTGAACCAGTCGGCATTCCCACCAGCAGCGAGGAGAGCCCCTTTCTCACAATCTTCACCTTGCTACTCCTTGTACAGTTACTCCTGCCTTAATTGTCTTTGGTATTTCCTCAATATCTCCATAAACTCATGCCCCCTATTATATTTTCACAGGGAATACAAAAAAAAAGATTCTCTGCTACTAATCATCAATCTCACAACTATTGAAAAGAATCAAGAGTCAAAAGAATTTCCAAAAGCTGAGAGTCTTTATTATAGCAAACACACAACTGGAACTGTAAATTTGGCAAATGGAGAGTTTATATTGATTCAATTTTGTATTGTGATTTCACTGCAATGGCATTACCTCTCAAAAGACAGGAACCAAATATCGTATAGCATGTAGCTAATAAAGAACTTGGCCATGTGGGGCACTTTTCTCAATGACAGTAGTAAGACTTCTGTAGCCATAAAGCACAGCAGTGTAGGAAAAGAATAACTAGTTTAGCATGAAAGTTACTAGATTTCCAGTGAGAATATATATATATATATATATATCTGTGAGCCAATTTATGACTTGAGGAAACTTACAGAATTTTTCTTTTCTTATGGGTGGAAACAGTCAATTAAATTATCAGAAATTTACTAGATGTTAAATGCTATGGACATTACAAAATAGAACTTGATAGATTTCAGTTGTTTAAAGTATGTGAGGTTTATATTTTGCTGAAAACTATAATTTGCATGAGATGAGAAGTATGATTGAGAAGTGCCCAACAGTAGAGAAAATAATTTTTAATTCTAAAGCATGGCAACTTTGAATTTAAATCTTGAGTGGGATGATTTTTTATGAAGCTCATTTGTGCATTTTAATTATGGTGTTTATTGGAAGTACTCATAGAGAAGAGAGGAAAAGAAACTCAAGTGTAATTTGTAGAAGGGTGTCCAGAACAAAATTATATTGGCAATAACAATCAGCTACTGATGGAAGAAGAAAATAAAATCATATCTTCCATTTGAAACATATTTTGAATTCACAGGAGCCTTTAGGTAATATTCCGAACACAAAACAGTCCAGAAAGTGCTGCAAAGGTGAATTGGTTTTTAGTTTTCTGAAGTTCCGTTTATGACAAAATGTTAGCATGTGGCTTGGGGATAGAGAAAAAATAATCACCGTATCTCTCTCCACATTTAAAATATTTCCAAGGAAGAACAACGACTCTTTAGAATGCCTTCAGCTCAGCTTGAAACTGCCACTAATGGCATGCAAATAGAAGATGAATAAAGTCTGTAGGTAACTAAACCTGGGACATTGGTACCTTTGCCAATTAAAAGAATGTACTGAGCTGACAGTGCAGCAGGTAAACTTGGATCAGATAGAAAGAAGGAACAGGGGCAAGCTGGTCACAAGGGTTCTGGGGCTAAAGACTTCCTAGAGGTTTGGCTAAGGATGTCTTTAGCTGCTCTCTTCCCCTTCAATTGTTCCAGCTCTTATTTCAAATGATATAGTAGTATTTCCTTAACTACGACCAGACTGAGATCTTTCATAGGCAGGAATTGAGAATACTGTAGAGATCCAAAGCCTTGGATCTTGGCTTCATTATAGGTAAAATTATAGAGAGTGTAACACATAGTATATGAAATACAGTATATAAAATCAATTTTGTTCATGTTTGAAAAAAAAACAAAACTAATCAAATGAAAAGATTCAGGTCACAAAGATTTTTTTCTTTTTGGGCCACACCCGGCAATGCACAGGGGTTATTCCTGGCTCTGCACTCAGGAATTACTCCTGGCGGTGCTCAGAGGACCATATGGGATGCTGGGAATTGAACCCGGGTTGGCCGTGTGCAAGGGAAACACCCTATCCACTGTGCTATCGCTCCAGTCCTGCAAAGATATTTTTGAAAAGGATTGGAAAAAAATACTCAAAACTTAGTGTACAAAGCAAACTCCAAAGAGTTCTAAAATCCTTTGCAATTATCCATAGGCACACTGTTAAAAATATATTGTTGTTATTTTCAATTCAATGTGTATTTAAACTGCCTTTCTCTTTTTCTCATCCTCTTTGGCATTCATAGATAGTTCTATTTTTATGTTTATAATTGGATAAATTATTTAACTATCTATAAAAATCATTCATAGATAGTTCTGTTTTTATTTATAGTCACACACTTTAAATACTGTAGGATAACGCTGGTTTGTCCTATCTTCTCCGCCCTTTCTCCTCCACTGCAAGGAGCTTAGGTTTACTGAGCAATATCCATCAGGATGCTCCCTAAGCATTCCCATTTCCTCAGTATTCATCTTTAAATTCTCCTTTGTACTATGCTTCCCCTATCTGTTAATAACTCATTTCCCCTAATCAGAACCTATGACTTGTAAAATCAGATTTTTCAGAGATCTCTGGATTTTGTATTTGTAAGGAAAATGTTGCTTTTCTCTTTCCCTTATGTCCTTTGCAGTTTACTTTAGAGCAATGTTCTTTTTTGTATAGATGTACGAAGACAGCTAATGCTATGCTTTTGTAACTTGGGAGTTAATTAACTCCAAAATAATATTTACTTCTGGGCATCTGCCATGTTTACTTGACTTTAACCTCAGTTGTCCTTAGTTCCTAGGACCCTCATAGCAGGGTCCAGACGAAGGGACTTGGATGGACCCAGAACAAGCTGTAAGCTACCCTGGCATCGAAATGGGACAAGCTAAGCACATAAAGCTTATAGTAAGTTAAGAGAATGGTCATGGAGAAATTCTGTCATGACACAAAAAGAAGTGATTGGACAAGGACCCTGCTGAGGTTTGGAAGGACAGTCTGGCCTGAAGATTATAGTCTGGGATCTACAGCAAAATGTTCCCAGGAGCAGGGCTGGAGTGATAGCACAGCGGGTAGGGCGTTTGCCTTGCACGCAGCCAACATGACCGACACAGGTTCGATTCCCAGCACCCCATATGGTCCCCTGAGCACCGCCAGGAGTGATTCCTGAGTGCATGAGCCAGGAGTAACCCCTGAGCATTGCCGGGTGTGACCCAAAAAGCAAAAAAAAATAAAATAAAATAAAAAAAGTTCCCAGGAGAGCCACCCTATAACCTTAATAAATCTCTTACTGTGTTCATGACAAAATGACTAGAACGATCATTAAGAAGTAAATTTAAGGTGGGCATTTAAATGTTTTCTTGACTAAGGAAATGAGAAATATGCCCTTGGATGAAATTTCATCCTTGAGTGGATCTCCTAGCAGGATGAGATCTTTGTCTTAGAAGAGCTTCCCCAGAAGGAAGGACTTTCCATATGTTGATTGTAATACCTCCCCTATGTGTAATTGCTATCTCCTCCCCTGGGTGATTGTTCTCTATAAATAATCTGTGAGATTGGGTGAGGGAGAGATGGGAATATCAGAAACTGAGAGACTAGCCTGAGGGACAGAAGGATAGAATGAGGGGCAGGGAAAACTGGAATGGGGTGTGCAGTGAGAATAAAATAGGTGTGCAGGGAGAATGGAATAAATGGTGGGACAGAGATTGGAATGCATGGTGACTGATCACCAACCAGCTTGGTGGCATGTACCTTCCTTCATGCGTCTGTTGGCAGCCCCATAGGCCAGGAGGGGAAGCAGGTCATGGCCACCAAAACAATGCAATGCACGCTAACCAACACTTTTGTGAACACACAATATGCCTTAATGATTTCTGTATGGTTGCCTCTTTGCTAACACATTATTCAAAATCACTGGTAATTATATAGAAGCCGTATTCAGAAATCTACCCTTAGCTTTCTTTTTTTTTCTTTTTATTTTCCTTTTTGGGTCACACCTGGCTATGCACAAGGGCTACTCGTGGCTCTGCACTCAGGAAATACCCCTGGTGGTGCTCACGGGACCGAATGGCATGCTAGGAATCAAAGCCGGGTTTGGCCACATGTCAACGACCTACCAGCTTTCCTATTGCTCCAGCTCACTCCCTTAGCTTTCTTACCATTACGTTTTCCCCCAACATTATAAGTATTCTGTCCTGTTCCTAATTTCTTCTTGAGAATTCCATTACTACCTTTGTTTTCTTCATATTTCAATGAAATTCACTTTTCTTAATGAGCAGAGGAAAGAAGAGAAGAGAGATCACTATTTAAAAAAAATTGAGACCTAAAATAATTAGCTCATGTTTAAATGTTGAAAATAATTTGTACTTCTCTGCTGAGAATACACAGATGGAGAAAAGAGTTAAAGTAAATAACTCCTTTCAAACACTGTAGTAATACAACAGACAAGTATTGGAAGCAACTAAGATAAAAATAGTATAAAATAAAAGTGGAATACAAGTGTTCAAATTTTGGGGGAGATTTAAATGCAGAGGCTCAAAATAACTTTTTTTAATCAGTGGGTATAATAGAGGGGAGGAATATTTTACCCTAAACTTTTCTGACTATAAAATTGAAAGAATAGATTTGCCACTAAGACAGAGATTTGAAAGAAGCTTCAGAATAAAACTGAAATCATCTCACACTGTTAAATTGGCTATCATTAAAGAAAAAATGATAAGCAATAAGTATTGACAAGAAAGTGGAGAAAAGGAAACACTCATACACAATTTTCAGGAATATAAATTTGCATAGACACTATGTCACTCAAAAATAAATAATAGAAATAACATTTATCTAGCAATTACAGGTCTAGAATTTATCTGAATAATTTAATTATATCCATTTAAACATATGTATGTAACCCTAATGTCCACTCAAGCATATTTCCACAAGATGCTGACGACTTATGCGGAATATGTAAAAATTAACATGTATATAAATATAAAAGAAATGACTTAATTAAGAAGACAAAACAAAACAGAAAGATCTCTTAGAGAAGAAATGGTTAGTACCATAGGGTAATAGGGTTTTAAGTTGGGTAAATGAATAACGTAGATTAATTGTATGATGATGGATGGAAACTAGACTTGTGGTAAAGATTATGATGTAATACACACTCATGTCAAATTACAATGCCACTTCTCTTTATCCTAAGAGAGTCCAATACTGGTCCCTAGGTATTATAGTCAAGTTTCTAACTTACAATATTTTAATATTTTTATAGGTGCTTACAATATCACGTATGATGATAAATGCAGCAGACAAATATCCCTGTCTCTGCCACACAGACTAACTACAATTGAAGAAAGAAACTAAAGTTTTAAGAATTTTAGCTCCCAACTTTCAGGTTTCTTGCTACAAAAATGTCCTTTGATGCAATGCTTATACAGACCTGTCTCTCAGCAATCTTTCCTGTCTGTCTGGTACAAGTCAAAACTAGCATTTGTCATGAATTTATTCAGTGTAGCAGGTGTCCTGGGTATGTTACATACACTGTACTCAATTCTCATGGAAAATACTTC
The DNA here is from genome assembly GCF_029834395.1 of Sorex fumeus. Lineage (NCBI taxonomy): Eukaryota > Metazoa > Chordata > Mammalia > Eulipotyphla > Soricidae > Sorex > Sorex fumeus. Next base: position 5,979,722 of record NW_026606322.1, on the reverse strand, counting down.
CATGAAAATGAAGAAAGTAAGCTTAGAGAGAGGATAAATCATTTCCCCAACTCCCATGGGGAAAAAGGTGATAAATGAGGATGGGTTTGTTTTCCTCTAAATCATTCCTCTCTCAGTTCACACCGTCTTCTTTACCCAAAATGGCATGAAACAGAAAAAGTGTCCATTTTATTCAATTCTAAGTTTGTGAGGTGTTTTTTTCCTAATTGGAGTCCAGCATTATACAAATTTTCAGACTTTTTATGATATTTTATTTCTATTTTATATCATGTTTACCCTCTTCCACTTCTTCCAATTGTCTCTTAAATTGTGAGGCAAACTGTAGTTCTGGGAATCCTTACCTTTTATTTTCCATGTAAGAGGCTCAGCCTTATTAGCTCTAATGACATTTTGCATCAAATTATAATTCATACTGAGATGTTAATGACTTCCACATTTGGGGAAGGAAATTCTTCACCTTCTTTATCAAAAAAAATTGTGTACTTTACTTTTGGACCCCTTATTTGAATATTTTACAAACACTTGCTCAACATGCAAATATCCACAACTAAAAGTCCTTTGTCTACAGGTGTGAGTATACTTTTCTCTAGACTTTAAAGTTTTGTCAGAACACCATTTACCTCAAATATCCAAATATCCAGCAATAATTAATAAGCTGTTAATATCTGTCTTTTGATCTACAAATCCAACCTGAGTATCTACACCACCCCCAAGTATCTCCCATCTTTCTCAGTAACTCCCACCTTCCTCTGTCCTCATATCCATTGGCATTCCCTTAATTTGGAGTCACATCATCCCAACTTACTAGGTGATCTCATTCTAATGTTCTCTTACATGGATTCTCCACAAGAGAAAATATGTGTGTGTAGAAACAACCGAAAATGATACTTTTGTGGTGCTGTATGTTAGGGTAGAATCAAGCTTGCTCAGAATCCACTCCCTCTACACTTCAGTTTTAGCACTTTTATATTTTCTGCTTTCTATTTTACTTTTTGGCACAGGCATTCTTTTCTTCATTCTGGGAAAAAAAAGTAAGACATCCTTCAAAGCCCAGCCCCAATTTTATTTCTCTGAAGATTTTCCTGACCAAGAGGGAAATTACTCCCTCCCTTTCATGTTTAGAGTTTTTCCTACAGTCAAGATCGCATGCATCACAATCTGGCAGATTTAATTTTTGAGAGGTCTGATTCTCTAGCTAGATTGCTAGCTTCTTGAAGGCAACAGCTGCATCTCATTCATTTCTGAAGCCTATACATCGACCACAGTGCTGGGCATGTAATGGGCTCAGAAAATGATGAATTAAACTTAATTTAAATGACACATAATGGGAAAAATAATACTTCATGTACAAAATTGACAAAACTCACTTTGCAGACAACTGTTTAGAGTCTTATCTATTTCAAAAATGAGATGTTTCAAAATCACAGTGCAAAAGGAAATAATTACGTCTTCCATACATACAAAGTAAAGTTTTTTGTTTTTTTTTCAAAATAACATCAGAAGAAAGATTTTGCACAGAACCATTTGTGTTGAGCAGGATGCTGTTTTCCCTCTTGTAAGCATGACACACCCATACAAAATTTAGCCTCCATATTAGCTCTTTTTTATGGAGAAATGTAGCCGAAAATCTCCATAGCAACTGTTATTTGGGATAGTGGTAAGAAATTGATAGTATAATCTATAAGCTATAAAACCATTTTATCCACAAGCATTTCACTCCAAATAGGTGGATATAGAGTGCTCTTTAGAAATAAGAAGACTGGAGATAATGACATCATCAGTCACCATCCAGCTCGCAAGTCCTTCTCTCCCAGAAGGGAACATAACATAATGCTTGCCATAACCATGCTGCTAGATCCCACACCTGACTGTTTCACTCAGCGTGCCCAGAAGGGGGGTGGGTGAGACCCCGCCTCATCCCAAGGGACCCAGCCTCAGCAGTTGGAAACCTCCAGAACTGAACTGCCGCCATGCTCTCTGGCGCTCTACTGTACTGCACAACTCCAAAAACTCGTACCTCTCACCACCCATACTCCAAGAGTAGTGCACTACATTTGATGGGGTTCAAAGTAGGTGCAACCAATCTTAGAGGGAAATATTTTACATATATATACAATGTATACACATATATATATATACATACATATATGTGCACACAAGACTCAACCTTTAACAACATGACAGTGATCTATTATAGAAGGGCTTAATGGTCTCTGGGTGAAATACAATAATATTCATACTCTTTCCTCTAAGGAAACTTCCTTCCAGCATTTTAAGCATTTTTTATAACAAACAATACAAAATATATTATTTTGGTTCTGCTTTGGGGCAGGGGTTAAGTCTCAGAATGGAAACATCCAAAATATGGTGGGGGGGAAGATATAATGTTGGTGGAATCGGTGTTTGAATATTAAATGTAATCAAATAGTGTGAACTACTTTATAAAATAAAAAAAGAAATAAGAAGGCTGACTTAGAGATTTATATAGACTATATCACTATATCACTGAGATCTCCAAGCCTGTACAGTTTGGGACTGGACCTGCCAGTAACTAGACAGTTACACCCACCAACTGCCATGTAACTCCAACAACGGCCAGGATCCAGAGATCATCACACTCAGCTCCTGGGAGAGAACAAGACAGAGTCTCCTACCCTATGCCTGACTGTCTCCCGGAAGCGCGCGGCCGCATTTGCGGCCGCGCGACATCTTATCATCTCATTCCTAATTCGGTCAAACTGGCAGGCTACCAAATGTAACATGCCCACACGGCAGAGTCTGGCAAACTCCCCGTGGTATACCCAATATGCCAAATACCAGTAACAATGATGGGTCTCATTCTCCTAACCCTGAAAAAGCCTTGAATATGGCACTTTTAAAAAAAAAATCTCAGGGCTAGGACGAAGAAGACGTTACTGGCACCTGCTCGAGGCAATCGACGAACAACAGGGTGGTCGTGATCGTGATAGTGATATCACTATCACTGAATCACTGTATCACTGTTGTCCCGTTGTTCATTGATTTGTATCACTGTTGTCCCATTGTTCATCGATTTGATTGAGCAGGTGCCAGTAACATCTCCATTCGTCCCAGTCCTCAGATTATAGCAGTCTCTCCTCACTCGTCCTTCCCAGTGCTGTGGTATTGGAGGCTCATTCAGGGTCAGGGAAATGAGGACTGTTCTTGTTACTGTTTTTGGCATATTGATAAGCCATGGGTAGCTTGCCAGGCTTTGCTGTGTGGGCAGGATACTCTCGGTAGCTTGTCAGGCTCTCTGAGAAGGACAGAGATAAACCCGTATATAAGAGAATACTCTTATATACTTAATCTTAAATATATATATATATATATATATATATATATATATATATATACTTAATCTCTGGACTGGAGCAGTAGCACACTGGTAGGGCATTTGCCTTGCAGGCAGCCAGCATGGCCGACCCAAGTTCGATTCCTCCGCCCCTCTCAGAGAGCCCGGCAAGCTACTGAGAGTATCTCGCCCGCACGGCAGAGCCTGGCAAGCTACCTGTGATGTATTTGATATGCCAGACACAGTAACAACAAGTCTCATGATAGAGACATTACTGGGCCTGCTCGAGCAAATCGATGAACAGTGGGAGGACAGTGACAGTGACAATGACATAAGAGAATACAAGCAAGTATGTTAGAACCAAACGCATGTGTGCTCTTTTAGGTACATCATTGGGCTAGAGTATAAGAGGTCGCGTGGATGCAGATGCTTCCAGGAGCTTTGTTTTATAGTCTCTGGATCTTGGTCGTTGATGGGATTACACGGTTCCAGGGACAGTTTGTGGGTGTGACTGCCAATCTACTAGAAAATGGGGGATCAGGGTGGAGGAGGCCCAGTGCAGATCCGAGCAGGCTTGTAGATCTTAGCCACAGGTCCCACATACTTGGGTTCCTCTGCCAACAGCCCAAAACATGCAGAACCTAGCCACGGCCATGTTTAGGGCCACTCTCCACATGCTCGGATGAGCCGCATGCATGAAGGTACCAGCAGAGGAACCCAGACTATCTCACTAAGTGGCTAATAAACTCTACAGCCCTAATTCTTTCCACATAGCTTATACTGGGACCAGGTATTATTCTCTTTAGGTAAGAGCTTTAAATATATATATATATATATATATATATATATATATATATATATATCAAATGGTACTAGGCCCACTCCAGCAAAAATCGATGAACAACGGGGGGACAGTGCTACAGTGCTACATACATACATACATACATACACATATATACACACAAACATATATACATACACACACATATATATATCTGTTTGATATGTTTGTATGGGGGGCACATTGGACTGAATCCTTCTAGTTCTGTGCTCAAAGTTCACTACTGGGGGACTTCAGGGACTGTAAGTCAGCCTATATGTTGATTCTAGGTCAGTAAGACAAGTGCCCTACTTGCTGTACATCACTCTGGATTCATTACTATAAAACACTAATCTTTCTAGTGCTTATAACAGTTCAAAATGTGAAATAATGTGTGTATAATTGATATACACACAAATGATGTGGAATTATTTATTATATACTTTATAAATCATCTATGTAGTTGATCTTGATTGTTTTTGTGGTAAAGTCATTTCTATAAGTTTAGTTTATTTCATCTGAAACATTTTTTCTCCAAATTGTATTTTAGACATCATGAGTTTCAATAATATTATGGTATAATTTTGTGCATAAGGTGTTCTAGCAACACATCGTCCACCTGAATGTCAACTTTCATTCGACATCATTCCTGTGTTCTTCCTATCAAATTCCAATCCTTATCCTCCCCTCTCCTACCCCAATTTGAGTCTCCTACTGAAAACTGGTTCTTAGCTTCTGTTGCCTTTGACATTTTTTTAATATTCTGACTATATGCTTTATATCCCACACCCGAGAAAAAGCATTCTGTATAGGACCTCTCATTGTGACTAAATTAACTTAGCATGATGCTTCCAAGATTCCCTCATGTAGCAAAACAATGCATGGTTTCCTCTTGTCTTATAGCCTAGTAGTATTCCATTGTATATATCTGACATAGTATCTTTATCCAGGCATCTGTTATTGGACACTTAAATTGTTTTCTTATCTTGAACATTGTGAATAGTGACATACTGATTATTGGAATGCAAATATGTTTTATGAATATGAATATTCATATGTTTTATGAATAGTTTGGGGACCCTTAGGTTCTACTTCCACCAAGAAGTAGGATTTCTGTATCTTATGACGGCTCACTTCCTAGATTTTTCTGAAATTTCCATATTTTTTTCCTAAAAAATGTTGGACCAGCTGATATTCCCACCAGCACTGGACAAGGTTTCCTTTTCCCACATCTTTGACATTGAGGATGATTTTTGTGATTCATGCCACTCTCACTCGTATGAAAGTATATCTCCTTGTTGTTTTGATTTACCTTTTCCTGATTAAAAGTAATTTTTCATATACCATTAACCATCTATGTGTCTTCTTTGAAAATGTTTTTGTTTAAATCTTCTTCCATTTTCTGATTGGGTTGGTTGATTTTTCTTAATCTTTATATATCTTGGATATTAGCCATTTGCTAGATGAATAGCCAACAAGTATTTTCTTCTGACCTGTGAGTTGTCTTTCTATTCTGCCCATTATTCCTTTTGTAGTACAAAAGTTTCTTACTTTTATGGTCACTTTTGTTTATCTTTGCTTTCTCTTGCATGATCAAGAACATTTAATCATTGAAAATACCTCTAGATTCAGTGTCACAGAGTGTTCTATGTGTTACTCAATCTAATTTATGGATTCAGGTCTGATATTGAAGTCTTTAATCCATTTAAATTTACTTTTATCCACGATGAATGTGGTCTAAAAATTTTTTTTAACCTGTGACTGAATGGTTTTCCCAGCACCATTTGTGACTAGACTTGGTTGGTCCACATTGTAGCCTTTGTCTATGTTGAAGGCCAAATACCTGTATACCTTAGAATCTTTCCCTGGATTTTGAATTCTACCCCTTTAGTGTAAGTTTTGCTTACTTAAGTACCACACTGTTTTGATTTCTACAGTTTTATAATATAATTTAAAGTTGTAAAAAGAGACGCCTCCCGTTATATTTTATCATCTAGGAAACTGTGTCTATTCTGGGGCTTTCAATATCCCATATAAATTTTGGAAGCATGTGATTGAAGCCTTTAAAAAATGCCAATTCTTTTATAGAGGCTGTATTAAATCTGCAGAGCATTTAGCCAGGGTCTATAATTTAACAACGTCCATCCTTCCAACATGGGAAAAGGGATGTATTTCTGTTTCCTTGTGCCTTACTTCTTTTAGTAGTGATTATAGTTGTCTTGATAGAAGTCTTTTACTTCTTGTAAAACTGATTCCCAGGCTCTTCATTTTCTGAGGCGTGATGGTGAATGTGATTGCTGTTTTGCTTTCTCTTTTATTTGTTGTTTGCATATAGATATGCCATGGGTTTTCTCTAGTTTATCTTGTAGCCTGTTCCTTTACTCTATTGGGTTATTATACCTAGCAGTTTTTTGTAGTAGCAGTTTTTGTAGTATCTATGGTTTTCTAATTTATTATAATCACAATTTTAATTTTTTAAAACTAGCAAGAGTTTCCTATTCCCAAGCCGTGTGTACCCCACAAATATTCAGTATTGCAAAATTCCATTGCTATCCCAGAGATGGTCATTCACCTCATGTCAATCTTAACCAAATTCTGATCAGAGAGAAAGAACAAAGTGCTCTTTTTCAAAGTCATATATAGAGAATGCAGAAAGTCCACGAATAGAATTCAGATCATCTGTGTTCCCAACCTAGTACACTTTGAAATAAAGAGTACACAGTGAAATAAAGAGTACAAAGACCTATGTCAAGGCTAATGGGTGATGAAATGTTAAAGAGGCTGTGTGTGTGAGTATGTGTGTGTGTATGCCTGTGCATGTGTGTGTGTGTGTGTGTGTGTGTGTGTGTGTGTGTGTGAAGGGAATCAGATGAGAGCTGAAAATAATGAGAGTCGTTGAGGAAAGTAATAAAAAGCAGATACTCTCAGGTGGCATTAGGCTTAAAGAACTATCTTCCTGGTCAGTCCACCAGTGGCACTTGAATATAGGCACAAAGTGATTAAAGGAAGAAAGTCGTAGGTGCACAAAATCTCAACTGGAAGACATAATAGATTTTAAATCCTAAAGCAAAGTTGAAATCTGTCTTTCCTTTCTTCCTTTTCTTTTCTTCAAGCACAAAAGGAATCCGACTGAACCAAAATTCTAGCTTGTAGTCCAGCCAGGAGTTCACAAGGCCCCAAGAAAGCCTTGTGCCTGCCTCTCTCCCCCAGCCTCTGAGGGTCCCACAGGCTGCACAGCTGACAGGAAAGGCTGCAGGAATATGAAGAGCTGTGCCAAAGCTGTCAGCATCAGCCCAGTTAGAGAGCCTTGCGTTCATTCACTGTCTCAGCTTAAAGGTCCTTTGTGGGGAATGGCAATTCACAATGCGAATTTCAATAAGATTTTGAAGTCTCTTGGAGATTTTTCTTCTTTCCTAGGATATATCCCATTGCCAAACACTTGTAGATTGACAGTTCCAAAGGCCTCTCTCTATTACAGCTGTTCCTTTTGTACTGTTTTACTCTACATAGAATCTTACTTCGTAAAGGCTTTAAGTACATATTTCTAACATGTTTATATCGATGGATCTTTCTATTCTCACAGACATCAGCCTTAAATAAAAATGAAACAGACCTTAGTACCATATAGAAATCTTGTTTTTATTGGTTTCTCAAAGTAAGATTATTACAAAAGACATATTGAGTTTCTACGACTTGTGTTGACACAGTAACCAACTGAGGCCCAATTTAGAGGATGAGAAATGGGGGTCACATAAGAGACCACCTAGACATGCTTTTCCCTCAACCAGAAAACTGAGTGAATTAGATCCCCCATGGTGTTTGAGATGTGCAGGAGCAAAACAAGTGGAGGGCAGAGTTAGAGATATTTATGGGTAGGGTCTTGCACTGGATAATACTGAATTAAAAATGGACGCAAAGGTGTTTCACTATATTTCACAGAATATTAGTACTTAGAAAATATGAGGAAAAGAGTTCAGGAAGAGTGATCAAGTCATCAAGACGAGGCATATCTGAGACAGTAAATAAACAATGTGCCTCTCATTAAAGTCAAATAGCTGAGTTTCAAATGCAAAAATTAAGGGCTATCTTATTTCAACAACCCCTGTCCTGAAGGACAACGTTAACTAAATAAACAATATCAAATAGGCCTGATAAAATTGTCTCTGGAGAAGGAAGTAGACACAGGAGTTACACTTTTCTATTGAATTTTCTTTTCACAACTGTAGTTTGCCCTGTGCAAAATAAAAGATACAAATTTCTGTTTTCCCCCCTTCTCCTCCTCGATGTAGCTGACAACAGCTCTGAAACAAAATATAGCGTGACTTCTAAAAATTAGGTTCTGTTTTGGGGGCCAAATCGAATAAATTTCAAGAATTACTGTGAGACAGTGATCGAGGGACAGTACTGACAGGGCCCAGGGAATGTGGTGGCAAGGTATCAAACCTGAGATTTTTGCATGTTAAGCATGTGCTCCAGTTGGATTTGTTTGTTTGTTTGTTTGCTTTTTCTTTTTGGATCACACCCAGTGATGCTCAGGGGTTACTACTGTCTCGTGCACTCAGGAATCACTCCTGGCAGTGCTGCCTGGGGGACCATATGGGATGCTGGGAATTGAACCCTGGTTGGTCACTTGCAAGGCAAACTCCCTACCCACTGTGCGATCACTCCAGTCCGCCCAGTTGTTTTAAACAACTTCACTGGATCATGTAGCATTATAATTACTCAGTTGTGACCCTTGTCTGAGGACACCCTGCCTAAAGTCAAGAAGAGAAAAGGATAGCCTATGTGTCCCCTCAAAGTTCCCTCCCTCACCATAGCATGTCTTCTTTCAACTGTATACACAGATGAACTAGTTCACATCACAGCAGGCAAGGATTTACCATCTCGTTAGTGCTTTTTGATTCTATTTTATTTCTCAAAACTTAAATGTATCCATACAATGCTAACGAGATAAGACTAGATTAAAAAGACATCTCTACAATATACATAAATATACATACATGGGCTTATTTTTTTAAACCTGGATTATTTACATTTTTGCTGGTTTTGCTTGCATAATCAGATAATTACCTTTGTTATTATTATAAATCTTCTCTGAAGCAAAGCAGGGTATAAATAAGTAATATTTGTATTTTCGTATCTCATTTTCCCAATATAGTCATAGCATTAATGTAAAATTTCTACTCAGTAAAATATTTCATAAGAACATAGATATACTATTTTATTAGAGAACATTTTTCAGCTAAAATACCTTATGACCTTTTGTTATTGAGTCATACATTAATAATATAAAAAGTCATGAATAGGAGATTTGAATCAGTGGATAACAAATGCCAAAAGCATTAAATTTAGGTTCATAGACTTATTGTCTCACTACCCCAAGGCATACATGTGAAGGAGGCTGTTTGTTTTCTGTGCTGATGCTGTTGGTTTTTTTTTATTTGTTTGTATTTATTTGTAATGCCCAATTGCTGGTTTGCTTTGTGTTTCTCTCCTGTGTCCTCACATTTCAACACCTCCATATAACTAGCTAATCTGGTGAAGTCACACCTGTCCATGTTCATGGAAAAAGCCTAAAAAATTATTTGAAGGCTGGTTCTTCCTTTCCAATATGTAGGTGACAAAATATATTTGAACAGTATATGTAGGTTTGTTGTACAGTCATTTTCTTGAATCTGAGATTTAGGGAGAAATGAGGCTGAGAAAACTTTTTGTTGAGAAGAGCAAATTAAGAAGAAAGCATTAAGATGAAACACAAATATTAATATTTGGGACACTGTTTTGTGAGTTTAGTGTTAAGTCTGTTTGTGGGGGAAAGAATTTCATTATTTAATCATAATGCCAAGTGTACTTTTACGTAGGCTGCAGACAAAGTATATATTAAATTCAGTTGCTGTGGCCAGAAAACTTATTTCTTTTAACTTTACTCAACAGAAAAAATACAAACCTGAAAGCAGAAATATTTTTCAAAACCATGTAAATAATTCTAAAGAATTTTAACAATTCTTAAGTAACTTTATATGGTCTTAAATTTTATTTTATTTTTCTAAAGTTGTTCACATAATTGATTGCATTTAATATTCAAACAACAATTTCATCACCATTACACCTTCCTACTACCATATTTTAAATGTTTCCATCTCGAAACCCAAGCCCTGCCTCCAAAGCAGAACTGAAGTAATTTATTTTTTATTGCTTGTTATGAATAACCCACTAAAAATGATCCAAAAGAGTTTCCTTAGAGAAAATGTGTGTAGATTGTTGTATTTCACCCAGGGGCCATTACACCCTTCAATAAGAGATTATTAACATGTTGTTAAAGGTCGAGCCTTGTGTGTGTGTGTGTGTATATATATATATATATATATATATATATATATATTTACCCCTATGATTGGTTGATTTCTACTTTAGATATCATTAAATGTGGTGTGCTATACTTGGTATATCAGTGGTATAAATTATGGGGTGACTAAGATTTAGTAACAACAAAGTCTCCAATGGAGACGTTACTGGGCCCACTCGAGTAAATTGATGAACAACGGGAGGGCCTTTACCTGCCTTTACCTTTACCTTATGGATATACAGCAGATCTACTCATGGGTGAGGCTTGTCCAAGCCTGTGGAGAGTGGCCCTGAGCATGGTGGCAGTTGAGTTCTGGAGGTTTTCAGGTGCAGGGGGTCCATTGGTGCGGGAAGAAGAGCTCACCCGCCCCCCTCCGGGTTGCCCATGAAGAGACAGCCTGGTCCCGGGTCTGGTAAATTAACATGATTTTAAATAATTCCACATATCATGGACTGTGGCCCTGTAGTTTCCTATAGGCAATATTTTATGAGAACATGATTGGTAATAACAGTTATTATCCATTTAGAACCCACATAGTCAAGGCATGCTATCTCTTTGTTCTTACCATAATAATAGTGTTTCAAGGAAGTGATCTCTTTGACTTATAGTCATATATATAATTATACTTAACATTAAGAGACCAAGGATCAAAATTCAATCAGGGCAACGTTCTGAGAGAAGTTCTCTAGGTAACCAGGTCTATGTTTTGTTAGCAAAATCAGAGACGTTCTTGGGATTGCAGTTTTACCACAGAATCTGATTAAACCCTCTCATCTTATAACATTTAAGTTACAATGGTCATAGAAATAAAATGTAAAGTCAGTTGCATCATATTTATTTTGCATCTAACTCAGTTTACCTTTAATAATAGTACACCCATTATTGGTACAATTCTTGAGTTCACTTAAGAAAAACATAAAAATCTAAAAATGAATAACCAGCATGGGGAAGAAAGAAAATGTAGAATTCTGGTAAAATAAAAAAAGATAAGAACATCTCTATTAAGATGAGATGAAATGAGACTATCAGGGCTTTAGAACTGTTCTTATTAAGACTAAGGAACTGTTCCTCTTAAAGAGATCTTTTAACTAAACTTGCAATAAACGAATAGGAAATTAATTACACTTTCTACTGAAAAAAATGCCTCAAAGGTTTGCCACATGCTTGAATTCACTTGTCTTATTCATTTCAATTACTTCTTTGATTCACTTAAATTTATAATTCAAAAATACAAATTTACAAATGATATTTACTCAGTCAAATTTGCAGCCTTCTTTGAGTTCTTTTCCTAAGGTTTAGGAAGGCCTAGAAATTCTCGATGGACTTTTTATTAACCTGGCATACCTAAAGTTTTCAAACTTGTATAATCTGCTTCTGGTTTAACTTCACCTAGGAAGGAACATCTCAACCTTCATCACAAGCCTGAACGGTCAGAGGACTGTTGTAATATTCTGAATGATTTGATTAGGTTGTACAATCTTCAAGGACCCACAAGAACTCCTAACTTCCCTTCGACCCACTTCCTTATATAGTTATTGCTACAGGAGTCAGAAACTAAAGATCTAGAACTATATTACTAAAATTCAGACCTATCAAAAGTAAATAATCTCTTTTCTATTCCTTTGAGTAATATGCATATAGAATATAACAATTAGATAATACTGTGTACGTGAAAACCTAAGCAGAGTACCTGGAATTATGTTTGAAGTTTAGCTAACAGATAATTGTTATTGTCATTTTGGCGATTGCTTTATAAAGGAACCTGAAGGATACATAATCTAAATTAAGTAACTTCTATTCCTTAAGAGTTCACATAATAGAATGAATATTAACTAATGAAAAATGCTCTACCCTCCGCTGATTTTGACTCCAAACTGAAGCTCATAAGTATATTTCCTTAGCTTTTGGGTACAAAATCAATTCGATTCTGTATATTTAACAGAATCTTCAACATTGTTGAGGTGCATAGTACCGAACTAACAAGAAACTGTTACTACTTAAATTCCATAATGTTATTTCTACAGGAACCAGAATCCTAGGATTTTGCTATTCTGTAGCAATAACCATCCAACAGACCCAGGAGGAAGCCCAGAGAAGTGTGAGTACCGCATCACTGGACATATACACTCATCCAGGACAGTAACCACTGCCACCTGCCTTTCCACCCACCTGTTCTTCAACTTAAAAGAACTGAAAATGTAAAATCCAGTCCACTGAGCTCATACAAGCAATTATTTATTTATCCACTAAAAGCAGAACATGGCAGGGGGGGATTTTGGAGTGAAGTGAGGGTTGTCAGACTAACAGTGACAAATGGAATGCAATTGTTCACCAAAAGCTCGGAGCCAAGGGGTCTTCCATTTTCCCCTCCTCCTAATCCCCTCTGCTTCCACCAAGCCTGCACACAGAGAAGGTGGTTAACAGGGGAAAGCCCTGTGAATAAGCCATGACAGCCGTACATTCAGAAACTGATGTCATTTCCCTAAATACTGTTTGTAAAATGGTAATTATCTGCCAAGCAATGACAGCTGGCACTTAGCACAGAGATACAGAGAGGCAGAAAAAGAGAGAATGAGAATAAAGGGTCCCTACGTAATTTACCAAAGGGCTGAAAGAGAGAAGGAAACGTAATCAGAAAAATAAAATGATTACCAGTGTGTGATGGGGTGAAAATTGCTTTGGGCATTTTTTCCTCAGAGGATACAAGATTGAATTGGGAAAATGAAGCCAGGGCTCCATGATATATGCTGGCAAAGAAGAGGCTGTTTTAAGGCTGAGTTAGGAAGGAGAAGTATACCAAGAATCCTGGACCATGACAAATGCATGGAAACCTTGTGCACAGCACAAGCAGGGAGCAGGCAACCCATCACTCCTTGGTAACACACCCATGATTTATTTCCACACATTTACTTTGTCTTTGTAATAATTTATTCATCTCTTTTCGCTTATTAGTGGTGGGGGACATTTTTAAAAAATATCAATTTGGCTAGACTATAATACTCAACTATTTAGTAATCTGTAATCTTGATAATATAGTGAAGAAATTTTGTAGATCTGATCAATATCTACAGTTTTCTATTATAATAGGGAGATTTTCTGGATAATCTAAGTGGCTAATAGTCTTTATATTTAAGGTCTTTAAGAGCAGATATGAGATTTCTTCGAGGAATAAAAATTTCCTATAAATTACAATTCCCTCTGGCCTTGACAGCTTCTAAAGTCACACCCTATGGACTTCCGACTTGCCCAGGCAGCTGTCAGCGTAGCATAATGATTTATTTTTGAGTTGATCAATCAACCAATCAATCACATATACACTACAACTTCCATTCCGAGCCTACCACCCAGTCTTGTCAAGCACACACACAAATCTCTGACTGCATTTGCTTTCTCGGGTGGAAATACCTTGACAGAAACACATGTGACCAAGAACATGTGCAGAGATTTACTTTGCTAAGTTGGGGTGTTACAAATGAAATTCTGGTTGAATCTCTTCTGCCAAAATTTTCTAAGTTTGTAGTCCTATGTCCCAGTAGCTCAGAGTGTGATCTTATTTAAAATCAGGGATAATACAGATATAACTAGTTAAGATGAAGTTATTAGAAAGGATCTTAATTTAAAGTTGCATTTATCTTGAAATAAAAGTGGAGCTTGGGCACAGGCAAGCTGGCATGTGAAGGTGAAAGTAGAGATCAGAGGACTTCCACATGTGAAGGAACAGAGAAAGTATCAGCAACCTACCAGCAGACAGCTCACAAGCATGGGACAGTTTCCCTTCATAGACCTTGGAAAGAGCAACCCTGCTGATATCTCATCCTGGACATCTAGTCTCCAGAATCTATAGTGTGTTATGTTTCTGTTGTTTAAACGACTCAGTTTATAGTGTTTCCCTCGAGCAGTCTACGAAAACTAATACTAAGGGGAAAACAGGATAAAACAAAGTAATTGAACTGGGGATAAATGAGGAATTTACACAGGCTGATTACCGAAATCCAGAGTAATGAAAAAGACAGTTACAGAGACACACGAATTCTTCACAAATTTATAAATCTAGATGTTCCAATTTTCCTTGTAGTTTTGTTCCATGAATGACCTTGTGGAGCATAATTCTTCAGTTCTTATCTTATAGGAAAAGATACCTATTGCCAGCTGGTGTCTTCTCCTCTTTTCTAGAATGTCTAAGTTAATCAATTCTGTAGTGCTGAAAGGTGGTTAAGTATTAAGCACGAAACCCTCTTAGTAAGAGTACTGTAAATTACAGATCCAAAATTTTACCAAATAAAGCCCCTGTCGTGGAGTCAGTGCATGGGAGGACAAAGTGGGTGATTGGCAGAAGAAAGTAGATGCTGATGAAAGGTTTGGTGTTGAAACATTGTATCCTTGAAATAAATCATAAGTAACTTTGTAATACATGGTGTCAAAATTTTATTAGAAAGCCAATCTAGATCCTGTAAGGATAAAAATCCAGTACCCATAAGATACTCAAAAAGATCAACAAAATATTTTAAAAACCCTATAAAAGATGGAGAGAGGAAATTAACACACACTTCTCAGAGGTAGGCAAGAGATGACCCATAGGCAAGTAAAAAATTTGCTCTGCATCACGTAACATTAGGGAAATCCAAATTAAGATATTGGATAGCTGTGAAAATAGCACATATGAAAAATAGTAAGAACAATCTATATTGGTGGGGATGTGGTTAAAAGGAACTCTCATCCATTGCAAGTGGGCATAATATCTGGTTCAACATCTATGGGAAACAAACGGTATGGAGAGTCCTCAGTCTACTTACAATTAAGCTACCATTTAGCTCAGTATAACATTTTTGGGCATCTACCACATGGGACAAAAAAACTTTATTCAAAAGGATACATGCACCCCATCATTTGTTGCTTCACTTAGTATAATAGCTAAGATATTAATCATCTTAACTGTCCAATGACCGTCAAATGGATAAGAAGAGGTGGCATACATGCACAATGAAATACTACACAGCTGTAAGAAACGATGAACTCATTCAATTTGGGGCAACCTGGTTGGAACTGGAAGATACTATGTTGATTACAGTAAACCAGAAGGAATACAAACAGGATGATCTCACTTATTTGTGAGATATAGAATAAATAAATGAGGAACTGCAATGTAGTAACGGGAGGATGCCAAGATCATCCTGGATCCAAAATTTTAGGGAGGAATACTGAAAATTAAAGAAATCATGGGGAAAGACAGATTAGAAACAGAAGTAATATGGAAATAGGGATTGGGTTTTGGTTATATTGATGATATAGGAGAGTAATATATATATATATATATATATATATATATATATATATATATAAAGTACGGACTCATAAACATTGAAAACATGAGATCTAATTTGCAACCAGTTAACTTGGTAATGTGCCTGTCAAGCAAGGTGCCAAGTGGGGGAGGAAGGAGTGGAGGTTGAGGGATGGAATACAGGAGCACTGGTGGAGAGAAGTTGAAACTAGTGGCGGAATTAATGTTGAAATATTAAATGCTTAAAACTCAAACATGCAAGTATCCCTATTGTGTGCTTCCAAGCATTCATATTTATTGCTTATTCATATGTTTTATTTACTATGCAAGAGATCTTTTGACAAAGAACTTGTGTCAGTTACATTTATATTCAAGTATCTAGTCATAATTTGAATACACAAATATTTGAACATATACTATATTGTATTTTCTTATTATTTCACATGAAAATTTTAATAACACTAACATGTTTAAGACAGAAAATCATTGGTTAAGAATATTATTTATTTATTGGAGGGCAACCCCTTGCAATATTTGGCCAACCAAACCAATGGTTCAGTCTTTGGCCTAAAGTTGCAGTGCTCTTGACTCAAAATTACCATGGAATCCTCATACACTGTGGGTTTAGAGGGCCTCTAAGGCTCTACTTGGCCATGAGCTGGAGGACAGGAGATGCTGGGGATTTTATCTGATTGATACAGCTTCGTATTAGGGAGAGAATCTCTCTTATATCTCTCAGGTATCTGATGGCAGTGTTTTTAAGTATCATAATATAAAAATTATACTATTAATATATAAGAAACCCATTAAAATGTCATTATTGCCTGATAAAATACTTAATCCCATGGGAGGTTATTTATAGTAGTGCATTAATTTGCATAATTCCTCTATGTTTAGCAGAAGCCAAACAGGAATTTACAAAGATAAATCCCTAGACTTTGAGCACTTTTAAAATTATATGGGAGAGATAGTTGTGCCGAAATTCTGTGGTGTAAAGCTGTCACAATTTGAGCTAGAGTTACAGATTTTAGAATGTAAACGCCTGTCATTAGACTAAGATTACAAGTTTCATGATTTCTGAGAAACTAGCTTATTTAACACTGAAATATTGACTTCACAGTCAGTTAAAATGCTTCAGATTCTCAAGGGATATGTTTATCAAATTTGTGGTGCAAGATTTCAAATGTCCAGCAAGCTTGCCTTGGGGTGAGGTAAAGGCTATTTTGAATAAGGTTTGGAGTATCTTCTTTTTGTCAAATTTTATTTTCTATTTTCCTGTATTGGACATTTGTACTATTATTTAAAAAATATTTTAAATGTATATTAATTAACTATGTTTTAATGAAAATCATCAATATCATACTTGAAAGATAACATTTTATGAATATGTAAGTTACAAGTACTGCAAAAATAAAAGTCATAATAATTTCATCTGTATAGATTATTTTGAAATATTTGAGTCTAGAAAAGTCTGTGGATGATGCGATAGCACAGAGGGTAGGGTATTTGCCTTGCATGCGGCCAACCTGAGTTCAATTCCTCCGCCCCTCTTGGAGAGCCTGGCAAGCTACCGAGAGTATCCCGCCCACACAGCAGAGTCCTAAAAACATTTGCTAAAAACAGTAACAAGTCTCACAACGGAGACGTTACTGGTGCCGGCTCGAGCAAATCAATGAACTGGAGGACCTTGTTACAGAAAAGTCTGTGTGCTTTTATATCTTAGTTTGCCTTCTGTTTTGTTTTTAAAGGGAAAATTATTGAGTTTTAAAAATAATGATGGCAAAAATCTTTCTTTTTAACACAAAATGGAGATTGTTCAAAATAAAATCAAATAATTTGATAGATACAAAGAGATAATATCTCTCTCACAATATGTTCAGAGGTATTGTGCTTTCAATCTGTCCTATACCAGCTCTAGTTGTTTGGTAAAGGTAAAGGTAAAGGCCCTCCCGTTGATCGTATATTTGCTCGAGCGGGCCCAGTAACGTCTCCATTGGAGACTTTGTTGTTACTGTGTCTGGCATATCGAATACTCTCGGTAGCTTGCCGGGCTCTCCGAGAGGGGCGGAGGAATCGAACTCGGGTCAACCATGTTGGCCGCTTGTAAGGCGAACGCCCTACCGCTGTGCTATCGCTCCAGCCCTAGTTGTTTACAACTTGAAAATAAAGCATTGGAATAATTGTAATAAACTGAGTATTATACACCTCAAAAATCATATATGGAAACAAAATCAGTAATTTTATGATGATACTATGCAAGAGATGTCTGGGAGATGATAAGGTCATAGGGGTAGAGAATTTATGAAAGTTATATTCTAATAAAAGAAATTCAATGAGATGATCTCACTAACCATTGGTATAGAGAGAAAATAAAAGAATGGAAAATATGGCATTGTGAAAAACCTTTGATATTTTATTGCAAAAAGGAGATTTACCATGCAATAGGGTCTAAGGGTTTGGAGACAACGATATTCTAAAAATTGTCTTAACACCTGTGGCAGTGGGAAGCTACAGTTAAAAAAAGGTGAATGGCACTGATTTGAAATGATAAGCCATGAAATTTATTAAATAAATTTTGTTATTTGTAGATAAAAATAATAAAAGTGACCTGGAGAGATAGTACAATGCGCAGGATGCTTGCCTAATGCATGGCCAACCTGGGTTCAATTCCTAGAAACCCATATGATCCCCAGAGTTTTGTTAATAATAATCCCTGAGTGCAGAGCCAGGAGTAAATCATAAACACAATCATGTACATTCCAGAAAGCAAAATATTAAACAATGCAAATCAAAAGCAGAGAACCTGGAAAGACAATAAAAAAAAGTCTTTCCAGGAATCAGGAAATAAAATTTCATAAAACACTGAAGAACAAAATGATCATTTCAATATAGACTCAAAATAAATGGTTTGAATTTGTATTGTATGAAGTGAAGTTTTACATATTCAGTATTTATTAGGTTGAATAAACATAATCCATATAGAAAGATATTTTATAAATATATACAAGATATGCGTACCTAGAAGAAATTAGAAGATTTAAAATTTAAAGAGAACAGAAAATAATATCAGAGAGAATCAGTTTTAAAGATGCATAAACTGGGGCCAAAGTAATAATCCAATGAGAAGAGTTTTTGCCTTGCATGCATCTGACCCGGGTTCAATAATTAAATAAACAAAGATGTATAAACTAAGTCCTATCTTACTGATAACCACAGAGCTAAGGAGTGAAGCCAAATTGAAATGCAATTATTCTCAGTGCTATTCTATTTCCTTATATCAAGATGTTCTTTAGACACATTGGAAGAAAGTGGTTAATTTCATACAATTTCATACTCTAAATGTGAGAGTTAGGGAACTTTTAAGACAGAATGCCCTACGGAATTCAAACATGTGTTGGCCCAGAGAAGTAATATAGCTCTAGGGCACTTGTCTTGCACTCAGCTCACCCAGATTCAATCCCTTGCTAGGGATATAGAATCCCCTGAGCTCTTCCAGGAGTAAAATCTGAGTGAAAAGTCAGTAGTAAGCACCGAGTACTGCCAGCACTCTACACTGTAGCACTGTCCTCTCATTGTTCATCGATTTGCTCGAGCGGGCCCAGTAACGTCTCCATTGTGAGACCTTGTTGTTACTTTGTTTGGCATATTTAATAAGTCACGGGTAGCTTGCCAGGCTTTGCCGTGCAGGCGAGATACTCTTGGTAGCTTGCTGGGCTCTCTCAGAGGGTCGGAGGAATCAAACTCGGTTCAGCCACATCTGCCGCATGCAAGGCAAATGCCCTACCTGCTGTGTTATCGCTCCAGCCCCACATGTGGCCTAAAACCAACGATAACAAAAAATTCTACCATCTCTAAATTTTTAAAATACATTGTTTAACTAGTGTCTAGATAAATGTTAATAAGATAATACTACCTAGATATTCTATGCAACAGGATGATTTTGGCCCCAGGTTTTAATGAATTCTCTGATCTTCCTACTTAATGGCTGCTAATAAAATAATAATAATAAAAATAAAGGCCCTCCCGTTGATCATCGATTTGCTCGAGCGGGCCCAGTAACATCTCCATTGGAGATTTTGTTGTTACTGTGTTTGGCATATCGAATACATCACTGGTGGCTTGCCAGGATCTGCTGTGCGGGCGAGATACTCTCGGTAGCTTGCTGGGCTCTCCGAGAGGGGCGGAGGAATCGAACTCGGGTCGGTCATGTTGCCTGCGTGCAAGGCAAACACCCTACCACTGATAATATGAACAATAAAAAAAGTGATGAATTTAAATTTGTTCTTTAAAGGAAATATTAAAAGTATCATGTGAAATTTAACTTATTTTACTGATATATTTTCCTTTCTTGTATAAAATAGTTTATTATATTTCTTCACCAGAGATATAGCAGTACTGAAATGTTTATACTTATTTGAATTGCTGTATTTCGCAACTATTTGAATTCTATGCTTTCTGATTTTCCAGTTTATCTTCTCATCATACTAATATTCTTCTTACATACTACGAGACATCATGACTCTCATGCATTTTTATTTATAAATTTTTAATACAAATTTGAAATGAGAGGGAAGAAATTCTGGTATTCTGCTTGCACTTCAACTCTGTCCTAGCTACATAATTGACAATGACCTGTGTCATTACTTATACTGACTCATGAATTGAGAAAGGAACTCAAGACTTAAATGTCTCTTAAGGCTAAAAGAAGTTGTAACTTTGTTATTTCCCTACTATAGAGAACAACTGAAATGATATAAGAAAGTAATTATTATTGATAGTGTAATTGGTCATAATTATCTCTTTCTGGATAATTCTAACGCATTTGGTGTTCTAGTTCATTTCTTTTTCTTAATTCAGAGTCTATAAATTATATAAAAGGCTCAGTTCCAGGACTTATCTCAGAGAGATACCACCCTGGCTGAGTCATTAGTTTTGCCTCGTCTCTGGCCAAGATCTTTGAGCCTACTCAGGAAGGAGGCAGTTGAATTCATCCTCTGGGTCAAGTCACACTAACAACAAGCTACGTTAATAATGTCCTTGGTAAACAACATGGAAAACTTAGAGCCAAAAAAAGCAGTTATTTAACATCCACTGAAAAATAAAAAAAAAAAATTCAGAGCAAGAAAGACAAGATCAAAATAAAACACTAATTTTAGAGAACACAGGTGTCGGTACTTAAATATCACAAACATTAAAATAGAAAGTGTACATTTCCCATTGTTCCTGCTTGCCACATCCATTGAAATAATTGGGTAGAATGCTGAAGTGCATGCCTTTAAGTTAGTGTGTGCAAACTACATGATGAAAAAAATAGAGATCCTAGAATATCTCCTACACCTGTATGTCAGCTTCCCATGTGGCAGCTGCATTCTAAACCACTCCTTATCCTTTCATTTCTGATCAGTGACCTACTTTCTGAATATTTCTGTTTTCATTAGTTTAAACAGTGCTGCCACATTGACAAAAATTCCTATTAAGGCAAGATTCAAAATAAGTCTAGAAATGAAGAGAATCAGATTACAGAGGGTCTTCAATGAATGCTGAATGATACTGCAAACCTCATGGGTGACAAAGGATAAATACTGAATTTATATGAGAAGTAAAATAAAAGTGTTAAGGGAATGTAAATGATGGAATAACAAATACCTAATTTTTTGGTCTGGAATTCAAAATAATATTCTATTTATTCTTACACGTGAAGGTATTACCACCAGCCACACCATCAAAGCAACTGTATCTAAATTTTTAAGGTAAACTAGTAGGAAAAGCAAATAGTGCATAGTACTGTGTTAATGTTCATTTCCAGCATAAATTAAGCCAATACAAAGGCTGGATTTTCTCCTCTTTGGAATCCCATTGTCTGTTCCTAATGAATATTTTAGTGGAATCCCATTGTCTGTCCCTAATGAATGCTTTAGTTATCTCACTTTACAATTTACAGAATTTGTCTAGAGAGAAGTTATAAAAGTACGGCAGGCTTTATTATAATGTTTATGAATTAGAATCCTTGCTCATATAATTTAGTTGAATCACTCCTGTATAGTAGACTCTAACTCTAATAAAGAGTACGAAGAGGAATCAAAGAATTGGAAAAAAATAAATACGTTGCCATCACATAAATGAACTTAAAAGTCCCAACAAAAAAAAGTTTAAATAATAAAGAACCCACTTTCAAAGGAAATTAAAATTAATTGTGACTATCACCATAATTTACAACTGAGGGGGCGTGAACTATAGGCATATGTGCAGTGATTAGTATAAAATAAAGTTGATAACAAATTGGGTCACTTCCTTTCTGCTGTATTGAAACTACAAAACTGTGACACAGAAATTATTTAATAACTAGGTTTTTATAATAGCTAAAATTGCCTTTTTCCATACTAAACTGATCTTTACTCTAACATGTGCTTTTAATGTTTTTTCTAAGTTTTATCTACTGCAGCCCAAGCCCAATTTACTCTACTCTGAGTAGCTGGTGGGAATAACTGATCCCTTTTCTCATTTATAGTCTCTCTTTCCTCTGTGGTAGTAGTTTCCATGCCTCTGTTATCTTTCCTCTAGTCTGAAAATGCCCAGTTCTCTTAATGTTTCCTTATAGATCTCATTTTCCAAACCTTTTATCATTTTTGTTGCTCTCTTCTGAACTCATTCAAATTTATCTATGATTTTCTTTCAAATAGTGGAGCAAATACTGAACACAGTTATTCAATTGGGGACTAAAGAGTGCTGGTAGGGCAAATTAATTACCTTTCATCTCCACTCTGTTCTCCCTATTAATACACCCCAAAGCAGTATCTGGGATTTTATATGGCACCATTGTATTGTTGACTTACACTCAATATATCATTCATTATAGCTCATATCTCTATCCCTCTGGAACAATTGTTTGTGCAGTTTACATTTGATTTTATTGAAACACTTTTTATTGATTTCAGTCCCACATCTTATTTATCAAGATGTTTGTTGCAATACTAAACTCCAATATGTCTGCAATAGTATTTGAAACACAAATTCCTAACTGTGCAAATTATTAGCACACTTCGTTTTTATCGCTAAATCTCTAAGTGCACATTTATTTGTGTGTATATATGTGTGTGTTTTTAAGCAACAAATAACATTAGGGTTTAATGTATTTTCCCCTTATCCCATAGACTATTAACCTCAAAATTTAAAATTTAATGAGTTTCAGCAATATTCCATTATATATTTATTTATGCTACAGTTTTCTAAGGTGTGATTAACTCAATTTTAGAGAAGAAGGAAATATACGAGACTAATATATGTCCTGTGATTTTCACAGTGTGCAATAAAATGGAGTTTAAACCAGTTCGTTTAATCTCGCAACTAAGGTAAATAACTAGGTTTTGTTCACATATACAGGGCTGTTGTTCCTACAGTTACCCTCACACCTTCTGCTGGTATTAGAGAATTTCCCAAACCCATGCTGGTATTAGAAAATTTCCCAAACCCATGACAACCAGCTTCAAGGCAGGGTGTCAGATAATATGATGCTACAAGCAATGAGGCCACTCTCTCTGGGGACAAAGATAATATAGGCAACAAGATGACTGGTTGTGAAATGAAATCTTTCTTATCTGATAGAATATTGAGTTGAACTGATCATGTTTTTTTTTATCATATTTTGTTTTCTCACCTTTCCTTTTCCAAATTCGAAAAGTATCCTAAGTAAGGCAATGTGACAATTCAGTTTATTTCTATTTCCTTCCTTATTTCAAAGTAATTAAATCCAAACACTATCTATCCCAAACATTGGCCTAAGTCAATGGTTGTTAAATGAGGTGCTAAGATGCTGTTGAGTATTTTAAAAGTTCCTAAGGGATGCTGTAGATTTTAGTATACTAGAATTAAGAAAGCACAATGCTTATTTAATTAAGACTTTATGAGCTGACTGTGTGACTTGCCCACATCAGCAACTTAGTCCCTCTCTTTACAAACCCAAGAAACGCACATATGCTAATTTAACCAGTGAGTGCAGAATTCAACTGCCATAGGGAAAAGGTACCAAGTCCTGTTTTGCAAAATGGACTTGTTTACAAGATTAATGTCATTCTGTTTCTTAGAAAAGCTTTTGTGAATCACTTTGCAGGATGCATAAATACATGATAGGTGATAAGATAATTTAATTAAAATTGATATATTTAAGTCCTTCAAAATGACTATTAAAAATAAATGAATTTGTTCGAGAATGGTTATCTAACTGGATTTTTTAAGCATTTTCATAAATATCATCTTTCTTTGACTTTGCTATCAGTAAAATATGATGGGTCATAAGTTTTACTTCTAAGAGACAGTGAGAAAACCATCTACTAAAATATTGGTTAGAGTAAATTTAGAGTAACAGGTTAATGAGTTGTTAGAATTGTTAGATAAAAAATAGGCAGCATGTTGCCACTTAAGGATCATTTACTTAATGAGTTAGATTTGAGAGGTTTTTTTGTCTCCTTTTCCAATATTAAAAAAAAGTGTGGTTAAGGCATACACACTTCCAAAATTAAATATTTGCTTCGACTAGAAATTATGCTGAATATGTATCATATATTTACATATATCATATAAATGGGAAAACCATTTTTATTTTTTAATTGTAGACATGCCATAT
This sequence comes from Sorex fumeus, assembly GCF_029834395.1. Classification (NCBI taxonomy): domain Eukaryota; kingdom Metazoa; phylum Chordata; class Mammalia; order Eulipotyphla; family Soricidae; genus Sorex; species Sorex fumeus. The sequence goes on along the minus strand of NW_026606322.1, from coordinate 5,955,342 downwards.
AGAAAAAAGGTATTCTAAGGACCTAAATGCACAGGAAGCTCCTAATTTTAAAACACCAGAAGTAAAGCAGAACAAAACAAGTCAACAAGCAAAAGACATTAGACCTTTTTTCTACTTTATTTTGAGTCCTAAGAGAAAAAACAAAGAAAAATATTGCCCTCCCACACCCTTAAAATAATAAATGCATTATTTGAATACACTGAGATTTTTAAAACTCACTCTATTTCCAAATAAAAAGACATTTTGTACAAAATTCTACTCAATGCCAAATGTCATGACAATTTTATTTAGTTTTCACTTAGATTTTCTGTCATGTTGAGATTTAAAAAGCATTTTCTGACTCCTAACTGATGACAAAACATTAAATGACCATTTTTATTCTTTTATTCTGTTGACAAGAAAAATCTACTTCATTGGTTTTATAAATTGCTTGAAGGCAAAGTTAATTGTCTAATTTTCTTATCAGAGCCAATGCTAATAATTTATTATTAGCATTATTTTAAATTTAAATCCCAGTACAAGGACTCCTAGAAAAGGGAATGTTGGAAAATATTCAGAAAAGAAGTCTAACCTCATAGAAAATGGAAAAGAAAAAAAATATTATTGCCATTTTAGATTTTCCATTTTTTTAAATTAAAATAAAATAAATTCAATGGAACATTTGTTGTCTTATATTCAACTCAATTATTTTTCAGTGATAGCACAACCTGTAGGGTGTTTGCCTTGCACACAACCGACCTGGCTGACCCAGGTTCGATTCCTCCGCCCCTCTCGGAGGAGAGCCTGGCAAGCTACCGAGAGTATCTCGCCCGCACGGCAAAGCCTGGCAAGCTACCCATGATGTACTTGATATGCCAAACACAGCAACAAGTGTCACAATGGAGATGTTACTGTGCCCACTCGAGCAAATAGATGAACAACAGGAGGATAGTGACAGTGACAGTTTTATTAACTGACAGCATACTGATGAATTGTGTTCCACTATTAACCGTCTACTATCAGAAATAATGAGGCATGTTAATTATTTGATAATTATTCTCCATGAATAAATTTTGTTCTATTTTTTTCCAACTGAAACTCCATTCACATATTGTCCTGTTTAATTCATTATATGGGATTTCTACTTTGAAGAAGCAAATATGTAAAGAACAACCATCACATTCTTACACATTCTGAAAACTTGGTAGAACTATCTAAGGTGGCTGAAGACTTAGTCCAGCAAAAAGAATCTTGCCTTACATCCCTGGTACTTCAGGTGCCCTTCACACCTGTCAGGAGTGATTCTTGAGCAGAGAGCCAGGAGTAAACAACAATGACTAGATAAATGCTTTTTCAAGTAGTGGTATTTGTTGATGGAAAAAAATGAAGTAGAATACCAGAATGTCATTAAATGGCATCAAGCAAAACAAAAGCTAAATTTAATAAAGAATATGTTATATATCATATACATCATATAAATCTAATTTCTAGTACAACTTTGTTAAAAATTTAATCATTATGAGATACAATTACAAAGTTGTTCATGTACCTTTCTAATGAAATTGTTTTAGCCAAAAAAAATTTTACTATTTCCATTCTTGAGAGGTCACTTTAGCAAAGGAAGCAAAGGCTATCTGACATAGATTTCCCTGCACATTATAACACTGATATGAAGAATAAATTATTGGAGGGAATTCTATAGAATTATAGTTTACATAGACATACCTCATTCTATTGTACTGTGATTTACTGTGCATGGTAGATACTCTGTTTTTTGCAAGGCCCTTCACTAAATAAAAGATTATTCATTGAACCCTCAAATAATGGGTTTCATTTAAGAACTATAGAGTAGCACTGTAGCACTGTCCTCCCATTGTTCATCGATTTGCTCAAGCGGGCCCAGTAACATCTCCATTGTGAGACTTGTTGTTACTGTATTTGGCATATTGAATACATCATGGGTAGCTTGTCAGGGTTTGCTTTGCAGGTGAGATACTCTCGGTAGCTTGCTGGGCTCTCCAAGAGGGCAGAGGAATCCAACTTGGGTCAGTTCTGTTTGCCTCATGCAAGGCAAACACCCTAACTGCTGTGCTATCGCTCCAGCCCAACTGTATAGTATTTGAGAATAATTTATTGCACACTTAATTTACAACTGCTGGCATACACATAACTTTTATATGCACCAGGGAACCAAAGACACTAAAATTGTGATTCACTTTTTGTGGTCTGCAACACAACTTTCAAAATCTCTAAGGTATGCCTATACTACCTCACTTAACTTTTAAGTGTGTCATATATTCATGCAATGTTTTGGGGGAACTATACTCAGCACTGCTTAAAATTTACTCCTGGCTTTGAGTCCAGGGATCCTATGTGGTGGGCTCACAGAACTATCTAAAGTACTCGGCATTGAACCTGGTTTAACTGCAAGAAAGGCAAGCTCCTTTCCTGCTGTATTATCATTCTGGTCCTGAAATTCTATTTAATGTAATTCCTTTCTACCTTTTTGGTATTGAATCACACCTAGAAGTCCTCAGGGCTTACTTTTAGCTTCTCATTTAGGGATTATTCCTGGCTCTGTACACTGGGATTACTCCTGGTAAGAATCAGCAGACTATGTATTACCAGGTATCAACTCTGGTTTGGAGTTATGCATCTTAATGCCTTATCGGCTCTACTGTCTCTATGGCCCTTCTCATGCAATGTTTAAATATTCATGGGGGGGTGTCTATACATTTTATCTTATTAATTTTATTGATTGATATTCTATGATTTTCAATAGTATTAGTGATAGTTTTATGCATATATTCAATCACTAGTCCACACATTGCAGCCTGTTTGCAGATGAAGAAAGACTACTGGTCTACTGCCTTGCTTACAACTGCCAGTAAGCTGGATGTGTGCTGGTTCCAAGATATAAGATGCTTAAAGAAAATTGCAGGAGATAACTTCAAAGGCCAGAGCATAAGCTTCCTATTTTGGGGGTCTGATTTTGATTCCTTGAACTTCTTTATCCCTTGGGTTCTTGGCACCAAACACTAAACAAAAATATCCTCACCAAGAATTGAAAAAGAAAAACCAAACAAGATTTTTTTTTCAGGGAGAGGGTTTGGGCTACTCATAGTATTGGTCAGGGGATCTATGTGGTTATGAGGATTGAATGGGGACAGGTGTTTATAAAGAAATTACCTTAACCGTTGTACTGTCTCTTGAAATATATATATATATATATATATTATTTTTTGGGTAACACCCAGCAATGCATAGGGGTTATTCCTGGCTCATGCACTCAGAAATTACTGCTGGCGGTACTTGGGGAACCATATGGAATACTGACAATTGAACCTGGGTCGGCTGTGTTCAAGGAAAACGACCTCCCTCTATGCAATTACTCCAGCCCCTCAAAATATTTTTTAGAGACTTAAGAGATAGTATAAGGGTTAAGACACTTGCCCTGCAATTCACCAACCATCTTTTGAAACCCTAGAAATATATGTCTTTCCCTGAACGTTACCAAGGTTTACTCCTGAGCAAAAAGTCAGAAATGAAATTCTCAATACCACTCGGCATGACCCCAAAGCAAAATAATTTTTAAAAAATTTTTTTATTAGTGAAACACCATGAGGTACAGTTATGGACTTACAAATTTTTGTGCTTGTGTTTCAGTTATACAATGATCAAGTACCCATCCCTCCACCAGTGCCCATCCTCCACCACCACGGGTCCCAGCATCCCTCCCACCCCCCATCCCCCCACATTCCACCCTGCCTCTGTGGCAGGGCATTCCCTTTTGTTCTCTCTCTCTCCTTCAAAACAAATATTTTAACCTGTTATGCATACAATAAAAATAATAACAGAAAATTTAAATTATTTATTTATTTTACTTCTAAGGATATTCCACAAGTGAAATTTGTTCTAAAAAATTAATAGTTACAAAATTGATTTTCATTTCATACACTATCTCTTTAGGATCAAAGCCTAATTTATTTTGAGTTTCTTTTGTAAATGTGTCTTAAAATCTTTACAAGTGATACTGAGTACTTGTGTTGAATAAAACACATATCTAGAAGAATAGCACTTTCCTCTGAAATGGAATACTAATTTTATAAAATAAAAAATCATGAGTATATGCTTAAGAAGTAATAAAATAATGCTTTCTGCCATTTATTTCAACATGTCTCAGCTGTGAATTTGTGGGGCATGTATAGCTGTCTTCCAAAATTACCGATCATGTCAAAGTATGTAAATAAAACCTTTTAATATTCTTTTAAAAATCACTTTTGAGTTCCAGAAGAAATATGAAAGTTACTTCAGTATTTTGACAATTTACTTTGCTGTTACCACTTGTCTACAGTTAGTTTATACTTAGTATGGTAATGTCAGGTTGGATATCAGAAATGGATGTATTTTCTTTATGAGAAATTGTTCTGTGAAAATATCCAACTCTGTATTTTCAGCTTTCAACAAAAGTAACTGGAGAGAAAAAGAAAAAAATTATAAAATTCTTAGCATCAAACAAAGTTATGTATGTTTCTAAAAATAAAATGGGCTGGAGCAATAGCACAGCAGGTAGGGCGTTTGCCTTGCAAGCAGCTAACCCAGGTTCGATTCCCAGCATCCCCTGGTCCCCTGAGAACTGTCAGGGATAATTCCTGAGTACAGAGCCAGGAGTAACCCCTGTGCATTGCCAGGTGTGACCCATAAAGCCAAAAAAAAATTAGTCCAAGAACACCTAAGTTTTGGACTATTAATGAGGATCTAGTTCCTTGTCAGATCTGATGGTAAGAATTTGTTGGGTATTATGGAGGGGCACCTGGAATTTCTCAATAACTATGTCTTATATCCAGTTATACCTTTCCATGAAGTAACACAAAAATTGGAAACTTTCCTAGACAATAACAGTACCTGCATTTTCCACCAAATCAGAATGTTTTATCCTTCTGGTAAAAAGCACAATTGATACTGACCTTGCTCTGAAAACAAAACACTCTACTATTAAATTATATAGCTATCTTGCGTATGCAAAACAGAATTCTATCTCCTTTCCTAAAAATATAGGGGTAGCTATTTGAAGAAGATGACTAAAGGAGATTTGGACTCTGTGAAGACTAGGGTCATAATTACCCAACTGGCATAAATACTAAACAGAGATATCTCTAACTTTTATAAAATAGTATTCAGTGAAGAAAACCATTAATAAATATTTTCTCAGTGTACAATGATACTATGTAAGCATGGCAGTATACTTTAAGTGTTTGAGATCTTACATTGTTAACCATCCCCCTTCTTCATATCACAATCAGCAATATATCATAGATAACCCTTGAATCAAGCAATTTCTCACTGTGTCAACCTCAAGCAACTCCTTCTAAGCTACTGTCATGTCTTGCCTATTATAGTATAATCCCTCTTGACCTTCCTTTTCTCTTTGATCTTAGAATGCGTATCTATATGCTCTAATGGGAGCCAGCACACTGAGCATCTGTGTGGTACAGAAATGTGGCATATTTTTCATGCTGTTTCTCCTAAAAATGTGCTCATTCCAGCACATTTGTACTATGAGAGAGAGTGAGAGAGAGAGGAAAAGAGAGTAAGAAACACACACACATACACACAGAGATGGACAGAGAGAAAGTCAGAGAGACAGGTGGGGGGGAGAGAGAGAGAGGGAGAGAGAGACAGACAGAGAGACAGAGAGTCAGAGAGAATGACAAAGATGGGGAGAAAGATAAAGAGAGAGAGACAGAGATACAGAAAGAGAGAGGATATAAATGTTAAGGAACTTTTCTTATATACAGGTGTGGCTGTAAAAATGGTTAAAATGTGAGTACAGCCAGTTGAGGCCCCTGATCACCAACAAATGTCTCCCCACTGCAACAAGGAATAAACAAAAAAAAGTTTTTAAATGATGTGTTCTTTCCTCTGTTTTCCCTAGGAAAGTTCTGCTCATTACCATATCAGGTGGTTATAAATTTTCTTCGGCAGACCTTTCCTGACCCCTGAGTTATGTACTTTGCTATTGGTTTTTATATTACCACATTTCTCTCCATCAAAGCACTTAACTCAATTGAAATAATGAATTCATTAGTGTGATTATTTGATTAATGTCTGTTTTCCTCTTAGAGTATAATTTTCTTGATGGAAGAGTGTATTTCATTTTGCTTACAACTAAGTACCTGGGACATACAGGGAAGTCTTGTACAAAATACTAACTCCTAAAAATACTTTTTGGTGACAAAATAAATTAATGATACTTAGGTGCTGGCCCTTTTTCATAAGTAAGAATGAGCAATGAGTTGAGTATGAACAGCTTCTTGCCTAACTCTGTGACTGGTATGACATTTTCAAGAAATATTTTTGAAGATGGCTATATTTAAGATACACTTATTTTGTAAAATAAATTTAAAACATAGCTTTTTTTTATATTTGTGGGTGGGGGTTGGGGGGAACTGAAGCCATGCCTGGCAGTGGTCAAGGCTTACTCCTGGCTCTCCACTCCTAAAAATGTTCTGGGACCATATGTGGTGCCAATGATGAAACACAGATTTGACCATGTGTAAGGCCACATGCCTTATCTGCTGTACTCTCTCTGACCCAATAACAGTTTTCTTTTTTGTATATATTTATTTTTAAGTATTGATGATTAAAGTGTTTGACATATTTTTATAACAATTGTCTGCATTTTTGATAACAATAAAATTAGACAAAATCACTTTGTTTTATTTTTGAAATTTTTTATTAGTGAAACACCATGAGGTACAGTTGTAGACTTACAGATTTTTGTGCTTGGGCTTTAGTTATACAATAGTCGGGTACCCATCCCTTCACCAGTACCCATTCTTCACCACCAATGATCCCAGAATCCCTCCCACCACCACCCCCCATCACCCTGCCTCTGTGGCAGGGCATTCCCTTTTGTTCTCTCTTTCCTTTTGGGCGCTGTGGTTTGCAAAAGAGGTACTGAGTGGCAAACATGTTCGGTCTATAGTCTACTTTTGGCATGCATCTCCCATCATGGGAGGATCCTCCCAACACCCTTTACTTGGTGCTCCTTTCTCTATCTGAGCTGCCTTTTCCCCTAGCATGTGCAGTTGGCCTCCAAACCATGGAGTGAACCTCCTGGTACCTTGACTATTCTTGGATGTTAGTCTCCTATTTTGTTACTTTATATTCCCCAGATGAATACAATCTTTCTGTCTATCCCTCTCTTTCTGACTCATTTCACTTAAAGTGATACTTTCCATGTAGTACCAGTTGTATGTAAATTTCATGACTTCATCTTTTCTAACAGCTGCATTGTATTCCTTTGTGTATATATACCAAAGTTTCTTTAACCAGTCATCTGTTCTCTGTTTTTTTTTCCAGATTTTGGCTATTGTGAACAGTACAGCAATGAACATACAAGTGCAGATGTCATTTCAACTGAACTTTTTTTGCCTCTCCGGGATATATTCCCAGGAGTGGTATTGCTCGATCAAATGGGAGCTCAATTTCTAATTTTTTGAGAATTGCCCATACTGTTTTCCAAAAGGGCTGAACCAGTCAGCATTCCCACCAGCAGTGAAGGAGAGTCCCTTTCTCTCTGGTTGTTTTTGTTCTTTGGATGTGGGACAGTCTCTGTGGTGTGAGACAATATCTCATTGTTGTTTTGATCTGCATCTCCCTGATGATTAGTGATGTAGAGCATTTTCTCATGTGCCTTTTAGCCATTCAGATTTCTTCTTTCAGAAAATTCCTGTTCATTTCCTCACCCTATTTTTTGATGGCGTTGGATGTTTTCTTCTTGTGGAGTTCAATCAGTGCTTTATATATCCTTGATACCCCTTATTGGATGGGTATTGAGTGACTATCCTTTCCCATTTTGTAGATTGTCTTTGTATTCTAGTAACAATAACAGTTTTCTTAATTTAAACTTACTATGCTGATTTTTAAAACTTTTACTAGTACGTTTCCATTATCAGTTTAGATAAATTTATATACTGCTAGTAGCTCTTGTCTGCGGAAGATATTGCTGTTTCTAAAGAAGTTTGAACCACTTTCTGATTCTTGGAATCACATAATATGTCTAATTTCAAAAGTCCCTTTATATTGTTTAGCAATTATTTCTAAAAGTAATGGACACTATTTTTTTTATCTTCATTCCATTTTTACTGCTGGCAGAAGGATAAAATATATTCTGGATGAAAGATTATTGTATAAGTTGTGTGTGTGTGAGTGTGTGTATTTTCCTCTAAACTAGTGTAATCTAATCATATGATCAACTCTCAAAGGTGGTTAGACAACTAACTGTTGTTCTGTTGTACAATCACCTTCAGTTTTATAGATTTTTTAAAAACCCAAATAATTAATCTATAGGAAGAATGAATATATCGCTTTTCCAGAAGATTAGGAAAACCATCAAGGAGCTGACTTAATGTTAAATTAAATAAAAACAAACTCCAGAGCAGCAAAGTTCTGAGCAGTAGTTCAAGGAAATTGGGGTTTACAAAGAACTAACATAATGAGGGGATAGAATTTTTTGTATTTAAGTATTAAAGACCCACGTTCATTTACTTTATATAATACATAACTTTAATAGGCAGATATACCTCTGTCTTTCTCTATATGGAAAGGTCACACCAAACAGTGTTCAGGACTTAATACTCCTGGTTCTGCACTCAGTGATCAATCCTGCTGAGCCTGGGACTCAGGGGACCATATGCAGTGCTGAAACTTGAACCCCAGTCAGTCACCTGTGCACAATACAAGCACTCAATCCACTGTACTATCTCTTCAGACTATCACTGTCACTATCACTGTCCTCCCGTTGTTCATCGATTTGCTCGAGCAGGCCCAGTAATGTCTCCATTGTGACACTTGTTACTGAGTTTGGCATATCAAGTATGTCACGGGTAGCCTGCCAGGCTTTGCCGTGCAGGTGAGATACTCTCCATAGCTTGCCAGGCTCGAGGAATTGGACCTAGGTTGGCCAAGTCGGCTGCAATCAAGGCAAAAGCCTTACCCGCTATGCTATCTCTCCAACCCTCTTCAGTCACTCATATTTATTTTTTATAAGAGAAGAATCTTATCAGTAGAAATGTGAGTGCTATTTTCAGATTTTTCTTACTAATTGTATGCTTATTCCCTGATTTGTGTATTGCTGAGGTTACTAACAAAAGGTGTGGAGTTACAAGGTCAGGCTTCAGAAACTCCCTCTGTTTCTAGTTTTTTGTTTTGTTTGTTTTCGCTCCTTTGAACAAACCCAGTGTTCTGTTCTTCGGAATACGTCCTGAGTCTCTTCTTAAAAATCACTCCTAGGGGGATTCAGGTGACCAAAAAAGAGTTCTGACTTAAAACCACGTGCTAAGCAGGGTCCAAACCTACTGTACTCTCTGGCTCTCAGACTCTGTTTCCAGTTATTTAATTTTATTTGTGTTTCCTATTTTATAGCAAAATAGGTTCTTCTAAATGTCTTTCTAGGTCCCTGGGCTCTGATGGTTATTTACTCATTGTTAATTTTTGGCCATGCCCAGCGGTACTCCTGGCTTAATCCTGGCTCTATGCTCAGGGACTTCTGGTGTTCTCAAGGGAGCACGTGGGTTTCTGGGAACTAAACCCAGGTGAGCTGCATGAAGGTTATCACCTACCTGTTAGACTATTGCTCCCACCTCTATCTGAGGCTTATTCAATTGTTCAAAAAATCTCTTTATGAAAACAAACCAAATGAAACAAACCAAAAAGCCCATGTAAAAAGATCTAGGTAAGTATCTCAGTTTCTCCACAGTCCTTGCAACAAAATAGTCAAGAGTAACATGTTTTCATCATTACCTATAGTAAGAAGGCCAAAGTCTTCCTGGAAACTTTGTACGTAGCATGCTTAGTGGAATTTCATAGTCTGATTTGGGAAAGGATATTTGAGTATCTCAATGAAAAGGACTGGACTTTTATATAAAGTTCACTGTTTTGCTATGTAGAAAATCCCCTCCTACAATTAGATGATTCAAAGCACTACTTTGCTTTCTCACTCTAAAGACTGTAATCGATGCTTTCTCAGAATATTTTTTTACATATATACCTTAGGTGCTCAACATATGTTGATTTAAATGGGGTTCCTATTTATCATTATTACAGCAGTGAGATTATCAGTGGTGTGAACTCTCATATTCCTACATGAGCTGTTTTGACCATGAAAACATGGATACCTACACATACCATTTGGTTCTCAATGAGCCATAACATCTGTGCTGGGTAAATAAATACAAAGATGATGCATTGGAAAGAAGCATCTCAAGCAGTTGTATTTGAATTGCCTAAAAGCCCCACGGGCCCTGAATAGTTCCTTATGAACATGTAGTCTGCCATATATCAATGTAAGTCTTAGATATTTTTAGGGGTGTAGTACCAGTTTGGGACCACAAATTGCATCCTCATGAGTTATGGCAACTTTTGTTCATCTGTGAGATCCTTACATATTCACATATGTTGTCATGGTCTCTCTCGGCACTATTTTATGCTAAATACATGATTTTTATTTCATTACATATTTAATATTCTCATCTAGAAAATTTTAAATTCAGAAACGTTACTCTTTTTTTTTTTGCTTATTGTGTCACACTCGTCGATGTATAGGGGTTACTACTGGCTTGTGCACTCAGAAATAATTCCTGAAAGTGCTCGGGGGACCATATGGGATGCTGGGAATCAAACCCGGGTGGGCTACATGCAAGGCAAAGGCTCTACCCGCTGTGCTATCGCTCCAGCTCTGAAACATTACTTTCAAGACAAATGTTTTTCCTGTGTTTCTTCCCTGTGATCATTACCTCCCATTTATCTGATTATGCCTCAAAAGCAATCACAAATGTGTTTTGATTTAAACTGCTTAAAAATTCCAATTTCAATCTGAATACATCTATCTTACCAAATGGAGTGTTATGAAGACCTCTTTTCCTCCTGTTTGTTGTAGCAGGGATACATACTGTAATCTCCTAGTGCATTTGAATTAGTGATGTGAGTTTTGAAGACAAGTGTGTGGGTTGGAATTATAAAGATAAAAATATTCCAGCAAATCCCCTCCTCATTTGAGGATTCACTTCCCATAGTGCCAGAATAATTTTTATAATATTTTAGTTATTTTTTCCATTTTGTTTATGTAAAGTAATATTTTTAGCAAATTCTTTGACATTTTCTTCAGTTGTTCAGTAAAACTTCTCAATAAGTAGAGGATAATGAGTGATCCCTAATGTATAAGAAATTTTATAATTTAGTCTTTAGTTGTCTAATATCTCCCTCTCACACACACGCACACATGCATACTTATACACATACAGGAGTCTATTTAAGTCTATTCAATAGTTATTCCTCAAAGTTTACAACACCTTTTGCTGCATATCACTCATAATTACTTGATTCATCCAGCTAAAATCAATATGTATGTATTTTAGTGTACAGTTATATATGCAAAAGTTTATATTTCTTCACAAGATTAATAAATATACTTGGATAGTTGTTACTGTGTAACAACTACACAGCGGGTAGGGCGTTTGCCTTGCACGCAGCCAACATGGCCGACCCGAGTTCGATTCCTCTGCCCCTCTCGGAGAGCCCGGCAAGCTACCGAGAGTATTGGATATGCCAGACACAGTAACAACAAAGTCTCCAATGGAGACGTTACTGGGCCCGCTCGAGCAAATCGATGATCAATGGGAGGGCCTTTACTTTACTTTTACTTTACTTGGATAGTTATCTCTAACTATTTATAAGACTAAGGTTAGTGAGACCAGTTGTAGTTACTGGTTTTGGCATATCGAATACACAGCGGATAGCTTGCCAGGCTCTTCCATGCGGGCTACACTAGCACGCGACAGGGACAAATGGAGACGTTACTGGCGCCCACTCGAGCAAATCGACGACTAACGGGAAGTTAAGTGATTAAGTGATTAAGTGATTAAGGTTAGTGAATATCATAAATATAAGTCAGCTTTAAAAACCCTTCAGCACAGGTCAGTATACAAACATTGTCTTTTTCAAAAAGAACATGCCTTTAATGGAGAGTGAAGTAAAGAGTTTTCCAGTTTGGAGAATTTTGTTGTTGTTGTTCAGAATTAGAATCTTAAAATTTGTTTATCAAATATATGCCTACAGAGGAAATGGAAACAGACCTTGGAAGTTACATATTTTATATCATGTCAATACCCTACAATATTTATGAGCAAAATGATTCTTGAAAACCTAAAACATTATTGAAGAAATATCTCACTGTAGCAGATCAAGACCTGTCGTGAATGTTGTCTATAAATCTCTACGCGTGTGCCTGCATGAATGCATAGTTGAGAATGGAATTTATGTTTTAACATACAGCGCCAGTCTATGAGTTGGTGTGCAGTTGTTGTATACGGAAAACATATCTGGGGAGACTATCTTAAGTGGAGAGTACTAAAAAAAATCTAGAAGTCTGCCATGGGGTCTGGACATTGCAATTTAAGTCTATACGCCAAGAAATTATTTTAACTGTAGTTTACCTTTTCTTCTTTCATAGATGATTAAGAACCTGAAGTTGAGGGAAACAGTTTGGGAAAGGAAGACAAAACTCTAATCCATCAACTGAGGCTGTTAAAAGTTTGGACAGATGAATGTTCAACAACCAGTCTATCTGGTATATGTCAACCCTAATTTAAGAGGTTTCTAAACCTTTGAAAGGTCAATGTACACACTGCAATATATCATGGGAGGATACCATCTATCATGTTCTGTCAGTGACTCCCCATTGCCTGTCCCTTCAAGGTTAAGCAGAGTAGTCGAGAGGCATGTTTTCATGAGGGCGTTGCTCCCCTTCCAAATATATATCTTTAGTTGCTACTCCCTGCCAGTGCCCACCTCTTTTCTACTTCTTTTGCTCCTCTGTTCTTCTTAGTACAGGAGCTTTTAATCCCCCTATCAATCATACGCATGCTTAAGTAATCAGACTAATCCCATGTTCTATTTTCATATGTCTCAAGCTATTCATAAATCTTCCATTTCCATTCAATATTCTCACATGGACTGATATTATTATTGTTAATTGTATTTTGTTTCATTTTTCTTCATTTCTTATCAAATATATTCATTCATATTTTACTTATGCCATACATTTCAATAAAAATTGAAATAATGTTGGTTTATTAAAAAGCAGGATATGATCCAATCACAATTAATTTCTGATGAGCGGTGATGTGACCAAATCTGATATTTGGACCAGAAAAGTTTCAAAATTTTAAATTTTAAGCTATCGGATAGCTTAAAATTCAAATTTATATATATTTATTTATAAAGTTATATATGTTTATGTTGTATATATTATATATAATGTCATTTATATATGCATATGTATATATGCAATTTATGCACACACATTATATATGTATTTGAAGCCCATACCTGAGCGCCCAGCAAGCTACCGAGAGTATTCGATATGCCAGAAATAAAATAATCAGCCTAAAGACATATTTTTCCTAAGGTGGGTACTGGTTATGCTGTTACACAGTCTGAAGATTACCCAAAACAGTGGACTAAGAACCTTCTTTTATAATAATCACTTAAAATGTCCAATACTGACTATGGTTTTCATGGACTGGTGGGCATGGGAAATGTGCAACTTTCCTCTTTAAAAAGGGGGTATTGAGGTTGGAACGATAGTACAGTGGGTAAGGCCTTCTATACAGTTGACCTGGTTTTGATTCCTGGCATCCCATATGGTTCCCTGGGAACCACCAGGAGAGATTCCTGAATGCAGAGATAGGACTAACATCTGTGCATTGCTGAGTATGGCCCCCAAACAAACAAACAAAAACCAATACAAACAAAAAAGGGGATTAGGATATCTAACTTGATTATTTCATACACATATATGTGTACACACACATACACATATTCCAGAGTGCAGTGTGAACAAGTTGGTATTATTTATCCATAATCATAAAATTTCAGGAACATGAGCAAAGTGTAAACAGTGCATGAAAGCTTGTTTTGATCACCATTCTGCAATAACGGAAGCGAACAGCCACTTCCTTAGGAGGCAACTTCATGGTTTCTGTGGAACATTGATGGAGGGAAGTTTACGCTGATGGTGAAATTTGTGCTGCAGTATTGTAATGTCTAAAACTCAACTCTGACTAACTTGTAGATCATGTTGCTTTAATTAAAAAATAAGTTCAAAGAGAAAAATTTTTTGTATCTTTTAAATATTGCTTTCATTTTATATAGTGCGATCACCTAGCATAGCATGTATATTTGGATGTTTATTAAAATGTCTAATGAAAAAAATGATGGTTATCAACAGCCCATTGTTTCCTAATATAAGTTATATTATCTGTTTAAATATTCGTCTACTGTTAAACATCTAGTTTCCATTTGTTATTTGCTATGGGAAGTTTTTTTTTAAACAAACAGATTTTATTTGGAGGATTTTTAGGTGCGGAGGGGGGGAGAGAGAGCGAGAGAGAGAGAGAGAGAGAGAGAGAAATGCACTCAAGAGAGAACCCGGGCTTCTCCAAGGGCGGAGAGAGAGCCCCTACACACATCCTAGCATTAGACATGAAAGCAGGAAAGTACACATCTCAAGAGGGGAGATGCGGGCGACACATGGGTTCGGGCACCACATGTGCTCAGCCACATGGGCATAAGCACACATGGACTCAGGCAGCATATGTGCCTATAGGACGTTTTAATGTGTGTATTCTTGTATACAGATATGGCTTACATGTTAATGTTCTAACATCTTTTATTAAAAACCATTTATAAAAATGGAATTACTGGGTTAGAGTCTTTTAAATTTCATGCTACATATGTATTGTGTCCCCCAAATTTTACAAATCAAACTTTTTACTTTGTCTCCAAAACATTAAGGGATACATTATTATGCAACACCAGGTCTTAATATTTCTCGTTTAAAATGTTTGCCTAGCGAAGAAACTCTCAAAATTTGTGCACTTTTGATTGTGAATTTTTAAATTCCAATCCCATTTAAGTTTTCTGCATTTTTGACTTGACTTTGCTTTTTTGTGAAACATTAGTAAGTTTTCAGTGATTTTTTTTTCTTGTTGTTTTTGGGGGGCATGTCCTGCAGCATTCCAGAGTACTACTGGCTCTGTCCTTGGGATCAATTTGGTCAGTTTCTGGGGGAACCACATGCAATTTTTAATATTTAACTATTTAACCAGGACCAGAAATATGCAAATCAGTATGCCCTCTCAGTAAATTTTAAATCATTTTGTATATGTTTGACACAATTCTTAATGAAACTTTCATTAATTTTTGTTTATAGATTAGTATTTATTTTAGTAAATATATTTGTATTTCCCTGATTTTTTATATTCTAATATTAAATTATGGAAATGGAAGAACTGAAAAAAGTGTTGTAGGTATCAAGCATTATGCTTGTTTAATAAATAATACCTATAAATAACTACATCATACATTTTTAAAATTTTATTCACATTATCATTTTGATTTCAACATACAGTTGATTATCTTCATGTAGTTAACTTTTGTAATACATAGAACTAATCTGTGATAAAAAGCAAATAGACTTCCTATCTTATTATTTAACATTTAACATTCCTTTAGCATTTCTGCAGAGCTCAACATTGCAGGCCTCACCAAGAATTCGACAGCATGACTTGAGGTTTTCCAATGGAAAAGAGGATTTGGGAGTAGAATATTGCCTGTTGTAAAATTAAAAGAACTTTTAGTATATTTAGGCTCCAAGACCTTTTAGCACATAGAAGCATAATAATTCTGACAGTCAGATAGACTGAACTATTTATTTGGTGTGTTAACTTGCTAGAAAAAAAAGTTCAAAGCATTAGAAATATCAAACCCCTTTTATGTACAAATCACAAATCACAAATCATGACCATCCTGTTATTCGTCGATTGCCTCGAGCAGGCCCCAGTAACGTCTCCTTCATCCTAGCCCTGAGATTATATTCAAGGCTCTTTAGGAGAATGAGACCCATCATTGTTACTGGTATTTGGCATATTGGGTATGCCACGGGAGTTTGCCAGACTCTGCCGTGTTATGCACAAATAAGCAAAAAAAAAAAAAAACTATGGAAAATTATCCTAACTTCTAGAAAATTGTTTGCATCATTTAATGACAGTATCTCATATCTGGGTAGGAGTTAGAATTCAAAACATTTTCGCTTCTTTCTAGAAGATGATGGGCAAATGCTGAAATGCCTATGAAGACAGAACAAAAGAAAATGCTTCAGGCCTGCATAGCTGACAAGAATGAGGCAAAGTATGTCATGGATTGTAGAATTTATCTCATAGATAAAGGAATAGAAAAATGATGCATGATACTTCAAAGGATAAAAAAAAGTCTGTCATGAATTTTATGAGTAGATCGGCTGGGTAAGAAGAAATGTAGAAACAAGCTAATTACTGTCTATCTTTTATTCTCCTACTTAGAAACAAAAGGAGTAGAAGTCAGGTAGTACTTTTAACTTTGATGAATGGAAAGTGTGCTTTATTGTCCTTTTTCTAAGGACAAAGAAAGCCTTGACATTTGGTTGCAATCACAGTTTCTTAAGAAGTTTTAAAAAATATAATGCTCAGAGTCCATCCAAACCAGTGAAGCCAGTCTATTCAAGCTGACGGAAGGGTCATTTATATTTTTTAAAAATGCCCTCAACCATCCTGATGAACTTCTAGGAATGCAAATTGTTGATATAAGACTACATCAAAGAAAATACAGAAGAACTGATTATTCTTGCAGAATTTGCTTTCCCATAACTATGGCTAAGAGGGACGAAGATGAGAAAATACTTCCCAACAATTTCAGACTTCAGCTATCTCCCATTCAAGTATCATTGCATGTGTTTATTTCTCTGAGAATTCCCAGGAGAGTTTCACTGAAGTAATGTTACCCATGTGTATTAGGGTGATGCTTAGGTTATACTAACACAAAATTAAGAAATGCCCCATCACCTAAAACAAAATAAACCCAAACCAGCCTGATAGCAACTAGTCCTTTTTATGTCATGAGTCTCTAGTTGAATGCTGGTTCTTAAATAGTCTGCTTTAGACATCCTAAGGTAAATGTAAATCAATTCTTTTATGCTAGCCCTAAAAATTATGTTTTAATTAAGGGCTGATTGTGGGGAGAGAATATTTTATCTATGAACCGACTTTCTAAATATATCCCTTTTTACCTATAGCCCATTTGATCTATTGAGATACATTATATATACTTAGTATACCAGGAAACTTTTATAAAGTAGAACTTAAATTTGAATTAGTCCAGCTTTTATCTCTTCCCTCATGCTCTTATAATTGCTTTCCATATTTAGTCAAACTCTTATTCATTTTTCCAGAGTATTTCAAACTTCCAGCCATCACAAAATTGATGAACGATTTCATGTGCATTTTTCTGCCACATTTAGACTCACTGCTTTGGTACACAATCTGGGACAGAGATTTATCAGAAACCATGGATATTTTTTATATTATTTTAAAATATTTTTTTTTCTTTACAAAGGGCTCATATAAATTGGTGAAACCTCCAGAAATGCATGGTGGGCAAAACTAATGAGAGTTTACTTATTTTGTATAGAATAGATGAAAATAATAGCTATCTTATTGTTTAATTTTCACGTAACCTAAGGTGGCTCATGACATTTTCAGAGTATGTTTACTTGCCTTGTCCATTTTCATCTACTGGATTCTTCTTATGTACATCTTGAGATAATTATAATAAATATTTTGGTGCTATTGAATTTAACATTAGATATTATTTAACATTTTTGGAGGGAATTATGTATTTCTTGTATATTTTAAGCATGTTTAATGATTTTTCAGAACTGGTCTGCAGGTGTAAAAGTTTTGCATCCTACTGGCTTAGAGTGCTACCAAGTCTAAACAGTAACCATCACAAATCAAATTCAAAATAGGATTACCACTAAAGAGTCAGAGAATTTAAAGAGACAATTGAAATGGAATCAGAATAATCTAGGCAAACTTCCTGGAAGAACTTTTCATCCAGGCTTTCAGGAGCAGAAAAACTCCCAGGTTCTTCTTTAAGATCCAAACCATTTTCATAAAATAAAATTTAAAAAATAAATAAATAAATAAATAAATAAAAGCATTCTAGGGTGCCTTTTCTATTGGGAGTTCTGCAGATCACCTTTTTATAAGAGGTAATGGACCCAAATGAAACCACCTGTACTCTTTGAGCTATAATGGACTTCTAATTAGCCCAATTAACGTGATGGCTTTAATTTGTAAGACAGTTAATGCTTTAGGATCTTATTTATTAGAAATCACTTCTCTCTCCGATGTAAAACAACAGTGAAGAGCAGCTAAAATACTCCCCGAGTGACTAAACACTGTGTTTACTCATTGTATTCTCCACCCCTTTCCTCCCTACAATTTTAAAGCGAAAATAAAAGGTATTTTTCCTTCAAAGAGCTCTTCCTCGCATGCCATCTTTGTTAGGACAGCAGCCAAGAGCAGATCACAAGTGACTATTAGGTGTCCTTAACACCAGTTTATGGGAGAATCCCCAGCTGGTAGCCATGTGCATCCAGGTCAATGTTCCAAAATATTTGAGTTTGTACTTTCCCATGGGGGGTGGAAAAAAATCATCACCATCATCATCATCATCGTCATCATCATCGTCATCATCACTATGATGCATATGTGTGAGGCAAACCATTCTTGTCACACCCTGCTGTTTCCATGAATTGAGAAGCATCCCAATAAATTGCCTGTTGTCACTGTGGAAAGTCTGATTAGCTCTCTAGCAATCTGAACTATAGAAATAACTCTTCCTCACTATCTCAGCTCCCTCTCTTCAAAACAGCATGCTGACTGCTCAGTGCAGACTTCATTGCGATTTTTTTCAACCATTTCCCATCAGATTCTGGTGGGTTTGACTAGTAAAGGGACCAGAGATTTTTAAAAATAACTACTGTGCCTGATAGGAATCTTTTGTTTTGTGTACCTTTCACCTACAATAAAACGTTCCCTTTGATATCTGAAAAAATATAAATTACTGGACTCCCTTCTTTTCTTTCCTCTCATCTTGCATTCACCTGTTAATACATATGTAAACAAGATTATGTAGATAAAATATACAAAGATTTTAAATTACCAAAAATTTTAGTGATTTGTTAAGTATCATATTTATTATTAACGATTAGTGGCCAAAATTTACATTTCTAATCAAACTAGTATGCACCCAGTGCTACCAAAATAATTAAGAACAAATTTTAGTATTTTTGAAATTTACTGTCCAGTATGGGCTGAGCGATAGCACAGCGGTAGGGCGTTTGCCTTGCAAGTGGCCAACATGGCCGACCCGAATTCGATTCCTCCGCCCCTCTCGGAGAGCCCAGCAAGCTACCGAGAGTATTCGATATGCCAGACACAGTAACAACAAAGTCTCCAATGGAGACGTTACTGGGCCCGCTCGAGCAAATCGATGATCAACGGGAGGGCCTTTACTTTTACTTTTACTATGGGCTGGATCAATAGCACGGTGCGTAGGATGTTTGCCTTGCGCACAGCCAACCTGGGTTTGATTCCTCCATCCCTCTTGGAGAACCCAGCAAGCTACCAAGAGTATCCCGCCCACACGGCAAATCCTGGCAAGCTACCCGTGACATATTCAATATGCAAAAAAAACCCAGTAACAACAAGTCTCACAATGGAGACATTACTGGAGCCCGCTCGAGCAAATCAATGAACAACAGGAGGACAGTGCTACAGTGCAGTGCTACTGTCCAGTATAATAAATACTGGACACGGGGTTATTTCACACTTGAAAGGTAATTTGTACCTTCAATATATGATGCACACTTGACTTTGATGCTTTGTTATGAAAATGTATGTGAAAAGTGTCATGTGCATGTGACATACATAATGTTGAGTGTCATTGCATGTTGAAATGGTATTTACACAAATGGTTAAATATACTCTAACATGAATCATGCTACTTTTCTTTTTTTTTAGAATTGTGACTGCTAGAAAACACTTTAATCGTATTTGGAAATCTTGGCCATTGGGCAAAGTTATCTTTAAATGAGGGTTTATAAGCATAAGACTGATGTGGAGAAACAACGGCCATCGCGGCTGAAAAGCAGAGTGCAGGCCCATAAGCAACGATGATATTTAGTAGTCCTGATTCTGAGGACAAAACATTGAATTTAATTATCTTTATCAGTGTTCTCATCCGTTTCCAACACATATAAAAGAAATACTGGTGACATTAATTATATGCCTCAAATTCATTAATTAAAAGTTTCTAATATTTTATTCAATTTATCTTCCCTGATTATAAATAATAAAATTGCATAATACTACAACAGTCATAAATTATTAATTCTGCAAATATTGGTATCTTTGAAGTCTCAAGAATTAGCTAGATGCTAGAAATACATGCAGCAGGGTCTTCTTAAAATTTCTTCGATTGTCCCATGAAAATTGTCTCCCAGTTTGTCAACCCACAGCTACCCTGATGAGAGGCGTATTTAAAAGGGTCTGTGGTTATTTGGAATTTAAAGTGACAGACTTTCAGACAGCAGCATGTGTTCCTAGTATCTAAGCAAATTAGTGTTAACCTGGATTTACATCACATTACAGCAGGGGAGAGAGAGCACAGAGGTTCAGAAAAACCTGCATTCTGACTATGAGCTGCAAGGAACTATGATATCATGCAATTTGCTGCATCCGGGTTGAAACTGGAAGATGTCATGTTGAGTGAAGTAAGCCAGAAGAAAGACACACCCAGGAAGATCTCATTTATCTGTAGAATCTTGAGTACTGGATGAGAAAATGTATTGTAGCAAAGGGGAGATGCCTGGATTACCTTTGACCCCAGTGTTTAGAGAGGAGAAGAGAAGGAAAGAAATTAAGACAGGAACAAGAGAACAGGAAGTGATGGGTGAACAGGCTTCAGGGCTCCAGTTATACTGGTGGTGTGGGTGAGTGGGGTGGCCATATATCCAAAACACAGATCCATGAAAACATGAAAAGCACGAGATTTAAGCAGCAACCACTGGAACTTTGTAACATGCCCATCAAGTTCACAAGCAGGGGACAGGGTGGTGTTTAGGGGTAGGGAGGGAATATGGAACACTTATGGAAGGAAGTCAACGTCGCTGCTGGAATTGGTGTTGAAATATTATGTGCATAAAAAGCAACTATCAATAGCCTTATAAATCACATTCTTTAAAAATATAAAAATTTCAAATATAAAATTTATAAAAAAAAATACAAAAAAACATTTTAAAAAAATCAAAAGTGATGATCTGAAAAAGGGAAAAGGAAGGGACGAAAACAAAAACCAACTTGGAAACCTACAAAGGGAAGTGAAAAGAAGAAAACATGAAACAAACGCCCATTCTGGTTTGGGTTAGCTGGTGACAATTACATGGACATTTGTTACCTCAACGGAAATTAAGATAGGTGGGCACATCAAGACACCTTTTTAAGTTGTGATGTTCATTCAGCATTTTAAATCTGCATTTTGCAGGACTATCAGCCTGTTAGGATGGTAACATGAGCAGGGATCCCATTTGGTCAAGATTTAGGGCAGCTCAGGAACAAGTTTCTGCGTGTCCCACTCAGAGAATAGCAAAAATTATTGTAGGGCACAAGTATCAGGAGAAGCGTGACGTGCTAGAATGTTTGTGCAGGATAAGGTTGTGGAGCCTGCAGAAAGGAAGGCACCTCGGGTTTTTAACTGAGACTTAGAGCGAAGGAAAGAGGGAACTTCCAAGAAAGAGTGAGGAAAGGTAGAGGAAAGACTCTGAGTTTCCCCACAAAATGTCCTAAGACAGTGTTCTCAGTCTTTCACATCATGAGCACGGCCATCTAACTAGAAAATAGAAAGCAATATTTTGTAAGTGACAGAGCTTTGCATCTTCCTGAGAGCAGCTTTTACAGGTGTTTCCACCCTCCCCCCTAGAGAAGAAACGCTCAGGAAAGCAGGTTCAAATGGCTGCCTTTTGAGGAAACAAAACAAAACAAAACATTTAAAAACAGCCCCCAAGAGTTCAGGGAGCAAGGATGGCCATAAAGAAGGACGAGACAGAGGCTTAGCTTTACTGTCTTCTGACATGAGTTGCACGGAGTTTCTCAAAACTTCCATTATAAATAAATGATATTGTACTAATGTTTTCTTTTCACTTCCTTTTCTATTGACTCACCATGAGACTTCAATCTCACAAATCCTCACGCTGCCACCATGCTGTTTTTCTCCTCTAGCTATCTAGGTTCAGAATAAAAGATTTGGACTTTATGGTAGATCCTGCCAGAAACAAAGGCGCTATGTTAGTGAAATATTTAATAAACTTTGAGCGATTCAGCCAAGTTCCCAAAAGACAAGTTTTATTTTTGAAATTTATCTTTTTTCTTGATTCCAATTATCTTTCTATCTAAAAGGTGAACTCAAGCCCTCATCTAACCATGTTAACATGTACTGGTACACTGTTGGCTTATAATTTAACTACTCTGCATTTTACCTGGATGTTCAACATCAACAACTACATTATTGTAGTAACTGTGATTAACGTATTACTAATTTCATGTGTATTTCATGTGAACTACTCAAAGACATCTCCTGCATATTTAATCATTATTTATTATAATTCTATGAATTAGTTACTAATGCTCCTATTTAACAAATGAGAAATCAGAACACAGTACAGGTAAAGCAACTTATCAGTGACACAGAGTAAGTACGAAAACTAAGAAATTTTAAGCAATGCTGGTCTTCACATAAACATAAAAATTCAGGTGGATGTCGCATAAACTGTTCTTGGCAATGGAGAGAATAGACTTTGAAAATAGAAAGGCTGGTGTTCAAGTAAAAATCGAATTACATATCAGTTGCATGATCCCGAACAAGAATCTCAGTATCTTTGAGCTGAAATCTGTGTTATTTCAAAAGATGAAGCTAATGTTTAAATAGGTAATTATCTGGACCTCACTGATAGTACAGCAGGAAGGACACTCACTTTACATGTGTCTCTCCTGCATTCTATTCCCCAGGACCACATACAGTTTCCCAAGTACTACCAGGAGTGATCTCTAAGCTCATACTCAGGAGTAAGCTCTGAGCACTCCCAGGTGTGGCCTCTATACAACAACTAACAAAAGAAGTCACTGTTACTGTCCTCCCGTTGTTCATCGATTTGCTCGAGTGGGCCCAGTAACGTCTCCATCGTGAGATTCGTTGTTACTGTGTTTGGCATATTGAATACATCATGGGTAGCTTGCCAGGCTTTGCCGTGTGGGCAAGAAACTCTCGGAGGCTTGCTGGGCTCTCCAAGAGGGGCGGAGGAATCGAACTTGGATCGGCCATGTTAGCTGCGTGCAAGGCAAACGCCCTACCTGCTGTGCTATTGCTCCAGCCCAACAAAAGAAGTATCTATCAAAAAAAAAAGGTCTGAGAGAAAACTCTTATTTAGCAGTTACTCAAAGATAGTTGTTGATGTTACTATGAAAATCAGTTAACTATTAAGCATGCCTGGTTGCTAATATTCCCTGCCTTTCTCTGTGAAGAGCCACTTGCCTCATTCAGTAATGTATAGTGAAGCCATACTTTACAGGATTGGATGTAAAGAGGATGAAGAGGCCCCACTAGGCCACAACATATGTCTGAGATCCCCAGGACAAGCTTTGTTCACTCCATGGAAGAATGACTGGTTAAGTTAATCCCAGGGTTGCATTCTCAGTAATGATACATCTCAGGCCATCGATCCATGGCTTTATTTTGAAGCTTATTTAGCAGCAGTTATAAAAAAATTTACACACACACACACACACACACAAACACAGAGCATCAGGAATATGAGATGTGGAATTTAGCTCTCCTTCAACCTCCTCAAACTAGCTGACACCTCTTTATTTGCCCTAAGTTTAGAAAGCAGAATCCAATAAAGAAACCAGTTGGGGGCATATTTTAAGGTTCTATTTTTCACATAATGATACAAAAGATCCTGTGTAGAATGCTATCTTTCTAGCAAGAACAAAGACAGGCTTTCTAGAATACTCTGCCAGAAACAGAAATCAGCCTGTTCTTTGAAGAGACTCTATCTTGTTATGACTGCTGTAAATTTTTTAGAAATTGTAAACTACATCTTTGAAAAGCACAGGCATGGTTTCAGAATGGACAGTAGGATTACATGTTTCAGGGATGTGAGATGTGGGAGGAATTATCAATATGTTATGCCATAAAGAGCAAGAAAACTCAAAACTACTTCAGCCATCAAAGGACACTTTTTTTTTGTTATTCTCCAGAGCTGATATTATAAACAGAACAGGTGATTATGCAGACAGGAAAGTTTGAGGGAAGTAAATACTAAACTGGGTACAGTAAAAAGAATCAGGTTATCTTTTTCTTACATTTGCCTAAGACATTTCAGGGATTTTCATGTAGCTCATTTAAATTGGAAGAGCTCAATTTTCTTCTTCAATGGTGGGCCACATCAATGGGTCACCTGTCAACATTACCTTATGATTAGAAACAAATAATTTCTATAAAAGCACTCTAGTTCATGTAATTTAGGTATATTTTAAGAGAAATTAAATTAAAAATTCAGAGCTTCAACAAAATTATTTTTTAATCTTGCATCGGAAGCATCGGAAGACCAAAATTCTTGGTTTCAAATTTTAAGTCTGATTTCTTAAAGTTAGGGTTATATGTGGCTGGAAAAATGATATCCAGGAACAGTTATTTGCTAATTGTGTTTCTTACAATTTCTGAGACGTTTCAACTATATACATTTTGCAGAATGTACATTTGTAAGAGCTTTTATGAGGCATGAAAACTATCCCTTCATTTGTGCTTTTTGTTTTTTTAAGTTTTGAAACTGGAACTGGTCTCAAAAGTCTCTCTGGGGCACTAATTCCCAATTTCTAAATCTAAATAATCAAACTTATCAGCCAACTCTCAGTTTCTTCTTCAGGCAAGTTTAAAATATCTACATGTATGCTATAGAGGCATTTTTCTCCCTTCTCACTTCATTTCATGAGGCAATATGCTTGTTTCTCAAAGAAAAAAAAAACATGTTTGTTTCCATGATTTTTGGCAGAAACAAATGTTTTCTTTGGGGCTGTTTAGTCAAATGTTTTCAAGTGTTCTTGTTTCTTTCTATTGGGGGGAGCACCCCCTGGTGGAAAACTGTGAAAATGTATGCCACGTGTTTTGACTGTTATTCTCAATAGGCAGATGTGTTTTGAAAATATTATTTTTACACAAAGCACACCCAGAGCTGTTTTTTACAGTCTTAATGTCTTTAAAAATTACTTTACTAATCTTCACCACACTGTTCAGAACATGCTCCCTGTTTTAGAAGCTACCTAGAAGGCTGCCAGATTTGTTGCTACAATACCTGCGGATCAATGTGGAAGATTTTTTGGTATTATGTTTTCGTGTGAAAGTAGGGGTTCTCTTTTCCTGCTCTCAGAACTCTCCCTTCCCTTCCCTTCCCTTCCCTTCCCTTCCCTTCCCTTCCCTTCCCTTCCCTTCCCTTCCCTTCCCTTCCCTTCCCTCCCCTTCCCTCCCCTCCCCTCCCCTCCCCTCCCCTCCCCTCCCCTCCCCTCCCCTCCCCTCCCCTCCCCTCCCCTCCCCTCCACCTCCCCTCTCCCTCCCCTCCGCTCCCCTTCCATTTTATTATCTCCCCTCACCTCCAGTCCCCTGTCCTGTTTTATACCCTCCCTTCCTTCAGGATCTAAGCATGGAACAAAATTCAGTCATGCCAAGGATAGTATAGAAGCAGAGAGAAAGATGGGCACATCTCAGACTAAGTAAATGGTTCATTGGTAATATTTCATGATTTCCTATTTTCATCCCCAAATTTAATGATTCCTGTAAAAATATCAAATTAATGAGAACTTCAACTTGCTGGATTTTCTACTGGTGGGAAATCTCCACTCTAGCAGTAAAGAATATTTTTGCTTATTCTTGTGCTATTGATCGAATTCTGTACTAGGATACTTCAAGAGCTCACATCCTAAACATCAGAGTTTCAGAATGTGAACTCAATTAGTGATTAAAATGTTCCAGATATATCTTTTTGCTTATAGAGAACACCCCACAATGCTTAGCAAACCAGGCACCAGACATGGGGTGTTGCACATGCTTGGCGTATGCCCTTACCACCTGTGTTATCTTCCCAACCCCAGGATATAATAATTATCTAAGATAAGTTAAAGGTTCATTGGGGTGGACTTTTAACTCTAAGGCACAAGTTCTGTTTGTGGCCTTCCACAAAAGAAACTGTTAGATGTAAGTGAACACTATGTGAAAATAAACACTGACATGTCCATTTTGGATTTCTATTTTCCAACATGGTTAATGAATAAATGTCGACACTTTAAGGCAATACATTTTGGGCAACTTTGGTTAATTTCTGCAAAGGAAAAACAATTCCCATAAATCAATTTTGTAAGTAGCATCCTCTTGTCTTTATAGGTTTGTAGATCAGAATGATTCAAGTTCTTCCCATGGTTACCTGGTCACCGCTCTCATCAAAATCACTACAGACAGTCGAGTGAAATGGTTGTGAGTGAAAGACTGGGTGATATGATGAAACTTTCAAGCCTATAGCCTCTCTAACTAATAACATGCCTTAGTCAAAAATAGTTCTATTATCACTGCGTAGAACCAGGATTTGATAGCAAATAAGAGAACAGATTCTTATTTTTTACTCTGTTTCTCTCCCTCTTTCCTCACTCTCATTCTTTCTACCTTCCTCTCCATCTGCCACTATCTTCAATAACCTAGGTGGGCTTATTCTAATTGGCAAAAAAAATTAGGATAATTAAGTCATCATAAGTGCCTGAGCTGTTGTAATTTCCTTGAGCACTTTCTGCTATCTGTCCTCAACAAAGCAGGCCAGGAGAGCTACTTTGTCATCGACTACAAAAGATAATGATATTCCTGCCCAAGGGATTGTCCTCCACATTTTTTCCAAACATGCCAAGTCATTTTCTCTATTTAATTGGCTCCTGTACAAGTCCAGAACTCCAAAGACATTCTCTTTATAGCATCTTTCTAAATTCTTTTTACCTTTCAAAGTTCAGCTTGATCTCTGTCTTTTGAACTAAACCTTCCTCAATCAAACCAATCTACTGGAATCTCTGAATTCCTGTAGGGCTTGTTGAGTCTACTACTACTCTTCAGGTTCACTGGACTTTCATTCTGTACCAAATCTTATTATTTAATGCCTCAACTGCAACTTTTTCAATTTCAAAAGTAGATTTTGCTGCTTATTCTTTGCTTCTGGGCATACAGTGCATGCAATGCAGGCTTAGTTATTGAAATAAAATAAATGATCATTTCCATAGACATCTTTGTCTCAGAATCATATATCATCTTGTGAATAACAGCATTAGAGCCGAACGATATTTTTATCTGTACTATGCCTTGTAATCCTATAGCAACCCAGAAAGATGGTCATTCTTTCAACATCATTGATAGTTTGGGTTTAATTATTAGGTAGTTTATAAAATGTTACAGTGTATTGGAGGTTTATCGTTCACAGGATATAGAATTTTGCAGAAAACTATACTCTGATACTTTCCTTCTTTCAAAGTCCTCCCCTTCTTTTAAAAATTTAAATCCCTGGCTAAAGATACTTCAGCCTCAGCATGATCATTTACAGAACTATGCAGAATTATACTTGCATTTTTCATCACACGCTTTCTCTTAAACCACACTCCAAACGAAAGAAAAATAATTCGATGCCATTTCATTTTTTAAGATGATGAATAAATAACAAGGAGAAAGAACCATCTAACAAAAGTCGAGTTTCCATCCTAACGAAATGCTGAGCTGCTTGCTGCTCTGAGCCAGCTTGATTAAGGTGTCATCCTTCCTCTTCCCTTATATTTATTATTTTTGAAGGATTTCCCCCCTTTAGTGTTTGCGTACCTTTTCCCATTTCCTAAAAGTCATGAATCATAGTTTGATTTACAACAGCTCTCAGGGGAGATAGGCAACTCTAATGAGGGAGCAGGCGGCACATGTAATTAATACCCGCCAGACATGTTACCATATTAGCTGGCTGGGTGAAAGGAAGGTGAAAGCGAGGCACAGACGCAGGGCCATGAAGGGCCATCCACCCACCCACCTAGGGCATCGGCAGTGGTTGGCGGTGCCAAGTGAAGGTGTAGAGGGGCACTGCCCCCTCCCACGGAATGAAGCACAGAAGGGTAGAAGAGAGTGAGGCAGCAGAGTACCCAGAGCTCAGGGAGCAGCACAGGCAAACGCATCAAGGGGGCGGGGGCATAGAGACAAGCATGCTGAGTGGGCTGATGGATCACTCCCATTTAAAACACAAAAATAAGGCAGCTTGCCAGAGCACTTTGGGCCAGTTTCATTAAAACTCTTCATTCATCATACTGAAATGAAGCAGTATTTGTTATTGCAGGGGTGCTGGCTTCCTACCAAAGCCATTGCAGTACTAGGTAGTGACTGAGGGAGGGCAGAGTGGCAGGACACTGAAGCATGGCCGTGGCCAGCATCCACTGACAGGGGACTGTCTTCAGCACCTCACCGTCCAGGGACAGCTGACTGACAAGATTCCCAAACCTGCACAACAATGAAGAAGATAGACCTGTCTCCCACTCTCCAGCCAGCCCCGTGAGGAGAGATGGTTCAGAATGATCGGGATTCTCACAGCTGGCTTCTCACTGGGAATGCTAAGAAGCAGCATTTCTCAGGCAGGGACCCCAGGATATTCCGACGGGTCATGGGTGAAGGTATGTCAATGAGGGCCACAACCTAAGAGTCCCGGACAAACCAGGAAGATGGGTTATTACAGGAAGGAAACAAAGTTAGAATGAGGAACAGGGTTAGGAAAAGTTTTGGGGAAATCTCCTACAGTAGTGGAGCAGTTATATTTCCATCTGTTGCTATAATGTGCTTATAGAGGACCAAGATTTCATAGATATACAAGAAAGCATTTTAACTGCTGTGTGTGAGTGTGTGTGTGTGTGTGTGTGTGTGTGTGTGTGTGTGTGTGCATATTTGTCTACGTTCAGGGATTTCTCTTACTCTCAAGGTGTAAGCTGTAAAATACACCTACAAAGAGAGTTAAGATAATATCAACCAGTCTCTATTTTAGTTATGATCATCTTCTTCTGAACCTCTTTTTGCATTATAATTTTTCAATACTTATACTGGTGTGGGCAGTCAGAATCAGATCCTAGTGTAAAAGGTAGGCACTAATAATCGTATCTGTTGGTACAGATATTTCCATGGATATTACTAAAGAGGGAAAAAAAAACAGTATAACTGCACAGAAAAAAAAAACTGACCATTGTTTCTCATGCATTACTGGCTGTGTTCCTGCCCATGCTATGCCAATCTTTTCTAAATTCAATACACACCCTGAGGTATTTTTGATAGTCAGATTATGAAAGCTTCTGTAGTAGTGTTGTAGGTGCTGGAAAATGAACAAAATCCCCCACAGCTGTGAGGTCACGACCGGCAGTGATGTTGCAAGATGAGGAATGAACTGCATACATCAAAATTGTCTCGGGTCTTTTGATGGATCCTTTGTCTCCTGGTGACGTGGATGCTTAGGCCAAAGCTAACAGGAAACAAGTATTGGATCTTTCAGAGCAGTTCTGCAGAGAGTTACTACTGTAATGGATTGTTCTTCAGGATTAATGTTGGCATTACCACGAAGTCAACTTTTCTGTTTATAATACTGACTGGAAATATGGCATCTGAAATGTGATAGGAACTGCTCTTGAAATTGCATTCTAATTAGATCTTTCAAAGCATCCACCATTGATTTCATTTCCTCGTTCAGCAGCAATCTCTGTGTAGGAAGACTTCAGTACAGAAGCAGTACAGATTCAGTAATCGAGAAGACGCAGTGATGAATATGATAGCAATTGCCTGTTGAAGGCATAGATATGAACTATGTTTACAAATAACAGATTTGAGATTAGTGACATAATGGCATTACAGTTCAAGGCTAGAAGGACACAGTGAAGGAGACTAATAACAATAACAGCATATATTTTCACATATGCCTCTGTCAGTCTTTTTGTTTTCGTAACTATAAATTTGGCCTTAAATACTGAGAGCAGGAAGACTGCGTAG
Source organism: Sorex fumeus (assembly GCF_029834395.1). Classification (NCBI taxonomy): domain Eukaryota; kingdom Metazoa; phylum Chordata; class Mammalia; order Eulipotyphla; family Soricidae; genus Sorex; species Sorex fumeus. The sequence continues at coordinate 5,925,282 of NW_026606322.1, read as the reverse complement.
TACTTTCAATACTAAAATGAAAAAGTAACCTTTGGTGAAATATAATCTCACTTAAGCCCTGCATTAGATTTTTACGCTCTTTTGACCTTTTCAAATGCGGCAATCCAACTGTTTCATAAGACTCAACTAAGCAAGCCACCTTGTCCCCTCCTCAGAACAAAGCTGAACACGAATGGTCAAAGGAAGGTTAGTAAGGAGAAAATTGGACCCAGAGAACCTTGATAATTATTACACTGAACAATTAGCTTATGAAAATATGAGCTGATTATAAGTACAAATTTCTAGTCAACAGAAGGATATATCTATATGCTAAAAATGATAGCATTCAAATGTGTAATTTGATGAGATAGACACATACTAAAAGTTAAAAACAAAGATTATCACTCACTCATCCAGTATCATCTAATTAATTATAAACTCAGTGTAGCCTAGAATAGTTCACTAACAGGAAAACAGTGGCTCCATTGGTTTTTCCTTGCTGCTGCTGCTGCAAAAAAAAATAATGAAATACACACAAAAGTGCAGCATTTCCATGCAAGGTCTTTCTGGCCCAACATCAATCTGTCCACCAAAATATATCTTCTGTCCTGTTATAGGACAGAGCACAACATAATATAACTATAACCTCAATCATTTGTTATTTATTGTGGTTAGAGAGGGTAGAGATAGTGTAAATAAATCTATAGAAAATGCTCAAGACTTACATTAGCTAATGGTTGCAACCCTCTTAGAATTTCCACATTGGACTTTGGAACTGTCAGTTCCCAACATATCTAAACAAATTTAATTAAACAAGGTATATTGCATTTTAAATTAAATAAAATATATTGTAAATGTATAATTTTGTTTTATAAGTAGTGTTCAAAGAAAGAATCAATATTCACTGAAATGGACAAGAATCAAAGTAATAGAAGTAGGAAATAGTTTTAGAGATTTATGCTGTTAGTATACTTCGGATTATCAAATTAGAATTTCTCTTGGAGAAATTTTCTTGCTAACCTCCTAAGAATTATGGGTTGGGGTTGTTATGTGATTAAGTGATGAAGGAAAATTACTATAGCATACATTCAGCCACTGTGATGTGTCATGAGCCAAGGATATATTATCTCCCTGATTTTGTTTTACATTTATTTAGAGGTAGGAATATTAACCCATTAAATTGCAAAGGGGCTAGAGCAATAGCACAGTGGGTACAGCATTTGCCTTGCATGTGGCCAACATGGCTGACCTGAGTTCGATTCCTCCGCCCCTCTCAGAAAGCCTGGCAAGCTACCGAATTAAGAAATGTAACAATTTTTACATCTAGTTTATGATAAAGTTGGAATGAAACTTCAATCTTGCTGACTCCATTATATGTTTTCTCTTAGAGCACATTATTGTAAATATTTTCCTACATTGCAGGAAGCAGGGGTCATTAAAACCCCCTCTATACCACTGAATAACGTAATTTATACAAAAAGAATCTTTAGGTAGCTAGAATTGATATAAACAATCTCTCAGGACAAAAGATTAATATTGAAAACAAGGAGTGATTTCTTATCAATGAAAGCATGGCCAAACTTGTTTGAAAATCAAGAAAATTTGTAAGAAACTTGTAAGAAAATCCTCATTAACACAAAAGTCAACTTAAAGTGGATCAAAGAGCTTGAGATCCAACCAGAAACTATAAAGTATATTGAGGAAAATGTAGTCAAAACATGTCAAGATTTGGACCTTAGTGGTGCCTGAAATGATCTGATACCACTGACAAAGGCAGCAAAATAAATAATAAACAAATTCATTTGAACCAGAAATTCTACTTTTGGGCATCTATTCCCATGACATAAAAACACTCTCTCAAAAGGACATATGCACAGGGACACATAATGCATAGAGAGTTCTTTGTTGTCTTTATTTCAACATAGTTTATTATTGAGTTGGTAGAATTAAAGCTCAACAAGTAACAATGCAATGAAAATATAGGGTTGAAGGAAGACAGGAGAAGAGCAGGGGGTTTTGTGTAGGAAAAAAAAGAAAATAGAACAAAAGAACCCATTTAACATGGTATATTGGAAAGGATGTGTATGTGAATACTTCTTAAAAGAGATGGTTCACTAATTTTTTCATATCATATCATAGTATTTGAAAGAGTTTATTTTTCATCCACCCATGCCATTATGATTCTCCCTATTTATTGCTCTGACTGATCATATCTTTTATGGATGCAAACAGACACATATAGCTTTCTATCCTCAGGAGTTTCAAGTATTTCAAATTTGATTTTATGCTTGAAAGATCTTGACACCTTTCTTTCCCTTAAGCTACCTACTAATCCATGTTCTTCTTTTTCTTATTTATCATGTAAAGCGTGAAGAGAAGTTTTATATCCAATGAAGATACAACGAGGGAGAGGGTATCTAGAAGTAAGATCTTAAATCTCTATTCACGTATCACAAAATTATAGTTGTGAGATATTGTTTTCATAGGGAGAATACTTGAGTAAAATAAAATAATTATTAAAAGTTTCCAAAATTAGCAAAAAAAACTAACAGAACACAGAAAATAATTTGTAAAGAGAATAAAACTTTAATTAATGCAGACTTAAAGATAGAAGCAATGTATCTTAAAAAAATTGGACTTCCTGTTGTGAACTTAATATAACTATATACACTCTGATATTCAATAATGGACACCTTAATATGTAACACTATATCATAAAATAAAATGGAAAATTAGTTTACTAAATTATGGGGTTTTATTTGTTTTTTTGGTTTTTTTAGTTTTGATGCCTTACCCAGTGGTGATTTACTCCTGGCTCAATGATTAGGAATCACTTCCAGTGATACTTAGGAAACCATCTGCAATGCTAGGGATCAAACCTAGGTGGGCTATGAGCAAAGTAAGAACCTCAATCCCTTTACTATGTCTACAGATCAGAATTAAATAGAAATTAAGTGTGATTAGAAGCATTACAGTTAAAATATGATAGAATTAAACTTCTGGGATAAGAAATGTTATATATAAGATGTTATTGTCAATAAAATGCCATAATTTTTCAGTGAGCTTGAGATCAGAATTTTACCTGGATGGAAAGAAAATTTGAAAGGCAAAAATATTCAAGGAATGTCTTTTGCAAACCACAGCACCCAAAAGGAGAGAAAGAACAAAAGGGAATGCATTGCCACAGATGCAGGGTAGGATGAGGGGATGGGGGTGTGGGACTGGGATTAGTGGTGGTGGAGAATGGGTACTGATGGAGGGATGGGTATTCGATCATTGTATAACTGAAACCCAAGCACAAAAATTTGTAAGTCTACTACTGTACCTCATGATGTTTCACTAATAAAAATTAAAAAAAAAATAAAGATGTGTCCCAGAAAAATGAATAAATAGTAAATAAATAAAGATGTGTCCCAGAATAAAAAAATTCAAGGAATGTCTACTGGCAATTTTACAAATTCCAAAAGTAGTTATAACTGCGATTGAATTAGTTAATGATAAATTGCAATTATGTAGAACTTTGCTAGGTAATTTAAGTATTCTTTAAGTAAGAAAAAAATTAAGAAATGCATCTTGATATTTATCATTTTGAATACACTGCTTAACAAACTCAAGACTCGACTATTTTCTGATTTTCTCTGGCATTTAAAATCTTTCTGGTCCGCCTTTTCCCCTCTGGAAAGGAAGATGGCAGCCACTTGGGAGCTTTGTGGAAAGCCAGGTATGAGCTGGTCGTGATGGGGCAACTAAAACCTCATGGGAAGGGGGGTGTTCCCGGCTCGTCCTTCACACCCTACCGAGGTCACGAGTTGTCCCCCACGAGCGGCTCTCCGGCATGGCCATGGCTCAAAAGCACAAGGACTTAATGCAGAGCCCAGCAGCTTGCAGCAGAAAAGTGAATGGACTATGCATTAATCCTCACCACCATGCCTGCCTGGAGGGGAAAGGGTGTTGGTCCCTTCCCCCTTTTTCCCTCTGGAAAGAAAGATGGCAGCCACTTGGGAGCTTTGTGGAAAGCCAGGTATGAGCTGGTTGTGATGGAGCAACTAAAACCTCATGGGAAGGGGGGTGTTCCCGGCTTGCCCCACCCCACCCCAAGCGGCTCTCCGGCATGTCCATGGCTCCAGAGCACAGAAACCAATCTCATAATTATCTGACTCTCAGCAGAAATACTTCCAGGATTAATAAGTAAAATACCAGAAATCCAAAAACACGCGGCCAACAGCTTTTAATTCTTGTGACCAGCTGTAGAAAACAAATTATCTCACAATGCCTGTTCAGCATGTCTGATTTGGGGGTGTAAATGCTAAACAATAATGGTGCATCTTTTGTTGAAAAAATGAATCAAGTCAAAGTAGATAGAGTGTTAACTAGAATTCATCTGCCTCACAGGCATTGGAAGGGTGGGGGAGGTTATTGGGGTTCTCTGTAGTGAAAAATAAGTATTGGTAAAGGGAAATGTGTTTCATATTTGCATGACCAAGATTTAAACCTGAGGACTTTGTAACTTTTCCCACAGTGATTCAATAAATAAATAAATTTAAAAAAATTTTCTGGTGTTATCCATGGTGACACTTCAATGTAATATTCCATATGCTTTGAAGTCAGGTGCTCAATAGGATAACTGAAAACAATCTGGGATTGATGCAATAATACTTCAAACTACAGTTATTTCAAAGGTGACAATATTTTAATATCATGTTATTCAACACTTCTTGATTACTAAAGAGTTTGTTGTGACGGAGTTGTTTCACGTACTATATGACCAATTGAAATAAAACGCATAATAATAAAATATTAACAAAACAGTAAAACATTCTTCATAGATGGGAAAGAGAAAGAAAGAATTCAAAAAATAAAATGTTTTCAAATTGTATCAAAGAAATTAATACTGGGTCTGGAGATACTAAAGAGTGCAAGGTACTTGTCTTGTATGTGACCAATCCAGGTTTTATCTGTGGCATTGCTAATGGTTTCCACACAAAATAACCCTTGAGTACAGAGTAAGGAACAATCCCTAAATATAGCTAGGTATAGCATCAAAGTAGCAACAATAAAATACTTCTGAATAACCATATGAATTGGAGAAGTTTACAATGAAATTGTAAGTCTCATTGCAAAGAAGTTGTTCCTACTAAGTAAAGTTTTTGTTCTATAACCTAGAAGTAGTTTTATTTATGTATTTATTTAGAAACACTTGGTCAGCAAGAATACTCCATTGTCTATTTTGCAGGTAAATTTCAGCACTATTCAATGTATGTGGTTTGGGGATTGATCCCAGAGCTTCTGCATGAAAAGATGAACTCAGTCTGTTGAGCTCAAGAACTCAGTTAAATAGTAGTAATATCATTCCTACTAATATTCATTATTCTAAAATAAAGATCCTGTAAACCAATAAGATAATGCAAATCTCCATGGGGGTGGGGGAAATAATCTTTAAATTTCTTTTTTGTTTTTATATCTGCAATAGATTTTTTTAATTTGAGACAAGGTTAGGGATAAAAATTCTACCTAGGAACATTTTTAGCATGAGTAAATCATCAGCTTAACAGTCAAGACTTTTTTTCATAAGATAATGAATCAATATGTATCTTTTAGATGTTGAACAAATGACAAAAGATTATACTCAAACATTGTTTGCATGCAGTTTGCTACAAAAGGCAAGACTTTTTAGTTGATGCTATAAATGTAAATCATTAAAATAAATTCCACACATTAGTAAAAGTTTATTTGCCTCTTATTATAGTCTATTATATTCATACTTTTATTACCAAGCTATTTCTACTCACATGAATGTATGACTTTTCTCTGAGTTCGTAACATTATTTGATACACTTTCCTAGAATGACTTTTCCATCCTAACCTCAGAATTTGATTATAATTTTCATGATTCATTCTGATCTCAAATTAGAAACCAGATATTGCAAAGCCTTAATAGACATACCACTATTTCAGAAGGTCTTAAATGTTTTCACATTATCCATGCATATCCGTTTAACATTCTGAGCTCCTTGAAAGAAGGAATTCCATAGGAAACTTGACACTGAACAGGAAGATTCTTTATCTTATTTGATTTATTTAATTACAGCATTTATATATTCAATGCTTGTGGTTTTTCTTTCCTCCTAAAATTCTAGTCTTTCACATTGCCACCGCAAAACTGACCCATGGAAGCAAAATGCTGACATTTTTGTGGCAGGCAATTTTGCCTAGGTAGCCAGTGTTGTGATCCTGACTTCTGATTAAAAAGGCCCATGCCCTTTTCCTGGGAAGCTCCTAGTTAACACCTTGGAAAAATTCTCCATGGCCATAGAGGTCCCAAAAGTATACTCATTGTGGCACTTTTGCATAGCAGGGTATGTTTGTTTGGATATCCAAAAAAAAAACTGAGATGTGTTCAAACTATAAAAACTTTTGCAATACAACAAAGAAATACAGGGTAGATTTAAGTTAAATGAAATAAATTTTCAACTTGCTCTTTAAGGGTAGAAGTAAGAAATTATAGGATCATTTCAGTACAGTGTCCTGAATCAGGAGAAAATTGAGTTTTGGAGTCGGGGCTGTTTTGAGGGCTCATACCTATCATGCGCCCAATATGGGCTCACTTCTAGCACCACATTGTCCCCTGGGCATTTCCAGATGCAAGCCTGGAGGCCTCTGAGTAATAGTGCTGGTAGTTTCCCTGGAGACACTTAGAAACACCTGAGTACCTGGGTATTCTGGCACTTCAAGGCCTAAGTAGCAGCATGTCATTGGTGTCTCAGTGGCTGATAATGGACAGTAGGGTGCCCAAGCTCCTGAGTAATATTTGGGAAGCTCTTGTCCCCCAAATAAAAATAAAATTTCTCTATATTTTTAAGAAAAAACCTACAAAAATGGAATATGAAAATTCAAATGATTGTCTGCCAGACCGTATGTTAAACTGAAGTAAATAACTGTCTAGAATTGTTGAAAGGGAATCAGGAATAAAGTTTAAAGATCAAAGTGGATTTCATGTATTTATTTTTGTATCTGCAACATTTCCGGTTTATGGTTTTAAATACTTTGTCATCGGAATTAATCTTAATCCCTGAATCCTAGCAATGAGCCTCTATCCAGATTAGCTGAGTAACACCAGAAACAAGGGCTAGTCCTCCTGAACTCCTCTCGGAAGTGCACCTTCAAAATAGAATTACTATTAAACATGATAAATTTTGAGATATTTGGAAACACTTAGGTAAAAACAAATTACCTATCCTACGGTAGAGGATAAAATGCTGAGAAATAAAATTTAACTTATAATAAATAACCCTTAATCAAAATACTTTTTTTTCCAGATTCTGGCTATTGTAAAGAGTGCTGCAATGAACAAACAATTGCAGATGTCACTTTGACTATACCTTTTTGCCTCTCTGGGATATATTCCCAGGAGTGCTATAGCTGGGTCAAATGGCAGATCAAATTCTAATTTTTTGAGAGTCGTCCATACTGTTTTCCAAAAGGGTTGGACCAGCCGGCATTCCCACCAGCAGTGAAGGAGGGTCCCTTTCTCGCCACATCCGCGCCAGCACCGGTTGCTTTTGTTCTTGTGGATGTGGGCCAGTCTCTGTGGTGTGAAATGATATCTCATTGTGGTTTTGATCTGCATCTCTCTGATGATTAGTGATGTAGAGCATTTTCTCATGTGCCTTTTTGCCATTCGAATTTCTTCTTTGCGAAAGTTTCTGTTCATTTCCTCACCCCATTTTTTGATGGGGTTGGGTGATTTCTTCTTGTGGAGTTTAACCAGTACCTTGTATATCCTTGATATCAACCCCTTGTCGGATGTGTACTTGGTGAATATCCTTTCCCATTCTGTAGGCTGTCTTTGTATTTTGGTCACTGTTTCTTTGGAGGTGCAGAAGCTTCTTAGTTTAAGATAGTCCCATTTGTCTATCTCTGTTTTCACTTGCTCAGCCAGTGGCGTGACATCTTTGAAGATACCATTAGCTTCAATATCATGGAGAGTTTTGCCGACTTTGTCTTCAATAAACATTATGGATTCTGGTCTGATGTTGAGGTCATAAATCCATTTTGATCTTACTTTTGTGCATGGTGTTAGGCAGAGATCTGAGCCCACTTTTTTGCATGTAGCCGTCCAATTTTGCCAGCACAGTTTGTTGAAGAGGCTTTCCCTGCTCCATTTCACTTTTCTTGCCCCCTTATCAAAAATTAGATGATTATATGTTTGGGAGGAAATGTCAGTATATTCAACTCTGTTCCATTGGTCTGCAGCTCTGCTTTTGTTCCAGTACCATGCTGTTTTAATTATTACTGCCTTGTAGTAGAGTTTGAAGTTAGGGAGGTTGATTCCTCCCATTTTCTTTTTTCCAAGAATTGCTTTAGCTATTCGTGGGGGCTTATTGTTCCATATAAATTTCAGGAGTGTTTGCTCCATTTCTTTGAAGAATGTCATGGGTATCCTTATAGGGATTGCATTGAATTTGTATAGTGCTTTGGGAAGTATTGCCATTTTGATGATGTTGATTCTCCCCATCCATGAACAGGGGATATTTTTCCATTTCCTCGTGTCCTCTTTTATTTCCTGAAGTAGCGTTTTGTAGTTTTCCTTGTACAGGTCCTTTACTTCCTTAGTTAAGCTGATTCCTAGATACTTGATTTTCTGGGGCACAATTGTGAATGGGATTGTTTTCTTGATGTCACTTGCTTCTCTTTCACTATTTGCGTATAGGAATGCCATGGATTTTTGGGTATTGATTTTATAGCCTGCCACTTTACTATACAAGCCTATTGTTTCTAGGAGTTTCTTGGTAGAGGTTTTAGGGTTCTCTAAGTATAGTATCATGTCATCTGCGAATAGTGAGAGCTTAATTTCTTCTTTCCCTATCTGGATGCCCTTAATATCTTTTTCTTGCCTAATCGCTATTGCAAGTACTTCCAGTACTATATTGAACAGTAGTGGAGAGAGTGGGCATCCTTGTCTCGTCCCTGACCTTAGGGGGAAGGGTCTCAGTTTTTCCCCATTGAGGATGATGTTTGCTGTAGGTTTGTGGTAGATGGCTTTAACTATATTGAGGAAAGTCCCCTCTATCCCCATTTTGGCAAGGGTTTTCATCATGAATGGGTGCTGGATCTTGTCAAAAGCTTTCTCTGCGTCTATTGATATGATCATATGATTTTTATCTTTTCTTTTGTTGATATGATGGATTATGTTGATTGATTTCCGAATGTTGAACCATCCTTGCATCCCTGGGATGAATCCTACTTGGTCATGATGTATGATCTTTTTGATGAGTGCCCAAGAACAGATGACTGGTTAAAGAAACTTTGGTACATTTACACAATGGAGTACTATGTAGCTGTTAGAAAAGATGAAGTTATGAAATTTACATACAAGTGGTACTACATGGAAAGTATCATGTTAAGCGAAATGAGTCAGAAAGAGCGGGATAGACACAGAAAGATTGCATTCATCTGGGGAACATAAAGCAACAAAAAGTGAGAGTGACACACAGGAATGGCTGAGATTAGTACCAGGAATTTTGCCCCATGAATGGAAGGCCAGCCACAGGCTCTAGGTGAAAAGGAAGCTCAGATAGAGAAGAGATTACCAAATGAAGGGTGTTGTGAGGGCCCTCCCAGGGTGGGAGAAGCATGCTAAAAGTAGTCGATAGACCAAACATGATTGCCACTCAAAGCCTCTCTTGCAAAACACAGTACCCAAAAGAAGAGAGAGAGAACAAGGGGGAATACCCTGCCACAGAGGCAGGATGGGACGGGGGGGGGGGGATGAGGGGGGGGGATGCTGGGACCCATGGGGATGGATGACGGGCACTGGTGGAGGTATGGGGACTTGATCATTGTATAACTGAAACCCAAGCACAAAATTTGTAAGCCTATAACTGTACCTCATGGTTTTTCACTAATAAAAAAAAAAAAAAAAAAAAAAAAAAAAAAAAAAACTTTTTTTTCTGTGTGAACTTATGTCCCTAAAAACCTAGATGGTCTTCTAAATAAGTTTAACTCAATAAAACAAAAGATAGAACGAAAATTTACTAGCTTCTTTATTAAGTCAAAGATGTTAGATAATAAGAAGGGGAAATATGGAAAGAACCATGTTTATAGAACTTATGGACATGAGGTCAAAATATCCCACATTGGGGGGCTGGAGTGATAGCACAGCGGGTAGGGCGTTTGCCTTGCACGCGGCCAACCTGGGTTCGATTCCCAGCATCCCATATGGTCCCCCGAGCACAGCCAGGAGTAATTCCTGAGTGAAGAGCCAGGAGTAACCCCTGTGCATCGCAGGGTGTGACCCAAAAAGCAAAAACAAACAAAAAAAATATCCCAGATTCCAGCTCCTCTTAACCAGGAAATCTAGGTGAGGTATTAACAGTAAAGTATCCATTCATTTCTGTAAACCATAAAGAAAAGGACAGGACTACTGAGTCATTCTCAGACTTAGAAGTTATGATGCTTTTGAAAAACAACAAAAATTATCATACCAAAGAATATGCTGTTATATTCTGTTTCATGATAAATAATAGAGCATATAAATGCTACCATGTCATCCATTTATCTGTTTAATTGTTATAAAGCTTCTTATTTTCAGTAAGCATTGATTCAAGTAGGAGTAGAGAATGTCTGTTTGTCAATGTTGTATCTATAGTACATTTCATCATCCACAGTCTATGAATGGCACAAAATGATAACAGGAGAAAATCATTGAGATGCTCAGTTTTGTATCTTAACCTAAACACCAAAGCACCATACCTAGGTAATATTATCAGTATTTTATTATAGAAAATGTATCATTAGTCAACTTCCTAGAACACAAATAAGAACTCTGCTTATCATGATGTTAAAGATAATTCTGAAAACTAGAATAGTTTTTGTTATTGCTGTTTTTTGTAGAACAACTTTTTTGTTGTTTTTTGAGTAACACCTGCAGGTGCTTACTCCTGGTTCTGTGCTCGGGGTTCATAGGTCCTATGTCAAACAAACTTTCTTTATAACTGTCTTTAAAATTACCTTGTATCATATCTCCTGATGAAACAGCCTCATGGAAAATAAAAGAGAAAATAATAATTTGTCTAAACATTTAATATCTGATTATGGGGGAGATAAGAACCTTACAAGCAGATCTTGGCTCAGGGTTATGGTGAATCTCTGGAGGTTTAATGTTAGGGCTCACGGATAAGTGCTGTCCAGGACCTGTAGTGCCAAGGATTACCCAGGCCACCACAGTGATGCTTGGAAATCTCCAAAGCCACACTTGAAGGTGTTTGGGGGATCCTCAGGGCTATACCCAGTGATGATCAGGAAACCATGCCCTGCCAGGTATTGAACTAGGGTTCAATAAGGTTTGTAAAGTATGAGTCTTAATCCCTGGACTGTCTCTTGATCCCTTCATGTCCATTGTACAATCATACCAGGATATTTAAATTTCATTCAATTGGTTAATTTCCTCTTTCTCTACAAAAACCCATAGAATCACTCTCATAAAGTAAAGCATACACTTCTGCTTAGGATGACATAGACTCTAGAACCAATCTGATAGGCATTCATTTCTACTACTATTAGGTAAAAATTCTTGACCTTAGGCAATCCACTTAACACTTTGATGTTGTAGTTTATCTCTAAATCCACCATTAAAATACTAACCTCAAATATTGGCAAAAGGTTTAAAACAGTTAACAGATCAGCACACTAAGAATACAGTCTGACTTTCAGTAACTGCAGAGAAAATACTCTTTGTATGAAGAGAAAATTCCTTATGCTAAATAGTTACTTGGCCATAGTGCTCCGGTTTGCACTCCTTTAAGCTGTTGTACTCACACGCAAGTTCATTGGGGGTAATACTTTGCTGATGATGCCCACACACATCGTGGTTATAGAGCTTGCTAGGGGTGACTGTGATGTTCAGACACTTGCTTTTCAAGGTTCACAATTCCTGATTCTGGTATTCATATATATTTTATAGTTACAGTAGTGGGGACCAAACCCCTTGCTTATAATATTTAGACTCACCTGACTGAAGTAGTCAGAAATTGCTTGTGCTGTGACTAACAACAGAACTTACAGATTCAACCATCAGAATTGTCAGAATCATGCGAAACACATGCAATAGCATCAGAGACTGAAGTTTTGACCTTGTGCTTATAAAGCAATTCTAATTCTTTAGGTTCCCTTAATACTAATTTTCTACCAACATGCATAACTTAAAGTTAGTAAGTATATGCAGAAATATGTTCTCATGAACAGCAGGAAAATCTTACAAGCAAAATTGAAGCATGTATTACACAACCATAACAACAACATAGCAGAGAGTAGTGATATTTGTGTCCACAGAAACATTAGAGACAAGGACCCTCTGGGTGAATGAGAGTTCTTATTTGCAAACAGTACAATTATCAATTTGGAAAACAAGGAATCTGGTAAATACCTGACATATAGTGAACCTGCATTTTATATCTGCTTAATTGACTATTGAGTTAATTAACAAGTATCATGATCACTTGACCATAAGTTAAGCCACTTGTATCTGTAGGGTTCTATTGCCTTGAGTGTAGAATTATAAAGCTTATACGGCATTTTCTTGTATTCAGCTATAATCTGACTTTCTAGAAATGTTCTAGAAAAGAAATATGTGGTTGCATGACTTTTGGAAAAATTAAGTTTTCTTTTTCCTCTTGTTATTTTGGTATAGCATGACGTTTAAGATGTTTTTATTGTAAATAATTTATTTTCCTCCCACTGCTTCCCAAACTTACTTGGCAATGAACCCCTTTCATTTGGTTTCATCCTACAGGTATCTCAAAAGCTTAGTGCTATTCTGAACAAAAATGCCTTTTATTGCTACTCAATCTTTGAAGAGACTACTAGTTTTAGTCTAAAAATTATTTTCCCATTTATAAACAGTAATTCTAAATACTATTAGTACATGAAAATTCTCAGAGCAATTTGGAAACATTGTTATTAGTGAAATCTATTAGTAAAGTTGTGATTATACTGTACATAACTTCTCTTTATTGCTTTTTCGTAAGACATTCATTTTTACTAGATATTACCTAATTCATGATGCACTGGAAATCAAAAAAAGAAATTAAAAACAAAATGAATTCTAAATAACAGATTATTTGAGAGTGCTTACAAAATTTACATCAACACAGTGTTCAATATTTTGGGTGCTCTACTCAGTGGTGCTTGGGGGGGATATAGGTCACTGCTTGTTCTACCTGCTCTGGCACTGCTGGCTTGACAGGTACATAGAACCAGAATTTCTCCATGTTCAGACCCATAGTCCTAAGCCACTACAGGCCATTCTATCGGTGACTCATGCACAGGAATTCCTTGGGATCTAATCAGCATCCCAGCCTGCTGAATGATCTCTCTTGTTCAGTTTCTAATCTTTTTGCATATGTATCACACATCTGGTTCCCAGGGGAAGTCCATTAAGATGAAGATTCCTATCTTTGTAATCCCATTTTTTTTTTTTTATCAGACTCTGTAGAGTAATAGGAAATCTACACTTGCAAAGTTCAGGTAATTCATAGCATACTTTAAGAAACAAGGCCAGGGCTGGAATGATAGCACAGCAGGTAGGGTGTTTGCCTTGCACACAGCCAACCTGAGTTTGATTCCCAGCATCCCATATTATCCCCCGAGCACCACCAGGAGTAATTCCTGAGTGCATGAGCCAGCAGTAAGCAAGCACTGTGCATTGCCGGATGTGACCCCCCAAAAAAAGCAAAAAAAAAAAATAATAATAAAAAAAAAGATAGAAACAAGATCATGGCTTACCTCCAATAGTCGCAGCTATGTTGACTCACCCAATGGCCCTGCTCTACTGATTCCTGACTGAGTCTTCCAGGTGGTATACCCTAAGCAGCTAAAATTCGTGGAAATGCTAGTCCCTGCAGCTGAAAACTCCATGGCACCTTCTGGAGGTGGGTAGCTGAGTTCTTGTACCACCAATGCCGTCAATACTGCAGCCACAGCACTCAACCCTCAATGCTGCAGTCATGTCAAGGACTCAACTCCCCCATTTCACAAATACAGAGACATCAAACTACCAATAATATTAGGTACCCCAGTGCCTTGGCTGAAAAGTCTGATGTTTTTCGTAGTTAGGATGCACAATCTGCACCCACCCCTGTACTTCTGAAATCTCCAGCAGACACTCCCATATTTGTCCCCCTGTCAACACACTGGTCCAGACTATAGATCCTGAAGTCTCTAGGACAAGATCTCCCAATTCCTCAATACTGGAATTCTAGTAAGATCGCACCAAATTAAATGGGAAAATAACATAGAAGCCATAAATTCAACAACAATCAAAAAACACAGATGGCTCAGCTAGTAAAAAAAAGCTTAATAAATTTTTAGACAAGGACCTAGCAAACCCCTTATCAGATAAAACAATTTTCACATTAAAAATTTATTTTTACTTTTATTGATTTTAATAATGAAGCTTTGTTATTTAATCAAATTAAAATCTAGAATTGCATCAATAGTTGTGGCTTTTGTCTGTGTTAAAATAGACAAAAAATTAAAAATGAAACAAAGAAGACAACCTAAACTGAAAGATTCAATCCAACACTTTATCAGAAAAAATATAAATGGCCAATGAATGCATGAAAAGAAAATAAGTATAAATAATATAACCTGAGAAATTTCATAATAGAAATTTGTTTCATTATTGATAAACTTAAGAAAAGTATTTGACATGGCAGCGGTAGGGCTGGAGCGATAGCACAGCGGTAGGGCGTTTGCCTAGCACGCAGCCAAAATGGCTGACCCGAGTTCGATTCCTCTGCCCCTCTCGGAGAGCCCGGCAAGCTACCGAGAGTATCTTGCCCGCACGGCAGAGCCTGGCAAGCTCCCCGTGACGTATTCAATATGCCAGACACAGTAACAACAAAGTCTCCAATGGAGATGTTACTGGGCCCACTCGAGCAAATTGACGAACAATGGGAGGGCCTTTACCTTTTACCTTAATTAAGAAAAGTAATTGATTGTGTAGGTATAAATGAGAGAAATTAAAAAAAAGTGCAAGTTCACTACTGGCATTAGATTGAATTCTATGTTTATGGATAAATTAGAATTAATCTAAAATGAAATTATTCCCATATCTTAAAAGTTCAAATATCATAAATCACTTATAAGTAAAAATTATTTAGTTCTCTAAATGTTTTCACTTAGGACTGACAATATTGCAGTTATTAGTATAATCCTACATAGATGTCAACCAATTTTTTATCCAATTATATTGTCACTCACAGGTAAGCCAATTTAGCAAGCAGTTCTCTTGTATTTAAGTATAAACTGGAAGGATTTTCTTGGTCTATGTCTTAGCCTGCACTATATTCTTTATTTGGATATAAATTATTTATTTATTCATTTATTGCTTTTTGGGTCACACTTGGTAATGCACAGCGGTTACTCCTGGCTCTGCACTCAGGAATTACCCCTGGTGGTGCTCAGAGGACCATATGGGATGCTGGGAATCGAACCTGGGTCAGCCGCATGCAAACTGCATGCAAGGCACAGCCCTACCTGCTGTGCTATTGCTCCAGCCCTCACATTTATTTTTTTTTAAGTTTAACTAGTCTCTGTCCCACAATACATCAATTTAATATAATTGTTATTTTGGTAACATGCTTTCATAATCATACTTACAGAATACTAAGTGTTTAAAGTTTGGCCCTGGGCCATATACCTGGCCAGGTTTTATTCCTGACTCTGTGCTGAGGGATCACTCCTGGACTTGTTCTGAGGACTATACAGGATGCCAGGGAATAAATCCTGGTGGGCTATGTGCAAAGCAAAGGTCTTACCTGCTGTATTATTGTTCTAGTCATGTACCTTTATATTAAGAAGGCATGAAGGTTCTGAAGAGAAAACACAGTGGGTAGGGTGCTTTCTTTCATGTGACTGACCTTATTTTGATTCCCATCACCCCATGTAATCTCAAAAATCATGCCAGGAATGATCCCTTGAGTGCAAAGTCAGTAGTAAGCCCTGAGCACTGCTGAGTGTGGTCCCCAAACAAAACAAAACAAAACAAAACAAAATAAAACAAAACAAAGAATACAATGAATGCATGTCTTTGGTACCTGTCCTAATATGGTACATTTCAGTTTGCTGAGAGAAAACTAAAGCCTGCCAGGAAACATTGATTTTCTACCCAATTTAGTTTGGAATCACTTTGGAATCGTTCCAATATTGGAATCAATATTTTGAAAATTCTTTTACTCAGATACTCCACCCACTGTAGCACTGTAGCACTGTCCTCCCTTTGTTTAACAATTTGCTCAAGCAGGCCCAGTAACATCTCCATTGTGAGACTTGTTGTTACTGTGTTTGGCATATCAAATATGGGTAGCTTGCCAGGCTTTGCCTCATAGGTGAGATACTCTTACAGGCTCTCCAAGAGGGGTGGAGGAATCGAACCCGGGTCTGCTGGGTCGGCCACATGCAAAGCAAATGCCCTACCCGCTGGGCTATCACTCCAGCCGAGAGTTTCTTAATTTTTCTTAGAGTGACTTGTCTTGGAAGTCAAAATATTTAAAAGCTTCTCAAATGGTTATAATGTATTATCAGAAATTAGAATCACAAAATTAATCCAGTGCAGTTCCCATTAGACAAACATATTCTAGTTATTAGATATCTCACATTTAGGTGGTATAATGATATGACTTCACTTGGATAAGGAACAGCAGTGCTTCAAGAATAAAGGGATTCTTTCACTCACTAGAATTCAAACAACTTAAAACAACTTCAGTTATAAGCTTCTTCACTCTCCTCATCCTTTCCCTAGTGCATACTTTCAATAATGATTCTCTGCTGATAAGATTATTGATTCATTTCTAAAATGAACAATAAGGGAAAGGTTTGAAAAATGAAAATGGACTAAAGAGAGAGATCAGACATGCTTTTTCCAGAGAAAATAGCTAAACAACAACCAAGCAAGCAACAATAGTGGGCAGAGAGAGTGCAGAAGGCTAAAGCTTACATCTTGTGGATGGGACACTGAATTCAATTACAATCCCCCACTCCTATTGGCACCCCATCACTGCTGGGCGTAAGTGATATTACTTGCCCAATGCACTGAATCACCTGGCCCCATTGGCAGAGCAAAGCATAGCCCCAGGGCTCTCTGAGCATGCTTGGGAGGACCAAACAAACAAATAAAACATATAGCCCTTTTAGTCTTAGACTCTTGTATTAAATCTCCTGGATCACAAAATTATGCATCTCTTTACCACATTGAGAGACCTTTTCACCTCTACATACATTATAAAATTCCAAGGTAGAAAGTAGTGTAATACGAAGAAGAAAAGGAAATTCATTACCTTCGGGGCAAAAGGCATTCGCTGTCCCTTCTGCCTTCCCTCACTGCCCGGCAGGCTCAAAGGTCTCTACGTACAGACCAGTATGGTCTGTGACCTTCTCCTTGACACCAGTGCTCACATGTTTAGATCCAGCCCTTTGATCTGCACCGGTTCTGTGTACTCATTATATTACAACGAATGTTTCTACATCAGATCTTTGTTCCTGCTACTAGAGTTAGACTTCAAATACTTCAAAGTCTTAAAAAAAAAACTAATAAAGCCCATTTAATATGTAGGAAGCATCTGTTTTGATTAAGAATATCTTATATCATAATCAAATACAGTTATAGCTGAAGGGCAATTTGTTCTCTAGTGTATCATTTGAGTTCAAGAATATAGTCTCATTTGTTCCAAACTACCTCCAGTGTTACTTTGATTTGCAAAGTCAGTGTACTTTGTATAAACATTGACAATCAATTAACAATACTATATGACCCCCCCTTTAACTATATGAATATACATTTTCATGCTGAGAGCTTATTTGCATCCCTTTCACACACTGAATTTTAGAGTTTTAATGAGCAACCTTGAGCCTTAATAACTTAGTTTATCTCAAGTCCTGCATCTACCTGTGACATTTTCTTCTGCTCAATAAAAAAGGCAGAGGATGCCTAGTAAAATGCCATCCTATCTATGTAGGATCACATCTCTCTCTTCCCATTCCCTACTGGTAACCAATTTTCTAGAACATGACAAGGCAAAATGCAAGGCATGATCATTTGCTGCCAGTATAACTCAACCCTGCCATTTAGATAAATTATGTTTTCTATTGAACCTCCTCTAAGGGAAATTATTGTTCTGCTTCAATTGATTTTTTCATCCCTTACTATCCCCAAACAGTATTATTCTTAAATTGATTTTCATTTAGTATTCACTCAACAAACTTTAAGTGAGAACAACTATATACCAAATATTATCCTCTTGGGTAGAAAATAGTCTAGACTCGTGATTTCAATCTTCGAAGATACCAGAACCCATTGGGAAATAATAAATTATAAAATGGTAATTATTATAAATAATGAGATAGGGAAACATGTTGTACAGACAACTACTCTAGAGAACTGCAGAGAGGCAGAAATCTAATGCATTTTTGACTGGCAAAAGACGGGGAAAGAATACTTAGGTAATTTTTTTTAAGTGGGTGACATTTAAATAGTTTATGTAGGCATATATTTCTGTTCGATTAATTTTTTCTGATGGTAACTCGATTCCATTCTAGTTGCCAGCAGAAAAAAAATTCAAGAATATAATCTTCAATTTCTTTAGAGTTGATATAAATAAGAAATTTTGCTAACAGTAAAATTTATGCATAGTAATCTCGACATATTCCAATGAAATATAGCATGCATTATTTATTTATATAACTTACATAATAATTTTAGAACAATTTAGTCTGAGAACCACTTTGTTTGAAGTTTGAAGAACATATGAAAGAAGTTCCAGAATGCAGTCGATGTGAACTGTCTTGAGGTTCAAACTATTTCCCATTTTAGATATTTATCATGTAAAGCCTCTGGTAATGGATGCAGAACAATAGGGAAAATCTAACTTTTTTCCATTTTGTATGATTAATATCGTGTTTTAAAATATAAAATATTTATTGTTAATATAGGTTAGATGTTACACATAAAATCATTGTACACTGGCTT
Source organism: Sorex fumeus (assembly GCF_029834395.1). Lineage (NCBI taxonomy): Eukaryota > Metazoa > Chordata > Mammalia > Eulipotyphla > Soricidae > Sorex > Sorex fumeus. Next base: position 5,906,279 of record NW_026606322.1, on the reverse strand, counting down.
AGATAATAGTAATTTGTTTAATTCTTTTGCTTTTGGGTCACAGCTGGTGATGCTCAGGGGTTACTCATGGCTCTATACTCAGGAATTACCCCTGGCTGTGCTCAGGGAACCATACGGGACGCTGGCAAATTAAACCCGGGTTGGCTGCATGCAAGGCAAATGCCCTACCTGCTGTGCTATCATTCTAGACCTGATAAAAATAATTTCTTAATGAATAATTTCTATAGTGGAATCTAAGTATTGATTGATAAGACCCATATACTAAGATATCTCTTTGTATTAAAGGAGAATTCTTTTTTCTTTTTTCTTTTGTATTAGGACCAGACCAGTGGTGCTTAGAGCTTACTTTTGGCTCTGCACTCAGGGATCGCTCCTGGTATTGCTTGGGAGAACATATATGGTGTCTAGGATCATACTACAGTTGGTCACAGGTAAAGCAAGTGCCCTGCCTGCTGTACTATTACTCTGGCTTCTATATGCTCATGAATCTGAAATTGTTTTCTTTAAGTAGCTATCCCTATATGATCTGAGGAACTAGTATTATTATAAGTAATGAAAGTTTTAATGCTCTATAATATGAGATAGGATGTAGCATTATCAATTTTGGTGTGGGCCTACCAAAAAATCGAAGTGACCTTTATACCAATAATAAATTAAAATATTTCCACAGAGATGGGTGTCCAGAGAATCTGGAGGGGTATCCCAAGGTGAAAAAAGGAAAGCATGTCCTGTGTGTCATGATAAGAAATGAAAATTATCCTCAGCCTTTGGTTGCTATTAAGCAAAGCAGTAATCACTTAATCACTTAACTTCCCGTTAGTCGTCGATTTGCTCGAGCGGGCGCCAGTAACGTCTCCATTTGTCCCTGTCGCGTGCTAGTGTAGCCCAATGGCATCTCTTCGCTCCGGGAACATGGAGGGCCTCAAACCGATCGTTCATGACCTTGAAAAAGAAGTCTGACCATCTGGTAGGTGGGCGGCCACGCGGTCTCTTGACATCCCATGGAATCCAATCAGTAACAGCTCTAGTCCAACGGTCGTCTTTAAATCTCATTACGTGACCAGCCCATCTGATTTTCGACACCTTGGCAAATGAGACAGCGTCCCTGATCCTTGATCGTCGACGGATGTCAGAACTCCGGATTCGTTCTCTCATTTGAGTGAAACGTGATATTCCAAGCATAGCTCTTTCTATTCTTCTTTGGGAGACCTGAATGGCGTTCTCATCTTGTTTGCGTAGGGCCCAGGTCTCTGAGGCATATGTTAATGCAGGAAGAACAGTGGAATCAAAGAGATGTGCCCGGAGCCGGAGGTTCTTCGTCCTCTTAGCTATTTCTTCGACGTTCTTGAAGGCGTTCCAAGCCGCTCTCTTCCTCCTGCGCAGCTCGGGTGCCAGGTCATTTGTCATGTTGACCTCTCGACCTAGGTACACATAGCTGTTGCATTCGGAGATGGTCGTTCCATTGAGAGCGAATGGGGCGTCAGGAACAAGGCTGTTTCTCATAAACATTGTCTTCGTAAGATTCAGCTGTAGTCCTACCTTTCCACACTCACGGTCAAAGTCGGCCAGCATTTGTGCCGCTTGGCTGATGTTTGGTGTTATTAAAACAATGTCATCAGCAAAGCGGAGGTGGTGTAGTTGCCGACCATCTATCTTCACTCCCATTCCTTCCCATTCCAGTCGTCGCATGATGTTCTCGAGGGTGGCACTGAAGAGTTTTGGTGAAATGGTATCACCCTGCCGCACCCCTCTCTTGACATCAACGATCACTTCTTTGTAGAATGGTGAGATCCTGGTAGTGAATCCACAATACAGCTCACGGAGGATCCTGATGTATTGGGCTTGAATGCCCTGATTGACTAGGGCTTCAATGACCGCTTCCGTCTCAACAGAATCAAAGGCCTTCTTTAAATCAATGAACGTTAAGCAGAGCGGCATCTTGAACTCCCGAGAAACCTCAATGAGTTTGGTTATCGTGTGGATATGGTCGATGGTGCTGAATCCTTTGCGGAACCCTGCTTGCTCACATGGTTGTCCTTCATCTAGTGTTCTGCCAATCCTATTCAGGATGACTCGAGTGAACAACTTGTAGATGACAGACAATAGGCAGATCGGGCGATAGTTGCCAATGTCATGGATGTCTCCCTTCTTGAACAGTAGTACGGTCCTGCTGGTTTTCCATTGAGATGGAACCTTGCATTCAGACAGGTAGCGAGTGAAGAGCCGAGCCAGTGTATTGATGAGTACTGACGGCAGGTTCTTCAGGTGTTCAGGTCTGACCTTGTCTGGGCCGGGTGCTGTTTGTTTCTTTACTGACGAAATGGCGTGTCGGATTTCGGAAGGGAGAACGTTGGGAACGACATATCCATCCTGTGGAATTTGGTATGTCGGCAAGTGGACATGGCTATCGAAGAGATTTGAGTAGAAGTCATGGATAATCTTCTCCATTGCCGTTCTGGAGGATGTGATGGATCCATCAGGACGTCGGAGGGCAGTCATCTTGGTCTTATAGTTGGCGAAGGACAGGCGGGCGTTACGAATACTTTTCCCGGCTTCTGCCGCATCTACCAGTACTTCTGCTCTTCTCTCTTTAAGGTCTTCCTTGATCGCATCTCTGCACTGCTTTGCAAGCTCGGACGTTAGCTTGCGGTTGCCTGAGGCATGCGCCAAACCATGCTGGCGAATTAGCTCAAGAGTTTTCGAAGATAGGCGACTTTTTGTGGCTATCTCTCTCTTGGCGTTCCTCGCACATTCATGGAGGTGCTGAACCAGTCGATCGTATTCCTCGTCAATGTTGTCAACAATGGCATCTTCCCATGTTGCCGCAATAGTACCAAAGAGTTCCCAGTTGGTGGTCGTTCTGGGAGTTCTCTTTTTGAACTTTGCAGCCCTTTCTCCCCGCTCTGTGAAGTAGAATTTTGCACGAAGGAGACGGTGGTCCGATCCCGTTCGAAATTTTGGGACAACAGCGACATCAGTCAGGCAAAACCGTCGATTGAATATGATGTGGTCTATTTCGTTGTGGAATCGTCCACCGGGAGACTCCCATGTCCATCGTTTAGATTCTGCCTTCTGGAACTGTGAGTTACCATGAATGGTCTTGGTCGACATGATGAACTCAGACAGTCTCTCACCCTGTTCGTTCCATTCTAGGCCATGGGTTCCGATGTGAAGTTCTTCAGCTGATCTTCTCGGTCCTATCTTGGCATTAAAATCACCCACAATGATCTTGTAGAAGGTGTGGTCTTGTTTATAGAACTTCTCTAGCTCCATGTAGAACTTCTCGATTTCTCTTTCATCATAATGAGATGTTGGTGCGTAGACAACGAAGATAGAAACTGCAGGCAGTGAGCCACATCTATTCAAATGTAAACGTCCGATTCCGGTTGTTAGGCATTTGAATGAATCAATGCTCTTGGCCAAGTTTGTGTTGACAAGGACACCGACGCCTCCAACACCTCTTTTATCGCATGTTCCGAGGAACAATTCTTCTCCAGTGTCGAAAACGGCATGGTGTGATTCGTGTCTTCTTGTCTCGGTCAGACCAATGATGTCGTACTTGATCATTCGCGCTTGTACCATCAGGTCCTCGATGGATGCATCTGATGCTAGCGTACGTGCATTGAAAGTACAGACGATCATTTTTGTCTTCCTTCGTTGTGGCAGCCTAGGTCGGCCTTGAGATTTTGTCGGCCTCTCCTTTCTCATCCTTCTCAGTGCTGCCATGTCGGTGAAGCCTTCAGGGTCAGGTGAATGAGACCAGTTGTAGTTACTGGTTTTGGCATATCGAATACACAGCGGATAGCTTGCCAGGCTCTTCCGTGCAGGCGGAATACTCTCGGTAGCTTGCCAGTCTTTCCGAGAGGTATAGAGGCTTTTGGGGTGACCTCTAATCACCCTTGTAGGTGTTACCATATTTGAACCCTATCAAATATGGTATGACAATTCCGGAAGACGGGTATTTAGTGTCTTATGATGTGTCAGGATGCTTTCCGGACCCGCGCGGCAGCTCCGGCAGAGACCCACGCACAACTGAAGACCCACAGAACAAGGTAAGCGGAACTCTCTGAGACCTTGGACTCCAGGCTCGGCGGACCCAGGGACAGAGCTTCTCTGAGTGCTCCCACCACCACAGGTGACAAAGGGATTCTAATCAGGAGCCCCACCCTACCCTGCCCTGTCTGCTTCCATCAACCACCCAGGGATCGAATTGTGCACAGGAGACCCACCCTACCCAGATAAATACCCCACTGGCAGACTTCCACTCTCGACACTACTTCCACTACCAGGCCGTCGCCACACTCCAGGATGCTTTCCGGACCCGCGCGGCAGCTCCGGCCGAGACCCACGCACAACTGAAGACCCACAGAACAAGGTAAGCGGAACTCTCTGAGACCTTGGACTCCAGGCTCGGCGGACCCAGGGACAGAGCTTCTCTGAGTGCTCCCACCACCACAGGTGACAAAGGGATTCTAATCAGGAGCCCCACCCTACCCTGCCCTGTCTGCTTCCATCAACCACCCAGGGATCGAATTGTGCACAGGAGACCCACCCTACCCAGATAAATACCCCACTGGCAGACTTCCACTCTCGAAAGCAGTAAAATGAACATTATTTTGTTTGAAAAGGTTATTTTGGTAGTTATGCATAGGATAAATAGTAGATGAATATTTCTCATAGAAGGATAAATATGAGGGGCTTATTATTAGGACAATCCTGATGAGTGAGAAGGGGCTGAGTCAAGTCAGAATTGGGAACAGTGTAAAGAGAACGGGAGGATTTACGGCAAAGTGAAAATAGTCCTTAGTTATTGATTGGAAGTGACATATCATACCTGTAGTGATGAATTCAATTCTGTCCATTTTGATTTGGAACTTTCCGTGATCTACTCTATTCAAATGGAATATTTCCTGTGAAAATAGGATTCTGATATTTAGAGAGGAACTTCTGTACAGAAATGGGAGTTTCAAGTATATTAATATCTAATTGATACCTAATAGAGAATAGAAAAAAGTAAAACATTCTAGCAAAACACAAACATTTGAGATATAAATATATTGGCTAAGGAGTGAATGGCATTGGATATTTTTTAATATTATAGAGAACATTAGATTTACATGCAAAAAACAACGAAAGAAAATCTTTCCTTTGAAATAATGTGGAGACCAGAGAGATTAGTGCAAGAGGGGAAGACACCTTCGAACATGCCCCATACTACAGTCCCATCTCTGTTATCAAATACTGTACTTCCAAAACTGTAAGGGGCAAAATGTCATGAACTCAGGCATAAAAAGTCATGAATAAGTCCCAAGTACTCAAAACAGAGAAACCAACACGAATAAAATAATGTAAAGATGAGGAAAGCTTTAGGATTCCAATGTCTTAGAAGAGGCAGGGAATATTTAACTCCTTCATATTCTTCAGTGCTATTCCAAAAACAAAGTTCAGTTAGGATTAAATTTTAACTCTTTGCCACCATCTGTGGAAAATCCAACTGTGGAAAATCCCACAGTTGATAGCAGTATGTAAGTTAAATGAACAATATTTAATGGTGGTAGATATCATGAGATATATATATATATATATATATATATGCTGAAGGTGTCATTTGGGGGTATTTAAATGATTTAAACAATTCAACAAAATATAATGAGTGAGTGTTTGGGGTCAAGAAACCTGTACTACTCAGATGCCATTTAGAAAACCTGCACTTTGGAGATGAATTTGACAAATAGCCATGCTTGTTGCATCTTTGGAAGAAGCATTCATTCTTGCCAAAGTCACCTTTCACCTAGACTATTCCAGCAGATGCATGGGACAGAGCAGATATACTAATTCTGGTCCATTACCCCTGGGATTCTAAATTAGGAAAGATTTGCTAGATCAGGAAAATTTACCATCATTCTGACTGAGATTTGTCTCAGAACTTTCCTACTCTCTAAAGCTCTTGCTACAGAATATGATCTTTTTTCCTTTTAGGATTTTAGTCTGAGAGCTCTCCTTGTCAACTCACTCTCCTTTTCCCTGTTTATCTGCACCGCCCATCCTACCTCAATCTTTTGCACTTCCAATCATGTCTTGGCCTCTGCTTCTAGAGTGACCAGAGCTGACACAGGATTTCTCTGAGGGCTGAGGATTTAAACTTGACAGGACAAGCAGAGCTGCTATCTCCAAAGATGCTTGCATTTGTTGGGTTTTGATAGCATGTAAGTACATACATCTTGATTCTATCTTCAGTCCTTTTAGAATGAGTGATCTAAATCCCTCCTTGCCTTTATTCTTTTTTTTTTTGATAACTCATTGTTTTGATGTTATATGGGAGGAATGGGAGGATAGCTTTGCTCCTCTCTCAATTTATGTTAGGCTGCTTCTCTTGTTCTTCTGCCCATACCAGAGTGCCATTTTCCTCACCTTTATAAACAATCCTATCATTTCTAATTTGTCTCTCAGTACTGCCCCTTGGCACCGTGGCAGAGTGAGTCGGCATGCACCCATGAGATCTAAGACGGTTCTGAGGTGATTCAGTAAAGATTATCTATGTTACAACTTTTCCCTTCACTCTTTCTGACTCTCTGCCCCTGGCTGACAAAACGTGCATGTAACTTTTGATCCTCATTCTACATTGCATTTTGAGACAAGAATGCCTCTCCACCCACGTGCCTCTCATCAAAGCCCTAACGTTGATTGAAAATTCATGAGTCATTTTAGTCCTATCTTGGGCTCAGTTTGGGAAAATGCTGATCCTAGGAAACAAGAACGCCTCTTTTCCTCTTCCTCCTTCATTTTCCCTGATTGTCCACTGCTCTCCACTTTGTACAAGCTGATGGTTTACAACATAGGAAGGGCCAAAGGTCAAGGGTTTGCTTTAATTGCCACTTGATCAAGTATCTCTAGGCACTGACTATATTCTCAAGCTTTCAAGCATTACCGTTGTGAGAAAAAGTGAATGCTTTGGTGTATGAAACAATGGGAGGAAAAGAAAAATTAGGGAGAGGCTGGGAGGGGAACTAGGTCATATCTCTGTGGGCATATAATGAACCACTGTCTCTTGTGGATGACACGATCCATTTTATTTTCTCCTTTCGGTGGTACAAAGCATTAGGAACAATTCCAAACAATTAATTTTGCAATAAAATGCTGTGACATTCCAGTCATATGCAGCTCAATATAAACTTGACCCCACATGAAAAGGGAGTAAAGTCAGTATCAGTGTCCCAGTGAATGCTCTTAGGCTGACTTCAGGACTTGAAAAATATCCATAGACACTACATTTCAAAACAAGGTGTGCCGTATATCAATGGACACATTTCAGTGGATTGGTTGGTGTGTTGCCACAGGCATCCTTAGAACGCAAGCAAGCACTAAAGCTCTGTACTTAATATAAAGAATAATCTAGTCTTATCTACATTAAAACAATAACTACATTTAAAAACACACAAATATATAGAGGAGGGAAGATAGTTACAACAAGAGTTAAGGATGATTTATCTTAGTAAATTTAAGGGAGTAATCAAACATTAGGCATTTGTGTGAACTTCCCTAGAGTCTCAGATATCTTAAAGCACTGAAGACAATACAGGGGAAGCTAAATAGCATGACGTGAAATATCCAATCAAATAGGATCTTATTTGATAGGATCCCACTGTGGCATTCAGTATCTTCCAAAAGTATGTTCCAAGTTCATTTCTTATTTGAGAATCTGTCAGACTAATCCTATTAGTATAATCCTAATCCTACACGCTCAGACAAGCTTCACACATGAAGGAACCTTCAGAGGAACCCAGGTATGCAGGACCCAGGGCTGAGATCACCAAGCCTGCTCTGATCAGGGCTGAGCCTCCTCCACCCAGACCCCCAGTTGTACAGAAGCATGACAGCCAGCCACACCCACAAACTGCCCCTGGTGCATGGAATCTCATCAACAGCCAAGATCCAGAGGCTATACAACAACAAAAGCCTCTGTCCCTCTTGGAGAGCCAGGCAAGCTACCGAGAGTATCCCGCCTGAATGGCAGAGCCTGGAAAGCTACCGTGGCATATTTGATATGCCAAAAACAGTAACAATAACAGGTCTCATTCCCCTGATCCAAAAGAACCCCCAATACGCCATTTAGCAACATATCATGCAACAGGGAGGAATAGAGACATTACTGGCGCCCTCCCGAGCAAATTGATGAACAACAGGATGACAAGTGATACCAGTGAAGTCCTATAAATGTGTGTTTGTAAGAGTGTGCTAATTATACAAACATGTACACATAAACAGTGCTATCAAAATAGAACTGTAGTTTTCTTTCTATATATTCTAGTTTAACTATATCTTCTCGTATAAATAATAGCTTTGCACGCTGGTCCTCTCCTTCACATTACTTTATTAACTTCTGTGGGGAATAGAACTTAACTACACAATTGTCTTTAGATACCTATAAGAAAAAGGCAATTTATTCTCATGCATGATGTTAAACCTTAGGGTCACGTCAATGTACTCTAATATGAATGAAGTTGAGTAACAATGTCTTTGTGCTTCATACTTCCCTAATCAGAATCAGAGCAATTTTTTTATTGCTCTGGGTTAAGAATTCCAATGTAGACAAAATATATAAGGAAAGGTGGTAGGAAAATACTTGGTGATAACTTTGACTATATTTTCCATTTCATACACTCACAACTAATCTAATAGATATAATATTGCAGACATTTAAACTCTGCTCACCTATGAGCATATATATATGTGCAATATGTAAGTTTTTTAAATTTTAGCATTTAAATGTTTATTTCTGTTTTAAAAGTCTTACCCAGCTATCCCATTTAATGAGTCATTATATAAATATATTTTCTTTAATAGGTTCCCTGGATTCACCTGCTCCATTTTTCTATGATTCTTTTATCCTATGATCAATTCATCTACAATATTTTATGCCTAAAATGTAATTCTTCAAAAGTCCCTGTGGTGATATTCACTTTAGGCTCTTCTTTATTGAGCATTAACATAATTAGTTTTATTGTCCAATCTTTACTACTTCCTGCGGGAATGGCTAAGATTAAAAGGTCAGAAGAGTAAGAGCGAAGGACAGTTTTGAAACTTTGAAGATTGTGACAAAAAGATCCATCAGTTAAAGCAACCACACTCAGGAAGTTTAGCTCCATCACCTCAAGTTCTTTACTAAAACTGTAGCTACATGATTCTGTTCAATAAACGATTGGGGTGTTCTGTGACAGTTGAGGCAAAAACGATTTAACACAAAATATTCTATTAGAACCACGATAACTTGTTTTCAGGAATGAAAAACCTCATTTTTTATTTAAATAACTAAATCAGAGCATCGGTTATTAATAATACAATTATTAATAATTACACAATTATTATTTATTAATAATACAATAATACAACCATGCTGAGACCACTCTCCACATGCATGAAGGTACCAGCAGAGGAACAAAGGCATGCGGGTCCCGGGGCTGAGCTCTCCAAGCCTGCTCGGATCAGGGCTGAGCATCCTCCACCCAGATCCTCCATCTTCCAGTAGGCAGGAATCACACCCATCAATTGCTCGCCCCCCCCCACCCTGTAATCTCATCAAAGGCCAAGACCCAGAGACTATAAAATCCAGCTCCCAAAAGCTCACAGCCGCATTTGCCGCCGCGCAACATCTTATCATCTCATTCTTACTTTGGACAACCTAGCAGGCTACCAAATGTAGCCTGCCCACACTGCAAAGTCTGGCAAACTCCTCGTGGTGTACCCAATATGCCAAATAACAGTAACAATGATGGGTCTCATTCTCCTAATCCTGAAAGCGCCTTGAATATGGCACTTTTTAAAAATCTCAGGGCTAGGTCGAAGGAGAAGTTATGGAGGCCTGCTCAGGGCAATAGACAAACAACAGAATGATCGTGATTGTGAATAATACAATTAACACAAAAAGGGATTTCTTGAGTTCTGAAGCTTCAAATGTTCTTGTCTTCTAGCATTACCATAAGTCCTTTCAAAGTAAAACCCACATAAAAATAAACAGAGCCTGTTGCTCTGTCCCAAGAGATCTGAACTGTGAAGGTGAGTAAAGAGAACTAAATGAGGCTACACAGTAGTTTAGCACTGTAGCACTGTTCTCCCGTTGCTCAACAGTTTGCTTGAGCGGGCACCAGTAACATCTCCATTGTGAGACTTGTTACTGGTTTTTTTTTTAATTTTTATTAGTGAGACACCATGAGGTACAGTTGTAGACTTACAAATGTTTGTGCTTGGGTTTCAATTATACAATGATCAAATACCCATCCCTCCACCAGTGCCCATTTCCCACCACCACGGATCCCAGTATCCCTCCCACCCCCATCCCCCCCATCCCACCCTGCCTCTGTGGCAGGGCATTCCCTTTTGTTCTCTCTCTCTCTCTTATTGGGTGTTGTGATTTGCAAAAGAGGCAATGGGTGACAATCATGTTTGGTCTATAGTCTACTTTCAGCATGCATCTCCCATCCTGGGAGCATCCTCCCAACACCCTTTATTTGGTGCTCCCTTCTCTATCTGAGCTGCCTTTTCCCCTAGCAGGTGTGGCTGGCCTCCAAGCCATGGAGTACAGTTCCTTGTATTAATCTCGCTATTCTTGGGTGTTACTGTTTTTTTGTTTTTTGGCATATCGAATACTTCACGGGTAGCTTTGCTGTGCGGGCTGAATACTCTTGGTAGCTTGCTGGGCTCTCTGATAGGGGCGGAGGAATACAACCCAGGTCAGCCAGGGTCAGCTGCCTGCAAGACAAATGCCCTACCTGCTGTACTATCGCTCCAGCATTAAATGCAGATGTTTTCAGAATCTATGGGCAGTCACAAGCAATGATACTCTCACCATAAACAACTGCTTTTCAAGTCAGAGTCTCTCCACAAAGTACAGTGCTTTTACTCCTGAATCACAAGCACCCTTATAAAATTCTCCATTCCTGGACAAAGATGGCAGAATTATATCTGTGGCATGACAGAAACTTCTTTTGACATCAACATGCAAAGATTTAATTGGACAGTGAAATTCTGAGACCTCCCTTTTTCAAATACACAGCTCATGGCTATGGGTGTGTAAAACCACAGCTTCTTTGTAACTAAATACTCAACCAAAGTATATGACACTCTTTTTGAAAAACCCGAGAATCCCAGGATACAATCGATTCAGTGCATTAGTAACATACCATCCTTCATTAACATGTGATGTTTTTCCTTTCATCTCTCATTGCTGAGACTCACTCTTCTGAGCTGCAACAACAGGGTAGATCCATCTATAGTCATCATCGGTCCTCCCGTTGTTCATCGATTTGCTCAAGCGGGCCCAGTAATGTCTCCATCGTGAGACTTGTTACTGTGTTTGGCATATCGAGTACATCACGGGGAGCTTGCCAGGCTTTGCCATATGAGCAAGATACTCTCAGTAGCTTGCCGGGCTCTCCAAGAGGGGCAGAGGAACCGAATTTGGGTCGGCCGTGTTGGCTGCGTGCAAGGCAAACGCCCTACCCGCTGAGCTATCGCTCCAACCCATAGTTATCATAGTTATCATATTTTTTAAAATTAAATTACTGTGAGATATAGACTTACCACCATGGTAAAGAGAGTTAGAAATGATCATTCTTAATAAGAACTTCATTCTGATTCACTTATTTTTTTTAAGTTTAGTTTGCATTTGTTTGCCACTTTCTGTATTAAATGAGGCATCAATGTACAGACTAGATATAGACATAATAACAAGTGAATGAACAGGCACTATATTCTTTGTTGTTATATGAATATTCAAGAAAACCAAACTTCTCACTAGCACATTCTTAATCATATACATTATCTCTCATAAGTGCATAAGTAATAGCAGAAACATACCATACAGATTTACACTAACCCAGAGGAAAGCATGACTTCTATCCAGCAAGGGCACACATATATCATTGGGAAAATTTAAAATCCAGCAAGTATTTACCACCAAGGCATAACACTTTGGCGCCTTTATCCATGAACATCTGGACCCTGCTTCAATTTCAGTGTCAGAATTAATCTACTGATTGCAGTCATTTCTTTGGCTCAGTAATCTTAAATTGCGAAGTTCTAACCACCTCAATGAATTGGATATCTAGTCATGGATTACTAGGCATAGGTCTTTAACACATTTTGTAACACTCTACACACATTTGTAACACTATAAAATTTTTTCCTGTGGTCCTAACCCAAGAATATATATATGTATTTTTTATTTTGGTTTTGGGGTCACATATGGCCATTCTCAGGGCTTACTCCTAGACCTGCATGCAGCAGAATAGCTTCTGGGGGCTCAGTGACATGTTGGGGTGCTGAACATCAAATCTGCTTGCCCGCATAAAAGCACTGCCACACTGTACTATCTCTACACTGCCTCCTCCCTACAATGTGCATTTTATGTGATGTATTACATCAGTCTGGATTATTTAAATTTTGTTGTTTTCAACTCCCATTTTAAAATCAGCTTCTCTCAAGTTTTAATGCAATTATAAAACCTCTGCCTTTGTGTGCTCCAAATATGTGAACTGTGATTTTGATATTTATTGATCTTCAAGATTTTGAAGAAAGATTGTAATGTGATCCTAACATAGTATCACTTAAATAACTCCCTAAATAAATATATAGATGAATCTTTTCTTACTAGGGAAATTTCAATGGGTGGTTTTGCCAAATATGTTGCTCTATATTAAATGATTTCTTACTAAAATGTGATTTCTGGCACTCAGAATTTAGGAGCCATGAGCTAATTTCTGTTGCTGAGTGATAGTGGACATTTATTTTGTTTTACCTCTCTAGGCCTCAGTTCCTACAACTTCAGAATGAAGCTTTAAAATGAGGTGATTTTTCACTTTCCCTGAAGGCTTTTTAAAAGTCTATGTGTACTTGTCATGAAACTTATTTAACCTTATCTCTAGAAAACTTAAAAAAAAATATTGTTTGAATTGTTCAGAGGGAGACTTGTAAGAGACTTTGGAAAGCAATTTTGAATGATTTGACATCAGAGGCCTTTTATATACATTCAGAGATAGGCTCTCACTGCCAAAAGTCTTACAGAAACACACACACTAGCACACACACAAACAGACACATTTTGTGCTTATACTTCAAGTCACATCTATCAGTTTTAGCTCTTTGGAAATACCTATACATTTATGATATAAAAAAACGTGTAGCATAGATCAAAGAGAACCATTTTTTCCACTTCTACCTTTCCACTTCTAACTTTGCTATGAGACATTTCCTACTACTAAGACCCCATCACACAGATTCAAACACTAAGTCATCCTCTACTGTTGCACACTTCTGCCATCATGGCAATGTGGTGTTATGCATCTACCTACTTTAAATTCCTAATCTGTCACTCAAATTTAGGTCTCATAAACACCTGGAGCATTTTAGCTATTCAAAACTTGTTTCCTAAATTTTTCTGATATATATTTTTTAAATACAAACACCTAAGACTTTCAGATAAATTTGGTTTCTAATCACTCTGTTCATATTTTTCTCAAACATATTTATTCCCTTTTTCATTATCCAATGTTTCATCTTCCTTAGTATATCAAAAAAGTATTCGGAGATCCTCTCCCAACTATCCATTTTGAATCTTTTTCTAGTTTAGATTATATTTTCTAGCTAAAATTATAGCCTTTCAAGATCAACTTCACTTTTTAAAGACAACCTTTTGAGAAAGAGAACCCCAGAGGAAGACAACCTGAGAGACATAATTCTCTGACTCTTCAGAGTAAACATATCAGAGCATACCTTATAGCATTTAAAGCTATCTTTTATTTTTTTTTGTTTGCTTTTTATTTTGTCACACCCGGAAATGCACAGGGGTTACTCCTAGCTCTACACTCAGTAATTACCCCTGGTGGTGCTCAGAGGACCATATGGGATACTGGGAATTGAACCCAGGTCGGCCAAGTGCAAGGCAAACACCCTACCCGCAGTGCTATTGCTCCAGCCCCCTATCTTTTAATTCTTGTATATTCATGAGACTACTTTTTGATTAAGTGCAGGAACAATACTCCCCTTAGTTTTGGAGGGGCCACAGCTGGTGGTGCTCAGGGTTTACTCCTGGTTCTATGTTTAGGAATCACTCTTGGCAGGTGTAGAGGACCATATTGGGGCTGGGGATCAATGTTGGGTCAGCTGCATGCAAGGCAAATTGCCTTACTCACTGTATTATCATGCTGGGCCCTATTTTTCCATTTATACTACAGGCTTCACTCTCATATAGCGTTTTCAGCATACGAAGAATAATAGATGGTTCATCTCTTCCTTAAAATGCAATTTTACTTCTTGGATGAAAATGATTATGGTATTATTTTTACAATTTTTACTTTGAAAATTAAATTAAAAGTTATATTTTAATGCTTTCTTTTAAAACCCCATGAACATTAAATTTCATCTGCCATTTCTTTAGAGAGAAAAATGTTCTATTCATTTATTTAATAAAGGTATCCCTTTCAAAAATTGACTTAGTTATTTAATATATGTGTTTCAGTAGTTTGCTAAGTAGTGATATTGCAAAAGCTTAATTATATATTCATGAATGGCTTATCTATTGGATTTACCTCTGTGTTTGATGTTTGCACAATTTAATAACTTATTCAATTCAGTAAAAGTCACAAGAGTTTCTTTAGTGAACCTTCCCATACATCAAGCTTCCAGAACAAATTTAAATACACATCTGAAATAAATAACTCTATAAGTCACAAGAGTAGACTCATCAATCAGTCTCAGAGGTTAAAGATTTGACATGAATCAATGAGCTCTTTCCAATATAATTTTCTGGAAGTAGGACATTAAAAGACTTAACAAAGTTGCAATGAAACTAACTGGGGCAAAAGACCCCCTATTGCTCCACTCAAGGTAGATGGAGAAATTCGGAATAAGGATGTGCTTTGTGAAATTATTAACTGACCTAAATAGATAAAACTTAAGAGCAGAAGACAAATATATATAGTTTCACCAAAAAAAAAAAGGCAGTTAAAGGTCATTCAAATATGACCAGAGCATAAAGGAGCATATATTTTATTACT
Organism: Sorex fumeus; assembly: GCF_029834395.1. Lineage (NCBI taxonomy): Eukaryota > Metazoa > Chordata > Mammalia > Eulipotyphla > Soricidae > Sorex > Sorex fumeus. Next base: position 5,891,229 of record NW_026606322.1, on the reverse strand, counting down.
ATGAAACTTATCATCTCACATGTATTATTTTTCCTTTAATTAATTAATTAATTAATTTTTGTCTAGAGCAATACCTGTAGTAGTCAGGGCTTACACCTAACTGTGCTCACGGATAATTTTGGGTGGTATTCAGGGTACGATAATGTGGTACTATGAATAGAACTGGAATAGGCCAAATGCAAGGCATGTATATTACTTTCTGTGTTACCTCTGTATCCATAATCCTTGTCTTTAAAACTAAACACAACACACAGAAGAGCATGCATTTTGATATATTTTTAGAGCATGTTTAAAGAGTTTTTAAAAGTCCGTTTCTGAAAATATTTTGAGAACAAATCAAAGCTTAATTACATATCCCAAAGACTACAACCTTCAGTATGTTTTAATTAAAAAAAGAACATATGACATTTTAATCTGCTTTATTTAAATTTGTAAGTTATTGACCACATAGACAAAAAATGCTACATATCTAAATACCCAGGCAACACTGCCTTCTTCATGTGTCCCATGAAGTGTTCAGCATCAACAGTTCTTGCCAACTTATTTCGTCACTTGCGTATGAGAGCTAATGTATAAAAACACAAAATTCTGGGTTTAAATTCTTGTTCTTTTCTATGAATACGAATTGTTTTCTTAATTTAGAAAGTTGAGTGACACAAACCCAACTAATAAAGAAATGACTTCAAACAAACTTAGCACAAAACTAACATTACAGGTTCATGCCCAAGGTACATTGAAAAAAAAAAAACAATTTTTTAAAAATTAGAGCTATTCTTCACAGATAATGTTTATTATCTCTTTGAGTCCACATTGTACTCTGGATATCTACTACATTGACATATTCAGTGAAATTAGGAATCAACTTGTGTGTAAGTGGTTAAAAAAACACATACTGGGTTCTATATTTCTTCTCAAGACTCTTGTCTTCCATACAAAATGATACACTTCAATTTACTGTGCACTAATTTTAGGCAAGTGACCATTTACAGAACTTCTGCCATTACTTTAATAGTTTCAACCTATATTCCTTGCAAGCCATATGCTGAAAGAGACAGACATGAAGAATTAAAGAGCATTAATGCATGAACTCAGTAACCGCAGACAAATTCGCAGAGATGCGTACCTTCCTGAAGGGCAGAAAATTGTAAGGTAATATTGCATGATGGGATAGGTAGGTAGAGCAGTCTTCTGGTTCTTATTTGGATAGAAACCAATTAAGAGAAAGATTTAGGGAAAAAATGCTTTCTACTGTCTAGTTGAGAGCCATGTTTTTTAGTAAAAGACCTTATATGTAAACCTGGAGTGAGTGTTTAATCCAAAGTGACACAATAAGGGATGCAATAGAGATCAAAACGGAATGCTGAAAATCAGCTTCCTGATCTAATCATTGTACACTTGATAAGTTTTTTTGAAGAGACACAAATAAAAGGTAAAACCCTAAAAGTGAGAGGTCAGCATAAAAGTTATAGCAGCTAAGATGCAGCTATAGTAATAAACTTGATTTCAGAAAGAGTGAAACATTTTATGAAATGAAAATCATCTTCTTTTCTAGAATGTTTCTTTTCATCAATCATTATCAGTCACTAAAGGTCACATGATATCTACCCTCTTTAATCCTAGTGTTTTGGTTTAAGACTAAGTAGGCAATTTAGTCCTTTGTTTATTTTTGCCATTGTTATGTTGCTTCATTCATTTACATTTCTATAGAGCACTCTTTATATATCAAATACTGCCAGAGATAGAAAAGGGATGAGGTTTCTTTCTTTTTCTTTTCTTTCTTTTTTTTTTTTTGGCTTTTTACATCACATCTGGCCCTGTTCAGGGGTTACTCTTGGCTTTGCAGTAATTACTCCAGGTGATGTTTGGGGAAGGGGTGTTGCATATTGGATGCCAAGGATCAAATCTGGGTTCACCACATGCAAGGCAAATGCCCTATGTGTCTGTCTCCTATTTCTACCCCTCAAAGAACTCAAGTACAACTGTTCATGGATACCTATAGAATACGAGATATTGGGGTTAAGGACATAACAAGTAAAAATAAGACTAGAGTCCTTTGTGAACCAATTAGCAGGAAGGAGAAGACCAAGTCAGTAACTCTCAGTCTAGTAACTCTCAGGAGAATACAAAGGAATGGAATAAGAGGGAAGAGTTCTGGGTCAAAGATATAACTTGAGAAACTCTTCACTTTGATTTTTTTTCTATAAATTTCTTTTCATTTTATTTCTGGTTCTAAGCAGTATTTATCATTAGCCATTTTCAATTTCCTAGTATCATCAATGATTTCCCTACATGACAGTGATTGTGACAGAATCTTACTTGTTCGAGAACATATTAAGAAATTCCATTTAGAACTTGAATAAAAACTTGCAATTGGAGGCTCTACATGAAATCACTGGAATTGTTTTCCCAATGATTAACAAATATGACACCCTCTTTGTGTACATGCTACATATGTCTTTTGAGGCCTTCCACCGTTCTCTTCTTTGTGGAGCACCTAAAGTCATACCTGATCAGCCATGACTCTCACATGCTTCAAATTCCACAAATATTCTGTGGATTTAACCACTGTTCTCTGAGAGGACTTGCAAGAAACTAGCCACTCTGAATGAAGATATTAGTGAATCAGATTAACTAGAAGGGCTGCAGAGTACAAGGCCCTGTGGAAATGGAAAGCACATTGGAAGATTTTGATATTCACAATACCTTGAAGTGTCACAGTAGACAACACTTGGGGCAATGAACACAGCACTGTGTTGGGGACACATTTTGGCTACATCATAGTTATACGACCTCAGCTGTCTATGTTGCTATAAATAGATCATCTATTGAATTAGAAGAATTGCTTTCAAAATGTATTACATCAGCATCATTCATAGAAGAATTGGAACTGTGGATGATATGACAGCATAATGGCTAGTAGATTGACCATTCTTTTTTTTTTTCAGAGAAAAAAAAATTCCCCCGATACTAATAAACATGATTTATTAATCGCTGAGCAGAGTGGTACACAAATTAAAAATCATCATAAATTTGAATGCCATTACAAAGCTAATGGGACCAGAGAGAGCTAACAGCAGGTAAGGCACTTGCCTCATTGTGGCCAGCATCGGTTTGATAATGGCTCCACAGAAGGTTCCTTGTGCCCCTCCAGAAGTGATCCCTGAGCACAGAGCCAGAATGTGCCATCCTATTCCCCCTCTCCTCCACCCCCACCAACAGGTTTCCATGTTAAAACATTGTGCTGCATTATTTGAATAACAGAAAAATAGAGGGCTACAAGGGAGAGATGGCAGAGTATTGCACAGTAATTATATGAAAGCAGCTAAATATACTCTGTATTTTTAAAATTTGAAGATCCATAACATACTGCTAAGAATAAGGCTGAATAGCCCATTGAAAAGCTGTGCAGATGCCCATGCTCTCGGGAGTAAGAGGAAGTGAACGTGATTTATTTCTTACTACATAAATGCCTTATAAAAATGAACCTAGAGAAAATACAGAAAACTTTTTTGTTAACTTCTGAAACCCAACTTTCTCTACTTTATCATAATAAGAAAAGTTCATTTTAAACAGAAAGAATCATGCAATTTTTAAATTATGCAATTTATTTTTACTATATACAAATAAATACATGGAAGTTTCAGAACTCTTCGTATGTGATGGAGTGACTGGAAGAAGGCAGGTAGAAAAGGCTGGAATCTCCTTTAGCCAACAACACAAAATAAGCATCCACACTCTCTATAAAGTAATAGTAACTATATATATATGTATACATACTATACTATTTAATATTCACACACAATAACATACCTTTGAATTTGTTATTTAATAAACATTTCTGAAAAGGTGCCAAATGGCATACCAATGCACCCTTAGAATATTCACAGATGGGCACAGGTGAAACATCACACAAATAGGAGACCAGGGCAGGAGATCATAGAGCCAACTCTTACTCAGTATGAGGAGGCCACAGGAACAAACGAGTTAGTAGTAATCAACAATTGTAATAAGTCTGAGAAACACAAATCTAAAGCAATATTATATCATAAAGAAATTGAGCATTGTACAGGTGTTTTATTTATTATTTTTTATTTATTATTATCATTATTTCCTTTTGGGGGCCACTCCTGGCAGTACTTGGGGACCATGTGGAAGCAGAATCAAACTCAAGCTTCATACGTGCAAAACATGCATTCCAGTACTTGGAACTGTCTTCCTGACACTGTGTCCAGATTTTTGAAAAGTGTGTGAGATTACTTATAGATCATCACACAAAAATATGTGTCAAGAATTTGCTTTTATGTGGATGGAACTAGAATGCCTCACTAATTAAATCGGAATCAGTCAGGAGAGGTAGGGAAAATACAGAATGGTCTCTATCCTATGTTAAATATAACAAAACACAATAAAGGAATAACAAGCAGCTAATGATAGCAGATTCAGAGTTGACCTACAAAACTGAGTCTGTCAAGAGTGCAGGCTGGGGGGTGGGAGGGGTCCTTGAGACATTAGTGGAAGAATGCTGACGGGTAGGTATGGTCTTGGAACATTGGATGTCCAAAATTATTAGCAGTATTGTATATCACAAGGTAAGTAAAGTAAAAGTAAAGGCCCTCCCATTGATCATCGATTTGCTCGAGCGGGCCTAGTAACGTCTCCATTGGAGACTTTGTTGTTACTGTGTTTGGCATATCGAATATGTCACGGGGAGCTTGCCAGGCTCTGCCGTGCGGGCGAGATACTCTCAGTAGCTTGCCGGGCTCTCCGAGAGGGGCGGAGGAATCGAACTCGGGTTGGTCATGTTGGCTGCGTGCAAGGTAAATGCCCTACAGCTGTGCTATCATTCCAGCCACAAGGTAAAAATAAAAAATAATGTTTGACTCATCTCTATATTAGATGTTCTAGAGTGTACTCTGAATCCATGTGCATTTAGAATAAATGGATCTATAGTTTGAATCTTGCTGAGTAGAAAACTTTCTAGCTACTCTTGACAAATCATTTAATCTCAGACTATTTCCTCAATGGTAAAATAAGAATCATATTACAGAACTTAAAAAATTGGTAAAAGAAAATAACTCCTAAAATGGCATATAAAAAGCACTGATCGATTCTATTTATTTACTATAATTTTGATTTTTATAAAATAGCATTTCCAAATCATAAAGTCAAATGGTAGAAAAACTGGAGGCTTTAAACAATCTTGGATTATATTCCCATGGCTCCTAATATGTGCCATACCGCTAATTTACACAAAAGGTGTTCTTCCTTTTGTTTACTATTTTATTAAAGCATTGACTGGTAATGGAAGTCTCAAACCCTATGAAACTTTAAAAATTATGTTGGAAATCAATTCACGTGGTAAAGCAAAAGGAATTTTTTCTTCGTGTTCAGTGACAACCAAGTCAAGGCAGAATGTGGTGAAAATTATGTGTTCGTATTAAGTTCATTTTATTTTGTAAAATCAACAACAAAAAAATGGCTATATCTTTGCCTGCCCCTTTGCTTATGGCTGCAGAAACACCTGTCACCACAAGGTCAATGGGAATGACTTGAGCAGTGTCTGTGTCCTGTGAAATAAAATTTCAGGGACTGGTGACATGACTACAGTTTCGCTAGAACAACTTCCTGTGTTCTGGGTGGGTGACATCAATACAATGCATGTGACAAGCAAACAAATGGATACTATTAAACTTACTCAGTTCAATGAATGATTATTGAGCAAATGCTATGTTAGTGGTCTGAGAAGCATAAAAATCAGGTTTTAAAAATCAGACACTTGGCATCTCCGCATCTTTCCTTTCCATAAGTGGAATCTCTTAATAAACCTTTAATCTAAAGATCCCTTGCAAATTTCAGGAAAAATTTTACTGAAGCAGATGGTAGAGTTCATTAGATCCATATTCTAGAGTTCAGCAGTGAGTGGTGCTCATGAGATTCCATTCAACAACCATTTAATCATTTATTGAGCATGTTCCAGATAAGTATCTCTATAAACAGAAATGCAAGGAGGAAAACATCCTGTTCTCTACATTTATATCAGATGGAAACAGACAATAACGAGTAAATCTAAAGTATCTGCAAAAGGGATTGATGTGAAGTAAAAAAAAAGACATCAGGAACATATTTCTCCTTGAAGATTTGGTTTATAACTTTAAATTAGAGTGATTAGAAGAGGCACTTATGAAAAATGTTTTGAAGGAGGTAAACAAAAACTCAATGATTCTCTTAGGTAAAAGAACTACAAACACAGCAACGGAATAAATGCCGAGTCCTTAAGGAGAGAGCATGGCCAGTTTGTTTAAGAGGCAAAGACAGAGAGTCTGAGGAGGGCAAATAAGGAGAAAAAGGTAGTGCAGAGGTTAAACTGTTTAATATTGACGGATCGCTGATGGTCTTCAACCTGGCACAACAACTAGTCTTTAAATGAGGTAGCCGGTAGAACGATAGCACAGCGGTAGGGCGTTTGCCTTGCACACAGCCAACATGGTCGACCCAAGTTCGATTCCTCCGCCCCTCTTGGAGAGCCTGGCAAGCTACCGAGAGTATCTCGCCCGCACGGCAGAGCCTGGCAAGCTCCCCGTGATGTATTCGATATGCCAGACACAGTAACAACAAAGTCTCCAATGGAGACGTTACTGGGCCCGCTCGAGCAAATCGATGATCAACAGGTGGGCCTTTACCTTTACCTAGTAGAAACACAGTATCAACTTTTCTAGAATTTAGCAAGATGGTTCTAGCTGATTTACATAGTATGCTGAGGAATGGTTTTCTATATTTATAAGTTGTCAACAAAAATGTTGCTATACTGTTTTCATTTTTCTAGAAATTACATGAAACACTATTTTCAGTATTTCAGTAAATTCGTTTTCAGATTGCAGCAATGCTCATTCTTTGATTTTTTTTCTTCAATTTTTGTTGTTCTTATGGTTTTATTTTAACTTTTGGGCCACACCTAGCTGGATCAGACTTACTCCTGTCTCTGCACTGAGAGATCACTCCTGGCAAGACTGTAGGAGGCGCTGGGGATCCAGCTCAGCCACATGTAAGGCAAGTGCCCTCTCAGATGCATTATCTGTCCAGGGCTTGTTCTATTGTTTATTACTGATTTCATACTACAATGATTTCTTGGCTTTACCCTCCAAATATATTAACATCTAATTTATATTAGTTCACCACTGAATGCGGTGAGAGATCACTTTCCTTCACCACTAATGTGCCCTATTTGTTATACATTTTATAATTTGTTTTCAAATGGCTTGTTGCCTCCAAATTCTTAGTTTTGTAAAATATTTTCTCCCACACCCTCTAAGAGAGAGCCTTTACACATGACTCTCAATATTTGTCCCAGATGAATATTATCAACTTATTTTTATGTTAAATTTGTATTTATATATAAGAAATAGGTGTTAAGATTTGACCAGAGGTGACATAAAGACAGTGTGGACAGTCATAGGCACTTTGGAGGTGATAGGCACAGGAATTTTGTACATTAATAAAATAAACCATTGTAGCCCTATAATACCTATACTATAACAAAGAGGAAAACTGAATCCAGTAAAACAAGTTTTAAGTAGAGTTTTCAGACATGCCTTTTTCTTCCATTTGTACTTCAGAGTAAGCAGTGGTTCCTTAAATATTCTCAATCTATACATTATTATTGTTTTTCCTCCCTAAGACAGAAACAGATGAATGCATGATAAACTCCCTTTCTAAATGAGGATATTTAACAGCAAATAATGGCATTTTAAAATACTAATCTCATAAATTAGAATTAATTTTTATTCAACTTCTTCCTAGGAACTTGAGTCTGGCGCCTTAGACCACTCAGCCATCCTGACACACAGCGGTAGGGCGTTCGCCTTACAAGCGGCCAACATAGTCGACCCGAGTTCGATTCCTCCACCCCTCTCGGAGAGCCCGGCAAGCTACTGAGAGTATTCGATATGCCAGACACAGTAACAACAAAGTCTCCAATGGAGACATTACTGGGCCCGCTCAAGCAAATCGACGATCAACGGGAGGGCCTTTACCTTTACCTTCTTCCTAGGATCATGTATATGAATGCTGAGTTCATAAAAAATATACAAAATATACAAAAGTACATTTGTCAAAATACTTTTCAGAGAAAAAGCATAAAGCTTATTTTTATAAGTAGTTGAAATAGACACTCATAATTAGTTCTCTGACTTTCTATTTCACTTTATATTTATCAAAGCTTTAGTAGGTGTCAGTTTCTATAACAAAAGTGGCAGGTGCAAAGCTACCTCTCAGGTTTTTTGTTACTTTTGTTTGTTTACTTTCAGAATTTTTTTTAGTATTCTTGAGCATTTCTAATACTCATGAAAGCTTAATAATTAATCAGATGTGATAAGGGATTAATATCCAGGATATAGAAGACACTAGTAGAATTGTACAAGAAAATCTCCAACCCCATCAAAAAATGGGGAGAAGAAATGAACAGAAGTTTCCTCAAAAAAGAAATACAAATGGCCAAAAGGCACATGAAAAAATGCTCCACATCACTAGCAATCAGGAGATGCAAATCAAAACAATGAGATATCATCTCACACCACAGAGACACATTGAAAAGAACAAAAGCAACCAGTGTTGGCGTGGATGTTGGGGAAAAGGGACACTCTTTCACTGTTGGTGGGGCTGCCCACTAGTCCAGCCTTTCTGGAAAATAATATGAACAGTCCTTCAAAAACTAGAAATTGAGCTTCCATATGACCCTGCAATACCACTTCTCGGAATATATCCCAAGGATGCAAAAAGAGCACAGTAGAAATGACATCTGTACCTATATGTTCATTGCAGGACTGTTTACAAAATCCAAAATCTAGAAACTACCCAAGTACCCTAGAACAGATGACTGCTTAAAGAAACTTTGATACATCTATACAATGGAATACTATGCAGCTGTCAGGAGAGATAAAGTCATGAACTTTTCTTATAAATGGATAGACATGGAGAGTATCATGTTAAGTGAAATGAGTCAGAAAGAGAGAGAAAGACATAGAAGGACTGCACTCATTTGTGGAGTATAAAACAACATGACATGAGGCTGACACCTTAGGATAGTAGATCCACGGGACAGATAGACTGCTCCATAGCTGGAACCCTGCCTCGTGAGCAAAGAGGAGAAGGCAGCTGGAATAGGGAAGGGATCACTAAGAGAAAAATGGCTTGAGGAATCGGTCAGGATGGGAGATGAGTGCAGAAAGTAGATAAATGACCAAACATGATGGCCTCTCAGAGTCTGTATTGCAAACCATAATGCCCAAAAGTAGAGAGAGATTATGGGGAATCATGTCTGCCATGAAGGCAGGGGGAGGGTGGGAACGGGGGTGTATACCGGGGATATTGGTGGTGGGGAATGTGCACTGGGAGGGATGGGTGTTTGATCATTGTGTGATTGTAACCCAAACATGAAAGCTTGTAACTATCTCATGTTGATTCAATAAAATTAAAAAATAAAAATCAGATGTGAAATGCTAAGTTTTTGAGGCGATGTTCAAACTCCTCACATTTTAGAACAAGTATATTCTTTCAATTTGTGTCTCTATTTTCCTCTACTAGTGAGTAGCTTTTTTGCATAGATTGTCTCTTTGCCAGGCAGTTTTTTGTTCCCTAACAGCAGAGGTCAGGCTCTGAAGCTTATAATGCCACAACTATCCAACTGGCTAAAGGCTGTGGTGAATGCCAATTACAATACCTGCAGTAAGGAGCCAATTATTTTTCCCCTTAAAATAATGTGTGTCTGTAGTCAAAATGAAGAGTGGAGCTCTGTAATGGAAGCCACATGAAAACTGAGCAGGAGGTGATAGACAAGGGCAGCTGGGTCGAGAGAAAGGTCAGGATATTGTATTCACCAAGAGGAATAGTCATAGGACTATAAAATGGTAGAGCTAGGCAAGATCCCAGAGATAGTGGTGTCAGAAGTATAATATTGGTTCTCAGGCTTTGGACAAGATGTACCTAACAATGGATAATTCAATAATTCTTAGGTCTCAAATAATATTATCCTAATTGAACATTTATGCACCCAATAAGAAAGCACTATAAAAATCACAAAGCATACTGAAAGAGTTGGGCATATTTAAAAATGAACTCTTCCTCTCCTATTTGTTAGGTCTGGATAGTACAGAACTATACCTTGTAAAGTCTTTCAAATTTTATCTAGAACAGGAATGATTATACCAACCTTTAGGAAATTATGTATATTACTGAAGATCTAAGTAAATTAGGTGGGCATAAGTCAATACTTTTTTTACTATCTTCTATGTGTAGCTGTTTAACATTCTCCCTCAACTTGTCTTCTGTCTCACATGATTTATTTTCTACAACTCTATTTTCTACCCACTTCAGATTTCTTTAAATCTTACTATCTCTTTAACTTCATCAACCTCACCAAATCCTTGATATTCTTTGACTTTAAGTATTTCACATTGAGAATCTGAAAAGTTTTAGGCAGTCATTTTTGCAATTGTGACCACTCTTCTCTGCTGTCATTTCTCAGAAATTATTCAGTATAGGGTGGACACCATCCTGGCAGCTGGAGTTTACATTTTATTACATAACTGACCAAATGTTTGCTCAAGTGTAAATACTGGATGCCTGTATCAACTCTAAAGATCCATCACCTGCTTATCTATCTGAGAAGAATGTAAACCTTGAACTGCAGTCATGAGTTCCTGGTTAATAATCCCTAAAGAATAAGGAGTCTAAAGCCCATGAAATATAGAGCGATAACATCCCTTTTCTCAAGTCTCACTAAAATCTGGGACTTACCCTCTCTTGGTAATATGACTTTTAATATTACACATACACTTTGATATATGTAAAGATGAAAAAGACAATGAATAAATGAACACTTAGTAGCTTTTCCTTGAATTATCATGAGTCAACTATTCAAACTTCTCAAATATTAAATTTTCTTCAAAGAATCCAAGGTTAGAATCTGAGGTATATATGTGTGTCCTAATTTCAATCTACGAAACCTTTAGAATAGAGTTCTTCGATGCTTTTAGGCCTTCAGACCCATACTGGTATCTGTCCTGCCTATTGGTCCATTGGCCAACAGTTATAAATAAGACAATAGACTACTGGTTTCAATCTCTCTACACTGATATACTATCACTAATAAGTGGATCTGTGGTTGAAAACCACTTCTCTAGAATTTCAAATCTACTCAAATAAGGCAGAACACATGCATTTCACTGTCCTAAGATGATGATTTACAAACCAGTAATTAATCAAAGGGGAAAGGTCAGTCAATTTTTCTACATTTATGCCAATGCCATTAGAATCTACATGGCACGTTTGCATTTGTCATAAGCTTGAGCATTCATAGCATATTTAACAGTCATTATATCACTGCCGTTAATCAGGTCCTTTGATTCCGGGCTTCAGTGTCATCTATTAAATCACCAACATGTGTAGACACGTATATTTGGAAAGGCTAAGTTTAGATCCATAAAACATGATTGACTTTCTGGAAGCAGCATGAGAGAAGATGTATCGCCACCTTGCCCTGCTTTCAAATCTCTTTGCCGTTGTGTCCTAAGGAAAGGGCTGGCATTTCTACTATGATCTTTAAAGAGTTATTCTAAAACAGAATGCGGTTTCAGAGGTCCTGAAAGTGCCACTGAGGATTATCTTGCTTCTCCTCTAAGAGAGTACAAGTGGAATATTCAGGAAGCTTGATGTTGTTATTTCTGAGCCACTGCTTCAGAGACAGAGAACACCTCCTAGGGATATGAAGATGACTTACGACTGATGAGCAAAAACCTAACGTCTGGATGCTTGATCAAGTCCCACCAGATTACTTTCCACTGGGTTCTACTTCTTGTCTGATTTCCAAAAGAAAAAGAACATACTTGTCAGGGATTCATTTATTCATAGATTATGATATAATTCTAATTAATGAAAGTGTTAGGGAAGAGAATCAGTTTGGTGTTTTGAAAAAAGGAATAATGCTATATAATGGATGAATGATGACAAATACCAAAATGGGTGACAATGGAGGAAAATAATAAAAATATATTGGAGCACTATAAATTTTATTTTTTAATTTCAGGAAGGGAACAGCATGGGAAAGAAAATATGTAAAAGTCAATTTATATAAATGCTAGGCAGAATCAAAACCAGCAAAGTTTCTACAACTGTGACATGCTCTTCTGACTTTTTTTTTCTAAAAATTGGTTTTACATTACATGATTCTATTGGATATTGTCCCATTTTTAATATTGCATTGTACATTTTGTATATGTTTTACATTATATGATTTTATTGGAGATTGTCCCATTTTTAATATTGCATTGTACATTTTGTGTATGTTTCCAATAAAAGAATATATAACAAAGTTACAACTATGTAGTTTTCTAAGAACTTGGTAATGAACTGTTTATGGAGCACATTCCCTCCACTATTTCTACATGATTCGAAAGGAATCAGCATATGCATTACTCCTATTATATGTGGACAATCTTTTGAAGATATGGAAGAATTAATCACACACAATATCTAATTTTCAAGACCAGGATTGCAAACTTAAACATATTGTGAAGGGTCAAAAGAAATTTGATTACAATGATTTATCCAAATGAAGGAAAAGTGTAATTTTAATTATACAAAAATATCTTTTATACTTATCAGTGTAAGCCATCATCATGTCTCACTATTGTCCCTCTGGGTTGAACTTCTGACCATAGGTCAAATTATCTTACACACACATCCTTCCATTTTTTAGTGCATCTCTTATTCACTGAATAGATGATAACCAGAATTTATTTTTCATACTTTTGGAGACACAGTAGTCCAACACCTTGTTTCTAATTCTCAAATACAATGAGAGGCAACTTCTCATTTTTCACACATTTCTTGATTTTCCTAATATGATCAAAGGAAGAACCTATAAGCTACTGATTCCATTGATGAGGACTAATCCTATATAAGCTCATTACCTCCTAAAGACCTCACTTCCAAATACCATCAAACGGGGCAGTAGAACTTGTATATTTGAGTTTTGTGGGGATTCAAACTTTCAGTTCAGAGTCATCATTTTCCCACAGGAATCTCTATTCCAAGAGACCACACAGAGACTACCAATATAGAAGTTGGTGAATTTTCTTTAAGGGACTAATAAACTGAAAAATATTAGATTTTACTAGGGTAGAGCTTCAAGTATTGAACTTGGCACATGTTCCTTAAGCTTTACTAAGAGGCCAGGAATAGTCAAGTGTGGCCTCTGGTCTCCCAAATAAAATAGAACAGAAGACTTGCAAAATTCATACTGTTAAGTGAATAAATAATAAACCTAAATTTAATTTAATTATCTTGAGTAAAACCTATCAATGTAGGAGCATTATTTAAATAATGAAAATATTAAAATATTTAATAGAAAGCTACTTTTACATTACCTAGGTACTGAGAAAATAATTTATATTCTTGAATATTTTCATAGGAAACCAAAAATAAAAGATAAAGCAGAGTCCTCAGTGCCTTTTAAAACATACTAGATTATAGTTTCATCAGTGGAATTAGGTGCCATAAGCAGACCTCAGACAAGAAAAAATACATAAAACCTTATAACTGACCAGGAAGCATTCTACAACTTCCTTTTAAAGTGCAAAAGAAAGACATTATTAGTGAGTCGAGAGATGAAACAGTTTTATAATAGCATCTGGGAGCAACTTGAGGAACAACTCAATGTTGTATTTCAGCGGTGAATAGACATGGGATAAAACGAATGAAACAAACCTTCCATTTATGACTTCTGACAGAGAATTAGACCAGAGGCTTAAAAGAACAAAAACAGCAACTAATAAATGATAGAACTTGAAAACGCTTTTTGTACAGCCAATCCCACATTTTAGAAAAAAGATACTTGATATGAACACACTGTCTCTTAGAGTTTCATTCCAAGTAAATGTCAGCCTTCTAGGGTTGGTTATGAAAATAAAGCAATCACACTAACCAAACAAAAAGAGAGTTTCACTTTATATACATTTTTGGGTCAAATTCAGAAGAAGCTCTATGTCAGAAAAGGGAAGTCAAGGAAGCTCCCAGATTGTTCTCCTAAAGGATTTTGGCAAAAGGAAGAACTATACCCCTTGTATACTTTTTTACAAAGGTGAATGGGTAAACATTTGTTCATTACATTCCAAGTATATTGGTCATTCAAACAGGTGAGCAGATGCAAAGATGATTGTCCACTGGTCTCAGGTAACAGCAAGGCCTAAGGCATCTAGTTTATCAGCCCCACCCCCTCCCGCCCAGGCCACACTTGTTAACTTGTATACCTGATGATTCCCTTTCTCTAGGACCAAATTCCCTATCTTGCCCTACCTATTCTCTTTGTCTCCATCATCCCACCCACTTCAGAACGAGGCTTCCACTGCAGTAGGGTAATAGGGTTAAAATAATCATCTGGTTGCTATTTGCTATAAGTGGTCGGAGTTTGGGTCACAGAGTTTTGGAGTTGCCTAAGAAATGGGGTCTGTACATGGACCCTCAGTGAAAGTCAGATAGAATGTCCAGTTTGGGCTGTAGCAGTATCTATAACAGAGCAGATTTTTAATGTGAGACAAGTTTTGTTAAGGTGTTTAAAGGCACGTGCCAAATGTTTTATTGTGCATAAGAAATGAAAGACCAAAAATCTTATTTAATCTAGCACTCCCCACCCCTTCATCTTTGTAGCAGTTCTTCATTTGGTCCCTGATTGGTGGAGTCAGGCCCAGTATTGAATTATTCATACCTTTTGTCATGTGGCAAAGAACCTGGGACAAGACCATGGATATTTCTTTAGAGTGGTCTTAAAAAAGGAGACACGAACTATTAGAGGTTATTCTTATAGTCTAGAGAAATCAATTCTAGTACTGCAATTACAGATTAGCAAGATTCTACACTTACAAACTTTGAACAGAATCTAAGTATCTGGAGCCAAACCCACTGCATGCTTTGAAGGATGTGCGTGATTTTACTTTGAATTTTAACTAAAAGTTTTATTATCTTCCCATTGGACTAGAATTTGTTTTACAGGAAGAGAAAATCTTTTTCATGCTAGGTGAATTAAAATCTCAGTATTAATGCTTTGTGTATAATTTATCTGTCAGTCCAATATTGGCTTTTCTCAGATTACTTTGCCAGAAGCTAATCAAATTTCTAATTCCCATCACACAATTGATAGTTTTACTATCAGTTATGTAAGAGTAACTTGTAACATACTAACTTTTCCACTGTGAGTTCTATAAAAGCATCATAAAAATACAAACTTCATAATATTGGTTCAGAGATCATTTATGCTGTACATGAGTCAACAACTTGAGATCTTAAAAAGGCACAGGTATATACATTCATCTTTCTTCACTATATTTCCATTCAAGTCACATCTCTTGGCCTATGGCCTTTGTAAATAATAAAGGATTAAGAGAAAAAGTAGAACTACCAGGGGTAGATATTTACAAAACAACAGAACAAAACTGATATTTAATAGAGCTTTTCTCTTGACACATTTGAAGATCCCTAAGCTATACCAAGGAGTAGACCTACATATATGTGTTTTTGTTTGTTTCAAAGAGCTGGAGGGTATAAAGTTAAGTATAATTTTCAAGTGTTTAAAAATAAGATGACAAAAATTGGAGTTCACAAGTAGCCAAAAAAGAGATCAATGATAAACATCGCAAAATTTTGGTTAAGAACTCTATAAGTATACAGGCTAGAAATCAGGATAAACCATCTGGAATACTGATTTCAATTAAGCCTGAAAGTTAACCTCAAATTATTTTTATTCCTTATTCAAAATGATCAGTCATTAACTCATGCAGTCTTAATAGAGATGATAATGTCCTCCAAAAAAAATGTTTCTTGGCTGGCAAGAAAATATCAGATGTTAGCTCATTGTCCTCTAAGATTTATTTCTATCTAATAAATTTATATTCCTTAAAATTTCTTTTCTGTCATTGTATTTTATAGGCTAACACATGAGTAACCAAGACAGTGAGTTCATCATGAACACACAGAATTAATCCATAGTACTTACCAGAAAACTATGGCAGCTAGTTTGTTAAAACTGGAGAACTTCCTATAGCTTAATCATTCGATGTACAATAGTCACGACAAGAGGTAATAACATGTGTCTAAATCATGAGTATTTTAACAGTTTTGTTTATTGGTATTTTTGTGGGTGATATGACCTTTAACATTTTAAGCTTATATAATACCATTTCATTGTACAAAATTATACAGTCTGTCATTAATTATGTTAAGTGTCTAGATGGACAAACAAAAATAAATTTCTGGCTAACACTTAAATTTATTTTAATACTACAAAAAAGTTAAAAACCAAAAGCTACTTGGGCCTGGAGAGATAATACAATGGGCAAGGCAATTACATTTTACAAGGCTAATCAGGTTTATTCCCAAGCATTCCATATATACACCGATTCCATATGGAGCCCCATGTACTGCCAGAAGCAATCCCCAAGTGAAGAGTCAGGAATATTCCCAACATTTCAGGTGTGAAAAAAAAAAACAAACCTTCAATCAATCAACTAAATTTAAGAAATTAAAAACCTTCAATTATTTTGGTGGAAATATTAGTTTTAAATTTTTTTAATGTGATTGCATTACCATTATTATTGTGTATCTATAACCCACTGATTTGCATTTGTATATCAATAAATTAAAAGTGTAAAGTTAAATGTTAACACCTTAATATCACTTAAAATTATAATTTAATATTTTAACCACATAATAAATAAATGAGTTTTTTTGTGCAGAAAAGATACAAAAATATACATATATAGATTACCTTCGTTAATGCAATTTTTATGTGTGGGTGATTAGAAAATAAAAGCCTTGTCAGTAAGACATAATTTTGACAGTTTAGTAAATACTAAACTACCTATTTTCCATAGAAAAATTGAATTTTTAGAAAGAAAATTCAGTATTTTCCAATATCATTCACAGCCTCCAAAATTTACTGTGCTAGGGCAATTAGGTCAGAGAAGACCCCACTATGACAACAATGGTTGGAAATGATCATTCTGGACAAGAACTCAGTGCTAAAAGGAGATAAAGGGAAACATGATAATCTGTCAGTGCCTGTACTACAAACATAATGCCCAAAGGAGAGAGACGAGAGGAAAAGTATCTGCCATCGAGGCAGGCTGGGGGTGGGGGTGGCGAGAGGGAAGTTGGGGACATTGGTGATGAAAAAATGTACACTACTGAAAAAAAGGGTGTTGGAATATTGTATGACTGACACCTAGTCATGAACAACTTTGTAACAACTTTGTAATCTCATGATGATTCAATTAAAAAATGTCGGTGTTAAATTGCATACCATTGCATGAATTTGTTATACAAATAGTTCTGCCTACTTCAGGTATTCAGAGCTCTTACCAGAGTATTATATTAAACAACTATTTTGCATTGTCCTGATTTCATCAAATACCTATTACTTAGAGTCTCATGAAGAAGCCGTTATATCATAAGTCTCATACTTGAAGAACTGTCTTGGATAAATTCCAAATATATTAATATAGGACTTCAATGAATATAGAACATTTATTAAGAAATAACTTCCATATATAACCTTTGATTTCTTTTCTATAGCATGTGAACCTTTTAATTATTCTATACCTCATTTACCTAATAATCTCACTTTCTCATTCTTGTCTCTCCCTCATACACACATGGTCACACACAAATATCTCTACATATTGAGTTTTACCCCTCTATCTAGAATAGCTTCCACTTTTATTTCCCAATAAACAGTCATACATAACATAATTTTTAGTGTCACATTCAGCTGCATACTCTAAAACTTTAGGCTAGATTTTAGGACTTTCACTGTGTTCTTTGTACACAGTATATTGAATACCTGATTAAATTTCTGTCTTATTCTACTAGAATATAACCTTTAGTTCAAGGCTGTAGGAGCCAACATCTATTTATTTACTCAGTAGACAATAGACCTGCAATAAATATTACGATAACAATACAATCATAAGAAATTATAAGTTCTGAAATATGGGCTCATTTCATCAACTTAAATGGAAAATATTCAGCGATATTTTGAAATTACCAAAATCTATTCTGGGATAAACATCAAATGAGTTGTAACACCAAGTATATTCTTTCTTAAATAGATTTCACAAAAAGAATAAAAGGAAAGAACAAATAGAAGGAAAACAATATGTTTCCAAGTAATCCTTTGTTAGGTTTTAACAATAAACTTTATTATGCAGGTGATGGTCTTTATTCATCACTTAGACAATTTGTTCTTGTTGGAGTTTTCACAGAATACCCCACTGTGCTCAAGTCTAGTTTATGACTCTATGCTCAGATCACTCTTTAACATGGTTATGGAAACATGTAGTATACAGGATAAAACCTGGGTCAGTGTGTGCTAGCACTGCCCACTGTATGACCCAAGTATGACCCAAGCCCCTAACAAGATATTTGAACCTTTTACTTAAAATACTGTAGCACTGTAGCACTGTCCTCCCGTTGTTCATTAATTTGCTCAAATGGGCACCAGTAATATCTCCATCATGAGACTTTTTGTTACTGTTTTTTGCATATCGAATATGCCATGCTCTGCCGTGCAGGCAGGATACTCTCAGTAGCTTGCCAGACTCTCTGAGAGCAACAGAGGAAACGAACCTGGATTGGCTGCGTGCAAGGCAAATGCCCTATCTACTGAGCTATTGCTCTATCCCTACTTAAAATACAGAACCAAAAAATAAACAGATAGGAGAGAGAGAGAGGAAGAGGGAGGGAGAGAGAGAGAGAGAGAGAGAGAGAGAGAGAGAGAGAGAAGTTTGTACCTATGATATACTATTTTATTTGTCGAAAATATGGTACAGAAAACTAGTTTTCTTTCATTTTCTGAACACCTATACTGGGTCATGACTTAAATTGAATGCAAAGTTAGTGGAAGATAGAAAAGGAGCTTATTTCCTAAATAAATGGTTCATTTCTTGGTTATAATACTTTACTTTGGAGAACTCAGTAGCTGTTTAATGAAAGAAGAAAAGGAATACAAATTGGTTTATAACAGCAAGAAATTTAGTTTCATTAGATACAAGAGAGGAAGAGAATATAAATAAAGAAGTGAAGTCAAATTCAAAAGTAGTTTCTTCTAAACAAGGGAGCCTCTTTTAAGTTTCTAAAATACCATCATGACTTCCTTTCCACAACTCATCTCTCCCAATTTTGGAAACACACTAGAAAAGAACTCCTACTCTTTACAAACATTGAGTGCTTTCTGAACACTTTACAGAGAAATTATCTTTGAGATAAAAATAATAACCCACTGAATTAAGAAAATAAAATTTGACAGAGCTTCATAAAAAGTTAAAATATAAATTCTTTTTTTTTTCTTTTTGGGTTACATCAAACGATGCATAGGGCTTACTCTTGGCTCTGCACTCAGGAATTACTCCTGGTGGTGCTCAGGGGATCATATGAAATATGAAATGCTGGGAACTGAACCCAGGTTGGCCGTGTGCAAGGCAAATGCCCTCCCTGCTGTGCTATCACTCCAGCCCCTAAAATATAAATTATTACTGGCACTGATTTACCAACTTCTGAAATATGACCTTTCCTAAAATATAAATTATTACTGGCACTGATTTACCAACTTCTGAAATATGACTTTTATTTACTAAGTTATTTACTGAGTATATAATAGGTAATCTGAACTAGATAGTGGTGATAGAAAATGAGTAAGGTATACATTTGTCCTTTATAGACATACAGATACCTGAATGATTAATTACAAAGATCATGGAGGTGATATGGTAGGAAAGAATAATGCTTTAGGTACTAATGAAAACAGCATATAACCTTATATATGGGTTATCATTGAAGTTTTTCTGAGACATTTGAGTGTTAAGGAAGAGAAAGTCAATCCAGTGGAATGATTTAAGAATAGGGTGTCAAAATTTTATTTAATAGACTAAATGGTGTGATAAATTAAGCATACTGATAATAGAGTAATTTATAGAAAAAGTCTGAAAGAGAAAGTTATCTGACAGGTGTTAGTTTATAAAATCACTTCTCATGTATTCTCTTGTATTCTCAAAAATACCTTGATTTTTGTCCCCAAAGAGAGGAGTTCATGTACTAGAAATATGCTATTCTGAGCATTTTTAAAAGAGATTATCTGTGTGTCTCAGGAGGGTGGTGGTGGTAAGATTCCATTCTCTCAACCAACACAGATATTCAAGATTTCTAATCAAGAAATATCAAGCATTCAAATTATCCAGATGTTGTTACTTAGGGCAAGAAGTGAAGGAAAAGGCTTTGGGTGACAAATGGTACCTGATGTCACAGTATTTATGATGGAAAGCAACTAGTGTAGAAAATAATAAAATGACATCTTACTGGCTAACAATCTGTGTACATTAAACAAAATATTAGCTAACAGAAGCTGCTGTCATTTGCTGTAAGGGAGGAAAGGGAGGGAATGGGGCACATTTCAACCCACTTGTAAATGAGAACCATTAAGATGTGTCGATCTAGATCCTTACAGTTCTCTTTTCAATCTGGATGGACGTTGATGTTTATAAATCTTCGCTAATGGATAGGGTTGTCCACCGTTTGCCATGATTTTCCCTGACAAGAAATTCAACATCTTGTCTGTCAAGAAAAATAAGCTCAGAACTCTCTGTTTATTTAACTTGACTGCTACCTGATGGTAATTTTTGCTTCCTCCACTTAATTTTACCCCACAAATAAAACTAGGGTGACCTAAAATATTAGCTTTGAATTTTTAAGTAATATCAAATCTTCAGTTAGAACCTATTGTATTTCTATATTCTATAGAATAGAATATGTTCCATATTCTATTTCTATAAAGCATTGATAAAGTGAGATTATATTCGTTCTTTCCTTTTCCTATTCTAAGCACTCAAAAATCTGAGAAATCCCATCCCATGTAGTGAACAAGTCTCGGTTAACTATCGTCCTATTTGTACTCACCTCAGATCCTTCAGTATCGTCCTACACCTCTCATCCCTACTTGCTTCATTCATAACTTGCTATATCTCTCAGATCATTTGATTAAATCCAGTCTCATCCCATATTCACAAGCTTCCTTCCTATGAGACCCAACCTAATGTCTTCCCTTTCCCAAACTCCTTAATGTTAACTGGTCAGAACACTCCTTTGACCTCCGTATTTTATATAAAGCCTAATTCTCTACTGAGAACAAAATTTCTTTGTAAATGTATCAAGTTCTGATCCTATTTTCTCTTACATACACCATTACCTCAGGACCAAAAATGAGGTTAGTACCTTCTCTGCTTCCCCTTGTGGCTTCTCGACTCTCACCAGCTCCTCCCCTTACAAACCACCACTCCTTTAAAATGCTCACCCTTTTGATAAATGACAGTTTTAAGCTACTCCCTGTAGTTACCTCCTAATCTCCTTGTCGCTTCCTTTATTTCATCAAAAACATTACCGCACAGATCCTCTCCACCACAATTGTTGCCATTATTCACAGCAAATTCAATGTCCACATTAATGAATCATTCAATTCACTTCTCTTTTCCTTAAGTCTTCATTTTTCTCCCCTAGCTCTGATCAATTCAATGCCATGTTCAAGGGCACTCTGTGAACCTCATGCTCATAAAAAAATGTAACCCCAATTTTAACTATTCTTGATATTGGAAACCTAATTCTAAATATTCCCCTTAATTTGTCCTGCTACTCCTCCTTATAAAATTCTTTGACTTCCCCAATACTCATTTATTTTATTCTGTTTCTACTTTCTTGCTTATCTATGACTATTTGCCTTTTTGCAAATGCACTGAGCAACCTCCTTAATAGCCATCTGGCAAAACTCCAACTCGGAGAAAATTATACCATTAACCTTTTCTGTACTTGCACCCAATGAGCTAAATGTTTCTACAAGAATCATATCAAAAAGCTCACTTAGTTTCATTTTAATTGCATAATAATGAACTTCAAATAGAAATTCACTACTACCTAGAAATTCCATCATAATGTACTAGAAAATTCACTTTCTGTTCATTAAGGAAACTTTCACATAGTCTTTTTAAAAAAACAACTGCATCCTTTACTGTACTTTCAATTAAATTAAGGTATTCTCTTAGACTTCATTAGGAAAGAAGACAATAAGCCATCAAAACTTACTCTCTTCATTTTTTTGTTACTTTATCCATATTCCTTTTTTGTTGTTGTTTTGGGACCACACCTGACAATGCTTTGTATTCAGCAGTTACTCCTGGTGGTGCTTAGGGGGCCATATGGGATTTCAAGGATAGAACACAGATCAGCCACATGAAAGACAAATGCTTTACTTGGTGCGTTATCACTCTGACTCCACTCTATATAAATCCCACACGTATCTCCACCCACCTCTTTCTCCTGTTACAACAGAGGACAGAGGCCATGCCCCATGCTCCACCACAACACAGTTCTTAACTTCTCAGTGTCTATAGATTCTCACTTTCTCAAAAACACCAGTCCTTCCAGTTGTTTTCTCTTCCTGTAACATAAAAATGTAGCAACACACACACACACACACACACACACACACACCAAACATGTTTGTATAAACATATGAATATTTCTTCCAATTCCTTCCCTCATTTATTAAAATACCTCCATGAAAATTTATTGCTTTTATGGGGTTATAGAGTTATAAATCAGAGTGCATATTATGACAACTTAAGTTTTGTTGTGTGGGAAGGGGCAGGGGCTGTCACAGTCAGCTCTACCTCAGAGACGTTTCATGACTCTGTGTGCAGGAATTATTCCTGGTGGGGGCCTGGGGATTAAATTGAATTCTAGGGATCAAACCTGGGTTCACTGCATGCAAGGCAAGAGCCTATCCAATATACTACAACACTGGTCCTTATCTGTAAAGAATATACATTATATATGCATAAGTTAGAAAGTCAGACATCAAGAAAATCTGTAGTTCTCTTCAATTAATGGGGAAGCTAGGCATCAGCAATCCTGTACTATGGGGCCAGAGAGATAATACTGTGGGTAATGTGCTTGCCTGCTTGCATTCTACCTGTAATGCCTCTGGTCACCTATGTATTGCATATGATCCCCAGTATCACCCAGAGTTCTTCTGAGTACCCGCAAGAGTCATCCTTGCTGAGAACAGAAGTGAGATGTGAGCAGATGCAGATGTGGCAAAACAAATAGCACTAGCACTGTCCTCCTGTTGTTCATTGATTTGCTCCAGCGGGCACCAGTAATGTCTCACAACAAATTGTGAGACTTGTTGCTACTGTTTTTGGCATATCGAGTACATCACGGGTAGATTGCCAGGCTTTGCCGTGCGGGTAAGATACTTTTGGTAGCTTGCCGGGCTCTCCAAACGGGTAAAGGAATCGAACCCAGTTCAACCACGTGCAAGGCAAACGCCTTACCCGCTGTGCTATCAATCCAGTCTGGCGAAACAAATACAAAAATATATACATAAATGATTGATTGTACTTATTAAGTTTTCTTCTTTATGAACCAAGGCATTCCCCTGCATTTGTGTACATATACTCATATACACATTTGTAATAAGACCTTGCTTTAATTGAAATTCTGAATTGTAAAGCAAAGTTTACAAACACATGTCATGTCACTAGTAACCCAGCTGCTTGCTTTATCTGGTTGGGTTGAATGATTTTTGGAAGAAAGGCAACTACTTAAAGATTAAGTATTGTCCATGGCCAAAATTCTAGCAGAACACATTATTACTGACTTGTCTAGTCATTTCACATTCTTTGTTTGAGACCTGTAATCAACATATTTTTGTTGCCATTATTAGCACACTTCTTAGGAAAGAATATCTAAGAAAACCCATACCCTTGAGCTAGATTTTTTATGCACTGATAGGGAAATTTAAACATTATACAATGAGTAATACTGAGAGTAGTCAACAGAACATTAAGATCAAAAACACATTATTAAAATATTAAAAAAGAAGGAACTGTGTGAGAATCTGATGAAAGTAGGAAAGAAAGATGAGACTAGATCCCATTCAGGAAATAAATGGATCAATGAAAAAAATAAGGCTTTCTTTTAAATTTCTTAAGTTACTGGCAAAAGAAACATAGTGTAGACGTTGACATGAATTGAATTTATGTCTGACTCTGTTTATTGGTCACAGGATGACTCCTTCAAAAAACTGGCTATTTTTCACCTATGTTACTCCATCGAGAAAAGGCAAGTTACTGTCATTCTTTAATTTGGGTGCTTTTTGCAGATGCCTCGTCTTCCTTCCCATTCTGATTTTAATGCTTCCATGATTGGCCATTTCAGGGAGGCAGCTTTTGTAAGATATTTCACATCATAGCTCTATTAAATCAATTCTATTTGAACTCTTCCTGCTCACCACTTCACGGAAAATAACCTCCTGAGAATTGGAAGGTTTGAAAAGGGCAAAAAGCTTTAGTTATTGCTCAAAAAAAACTTTGTGTACAAAGGAAATATCAGCCCCAACTACTTGTATTCACACATCATGTTTACATGTTCTTCTAGGACTACTTTCAGAGGTCATGTGGTTGAACACGGAGCTAACTTGAATGGTAAACAATGGAAGTGAACTCTATAAAGAGGAAGATAATACACAAGTTTGATGATCACAGCAATAAACTGTTAAGTAAAATGTGAAACTCACTAAACTCAGGATTCAAAATAAGAAATACGACCAAAAGTCCTATAAATATTTATCACAGACTCTGTACTCATTAACTAAAGCAACTATTTCTTCTTTTTACCATGCCTTTTTCATAACTTTCCCTGTAAAACAAAAGATTTATAAGAATCACTAATATATTCACTTAACTGGAAAAAAATCTTCCCAGATTTGATTAACACAGGTCGCCCCCTAATTTTAACCAAGACTCCCCCTTCCAAGGAAAGCAAGTTGAACTCAACAACCAGAACTTCCACATATATTGTTTAATAAAAATCTGTACAACTGTAAAGCATATTTGTAATTTACAGAGTACTCTCTGCAACATGTTTTTGAATAGTGCCAACAATAAATTGTTAATGTCCAACTATCAAAATCTGGTACTGCATAGTGAAAAAAAAGCCCTCTGTATTTTTATAAGCAATACACTATAAGCTAAACTTCACAGTTCTTTTAGTAAAAATGACTGTTGGTAAAAACCACTTTTCTAAATCGTAATCATCCTAACCCCATGTTTTCTCCATCAATTAGTGTCTTTTCCCATCCATCTCATTGTACTTCCTTTGCATTCAATAATCTATCATGATAGAGTCCCTAAAGTACCTAATATAATTATTTATGTTCCAAATTTATTCTGTCTTGTTGTGCAAAGATATGCTCCCATATTATCCTCTTAACTTCAGGAGCTAGGCATTTCTGGAACAAACTTTATTTTCACGACTGTGAATAAGATACCTAGGAAGGAGAATTGTTTAAGAATGTAGGTGCAACACATTGGATGCCATCACTTGACTACTACCTAAGAATTCTAGCTGTACATACTTTCCAGGTTAAGTTATCACAGAGACTTTCTCATTACAACACTCCACTTAGGATATCTGCCGTGATAAATATTTAGTGTAGAGCAATATCTAGTTATCAGAGAATTTGTGGCAGCAAATATAACCTGATAAAACTCCAAGAGTTTCTCTCAAGAAAACACTTGAGAGATATAGCTAATTGGAAAAAAGTTAGAACAGTTAAAAGCAAAATAGATATATATAGAACTCTTGAAATAGTAGAGTATATCTAGATCTTCTGAAGCTTATTAGGCATAGCAGTCCCTTTTCAGGGGGAACAAAAGTCTGCTTCACACGTAAATAAGCAAAATGCTCCCCTTCACCCCCAAAGACAAATAGTGCTAGAGACTAATAGAGCCTCACTGGATCATTCCAGTAACCCCATCCCTAATCCCCGGGTGTATATCTCTTACTTTGGGAAACACTGATAGACTTTATAATTATTTATACTTTATAAATTAATAATACATTACAAATTATATTTTAGTATAAATTATACTATATACTACTTTATACTTATTCAAATTCTACTTTAAATACTGCTACTACATCAGAATCCATCAAATCAATTAAATAGTATTCAGCTTTGTAAATTTGAATGTTAAAATTCAACTAAATCTTGGAGCCCTGTATTAATGTTTTGAACTAGAACTGTTTTTTATGACCAAGAATTTGTCTGTTTTTAGAAACTCTACATGAGACTTATTAAATACCATGTACACAACTACTACAACTTATGCTACCACTATTGAACCATTGTTACTGGTGTCTAAGAAGACAGTTTTCAATAGAACTGGCCTTGAACTTTTGATTTAATGTTTTTAGAAGAATATTATTTTAAAATATATAATGTAGTATTTTCAGGTAATTTCTAGTAGAAAAGGTTGATTTAGAAGAAAATAAAATTATATTTTATTTCAAAGGACTCTGTTCTCTGACTCTTAACTATTCCTCATCTGTTAATTTAGGAGACCTTCTTAGCTCTTGAGTTTTATAATTTAAGTTATATACATCTCTGTTGCAGTAAATGGAGATCAAAAAAGATATTAAAAGTAAAAAAATAAAAATTTTAAAGATAAAGAATAAAATATTTTTCTATTTTAATATTGTTAATGGAACCAGAAGTCCAGTAAAGAATAGTAGATTTTTTAAAAAGCCTATATTATGATGACTTTACTTTTATATTCTACTATAGTAGTTGCCTATAACCAGCTATTTTTAAAACAAATTATATTATTACAAAAGAGAAGCTAGAAATATTATTTAATTATTCAAGTAAAAACATTTTAAATTATTTAATTAATTTTATACAAGTTCTACAATGAAACTTTAAAATTATTTAAAAGAAATTCACAAGAAAAAAAAATAAAAATAATTGTACTAGATATAATAGTCAAGAGATACAAAAAATAGCACTCAAAAACCATTAGAGAATGCTCTGGAAACTCAACTGCTTCAAGACAGTTGACTAATCTCCAACCTTGTAAACAACCTCAAGAAAAATTATTTTTACTGTTGAGAGTGAACACAATACTAAATTATAGTTCTAATAGTGAGTGATTTTATTTCAAAGTATATCAGTTGATCATCATTTGATAATAGAAACGATTCAGAAGGTTGATTAGAGAAAGACTAAAAGATATTGAATGTGGCTAGAAACTACAGCAGGTAGGGCACTTGCAATGTATGTATCTGACCCAGCTTTGGTACCTGGCACCATCTGTGGTACCCAGAGACCCCTCCTAAGTGATTGCCTAGCTCAGAAATAGTAGCAAACCCTGAGAATCTCTGGCATGACCCTAAAATAAAGTAAAATGAATTTTTTTAAAATCAAATGGGATCCCTTTGTGCAATTTAAAATTTTGTATTAACCCCATCTAATAAAGTAAAAGTAGCACTGTCTGTAGCACTGTTCTCCTGTTGTTCATCAATTTGCTCGAGTGGGCCCAATAACGTCTCCATTGTGAGACTTGTTGTTACTGTGTTTGGCATATTGAATACATCATGGGTAGCTTGCCAGGCTTTGCCATGCGGGCGAGATACTCTCTATTCTTGGTAGCTTGCCAGGCTCTCCAAGAGGGGCAAAGGAATCGAACCTGGGTTGGGCAGGTCGGCGGCATGCCAGGCAAACGCCCTACCTGCTGTGTTATCGCTATCTAAAGTAAAAGTAGAATTAATTTTATAATTTATTTTATATAACATCAAAAATCATCATTTCAGCAGCTAACCAATAACAAACATAAGTATTATTTTATATTTTTCATCAATAGCCTGTAAAATATGGTACATATTTTATACTCATAAAACAACTCAAACTGGATAAAAAATTTTCATTAAACTGTGCATTTATATTTTATAAAATATACATCTGAAAAAAATTAATTCACATACATAAATTGTTCTAAGCATATTTAAGACTTTTCCAATAGCTAGTCAACTACAAGGTAAAAATAAAAGTGAATTAAAATTGAATCAAATTTATTATATTCCTCAATTCCAGCAGCTACATGTCAATTATTCAGTAGCTACATGAGGCTAGTCACCATGGTATTGAACACTACAGCTACAGGGAGAAAAACCAAAGTACTGTCAATTTCCCTGGTAACATACAAACATACATGGGCAGAGCCTGGCAAGATATCCGTGGTATACTCGATATGCCAAAAACAATAACAATGACAGTCCCCATCCCCCTAACCCTGAAAGAGCCCCCAACATACCATCGGGCTACACTAGCATGTGACAGGGATGAATGGAGACGTTACTGGCCCCACTCGAGCGAATTGATGAACAACTAGACGACAGTGATACAGTGATACAGTGAACATACAAACACCTCCAATTCATATATACCCTCATCTACATATTTTTCAAATTTACTTGTCCACAAAACTCAGGATTTTTCCATATAATCCCATTGAGGCGATGCAGCTGCCATTGCCCAGTGAGAACGATCTAGGGTGTATAATGCTTCGAAATGAAAATTATAAACTACAGAAATGAGCCATCGTGGAGAAACACAGATGCTCTTAAAAGGAAGAGATGAGCAAATGATTTATACACATAATTGCACACAATTTCAAGTACTCCAGAAATACAGTTATGATGGTCTGCATATATGTTGATATTGTTATTTTTAAAGTACTACTACAAAAGAGAAATATTTAGAAATGTTTCTAAAGGTTAAAGTTGAATATAAACAGGAATCTAATAGGAAAAAAAGGAAAATTCCTTCAAATATTTCCTTTATTATTGCTGAAATCGAAGATCAAACTCAAAGGGTCAGAAGAATTAGGGGTGAAGTTGGCGACTCATCTTCCATCTTCATGAAAGATAGAACATTACATATTACTGTACCCAAGGAAGTAAAATCACAGATCCCAAATAACAGCATATTGATAACTATCCTTAATAAAGAAGCATAACATATTGCTTTATTATGGAAATCAACCATTTCGTAGATAGCTAGATAAAACTTTTTTGAACTGATGAGGGAAAATGTTCTCAATGGAAAAATAACTCCTGATTTATTTTTAACTCCAAGAATGGAGCTTTTAACAACAGTCAGTAACAGTTTAGCAAAATCTGCCTCACTTCATAGTTTACTCTAAATTGAATCATTATTCATTTAAATGCAAAGAAAGGAAATCTTGCTCATTGTGTTAAAATAGGTGATGGCCAGTGAAGCACATTTTCTGCTTTTGTTTAACGCTTCCTAGAAGTCTTTGATATTATTGAATTCAGAGGGGAAAATGGAAAAAAAAAACTTAAAAAAACAAAAACAATAAAACTTACTACTGTGCCTCTAGTCAATACAGCGAACTTATATCGGACACAGAAATGGTGGAAGATTCCATAGTTAGTGGAAAAGCCATTTCCTGTCAACATCAAAGGTTATGAAAACACATCACAGTTTCTGGTCATCATCTCATCAGTTGAAGTCTTTGAGTCACTGATGGAAACAATTTCATTCCCAGAAGAGATTTTTCTTCCCACTGCCTCCATTGCAGTCTATCCTCTCCTGCCTTCTGAGAAAGTTCACAAAAAAACTACAAACAAGTGTTGGTAATTGGACTATTACAGGCTTCCATGGATAATCTGGGCAATTCTCAGCATTGTCACCAAATGTCCCTGTAGTCTATAAGGAAGCTGAAAGTAAGGCAAATTCTTAGATGGATTTTGAGATGGTTTCTATTTTTAAAAAGGTAGCCAATCAACTCTTAATTGATTTTCTCTTTGGTTGTCTCTGAAGAGCACAATAGGGGCTGAATGTGTGCTGGAGACTTACCCTCTTCATGAACAGCCCAGCCTCTATGGGTTAAGGGCAGAAGCATCCTGGAGAAGGAACCTACAGCAAGAGTGGCCTCATAGCTCTCCTGGTCCTTTGCGTAAACAAGAGGTCATCTGAGGACTTTCAATTTGGCATTCTTATGGGAATACCCCAAACTGATGAGAGGAGTAGAATAACAAAGAGGACAGAATGGAAAGCAGTGGAAATGAGGGGAAGCTATTTTTGGTTGGGAGAAATAAGAGAAGTAACTGGTTCAGTGAGAGAGGTTTTTTTGTTTTTTTTTTTCCCCTAACTTGAAATGTGAGACCTGAGCCCTCATCAGGTCTGAGTTGTTATGGAATCACTTTAAATATTTTTTTCTTTCTTTTTCCCATTTTGAAAGCACTATTCACTAAAAAGGAAGAGGTGGTCAAATTACTTTGAAATTGTATTAAAAAATACATAAACTTATCTGGAGTAGCTAAATATTTAAATGTCACTATTTTGATATTCTTAAATATCAACTTTTTAAATATTCTGGTATAAATTTTAGAATAGTTTTAACTCTGTCTCCTGACAATTTTATTTTAGGCGCTGTGGTTTATAATACGATTAAGCATAGGTTTTAATGTGGACAAAGTTCCAAGATCTGGATCATGGTATATTAAAGCTGCCTGCTATTGATTTTAGATGACTGAGCAGTGGGCTGTATGCACGCAAAACTGGTGAATATTTACAAACCTACTAATATCTCTGTACATGCATCTCTACTTAAAGTGAGTTCATAAGGATGTCTCCAAGTGTAATCCAGTACGACCTGCATTATTCTATCCTCCCTCACTAGTTGCATAGTGCTAATCACTCACCCTGGCAGTGAAAACTGTGGCTGCTGCCATATCCAGCCCATTCATTTAATTATGCCATTGTAGAGTTTTTGAATATTGGTTTCAGAATTATTAGCCTATTCTAGCAGGGAAACAATTTTACCAAGAGTGATTACATATACATATATAATATAGGCATGTTATATATTATATAGCATATAAAATGTAGATATATATTATATATGTATATGTGTCAGAAATATACTTTTAATATCCTTTTAGTTTTAATCTTGTATTTTCTACTTAATCACTTAATCACTTAATCCCCGTTATTCATCGATTTACTCGAGCGGGTGCCAGTAACATTTCCATTCATCCCGGTTGCGTGCTAGCGTAGCCCAATGGTATCTGTTCATTCTAGGACCATGCAGAGCCTCAACCCGATCATTCAGAGTCTTGACGAAGAAGTCTGACCATCTTGTAGGTGGGCGTCCACGTGATCTTTTGATGTCCCGTGGAATCCAATCAGTAATGGCTCTAGTCCATTTTTTATTTTGTATTTTGTATTTTTTTATAAAAATAAAAATTTTTTTATAAAAATAAAAATAAATATTATTATTTATATTGTATTTTCTACTAGTATTCAAAATTTTATAGTAAACTTTTCCTTGTTTCTTTATTGGGTATGCTAATAGAAATATAATATGATTCACTGTATTCCATGTTTGAATACTATACTCTTTATCTGAGGCAAAATTGTAGTGTTATATTATAATATAAATGTATTTATTTTTGGCCACACCCAATGATGCCTCAGGGTTATCCCTGACTCTGTGCTTAGTAATTACTCCTGGAGGTGCTTAGGGACCATATGCGATGCCAGGAGTTGAACCCAGATTGGCCGCGTGCAAGGCAAGTATCCTGACCACTG
Source organism: Sorex fumeus (assembly GCF_029834395.1). NCBI lineage: Eukaryota > Metazoa > Chordata > Mammalia > Eulipotyphla > Soricidae > Sorex > Sorex fumeus. The sequence goes on along the minus strand of NW_026606322.1, from coordinate 5,859,680 downwards.
TACTATTGCTCCATTCCCTAATATAATTTTAATTAAAACTAAAGTTGTGAATATGTGCGACAATTTTCCATGAGTCTTAATAACTTTATAGTGTCATGAGTGAAACATTTAATATGGGTTTAGATAGTTTTGGTACCTTAAGGAGCACCCTCAACTTCACTTCCTCAACTTGCCACCTTCAGCAAAGTCCAGGATTTCACTACCCTCTTATCATCTTTGTAAGCCTGTCCTGTTCAGAGTGTTAGGTAAATGGATTAATAGTGTATAGCCTTTGAGACCAACACTGTTCACATAACAATAGATATTTAAGAAATCCCTGAAGCTTTTAAAATCATATCTCTAATTCTTTTTATAAGTAAAAAGCTTATATTTACAACAGTTTGTTTATTCTTCCATTTATTGAGTGACATTTTGAGCACATCCAGTTATTAGAGATTATGAGTAAAGCCTTTATAAACATTCACATGAAGATTTTTGTCGGGACATCATTTTTCAAATCAGTTGGGTAAATACCTAGTTGTGCAATTGTTCAGTTGTGATAATATTTAGTTTTCAAAATGTTCTGATCAAGAACAAAACGAGAAAATGCTAGGTGAATGTCCTATTGTCCTGCTGCTACCAATGTGGGAATTCCTAATGTGTTCTCTAAAAACCTTGAGAATATTTATCTAAAAATAACAAATTATAGGGGCTGGGGAGATGGTACTGCAGATAGGGTGGTTATTTTGTTTTGAAAGTAGTTTCAAAGTTGTAGCAAAATATCTGCTCCAACCTCACTTCCTTTTCTCTCTATCCACTTTTCTGTGTGTCTCTCTCACTCCTCCCTCCCCCACCATCTATAATTCATTCATACATATATACGATACGTGTATGTGCATGCAACTTTTCATATATATATACCCAAAGTTTTTACTGTTTTGGAGAAGTTTTGAAATAAGCAACAAAGCTTAGTATAGATATTATTTGAAGAAACACTGCTAAGTGCTGAATGAATACAGACATCCATGTCTGGTATCTTTCTACATTTTTCTCAATACAGTTTCAAGAAAGGCAGGAGACAGAACAGTGGGTAATGCACTAGCTTTGCACACAACTGACCTGGGTTACTTCCCAGTCTTACCATATGGTCCTCTGATCCCCAGGAGTAATACCTGAGTACAGAGACAGGGGTAAGTATTGAAGACAGTCAGGTGAAGCCACAAAACTAAGTATACAGATTAAAAGATATCAATAATTTATTCTTATTTAAAATAATCCTACTGTATATAAAATATTTTATAGTTATATGTAAAATACTAAATATTTTTGAGAATAACACTATTAACATAACAATAGATAGTTAAGGACTCATTTTTGCCTTTCCAAAAAGGATAAAGCTGGCTTAAATATCTGCTTATGTACATAACTGTCATTGTCACTGTCCTCCCATTGTTCATCAATTTGCTCGAGCAGGCCTAGTAAGGTCTCCATTGGAGACTTTGTTGTTACTGTGTTTGGCATCTTGAATACGTCATGGGGAGCTTGCCAGGCTCTGCCGTGCGGGCGAGATACTCTCAGTAGCTTGCCGGGCTCTCCGAGAGGGGCAGAGGAATTGAACTCAGATTGGCCATGTTGGCTGCATGCAAAGCAAATGCCCTACCACTGTGTTATCGCTGCAGCCTCGTGTCCTCATGTCCGTCAGACTCAAGTCTACCCCTCGCCCCAAGTTTTCCGTGTGCATGCTGGGGGACAAGCAGCACTGCGATGAGGCCAAGGCCGTGGACATCCCCCACATGGACATTCAGGCACTGAAGAAACTCAACAAGAACAAGAAGCTGGTGAAGAAGCTGGCCAAGAAGTATGATGCCTTTCTGGCCTCCGAGTCCCTAATGTACATAACATCTGTAAGAAAACAGAAAACACTGCAATGCTTCATAAACTGTGGTATAAGTATCACCATGTTAAGTTTTCTGTAGGAAATGCATAAAATGCCGGTTTCTGGGAAAACACCTATTCTGGAGGTTTTAAATACATTCTGATTTTTTAATTTGTCAATGGTGACTTTGTAGCACCATGTCTTTAAAACTTACAGTTTTATTTGATCGTTGTATAGTTGAAACGCAAGCACAAAGATGTGTGGGTCTGTAACTGTGCCTCATGATGTCTCACTATTAAAAAATTTTTAATAAAAAAATAAATAAAAAATAACTTAGAGTTTTTAAATAAATTAATACTGTTATCATTCAATCTAGATTAAAGTTGGTTTAGATTTCTTTATTATTTGAAAAAATATCTAATTCTTCCTTTTGCCAGGAGCTTCTTAAAGTTACCAACGATATGGAAAGCAAATGTTCTCCAATGTCAGGTAGAACATTGATATTTAAACATACTTATTGATGTTATTATAAAAACAAAATTGTAACAGAAAATGCAAACACATATTGGTGTCAAGAAGAGACAGAAGATCATGAGGCATCTTGAAATTGAGGGAGGGGAAAAATTAAAGGTGTGATACACATCTGAGGCAGAAACTGGTAGAAGGGAAAGATTTGTGGAAAAACAAAACCTTATATATAGGCAGGGAATGCTCCAGATAATGGGAACAGCTAGAGATGCCAACCCCTTCTGTTATCAGGAAGTCACAGGACTAGACTGAACCTCTAGAAATTTTATTCACGATCACTCATACCTTTTCCCTAGGAAAATCTAATGACCAAATTAAGTTATTCTTCATACTACACTAGCATGCATAATTCTTTAAACACAAAAGGGGCAAATAAAATAGTATAAGTTTTCCTCTTTATTTTTTGTATTGCAGGCACGATAGGTAAAGGGTAAAACTTTCTCATCTCACAATTGAAAAGACAAATAGAAGTTTCTCACACTCTCTATAATTACAAATTTCTTATTTGGTATGATTTATAGATTTTTGGGGGTGTTCAGAATTTTATTATATAATTGAATTTTATTATATAAATGATAGTAGCAACATCCCCATATACTCCAAATCATATATATCCCATATACCAAATCATAATAAAAAATTGTTTACTTTCAGCAGAGGAGGTAACTATATATGAAAGAAGAGTACCTGGCAGATGTACTGAAGTCTCTCGGCTGTGAAATAATCAAAGATAATGCAGTTTCCCCTTTTCTGTAAGAAGGACTGAGATCTGTTCCTAATTCTAGAAAGCTTTTCTTTAGGTAGGTATTGAGGACATTTTTCACTGTCATATGCAAATTTTGGTTTTTGAAAAATTCTATTTTAAAAGCAATAACTGAGAAGTCTTCTAACTGGGATAGACTTAGGAAATATCAGTGGCTGCTCAGATTGGAAAAATTCTATGCTTCTCATGACCTAAGGATATTGGAATCTAAGAATCTAAGAATGTAGGATCATTCCGATCTTAAGAAGGCAAGTGATAGGAAGCCATGAGTAGATTAGCTGCTAGTAGCAATTAAGGATAAAAAAGGAAGAGATATATGGCTATATGTCCAGTGGGACTTAATAAATTCCTTTAGGCTACCCAGTACTAAAACTTATCTAGTACTTAATATTCATAAGGGGCCAGAGCTATCTTTAAATGGCATTCAGAGAGGGGATATTAATAAAAGTTGAAAAGACAAATATGGGTTTCATCCTTTACCTAAAAGTAAGTTTGGTATTTGCTAGACAATGAAGTGAACAGAAAGCTCTACAAATGAGATTTATCTATCAAATTCCCTATCATCATTAATGACCCAAGAATTTAATGGGATTGATGAAAAGGGAGAACTCTTTCTCATACAAATAAATACTGTACTGTACTGTCCTCCCATTGTTCACTGATTTGCTCAAGCAGGTACCAGTAACGTCTCACAGCAAATTGTGAAACTTGTTATTGTTTTTGACATATCAAATACTACACAGGGAGCTTGCCAGGCTTTGCCCTGTGGGCGAGATACTCTTCTTAGCTTGCCAGAGCTCTCTGAGAGGGGTGGAGGAATCGAACCTGGGTTGGCCATGTCTGCCGCATGCAAGGTAAACGCCTTGCCTACTCCAGCCCATATAAATAAATGAAATTAAAAATTACTTGTTACTACGATTTGCTATAATGCAAGCAATTTTTCCATTTAGAAGATCCAGGATGCTCACAAGTGCAGATGTGATTTAGTTATGCATGTGTGTATTCATTTACAAACCCTCTTTGGGGTACTTCATGGTAGGGAGAGAGTACAGGTGTTAAGGTGCTGGCTTTGCTTGGGGCTAAGGCTGGTTTGATCCAATTCACAACATGGTCCCTCAAGGCCAATAACACCAAAAATAAGAACCACCAAATTAGGAATACTTCCATTTGCAATTTAAATGGTTTAACCTTAAGGGCTCTTCCTTGATCTTCTGTGAACTTTCGTTTTGTAAAACCCTAATTCCTGATGTTTTAGAAACAAAATAGAGCCCTACATTTCCTCACATGTTTCTCAGTTCTCAGGGAAAACTATTCTACTTAATCAATTCAAGCAAAGTCTCCATTAGTAAGAGCCAATATGGTATTCTAATTCCCAGGTGCTCCCCTCTGCTTTCTTACCAATTATTGTTCTTTCCTGGGAAATTGTTCCACTGTACCATTATTTTGATCTTTACAGTAGAGAATCTTTACTGAATGTAGCCTGCCAACACGGCAGAGTCTGGCAAACTCCCAGTGGCGTACCCAATATGCCCAATACCAGTAACAATGATGGGTCTCATTCTCCTAAAGAGCCTTGAATATAATCTCAGGGCTAGGATGAAGGAGACGTTACTGGGGCCTGCTCGAGGCAATTGACGAATAACAGGATGATTTGTGATTTGTGATTGTGACAGTAGAGAAGAGAATACAGCCATTTGGTTTAAAAGGATTATAGAAAACTAGATAACTTATCAAAAACTAGAATGCATTAATACCCAAGAATAGCTGAGATCAGCACCAGGAGGATTACTCCGTAACTTAGAGGCCAGCCGGGTATCCTAGAGGAAAGGGCAGTTCAGATAGAGAAGGGAGCACCAAATAAAGGATGTTTGGAGGATCCTCCCAGGAGGGGAGATGCATGTCGAAAGTAGACTATGGACTGAACATGTTTGCCACTCAATGCCTCTTTTGCAGACCACAACACCCAAAAGGAGAGAGAGAACACAGGGGGATTGCCCTGCCACAGAGACAGGGGGGACGGGGGGATGGGGGTGGGGGGATATTATCCATGGTGGTGGAAAATGGGCACTGGTGGAGGGATGGGTATCTGATCATTGTATAATTGAAACCAAAGCACAAAAAATTGTAAATTTACAACTGTAAAAAAAATAAAATAAAATAAAATAAAGGGGGAAAAAAAACTAGAATGCTTATATAGAAACCTGCATGCTTATAGCTCCAAACAGCTAAGGGGTCTTGAGATAATGAAGAGAAAGACCCGAAAGCGAAAGCCAACCTCAACAGCCTGCCTTTGCTTAGTCTGTAAAAAAACATTGGTGCTAAATTCAACTAAAGTACAAATTGAGTTTTTTTTTTAATATAATGTCTGACAAACAGTCTTTCCTACTTTGTATAATTTAAAGCTTTATCAGAAATATTTTGTAAACTTTTTTCTCCATTTTTATTGATCAATTTTTTTCTACTGTGATACTAAAATTTTTCAAAGAAAGAAATATCATAAAAATAAATTTTCCACAAACCTCATAAAAATAGACTTTCTTAGCACTGGGGAAAAATGTTAAATGTTAAATGATAAAAAAAAATATTTAAACTTGGATTCTATGCAAGATCTGGGCATGCTCAGTGACCATGCACTCACTTTGCATTTGTGATGTCTGGGATTGGTCCTCAGTCCTAGGGGAAAAGTTCTCTCCAAACTGATATTCCCCAGAGTGATCTGTGAAAACTTATGTGTGACAGATGAAGGGAAAAGAAGCCCTACTGGAGAAAAATAAACCTGTGACCTGCCTCTGTGTGTGGGTGATGCAGTCCTTGAACTTTTTTTTTTTCCCCGAGTGTGATAGCATCTCTGCTGATGAAATCACAGAAGAGGCTGTTTTGTGTGACTTCAAGGTTAATAAGAGGTAAGGCTAGCAGTGTCAGGGCTAGCAGACAAGGAGAAATCTTTCCTTTAAAATAAAGCATGGATTGAAGGCTGGAGTGATACCACTGTGACACTTTGTCACTATGGCTCCTTAATTAACAACAATTCACAAGAAATATCAGTGAAAAAATGGGGATCTCATGCCAGTCAAAGGGACATAACCTCATTACATTTTTAGGATACAACTTCTCTCAAGTCATTCTGAAGATGTAAAAAGTGATCCCAAGTGTGTAAATAGAAAACAAGTTACATTATATTTTTAGCACCAATATGATTTCAAAAGAATTATTGTAGTAGTAGCATTTGTACACCAGTTGTAACACACGTTCTAACAACATGTACTTTAAATTGATCAAATATTTATCATAGCTTTGTAATAATGCAAAATCAGAATTAAACCAATGTGTCAATCAGTGGGTAAGATTGCTAAATAAAATATGGTACATTCATATGTTAGAATTTATGGCAACAGTTAAAGAATGGAACAAATTTATTTCTAACACTTACATGGCTTCTAAAATAAATCAGGCAATGTTCTGCATGTATTGATTCATTTAATTGTTACAACACACCTATAAGGTAAATCTGATTTATCCTGACTTTGTTGATTAAAAAAACCCTGAAAACATAAACATAATAGCTTATCTAAGGACACACAACCAGAGAGCCTAACTCTGCATTGTAATCTCTTTATCAATAGACTTTACTTTTCCAGTCTACACCAAACTGTAAGTTAAGAAAAATCATTTTCTATTTAGAAGACTTAATAGCAAAGCTCACATTAGAAAATAAGTTATATTATATTGTAGCCTTTAATATGTAACATTACATTGTGCGTGATACATATAAGTATAATAGTAGTATGTAAAAGATACCTATTTGTATCACAACACAATACATATGTAAATATGTTTACATGTATATATGTGTGTGCGTATACAGACATACATACATACTATATGAATATATATCTATTTAAATAATCTAAAGTGTAGGGTTTGAGCAAAGGGATATTATTTTCCTTCATATTTCCATTTATCATTTTAGAATGCATCTTTGTGTCTCATATGACTATAAAATTAAAATAAAATAGGACTAATAAAAGTTTCATGTCCTTTTCTCAATTTGATTATGCAACCTTTACTCCCTTCCAAAGATCCCCTTAAAGATCCACTGTTCTTTAGCACCTTCTCTTATCTCATCCTCTCCTACCCAAATCAGACACCGGTTTCAAATCCAGGCTGCCTTCCAAACTCCAGACTTTCAGTGAGGCTCACAGGGAGGCTATGCACAATAGATTCATTGGAGAGGAGGCATTCATATCAAATATTAATGTCTAAAGAAGTATACAAAATGAAGATAGGGCTAATGGGTACTGAGATAATTTAAGGTAACAGGAGACCCTTACTCCTTTTTTACAAAGGCATGAGTATTCCTTGATATCCAGGTAGGAACCTGGGACATAAAGAACACTAAATCTGAATGACTTCAGAACACAATCCCTGCGTCTATCGACTCCAAGGAAGATAGTGAGAGGAGATGTCAGGACAAACAGACTTACTACCCTTTGGAATGACATCTGGGAAGACTCAGTACCATCCATTCAATGTTTCCACATTCCTTCCAGCTCAGCATTCAAGGCAGATCTCTCATTGTAAATCTGCGATTTGCAAACACCTGCATGTCCCTGAGACCCAGCTGAAATCCCGTGCCAGCTGGGCACCAAAGCAGAGTGACAGTCCACTCCCCTCCCTCCTCCCTCCCATATCCAATTACCTCTCATTCCTCCAGTGTCAGCTCAACAGAGGCCTGGCCTTCTGCTTTCTTTTTCCTTTCCCACCACCTGCATTTGCCTTACTTACACCTGCATCTCGAAGGAAGGGACTACTTACGGGTTCCCTTTCATTTCCTGGTTTTCATGTTTCTCAGTTCCTTAGAGCTTTACTGCAACATGGTGGGGAATCTGCTGTTTGCTCGCCAGCTGCTTCAATGCACACCAGCCCAATAGGTGTTCACACACATTTTGAGATCCCCACTGATTTGTTTTTCCTTTTAGTTTCAACTTCACAGAAATATCAATAAACTCATCTTTAAAGGGGCAGCACTCAACAGGAACCAAAAACCCAAAATATTGACAAATGATCTGAAAACACCGTGAAACCTGTAAGTGAAACCCAACAGCTCTAAAACATATGTTTCTTTGTTCATTTTTCTATCCCTAAAAGAAACACAGGAGATCTGTAGCAGAGAAAAGATGGTCTGTCCACATCGACGACTTTTTATAAAATGGTCTTGTCTCCATTTTAGAGACGGACATTTTGAGGTGTGAAAACTGTTGATCTTAAACCCAACCCCCTAGACAGAACTCTATGTTTGACAATCCACAAAACATGTTTAGAGGTTTGGGTGGGTGGCATATAGTTTAACATTTACTCAGAAGCAGTATGAATCAGATCGTTTTAAGGTTTCTGTGCACCCCCTGGGAATATTGTAGCATCATATCCACCAATTTATGTCAGATATTCCAGATGACAGTTGTAATGTCAGAAAGGGGAGGTAACTTCACCAGGTCATACTCATCAAAGCAGCAGGGAGAGAATCTAAGCCCCGATTTATGATTGACCACAGATGCCGTGCTACTTTTGCTTAACAGTACCTTTCACTGAGGTGGACGGGACCAGAATCCCTAAACCTTAACAGTGGTGTTTGGGGAGCCTTTTTTAAAAAAGCATACATCTGTGCTTTTTTACTTCCAGAAAATTTGAATTGTTTAAATATGACATGAAGATGTGTGGTTATGTGTAGGTAGAAAATACCCCCAAATAAGTCTGGTGATCAATCATTTTGAATACTATTTTAAGATAGTCACATAAAAAGTTAAAGCTGCTTTCATAAATAGTCTAGAGCTTTTGTCATAAGTTACTGTGGCTCTTTCAACTACAGCCTTCTCAAGGCCTAATTAGATGTACTTAGAGTAATACTGACAGGCAGGGAAGACACATTGCTGGCTATGTAAAGGCCTACTGTCCTCTCATCTCTGTCCTAGCCCTCCCTACGTCCATGACTTTGCTGTGGCGATGACTAGAATCTGGCCATCACGTCTGTATTTGACTCATCTGTGTCCTTCGTATTTTTGTAGAGGTCAATGTGAAAAAAGTAATTGTTTTAATCTCTGCTCATACAGCACCCCTTTTATCCCTGTTATCATTTTATCTGCCCTTCTCTAGACCTTATCTAGCTCCATTTCTCCTCTTTTAAGGTTCATCAACCAGAACTACATATAGTGCAGATGAACTAAGGCTTTGTACTAGGCCACTGCCCTTGATGTTCCCAGGGGATGCACAGTTAGTTATAGTAAAAAACGGCAAATCATGGGGTTTATAACCCAAAATAGTAAGGAAAATGAAAATCTAGAGGGAATAAGCACGTATTAAAAACTCACTTTTGCTTTAAACCTTAATTACATTTATCCTTTCCTTCTCACCTCTCAGAATCAAAAGGGTGGGTATTTGATGACCTCCCATGACTTGGGAAAGTAGAGAGATTCACTACTTATGGCCAGTCCAAATGGAAAGGAGAGGATGCTAGCAAAAGCATTTCTGTTTCCATATTTCTAAGTATCCTTTTTCTGTATTTCCATATTTCTTGTTGTCTTTGTCTGTATTTCCTTAAGTGGTTGATTGCCCAAATTATACCTTAAATCACCATCTGTTCCCAAACTTTTGTCCCTTCATATCATCCATGCACTTTCAAAATAAAAGTGTGTGTTTGCAGTATAAAACTTGCTGAACTAGCAGTTCTAAATGCTCATGATCTGATGATCTGATTAAAGCAATTTACTCAGTGTGAATGAGTTTTAACCCTTGCAAGGGCTGTATGAATTTTGAAAGACATTTGTCAAACCTAAATAATGTTTGGTTGATCACACACAGTTTGAGTGCTGGGATATACGTAAGTGTAGGGTGGTGGGGAGATACTTCTTCACTTCCTTGTTTGTTTATTAAGCATGTATTGTGTTGTTAGTGTGTGTGTGTGTGTGTGTGTGTGTGTGTGTGTGTGTGTGTGTGTTGGGGGTTTCTATGAGGAGAAGGAAAATACAAACACTGCACTACAGATAAATGAAACACATACTTGATGAAGTAAATATAACAAATGCTTTGAAGGAGAGATATCAAGTGAACTCTCATTATTTTTAAAATCACAAATCACACAAATATGGAAGCATTTCATTTTCTAATTCACCTTTCCCATACTAAATTTGTTTATGCATATCACTTTCCCCTCTTTTCACAGAATCATGCTAGTGAAAATAATATAAGAAATTAACCATTTACATGTGACATGCTAGTTTTAATAGACTTTTCCCACTTTGCAGTATCATAATCCTATCAAGTCAGAGTACAGAAAGTCCTCAGTTAATACAATTTTGCAAATGGCCACTTTATGTTTAAAAAAAAATGCCCGTGACAGAACTAGGCTGGAGCAATAGCACAGTGAGTAGGGCTTTTGCCTTGTAAACAGCCAATATGGCCAAACCGAGTTTGATTCCTTCGCCCCTCTTGGAGAGCCTGGCAAGCTACCAAGAGTATCTTGCCCGCACGGCAAAGCCTGGCAAGCTACCCGTGACATATTCGGGATGCCAAACACAGTAACACGTCTCACAATGTTACTGGGCCTGCTCAAGCAAATTGAACAATGGGAGGACAGTGACAGTGAAAAAACTAGGTCTCATAATAACATAATTTTATCTGGTGTCAAAAGGGATTTTTTTTTCTCCTCTATTAAAAAATTTAGAAAAGACTTTATTTAAGGGAAGGCAAGGCAAAGAAGCTCTCAGATAATGAGAAGGGTTTCCTAAAGAGGGATTCCAGAGAAAGGTAGAAACCTTTCCCATTTTATGCTATTTAACGAAGTGAGAATTTCTTTATTGTGTTCCAAGAATGTTGACCATTTAAACTAGAAGAAGATGCTGAGATGGTTGTCACTGGCACACTTGGTCATAAAAGTAATGAGGCACCTTCTAGGCCACCTTCCTGACATTCCATAGGACAAATTCTTCTTGTCTCTTCCCACAGTACCTATCGTATCTCAGTTTTCAGCAGGGGATTACAACCAATGAAGGGAAACTGGGGCGAATGAAGCACTTGGTGTCTTCCAGCTGAAAATGACTTAAGTATCAGGTCTTAGATGGAGACCCCTAAGTAAAGAGGGTCTGTCCATGGGCCTTCTGTGGAAATACACAGTAGTTAAGGGAGTTATTTTATGTGAGAACCTGCTATATTTGGTTCAGAAGTACGAAACCCACCAATTATAGCTAAGGGGATAATATCTAAATATCTTATTCTATCCTTGATAAAATTTCTTCTCTTGAATGGGAGGCAGAGGATGGTATTGTAAAAGATTACTGTCATCATCACCATGAAATTAACTATTTTTAGAATAAAAGCACAAGGAAGCATTCTTGCAGGCATCATCAGAGCCAGTCATATTGCCTTCATAAGTGGAACTGAAGTAAGCCTCATTTCTCAGTCAATAAATTATCCTTTCGATTAATGAAAGTTTGAACAGGATTTTCATTGGTATCAGAAAGGATCTAGAATTATAGCCTGTGATTGGAGATACACTTATTTATACGGCAGCCTGTTGTACAGGTTTTCCAATGATAGAGGTTCTTCTGAATGCCTTCTCTAAATGTTCTACTTACATATTCAGATATTTCATTTAAGTCTTCACAGATATATCCACATTCAATTTTTATTTATTTTTAAAACATTAATCATCAAGGGGGCTGGAGCAATAGCACAGCAGGTAGGGTGTTTGCCTTGTACGAGGTCGGCCCAGGTTCGATTCCTTTGCCCTTCTCAGAGAGCCTGGCAAGCTACCAAGAGTATCTCGCCTGCATGGCAAAGCCTGGCAAGGTATCCATGACATACTCGATATGCCAAAAACAGTAACAACAAATATCAATTTGTTGTGAGACATTACTGGTGTCCACTTGAGCAAATTGATGAACAATGGGATGACAGTGCAGTGTAGTGCAGTGAAATCATCAAGGAGATGCAAATCAAAACAAAAATGAAGTATCATCTCAGACACACCACAGAGACTGGCATACATCAAAATGAATAAGAACAAGAACAGCCAGTGCTGGTGCAGATGTGGGAAGAAAGGGACCCTCATTCATGTTGGTGGGGACTGCAAATTGGTCAATCCATTTCGGAAAACAATATGGCACTACTCAAAACACTAGAAATTGAGCTTTCATAGAACCAGCAATATTACTCCTGGGAATACACATTAGGGTCCCACAAACACATGGAAGGAAAGCCATCTCCACTTGTAAGTTCATTGGAACACTACTCACAATAGCCAGAATGGTTGAATAAAGAAACTGATACATGTACACAGCCACCAGGAAAAATGAAGTCATGAAATTTGCTTATAAATTAATGGACATAGAGTGAAATTAATCACATGAGTGAAATTAATCACTCATTTCACTCATCATGCTGAGTGAAAAGAGTGAGAAGGAGAGGGGCAGACATAGAATTACTGCACTCATTTGTGAGATATCAAAAAAAAATTAAAATGAGAATCTTACCCAATGACAGTAGAAACAAGGTCCAGGAGGACCGGTTCACTGTTGGGTGCTTGCCACAAGTAGGGGAAAAGGGCAGTTAGGATAGAGATGGTAATGATAGGTGAAAATGATCACTCTGGACAAGAACTCAGTGCTCAAAGGGAGTAAATGAATACACAAGATAATCTTTCAGTACGTATATTGCAAACCATAATGCCCCAGAGGAGAGAGAGACCGAAACAGAGATGATAGATGGAGATAGATGGAGATAGAGGGACAAAGAGGGAGAAGGAGAGGGAGCATGGGAGAGAGGAAGAGAGAGAGGGAGTGAGAGAGAGAGACAGGGAGGAAGAGAGGGAGAGAGGGAGAGAGAGGAGATGCCTGCCACAGAGGCAGACTGGGGATTGAGGACAGGAGAGAAACTGGGGACATTTGTGGTGGGAAATGTATACACCTGGGGAAGGAACAGGTGTTGGAAAATTGTATGACCAAAACCCAATTATGACCAAAACCCAATTATGAACCAGTTCCAACATTGGAACTGTCCATCAAATGGTGATTTAATTTTTAAAAATAAGTCAAATGTAGTCTAAAAACTGTCTTTTTTTAGATTCAATTCTGTAGACCTAACATCTTAAATGAGTTTCAGTATGTCAATTTCTCATATTTTATCTTATACATATTCTTATTTTTATTTAAATATAGTCCCTACAGTGTAATTCAACAAGTCCATGTGTGCTTACCATATATATGGCATCTCTTTGAACAAACTCTATCAAAATATTTTTTGTTATTTCTATAGCTTAATCATGATACTTTTGTCACAACTATGATGTTGTCATCCTTTACCCTCCAAATAACACATTAAAGCTTTAACTTGGAATTAGTCATTAAAATCCTATATTTTTAGAATAATAAATTTTTATTTGATCAATGCATATACAATATAGAAATTAGAATACAAAAGAAAAAAGAAAAAAATCTTATTCTTGATATCATCAACCATACAAACATAATTTTGTGTATTCCTTGGCTCATATTTATTTTCATATATTTATTTAACTAAATACATATATATGCACATTCAATTTTATAAAAATAAAGTAGATAGTATTCTCTGTAATCTTTTTATATTTTATACATTTCTATGTCAAGCAATGCTTGTTGCATAATTTCAATGACATTTAATTAATTATAATACTAAAATTGTTGAAACAATTGAATATTCATGATTTTGTTGTTCTTAAAATGACCTAATTATTAAAACCAACCTAATGATTTCCCATCACTAGATTCTCCTGTATAATAGTTTGTTTAAATCCTTTACAGTTTGCTTTGTATATTTCTACATTCCCCTCAAAGAGGATCAATTTAAGTTGTAATTATGTCAGTAATACTTTGATCATCACTGTCACTGTCACTGTCCTCCTTTTGTTCATTGATTTGCTCGAGCAGGCCCAGTGACATCTTCATTGTGACACCTGCTACCGTGTTTTGGCATATTGAATACATCACGGGTAACTTGCCAGGCTTTGCTGTGTGGATGAAATACTCTTGGTAGCTTGCCGGGCTCTCCGAGAAGGGCAAAGGAATAGACCCTGGGTCGGCCGCATGCAAGGCAAATGCCTTACCTGCTGTGCTCTTTGATCATAAGGTATTATATATTTTTAGAACTATGTTAGGTTATTGAAGAGACAGCCCAAGTTTTAGGACTCAAAACTTTCCTGTGTTTGACCTGGGTTTGATCTCTAGAATCATCATGTCCCAAGGATTGTTTGCAGAATCTGAGTAACACTGGGTGTCCCTGGGAGTCCCTGCAGCATTAGGTCCAAGTAGCACCCCATACTTGAGTCTTAGCACTGAACTATTACCGCTACCCAACCCATATCAACATATGGGTTGTTCTTGTTCTCTAGATTCCGTGTCTTGACAAATCAAGATATGTCTCTCTATGGAATTCCGTCTCTAGCCAGCTTGCCCTTGAGATTAGAATTAAGCACAAAGAAGCCAGTCCCCCCTGTAACATCTTCTGCCTTAAGAAAGATGAAACTGTCAGCCAAGCAAGTCAGGTCAATAATTTATTAATGCCTGCTTTTAGTAGATATTTCAGTGTGAATGCCCTCATCTAAACCATTTATAAAAATGTCAAAATTGGCTCCAGGAATGATTTCTATAAGCTTTAATTATTAGTCTTTCTCTACATACATAAATGTATACTTAATATATCTATTTTCTTTGCTTTGCTTACCTTTTACTCTTCTTATGTTTTGATACTCTATTGAAATTATATTTTTCTAACTCCATAGTGATTCATTTTTAATAGCTTTTACATAAGGTATTGATGATATCTTGTTTTCAAAACACTGTTAAACTATTTAAGAATATTATAGCACTAGAGTGTCCATGCTGGAGATAAGAATTGCTTAGGCACATTCAAAACAAAATGGGGAAATAGAAAGAGCTTCGACGAGTTACTTAAGTTAAAATTCAATAGTACTCGTGTGTTTCTTTATATCAGAGTCATATCTAGCAAATATTTTTCTACACATGTCCCAAGAACAGCAAATAAAATAAGAACATCTGTGACCATGAACCCTCAAATAAATTTAATTATCAATGTGTTTAATAAAGTAAATCTTACAGTCATTGACTGAATTTTAGTAGATGCCAAGAGTGGGGTGCCAAGAGTCCACTAATCCTAGAAGAATCAGGAATACCGAAATCAACTGTGGAATCCCAGTTATCAATAACAGCAATAATATCAGAGGAGAAGAAGGAAAACAAGAGAAAGGGTTAGAATTTAATCCATAGTCCTAGCAAATTCCAAACCAGTGGGAATTTGACTTTTTAAATTGTGAGGTATGTGGAATATGCATAACTCTCTACTCATCATAAACTGTGAAACGCTTTGGATTAAAAATACAAAAAGGAATGCCCTGTCACAGAGGTGGGGTGGGGGGAAGGGGTGGTGGTGGTGGGAGGGATACGTGATCATTGGTGGTGGAGAATGGGTGCTGGAGGAGGGATCATTGTATGATGGAAGCATAAGCACAAAAGTTTTTAATTTCTGTATCTGCACCTCACGGTGATTCATTTAAAAATAAAAAAACTAAAAAAAAAGACTATGACTTAAAATTGTACACTTGGTTATGTCATTTTTACTCATTTGAATTGCATATTCCTTCATGAGTGATAGAAGAAGGGGGTGGAGATACAACTTGTCTGAAATTAATTATTTATATTTAACACACAGCCTTTCTGGAGGCCCTACAGGGAGCAGCAGATACTGACATCACTTTAATAATTGTGTTGACTATGAATAATTGCTGAGCCTAACTTCACTCTAAATGTGTGTTTTGTCAAAATCTGTGTATGCCCACGGGACTTTGCTGAGCATATGAATATCATCTGTCACAGATGTCACAGCAGAAACATTATGAGGACACTGGACATCATTGGGCTACAATTCTGAATGAGGGTTGTAGTAATTGATATACTATTTCATAGAAATATTTCCCATCACATTCAGCTATTTGACTTGCAATATAATGGCTGCTTTTAAAGAAACAGTGTCATTATTTTAGTAGTTTATTTCACATAACTAGATTTGGTTACTATAAAAGGGACACTATTATAATCCTTCACCTATAGTCTCACTATTTTATAACAAATGCTATGTTTTGGTTACTATTCTTTAAAATATATATAGTTTTATGAAACTGATCCTTGATGGTAGAAGAGCATGCATAGAAACTGGGAATGACTGCAACTTCATAGTCATATTGAAAAACAGCGAATACAAGATGTAAATAAGATATAGAGTCCACAAAATAAAAAAACAAAATGTCAATCTAAATCATTCTCCATATGTGAAATTAAATAATTGAATATTTGTAATACCACACCTACTTGCATTTGGGTTTCCTTGGGTGCATTCCTGAATGAGCATTTCTATTAGTCAAAATAAATTTCCTACAATGAAATAGCTTCATTTACCTATTCAAGGTTACTTCCACCAAACTACTTTCAGTTGAATATATGTTTCTAATTGCAGGAAACTCATTACTTGATATCACCAGAGAGCAAGACGAAATGTTAATAGAATTTCTTATTTAAGCAAAATCTGCTAGCCAGAGCAATACTACAGTGGGTAGGGCACTTGCCTTACATGTGGCTGACCTAGGTTCAATTCTTGATACCTCAAATGATCCCTTGAATACCACTCGGAGTGATCCCTGAGTGGAGAGCTAGGAGTAAGTCCTGAGCACCATAGGTGTGGCCCAAAAACTCAAAGAAAGAATCCATTAATGCCCAATTATTTTAAGAGTCAGGTCCATAGTAATATGTAAGGGTGGTTAGCCCAACTAGAAATGGACTCTGAACAGGATGACGAATTTTAAAACCTTCTGTTCTAACAGTAAGTAATTTGATAGCAAACAAAAACCATTGGGAAAAAATCTGATAACAATATCTGAGCAATAACATCATGTAAGAAAAAATGAATTCTAAATACAAGTTGGTATGTCGTGTATACAGTCAAAATGTGAACACAGGGTCACTGTGAGTACAAGTAAAATTTCCCTGGAAACTGTTACAACATCTTCAAAGATGTTCATGCATATCTATCCACAGGTACATTTCTGAATTCCTTTATCTCAAGAAAAAGTAGGAAAGGCTTTCTCACCTTAGGGTTTTCCTAAATTACCGCAGTGGATAAAATTATTTGCATAGAGAACTAATGCTGCATTGTATACGACATATCTTCAACTATTAAAAAGCACTTTTTATTCATATGAATCTTAGAAAACATTTCCAGATTTAAACAATTTACATTGAAAAGAATGTTGGTCATTATTTTCTTCAGACACCACACAATGCATCTATTCATGAGAAATACTATTCAAACTGTACTCAGTTGTGTACTGACTCTGCAATAAGCAAGAAGATATTACATTTCTCTATTTGATCTGTCTCTGTCTCTGTCTCTCTCTCACACACATACACCATCTCAGTCTCTTATCTTTCTCTCTCATCAAAGGTTAAACTGGGGGGAGACTATCACAAGTATATCAACAGGAGTGCTGAGTTAAGTTTTGTCTGTTAAGAAGTTGCACATATACAACATCAGGAAATATTATAAAGCAACCAGAGAGTATCTGCTCCACAAATAAAGAGAAATTCAAGCAGAAGAGACCACATCATCATTCTTTGTATATAGCTGGTAAGGAGTCTTTTAAAATAAAATCAGAATGCTGAAGACTTCCTCTGCAATTAATAACAAGGACCTTGACAGAAACCAGCTATCTTCCCAGGCAGAGTATGACAAGAAGAAAGAATGAACAGAACTGATATGATGAAAAGACAAGGTAAGTCTGGATATAGTGCACTGGATCCTTGTCACATTGAGAAGAAATTAGAATATCAGAAACCCATTTTGTATTATATATTGCCCACTGCATTCTCCTATGCTTAAATTAATGTTATAATGAGCTACATTGAAACTTCAATCTATAGAACAAATTCAGTCTGCATTAAGTCCCTAAATTAAAGGTTCTCACCAAGTATTAATACAATACTTTGTCAATGACTGGAGTAGAGCAACCCTGAATGGCAATTATATTTAATATTTTGACGTGCAAAGGAAATAAAAGTGATATCATCAATTAGGGTTTACAGAGGCGAACACATCCTGTTGATGTCAGTCCTAAGTTCACTTGGTATATAGAAATTAATAATTTTACTTATTTACTTAAGTGAGACTATCATTGATTTAGATAAAACAATGTCTTTTATACATTTTTGACAGAATCTAAGTACTACGTAGATCTATTTGTTCTAAGTACAAGATCTTAAGATTTTAAATTTGATTATAAGAGTGGCTTGGTCTGATATGCTATTAAAAACATGATAAAATATGCAAAATACAAGATATTACTCTTTAAGTCTTTACTTCATTTTCTTCCATTACTTACATGTATCAATAAGTAAACTGTCTCTGAAAGTTTTGGAGTGACAAGTCAATTGAAGAAAATATGCATGAATGGGGAATATTCTTATTTTTTATTTTTAAGAGATAATCTCTTTATTTAAAGAAACATATTATCAACTCTGAATACTGTTTATGGCTACTTAGAGTGAAAAGAATTTAACTTACTCAGATCCAGTATATACATTTGATACATTCACAGTCATGGATCTCCAATTACTATACAGTTTGTTACTCTTGATATACATAAATAATAGTTTCTGACATTTCCCTCATAGCTCACCGTGATATCTATTCCACAATACCTTACCCATAAAGATAGGCCCCCATTACCTTCCCTAAACTGCCGTGAATACTCAGTTTCTCTGCCCTAGACAGCACTCAAAATATAAACACTTTTAAGATCAACCTAGTTTCTTTAAGGAAGGAAGAGATGAGTGATGATAAGATACTAATAGTTATACTATATCTAGAAACCAACAAAATAAGCAATAAAAAGTGAAATATTTCAGTCCAGCCAGTCTCACATGAACTATTTATACATAATAGTGCTTGTAGGGGCCACAGCGATAGTATAGCAGGTAGGGCATTTGTCTTGCATGTGGCTCACCTGGGCTCAATCCCTGGCATCCCAGATGGTCCCCCAAGAACTGCCAGGAGTAACTCCTGAGTGTAGAACCAGGAGTAAGCTCTGAATATCACTGAGTGTGACCCAAAAAAAGCAAAAAAAAAAAAAATAGTACTTGTAATCCCTTCCCTCCCTTGGCCTCTCCCATGCATACTGCTCTCTCTTTTTTTCTCTCTTACCATACCCCATTAGTAATCAACAGTGTCATATATATGTTTATTTTTAATATATGAATACAAATGAATATTGCATATTTACTTATATTGAACTTCAGGATAACCTATATCATTCAGAATACTGTGTACAAATAAATATGTATATATATATATATATTTGAATCTCAGTACTATTTATGGTTACTGAAATGCTGTTAAAGCATTACATATTTGAAATGTTAAAAAATATCAATGAACACAAATTACAGAGAAACACCCATTATAACAAAGATGATTTGCCTAGGAAAATTAAGTCTGTTAGAATCTATATTATTATTTTCTATATTTAAAATAAAATTTAATGTTACAGATGTTTGTAGGAGAGTGACAGAGAATGAAGTGTTTTGCCTGTAAGCCGAGATCTTTTTATCTGAATGAAATTATTTAACTAAACAAAAAATTAAGGGATTCTTTGTGCTTTCAACAAGTTCTACAAGTTTTAAAATGATAAAACTAAAAGTCGAATTTCTTCAGAGCACCGAAGCAGGTTGTGAAATGTGAAAACTGCAAACTTCATCAGAAAGAACGTACATCACTGTTAATTAAGCATTCATTAGAAAAGAAGAATAAGCGAGCCATGGGAAAAGAGAACATAAGATCTAGCAGTTAGTAATTTAGAAAGTCAGAGTAACCTGCCTTGATTAAAAGTTTAGGGTCACTTTTGGGGGTGGGTGGGTGGAGGGAAATAAGTAGGTTTTTTATTTATTTTTTCTCTTGCCTTTACATCTTTCGTTTTAGACATAAAGGCACTGCTAAAAGACTGAGTAGATATTTTTTAAAAGGTCAATATATAGTGAGAAAGGAACCACATGCGAATTTAAGATCTCTTCAGAAGCACTGATTAAGAAGGCTATTGTAAGATAGCTAATTAAGGCAATTAACCCAGCATCAGGCAAAGCAGCTGGTGGGGATTTTCCAAATAAAACTTGAACTAGCTTAGATGCCCCACTGTCAATGACATAGTCCAGGGGCTCCTGGCTTTTGCAAAAGGATAAGAGAAAATTATAATTTAGGACTGGGAAGGAATCCAAGTGTTTGATTAAGTTAAGTGATAATTGATAATTGCTGAGGAGAAATCAAAATTGTCTGTGCCCTTAAAATAATGCATTCGGAAAATGCCTCATAAACAGCAAGAGAGTTAAATTTTGATGTTTCGATTAATCTCATTTTAACATTAAGCCTAGTTTATATTAATTTCAAGTAAAGCTCATCTTTTTTTTATTTTTTCCCAAGCACCAGAAGTGGTTAGGCCCTGAGAGCATGACTTTTATTAATCCTATTGTCTAATTATAGGTCATCACTTACTCTAGACAGCAAGGTTACAAATCTAATGGAGAAAATTAGAGTGATATTATGGTCTCAGGCACTTACCATTCAAATTCCAATTAATTCTTTGTTCATGAACAGCTAAGAAACAGCAGGTAAGAATGCTTGATTGAACTTGGAAGTAACAGCAGAGATGGAAATTACTTAAGGAAGATCAACTGGTAGGACTCATATTTCATTATTAGGAATTTCACATAAATTGGAGAGAACCCTCAACAAAGAGAAAAAAAGGCAAATGAAATCCCCAAACCTATTAAAATCATAAATTGATTTGGACTTAGGAAATCGAAGTCAGTTAACTAAGTTCTAAAAAGGAAAAGGTGCATCTAATCTTAGAAACAGAGAATAGGGACTTCAAATAAAAGTTGAACATGGTACATGAAGTGACAAGAACAATAACAATTTAATAAAAATAAATATACACTAGCTGATGTATTTTGTGTAAAAGAATTAATAATATAGGAGCCCGAATTCTATCAAAAATAAGAAAAACAGAAGGGTCTATATATTTTTCAGTTATGATGATATATGTAATTAGTTTCATAGTGCTTTACTTGATAACTAAATGTATTATCTCACACAAATTTTTTACCCTTGACATAAGAAATACCTAAATGTCATTTTACATGACAAAATGGATACAAAAGAAATCAACTCCTTTCCCTAGAGCTGCATAGTTGATTACTACAGCCACAAACCTACTAATGCGGATTTTAAAAAGCACAAAGAAAAATTTGTTATTCAAGTATTGAGTGTTATAATCAAAATTTGTTTTTTACTTTTTTTTTTTATCTTTGGGCCACACCCAGCGACGCTTATGGGTTACTCAGGAATTATTCCTGGTGAGCTTGGGAGATCATATGGGATGCCGAAGGGGCCTCACTCGGGTCAGCTGTATGCAAAGGCCTTATCCACTGTACTATCTCTTTGGCCCCCAAATTTGTTTGTTTTAAAAAATCTTATGATTCTATTTAACCAGCTTTTCAGTGTCTAAATGCTTCGTCTAAGAATTTAATGATTATCTCAATTTTTAAATTAAAATCACATTGAATTTGTATTATAATTCAGGAAGTTTTTGCAACTTACACTAAAAGTTCTAAATATACAGATGTTTATTGGACCAGTTTTTAATTTATAACTAATTTATTTATTTTTGATTGGGGGTCACACCCAGTAGTGCTTGGGGTTTTTCCTGGCTGTGCACTCAGGAATCACTCATAGTGGTGCTAGAGGGATCAAATGGGATGCTGGCGAATCAAACCTGAATCTGTGCATACAAAGTAAGTGCCCTACTCACAGAACTATCTCTCCACCCCCCTATTGCACCATTTTAAATAATCTGGAGCGATAGCACAGCGGGTAGGGCGTTCACCTTACAAGCGACCAACATGGCCAATCCGAGTTCGATTCCTCCGCCCCTCTCGGAGAGCCCGGCAAGCTACCGAGAGTATTCGATATGCCAGACACAGTAACAACAAAGTCTCCAATGGAGACGTTACTGGGCCCGCTCAAGCAAATCGACGATCAACGGGAGGGCCTTTACCTTTACCTTAAATAATCTGTGCTTTTTTAAGTGTTTAAGACTTTGTTATAAAGGGTATAGTGAATTTTAATATTTTTCCTATCACTAGGGCTGGAGCGATAGCACAGCGGGTAGGGGCTTTGCCTTGCACGCAGCCAACATGCCGACCTGAGTTTGATTCCTCCGCCCCTCTCGGAGAGCCCGGCAAGCTGCTGAGAGTATCTTGCCCACACAGCAGAGTCTGGCAAGCCACCCGTGATGTATTCGATATGCCAGACACAGTAACAACAAAGTCTCCAACGCAGACGTTACTGGGCCTGCTCGAGCAAATCGATGAACAACGGGAGGGCCTTTATTATTATTTTATTAAGATTTCTCCCATTCTCTTTTTCCCAAGAATTGCTTTAGCTATATGTTCCACATGAATTTCAGGAGTGTTTTCTTCATTTCTTTGAAGAATGTCATGGGTATCGTTGTGATTGCATTAAATTTGTACAACATTTTAGGGAGTATTGCCATTTTTTTTGTGTGTGTGTTTAAAGTCATAGCATTTTCGTATGCTGCTTTTATTTCTTTTTATCATTTGTTTTTATTAGTGAAACACCATGAAGTACACTTATAGACTTATAAATTTTTGTGCTTGGGTTTCAGTTATACAATGATCAAGTACCCATCCCTCCACCAGTGCCCATCCTCCCCCGCCACGGGTCCTAGCATCCCTCCCAGCCCCATCCCTCCCCCCCCCCCCCGTCCCACCCTGCCGCTGTGGCAGGGCATTCCCCCTTGTTCTCTCTCTCTTCTTTTGGGTACTGTGTTTTGCCAGAGAGGCATTGAGTGGCAATCATGTTTGGTCTATAGACTACTTTTAGCATGACTCTCCCACCCTGGGAGGGTCTTCACAACACCCTTTTTGACAATGTTAATTCTCCTGATCCATGAGCAGTGGATATCTTTCCATTTCATCTCATCCTTTTAAATTTCCTGAAGTAGTATTTTGTAGTTTTCTTTGTACAGGTCTTTTATGTCATTAGTTAAGCTGATTCCTAGGTACTTGATTTTCTGGGGCACAATAGTGAACTGGATTTTTTTTTCATTTCACTTTCTTCTCTCTCATTATTTGAGTATAGGAAAGCCATGGACTTTTGGGTATTGATTTTATAGCCTGCTACTTTATACAAGTCTATTTTTTCTAGGAGTTTCTTGGTAGAGGTTTTAGGGTTCTTATCATATCATCTGCAAATAGTGAGAGCTTGATTTCTTCCTTTCCTATCTGGATGCCCTTATTATCGTTTTCTTGCCTAAATGCTATTGTAAGTACTTCCAGTACTATATTGAACAGCAGTGAAGAGAGTGGGCATTCTTGTCTTGTCTCTGATCTTAGAGGGCTCTTAGTTTTTTCCCCATTGAGGATGATGCTTGCCATAGGCTTGTTCCAAGTAGATGGCTTTAACTATATTGAGGAAAATCCCTTCTATATCCATTTTGGTGAGGGTTTTCATCATAAGCCAGTGCTTGATCTTGTCAAATGCTTTCTATGCATCTATTGATATCATCATATGGTTTTTATTTTTTCTTTTGTTGATATGATGGAATATGTTGATTGATTTCCAAATGTTAAACCATCCTTGTATTCCTTGGATGAATCCCACTTGGTCATGGTGTGTAATATTTTTGATGAGTTGTTGACTTTTTGTTGGCTAGTATTTTGTTGAGAATCTTTGCATCTGTATTAATCAGGGATATTGCCCTTTGGTTTTCTTTTCCTGTGGTGTCTTTGATTCCTTTTGGTATTAGAGAGATATGAACTTTAGTGAAACTATTTGGAAGAGTTTCTGTTTCTTTAATTTCCTGTAAAAGCTTGAGAAGAACTGCCAATAGGTTCTCTTTAAATGTTTGGAAAAATTCACTAGTGAATCCATCTGGACCTGTGCTTTTGATTTTGGGAAGACAAGCCATTGCATTTTGTATGCTTAAAGAAGATAGATTCTAAGAGCCAAAAGGATAAAATAGTGGGTAACAGGCTTGTCTTACAAGCAGCTGGTCCAGGTTTGATCTCCAGCATCTGATATGGTTCCCTTAGCACCTCCAGAAGTGATTTCTGAGCGCACAGTCAGAAGTAATTCCTGAGCATTTCCAGGTATGGTAAAAAAGAACATGATAGAATTTCCCTTCAAAGAATACATATTCTGAGGGAGAGGGGACTTAGCACTGCACCGTAGCACTGTCCTCCTGTTGTTCATCGATTTGCTTGATGAGCACCAGTAACAACTTACAACAAATTGTAAGACTTGTTGTTACCATTTTTGGCATATCAAATATGACACCGGTCGCTTGCCCGACTTTGCAGTGTGGGTGAGATACTCTCAGTAGATTGCCAGGCTCTCCAAGAGGGGCAAAAGAACGGAACCCAGGTTGGCTGCGTACAAGGCAAATGCCCTACCCACTGCGCTATCACTCCAGCCCAAGGGAGAGGTGAGGACACAGAAATATATGTAGCACGGTCCTCCCGTTGTTAATCGATTTGCTCGAGCGGGTCCAGTAGTGTCTCCATCGTGAGACTTTTTGTTACTATGTTTGGCATATTGACTACCTCACGGGTAGCTTGCCAGACTCTCCAAGAGGGGCAGAGGATTCAAACCTGGCTCGGCCAGGCTGGCTGAATGCAAGGCAAATGCCCAACTGCTGTGCTATTGCTCCAGCCCAAGCAATATATGTATACATATATTTTTTTCTAAAAATTGGTATGTGATAAATTTAGAGGCTTTGATCAGCTGAGTTTTTTCCATGTATATCACACTAAATTAGAACCATCTAGCTCATAAAGTGGTCACTGGTGTGAGCTTTGCCTCAGCCAACTATGAAATTCACAACTTATTTGTGATCAAATTTCTTGAAAACAGATTAAAAACCTATTAGGAGTAATGATAATATGAAGAATGCCCAATTAAAAAGTGACTGATTGGTGGTACAGGCTTTACTCAAATAATAATCTTCACTGATTAAGATGGAAAGCAGACAAGGCATTCCAAGTCTCATACACCACAAATATCATTGACCATCACATGGGCTCGTCTAAATCCATACAAGTCCTTTTTTCCTATTTAAAATTGGATATATGAAAGAAGTATGGTCACACTTTAAGTTCACAGCTTGAATTATAAGAAAGGCACCATTTGCATATAACTATTACATACCTAGATCAAATAAAACAAATTGAAATTTGGCTTTGTTTATTTTTTAAGTTCTATTCCACCTAATTACTATAGTCTAACTCCCCAAGTCAGAGTGTCTGAAATGTCTTTGAAACTTCACCCCTTTTATATATATCAATGCAGGTAACTCTAAATCCTGCAAATGTTTCCTCTGGCCCCTCATATCCATCATTTTTTTAAAAAAAATCTTTATTGTCACAGTTAACTTTCTGTCTCATCTCTTTCCTTACTGCAGTTATGAAGATCCTTTACCTGATGTACCTAGTCTCCAGTCTTGTTCATTTTAAATCCACCACCACAATATTCTTGAAGCCTTTCTTGAAATCTCAGGGACAATTAGACAATCTCCTAATTGTCATATCCTTCTATACCACATCGTTCAATTTGTGTATGTGTATATATATATATAATATTGAGCAATTTTTGTTATTGGTTCCTCCAAATAATTTTATCCATAACTATAATGATAAAGTTATAAAAATTTGCAACTACCCATTTTCTTTTTAACAGAAAATATTGAAATTATGACTGTTTTTTTTTTCCAAATAAAGTATGCTTTGGTATTACTTTTGCTTCCTGACCACTCTCTGATATTTTTTCCAATTTCAGTTTAGCTGAAAATCATTGCTGGGTGAAAGGGTATATGTTCTCATTTAATGGATGGGTGGAGATTGATCCTCAATAGGATAAAAGCAGATGTTTTGCCATGGGTATAGGACAATAATAATGTTTCTTCCTAGTACAGGGAGATTGGAAGTTCCCTTAGGCATTCCTATAATTAAAATTTATTAATGATTAAAATAAATATATATTTGGAGAGAAAATTTTAGTACCACTTTATTAAGGTCCTACATATGCATGTTTTCTTTATCTTATTTATTATTATCACTTTTGTGGGGCAGTTCTAGAACTGAACACAGGCCTCATGAAAGTATGGCAGGTGTGCTATCATATCACTGAGCTATGTTCCTAACCCCTGAAAAGGTAATTATTAAATTAAGATCTAGAGATGTGGTAATGTCTCTTATAGGAGATTTATCTATAGTCCACAAAAATACTTACACAGGTTAAACCACGTCTGTTGTAAAGTTTTACAGCTTTCTATATGGTTTACTTCTTTTCTTATTTTTATATCTGTGTTGATAGAAGGAAACACTTCAGAAATGAAAGATTAGTTTTCTAAATCATAAAGATGAGCTTTGTAATCATTTTCCTTTAAGCAAGGAATTAAAAGATAATAAAAGCCCTAATTAAGGACCTCGTTAGCTTAACTAGATTTTCATATGCAAAACAGTTATGAAGCACTGCTATAGAAAGGAAATACCTCCTGTCCACAGCAAGCCCAAAGGGAAGCATTTCTATATTTTATTTTCAGTTTTCCTCATATCTCTACTCTGTTCTCAATGATCACAAAATTCTTTCCTTCTTAACTATAGTTTATTTTTCTCCTTTCATTATCAATACAATCCTGTTTTCTTTTATTTTGAAATTTACCATATTTCATGTTATATGTTTAGTATTTATAATTCAGTATTTATTAAATCAGCAGTTATTGAACATTTCTTTTACTTTTATTTTTAACGTTTTACTTTAAGCAATGTGTTTTACAAAATTGTTATTTGGGATGTCTTCATATATAAAAATTTCAGTGCCACACCTTCAAATTTAAAAAGTGTCATGCTGGGTAGAAGAAATAATACAGTGGGTAGGGTGCTCACTTTGAATGCAGTCAACCTGCCTATCCAGGTTCAACCTCCAGCAATCTAGATGCTACCCTGAGCACACCGAGGGTGAATCCTGAGTATAGAGCCAAGAACTAGCCCTAAATACTACAGGGTATGGCACGAAGCAAACTAAAAAGGCAGTAAGGTAAAGAACCGGTCACTTATAAATAATCGAGGGAAATGTACATCATGAAGAACTCATATTTCTAAAAATTTGTGTACCTAATAATGAACCAGCAAAGTATTTAAAACAGCTTCTAAGAGATCTGAAGGAAGATACCAACAGCAAAACAGTAGTAGTTGGAGATTTCAATACTGTTTTATTACCTGTACATAGAAAAACTAGAAAAAATCCCAACAGTGAAACCCACTGGCTTTGAAGGAAGTAATGGAAGAGGTAAGTTTAGTCAACATATATAGGGATTTTTATCCCAAAACATGTCTAATAAAATTTTCCAGTGTTCATGGAAAAATTTTTAAGAGCGATTCAATGCTAGGTGACAAAACACACCTCTATAAAATCAAGAAAATGGAAATTGTATCAACCTCACTCTCAGACTATTATGCATTATAAATGGAAGTTAATCACAAACAAAAATGAGAAAAAAACCTTCAAACACTTGGAATTTAAACAGCTCACTCTTGACCAATCAGTGGATTAAAGAGCTAATTAGAGAAGTAATCAACAGTTTTCAGAAATCAAATGAGAGTAAAGATATGATCTCCAGAACATATGGAACACAGAAAAAGCTGTGTTAAGAAAAAAGTCCCTAGAGATACCAGCATTCATTAAGGAAGGACCCACATGCATAACCTGACTACACAGCTTAAGCATCTAGAAGGAGACCTGTAGTACTCTAACACTGTCCTGTTCATCGATTTGCTTGAGAGGGCACCATTGTGAGACTTGTTGTTACTATTTTTGGCATATCAAATATGCTACAGGGAGCTTGCCAGGCTCTGCCACGCGGGTGGGATACTCTCGATAGCTTGCCCAGCTCTCTGAGAGGGATGGAGGAATCAAACCCAGGTCAGCCACTTGCAAGGCAAATGCCCTACACACTGTGCTATCGCTCGAGCTCAGAAGAAGACCATCCAAAGGTATTCAAAGAATGTAAAAGAAAGAAAATAATAAAACTTAGTGTATGAATTAATTAAATGAATGCTATTAAAAATCCAATATATCAACAAAACCAAGATCTGGTTCTTTGAAGAATAAAAATAACAATATTTATAAACCATTTGGAAGACTCATTAAGAAACATAAAAACTCTTTAAATCCAAAGAGAAACAAAAGGGGAGACACAGCAACAGACGTTGCAAAAATTCAAAAACTCATCAGGGGTAAGTAAAGTAAGTAAAGTAAAGGCCCTCCCGTTGATTGTCGATTTGCTCGAGCGGGCCCAGTAACATCTCCATTGGAGACCTTGTTGTTACTGTGTCTGGCATATCGAATACTCTCGGTAGCTTGCCGGGCTCTCCGAGATGGGCGGAGGAATCGAACTCGGGTCGGCCATGTTGGCCGCGTGTAAGGCGAACGCCCTACCCGCTGTGCTATCGCTCCATCAGGGGTTACTTAAAAAAATATGAGACAGAATTCAGGAAACTAGAAGAAATGAATAGATTTTTGGACTCCTCTGACCTTCCAAATTTGAATCAAGAGGAAACAACTTGAACAGGCCAATTACTATCAAGGAAATTAAATGATAATCAAAAGTCTTTCCCAAAATGAGAGTATAGTCCCAGATGTGTTTAGCAAGTTTTTCAAAATCTTTAAGGACCTAATTCTAATCCTTTTCAAGTTTATCCAAATGTGGAAGAAACAGGAATCTTTCTGAAACAGCTTCCATAGGGCAAACATAACCCTGATAACCAAAACATACTCTGATATCACAGAAAAAACTACAGATGAACACTTATCCAAAGATCCCCAATGAAATATTAGCCAATTGAATCAAAAACTACACAATAAAGATCAAACACCATGTCCAAGTTGGGAATGCCAAGTTGGTTTAATACATGTAAGTCAATTGTAAGTCAGATGGGCTGGACACATAATAAGATTTGGAGACGACCGCTGGACTAGAGCCATTACCAACTGGATTCCACAGGATGTCAAAAGATGGCATGGCCGCCCACCTATGGGATGGTCAGACTTCTTCGTCAAGACCCTGAACAAACAGTTTGAGGCTCTTCGTGTTCCAAGAATGCGCAAACGCCATTTGGCTACACTAGCACATGGCAGGGATGAATAGAGACGTTACTGGTGGCTGCTCGAGCAAATCGATGAGTAACAGGATGTCAAGTGATCAAGTGATCAATTTGTATTATTGAGTCTTAAATATGAGTTGGGGTAAATGAACATAGGAGACTGGGAATCACTGTTTAATAGAATTTTCTTTTAAGTCTCTCTTATACTCTAACCCATATTTTCATCATGCATATCTCACGGAGCTGGAGCAATAGCATTGTGGTAGGGCATTTGCCTTGCACGTGGCCAACCCAGGTCGATTCCTTCACCCCCTCAGAGAGCCCTGCAAGCTACGGAGAGTATTCCGCCTGAACGGCAAACCCTGGCAAGCTACCTGTGGTGTATTCAATATGCCAAACAACATATTCAATATGCATAACAACAAGTCACAATGGAGATGTTACTGGTGCCCGCTCGAGCAAGTCAATGAACAACAGGAGGACAGTGCTACAGTGCCAAAGTATATCTTATGTAATTACTTAAAAAAAATCTAATGAAAGCTTTTTCTTCAAAGTCATGTTCTCCCTTGTTCTCTCTCAATATTTTTTTGCTTGACTTCATTCAAGAGAAGTCTGTGTTCTTACTTGATTATGTACTTTTCCTTTTATTGCCACTGCCAACTTTCTAAATAATTTTCAATATTATTATGTCTTTAATGGAGAAAAGGGACTGGAGCACTAATAGGGTGGGTAGAGAGTTTGCCTTGCACACAGCCAACCTGGTTTCAGTCCCCAGAATCCCATATGGTCAAACTCCTGAGTGTCGAGTCAGAAGTAACCCCTGAATATTGTAGGGTATGGCCCTAAAACAAAACAAAATTAAATTAAATTAAACGTAAAGAAAAAATGCAGCATTATATAGAGTTTGGTATCTACCATTTTAATGTGAGATTATACAATTTTTAATTCTTTCTCTAAAAACAAAATGCATCTACAAAGAAAGCTTATAACATTTCAGGTTTAACATTTCAGGTTATTATTTTTTCACTTCTCTTATGCAGTATCTTTAATGCTGTACCAGTCGCTACCAACTTTTCCAATTCTGCTATTGATATTACCAAGAGGTAACATGGTACTAGACTATATATTTTTATAAGTGTACATTAAACTAAGTGATAGAAAATGTAAGAGGTATACTATCATAATTTATTTTTAAAATTGAGAAAGATTAATCACACGAAAAACAATATTTTACACAAGTTCACGTAAATGGTATAACATATTTCAATAACATTTTTTGAACTAAATGTTTTATATTATAGAAATTACTACTTACAGATATTTTCAAATTATTTTAGAGCAAGTTTATTTGGTTTCCAATGTAAAATTTAAAGTCTAAAATAGCTAAATTGATCAATGGACTGAGAATCTATCCTGTAAATATACCTAAGTGGGGTATGGAAATTGGAACATTAAAAAAATACTCTAGGGCAAGGACATTAAAGAGATAAAGTGCTTTTCTTTACATGCAGTCCATCCAGATTTAATCTCGGCAGTACATATGATCAGCTTAGCCCTGACAGCAGTCATTCCTGAGTTCAGAGCAAGGACTAAGCCCTGACCATGACTGGGTGTGGCCTCTGAACAGAATAAACACTTAAACAAAACAGGAAAAAAAAAAAAAACCTTGGGTGACACAAACTCTAAATCAAAGCCAGAACTTGTTCAAAATTTCTTTGCATGAGCTTTGACTTCTTCACTTAGAAGTAGCCAGTTTATGAAGTTGTTAGATTAAAGGAAATAAATTGTTCTTCTTCTCCCGGTTTTGGGGTCACACTTGGCAGTTCTCAGGGTTTTCTCCTGGCTCTGCACTCAGGGATCACTCCTGGCTGTGCTCCGCAGACCATATGTGGTGCTGGGGAATGGAAGCCAGGTCGGCTGCCACAGGCAAGAGCCCTGCATGCTGTAGGATCTCTCCAGCACCAAAATATCTTTCTTTCCAAAAGTATATAGATCAGAAAGAAACAATACTTAAACAAGTCCTATGTATTAAGCATAAAATCTTCTACTTTATAGTTTTCTAATTTCATTTTAGATACCATGACTTAGAATATCGCTAATGGTATTATTCCATATATAAATATTCTAGCACCACACTCTTTATTCATTTATTTTCACCATTGTCTATGTCTCCCAGTTTATTTCTGATTTCTAATTCCCCCTCCCTTTCACTGTCCCTGATATGATAGGCTAATTTCTGCAGAATGTTTCTCCCGTTATATTACATTTGGTTATTATTTTCTTACTGTTTCTTTGTGAGAGAGATCCCTCTGCATGTGTATTTCTCTTTCAGACTACACTCAGCCTGATGGTTCCCTAAATATACTACATGTATATAGCTACATATAGTAAATGCCTGATTTTGTCTTTTCTTATAGCCAAGTATTATTTCATTATACATATATATGCATATAAAATACATATATAGTATTCCATTATACATGTATGTATGTGCATATACACATAATATAGTTTCATTATACACTCATCTGTTATTAGGCACTTGTTTTTTCCAGCCATAAATAATAGTTCCCATTTATACTGTTTTGTTACTTTTGTGAATACAGAACAATACCCCCTGACACTGTGGAGCTAAATACCAAAAAGGATGTTTCTTTGAAATAAAATAAATGTGACTAGCAAAAATCATGAATCCAATAGAGTAGGAAAAATGAACTATACATAGAGTGAAGAGATAAATTTTGATTTGCCTTGGCAATTTCATTCTTATCACTGTTAGTAGCAGTTGGTTGCTACAATGTATTAAGCTCTATAAAAAAGAGCAGAAGTAGAGACCTCCTGGCCCTACAGGTGGCACATTATTGACCCGGGAAAAGCCTCTCTGAGGTCAGTGTTCTAATAGAGGAAGACAGAATGGTGAGTGGGAGTTAGCACTAGGACTGCTACAGGAAAGAAAGAAAAGGAGAAAATTAAGACATAGCAGATCATGGAAATTCTTTCTTGCCAGCACTTTAAGCTGGAAACCTAGACAATGTGATAAAACTAATAAAGTAAAACAAGGAGGATTCGAAAGTCGTCCAAGACTATATGCAAAAGAGGTTTCTTCTAGTAATATTTTTATCAAGAGCGAAAAAAGGAAAAGTTGGTTTAAACTATAACGCAAATGGAAAGTACTGAGTGGCTGTGTACAGAGTAGATAAAGATAAATAAAGAGGGTGATTAAGTAAAGTTAACCGTCATATTCATAAATGCAAAATAATATTCTGACATTCAATAAGTATTCAATACCCACTGTGGGGCATATTCAGTGCTACACTATAGCAACGTGTGTTTAAGGTTTATACCCATTACAAAATAAATAAAACTTCCCATCTCTGACCTTAAGTGTTTAAAATAAAAATAATAATAAAAATAAATAATTCAGAAATGTAGCATTAAAGATACCATAGTAATTCAATATTTATCATCTTATAAGCCATAAAATAACAGAATATATTGGATTTCCAATGTGCCCATTTAAGGATTTCATATTTTGAAATGAGAATTCTAATGAATATTAAGTTTAATTTTCTTTTATCTACTTAAATATTTACTAAAATAATATAGGTAGTTTGTGATTGTCATTCCAGAAAAATGCCATTTGCTGACTTGAAGGTCAATGAACCTTCTCTATATAACCTGAAACAGCAATTTTTGCTTCTCTTCTTAACCAGTCTCATGGTGAGTAATGGTTTTACTAAGATGTTCAAGGTCTCATTATATGCCAGATGAATATGCTGAGTTATGATTTTCTTTCAACTCTATTAGGGATCATTTTAAAACCAAACTCAGCATAAGAAATGTATTTATAAAATCCATATTTTCTAAAATTGAACATATACTCTATTGTTTGTGAATAATATTTAAAAAGACTAAATATGACAATACATAAAAATGATAGGTATAATTTGGTTTTATCTTTCTGTTCAATAGGTACTGTTTTAGATACTCCCCAAGTATTAATGTAATTACTTTAAAATTTATAATAATTTAAATAACTGATATAATAATAAGAGGTAGTCATTACTATCTTAATTTTATAGATGAAGAAACTGGTACACAAGGATGATCATTATACATGTAGGTAAAGAAACTACAATGCTTATTTGACCATAATTTAATATTTATTCTTTAAATGTTAAAAAGTAAGTGGTTGGTTGAAAATGAATGTTCTAGAGAAATAAGAAAAATAATAATTCTGTTTATTCCTTTGGGGCTGTACCCAGTTGTGCTCAGGAATTATTCTTAGTGGTCTTAAGGACCATATGGGGAGCCCGGAATCAAAACCATGTTAGCTGTGTGCAAAGAAAGTACAGTACCCACTGCATTATTCCACTAGGCTGGAAAACAATAGCTTTCATCCTCTATATTCTCATTCCAATTTAAAAGGAATGAAAACAAGATCTATAATAAATTATAGGTAGAATATAATATGTTTTGACATAGAGACTAAAGTATATACTATGTCATGTAGGAAATTAGATTTATTTAATCATTAAAGCCCAGTCATTCTGTGAAACAAGAGTCAGATCTTTCATAAAATTTCTAAAAAAACAGAGAAAATACCTGTACTTGGTATTTTCATTAATTTCAGAGTCAGTGTGCCAAAGAGGAACTGGATGACCATCAGAGAACTGCCAGCAAAAGTGGTGGTGGTGACAGCAGCAGATGGAAAGTAAACCATCGGTGTATTGGAAATAATCAGACATCATCCTACAGCTGGGAAATCAGCAAGAAATAAAGATCAGGATTTCTAGTCATTAAATCTATAATTAAGGTCTCATTCTGTGTAGCTGGGATCATGCTGTTTTGGTGGGTAATATCCACTTTGTATTGGGTTGAGGAAACCCCTACAAACATTAAGTGATAAGCCAATCCAAGTTTTATATAAAGACATGGCAAGGAAAGGCATAGAAAGAGCTTCAAATCATAATGAAATAGTACTCATCACTTTTCACATATCTATCCAAATCTGATATACGACTTGACAGATATGAAAAAAATTTGAGGGCTTTCCCTTTACCAATATAAATTTTGACAGAAATAGCCAATATAAATTTCAATGACAATAAACAAAATCAGATATGGTTCTGAAAAGCTTTACAAATCCACTTCTTTGGCATACAAAAACAGTAAAGCACTTAACTTGCATTAGAAACCTTTTCACTAAGACTCAATAATATTACAAAGTCAAATGTAGGTAATATTTATGTGAATATTTAAAAGCAAAAGTCAATTAGAAATGATTTATGGTAAAGAATTTATCTTGCCCTGTCAAAATTGGCATTTGAATGTGATGAGATATATAAAAACTTCCAGCCTTAATAGCCCATACTCACCTGCCATCAAATATGTATTGTGTTTTATTATTACCATTCTATCGATGTATACAATCTTCTGATGCAAGAATTTCTGAAATTTAATTTTGGCAAAGGCATTTGTATTTGCACACCAAATTATTCAAAATTAGAATATTTCCCCACTTTCATTTTGCAGAAATAAAATGTCTCAACACTGACCTCTCATAAAATGATAAAGAAGAGCTTTTATAGAAATTCTTGAAATACCTCTTGAATAAAATGTGATTGAGTTTTAAAATAGCTCTCATTATTGCTCTTTTAAATACTATATATATTATTATCATCTTAAGAGATACACATAACTAATTATGTGTAAGTGAGCTAGGAAAACTATGTCTAAGTTAGCTGTAACATTCACTATCTAAAAGAGCTATAGTTTTGTTTTGGTTTTAGAGCATAGATACAATTTAAAATATTATCTCCTCAACTAGTTTCTAAATTTAAAATTACCAAAGATATGTGGATTTGTCTTATTTTTCTAGAGTAGACTCTAGAAGTATAGAGTCTGAACTCGGTGGTAAATCTACCATTCAGTGTGTAAGAATGTTGTAACTATACTCAAGTGATATAGTGTCCAAACATATTTTTCTACTCTCAAAATTGTATAGAAACAATACATCTACTACTATATACAAGGAGATGTTTTTAAGTGGCAAAGAACTGTATAAACAGAAGTTGGAAGTTACTCTGATTTTAGGGGCCTAATAAATCTTTAATACTTTCACTAACATATTTCAATTTCTTTGAAAAGCTAATACCACTACTTTCTTGGATTAGGATCTCAATCACCAGTTAAGGGCTTCTGAGTCCAAAAATAAAGAATGAGTCCATCATAATTTGGGGAAAACATTTTTAAAGAAAGCAAATAGCTAGACAGTTTACAGTCATTATTGTGACCTGTAGTGAAAACTGCCAGATTAGAATACACATCTTTTAAGACATATTCCAAGTAAGGTTTCCCAAACTATAATGACCTCGTCTGATAGAAGACATATCCTCAGTAAAGAATTTGAGGTAGAAAGTCTAGGGTGTAGCCTAAGATTTTCTATTACTATGAGGTGATGTCAATGCTTCTGATCTTCAGGTTACATTTGAAGTAGCCATGATTTAAAGCACTAGAGACACGCACAGCAATATTACAGCAAATTATCATTTATGATTAGTTACATTTAAACTGAAAATAAATCACGTGAAATTCAAAGTCCAGTCTTCACAGTCATGATAAGAATCCTGCTAGCTCCTACATTATATAGCAAGATCCTTGCAAAAAGGTCTAGTGAACAGCTCTACTATGGAGCAAAGAACAATATTCGGGGTAACACTGCCTTAATCAGTTGTTCCATGTCTTCTAAGACAGAGTCCTCATGTGTGTACTTGGCACCAATAGGTTAATCTGTTCTCTTTGCATATAAGAGTAATATGAATAGCCTCCCCCTAAGACACAATTGTTTCTGAGATGGAAGGAGGAAAATAGGCTTTCAGTGAGTTATATTATTTTCTTAAAAGAGGAGATGAAATTCTGAATAACAGTTTCAAATCATCAGGAAAGAGAGGGCCCAGTGATACCCAATGAGAGAATGACTAAGAGCCATCCTTGCTCCTCTCACGGGAAGAGTGAAGTGATATTAATCAGCACACTATTGTATACAAAGAGGGTTCTCTCAGGAGAAGAGCTGCACATCTGTCCCACTCACACATCAAAGGGGCCCAGCAGCTGAAAATGCTTGTGTCAAATCTCCATCAGCCTCTTTTTCTCCTTGCTTTCCTTTCCTGGTTCATTTGATATTCTGCAGGGTGTTCAGCAATAAGCCCTTTATCTGATTAACATTTCAAACCCATTGTTGGTCTGTGCTGGCTTACATGAACTAATCATCATTAGTACTTCAAAACCTGTCTGGCTATGCCTGGAAGGGGGTGGGGAGAGAAGGTAGAGAAGAAAATGAAACAGAGACAAGCCTGACTCATTAAACAAGTCATTCACAAGTAGTTGGTCAAGATCGAAACAAATGCAGAATCCTGAGCACTTCAATCATTAATCAAGTCATGGATGTATGTAGGAACTAGACAGTCAGAAGTGGGCACTTAGCAAAATAAATAAATAAATCTGGTAATGAAACAGAGTCCTCTTCTTTAGGGATCAGGTGAGAGAAGTCTAGAGTCCTATACCTTTCCTTTTAATTTCTTTCACTGTGAAAAATAATTAGTTTATGGCTGATTTCACAGTAAATGCTCTCTTCTATTTTATACATTTGAATCAAATTATATTCTCCAAAATACTGCAGTGGGTCATTTTTTTATTCACTGTAGGAATAAAATTGTAATCCTTTTCTATGTTTTATATCTTATTACAGAATGTAATTGAACCTTTTGACTTACTGGGGCAAATAATTGATCAACCTGTCTTAATATGTGGTTACAAGAGGAAACTTATTTCTCCTTCTAGTTTTTACAAGTGAGGTGGGCATTTAAAAGGTAGCAGGTCTTTGGCAATGAGTTTCAAAAATGAGACTAACAGCCAAGAAGAGTAGAAACAAGGTTCAGGGCATATGGTCCATGGTTGAAAGCCTGCCTCAAGGGCTGT
This sequence comes from Sorex fumeus, assembly GCF_029834395.1. Classification (NCBI taxonomy): domain Eukaryota; kingdom Metazoa; phylum Chordata; class Mammalia; order Eulipotyphla; family Soricidae; genus Sorex; species Sorex fumeus. The sequence continues at coordinate 5,822,227 of NW_026606322.1, read as the reverse complement.
GGGAGAGGGTAGTTGGGACAGAGAAGGGACTCTTATGACAATGACTATTGGATGGATCACTCTGGATGTAAGATTCATGCTGAGAGTGGAAAAAGAGTCAAACATAATGGCCTCTTAGTATCTGTATTGCAACTGATAATGCCCAAAAGAGAGAGAGGAGTGGAGGAGGAAGAAAAGGAGGAGGTAAAGAAAGAAGAGGGGGGGAAGAAAGAAGAGAAGGAAGAATAGGGGGAGGAGAAGGAGAAGGAGGAGTAGGGGGAAGAGGATGTGGGGAAGGAGGAGGAGGAGGAGGAGAAGAAGATCTAGAACAAGAAGAACAAGAAGAAGAACAAGAAGACAAAGGAAAATATAAAGACAAAGAAGATGAAGAAGATGAAGAAGAAGATTACAATGAAGATGACAATGAAGACGACAATGATGAGAAGAAGAGGAAGAGGAAAAAAAAAGAAGACAAAGATGACAAAGTCGAAAAAGAAGATGAAGAAGATGATGAAGACAAAAACGAAGATGACAATAAAGAAGACAATGAAGAAGATAAAGATGACAAAGAAAATTAAGAATATGAATATGAAGACAAAGACAAAGATGAAGAAGATGATTACGAAGAAGAAGGAGAGGAGGAGGAGGAGGAAGAGGAGGAGACAACTGATAAAAAGATGAAGACAGAAGACAAAGAATGAAGATGCAGAAGACAAAGAAAAAGATGAATAAAACAAAGAGGAAGAGGAAGAAGAAGAAGAGGAGGAGAAGGAGAAGAAAGAGGAAGAAGAAGAGAAAGAAGAAGATGCAGAAGAAGAGGAGAAGATAGTGCAGAAGATGAAAGAAGATGGAAGAAGATTCAAGAAGACAACAGAGGAAGATGACAGAAAATGACTGAAGATGACAGAAGTCAACAGAAAAAGAACACAACAGAAGAAGACAGAAGCCAGAAGATGGCAGAAGACAGAATATGACAGAAAACAACTGAAGACAACAGAAGTTGAAGAAGGTGATGATGACGATGATGAACAAGAACTGGAAGAAGAAGAAGAAGAAGAAGAAGAAGAAGAAGAAGAAGAAGAAGAAGAAGAAGAAGAAGAAGAAGAAGGAGGAGGAGGAGGAGGAGGAGGAGGAGGAGGAGGAGGAGGAGGAGGAGGAGGAGGAGGAGGAGGAGGAGGAGGAGAAGAAGAAGAAGAAGAAGAGGAAAAGAAGAGGAAGAAGAAGATGCAGAAGAAGAGAAGAAGATGCAGAAGACGAAAGAAGAAGATTGAATAATGCTCAAGAAGACGGCAGAGGAATATAACAGAAGACAACTGAATACAACAGAAGATGAAGATGACGAAGTTGACAATGATGATGAAGAGGAAGAGGAAGAAGAAGAAGAGGAGAAGGAGGAGGAGGAGGAAGAGGAAAAGGAGGAAAATAAGAGGAGGAAGAGGAGGAGAATGAGGAGGAGGAGGAGGAGAACGAGGAGGAGGAGGAGGAGGAGGAGGAGGAGGAGGAGGAGGAAATGATGTTGAAACATTGTATGCCTGAAATTTGATCCTGAATGCTTTGGAACTATATCTCATGGTGATTCAATTTTTTTTTAGTTTGTTTGTTTGTTTTTATTTTTATTAGTGAGACACCATGAGGTACAGTTGTAGACTTACAAATTTTTGTGTTTGGGTTTCAATTATACAATGATCAAATACCCATCCCTCCACCAGTGCCCATTTCCTAAACATGAGTTACCCTGTAACCAACCCTTTTGTCAGTTCTAAAGCTCCAAAGAGTTTTAGGTATATCTGCTTTAGTGTGGAGTAGATGCTTCCTGGTAAGTCTCTGAAGACTAACATCTACCACAGCCAAAGAAGCCCCAGAGAAGTGAAATTGCAGGAAGAAAGGAACCTAAAATTAGAATAAGAAAGAAAGTCACAAAAAAGTTCATGGTTCTTTATACTTTCTCCTTGACAATCTTACCTACATGGAAAACCAAGAAAGCTTGTCAAAATAATATCTAATTAGAAATTAAGAAATAAATTGAGAAAACCAAGTGCAGTTGACCAAATAATAACCAGGGATATGTAATTCTATTTTGTTATATAGAGTCCCTTTTTCATTTTTTTCTGTTTTATATTTTCTGAACAAAAGCAAATTGTGTCACTATTTATCCTCCACTGAAATTATTTTCTTGAGAGTAATAGAATAGAAATTATCTTGGGGACCCTGGGAAGAGGTCAAGAATGAATTTCCTAGAGTATCATGCTAAGTGAAATGGGACAGACATAGAATGAATGCAGTCATTTGTGGAATATAAAATAACATAATATGAGACTGATACCCACAGACAGTAGAGACAAGGGCCAGGAATACTGCTCCATAGTGGAATCTTGTCTCAGTAGAAGGGACGGACATAAGTCAATGATAGTTGGAGGGATCATTCGGGATGGGAGATGTGTGCTGAAAGTAGATAAATGACCAAATGCGATAGACTCTCAGTATCTATATTGCAAACCATAATGCCCAAAAGTAGAGAGAGAGAGAGTATGGGAGAAATTATCTGCCATAAAGGCAGGGGTGGGTGAGAAGGGGGGATACTGAGGACATTGGTGGTGGAAATTGTGAACTGGTGGAGGGATGGGTCATTGTATGCCTGAACTCAAACATGAAAGCTTTGTAACTGTATCTCACGGTGATTCCAACACCCCCTGGGCACATAACTGGTGGAACTGAGGTGAACCAAGCAGAATATCAGAATTCTCTTTTATGGTTACTACCTCCCCGTTCCTTGATCCTTCATACTTTCAATGGAATGACTGTGTAGGCATGAAAAACATGTGCTGAATAACTACAGAAAACCAAAAGGCATAAAATGTTAGAGAGCAGAAGCAGCAATGTACTGTGAAACTGTTGTAGTAAAGAAAGGAAATACTCCTTATTAATTTGCACTGGAATCATTTCAACATGATGAGATACTTAGAGGTTTTCAAGTAGTTTATCCCAGATGTGAACTTTTTAAGTGTCTCTCACAATTTTTAGGATCGGGGGTGATATAAGATCTACTTACTCTGTTTCAAAACATATTGCCATGCTTTATTAGAAACAAACTTTATAGATTTATTTATTCATAAATGCAAATAAAAAGAATTATTATCTGTTAATATTTTGATGAACTCTATCACCTATATTTAGTCAACTAACATTTGTGAAACTATCATTTGTAAACTATTAGTTAACATTTGTGAAACTAACATTTGTGAACTCTATCACTTATATTTAGTTAACTAACATTTGTTTCATGCAGAAACTTAATATTCGGTTTGAATATTATGTCATGATGCAAAGTGATAATGTGAGGTTCAGGAGGTGGTCCTTTAACAACCTAGTATCACCTAGTAACTTGCCACAAATCTACAGTTACTGGCACAACCTTGGAATAACAAATACGAATCTGCATTTTAAAGATAATTAATGTGCACACTCAAATCTAGGAAGTTCTGTGATATAATATAAACGCTGTCTTCGAAAAGCTTAAAAGCTGGTTTGGAATTAGTAATGATTCTTCATCAAGAGAAGCACCGAGGGAGAGATACTTTAAATGATATGATGTGCCATTAGACAAAAAGAATGATTTCCAAAATTCATGGGGAAAGTAAAAGGCTTTGTCTAAAAATCTATCCAGAATTATAGAACAGATTCATGCCGCCCTCTCCCACTACTTTTATGTGTGTTGGTGATTTTCAGGCAATGGAGGGATGAAAATATATACTTATCATTTTAAATATGCACAAAAGTAGCCTACTTGGCTAGAGTGAAGAATGCATGCTGGGGAATTGTGAAAAATGGAACTCAATGGAAAGTATGGGTCAGGTAAAGCAGAGGAGTTTATGTATAATAATAGAGAATTAGATGCCATATCGGAAAATGTTCTGTCTAGGAAATCACAAAAGTGGAACCAGTCTCCTGAACATAATAAATGTACAGCATTTGCAAAACTGATTGTTTAAACTGTGTGTTCAGGAGTGAATATTCTAGCCCCATGATGAGTAGATGAATTGTGAGGGGAAAGGCCTGGAGGACAGAAGCTATAAATATCCCTGGTGTGGGATCAGATGTCTTCAATAATATCTGTTTAGTAGAAGGCAGGCAAAGGCCCTAAAAACAATAATTACATGTAAGAGACTAATATAGTCAAACCAGTGTATCACAATGTCTATGCTGATTTGAATTTGCCTCAATTAAGGAGCTCTTTCATTGAAATAAAGTTTCTAAAAATGTTGCTTAATGACACTACTGAAAGTCTGTTCAATTCATTCAGCTAAAAATCCATGTGCTTGTTATGTATCCATATATTCTCATGTTCTATTGCAACTAAAGCAAAAAAAAAAACAGAAAGGAAGAAAAGGAAAAGAAAAGTGAGTGCAATTGATCTTGTTTTAATTGAGGAAGCACCTTTTCCTCTTCAAAGGAGCAACATAGTATAACAGTAAAATCTTAAGACTTGGAATAACTCAAGTTAGAAATTTGGTGGGGGCACATTCTCACCTTCCTGTGGTAGCAGGTGAGACTGACTTGTGGTATAATTCTCATCCCCATCCTTACTTTCAATTTCTAACATATGCATGCCCTTACTTGCAAATAAAGATGTTCCGAGTTCATTCGCAATGGAGGTTGTTTTCACTGGGAAGCCCTCTTTGGTAGGACCACAAACTATGGGAGGGAATTGAGTCCATGTTACTGGCATATACTGGTTTCTATCGATGGTA